>NW_026137391.1:0-2400000 GCF_009805555.1 Andrographis paniculata | reverse complement strand
GAACCCTTCGAATAAATCAATTCCGACAGACTTTTCCAATTAAACCGTAGGTGGTGATTTTTTTACAACAACAGTTGTCCTATTTTTCTCAAGTTCTTAATGCCATGTCGAACAGGTTTGAATCTTAGCTGATGCAATCTGCTAAAGAGAAAACCCATTCATCCAAGCCAGATTAAAAAGAAGTTTTGTTTTAGTTTCAATTTATGTTTTAGAATGTATCCACCTTTTTTTTTTTTTTTTTTTTTTTTTTAATGTTCATTGATTCTTTGTGTAATCGTGTGCTTGAGAGATACTTCAAAAACCTTAAAAATAATTTTGCAAGTGTATGTATCAGAATTGTGGTTCTCGAAATAAGAGTAGGATCTTTAGCTTAAATTCTTTAAAACTCATCTAGGTAATTGTAACAAATAAATCACTTGAAGCAATTATTATTATTTAAGATAACTGTTATTGTCAGTTCAAAATTTTCAACGGGATAATAACCAAAGACTTTTTTTGGAGGATTTAGAGTAATTAAATTCTTAATTCGTACCGAACGCAATTTCTAGGAGTTTGATAATAAGAAATTAGAGAAGAAAGAAGGAGAAAGTTTAATAAATTAAATAAATTGCAAAAAATAAAATAAATATAAATTTTAATTGAGATGTTGGAATATGAGTTTACAACAATTATATCGAACATATTTATAAAATCTAAACACTGTCTGCAAACGGAAAAAATGTTTCTAATATACTAACATGTAGGGATGCAACAATTCAGTACAAAAATAATGATTTACCGAAACTAAAACTAATTAATCTAATTATTTTCTAACTTTAAATATTTTCTAATTTTGGAATTACACCCAAATACCCGATCTACATCATCTTTAATCTTGGTAATAAATTTTGATATCTTTGTCAACCAAAATTTAAGATTTATTATCTAGATTTTAAATTTAAAATCGAGATTCAACCATATTATTCGTAGCCAAATTTGATAGGTATAGACCCGTAAACTTAAAAAATCATAATGTGAGAGGAACCTTACAACTATTCGTAAACTCCTATAAATTTGCGAATCTAACGTGAACGTCCAAAAGCCTCTCGAACTACTTCGACCAATTACCCAAAGTCGAGCTCGTAAACTTCAAGATTAATTTTTCGGCTTAATACGAGAGCTCGAGATGAAGAACATAAACAAAGATGAAGGATAAAGACCTATCAACCCGAGCTTAATGGTTATATAAATTAAAAGAATTTAATACATGTGATGATGTTATTGCTTACATTATGACATTGACATAATTGTTTACATCATTTTTTGGGAATGTACTACTATTAATTACAATTTTGGAAATATATTCTTTTAGGAATACGTCGTCATTATTGTGATATTGGTAATATATTTTTGGAAACATGTAGCAATTATATATATTGGAATATGTTTTCCTATGTTATCAATTTAATTGTAGTAAGTGTTTTGTCCCCTTCCCTTTGGCCTATATACAGTCTCTTGTATCTATTTTCATATCAACTTTGGTCATAATATATTTCTCTTCCTTTAAAAACTTGTGTTTTTCATTGTGTTTACTTTCAAAGTATGAGTGAGTGATTCCTTGCATATTGTTTTCAAATCGGGTCTTTAGAATTATTCATTGGTTCGCGGCTTCTAAATTCTTGCATAGGAATTAAGTTTATCAATTTGTTCATTTTCTATAGTTAGGATTTTGGGTCCAAGATTGAATTCTTGAGATTCTTAGTCAACTAGGTTGGGTCAAATTTCTGCCATATCTTATCTATTTTCTTTCTCAAATTTCCTACATTGATTAAAATTATTCTTCTTCAACTGGGAAAAAATATATGAACCACGCGAGTTACGTCAAGATCTTCCCATAAATTTGCGGATCCTCCCGCTAATTTGCAAATGCTTCCATGCTCTAAATCTTTAGAGGCATTTCAAGTACCCTACTTCGATATGACTACGCACTCAGCAATCTTAATTTCAGTAAGTCAAAATTCTATTTGACTTATCATATCGATTAGTTTTAGGTCGTAACAATAACTAATAGAAGGTAGACATGCCACTCATGTCACGACTAACTGATGTTAGCCACCGGGGTGATTGTTTTTTAGTCTCTTAAAATTCGAGCTTCTAAAAATTATATTGATTATTATACTTGGGGTTTTTTTAGAAAATATTATATTTAATGGCATCTATTTCTTATATAGCATATTATACTTTGGGTTTTGGATTTTGAGTTGAGATTTGAATAGTAAAATATTTGAATTTAAGTAGTTGTATGATGTGATATAAATAGGTGTTGATGTGATGTTTTGAATATAAAATTGATATTTAGTATAATATAAAAAAATAAAAAATAAATGTTTGATTTGATCTTTTTTGGTGAAAAACTTTTGATGAATAATGAAAGTTTGGAAAAGTCTCCCAAACAAACACATTATTAATATATCTTATTCCGCCCTAAATATATATTGTCATTTTTTGTTATTAGAACAAAAACTATCAATTATTTTAGTAAGTATAACCTCATTACATATTATAAATACCATCGGTCTCTGTTTGGTTCACAGACTTTGTAGAATTCTATGAAATTTAGATTTTAAAATCATAATGAACTCATATTTGGTTATAAAATCGGTGACGAAAGTGAAAGTGCTTGGAATTTTAACATCCAAAAGATTTTTTAATGGTAGAATATCCCTCAATCTCCTTGCATTTTAATTTTTACTTTCATACTATAACATCCAACAAAAAAACCCTATCTTTTTTTCTTCTTTTTTTTTTAATATTATATATATTTATATTTAACTTATATTCGGTTGGTTCTTATAAAAATATAGTCCCTCCGTCCCATAATAAGATATTCATTTACTTTTTGTGTGTTGATATTTAAATAGTAATTATTATATCAAAATATATTATAAATCAACAGAAAATGACAAAAATACTTCTATTAGTGTCTTATAATATTAATATAATAATTTGTACAAAAATTATGCAAATATAATAGATATTTTAATGTTAAGTACAATGACGCAAAATTCAAATGAATACCTTGTTATGCGACGGAGGGAGTAATAATTTATTTAAACATACTACTACAAATATATATATTTATTTATAATAATTAAATTTATTTATATTTAATTATATTACTAATGATTTTTTAAATAAACAAATAATGTTAAAACTATTTGATTGGTGTGTTAGTTTTGTTTTTTTTAGTTTGAGGTGTATTTTATAGTAGACAAGAAGAAAGAGTGTCACTAATATAAAAAATAATATTTTTGTTGAATTGTTGCCTTGTTTAGTGTATACGTTATATATTATATTTGTATGAATATGTGTATATTATACTTTTTTAATATTAATTGAAAATTGTATTATTATTTTTTTTAGAATACACCCAATTTGAGATGGATGTATAGATTTAATTTATCACAACAAATAAAACTCATTGAAGGATAATTATGTTATTTATAATATAAAAATACTAAATTCTTCAACTAATATGCAAGACAAATGAATTTGGAAAATATAAATTCGAAATAATTTTATCAACCGTACATTGAACATAATTTCAAATTCTAAATGTAATTAATCTTATAAATCATATTGTAAAATTTCGAACCCATAAAGAATTCTTTATACCAAGTATTCCATCACATTTATATCAATATATTTACAGTAACTTTTCACATCACTGAAACAATAAAATAGTCTTTATATATACATCTGTCATTAAAATATAATATCTACTAATTCTTTTACAAAATGTAAATATATAGTTATAAAACGAATGAAAAGAATGTTATTTTTTACCTAAAAATATTAGACAAAAAAAAAAGAAAAAACTCAAAAGAACACCCATTTTGTTAGAATCCTTCTGTTTTGAAACACTATTTTTTCTAATATATATAACCGTCTATAAGAAATTAAATACTGTCTATGTCTAGCTCTAAGGTCATATTTATTTTTTCCGTGTCAATTTTTTAATATTAATTATTATATCAAAATATAGTACAAAATCAAGGAAAAATGACAAAATTATTTTTATTAATTTCTTATAATACTAATAGAATGACATTTGTACAAAAAATTATACAAATATAATAATATTTTTAATGTTAAATACAATGACGCAAAAGATAAATGTAATCCTTAGAGACGGACGTATGGAGTATATATTTTTATTTAAAATATAATAATTAATACTACCTCCATCCGGCTGTAAGAGTCTCATTTACTTTTTACTTGTTGATATTTGAATATTAATTATTATATCAAATCGTAATACAAATTAAGAAAAAATTACAAAAATACTTCTATTAGTGTCTTATAAATACTAATAGAATGATATTTGTACAAAAAATTATACAAAAATAAAAATAGATTTAATGTTAAGTACAATGACACAAAAGGTAAATGCGACTCATAGAGACCGACGAGGAAGTCCATTATATCAAATATCCATTAATATCATATCCAACTATTTCCATTTCATATTTTAATATTCTAAAATTACTGAAAATGATATTCTTTTTTTCCGCCAAATTTATTCTAATTTTTCTTTTTCGTCCGTCCGTTAAAATTTATCTCATTACTATATTTGAAAAATTCAACAAATTCATATGTAATTATTATATTTCAATCAACACTTATTTACAACAAATACCACTAACTTTATTACATTATTTCTCTTTATTCTATTTCATTATTCACTAAATTTCCAAAAATAACCTCAATTACCTTTTTACTTTTTTTTACATTATCAATAAAATATTTATTTTTTTTAAACACAGTGCTAAGCCCAAATGGGCTAATTATTGTGAACGGAGGGAGTATTAATGAAACAAACTAATTTGTTCTCTTGGTCATTTTTTGTTCTCAAATATTTACTATTCAATTTCACAATTTCTCTAAAATATACTTTCTCCAATTTAAAACAATAGTCTTATTTTTCTATTTTCGCCAGCTTCAAAATAATAGTCTCGTTTTCATTTTCGGTAACTAACTCTTTATCCTTTTGTAAAATTATTGTTACTTTTCACAATAATTATATAAAATTTTGATATTTTGATATTTTAAAAATATTTTTATACAAAATATTAATATAATACTAATATTTCTTAATTTTTCATTTTTATTTCAAATGCCATTATTACTTTGGAACAAAAAGGAATACTTTTCTTTTATATATATATATACAAGATAAAATATTACATTCAAACTAAACCAAACAAATATATATCACCAACTTATTATTCTTTCATCCCCAAACATACACAATGACATTTAAATTTACAATTTAACAACATTCATTCAAATATATACATATATATATATTCAAACAAATCATAACATAAGCAAACCCTAATAAGTAGAAATTAATGGTCAAGCCTTTTGATCTACAGTACCATTTGTTCCGACCAAGAATTGATACTTATCCTTCCGAGTGAAGTTCGTGCTTCTATAATCCAAAGCCTTCCCAATCATTTCTTGAACATAATTCGCAACTTCGAAGCTCGATTTCCCGCCTTTGCATGTTCGATCATCCGACAACTCATTCAAGAACGTAACCTCTTACGTTGCCAATGGATTCATGAAGTAGAAAAATACATCCATCCATTTTCGCCCTCGCGCCGTAGTCCCATAAAACATGCTTGTCCTAACAGAAATCGCCACCGGCAATATGCGATCCGTGAGCTCCGCAAACAATGCTGAAAACCTAAGCAAATAAGGCGCGCGACAAGTTGTCCCTTCGGGGCACATAAACAAGTTGCATCCTTTATCCAAAATACTTTTCATTATCATGGCATCTCTAGCACGGTCCCTAGTCAATCGACAAGTTTTCATTGGTGAGAGGAATTCAGTGAGCCTTGAAACCGAGTAAGTGACTCCAAATGTCCGGCCGGGAAAAATGGAGGAGACGACAACAGGGTCGAAGAAACATATGTGGTTGCAGACAATGGCAAGACCTGAAGTTGTTTGAGAAGTATGGGGTGGATTGCCTTTGACGATGATTTTGCAGCCAAGAAATTGAATTGTGTAATAGAAGATTGAGAATGGGCCCAAAGAACCAACGACAATACGTAGGATGCATAAAGGGATTCCTATTGGTAACCATAAGAAAATTTTTAGGGTTTTCAGTGGTGTAGGTTTTTGGACAAGTCGACCATCGTGGAATATTACAGGCTTTGGCAAGTCATTTGAACTAACTGCACGAATTCCAGGTTGTCTTGGTGTGATTATGTACCATTCCTGCTTAAGAAATGTAAAAAAAAAGAAGAGGAAAATTGGATGGGTTGGGAAGAAAATCTAATCGAAAACACATACAACTCTCTTAACGAATATGAGGAAAAGAAGGTAAATTATATAATATCTCCTTATATTTTAATAAAAATGCATAAAACATCCTGTATTTTATTTATTACGTAAAATCCCTTATGTTAATATAAAGTTTGCACCAAACACCTTCTTTGTTGAAAACCGATGTTTAGTTTTAAATAAAGACCAAAATTACGAGATTTTATATTAATAAAAAATGTAAAATTTCTTAAATACTTTTTTGAAAAAAGGAAATAAATAAATAATCCTTCATTTTTTGAAAAAAATTGTTATCGGATTTTTCAAAACTATAAAAATAAATGATTAATCAATTATTTATTTATTTATTTTATTCAAAAAAAGTGATTTAAGATTATTTTATTTTTTATTTGTATAAAACTTGTTTAATTTATATTTTATTTAGAACCAAACATCAGTTTTGAATAAGGAATGTGTTTCGTGCAAACTTTACGTTAACACAAGGGAGTTTCACGCAATAAATAAAATACATGGTATTTTATACATTTTTATTAAAACACGACGGTGTTATATAATTTACTCTATTTGTAAGCTTATGGTTTTTTGTTTTGGTTTTGAATAATAAAATTTTGAATTGAAATAGTTGTTTGAACAATATATACATGTGTTGATGTAATATTTTTAATATAAAATTAGATTTTATTGTAATAAAATACATACAAAATAGATGTTTGATTTTATATTTTTGGAGAAAACAAAAAAAATTGAAATAGTAATATTATAGATAAAATATCTTGCCAAAATTTGGTCTAATCTTTTAGGTTAAAATATTATCAACAAAAAAGAACAAAAAAACAAGTTTGTGTTTGTTCTAATTGAAAATAAAAGAACATCACTAATGAATCAATATAATTTTTAATAAAAATACATCATTTTTTTTTCCAAAAATTATATTAAAATACTATTTAATTCAAATTAAATAAAAATTTTAAGTTCAATTGAAATGCAATAATTTAAAAAATTATGTTTTTTTATGTTTTATGTTGCTAGGCTTGTAGTTAAGAAAATAAATGTTTTTTTAGACTCTATTCATCATTTAAAAATATGCTACACTATTAAAACTGAAATAATGTGAGTTTGGCTGATGTTTCCATTTGTCATTGGAAGTTACTTTGCACAATAATTATTTAATTAATGTTTAATTAATGATATAACATATTATTAAAACAAATTTAAAATATGTATTTAAATATTTTAAAAGTTATATTTAAACAAAATTGACTCAATATAAGATATAATTACTACAATAAAATTTTACACATACAAATAAATATATACTCCCTCCGTCCCACATGCCGTGTCTGCTACACTGTAGACAGGGTATTTTAGGAGGGATGTAATTAGTAGATAATTAAGAATGTATTAGTGAAAATAACTATCTTATAATATAAATAATTATAAATTAAGATTAAGATAACTAATTAGTTTAATTAAAATTTTAAAAAAATAAAATTAAAAAGTTTAAAATGAGATTAAAGTGTATAATCATTTTCCAAAAAAAGAAAGTGACATGGTACGTGAGACGGACAAAAACGGCAACGTCGACATGGTATGTGGAACGGAGTGAGTATTTATAATGATTGATGTCAATTAATTTTATTTTTTTTAAATACTTCTTAAGAAAATAATAAATAAGTTCATCTTCTTAAATATTAAAACAAAAACAAAAACCAAAAAAAGAGGGTTATATATTACGAACTAGGGACATTTAATGAATGGTTATAGGGAAAGAAAAACAGTGCAAAGGGTAGTAGATAACACTTAAACTAACTCATTTTATTTATTTATTGTATTAATGTTGAATAATATATAGTTATTATTACACAAAATTCTTTCCCTTCGTTGGCTTCAAAACACTAGAGAGAAATAAGAAATATTTGCCCACCATTATACTACTTCCTCCTACAAGTATATTTTGTCTATGTTACTTACGAAAATTTAGGTAAAATATAATTAATAAATAATTAAAAAATATATTAGTAAAAATAATTATTATATAATAAAATAATTATATATTAAAATTAAAATAAATAAATAGTTTGTTTAAGATTAAATAAATTAGAAATTTTGAAATTTAAAATGTAAAAAAAGTCAAATTATAGAACGGTCGAAAATAGAAAATAGAGATAAATTATGTGGAATTGAGAGAGTATATATTTCTTAGGAGTGTTTTTTTTATAAAGTTTACAAAAAGTTTTACTTTTTATATACTAAAAATTAATTTTACATTCAAAATATTTCATTAATACTTATTTATATCACATTATATAATTATTCAAATTTAAAATTTTTACTATTCAAATCACAAATCTAAATCTAAACCCCCAAATAAACAAACAGTTAGATAATCAAGCAACCTACTCATTATACTCCTTTCATTATACTCCTTGAAAATGTGCAAATACTATTTAGACAAAACAGAAGTTTTGAAATTTTTTATAAATATGCAGTATGCATATAATATATTTTTTTAAGCTAAATTGTTTTTTGGTCCGACATATTTTATCAATTTAGTACTTTAAATGGACCTTTGTTTGAAAATAGTCGTGCAAGTAAAATCTTTTCGTTAGAATAATCTTTGGGTGCCGGACTCGCTACGATGGTCTATCATTGCTCACGTGGTGCTGACACATGACTGACATATCCTCATTACGTAGATGTCACATCAGCGACACATGGATTATTTTTTTTACAAAATATTTTGGTAAACTAATTTTTAGTCCCCTATCTTTGACCACCTTTATCATTTTAGGACTTTAAATGGACATTGTCTGAAAATAGTCCTGCAAATAATTTTTTTTTGCTAAAATGGTCCTCTAACGTGTCACTAACGTGGTGATAACATGTTAGCCGCGTCTGCGCCACATCAGCAACGGTGGACCAACGTGGCGAATCTGACACCGGATGACCATTTTAGCGATATTTTTACTTACGAGATTATTTTCATATATGATTCGCTTCACGTTCTAAAATGATAAAGAAGTCAGATTCAGGATAAAATAATAATAATAATAATAATAAATAAAAAATAGTTTATCCATTTCTTAAAAAGTTTGTTACTTTTGATAAATAGTTTCAAAAGTATCTGCATAAGTATCTAAGACAAAGAATATGCAAATAAAAACTTATATGCACCACAAGAAAATATCGACAAACTAGAATACCGAATCATCGCTAACCTTGCAAAGATTCACGAATGAAGTATCGCTCTCAGAGCAACCAATTCCAACATCAGCCATAGATGAAGATTCAAACACTTTTTTAACAAAGACGGTCATCTTCTCCCCGACAAGCACGCCAGGATTAGCAACCAATCCCGTGGCAAAGCCCATGTAGGATAAAATCTCAGTACCCAAAACCAAATCCACATCCAAATAGTTCTTCAAGAATGGCTCAACCATGATCCTCGGATTCATTGTCACCACAATTTTCTTCCCACAAGAAGAAAACAAGCGCCAAGTCTCGGGGTGCAAGTCCTCCGAATAGTACTTAGGCAGCACAGCCTTCGCAGCCGATTCAATATCAGATATTTTAACACCTACAAAGGCCACGAATATGAGCACCCGAATGCTGGAAGATTTTGACACGAAATAGTGCAATAGCATAGCCAATGGATATGCGCCGAGCAATAAACCTAGTCTTAGTATACCACCAACATCGAATGCAATTAGCGCGAAATATGGGAATAAACTTGGCTCAATAAGCAATCCATCCATATCAACTATTATAGTTTCTTTTTCTCGCCCTTTTGAGTTGCATTGATCGATGCTTCGGAAATTATTGGAAGAATATTTACTCGAAAATTCCATTCCTTAATGCACTCTTGGAAAGAAGTTATTAGCTTGTTAACATTATATAGTTGTTATGTGAGATGAACGACGTGTAAGTGTTGGGGTTAGGGTTAGGTAAAGTTGGGGTTAGGGTTAGGGTTAGGGTTAAAGGATAATCATCAAGCTGCTGTAATGTAATAATCTTACATAAATAGAAGAAAATCGATAATGAATAGCCACAATAAGAGAAAATTAGTAATGTATATTGATGCCGATCCACAAAATAGAAATAGTCAACTAAAAGAATATTTTTTTATTTGCTTACAAAAACATTTAGGATGTGTTTTTTTTTTTTTTTTGTCTTTTACAACAGATTTTTACTATTCATATTTTTTTTTTTCAAAAATATTGAATCAAACAATTACTTTCCTTTTTTATATTATATTATAAATTTATTTTACATTAAAAATATTATATGAACCTCTATTTATATATATCCTTCAAACAACTATTCAAATTTAACTTTTTGCTATTAAAAAATTCAAAACCCAAAAACTAAAACTTACAAACAAACACACCCTTAAGTTTTTTTATAGAATCGGAAACCCTAAAGCACATCATAAAGCCAAAATAAAAATAATTACAAAAGAAGGTCCGAGAAGTGTGTGTTATTTGAGGTCATCTCCAATTCATTAATCTATTTTTTAACCGCTACAGTTAATTTACAATAATTTTACTACAATCATAAATTTTATTGTTTACTCTAAAAACTATATTCCTATTTTTATATAACTTTTTATAAGTGCTTTTATATAATCACCCAAAAATATATAATTTATAATTTATAAAATACTAATTATTTTCAAAATAAAAAATTACACATTACTTTTTTTAAAAAAAATAAAATTATATATCACTTTTTAAAATTAAAATTATATATCACTTTTTTAAAAATAAAATTACACATTATTTATTAAAATAAAATAAAATTATATATCACTTTCCAAAAATTATTTCAAACTTTGTAAAGTGATTTACTCAAGAATTTTATTAGTTCGATGAAATATTGTCGGATGCAAAATAACACAAGTTAGATAATAGTAACAAGTCATCATATAACTACTTGTCTGAAGATGGACATATTAATTTCATACATGTTTTTAATTTTTGTATAAATAAACTTTTGCACGCAAGAAAATAAAAAATAAAAGGTGCACGTAGAAACACACATAAGTCAAGCTATTTCTGAACATTAATTAATTACTTAATTTAGGGTTTCTTCAACCGACTTTAAATTTGGAGAAATACTGTATTATTGGAGCAAAATTTTTCCAACCGACTTCATTTTTTTATTTATTTTTTGGACCAAAATACTCTATTTTTTTTTAGCATTCTCTAAAAATGGAGAATTATTATTTTTAATTATTTTATGGTCCTCAAATTTTTTTATTTTGTATTATTTTATAAATTATAATTAGATATAAATATGTATATCATAATATATATGTTAATATTAAAATATTAAATAATATAAAATTGTATTATATTATAATTAATAAAAAAAATTATTGAGGTTAATATGTAAATAATAAAAGTTGAATAAAAGTTACGTAATTGTATAAAATAAGAAATATATATGAAATATTTTTTTTAGAGGAAAAAATAGAGCGATTTGGAGTAAATTTAAACTTTAGAAAAATATATGGAGAATTTTTTTTTTAAAAAAAATAGAGTATTTAGTTAAAAATGGCCTTATCACTTTCATATTTTTATATCAAAATAACTAGTTGCTGGTCATTTAATTCAGCTAATTAAAAATTATTTTAGAAAAATAGAAAACACATTGGCACATACACAACATTTTTAAGGCTAAGTTACTGCTCTATTTGCTTGTGAATTTTTATAACTGATTTTACTATTTTAATTTTTTTTTTTCTTCAAACATATCAAATTAAACATTTATTTTTTATTATTTTATTATACTAAAATTTAATTTTATATTCAAAATATAGCATCAACACATATTTATATTATATCAAATAACTATTTCAATTCAAAATTTTACTATTTAAACCAAAACCAAAAAATATAATTTTACCGGTAAACAGTAGGGTTTTGAACATGACCAACTGATATAATATGCTGATATGCTATACCTATATAGATAGTTGCAGGTCATTTGATTTATAACTTGAAACTAAAACATATAAAAACCTAAAATAAAACGGACACAATAATATACACACGCGTGTGTTTCAATTTGTCATTTTAAACTGAAATCAATATTATTTATTTTATATAATTTTTAATAAAAATATATTATTTTTTCTGTCCACGTCACCATTTTCCGTTGGATTGATAACGTGGAACCAACATTAATTGAAATTGGTTATATTGAGACTAAAATTGACGAATTTTTTTTATATTGAGACCAAAATTGATTAATTTTGATTACATTGACACCAAAAATGATTTCTTTCCAAATATAAATTCTAAATAATTCATAAAAAAGAATACTCCCTCCGTTGTGCGACAGATAACTCTTTTTACTTTTCTATCCGCCATATTAAAAATGACCTCCTTCTATTTTCAGTAAATTTATTCATTTTAAATATATTTAAAAAATAAAAATTAATTAAATTAAATTTCTAATATCTTACACATAAAATCCACTCAAAATCCATTTTTTTTATCTCTCTCCTCAATAAACAAATATTTTTATCTATATTTAAAACTTCGTATTTTTTTGTAAAAGTAGTTTTAAGTTAATTATAAATAAATAAATAAATAAATTTTTTTTATTTATTTATATTATATAAAATTTTATTTTTCTACCAAATGATATCCATATTATATATATTATTGAGATATAATGCTAACAATATTAAAAATACCAACAACATTACTTATATTAAAAATAATAAAATAATATCAAAATTTATTATTAACAACTTACTTAATATATACTACCTAAAATACCATGGCGCTAACTAAAGGGCATCTTTGTTGAAATAGTCAAATAATTATCTATTGGTCCTTAGTAGAAGTCAGTTAGTTTGTTTTAAGCTGAATCCCTTCTTAACATGGTATCAGAGACATGGTGCTCGTATTGAGTTTGAATCATGTATGAATTTTCGAAATTATCATCTCAAGGGAGTAGTGTTGAATATTGGTATTAGAGCCATGATGCCGGTATTGGGTTTAGATCTTGTATGAATTTTCGAGATTATCATCTCAAATGGGGAGTGTTGAATATTGTCCCATATTGCTAAATGTGTGGGAACTCCCCTAGTATATAAGGGTGAAGGGCCACTCCATCTATCACCAATTGGTTTTAGGTTGGATGTCCGGATCCCTTCTTAACATGGTATCAGAGCCTACAACCATTCCAATCCACTCCTATCGTGTTGCAACAAATGACCTCAGAAACATCATTTTTACACCAATCAGTTCTCGATTTGACAGACATTATGACCATTGGAGCCTGTTAATGAAGAATCTATTGAGGTCAAAGGAGTATTGGTATGTCGTTGAAACTGAGATACCGAATATTGGTGTCATCCTTACAGATGCACAAAAGAAAGAAATAGATGCATTGAGGTTGGTTGACTTGAAGGCAAAGAATTATCTCTTCCAGGCTATCGATCATGTGACTTTGGAGACAATACTTTGCAAAGACACCTTCAAAGATGTCTGGGATTCCATGAAGATGAAATATCAAGGCTCTGCAAGAGCAAAAAGGCAGTAGCTGCAAGTGTTGCGAACAAAATTAGAAACACTTCGAATGAAATCAGGAGAGTCGATTGTAGACTATTTTGCTCGGGTGATGACCATCGTCAATAAGATGAGAATCCATGGAGACAAGACTGAGGATATAACAGTCGTTGAGAAAATACTTCGATCTTTGACGCCACAATACAACTTTGTGGTATGTGCCATAGAGGAGTCGAATGATATTGATGAGTTGTCCCTTGATGAATTGCAAAGCTCACTGCAAGTGCATAAACAGAAGTTCAAACAACCTGAACCGGAAGAACTGACATTGAATAAATCTACATGACACAACATAGAGCAGAAAAAGCAGAAAGGCAATGGCCGAGGAAGAGGTAGAGGACGAGGACACAACCAACCATCAAATCGTCACCACTCAGAAAATGAATTTCAAAGAAGAGGTGGGCGTGGTGGATTTCATTCAGGTTCGAGCCGACAAAATAATGGAAGCAAATATGATGTGGAGTGTTATCGGTGTCACAAGTATAGACGCTACAAGTTTGAGTGCTGCATTAAACTTGATGGAGAAAAATCACATTTTGTGGAGAATGAGGAAATATCATTATTTAATGGGGTGCAAGGAAAAAGAAAAATCAGACACCAACATATGGTATCTCGACGCAAGTTGGAGCAATCACATGTGCGGAGACAAGTCTGTTTTTTCTTATTTAGACGATACATTCAAAGATACATTGAAGTTTGGTGACAACTCTGCTATCTCAGTCATGGGCAAAAGAAAGGTAACTCTATGGATTGGAAATAATACTCACTGTTTAATTTCCAACATATTGTTTGTGCCAGACTTGAAGAGCAATTTTCTAAGTATCGGTCAGCTTCAAGAAAGAGGCTATGAGATCTCCATTAAGGATGGAGTATGCAACATACGAGATGGCAGGATAGGATTAATTGCTCAATTGGCAATGACAAAGAACATATTGTTCCCATTAAATCCCAACGTCATTAATCAATCCTGTTTTGCAGCAAAAGTATCAGATGATGCTTGGCTTTGGTATTTTAGATATGCTCATCTTAATTTTGGAGGGTTGCAATTGCTACAACAAAAGGCAATGGTTATTGGACTCCCATATTTCATTAATTCGTCAAGATTATGTGAGGAATGTATTGTTGGCAAGCAAAGTCGTGGTCCATTTCCAAAAGGAAAATCGCAAAGAGCAAAGGAGTTGCTGGAGATTGTACACTCTGACGTATGTGGGCCGATTAATCCGACTTCGAATGGAGATAATCGCTATTTAATTACCTTCATTGATTATTTAAGTAGAAAGATTTGGGTCTACCTTTTACAAGAAAAGTTTGAAGCATTTGAAGTTTTTAAAAATTATAAGATGATGGTTTAAAAAAAAACAAGGTGTAAAATACAGGTTTTGCGAACTGATCGTGGTGGAGAATTCACTTCTAAAGAGTTTTTAGAATTTTTTGAAAAACATGGTGTTAAACGACAACTAACAGCTACTTACTCACCACAACAAAATGGAGTGTGTGAAATAAAGAATCGCACAATCATGGATATGGTAAGAAGTCTACTCTTGAAAGCTAAAATTCCGAAGACATTTTGTCCCGAAGTTGTCAAATGGAGTGCGCATGTGTTGAATAGAAGCCCAAATTTGGTTGTTCGGAATATTACACCTCATGAAGCATGGAGTGGAAGGAAACCAGACATCAGCTATTTCAGAATCTTCGGTGTGTTTTGCATATGCATATGTACCAGATGCAAAGAGAAAGAAATTGGACGACAAAGCTGAGAAATGTATTTTTCTTGGAGTTAGTGATTATTCTAAAGCATACATATTGTAAAATCCTAACACTAAGAAGATCATTATCAACAGAGATGTGACCTTTGATGAAGAAAATTTTTGGGAGTGGAATACTGGAGGAACACAACATACAATCATAGATGTTGATGTAGAATCTGTGGATTGTGAACAATTAGAGTAGGCACAAGAAGAACAATATGATAATGTCGACTTAGGTACTATTGATAATTCATTAGGACATCTCCAACCAATTAACTCCATTTATGCACTTTTAACTCTAAATATGCAGTTGCTACAGTAATTTTACTCCAACCATAACTCTATTTTTCACTATTATTCTTCAAATGTTCAATTTTTTCTATTATTTTAAACAAATTTATATTTTAATAATTTAAAATAATTTTTTTTTAAATTTAGAAAAATAAAAAATAAATTTTAAATTTTAAAATTTAAAAAAAAAAAAAAAAGCAACGCCAAAAAATGGCGCTGGCCCTAGGTTGGAGATGCCCTTAGGGCCACGAACCTGGAGACGACCAGCATGGATGCAAGATTATGAAGTGACTGGAATAAATCAGTATAAAGATCCATTATATTCAAATCCAGTTACTGATCCTCTAGTTCATCTAGCCCTCTTTGTAGATTGTGATCCTGTCAGTTTTGATGAATTTGTCCAACAATCAAAGTGGAAGCAAACAATGGATAATGAAATTGCAACCATTGAAAGGAATCAAACTTGGGAGCTGATCGAACTTCCACAAGGCCAGAAAAGCATTAATGTGAAGTGGATTTTTAAGACAAAATTGAAAGAAAATGGGTAGATTAATAAGCATAAAGCTCGGCTGGTAGCAAAGGGATATGAGCAAAAATATGACATTGACTACAAGGAAGTGTTTGCTCTCGTTGCAAGGCATGGTACAATCAGATTGATAATTTCTTTGGCAGCTCAAAATTCATGGCCTATCTTCCAACTGGACGTGAAGTTAGCCTTCCTGCATGGTGAGCTGAAAGATGAGATATATGTTAAACAACCCCCTGGTTACGATAAAGTAGGAGAAGAGCATAAAATATACAAATTACACAAGGCTTTATACGGTTTAAAACAGGCCTCACTGGCATGGTATAGCTGTATTGAAGCATATTTCTTGAAAGAAGGATTTCTCAAGTGTTCCTATGAATATACATTATTCATAAAATTGGAGGGTGATAGATTTTTGGTTGTATGTTTGTATGTTGACGACCTAATATATACAGGAAATGACAGTGCCATGTTTGAAAAATTCAAGAAGTCTATGATGGCAGAATTTGACATGACTGATCTTGGAAAGATGCACTATTTCCTTGGTATAGAAGTTGTTCAATTTGATGCAGGCATATTTATTTCCCAAAAGAAATACACAAAGGAAGTTCTACACAAATTCCAGATGGATGATTGCAATTTTGTAAGCTCACCAATAGAACGAGGAGTAAAGCTTTCCAAGGATCTTGAGGGGAAGAAGGTTGATAGTAGGCTATACAAACAAATTGTTGGGAGCTTAATGTACCTTACAGGTACAAGACCTGATATAATGCATGTTGTAAGTCTAATAAGCAGGTACATGGAAGATCCGAGGGAGATGCATCTTCTTGCAGCCAACCGAATCCTTCGCAACTTAAAAGGCACATTTGAATATGGCATTTTATATAAAAAGGGGAAAAAGTAGAATTATTTGGATTCACAGGTAGTGACTATGCCGGTGATCAGAATGATCACAAAAGTACTTCAGGATTTGTGTTTATGCTGAGGTCTGGAGGCATTTCTTGGTCTTCACAAAAGCAAGCTATTGTCACTTTAACAACCACAGAGGCTGAAATAGTTGCAGCGACAACATGTGCCTGCCAAGCAATTTGGCTAAGAAGAATTCTTGAGAATGTGCAGTACAAACAAAGAGAGCCTACTGTTATTTACTGTGACAATACCTTAACCATTAAGTTGTCATAAAATCCAGTTTTGCATGGGAGGAGCAAACACATTGATGTTAAATATCATTTCTTGAGATATCTTACTAGGGATGAAATAATTGAGCTAGTTTATTGCAGGAGTGAAGACCAACTTGCTGATATGTTTACAAAGCCTCTTGGAGTGTCTGTTTTTCAGAAGCTTAGAATAAGGGTTGGAGTGTGTAACTTCCCCACTGGAGATTGCAGTTCACGTTCCTTAAACTAATTCTCGAGCTATTAGTTGAGGGGAGGGATTGTTGAAAGAGTCAAATAATTATCTATTGGTCCTTAGTAGAAGTCAGTTAGTTTGTTTTAGTGTAGTTGTTGAATTTTCGTTTAGTTTGTTTGCTTTGTTTTACAGCCTATAAAAGACATTTCCCTCCAGTCTAATAAATCAAACAATTTTCTTTTATTAATATCCCAATACACTTAAAAACCTATCAATCTTGACCGAGGATGGATGAAGTATTATTTTTTATATGAGTAAGACTACTCTCAATTCTCATATCTCGAAAAAATATATATATATATATATAAACCTTGACTGAAAATACTAAACAAACATATTTATTATTTCATGTGTTTATTTGTATGATTTTAGTTTTGTGTTTTGATTTTGAGTTGTAAAATTTTAAATTGAAACAATTGTTTGATTTGATGTTAATATATATAGAAGTGATGTTTTGAATCCTAATTAAATTTTAATATTCCTTCCGTCACGGTGCAAGGTTGTCGTTTACTCTTTCCACGTAAATTTTTTAATAATGAGTTGTAGTAAAAAAGACAAAAATATCCTTATTAATATTGTGTAATATAAAAATAATGATATTTGTGTAATATAGTGTAAATTGAAAGGGTATTTATTATGTTAGCTAAGTAGTATAATTACTAAATTAAAAAATGATAATCTTATTTTGAGACCGACAAAAAAAAGACACATTTTAATAAAACGAAAAAAATATAATATAATAAATAAAAAATAGGCGTTTAATTTGCTTAATTAAACATTGTTTGGTTCAGCGGGCACCTTGATTGCACTTGGACTGACGATCAGAATATTAAAATTCAAAGGTAATTAATGTTTATGTTATGCTTGGGAAATGTAATATGATGCATTCAAGAATAATACAAGTATTTTTAGAAATGTTCATTATTGTTAGGCAATTCTACACTCACTAAGGAAGCAAGAATTAAATAACTATAATGTAAAATAAAATATTAAAAGGGCACTTATGCCTTTAATTAAAAATAAAAAGATTATTTTATAATATTAATAATTAATAAAGATTCTTTTTCCTTTTTGTTTTTATTCTCCAATCATTTTTTTTTATATTCATATAATTTATATTTATTATACAATATACTCCCTCCGTCTCGAAATTAAGTATTTATTTACTTTTTGCACGTAATTTTAAAAATATTGATATTATATTGAGATATAGTATGAATAAAATAGAAATGACTAAAATAACCTTATTAGTATATGTGATATAAAGGTAATGACATTTGTGTAATATATTGTAAGTTGTAAGAGTATTTGTAATGTTAAATAGAAAGTACAGGAAATGGATATTTTGTTATGAGACAGACTAAAATGAAAAAATGGATACTTTGTTATGGAATGGAGGGAGTATTAATTACCAATAAGACTACAAACAACAAATTCATATAAACACACAACATAAGACTGTTTATCTACATAGTTTTTGAAAATTTTAATATTATTCTTCGATATTATCTTTTTTGTAAATAAAAGTTACATCAAATATTTATTTATCCTTTTCTTTCTACAAAAAATATCATAGAAGATACTCTATTTTCTACAATTTTCATTAAAAACAAAATAAAAAAAAGAAGCTTAAAAAACTCATGACTTCATTTACGTATACACTTTAGACTTTTTGCTCTCTTCATATAGAATAATAGTTTTTGAAAATATCATACTAAATATCAAATTTCCCTTCAAAATATCGAATAAAATATTAAATTTTATTATTTTTAAACTCCAAAATTTTTAAACTTATATCTAAACAGAAATTTTTAAATCAAATCCACAAAATTTTGCTGCAAGAAAAATAAAATGGGGAGAAAAAAGTGCATAATTGACTAAAAATATACAGGTAAACTCAAAATTAATGTTTTTTTTTAATAATAATAATAAATATTAATGATTACTTTGAAGTAAGATACACAAAAATGAAAAAAATAATACTTAGAATTGGAATGGAGGGAGTATTAACAAACAAACAACAAAGTTCAATCTTAACGTGTGTTTGTTTGGGGGATTGCATTATATTTACACTATTCATCCAATTTTTTCCTCAAAAAACATCAAATCAAACACCTATTTTTTATTTTTTATATTATACTAAAAATCAATTTTACATTCAAAATATTACATCAACACCTATTTATATCACATCATACGACTATTCAAATTCAAAATTTTTACTATTCAAATCTCAATTCAAAATCCAAACTCATAGAAAAAACACACCCACAAAGTTTTCTTATCATTTTAGTGTGGGATTACTTTGGATAATTATGATAGATAATATTTTTTAATTTAATCTAATAATGTATTTCCTATGTATTATTAAAATGGAGATAAATAAAGTCTATACAATATTATAAATATTCTTCTTATAGGTGATATTAAATAATGCTAAAGTATTATTAATTTTAAAAGATTATTTTATATTTTATTAATATCTAACTTACTATTAATTTTACCATATAATTAAAAGTATTTTAGGCAGAATTAATAATTTTATATAATAATCAACTAAAGTAAATATTGAATTATCATATAATTACGTAATCTATTAGAATAATAATGTATTATAATTCATTCTATAAAATAAATGCAAATGTTTCTGCCTTAATAGGTATAGAGTAAAGCTGCTAAATGAATCGAGCCGTTCGTGGACTCGGCTCCGTTCGGCTCGGTTAAAGCTCGTTCGCAAACGTTAACGAGTCGAACCGAAGAAAATAAACATATTCGTTTGATTAACGAACGAATCTGAGCTTTGTTCGCAAACGTTCGCGAATGTTCGTTTAAATAATATATTTATTATAAATATTATGTATACATATAAAATTATAATTTATAAATAAATAAAATATTAATTTAAAATATATAAATAAAATAATTTTAAAGTTTCCTTATAATTTATATATAAATTTAAAAAAATAAGGCAAACAAGCTCGAACAAACTCGAACTCGAACGAGCCTAAACGAGCCGAACACGAGCTCAAACAACAAAAATTCTTAACGAGCCGAGCTCGAAAACTAAGAACGAGCTCGGAAGTTTAACGAACGAATACGAGCCTTGTTCGCGAATGTTAACAAAAACTTAAAATTTGGCTCGACTCGGCTCGGATCGTTAACCGCTCTACTATAGAGGAGATGGCCCACCAAGTGTGGCCCATTAAATATGGACCGCGGCCCGCATCAAAAGTTGCAGGAGGCCCAACAACAGGTCTTATCCTAGGAACTCCAATTTGAACTAGTCAAAACTCCGAGGGCAAAGTTGTCTTAATGTTTTTTTTTTTTTATTTTTAGAGTCAAATTCATTATATTTCAAATCATGAAATTGAAGTGCCTTTTCTTATTTGAACAAAAAAAAAAATGTTTTGCTTTGAATTTTATTCGTCAGTTTACTTTCACCGATTCCATGTCATTTTATTATCTTTGATATCCTTTGACAATATAGTAGTGTGGTAAAAAAAAGAATAAAAAAAAGAAAAAGAAAAAAAATAATGCAGCGTTAATATTTTAGACATGAAGAATTATAATATAAAAAATAATAATATTTTTAATTTTAAATATTAATTTTTACTAAAGAAAATAATTTATATTATATATCTCTAAAAATTGTACCAGTAAAAGAATTATTTAGATGAACAAAATTTGTATTCGATCCTAAAATAGTTTAATTTTATAGAAATTAATGAGGTATAATAGTACAAAAGTTGAACTAAATTCTAAATACGGTAAATTATAGTACACTGTTTTAGTAAAAATATACCAAATACCTTATATTTTATTTATTACGTAAAACTCTCTTATGTTAACGTAAAATTTGCACGAAATATCTTATTTGTCCAAAATTAATATGGTTCTAAATAAAAATTTAAATTTAACAAGTTCTATACAAATAAAAAATAAAAAATGCAAAATATTTTAAATAATTCTTTTTAATAAAATAAATAAATAAATAATTGATTAACCATTCATTTTTTATTACGTAATTTAGGTTTTTATTTAAAATCAAATATCAATTTTGGACAAATAAATTTTTTTGTACAAACTTTATAAACACACAATAAATAAAATAAATGATGTTTTATACAATTTTTATTAAAAATATAGGGGAGTGTTATATAATGTACCATTCTAAATAAATATAACTACCAATTTTAAGTAGTAGAGGTAGTGTTGAAAGTTTAAGTAAATTTGGTGTTTAGTAGTTAAACAAAAAGTAGTATCGAATATTATATTCTATGGAAGAAAAAAATAATTTACTGTAATATTAATACAGAACAGTAGTAAAAAAAATGAAGATGAAAATTACAAACAAAATAATTTTGCTGATGATGCATTTAAGAGAACATAGTTGACCATAAAATTCAACAAAAGTGGACAGAAAATGAAATTTTTAGTAATTATATAAATTTATTTAGTATTTTCTTTTTTTAGATAAAACAAATCATGTCCATCAAATAAAAAATACTCCCCAAGTCATTTATCAAAGTAACATTTTGGTTCGGATATTAGATTAAAAAATAATAGTATTTTATTAGTGAGTAAAAATATTTAAAATTTTTTTGACATTTTTATCCTTTGATTATGTATAAAGAAATTATATATATAATGATATATTTTATAATTTTGATTAAAATTAATTAGCGTATAATTAATTTTTTTAAAATAAGAAATAGATGAAATTTTAAAATGATCCATTGAATTAGGATGGATGAGTAATACATTATTATTATTATTATTATTATTAAATGTTGATTTTTATTAAAAAAAATTAAAAAATATAGAAGTATTATATATATTTGAGAAATCTTATCAATAAAAAATTTATTGGGCAAAGAAACCCAAAATGCCTTCAAAACGTCGGGGTTTCCTTGTTTCTCTCCGATCCTCGCATGGGCTGCCAAACATTCGACCGTTAATTCAGGTAAATGTGAAGTCCGGACAACCTTTGACACACAAAACACAATTACCATCTTCACAAATTTTACACAACCGGACATGATCTTCCTCTCCAATGGCCATGATCTCCACATACCCTACCACACACACAATTCCTATTCCCCAACCCTCTCCTCCCCGACATGTCGGCGCCGCCGCCGCCGCCGCCATCATCGTCGCCGTTCAAGGCCTTCCTCGAGCAAAAGCTCGGGGAGCTCCCGCTTCTTGTGATCTACGCCGTCCTAGAATGGGTGATGATCATCCTACTCTTCGTCGACGGGCTCCTCGCCTTTATCCCGAACGAAATCTCCAAATTGTTCGACCTACGTGTCCCGTGCCTCCTATGTACTAGGATCGACCACGTCCTCGTCCCGCGACACTCGGGATTCTATTACAATGAGTCGATGTGCGAGGACCACAAGAAGGACATCTCGTCCCTCGTCTATTGCCACGTGCACAAAAAGTTGTCGGACATCCGGAGCATGTGCCAAGGTTGCCTCCTTTCCTTTGCGAGCGGCCGGGATTCGCACTCCGATAAGTACAAGTCCCTCGTCGGGACGTTGCACGGGGATGTTGCGGAGGAAGACAAGAATTACGACGCCGAGGTACCGTATTTCAAAAGTTACACTCCGAGATGGTGCTCGTGTTGCGGGGAGGCGTTGAGGCCGAAGAAGGTCGCAAAGAAACGACAAGCACGGAGTTTGTCGATAGGCGGGCCCACGTCGTCTCCTCGAGCACCATCGCGATTGGGGAACAAGAATGAGGTCGAGTTGCCACGTGTCAAGTGTCGAGAGGTTCGGGCTTCGTCCGACGCCCGATTGGAATATCTCGAAGATGATATCGCTAAAATAGAAAGTCAAGGTGAGAGTATTTACATACTTTATGATCACACTCAAACAACAGTGGCTGCAGGTTTTCATGTTATAAAAAAATGTGAATAGCAGTTGCTGCATATTTTATGATTACATTCAAACAACAATGGCAGCAAATTTTCATATTATAAAAAAAATATGAATAGTAGTAGCTGCAAGTTTCCATGTTATAAGGAAATGTGAATATTATAAAAAAATGTGAATAACACAGTTCGACAGATAATTTTACGTCGTTTATCGTCACATTCCGGAACTTACATCCATTTTTTTTCGTGTCGTTCGATCGATTTTCTACATCGGGAAGTGAAAGCGACGGTTCCTGCATTTCAACTAGAATCAGACGACGCAATCCGAACGCCAACATTCACAAAGTCGAACCGGTTCTTCGACATTGCGGCGCAAATGAGCCCTCGATGGGCGTCTCGGATCGCGACGAAGCCTCCCATTGCGGAGCCCAACGAAGAAGAGAGCGGCGACCTCATCAGCCGTCTAAAGCGACAACTTCAATTGGATCAAAAGACACTCATGGAATTACAAAAGGAGTTGGACGAGGAAAGGAGCGCCGCGGATGTCGCAGCGAACAACGCTATGGCGATGATCTCACGGCTGCAGGCCGAGAAGGCGGCCGTCCAAATGGAGGCATTGCAGTATCAGAGAATGATGGAGGAGCAGGCGGAGTACGACGAGGAGGCGCTGCAGATGCTACGGGACATGGTGCTAAAGCGCGAGGAAGACATAAAGGGGTTGGAGTCGGAGCTTGAAATGTACCGAGAGAAGTATGGACAGATCGAGAAATCCGAGGTGGATGTCGACGACGAAAATTGTCGCGTCATCAAGTCTCCGCCGATATCTGAAGGCTTGAGCTCTGACCAGGTTTCCGAACATGGCGATGAGAGCGCCGAGCATGAACCAGCTCGGGAAGTGTCGTCGCTCGATTTCGAAGGCGATAGATCGTATCTTTTGGGACTTCTAACAGATTTGGAGAAGAAAATGTTGGCTGATGAAGGGATCGTGATTTCCTCCAAAAATGAAGATGAATCTACAGGTAGAGTTGTTATTCGAACTGAGTCGAATTTCTTCTTTTTAGGCTCGTGTTCGTTTAAATCTTTAAACGAGCTTGAGCTTGAGTTTTTAATATTTTATATTAAATTATGATAAAAAAAATAAAAAAATTAATTAATTAATGAACCTACTTGGCTCGATAAATATTTACTAATTTTAAAGCTCAAGCATTAATGAATTGAGTTTTAATTTACCTCGACTCTTTGTAACAGCTCTACCTATGAGAAGTCACACACAATGTTTCTCATTGAATTTTTGAATTTTTGAGATAGATTAGTATTTATTTGAAAAATACATTTCTTTCCATGATGTTTTTCTTAAAAAATGTTTATGACAGGATAAATTATCCTTCGTTTAAATAAATGTTCTTCTTGTTTCTTTCTTTTGCTTTTTTTGTTTTTTGTTTTTTGTTTTTTGTTTTCTTTTTGTTTTAAGTTTTGGAGTTCTAAAAATCTGAAAAATAGTAGAAGGTTTGATATTTTATGTGATGTTTTTTTTTTCTTAAAAAAATTTATTATTGATGAATACTATGGAAATTTTAAATAATATATATATGAACAAAACCTTAATATTTGTATGTCTTTTTGGGTTGGGCAGAGGAAAATAACAAAGCGACCCTAACAAGAGGTATGTCTTTGATTAAAGAGCGGTTGGGGGCGATTGAGGCAGAGAGTGGATTCTTAAAGCATGCGGCGATGACTTTGCAAAAAGGCGGGGACGGGACAAAGCTGTTGAACGAAGTAGCTCAGCATCTTAGGGATCTCACGGAGACCGGGAAATCTCCGTGGGAGGATGCCGATGAAGTTTCTCCAACTCACCACTCGCAACATATGCCTTAGACATTTTTTCTTTACTAAATTTCGGTAGTATGCCTTTGTGTGTGCCCCTGAACATGACATGTGGACAGTGACGGATCTATTAAGGGCTTCGTAAGTTGGCCCCAAAGCCTCCCAATTTTTTTTTGATAAGTATAAATATCATTTTGTTTTATCTAGTCTAATAAGTTGCCCTCTCAAGTCCCAAAAGAATTTTTATTTTTATTTTTCTAAGTGTGAAATAGTCAAATCATAAACAATCAGCTAATTAGACAATTTTCATCTCCAAAGTTTGGAGACTGATTTCGTCACTACATGTCAATAAGTCTATAGTTAGAATATTTTTAAGGAAAATAGATTGCAAAAAACAATTAGCATTTAGCTTATGGTTAGATTTGTATTAGCTTCTTCTCAACAGTTCGACTTGCTACTTTTGTTAAGACTTTCGTATATAAACTTTTTTGTTTATTTTGGAAGACTAGATGTTATGAAATAAACGCGGAATGAATTTGATTTTATTAAGGAAAAATCAACGAAACATAAAGTTTGAACTAGATTTGGAGGTAGGCTCAGCCCTCAAATCACCTCAAGAACTCAAAATCGGCACAAACAAACCCAAGACCGCGACTACTCACGAAACTGGGCCTACTATCCGCAACACAATTGAAAATAATCCCACATGCAAGATAGGCAAAACATCGGTAAAACAGTGGCCTAAAAGGAGAGGAACCACACAAACCGAAAACAAACCACGTGGAGTTCGTTTCGATACAAGAGGGAAAGAGCGTCTTCGAATCCCCACAGAAACAAGAGAAAACGGCTCGTCGGAGGTTCGCCGGTGACGGAACAGAGACTGAATCGAAGTGAATACGACGTCCCTCTCCTCCCGTAGACATATATATTAGGGCAAGTGTAATGGATGGTTGAGATTTAATCCCTAAATCCAACAGACTTCAATCAACCAAGGAACATGGGTCAGCAACCAAGATAGGGTCAGGCAGGTCGGGTCGGAAAGTGGGCCAGCGCATCAACAGACCAGACCAGGTCCTACGGGCCACTTATTTTGGGTTTGTGTGTGTTTATTATATGGATACAATATTGATCTAAAAAATAATCATTGATCAAAATTTTATAACACCAGAGGTATCAATTTTGAAGTAACGAGTACTTGTTTTGTTTTACCCCTTCAATTTCTTTGCGTTGCTTTGAAGTTGTAGGTTTAAAAATGTATACTTTTGGATGTGTTTTAAGAGGTCCTTTTATTTTTTATTTTGGTTTGAATTATTTTTTAAGTTTTGATTAAATAGTATACTAATATTATATTATATTAAAAAATAATATATATTTATTAAACACTATATTAATTGAGAAACTGATTTTCAAATAAAAATCGAGCACACTCTTCCTCCATTTTAACCCACCTGCAAAAATAGCAGAAGTCCAACCTACATTGCAATTTTGCAGATGTCAACAAAATTTAGCTAAACCCAATGGAGCCTCTCAAATGAGATGGTGTGTTTCTTTTATTATTATTATTATTATTATTAATTTAATTTTTAATTATTTATTAATTTAAAAATGTATACAAATTATATTTTGTTACTTTGTTTATTATTTTTGTCGATATTTTTATATTATTTATAAAATAATTTATTTAGTATATTTATATTTTAATTTTATAATTATTATTTATATTAAATATTTAATGTTATTTTTTTAATTTTAAAAAAATAATATATAAAATAGAATATGTAGAAAATAATAGTTGATCCTGAAAAATTCGGTAAAAATAGAAAAATGCATTATAAATCCCACAAAAAGAGAGGACTGAGTTGAAGACGGGATTAGGCTCTATTTACTTTATATTTATTTTTTTACTATACAATACGATTGATGGGTTTTGAAAGATTTAAAAATATCTTTAAAATACAAAAAATAAAAAATAAAAAAGGATGCAAGTATAAAATGAAATGGAAAAAGTGTCAAAATTTTTTTTGCGTAGTAACTTCAAAAATTTCATCAAAAATAGCTATCTCTTTAACCGGTGAGTGTCCGAATCGAATTCAGAGAATATGCGAATATGCTATATTTAATTGAAAAAAGTGCAATAAGTTAATTCAATCGAAGTGGCTAAAAAGATAAATTTCATAAATTAAATATAACTAAATAGCTAGATCTCCATGGATATGTGTATGTCGGAGAAGATGAAACAGGAAGTTTGTGTGTGACTTGTGCGTTCCTCAATAGCTATATCTCCATTGATAAAATGAGCGGGATGACGATTATGTGATAACGAAAAAAAAATATATAATTGCGGGATGGTTCGAAGAAAACGAGCGTGATCACACTTTTTTGCTTAAGCCCAACTCTTGACTTGGTTGGTACTTGATCTTAGGGGATTTACAACGACGCTTCAGCGACACCCGGCGAAGAACATTATTTGCTAGAAAAACCGTTGTCTCGGACATTTCTGTGACCCAATAGACAAACACCTATGTCCAATAAATTATTCTTCAACCGTTTTGCAGATGGCTTTACCAATCTGATACTTCTCTTTAATTAAGGTTAAATTCAGCTCACAACTAAGTAGGTCGACAAGGCTCTCGGTACATAGCTGCTACGAACCGCCTAAGTTTTGTTACTGAATACAATGTGACCATAAACATGAATAGTTAACCCTTCTGCTGTCCTTCTACAACCTTGTCGAAAGTCTAGCTTGAACTTTTCAATTGCGAACATTGAATTTTTAGGTGACGACGAGGTGGAGAAGTATGACAAGAATTTTATTAGCTAAAAATAATATGCAAGAATTAAATTAACATGGGGAGAAAATCAGTTTGCTCATTAATCAAAACTGAAAATCTCATTTTATTAAACTAAATAAAATACGGGAGAAAAAGAATGGAGAAAATGGGGTGTATAAAATGATGGTTGTGTGTATAGTTATTTTTTAAATGTACAATGAAAGTAAATATTTATAGGGAAAGAAGACTTCTAAAAGCTTGACAATCACCTATAAATAAATATCTCTAAAATTACTACTAATAACTAATTATAACGTAACTATCTATTTTTTAGAATGTTCTATAATAAAAATACATAAAACAACTAAAAATTGCCTAAATAAGGCCCTTAAGGCCACATGCATGCTATGGGTACAAAAATTACAAATTTTTAGAACGTGTGAAATATACTTTTCTAGCTACAATTACATAATTCTATAAATCTTATAATAAATTTATTAAATTTATTTTTTATTTTTTATTTATAAGTATATATCTTCTATCACTATAAAAAAGAGGGATATATTTTAAATATTTATATATATTAAAAATAGTGTATGATAATTGAAGTAAATTTTATAATACTAAATTTGGAAATTTTCAATATTAAATTTAAATATATATTTTTCAGAATTAATAATAAAAATATTTCAAAGAAATAAATATAATTTATGTTTTTCATACTCCCAATTCATATTCTCATATTCACTTATCAATATTAATCTAGTTTTTTAAAATAAAATATATAAAAAAATAAATCTAATAAAATATTACAAGTTATATAAAATTATTACTAATTTTAATATAATTTATTATTTTAATTATTAAAAAGTTAATTTAGAATTTTAATTTAAATATTAAAATTATAAATTTCATACATTTATTAAATACATTTTTAAAATTTTATGCAATTTAATTTTAATTGATAAATAAGATAATTTTTAAACTATTAATTAAAAAAATAAAAAATAAAAAATCATATCTATAAACACATAAAAAATAATATACATATATAAATCTATAAAATAAATATGTATAAATATAAATATAAAAGTAATAAAAAATAGAAACTATTAGGCGAAAGTCTTGAATTTAAAATTATTGAGAATGTTGAGTCAAATAAGTAGTTCTAGTAGAAAGAAATAAAAAGAAAAGAAGAAAGAAATATATATTAAAAAAGTGCAAAAGAAGTAAAAAAAAAAAAAAAATACCACTCAAATCATGCTATATGAATTTAGGGACGAGTTGGTACAGAGAATAAAATTGAGAGAAATAACAGTAGAGAATGAAATAACAGTAGAGAATGAAATTGCAGACAATGAATTGAGGAAAAATGATTTGATAAAATAGAGAATTCAGTTGAGAAAGGTAAAAAAAAAAAAATGCAACTATCTAAATGGATCGAATAAGAATAAATGATTAATCGGACAAGAGAATTTTAACAAGTGGCAATTCATGAAAAAATTATTTCATAGTCACAAGTTCACTTCTCACACCACAAAACCATTCTTACGGGGTTTTAGTAATAATACGGAGCCAGTAAAGTTGTGTTCTATGGTAAAATGATTTCCTTGACTCTATTAGTTTTTTCTTTTTATTTTTTTCTACCTGTTTCGGTTTCTTGATCATATATTTTTACTGATAATCGTAAATTATGATAATTGAATGTGTAATATTTATGATCAATATATTTCTTCTCAAAATTTCTTATCATGATTAAAATTTCATCTAAATCTTTACTAAAGCCCCAAAATAATAGTATTAGTTAGTTCAATGACAAAGAAAAAAGGCCAAATGGAAGCATCTGTTAAGGTGTAGCAACAAGCTCGTGTCGAAAAAAGGAGTGAAGTAGGCAGCATTTCAAGGAGAAAAGTGAAAGCAAGAAAGCTAGGGATATATATATACAGAGGATGAATATATAGAAGCTGTGCAATCACAGACACAATAGTCTACAATTAATATGGAGATCCATGGATGGACCGCCGGTTTCCTGCTAGCAACAATATTGAGCAGTGTCGATGCAGCAGCAGAGTTGAGCGCCATGTTTGTGTTTGGGGATTCGCTGATGGATCCAGGAAACAACAACTACTTGAGCTCGACGGCCAGGGCCGACTTTCTACCTTATGGCATCGATTTCTTTGCTGGCCCTTCTGGCAGATTTTGTAATGGAAAAACTGTAGTCGATTACCTCGGTGGGATCCATATATCTCTCTATAGCTCCATCCATCGTCACTGATAATTGGTTGTGATATATATACATATATATATGTAGGAGACCTGCTGGGAATTCCTCTTCTGCCAGCCTATGCGAGCCCTTTTTCGACTGGAAAAAGCATTCTTAGAGGAGTGAATTATGCTTCAGCTGCAGGAGGGATTCTTGAAGAGACAGGAAAGACTCATGTCTGTTGTGTTCAATTTCATTGCAACATTAATTAAGTTACGCTACAAAAAAATAATATATTTGCAACGGAATTTCGTCCATAAAGTTCACGTAGCTAACATAATTTTATTCATATTTTGTCTCTAATGTCATTAGTAACGGAAAAAATAGATTAGAGACAAAAAAGTTTTGTTACAAAAATGATTTTTTCTTGTAGTATTAGGGGGTGTTTCTAAAAGAACTTTTTAAAGAATTTTTACGTATTAAAATTGTTTAACCGGTCAAAAAACTAAGATATTGGTAAATTAGCTTTTTGGAATAGTTTTTTGGACAAAAAAATTTAATTTATAAAAAAACTAATATACTCAGTGTTTTGGAAAAGCTTTTTCACTTTAATTATGCTTATTCTTATTTACCCCTAAAAAAAATTTATTTATTTCATACATATAATAAGTATATTTTTATTGTAGTATTTATTAATTTATTTAATACTATGTTTTATATACTAAATTATAATTTTATTTTGTAGATTAAAATAATTAATATTACTAATTATTACATATAAATTATTTTATTTTGTAAAATATATAAATTTATTAAAATTAAATCAAATAGAAAAGACAAATATTATTAATTTATTTTTATATATTCTTATTATATAAATTTTACATTAAAAATAAATAAAATAGAATATATTAATAAAAAATAAGTAACATAACAAAAATATATACTAAAGATTTATTCTCTTATATTTTATACAATTTAAATAAAAATTTATTATTATTTTTAATAAAAATATTTTCCTCAAATCTAAAAAATAAAAATAAATATTTATAATATTTTTATAATTTGCAATAATTAATAAAAAAAAATTCAAAAATTTTAAACTACAATGAATAAAATAAATATTTTAAGAAATATCATATATATATATATCTTTAATTGTCATTTTACATATAAACGACTAATGTCAAATAGTTGTTTTACCAAACACTTTAATAAAAACCGTTAATTGAATCATGTAATTAAACTAGCTAATTGAATCAGCTCATGCCTAAAAGTTATTCAAACGCACCCTAGTTGAATTTCACTGTATTTCACTATGACAATATATATATATATATATATATACTACTATATATAGGGTGAAAGGTTCAGCTTGTCGCAACAAGTAGACAACTTTGAGAGCACACTAAATGAGCTGAGGGTCGAAATGAGAGGAGACGAGGAGCAACTAAAGAGTTATTTAAGCAAGGCGCTAGTCGTAATGTCACTCGGCAGTAACGACTACATCAACAATTACCTCCAACCTTCATACTACACATCCAGCTATCTCTACACTCCTCAAGACTACGCAAGTCTTCTCATCAATCGATACGCAACCCAAATTCTGGTGATCCCACTACAAAAAAAAAGTATCTAATTAGCTACAATATTTTTAACTACGAAATATTTTTATAGTTAAAACGTGTAATTTAGTAACAAAAATTATTTTTATCACTAAAAATAAATTAAGTACTACAAAATTAATTTTGTCGCTAACATTATTTTGCTAGAAAGTTCTATCTTCAGAGCAAAAGGATTTTAGCTACAAAATTATAGTACTTTGTAGCTAAAACCATTTGGCTAAAAAAATCGTATATATTTTGTTACTAAAATTCTTTTGTTATGAATTTTATTTTTATAACAAAAAAAGCTTTAGCTACTAAATCATATTTTTGTAGTTATATCTTTTTTCTTAACTTTCACTGCAAAATATGTATTTTTCGTTACGAAAATCATATTTTCCGTCAAAGACTTTTACTAACGCTATATAGGCGACAAAATTAGTTTCATCAGGAAAACATTTTTGCTATGAATCATTTTTTTGTAGCTTAATTTCAAGTATTTTGTAGATGCATGATTGATATATAGTGATACACTACTGATATATTATGACATTAATTAATAAAATTAATTTGATCGATTTGTGTAGAGATTAGAGAGTTTAGGGCTTAAAAAGTTCGTTTTAGGAGGGATCGGGCCGTTGGGTTGCATCCCGAATCAGCTTGCGCGCAATGAGGTGCAAGGCGAGTGTGTGGTCTCCACCAACAATGCTGTGGCCATGTTCAACCATGACCTGAAATCACTGGTCGACAAACTCAACAACAACAATAATAATGGATCTATCTTTGCCTATGGCAATATATATGGAGCATTCATGGACATACTCAACAATGGTAGCACCAACGGTGAGTAGTGTTGTCGATTATATACACATATATATTAATTAATTATATATATATGTTGAGATATTTTAGATTCGATTTTAGATTTAGTAAATTTATATTTAGATTTGGTCTTATCCATAGGTTAGATTACTTATATTTGAGTTTATTGAGTCCATTTTATATTGCATATATATATATATATAAGCCCTTTTATTTTGATGATCAACAATACAATTTTATTATTTTCCCCCAAAATTTCTAACAATACGCAGGACTGAAAGTGAGAGATAGAGGGTGTTGTGGATTGGGGAAGAACCGGGGCCAGATAACATGCCTGCCGATGTTGGTGCCGTGCAGCAACAGACAAGAGTACGTCTTCTGGGATGCATTCCATCCCACCCAAGTGGTCAATCAGATGTTGGCGAGTCGGGCACATTCGGGCACCCAATCCGATTGCTACCCGCTGAACATTCAGCAGATAGTCGCATCCATTTGAATTTGAATTTGAATTTGAGTGCGGCGCCTAATTGCATGCACACACAATCATATATCTATAGACTAATTTGTGGTTTGTATGTTCTCTGAGTTGCAGTTTATTATGACTACAGGAGGGGTGTGTTATTTTGCATTATATGCTGAATTATGTTGTGGCACCACAATCTTAATAGCTAGTTGTAACAAAATTTGAAGATCTAATCAAGATTTGACTAAGTATTTGGAAGAACTAGAGAATAAGTACCTACAAAAAAAACCTGGGTTTTACGGGTATGTTATTTATTAAAAAATATATTTTTTCATAAATAAGTTCTTAAAAAAATTAATATATTACTCATATTTATTATTTTTATATTATTAACATAATTTTCTATACTTCACATAAAAAAAATATATCTTCAAATTATTTTACTAGACGAACAAATCATAAACCTAAATTGATTGGTAACATGACCGTAATAAATGATAGTATAAGTTAGGATTTTAGTCAAAGTAAAATGCTGGTCATGTAATTTTTTAATTTATATTAGTTTATATTAAAAAAATCAAAACTATATCTATTAATATTGTGTAATATAAAAGTGATAACATATGGATATTATATATTATAAATATATTATTATGTCAAGTAGGTAGTATAATTACTAAATTAAGAAATCACATTCTTGTTTTGAGACAGATATAAATAGAAAATGATACCCTTCTTATGGAATGGAGAAAGTAAAAAATTTGGTAGATAAAAAATAAAGTTAGATATTATAGAAAATTTATTAAGAAGTTGATAAACATCAGGCCGTCCGAGGACTAGTTTCGTACACCTACTAATGTGATCTTTATTCAAGAGGAGAACGAGGATGAAATTAGTGAAAATGTTGAAAACTATATGTGACCATGATCACATAAGAAAGATCTAAAAATGCTCTACTCTAAAGTTTACATAGAAGAAACAAGTCAATCTGAAAAATATAATATTCAGTTGATATTATTAAGATCAGTTAAATCTTTGAATATTTTTTTTTTGAATGACAACTACATTTGGCTAAAGGAAGACCAAAAAATTGTTAGAGATGAGAAATAAAAAGAAAAATTTTATTGTAAATGACATACAATTTTTGGACATCAAGTAGATAACCGTGTTGTTTTTTGAAATAGAGTCCAACATAAAGTTAAAGTCGATGTTGATCCATTTTCAATCTCAATAATACCGTTGGGGTGTAGCTGCGCAAGCCAATGATATCGTATCCTGCTAAGAGGATAGGTATTCAAATGAGGAATCTCAAAGAATCACCTTTTAAAGGCTTGGTCGCGAGGGAAACCTCTTAATAAGAGCACTTGATTAGACACTCTTATCTCCGAAAAACACTTCGGTATAGGTTAGGGTCACTAAGGGTGGTGAAATATGGTGTGTAACATCGGTGGATCGCAGAGTCGGATCTTAGCAGGAGCAACTTGCTCAGGGCCTCTACTTCAAAAGGACCCATATTTTTTTAATTTATTTTATTATTATTAGATCTATTACAATTTAATTTGGATTTTATTGCTTATTTTCTCAACAATTACCCATTTTAACTTTCATTCTAAAATTAAATTAGAACAAAAAAAAATTTAAATTAATTCTATTTTCCTTGCCTTTAGAATTCGTAAATATTTTTAAAGCCCATTATTATTATATATTTTAAAGTTTATCTCATATTTTTCTCTACAATTATCTCATTCTAATTCTAATGAACTCTAACTAGAATTTTTCTACAATTAATCACAAATCCAATTATAATTATAATAAATTCTATTCAGATTTTTTTTAAAAATTAATCATATATTCTTCGCCTTTAGAATATGTAGTTATTAATTATTGAGTTATTGGTTTTAATAGTCAAAATATTGTGAAATTTTATAATAGTCAAGATATGTATGGCAAATTTGATCCGACAATCTACTACATACCAACGGAAAAAAATATTTTTTGTTTATAGGACCTATTATTTATTTTTTTTCTCAGGGCCTTGAAAATATCTGAGACGGCCCTGGTGAATCGGATAATCATCACAGCATGTCCTACTCGGAAACACAAAAAAAGAAAAAAAAATTCCCAAAGACAAAAGTTGGAAAGTGAATCAAAGTCAAAATTATCATAAGCCTTGGTTACAATCTCAAAAACAATGAAGACAACATCAATGCCAAGAGAGAAGCTTACAACAAGAAGCTTTACATCAAGAATCCTATAGTTGGAATTACCCGACATGTAGAGTTGACAAAAATGAACTTATGACACAAAATAAACATATGTAAGAAATGGAGGTCCAAGAGGCAACTATCAAGAACTTTTTTTTCAAACAAAACATCAATAGCACCTTCAAGAATCTCAAAGAATATTAGTAGAAGTAGGTTCCAAAAGATGAACTGATTATAGAGGGATCTTAGATGAAGAGGATGAAGATTCGAAGGCTACATTGGAAATTATTGCAAATGATTGGGATTTGGAATAATCTCTAAATTATCATGGTAATTTCATAGTACTGGTGTGTTTGTTTGGGGGATTCTCCTCCAAATACACTATTTATCCCATTTTTTTCCCAAAAAAATATCAAATCAAATACCTATTTTTCATTTTTTATATTATATTAAAAATCAATTTTACATTCAAAACATCACATAAACAACACATGTTTATATCACATCATACAACTATTCAAATTCAAAATTTTTACTATTCAAATCTCAACCAAAATTCAAACCCTGAGAAACACACCCTTGAGTTTGTAAGATTTTTTACCGTTTGCGGTGATGTTTTGGTTATGTACTCTAATGAGTGTTCCTTTATGTGTTTCTGAGTGATGGAAAGATTCTCCCTTACATATTGAGAGAGAAAAAAAATTTGGTATGTTTGTGTCAAGATTTTAAAAGTCACATTTTTTTTTTTTGTTATTATCATGATTTTACAGTTGATCAAACTGTTGGCTGTGAAGTTTAGTTCCACAAACCCCCACCCCCCCCCCCTCTTTTTTACTTTCAATCACTTGTTTTAATTGGTATTTGTATCCTTTTTGTATACATTCCATTAAGTTCTACTAGGTTTGTCCATGAAAATAATGCTCATATGAGTTGTACAAGGATTTTAATAAATATCGTATTATATTGACTCATTGTAACATAATAAAGTAATGATATTTTAAAAAAATATTCCCTCCATTTCAGCTAAATTGTCCCATTTAGTTTAAGAACGGAGTTTTAGGTATTGTATAATTGGTAAGTAATTAAGAAGTTTATTATAATTTAATAAAATTAATTATAAATTAAGACTAAAATGATTAAATAGTTTGATTAAAATAAAAAATTATAAATTATGAATTTTAAAATGTGATTAAAGTATATAATTATAATTTTAAAAGTAAAAGAAATAATAAATTACATGGAACAGATGAAAATAAAAATATGGAACAAATTAAGTGGAATTGAGGAAGTACATAATAAGTTAACGACGTAAAAGAAAATTTTGGATAGATTGAGTTGTATATTTTAGTGACATATATGTAAATAAGTAAAATATAGAAGTATATAAATTAAAGAAAATATGTAGACAGTTAGTGGACAGAGATATTTAATGTAAATAAGTAAAATATAGAAGTATATAAATTAAAGAAAATATGTAGACAGTTAGTGGACAGAGATATTTAACTTGGATTATCTATGTTGAGATATTGGTCATAACTCAACCAATATGAAATATTGACCCATTCCTTAGCCCGACCCACTGGACTTGGTCAAAACGTTTAACTTAAACCCAAACCCTTTAGTTGTAAGTCCAATCCATTTCATATCTAGCCCAAAACTTCTAACCGTGAGGTTTGTGGGGAGTTTATTTAGTTTTAGCTAGTTAGGTTAGATTGATGTGTCATCCCTTCAAAAGGTTTACTTTTTTACACATCAAATTTCAAGTTTTTACTGTTTGAATTCTATTATGTATTTTTCAAAAAAAATACATTTTTTTCAATCCCAAAACATCTAATTTTACACTATTTTAATATCAAACTCAAATTAAATTTTTATCAACCCATAAAAAAAAAAAACATACCTTTCCTTTAGTTTTAGAGATTTAGGTTAGATTGGTGTGTGAGTGAATTGGGAGTTACTCGAGATGGATTTGGGGAGATAATAAAAAGCCAAATCAGAGGTTTCGAGAGAGTTTCTATCCGAGAGTGAGAAAGGGAAAGGGAAGAGAGACCGAGATGGGCAATGATAACCTGCGAGTAATTCCGGTGAGTTTCGAGATATTCCGGTGAGGATTCGAACCTTTTTCTTTTGTGCCAATTATGGTGGTTATCAAGACTTAGAGTAAAGTAGAGACCTTCAGCTTGAGGCGTGGTTAATATGGGACAATTCACCATGACCTGAGTCAAAATCAACATCCCTACCAAGTTCCACCAGAAAATAAATTGTCCGATCTGAGAAGAAGAAAGAAAGGCATCGTCGTATCTATTTAGGCGCAGCGTCGGAGTTGCTAGATGTTGATCGAAGGTATTGTTTTTGTTTGGAGGAGATCAACCTTGCCAGGAGATGTTCATGGTTTTCGGAGATATCCGGAGAATCCATCCATCACTGTCTGTTGCCTATTCAATTTCCTGGAGAAGAATTGTTGAGTAGCCGCGCCAAACCAAAGTTATTTAGGAACAGAAGACGGAAAATGGTTCGACGCTAGAGATTGCATCATCGCTGAAATCCGTCGTCGATCGGCGCCCAAGAAATCAGACACGAACATAATGAAATTGGAAGTGTATTCACACAATCGAGTCAAACCAAACACAAGGGAAGAGTACTTTAGTGCTATGATTGTTTGTATTTCTTGTTACATGTTCAGAATTCTGAGATTCATGCCTTTGATATATATAATTTTAATTTCAATTCAATTTATTAGTAATTTGAATTTTATTCAAATTTTCTTTCTCTCATTAAGTACGAAGTTTGTTCGAAAAGTCCATTGATCCGGGATGTAAATTCACAACCGTGGTATCAGAGTCCAGCAGCCGATTGTAAAATTGAAAGATTTGGTTCGATTTGATAGGACTCAAATATGTGGTAAAAGGCTTAACTCTCTTTCCTTTACTTTTTTCGATTTATTATTTTTTAGTGAAAATATGGATGATAATGTGTTGAAACTTCTTGATGTTTAATTGGCTATGTATTTTTTGGTGATAAGTAGAATGATCTTGGAATATGTTGTTTTTTCTTTGATATTTTTGGTGAATTTCTTGGAAATTATTTTTTATTCCTTGGCTATTTACTTGTGCATTTCTTGGTTATATTTATGTTAGTCTTGTAAATGTGAGTAGCTATAATCAATTATTGGATGCATGTTGATATTTCGTGTTAGTTGAAAATGGCAAAAAGAATGTATAGTTGGAGGATAATCAATAATGAAATTAGTGTTGTTGCATTATGTGATTTTTCTGTGAAATAATTTAAATGCATATGTTAAATTCTTGATTTTATATTCTACATGATTGGTTTAGTTTTTTCTGTATCAATTTTTGTGAATGATTAAAATACCAAGTATAAAAATCAAATAGCATGTTTCTTATGAAAATTAGTTGATGGAAATAAGCATGTGTTGTTAAAATAAAACTAATTGTAAAAGCTTAGAAATACATTTATGCATGTTGTTTTGTTTTTACGTGATTAATTGCATGTGTTCCTTAATTGATCTTTGGGGATAAATTTTATTGTTTAGTTAGCATAATATGAATTGATTTGATATGATCTGATTATGTGGATTTTTTTTGTGATGTAATCGTGGAGTGTTCTATGTGATACAAATTGTCATGAATTTTTTTTTTTTTTGTGATTATATGTATTATTTGGATTGCATGCATTGTGGACTAGTTATTTTTGAGTGATTAAAGCATGTTTGTCCGGAATTGATTGTTTGTGGTCTTTGTGAATGTAATCTTTGTGATTATTTTCTGTGTGACTGTTATATTTGTAATTGTTGGCTATGTGTGACCATATCTATATGTATTACTCATCTGTCCCACATACCATGTCCATGTTGCCGTTTATGTTCGTCCCACATTCCATGTCACTTTTCTTTTTTGGAAAATGATTACACACTTTAATTTTATTTTTTTTAATTTTAATTAAACTAATTAGTTATCTTAATCTTAATTTATAATTATTTATATTATAGGATAATTATTTTCACTAATACATTCTTAATTATCTACTAATTACACCCCTCCTAAAATACCGTGTCTACAGTGTAGCAGACACGGTACGTGGGACGGAGGGAGTATTTTTTTGTGTTCCTTTGTGGATGCTTTGTAATTGTATTTTCGGGTATCCATTGTAGTAGTGTTCGGCCAAAATAAGTGCTTTGTGCTTTGTGTTCCTCTCAGGTTGCTTCGTATTCGGGTAGGATGTCATAGGTTTTTGTGTCTCTAGAGATCTTAGTGGTAGTGGCCGATCAATCTGGGTGCTTAGGCCGTCGGACTTTATACAGAGTCTGTAGAAGTGTGTGCTCGAGCTGCAAAGTTTAGTGCTTAAGATATTTTGAGTGTCTAGAGCCAAGTTTTCTCTAGTTGACGTCAAATCAAAGGAAGCTTCTGTTATGTGATTCTAAGTTTTGTATTCAACATGTGATCATTTTCCTTTGTGAATATGCATGTGTTTTTAAAGTGTGTAGTAGTTTGTGTGCTCGCTTAGATCGGTAAGTTCATTATGTTGAATCTGCGTAAACTTGTTTGTGTGTCTATTTTGTAGTATGTGTGTATTGCGTGCTAGGTTGTTATGTAATCAATCTAAATGCATGTTAGAACTTGTGTGTTTTACTTGTGATATGTTTAGTTTGCATATTTGTTTGCGGATGCAGCGAGGTACAAAAGGCGATGATGAAACTCATTGGTGCAGATAAGTATATATGTATGTAAATACGTATTTTGGGTTTGATTAAATCACGGCCAAAGTATGTAGAGTACATTGAAGTTTTGGTCTTTTGCGGCCTAACCCAACAATTCCCTCGATAAAATAAAAGTTATCTCACTCCTTAGCCTGACCCACCAGAGTTGGCCCAATCCTTTAAACCTAAACCAAAACATTCAATCTGAAGTCCAATCAATTTCATCCTTAGTAAAAATTCTAACTTTTGTTGGGGTTACTTAGTTTTAAAGAGTTAGATTAAATTGATGTGTTAGTTAATTGGAAAATTACTCTTGTAGAGAAAGAGAGGGGTTTGAGGAGAGGATAAAATGCCAAATTAGAAAGGTTTTGAAAGAGTGTCTATCCAAAAGCGAGAGAGGAAGAAGGAAGAGACACCGAGAGGGGGAAAGATAACCGGTGAGTTTTAAGAGTTTTCGGTGACAATTCGTAGAACCATTTCTTTGTACCGATTTTGGTAGGTGTCGAGACTTCGATTTTAAGCTCCGACCTCCACCTTAAGGTGTGATTATCATAGGCCGAGTCACTATGGCCTGAGCCAAACTAAACACCCCTTCCAAGTTCCACGAAAAATAATTTGTCCAATCTGAAAAAAAGAAAGGAAGACATTGTTGGTTCTGTTTGGGAGAAGCGTCGGACTTGTTGGATGATGATCAGAAGTGTTGTTCTTTGTTTGGAGGAGATCGACCTTGCCCAGAGCTGTTCAGGGCTGCCAGATCGAGATGCCTGGAGAATCCATTTGTCATTGTACATCGTTGTCTGCACCAAACTGGTGTTTAGGAAGAGAAGATGACAAAATGTTCGACGTTAGAGATTACATCAATGTTCAACGCCCAAGTGAAGATTACTCTCGAGCTCCGTTCGTTTCCAGAATGTTGAGATTCTTGCCTCTGATTATATAATTTTGATTTTGATTCGGTTTATTATTACTTGACTTTTATTCGAATTCGATTATGTTAATTATATTGTATTTTGTATACAAAGATTGTTCAAAAGACATATCGATCTTGGGTACAAATTCGCAACTATTTTTAAATGATTGTGTGGATTTTTTGAATAGGTTGATTTAGATTTAATTTTATTATTGTTTTTTATTTGGAATTTTTATTTTATTTTGTTACAATAATAAATTATATTGAGATTTATTTTTGATTAGTTTGAAATTTAAAATAACTTTTAATTTTAAAACGATATGAGTGAGATGATTGTTACAAGAATATTAAATTATGATATAGTGATATTTTTAATTTAAATAAATTTAAAATATATATGTTTGTGATTTTTTGAGAAACATATTTTTATAAATTAAAATTAATATTCATATAACCAAACCGTAGGTTTGGGTTTGGATATTTGAATAATAGAAAATTGAATTTGAATAGTTGTTTGATCTGATATAAACAGAGATTGATGTGATATTTTTGAAAAAAAATAAAATAAAATAGTAAAAATCTATGGTAAAAACTACACAAATCACAATATTAGAAATTTTACTACTGTTGGTTTTATTAATATTTACAGCACAGTAAAATCTTACATTGATAATATGAAGCCAAATTAAAAATCTATAATCTATACACCAACAAAAACCCTAAGAAATAGTTTATAAATCAAATAAGAAAACAAAAAATAATAATAAACAAAAAAAAAAATAGAAAAGAAAAGAAACAGACTAGAAAACAAAGAATTGAAGGCGTATTTGGCCTTGCTTTGGAAAAATTAAAAAACACCCCGATTAAATAAATGTACACCGTCGATTCAGAAATGAACGGCCAAGATCTATCTGGCCTCGAGGACCCGGGACTCGCCAAGAATCATTGCAGAGCATTAGTAGTGTACACGCTGAGAAGCTCTTCCAAATAATCAGCTCCCAAATCCTCAAACACCACCACATTCTCCACCTTCAATTTCTTCCTCACGGCGGCGCCGCCGCTCCTCCGCCGCCTCATGGAGTGCTTCCTCTTCAGCGCCATCACCGGCGAGCACCCCGCCGCCGCCTCATCAATCAAACCCCTCATCTCCCTCAGCGACTCCCGGACCCTCTCCACCGGGAAATTCAGAATCGCCGACGGGCCGCGCATCGAATACGCCGCCTGGTCGTACGCCATCGCCGCCGCCTCCGCCGTCTCGAACGTCCCCAGCCACACCCGGACTCCGTTCCTCGTCGAGTCCCGGATCTCCGCCGCGAACTTCCCCCACGGCCGCTTCCTCACGCCGCGGAACGCCTTGTCCTCGCCGGCGCCGGCGGCCTTCGCGGCGGCGGAGTCCGCCTCGTCGCCGTCCCTCCGGCGGTCCGACGAATTCGATTCCGAATTCGAATTTTCCTGCGCCGCCTCCGCCAGCACGCCGAGCAGCAACATTTCCTGAGAGTCGTTCTCGTTGAACGGCAGCGAATTGGAGAACATCGGCGGCTCCAGCGGCCACCTCCACAGCGGCGGCGGCGGCGGCGGCGGCGAATCGAAGGATTGGTTGTCGGAAAAGTCAGAGGCCATGGAATTGTTTAAAGCTGAGGAAGTGGAATCCATTTTCTGAAGTAAATATTTAGGAAAAGGAATACATCGATGAAGAAAGAAAAAAAATTTGCAAGAGTAATGTGTATATATATATACATAGTTGTGAATAAACAAAGGAAAGGCCGGGAGTCGGGGTCCTGAAATCATGTGGAAAAGAAGAAGACTTGGGTGCATATCTATTCATTAAAAAAATAATAATATTTTTAAATGTAATAAATAATTAAATGTAATATAAAAATAATTTAACTTTTTTTTATGTAAAAATAATTATTTATAATAGAATTTGAGTATTTGTAAAAAAAATAAATTATTTAATAAAATGATTATTTGTAATTAAACAACTAAAATATAAATATATATGCAATGTGAGTGAATAAAAAAAACATATTAAATATTAATATTATTTCATACAAAATCATTTTATATAATATAAATAAAAAAAAATAGTTATTTTTAATTCATATGAACTTATTTTATAAATAAACAAACCATTGTAAATATATAAAAATATATTTGCTTATTAAAAAAATAAATAAAAGTAAAAAATTTTAAATGAATTTTAACCAAATTTAATATGATATAATATTTTGAAAAATAAAATTTATATAATACCATTTAAATGAATTTTAACCAAATTTAATATGATATAATATTTTAAAAAATAAAACTTATATAATACCAACCGAAATTGAAACAATGACCACACAAATATATATGTATATATTTTGTTTAAGACTTTTAACATAAATATGTATATTTTTAATAAATAAAAAATAAAAAATCACAGACTAAATACATTTAAATAATCTTTTATAAAGTAAATAATAATAATAATAATAATAATAATCTTTTATAAGATATGTAAGTTATATTATATTTTTCGATAATTATATTTACTTTAAAAAATCGATAATAATAATAATAATAATAATAATGAAAGGAAATATAGTGTATGAATTTCCTTTCAACTTTGTACTAAAAATAATAATAATAATAATAATAATAATAATAATAAATTCAAATCTTTCTTTTATATGTATATATATATAATTATATTAAATTTTATTAGTTAGGCCTTCTCCAATTCATTATTTTATTTTTGCAGCAGCTACGGTAAAAATGCAATTGGTCTACGGTCATTTTACACCAACTATAAATTTCAATTTTTACTCTAAAAAATATATTATCTTTATATTCTTCTTTTATATTATTTTATATAACTTTTCATATTTATAAATTATACCCTAACTTTAATTTATTTTTACATTATCACTAAAACTATATAATTCATATTTTATTTATAAAATTATATATCACTTTTTAAAAAATAAATTATATATTATTTTTTACAAAAATAAAATTATGTATCATTTTTTAAAAAATAAAATTATATCACTTTTAAAATTATATATTATTTTTTAAAAAAATAAAATTTTATATTAATTTCCAAAAAATAAAATTATGTATTATTTTTTAAAAAATAAAATTACACAAAAACATCCAAAAATTATCAAAAATACACAAAATACTCTACTCCAAAAATGGAGTAGAGATACGGTGTTACTCCAAAACTGAAGTAACACTTAGGGTTGTCAAATGGGGCGGGTTAGCCCCGGATCCGCCCCAGACCCACTCTTAATGGGGCGGGTTCGGGTCTAAATAATATGTTTCGGGTGGGTCGTGAATATAAAATGAGTGAGTCCTATATAATATAGTTATTCCCAAAAATGAGGGAGAAAATGGGGTTGGATTGGAGCCCCAACCCCTCTATTTTCCGCCAACCCACTGCACCCACTGCATTTGGGTTGGAGATGGTCTTACTTGAATTGAGATAACGATTTCTTTATATATATACTATATTTAAGAGAATAATATTTAATATAATTCATAATAATAATAAGTTAGGATAGCATTTATTATTTGTTTTAATGTAATTAATAATATTGATAGTTTTAAAATAAATTTAATACATATGATTTAAAAAATAGAATATATATTAAAATATTTTAAAAATTATATTGTAATAAAAAAATATATGCAATATGGACATTTTGTAGATAATAAATTTTTTATAATACAAATAAATATTTTGTATTTATTTATAACTAAAATAAATTAATTTTATAAAAGATTTGGAGTTTTAAATGTGGATAATTTGTTTTTTAAATATATATATATATAAATAAAAAAGTTTTGAATGAATCCTATATAATATATAATATTATATATTATACACTTAATTAAATTGTGTTATAATTGTAAAGTATATATATATTTTTTTTGTGTTGGGTATTTAATTAAATAGATGAAAAGATAATAAATTATTTGTCTCATATTTTATTTGATTAATTTATTTTATTTGAAAAATAAATAAATAAATAAATAATCAAATAAATAAATAGTTTGTTGCAAGAAAGTTGACAGTTTTTTTCTTTAAACGTGATTAAATACAAAATAAGTTGAAAATTATAATATATATTATATTTTCCTCCCCCTTTTCCGATGGAAGACGAAATATCAATTCCAAAAGTTCATTCTGAAAATTTCTCGTTCTATCCTGGGAGGCGATCAGTGGAGGGTCGAATTCGCTTCAAAGAAAACGCGTGCTACGCGAGACTCGAATTTGATTTCGCATATATCTGATTTTGTATTTTTGGAATTCGTCGTATCTCAGATTTCGACCAAACAAATCTATTTTTCAACATTTTTTGATCAGATTGTTAATAATAATTTGATTTAGTAAATTTTATCATAAATAAAAAGATATCAATTATTACGAAACAAAAAAAAAAATGTCAATTGTTATGAATAGGAAATGAGTATTATTTGTTAATATAAAATTTTAACAAATATTAAATTAAATATTTATTATTTTTACAAAATATTATATTAAATGCTTTTTTCTTTTTATTTTTCAAGAATTTCAAACTCAAAAAAGTCTATTTCTAAATGATAGCCAAGTAGTTGATAAATTAATATGCTCTAGACTATTTTATATAGATAAAGATACAATATAATACATATGCGTAACAAACTATACACAAGTGAATATTTAGTTAATACAAATTGTAATATTTTCAAATATGTTAAATAAAATATTTATTTAAATAATATTTTATTAAAAAATAATATATTTTTATTAAAAGATACGTAAAAAAAATATATATATTAATATCAATTTAAAATTACAAGAAAACAAGAACTTACTACTTAAAACACTTCTAGAAGTGCTTATAACAATATATATATATATATATATACATATATTAAATTCAAACATCTATCTTTTTAATTATATATGGAATCGACATATTTTTTATTTTCACTTTCATTTTATTTATATAAAGAAAAATGGGAAACATTAGCTTTAACTTTTATAATAAAATGATATATTTTTCATTTTAGTATTTCCAATTTTATTTGGTACATTTATATATTTGGTACATTTTATTAATATACCTAACAAATATAAATCAATTTAATTAATTATATAATATATAACATCATATATAATGTAAAATTCACTCGAAATTTTTTTATTTTTATCTATTTTTTCAATAAACAAATATTTGTATCTATATTTAAAATTCGAGTCTTTAATAAAATTAGTTTATCTTAATTATAAATTTGTGAAATAATGGCATTAAACTCTCGACATCTTTAGATTTTTATCTGCTACATACAATTCGGCTACTAGGTTGGATTGGTAGTTTGAGATTGTATAATAGTAATTTAATGTAATTTTTATGAAATAAAATAAGACATTTTTATTATTAACTGTATATAAAAATAAAAAATAAATGTATGGAGAATAATAAAAATGTACTCCCTCCGTCCCAAACACTATGCAACATTTTCTTTTTGGTATGTTCTAAACACCTGTAATATTTCTAAAATAGGAAATAATTAATTATATTTAATCTCTGCCCACACTTTATCATCTCATATCATCCAAAAAATATATATATATACATTTCTCTCTCCATCACATCACCTAATTTCTAAATTATCCTACTTAATACTCCCTCCGTCAACTTACAAAGTTTACATTTACTTTTGGCGCGGTATTTAAGAAATAATAGTATTTTAATTATAGTGAGTAGTTAAAAGTAATATAATGACATTTTTGCCCTTATTTTTTTGTGTAAAAGTAATGATGTGATGTAAAGTAAGGGTATCTGTGGAAAAAAGTAAGGTATTTAATGAAATGTTAACTTTATAATTGGACGTCCCAAAATAGAAATATGTAAATATTGTAAGTGGACGGATGAAGTACTACATACCTAAAAATCCGTGCTAAAAGCAAATGTTGCACCTTATTTGGGACGGAGGGAGTACTTGTTTGTTTTCATTATTATTAAATAAGAAACAATGCTATTCAACCAATATAATTCTTAATGAAAATAAGTTATTTTTTTCATAAAATATCAAATTAAAAATATTATTTACTCTAAAAGTTTAAAAAAAAAAAAATCAATTTCAAATTTAAACCAAAATAAATCCTAAATATTCATTATATTACAATTACAATCTATAATTTGTATCTGAATTCAATGTATCGAACGAAATATAATATAAAATGATAAAATACTACCAATCTTTGCTCCTTTATTTGTAAGATAATTACGAGATTATTAGGGTAATAAAAAAAAGATTAGAGTAGGGGTGAATATAAAATATTGAGGAAATGAATATGGCAAGGGAGGATGTCATAAATTAATTTAATGATTTATGGAGGACAAGTTGGCAAAATTTTATCACACGTGAGTCAATAGTTTCAAAGAAGCTTCCATTCCGATCCATGCTGACTTCATCACTTTATAGGCCTTTTTCTTCGGCTTTCGTAGGGTCTCTAAATTGATGAACTCATTCTAAATATCTTTTCGATTTTAAAATTTTCATATTTAGATTTAATTAATTCAAATTAATCGGATCGATTCGAACCAATATATATATATATAGTCTAGTTGAATTGGATCATATTTTGAATTGATCTGATATCCTAAAATATAAAATTAAATTATCGAATGACTAGCAATCCAAGTTCAATTTAGATTCAAACGTAATTATACAAATACAATTAATATCTATTTTTACTAAAATTATATTAATGAATGAAAATTATTTAAAATATTTTTGTTCATGTCATTTTGTTTGGTACAAAAATTAAGAAGTAATAATATTTTAATATAAAAATAAAATATATAAAAAGTAAAGTGGTGTGTTATAAAAAATTTATCAAATAATTTATAAAAAAATGATGTGATGAGCAAAAAATTGCAGTGAAAATTAATTATTATTTGTTAAAATAAGAATAATAAAATTATATGTAAATAAAACTTTTTATTATAAATAAATTATATATAAATATAATAGATAACCAAAAAATAAAATATAAAATAATTATAATGGATGAAGAGAATATATAATAATATACTATTATTTTAAAATTTATAATAAAAAAATACAAACTAAAATTTTTGGTACTATTTTTTTTTTGTTGGTGTTAATTCTCTCTTTTTTTTTTTGTTAATGGCGTAAGAATTCGCAGTTGCGACTCGAATGTGCGCTCTGGGTAAATTTTCGGCCGAATCTAATAGTCTGCAAACAAACTAAGTCCGATAAGAGAAGTCGTGTTAGACAAACAATATGTGACAGACAAGACTTGGAGGCATTGGAATTTAAACATATAACTTCACGATCACTTTTTGTCATTTGAATCTATACATTCTAGTGTAGCCATTTTTGTCTCTTATTCATTTTCATTTTTTCCCCTCTCATTTTTATCTTCTTTTTGGAAATTATTTCAATTAACTTATATTTTTATATATGTCATTTTAAAATTTTTTTTAATAACATTTGTTTTCATGTGTTCATGTGGTTTTTGTGTTTTTTGATTTATTCTATATTGATTTTGTATTTTCTAAGTATTTTTCGTGTAAGATTGATTGGATTCATTTGAGTTATTAGGTGACTTGAAACGAAATTAAGTTTACCCCAACTTGACCTAAATAAGTTCGTATCGTATTTGTATCTAGGATTTCAAGTTGAAAATCAAGTTTTTATCGTGTTCAGATTTTCCATTTTTGTTATACTTGTAAGGTTTGTTCACTTAGAATTTTTAGATAATATATATGTTATCTAGTTACAAAAAGTTAACAATTAAACACTATATTATTTTTTATATTATAAACACAAATCTCCATATCTAACATAAAAAATACTTATATCTAAAAATACAAAGATAACAAATTAATACAATAAAAATCCAACTCGAAAAAACAAATTTAAACCCCTAGCTAGTCTTTCTGTTTGAAATTTATTTTTGAATGTTTATGACCATCTAAATATAAGATTTCATAAACAAAATAATTTATTTTTATATTAAATTGTAATAGTATAATGCAAAAATAGAAACTAAATTCTAAGAAAACATAGCTTATAATTTTCTTAATTTTTATTGGAATAAATAGTTTGTTTTTTCTTTTTTCTTTTTTCAATTACCATCGAAATTAAAGAAAAAAAATGATATTTCATTGTAATATAATATATACATATACATATATTTATAAATTATGGACAATATGGTCAATATATACACAATTATACCATAATATATATAATATATACTAGCATCCCATCAAATTAATGTGGTTCCATAGATATCAACTTCAGTTTAGAAATTTGGTGAATAAATCCGCCGATTGATCTATGGTAGAGATCAGATGTATAAGAACAGTCTTAGGAACCACGTGTTCCTTGCAAATTGACAATTGATCTTATTGTGCTTCGTGTGCTCGTGGAAGATATGAATATGTACAATTTGTATGGCACTCCGACTGTAGTAGTAAATAGTAGTAGAAGAGGACTAGATGCACTAATATTTGACAAAAACAAATCAAGTCATAGAAGTTTGAACGTAAAATCAGTGAAAGTGCTATAGTCGGACTTAACATTAGATTTAAAGATGATGGTTTGTTTCTTACTGTACTAAGAAACTAAAGAGTCACCAAGAAAGAAACAAAAGCCAACAGTAGATTGTTGATGAATAGGATCACCTACCTAATATGCATCGGAATAGCTCTCAAGAACCAAAGATGAGTACCGTTTCCTTAACATAGGGAAGAATATGGAGCACTGCAAAATATTGTGCATTCCATGGGCTATGTCAGGACTCGATACTGTGAGCTAAATTAAGGATCCAACAACTGAAGATGAAAAATCGAATCGTAAAGAGAAGAGTCATCCTGAAGGGTGAGGCAAAATGTGGCCTCAAAAGGTGTGTAAGTAATCTTGCTATCAGTCAGGCCAGCACAAAAGATAAGATCAGATGCATACTTGGTTTGAGACAAAAAAAAAATCATCGGAAGTGTCGGAAATCGCAAGTCCCAAAATACATCGAAGATGACCAAGACTCTTCTTTTCGAACGGCTGACAAAGGTAAGCCTATAAATCAGAAATACCAGAAATATCATCCGCAGTAACAATAATATCGTCAATGTACAATAACATAATAATAATCCAAAGGAAAATCCAACGTTTTCCAAAGGATAAATAGAGTCGAGTCATAAGTACTAGGAACAAAGCCATACTAAGTAAGGGAAGAGCCAAACTTAGCAACCCAAGCACGAGGTGTTTGTTTTAGACTATAGAGAGTATGTCACATTTTACATACCTTACTGGAGGTCTCAATGACTGTAAGTGGATTGATTTAAACATCTTCAGTCAAATACCATGCAAGGAAGCATTTTTTACATTCAATTAAAGAAGTCACCACTGACAAACGACATCAATCACATGTAGATACCGAATAGAGGTAACTCAAGAGACCGAAGTAAATTTCTCATCATAGTTAATATCATATTCCTGGGAATAGTCTTTCGTTACAAAACAAGATTTGTAATGCTAAATCAAATCATCAAGTTGGTCTTAATCTTATAAACTTACTTTCACCTAAGGTTTCTTGCATGATGGTAGAATTACAAGATTTCAAGTGTCCGTCTTCTCTAGGACCCAGAGTTCTCCTAACATAGCTTTTCGTCACAAATGGTCAGTATTTGCCTCTCGAAAGAACATGGATTTATGGTGAGAAAATATGACAGAGTAGTAATGATAATTAAGGAGCTGAATGGTGGGTTGACTTACACGAGTAAAGCGACGGGTGGTGACAACAGGGACATCAGGAGAAAGGTTGGGCAACCAGTTCAGGAGGCACTGACAGGTCCGCTTAAAGAGGTGAGGATGGTGAGATTATGTCAGGAGTAGAAGATGTGAGCTCAAGACTTCAATAGGAAAGAGTAGAGAGAGATAATGAGTAATTGAGAGCTAAAGTGAGATGAAATATTGAATTTGGACACCGAAGAAAATATCTGATGCTCTCAGAATATGACATGACGAGAGATATGAAGACATTTAGAGACGGGATCCCAACATTGAAAACCCTTACGTTCTATCCCATAATCCAAGAAGCATCCTTTGAGAGGATGGATTTGAATTAACCTTAACGATCTTCTGGTTCTAACTTATTTTATACGTGAGAGTGAGGAGGACAAAATAAAAACAACTAAACGGACGGATAAGAGAGTAATAAGGGAACTGACCAAAAAACTTTTCAAAATGAGTGATACGTTTAAGAGTCGAAGAATATACTCCTTTCGTCCACCTCTAGGGGTCAGATTTACCTTTTGCGTCATTGTACTTAATATTAAAAATATCCTTATAGTTATATAAGTTTTTATACAAATATCCTTCTATTAGTATTATAAGATACTAATTGAAGTATTTTTGTATTTTTTTTCTTAATTTATACTACGTTTTGATATAATAATTAATATTTGAAGATCAACACGCAAAAAATAAATGAAAACCTTAAAGTCAGACGAAAGTAGTACTATATTGTTGGTGTAGATAGTAGCAAGAGCGGCTTCTTCCCATAAACGATCGGGACAAAAGACATAGAAAAGTGTATGAACTGTATCGAGGATGAAGTCATGCTTACGCTCCGCCCAACCATTTTGCTAGGATCTGTACGAGCAAATCACTAAACAAAATACTTCTAATAAATGAACAAAAGAAAATTAATAGCATGTAGATTATGATTGCAACCTTTTTAACAATAGGCATTATTTAAATTGAATTTTGGAATATTTGATTATAATTGTTTAATGTGATCAATAAATAATGAATTGAAAAAATAAGAATTAAAATCTTAAATAATAATAAAAAAAAATACAATATCAGTATATATATACATTGACGGACCTTTATGGGCCTAGGAGGTGCAATTGTTCCTCAAGAAAAAAATTGTTTTTTGAATTTAAAATAAATAAAGTTTAGATAAATATATGATTTTTGCCCCCCTAAAATTTAAATTATTTTATATATTTTCTTATTTTTATTTATTTTAAATTATATTACAAGCGTCCTTACATTATTTTTTAGTTTTTTAAAATTTTTATCACCCCATTACACTGATGAAAAATAAATTGAAGTGGCATAGAAGAGAATTTGATCAACATATTTTTATAATTTTTAAAATTTTCATAAACAAAAAAATATTAATCGCTTATTTGACTAAAAATTGATGATTCACTGTTTTAAATATGTTAAAATTGAAATCGAATCATAAAAAATCGAAATCGACTAGACAACTCCACCCCTAATTTCGGAAGCTAGTTATATTATATATAGTATATATCGTGTAAGGGTTGTCCTCATTAGTTTTTATAAAAATTAGTTTTTTACAAATTATTTAGCAATATAGATCGATTTTCAATCATGTTTAGGATTAAGTTCAATTATATAATATCAAACAAAAAGTTTGGATACACTTCCTAATTAATATACCAAATATATATAGACACACATTCACACAAAACGTATAATATATATTTGGGTAAACTGTTTTTTTAAGTCCCGTAATTGGACCCCTTATCCTTTTAGTCCCGTAAGTGGAGCCTGTCGCAAACTAGTCCTATAAGTGAAAACTTTTCGCTGTTTTAGTCCTCCAGCGCCGGAGACGCCCGTGTGACTCACAGGAGGTGACGTGTCCACCAGGTCAGCGACACCTGGCGGACACGTGGATTTATTTTTTTTTTCATTTTTTTTATTTTTTTTTTAAATTAAATCAAATTAAAAAATTAAAAATATAAAAATAATTTTAAAAAATAAAAAAAAATCCACGTGTCCGCCAGGTCAGCGCCAGGTGTCGTTGACCTGGCGGACACGTCACCTCCGGCGAGCCACGCGAGCGTCTCCGGCGTCGGAGGACTAAAACAGGGAAAAATTTTTACTTATGAGACTAGTTTGCGACAGGCTCCACTTACGGGACTAAAATGATAAGGGGGTCTAGTTACCGGACTAAAAAAACAGTTTATCCTATATATTTTATTCATTCAAAAAATTTAATAATTCAAAACAACATATTATTTTTGTATTATCCACACACATTCTCTAGGTAAAATAAAAAAACCTAAGCTAAAAAATAAAAATATGAACACACTCTTAGCTTAATAATAAAAATTTAAGTAATTAATAATTGTAGTATATATTCTTGATAATGATTTATTTGATAGTATTATTAGAGAAATATAAATGTATATATATACACCACGAATATTATTAATTTAAATCATAAAAAGAAACAATTTTTTTTCCTTAAGTATTAAAAATAGTATTATGATATTTCTGTAGTTATAATTAATAAAATTGATTAAGACATAGGGTTTTGTTTTGAGCATAGACGGTTTAGAATGCTTTGAGGGGCACTTTAATTAAATAAAATAATAAAAAAAAATCTGCCAAAACTCTATTGAATATTTTAATAATATGTAGTAGTTTTCAAACTTTTTTTTTTTTTAATGATTACGACATCACCATTGAAATTTCAAACTTCTTTTTTTTTAAAAAAAAAAAAGAAAAAAACGAAAAGAAAAGTCTTATTCTTGATTGCTGAAGAATGTTTTGGGTAATTATAATAATAAAATTACGAAAATAAATATATATTAAATTAATTCCACTGATTTTATCAGTGGATATATAAAAATGAAATGTTTAAATTAAAAAAATGAAATATTATAAGACATAGCTACAAAGAATCAAATGAATAAATAAAACATAAGAGCCACAATTAAATAAAAAAATTGTGAAAATTTGATGGCAAGAGACAAGACAAGAATTTGAGGTGGTCCAAAGGGATACATTATTATCCAAAGTTAGGTCGAAATGAAGCACATAAGAAATATTAAATTAAAAGGCAGAACATATGTATCTATAAATATATATATATATATAAATTAATTATGTGTAAATTTTTTGACAAGTATATGTGTTGGTCCGAAATCTACTAACCAAAAAATTATTTAATGGTTCCTAAATATGGCACGTTGTGGTCTAATATATGCAAACATATATATATATATATATATAATTTATTTCTTGAATTTTCATGGCTAACGGATTTTGAAGGGTAGTCAAACCCATGGAGAACTCAAATTTGTCTTTTAAATTTAATTTGAATCACTAATTGTCCAAATAGGATTTCAAAGTGTATATATATTAATATATATACATATTTATACACACATTATGGTATTACAAAGGTCTTTTTTAAAAAAAAAATAAATAAAAATGAATCATTATAATTTCTTGTAAAATTAACATTATTTTTTCTTCAAAAATATAAAATCATAAAATGATTAAATAGAATATAGAAAGAAAGCCAAGATAAGTTTAAATTTCTAATGTTGGTCTTTAGTTTGTTCTTTGAAATAATTTTTTAGAGCAGACAAAAACTGACCCGACACGACCCGACCCGAAATAATTGGATTTCGGTCAAATATTTCAATCCGATTATGTATACGAGTTGATACGAACCCGACACGATAATAAACGGGTCGGGTTAGGGTTGAGGCTCTCAACTCGAGTCCGACACAACAACCCGATTATAATATATTAATATTGATTAATATATTCATTATATATATAAAATAATCATAATTTAATATTTTTTTCATGAATTAATTTAAACTAAGTTCGATTTTAAATAATTCAACTTAATTTACGCTCAAACCAATAAAAACTAGCATAACACGACAACAAAATAAAAAATTACTTAATTTGAATAAAGAAATTAGACTTAATAATGTATACGGGTTAATACGAGTCAACCCGAACCCCACACGATAATAAACGGGTCGGGTTTGGGTTGAATAATTTAACCCGTTTAAAGTATTCAACCCAACACAAATCAACCCATTACCGGCTCTATAATTTTTGAAATGCGACTTGTATGTATGTGTGTATGTATATATAGAGAGAGTATTCAATATTGCATAAATTTACACACATAATGTTAATAAGTGTATAATTATAATGGTACGCTTAGTAATTTTTTAATTTTTTTACTGTACCTAATTTCCAAACTATTAAATTCGACGGAAGGTTTATTCAAAGCATACTCAAAAAATAATTGTTGTGTGTTTTCATGTCATAAAAAAAAAAATAATAATAATAATAATAATAAAACTTACATATATTAAGTGTTTAAGAAAAAGGAAAAAAACTCCCACCACCAAACATTAGTAAAAATAGAAGTTTTCATGACTGTTAAATATGTTACAAAATTTTTTCAACATCTAATATTAAATCAATAAATATCAAATTTAAACATGTTACAACTTACTAAATTGATAAATATCCAATATTACATCCTTACATTTCACTATTAAGTCAAAATGTAGCATCATCCTATTTAATATGTGACAGTGTCCGCTTTGGGCTGAGCTGCACGAATTTGTTTTTGGATATTTTTCAAAATGCCTCGTACTAGTGGAGTTCATTTGGGACTTATAAGGTGTGAAATTTTCTTCGCAGCTTCCGATGTGGAACTTGGTTTTGCACCCCAACATAATCAAATATATTTCATCTAAAATATTAACTAAAAACATTATTTTAACAGAAGAAGTTAAAATGAAAATTGTCTATATGGTTCCAAAAAGTTATAAATTATTTATCTTTAGATTACAAGGTTACAACTAAAAATAACTAGCATGATGAAAAATCAGATTAAAAAAAAAAAAAAAAAAATCCTTTTTTTTCTCTTATTAATTATTAACAAGAATTCCATAAAATACTTTTCTATACATTTAAATCAATATACAAACAGAGCAGCATTCTAACATGTCACACAAATACACATAATAAAAATTAAATTAAATTAAATAGACACACAATTAAAGGGAAACGTCTAATCTCACAAATAGACTTATAAATTCCGTTTAGAAGTCATAAGTTGGAAGATTTGTAGGAGAAGAATTTTTCATGACTAAATATATATATATATATATATACAAATATTACCTCTGTCCGGCCCTAAAAGTTCATTTACTTTTTACATGTTGATCTTTAAATATTAATTATTATATCAAAACGTAATACAAATTAAAAAATAAGTGCAAAAGTACTTCAATTAGTGTCTTATAATAGTAACAGAAAGACATTTATAAAAAAAATTATACAAATATAAAAATATTTTTAATGTTAATTATAATGATGCAGAAGATAATTATATATATATATATATGAGATAGAGTTTGGTAATAAAGATATGTATGTGACAACACCACAAAAGACTCCCACATTCATTGTTTCACTATTTTATAAAATATACTTATTTTTCACATATAAATATAGTCAAGTAGCAATGATTAACCCATTTATTAATTTATTTCAATAATTCTTATTATAGTTATATTCACAATAGATTTCTTGTCACAACTGGACAAGTCTACTCCAACTACTTGAAATAAAATTTACAGATGCAAATCCAATCTATACATATAAAAGCTATATAGGAGCATATAAATATTTACTCTTTCTGTCCACTGCTACTTTTGCACGTGTATTAAGATAAATTAATACTCCCTTTCTCCTACGTACGATGTTTGAGACACTAGAGACACAAGAATTTAAGATAAGTATAATTAGAAAATAATTAAGAATGTATTAGTGAAAATAATTATCTTAAAATGAGATTAAAGTGTATAATCATTTTCCAAAAAAAAAAAGTGACATGGAATGTGAAACGGACAGAAACGACAACGTGGACATGATAGATAGGACGGAAGAAGTATTATTTTATAGATATAATAGTGTAATAAAGTAATATAATATTTATTTTACTCTCGAAAAGTAATGTAAAATGTGAAAATTAAAGGTATTATGATATTTAGTGAAAGTTACTTTTTTTTTAAAAAAAAAAAGAAAAAAAAAAAAAAAAAAAATTTATTTTGACACACTAAAATGACATTATTCACATTATTTTGTTCTTTTACCTTATGTTTTATAGAATACTCTTTTATTGATTTATTTCCATATGTTTGTAGTTTTTTTTTTTTTTTTTCCACACTTGAGTTTTTATGTTGAAATATTTTCTTAATTTATTATGATTATTCAAATTAGATTGTTAGTAGTTGATTATATCTATTAGATTAAATAGTTATATTTTGAGTCTGTTTAATCTGTACCACGTATGTATGTAAACTTTGAATTTTTATTTATTTATTTATTTATTTTATCTTATATTTTTCTATTGAATTCAATTTTTATTTATAATGTTGGGTGTCACATACAATTAAAAGGAAAAGAATATGGTAGTGAAGAATCTAGCTATATGATAAAATAACTGAGGCATGTACTAGTTAAAAATATAATAATTTTCACTGTGTTTTAGCTACCAAAAACTATCCAAACACATAATTACGATTATTCTAGGTGAGATTAATTAATATTAAATTCAATAAAATATAATATAATGTGGGGATATTATTTAATTTATTATTTGTAGAGAAGGTAGGAAACAAATTAAGCATGTCATCATTGCTCATTGAAATGAAAGCTTGAGAAGACAACTGTCATTAGGTTACGTATTTCATTTAATCTCAATTTCTGCTGTATTTTAGGGTTTCATGTGAACAATTTCAATTATTTAATGAATTTCAACTAAATCCATACACCTCACATACATATCTTTATTTTATTTTATTTTATTTTATTTTTTTTTGCATATGATTATATATATCTAAGTAATTATTTAATATATCTATTAAATATGTGAAATATAAGTTTTGCTTCGAAAAAATTGGTTCGAAAAATGAAATGTTTTTGAGCTTATTTTTTATTAGTCTCAGACGTAGTCTTGAAAAACAGATCCGTAATTGATTTTTTGCGGCTATTTTGTGTAGATTCGGATTTCCGAAGTTAACTTGAATAGTTTCAGAATTTTCGGAGTATTATAACATGGATATATATATATATATATGCATGCATGGACTCACACGTGTGTATGCATGGTAGCACGTGTGCATGAATTGAAGTGCAATAAATAAAGGTGACATAAGATTAATAATGTTGCAAGTTAGTATTACTCTGAACTTTCTATAAATAACCAAATATATTGGGGTAAAATAAGAGTATATAAAGGTGAGTAACGTGCTGACAGAACTATAAGAGCACAAACAATGCTCTAGTTAAAAAAATACCTCTTGACCTCACGTGTCTAAGTTCAAATCAAGATTCACATTTCGATTTTAAAGAACATCTGTGTTGAAAAATAACAAAATTATTTTTTTCTATTTTTGGCATATGACAAGTCCCTGATTTACTGAACTGTTATTTAATACATTTTAGAAAATTTGCAGCATAGACACATACCATGGCCGAGAAGCCAACTTTAGATGAGTCAAACCCGTCGCTCATTTTATGAAATGGTACAAGATGAATTGTCTAGTGCAGAGGACATGCAGGAGAAGACGTTGGTATGTTGCACTCGTCCAGCAATACATTTATTGCCTTGTACTCGTTGCCCCAAAATTGCATACAGTCCATTTTGACTGTATGTGTGTAGGGTGTGTGTTTTGTTTGTACGTATATGTTTAATTGTAAGTGTTATTTATACTTCTACAATAATATTTTTTCTCTTTACTTCAGAGAGTTGGGAGAGCTTCAATGAAGATTTTATGTAGTAAAAAAGAAGGAGAAAAAGAAGTTGGAACCGAATGAGACAACCAACATGGAATCAACCTTATTTTTAACTTACTGAGAGTCTGTTGGAGTTGTTATCATGTTGTAACAGTCCGTCCATCTGTATATATAAAACAAAAAGGAGTTTGGACAGATGATAGATTGGATAGATTTGTTTGGTTTCTTGAATTGTGTAAACCAAGTGTTTGGTTTAGTAAAAGGCTTCTGAATTATTATCCCCCAGATATAGGTTTTAATACCGAATTGTGTTAACAAATTGTGTATGCTATTTATTCTTATTTTGCACTTATTCAGCCATAGAATCGTGCACATATACACGCTGTAGTTTCAACCACGTTCAAAGTTTTACTAACAACCGATGGTTTAATATTTTCGTTGTGTATAAAACTCGGAGGCGTTGAACCTCTTTTGGGACCGATCGAATATCCAACAGTCTGCAATGGCTCACTCAAATAAAAATAAATAAATAAGAAGCCAAAACCATAAACCCTTTTTTCCAACCTTGCTGGATTTTCATCAACCTTTCCAGATTACACTTAACCCCGCCAGATTTCACCCAGCCTCGCTGCCGTCGCCACCTTTCTCCTCCCACAGCCGCAGCCGCCAATTTCCTTCTTGCTGCCCACAATTGATCCCCAACTGCTGTCTGATTTGCCCTTATGTAAAAGGGAAGGCGGAGCAATAGATAGAGAAAGAGATGACGGAAATAGAAAAGAACTGTCGATGTCGCCTCTGCTGTACCAAGCCAAGGAGATGCCGCTTCGATTTTGTGCTATCAATTGAAGGGTCACTATGTTAGAAATTTTTTGAAAAAAGAAGAAAGGACGTCGAAATTGGAAAAAATGGTGTTGAAAGGAGAGCCGTTGTATTTGCTCTAAGGACAACTACTCAATACATGTTCGAAATTATTAGCATTTTCTGTGTAGAATATTGTCATATTGATAATTTTTTATTTTGCTATATTTTATAGCTTATTTTTATTTAATTAATTATTTATGTCGAATTTTGATATTATTTATATTAATTTATTTCAATATTATAGTTATTGCATGTTGTATGTAAAGTATTAATTTATTAGTTTTTAGGTGTAATCTATAATTTATTTGATGTATAAATTAAATTAATTGATATATTCCTTGAGTTATGTTTTAGCCATTATTTATGCGTTATTTAAGTATTTAACTTTGTCTAAATTAATATTGTTAAATAAGTATTATTTATTTAAATAAATATTTATAAGGTTTATTCAAATAAATATTTATAAGGTATTTATTATTTATGTAAACAAAATAATGCTTGAAAACGGTTATGGAAGACCAAAATTAGCCTTAAAAAGCTAAAAAATGACTTCAGAGTGAAAACAACCGCAGATGCAAAGGTTAACAGTTAATGCATAAAAGTCAATGCGAAAATCAAAGTCAACTTTGGCGCGAAAAGCATCGAACACGGAATTCTTGCGGCGGCTGCACAAACACCAACGGGCACGAAATCTGTGAGCAAAGCGGCGGCTGCATTAATCTCAACGGCACATTTATCATCGCTGGTCAACAGTGGCTATGTAGAAAGTGAGCGACAGCTGTGCGGAAATTTGAGCAAGCGCCGAAAGCAAGCGATGGTTGTGCGCAAAACAGTGAGCTCAGAATCCGTGAGCGGCGGCTGCATTTACTCAGCGCGGAAGGTCATGCATGAAATTGAGCGAAGCGACGGCTGCATTTATGAGTGCAGAATTTTGAGGGAAGTGAAATTCTATATATCTCAATCTGCAATGGCAGCTGCATTTATTGCAGCTGATCAGCAGCAACTTCACTACGCTAACCACAATATCCTGCACAAAATTTCTGCCAGCATTTATTTTTGTTACATTTACTGTGCCAGCTAGCATTTAATACGTCCAGATCCCCCATCTGGTGCATTAATTCCTGCACTCTCTCAGTTCATTTATTAATTCCTGCATTATTATTTAGCCATTTTTTATTTTTTAACGTATTTTATTCTAGAGCCTTCTAGAAGAAAGATAGTTATTTATCGTTATTTTTAGAGTTAGTTATTTATGGATAGTTGTAACCGCAAAACTTGTATAAGCTTTCGTTCCCAATAAATATCCCCTTTCATTGTATATTTTTATTCATAATCATATCCACAACCCATTGTTTCATACATTTCATTTTCTGCATTTATTTTCTCTCATATTTTTATTTAGTTTAATAATATGAGATTTTTAATTTTGTGTCGGGCGCAACTGATTTTCTCCTAATTTCTTTTAGGTTGTGTTTGGTACAGAGAAACGAGGCCAGAGAAATGGAAATTGTATCATTTCTCTTGTTTGTTCGAGTTAAAGAAATTAAACTTGAGAAATAAATCATTTCCATTTCTTTGTTTTCATTTTTCTCCTATAACGCAGATAAATGGAGAGAAATGATATTGCAGTATATTTTTTTTAATTTTTTAATTTATTTATTTTTGTACTATTTAATTTTTATAATTTTTTAAAAATTATATTATTTCAATTTTACAAAAATCAATTTATTGTTAAAGTATTTAATTTTTACGATCTTTTAAGAAATTGTACTAAAATATAATATTAAAAAATATCGTATATAATTTACAATTTAAAAAAAAAAGTCACCAAAAATATTTTTCATAAATTCTCATTCGTTAAAACTTTTTTTTTTATACGGTTAATCATTTATTCTTGTTTGATCATTCATATAGCTCCATTTTATATATATATATATATATATTTTTCAACTAAATTATCTATTTTACCAAACAAGAGAACCAAACGCCCTCTTAGTTCTTGCATATTATTTAGCTTGTAAAATTCCTATCAATACTTATCCACCTCACATTCACCTAAAAATATCATGTTTGCATGTGAGTTGTTCAAAAAATAATAGTATCATATTCACAGTGGTGTAAAAGTGTTTTTAAAAAACCAAAATGACTCTACTTTAGGTAATTATTGTGAAAAAATTTGGATAATTTCGTAAAAAGATGGAGAACTGGTTACCAAAAAATAGAAATGAGACTATAATTTTGAAACGGACGAAAATAAAAAAATGACTATTGTTTTCGGACGGAGGAATATATTGGTGCTAGGTTTCAGCGGCACAACATTAAAAAATGAAAAACTTGCGGTTCAACATAAATAATAATTTAGAGGCGAGACGCAAATACCGGTATCTCTGTGTATATTTTTAAAAATTTTAAAAAATAAAACAATTTTATCAACTTACAATTGTATTATTCATACTTTAACAAATAATAATTAATTTGTCAATATATATATATATATATTTTTTGTCAAGTCACACATCATATTTTTATCAATTATTTAATGAATTTTTTATAAATACTCCAAATTTATTATTATTATTTGTTTTTCTATCTATTTTACTTTAATATAAAAATATTATTATTTTTAAATTTTTGTATCCAAGCAAACTTATACAATTTTACGGGTAAAAAACAAAATAAAAGATAAATAGTCAATATTTGTATTTTATTTCATTGGTACTTAAATAAATAATTAATTTTAATATATAAATAAATAATAAGTTGCAAATTTCTGCGCAAAAAAAAAGTATTCTATTAATATTGGTGGAGTCATGGACGACTTACTTACGTCTATGAGATCCTAAAAAAAAAAAGAAAAAAGGATAGTGAATATTATTTTACAAAAAAAATACACTCAAGTATACCTAAAAGGGTTCTCTAATAATCGACCAATTTGTCTGATCCTACACAGTTACAAAAATTATTTTTCGACTCTTAAACCCAACCCAACGATCATAAAGTTAGATATAAGGTTGATTATTATTTGACTTACCTACAAAAATGATAAATAAATAAAAAAAAATAAATCATGATAACAATAAAGTTGTAAGTATAACAAAATAATAATAATAATATTAACAAAAAAAAAGAAAAATTATTTAACAAGTTTTATTATTATTCTTATTGTTATTATTATTATTCAATATATTTGCAAATTCACTTAATACCATCAATTTATTTTATTTATGCGTCTGTATATATGTTTTAAAATTTTTAAAGTAGTAGTAAAAGATGTACTCCCTTCGTCCCGGAATTAAATATTTATTTTCTTTTTGCACGTAATTTTAGAAATATTAGTATTATATTGAAATGTAGTAGGAATAAAGTAGAAATAACTAAAGTAACCTTATTAGAATGTGTGATATAAAGGTAATGACATTTGTGTAATATATTGTAAATTGTAAGGGTATATGTAATGTTAGGTAGATAATACAGTTATTAAAAAATGAAATGGATACTTTGTTATGTGACGTACTAAAATGAAAAAATTGATACTTTGTTATGGGATAGAGATAGTAATATTTTTTAAAATAGGACGTGCTGTAGGAGTAACACATTACCTTCTGGGTGGAATTGCCACAATTTTTTATTTAAAATGATATTTTTTTTAAAAAAAAAAATATATTGCAAATAAATGGTATATAAATTAATTTTATAATGTATGTAAACAAGTTGAAAAAAAAAAAAAGAATAATGAAATAATATAGTTATTTGAAATAATGTACTCCATCTGTCTCAAAACAATAGTCTTGTTTACCATTTTTATCTGTCCCAAAACGTTAGTCTCATTTTCATAAATAATCATATCACCATAAAGTATCCCTATTTTTTTATTATTATTACACAATTGTGACTGTTTTTTACACTTAATATACTCACAAGGGTAAAAAAATCATTTATCCTTACTTTTTACCAACTACCAATATAATATCTATATTCTTTAAATATCGTGCCCAATACAATAAGACTATACTTTTGGAACGGAGAGAGTAGTATATTTTTTAAAATTTACAAAAAATAATTCTAAAATGTATGAAAACAGTCTGAAAAGAAAAAAAAAAGTAATTATCCAAATGATTCGGGTTTTTTTAGATAAGAGGTTTTTAAGGTTTTTAGAAATTTGAAAGTTTGGAAAAAAAGTAAAACATTAGTATTTGATTTGATGTTTTGTGAGAAAAAAAAGTATATTTAATTTGATATTTTTTTAAAAAATAAATAGTACCAAATAAGCAAAAATATACTGCATAAACAGAAAAAATCTTTACGAAAGACTAAGTTGTGTTTTGTTTGAGTCATATAAATGGAACTCGAGAAATAAATCATTTCCATTTATGTTTTTTTTTCTCTCTCATACATACGCACAGAAATGGAGAGAAATGATGTTGCAGTATATGTTTTTTTTTTTAATTTTTAAAATTTGTTTATACTATTTAATTTTTATAATTTTTTTAAAATTATATTATTTTAATTTTACAAAAAATAAATTTATTTTATTTTTAAAGTATTTAATTTTTACGATATTTTAAGAAATTGTACTAAAATATAATCTTAAAAAAACATCGTACATCATTTATAATTTTTTTAAAAAAAAATTACCAAAAATATTTTTCATAAATTTTCATTCGTTAAAACTCTCTTTTTATCGGGTTAATTATTTTTTTTTATCATTCATATATCTGCATTTTTGTTTTAAATTTCTCAAATTAATTCTTAATTCTCATTCTCTACTAATTTCATTTCTTTCTAATTCTTTTGTCTACTCTTATTTCTCCGCAATTTCATTCTCTTTACCAAACGTCCCTAGTAGGACATCAATTTAAAATAAATTAAGGGTGTGTTCGTTTGATGGATTTGCACGATATTCCACTATTCATCCAAAATTTTTCCCCTAAAAACATCAAATCAAATACCTATTTTTCATTTTTTATATTATACTAAAAATCAATTTTACATTCAAAATATCACATCATCACCTATTTATATCACATCATACAACTATTCAAATCCAAAATTTTTACTATTTAAATCCCAAATCAAAATCCAAACCCCCAAACAAACACACCCTAAAATAAACTGTGTTGGTGGACCAGCTTGTCTCAAAAAGAGACAAAATTTGTTGCTGATTTTCAACTGAGACAAGATGTCAGTTGGAAAAACTACTTAGATCAGCAAATCATATTGGGACATGAATTCCATACTTAAATATAATATATTTAAATTATATATAATTCTTTTTCCTTCTTTGCATTATCATTGATGGATTTAAATAAAATATTTTAATTTGTTATGCAATTTTATTAAACATTTACTTTAATATAAAAGAAGTGTGGGTGTTTAATTTAAATTTCATATTCAGAAATGAGAAATTATTAGAAGATATAATATTCTTAAAGAAAATTGAGATTTCATATTTAAGAATAATAAGAATAATAATAATAATAATAAATTAAGAAAAGAAAAAACTTAAAAATTGATATTGTATTAACTTTTGGTGATTATGTTTGATAATGTTATTTTAGTCATTATTTTGTTTGGCTGTGATTTAAAATTAATTTAAAATTAGTGCTAATTTAAATTTTTATTTAAATAATATTTGATGAAAAAATAATTTATTTTTATTAAAAACTATACGGGGTGAATAGTGGTAATTTGAAATTCAAATCAATCACAACCTAACAAACTTAATTATTATAAATGATTAAAGCACAAGATAGTTAAATTGGGCATAATAATTCTATAATTAAAAACAATTAATATCTCTTATGTTATTCTATATTTAATACAAAATATATATATTATCCATTCACAAAATATCACAATTTAATGTAAATTATTATTTTTTATATTAAGATACAATTCTCAGGCCAGGCCAGTTACTTTAATTTTTTTTCATTAAAAAATACAAACTAAACAAAAATTCAGATTGAGAAATGTTTTCAAACCACTATTTATAATGTTTTTATAGAAAACAAATATAAAAATAATGAATATTTGTGATATATTAATATTTTTAGAAAAAATATGTTTACTTTTTGTTAAAAAAAAAACACACCGTTCTCTTTTAAACTTGTGAGAGTTGTGTTTTTTTTTTATGTTTATAATACATATTCTATTTTTTCAAAAAGTTAATATTTAATATAAAATATTATTTTTAATATTACTGATACTTTTTATATCTAATAATTCCTTCATCCACTTAATAAGTTTACGTTTATCTTTTGCGTCATTCTATTTAACATTCAAAATATCTCTATATTTGTATAATTTTTTATTTAAATATCATTATATTTCTATTATAAGACACTAAGAAATGTATTTTTATCATTTTTTTCTTAATTTGTATTATATTTTGATATAATAATTAATATTCAAACACCATGCGCAAAAAACAAATGTCAACTTTGTAAGTGGACAGAGAGAGTATAAAATAGAGTAACCATTAAACAAATATACGTAAAATATACATTAAAACACTAAACAAACGCACCCTTAATTTCCAAAATTGTATTATTTGGACTCTAATGTTTCTAGAAAAACAACTAATTTTTTTTCGATACGATTCTCAATATATATATTATTATTATCTAATAAAAGTCAACATTTAATATAAAATACTACTATTATTTTTTATATTACCGACATGATTTTTTATACCTCACGTGAAAAAATTCTTCAAATCAAAACTTTAAACGAACGAGTGTACGTATTTGGGGGATTTTGGTTTTGAATAGTAAAATTTTAAATTGAAATAGTTGTTTGATGTGATATAAATATGTATTGATATAATATTTTGAGTATAAAATTAAATTTTAAATTAATATAATAAATAAGACATAGTTGTTCGATTGATATTTTTGGAGAAAAAACAAATTAGAACAATAAAATCAAAATTGAAACCTCACAAGTAAACACACTCAATTATTATCACATAAAATATTATATCGAATACTACCTCCGTCCTATAACTAAATATTTTTTTTTTTTTTTGCGTATTACTTTGAACATTGATATAATATTTTTACATAGTACAAATTGTAAGGAAAAAATAAAAATACATCTAGTAGTATTGTACAAATATAAATATATTTTTAATGTTAAATATAATAACATAAAAAATAAACGAAAAGAGTATTATTTAAATACAAAATCAAAATAAAATTTTTGTGATACAAACCCAAAAAGAACACACACATAACTTTAATTAACATTTCTCGTTCTCTTGTTCTTTATTATTATTATTATATTTTAATTATTATTTAAGTTGCAAATCAACTGCCTATAATTAGGGGCTAATGCCTACTCTTCTAGAATTTCCTTTTATATTAGAATTTTCACATCGAAATGTGTCAATTTATGAATCAGTAAGGTGTGTTTCTACGTGGGTGTGGGTGTGGGTGTGGGTGTGGGTTTGGGTTTGGGTTTGGGTTGTTGGGTTTGGGTTTTTAATATTAAAAAATTTAATTTGAATAGTTATTTGATGTGATATTAATATATACTCCTTCCTTTCGTTCATTTTTTAATGTCCTATTTGATATTTCTACGCATTTTTAGGCAGGTTTTTGTTATAAAACGACAAATTTGTTTTTAATCTTGTGTATAGAAAATAAAAGAGTAAATAAAGTACGGTTAAAAGAGTAAATTTTGTGTATAAAAATAGAAAGAAGACAATAATTTTTGGACATTCCAAATAGGAAAGTAGGACATTAGTTTGTGGATAGACGAAGTATATGTAAGATTTGATATTTTGAATATAAAATAAATTTGTAATATAAATATAAAAAAGAAAAAATAATTATTTAATTTGAAGGAAAAAAAAAATTCTGAATAATAAGAAGCTCGGTCAAAATCCTCAAAATAACACAATATAATTTATTTGTCCAAAACAAAAGATATTGTGAATTGCATTGTGTTATTAGTTTTTGGTTCTACTGTAATTTATATATTATCATGTATTTTTTAATTACTTTTTTTTTTTTTTTATGACATTGGAATCTGTAATCGCTACCTGAAAGTGCACACGGGGTAAACCCTGACCGAACTTAATATCCTGTAAACTAGGCCCGATACGTAAATCACACTAGGCGAATCAGGTATTTTTGTTCTTACATAATGTGTTATTGTTATATGTGTTATAATTATATTGTACTAATATGCGAGATATATTGTCTGTTTCAATATCATATATTGTCCATATATCATGTCTTATTAATTTATATAATATACTCTATTTGTATTAAGTTAATATAATTTATGTGTTGTTTGTTATTATATTATGTGATATTTGATTTTTACCATTATGAATTTTATAACCACCATTGTATATACTCGATTCTTTTGTTCCAATGGAAATTATATATTTGCATTTATGTTATCAGAAGTTACGAGTATTTTGGTATTTATATAATTATTTTTATTAGAATATAAAATTATTTTTTACGTCTCAGCTAATTTGTTTCGTTTAGCTGTGGTACAGAATTTTAGGTATTATGTAATTAGTAAACAATTAAAAAATGTATTATTAAAAATAATTAGTATATAATAAAAATAATAAATTAAGAATAAGATAACTAAATAGTTTATTTAAAATATAAAAATTATGAATTATAAATTTTAAAATATGATTAAAATTATAATTATATTTCCGAACAACAAAAGAGACAATTATGTGGAACGGACCGATATAGGAAAAGTAGACAAATTAATTGGAATCCAAAGGTCAATATTTTTTAGTAAGATGGAAAAAATAATAAAAATAATATATTAAATTAGAAAAAAAAATATAATTTATTTTGAAATGATATAAATTTATTCTAATTTTTTTAAAAAGAAAATTTATGGATCCCAGCACAAAAAAAGTATACTATTATATAATAACAATCCACTAATATATAGTATATGTTATGACTCATTGCATTTTTATAGGTGTCATTTGTTGCCTTTGCCAAATCATTATTTATGTAATGACTCATTTAATTGTAATATTCATATAAGTGGAATGAGATATATGATTTCATTGTTCTTTCTCTCTCTCGTCTCTTGATCTCTCTAGATCATATGTATATATATATGAATACATATATTACAATATTTATATTATTATATATTATTATTAATAATAGTATTTTCATATTTTGTAATATATTTTATAAAAGTATATTTTTAATTGGTAGTTTTTTTTTTGGCAAAATAAAATGAAAATTTTATTCAAATGCTACCATCGGCCTTAATTAGGGTTTGTTCATCTTTTTGTTTTTTTTTTTTTTTTTTTTTTATAGATGTGTTTTTAGTGTACGTACGGAGAATTTGTTAGGATATAAATTCTGATTATATCCTAAAATTTAGAGATATGATTTAGATATTATATCTTAGATTTAGAGATATAACTTAGATATTAGTGGCATAGACTTAGCTTATAAAATTCCTGGCTTGGCAGTGCCACTAGACGTAGATCATTCTGATAGATAACTGTAAACAAATTCTTATGTTCTTGTGCTCTTGTTTATTTTTTTTTGATTTTCTGAATTTTCCGCAACAACTGGTATCAGAGCCCTAGGTTCTTTTGAGTGGGAGTCAAGGTATTCGATGGAATGAACTTCGATATTTGGAAGATGCAGATAGAAGATTGCTTGTATGGTAAAGATCTAGATGTAGCGCTACACGCAGAAACCCGAAAAGATAGATTAAGCTGAATATAAGAAAATCGACAGGAACGTGATGAGTGCGGTTCGACTAACCCTTTCGGAGAATGTCTTGTTTCACGCAGTTCATAAAGAATAGAAATTGAAGATTATGTCGGATATGTATGAACAATCGTGTGCTACAAACAAGATTTACCTTATGCGAAAATTGTTCAACCTGATGATGGTTGAAGGGACTCATGTTGTTGTGCATCTGAATGAATTCAACTTGATTACTGCACAACTGCGGTCGGTGAATCTTGAATTTGATTCAGAGATCAAAGCCGTAATTGTGACACCCCAACCCGCAAGCCACACAAAGTTGAGTGTGTCGGGATTGCAGACTGGCCTCACAAATCAACACGAGTCCTTCCAACGCACTTCTGTCCTCACTCACGCACACCCTGGGAGACTTACCAGGGGGTCATCCATGCTCCAATTACTCTAGAGCAAGTATGCTTAATTATAGAGTTCTTTCAATAGGGCTTTTGAAAATGAATGTGCACATTATTGACATGAGTATTCTATTCAATCTATTTAAACTATATTTAACCTTAGATGGCCTGGCACCGGCTCATCCACACACAGGAGTTGGCCAAGCAATGGCCTAACTACCGGGGCATTACATCCTCCCCCACTTTAGAATGCAATATCCACGTTGCACCTCAAGGATCGTCAACTGATAGGCCTGTCAGCAGTCATGTCAATGACTGCAGGCTGTCGAAGGTCGGCTCTGATAAAAACTGTAAAACCCCAACCTGTAAGCCACGCGAAGCTAAGCGTGTCGGAATCATAGACTGCCCCCACGGCCAATATGAGTCCTTTCAGCGCTCTTCTGTCCTCACTCACGTGTACCCTGAGAGACTTCCCAATGGGTCCATCCTCAAATTACTGTAGGGCAAACACGCTTAACTCTAGAGTTCTTTCAGTAGGCTTCCGAAAAGGAATGTGCATATTGTTAACATGAGTAGTCTATTCAATCTATTTAAACTATATTCAACACGCATGGCCTAGCACCAGCTTATCCACACACAGGAGTTGGCCAAGCAACAACCTAACTCCGGGGGTATTACATCCCCCCCACTTTAGAATGCAACGTCCACATTGCATCCCAAAGATCGTCAATGACGAGGTCGTCAAAAGCGATGATGAACCTATACAACCACCTGGTCCGATTACTCGAAATCGTACCAAAAAGTTTCAAAATAATATTATGACATTAATTCTACACTTGGAAGAGGAAAACATGCATAAAGTGGAAGAATGAAGACCAATGAAAAGAGCATTGTCAACATTGGAGTGCATTCATGATCCATGCACTTTATTCACTTGAAGACCACAATTTATAACACCCATGGGAGTTGCTACTCATATATTATCCCATGTGGGATAAGAGATGTTCAATTTTATTTAATAAGGTAAGCCTTTTTAATATATTTAATTGGACATTTCTTAGTTATTTAATTAGTTGAGCCTTATCTTTATTTTAAATTAGTGGGCTTTAAATAATGTATACTTATTGTCCCACATTGGTTGTAGAGTCTTTTGCCAAGCTAGTCTCCCCTATAAATAAGGCACTTGGTCTCATATGTAAGACATCTTGAAATTTATATCAATTAAAGTTTTCTTCTTTATTCCATTATATTGGAATTAGTGTGTGAGTGAAGGTTTCCCTTGCATACACATATCATTCTAAAATCGGGTCCTTGGGTTCCTGGCTTCCAAAACTGACTAGAGTTTCTAGTTATATCATTCGAGTCTCCATTAGTTTAGAAGTGTTGGGTCTAGGCAATGCTTGGGTTCACATCCGATCGATTGACGAATTGGATACTGGTACTATCTCTCTTTATATACTTAGTTTTCATTCAAATTTAGTTTTAAGTTTTGATTAGTATAGTTTAATTAGTAGGGCTGCATCATCAAATTGGTATCAAAGCCGGTTTTTCTCGGAATTTTTATTCCGGTAGTATTAGTAGTCTTTATTTCATATTGTTCAATGCTTTTAAGATCTTTAAATTTTTTTTGTAGTAGCAATATTATTGTTGGGCAAAAAGAAAAAAAATATATATATACTACAAAAAAAAATTGCAGAAAATTTTAAAAGAAAAAATACAGAAAAAAATACCGCAGCAAAACAAAATCACAAGAAAGGCCTCTTTGAAATATATTGTGATTTTGAGTATTGTATCCACTATTTTATTTGTGGATTTTGGTTGTCTTGTGGTTGTACTTTCATTGTTGGTTCATGCTATTGTTGAGTTTGACTTCTTTGGGTACACGCGTCAGTTTATATTGACTATATTCCGTGAGGATTAGTTGGCTATAACTCGAGGGACTTACCAAGGACCATGAAACTTGAGCATATGTGTAAGATGAGGAGGTATATTATGTGGGTATACACAAGAGGGTGAGGAAATCATTTATCTAACCATCTATATATATATATTTCCACTATATTTTTCTATGACAGGTGAGAAAAGTGACGAAGAACAGGATATGGCATCTGCATCAAGCTTTGACACCAAAATGTTCGTGAAGGATATGATGGTGGAAGTCCAAAGGGTACTTCGACATGAGGTTGAAGGACTCCATGCCTGAATAAATAAGTTGGAAACGTCGAGGGTAGAAGGGAATGCAACCCCTCCACGCCCTCATAATGACATTCCACCTTTAGGACAACGACATCCCGGGAACGCCCCGAGGCATGAACGAGTTCGTGATCTTCTAGAAGATAATCGTGAAATGACTAAGTATGATGGAGAAGTGGAGGCTAATGTTCCCCTTCGAGTACGACGGGAGGCACATAAGAGGGATGAAAATGATCCAATTCGCTCTATGAAATTCCAAATTTTAGCCTTATACGGGAAATATGATTCAGAAACATATCTTGATTGGGAGCGGAAGATTGAGTTGATCTTCGATTGTCAAGATTTTGATGGTCCACAAAAAGTCCGAGCTACGGTCTCTGAGTTCAAAGATTATGCCATTAATTGGTGGGACAATATTTGCCTCAATCGAAGGGAAAGTGGAGTACCAATGATTCAAACATGGCAGGAGTTGACACGTGTTATGCGCGCTAAATTTGTGATGAGTTCGTATACGCAAGAATTGCATGTTCGACTGCAATCGATGAATCAAGGAAACATGACAATTGATGAGTTATACAAGGATTTGGAGGTGACTTTAATACGGGCTGATGTTCGAGAAAGTCAACAAGCCACGGTAGCGAGGGTCTTGACTTGGCTGAATCGAGACATTACTGACAAAGTGGGATTGTATCGTTTTGATGATATTGATGAATTGGTGGAATGTGCCATTACAATTGAGAAGCAATTGAAGTGTAAGGGCAAACAACAAATATTTGAAACAACGCCATTCACACCAAATTATACCAAGAAGGATGACAAATCCCAAGTGGCCCAAGGGTTCGGCAAAGGAAAAGATGTTATCAAGGATGACACGCCAAGGAAAAAATATATTGGTGCTGGGAGAAACCGAGGAATCGAGATATCATTTGCTTCAAGTGTTAAGGTCGAGGCCACATTGCAAGTCAATGCCCAAAAAGAAAACGAGACGGAATCTAAAAATAAAGAGGGGGTTGATCAAATAGCACATAAAGAAAATAACACGGATGATGATTCTGATTCTGGTGTTGGTTTGAGTTTGGTTACTTTACGAGCCTTAAGCACTATGTCAAGTACTTTCGATGGGGAAGAACGAGAAAAACTCTTTCAAACTCGTTGCATAATTGGAGGCAAAGTGTGTAGCCTCATTATTGGTAGTGGGAGCTGCACAAATATTGTAAGTGAACTTGTTGTTCGAAAGTTGAATTTTCTAATAACATCCCATCCAAAACCATTCAAATTGCAGTAGATTAGCAATTGTGGAGAGTTGAATATGAACAAGAAGGTGACGAATCAAGATCAAGAATTATGAGGATGAAGTCGTGTGTGATGTGCTACCAATGCAAGCTTGTCACGTATTAATTATTTGGGAGGCCATGAAAGTTTGATAGAAATGCTCATCATGATGGGTATTTGAATAAATACTCATTTAAATTTAAGAGTAGAAAGATATGCTTGAAGTTGTTGTCTCCAATGGATGTCTATGAGGACCAACTATACATGCATCATTAATTTGTGGAAGAAGCCAGAGAAAAGAGAGAAAAGAAAATGAGTGGAAAAATTTAGCATAAGTGAGAAAAAATAGAATGAAAAAGTTTAAGAGTGAAAAAAAAAGAGCAACTGAGTGAACATCACAAGAGTGAGATTGAAAGAAAAATGTTTGTGAGCTTGAAAGACGCAAAAAATTTGAAAGTTCATGAGGGAAGTTCTTATTCACTTTTGATTAAATCTGTTTATTTGTCTAAGTAAGAGCTAATGGAACTCTCTTCCAATGTTGCTTCTCATTTGCAGGAATATTAAGATGTGTTTTCTGATGAAGTAACCGGAAAATTTCCACCTATTCGAGGCATTAAGCACCAAATGGATCTCATTTCAGGTGCATCACTTCCAAATCGTCCAGCATACAAGGCAAGTCCATAGGAGATTAAGGAAATATGAAAGCAAGTGGATGAGTTGCTTGACAAAGGCTGGATTCGCAAGAGCCTAAGCTCTTGTGTTGTACCGGTTCTTCTTGTCCCAAAAAAAATGGTGAATAAAGGATGTGCATTGATTGTCGAGCCGTAAATTCCATAACGGTAAAGTATTGATACCCTATCCCTTGTTTAAATGATATGCTAGATGAACTGTATGGGTCAAAGTACTTTTCTAAAGTTGATTTGAAAAGTGGATATCATCATATTAGGATGAGGGAATATGATGAATGAAAAACTGTATTTAAAACTACATTTGGTTTATATAAATGGTTAGCCATGCCTTTTGGCCTTACGAATGCTCCAAGTACATTTATATTTTCAATGAATTATGTATTACGTATTTTCATAGGGAAATTTGTTGTGGTTTACTTTGATGATATTCTCATATATAGTAAATCAATCGAAGAACATATAGAGGATATTTGTAGTGTTTTGGAAGTGTTAAGCGCTGAAAAGATTTATGTTAACCCGAAGAAGTGCAAATTTTGTGTCGACAAATGTAGTTTTCTTGGTTTTGTTGTAGGTGTTGAAGGGATAAGTGTAGATGAAGATAAACCACAAGCTATTTGGGATTGACCAATACCTAAAACTATCAAGGAAATTCGTAGTTTTCTTGGACTTGCAAGCTTTTACCGCCGTTTTGTGCGAGCTTTTAGCTCCAAGAAGCACCACTGACTAAGCTTACAAAGAAAAATAAACACTTTGATTGGAGAATTCCTGAACAAGCATCTTTTGATTTTCTTAAGAGAAAACTTACTAAGTCTCATGTTTTAGTTGTACCAGATTCACTAAACCATTTGAATTGGAATGTTATGCCTCGGGAATTAGGATTGGAGCTGTCTTGATGCAAGGAAATAAGTCGATTGTGTAGTTCAGTGAGAAGTTGAGTGGGGCTGCCTCAACTATTCGACGTATGACCAAGAATTGTACTCGTTGGTTCATGCACTTCAAACATTGCAGAATTATTTGTGATCACAATAATTCATTGTTCACACCGACCATGAATCATTAAAGCATTTAAAGAGTTAACAAAAGCTTAGCAAGCAGCGTGCAAGGTGAGTAGCATTCGTGGACACATTTCTTACTCCATTCAATACAAGAAATAAAAGAAAAATGTTGTAGCTGGTGCGCTATCAAGGAGGTACGGGTTGCTAACCTTGTTAGAATCTAAGCTCATGGGATTTGCATTCATAAAAAATATTGATTTTTTCTGATATCGATTTTTCTGATATCTTTGCAAAATGTGTTACACATGGCTTTGGTAACTATTATTTTCATGATGGATATTTGTTTAGTATGAATCACTTGTGTGTACCTAGGTGTTCATTTTGTGATGTGTTTGTAGTGGAGGCACATGAGGGTTTGATGGGTCATTTTGGGCACGATAAGAAATTGATTGCATTGCATGAACATTATTATTGGCCTAAAATGAAGCATGATGTGGAGTCTTATGTTAATAAATGTGTTATTTGTAAGATTGCAAAATCACATGCACAACCACACAGTTTATACACACCCTTATCTATTCCAGAGGCACAATGAACTGATATTTCAATGGATTTTATTATGGTATTGACTAGGTCTATGAGAGGAAATGATTCAGTTTTTGTTATAGTTGGTAGATTTTCTAAAATGACACACTTCATTGCATGTAAGAAAACCAATGATGCATCTCACCAATGATGCATCTCATATTGCAGATTTATTCTTTCATAATGTCTTGAAATTGCATGGTTTTCCTAAAACAATTGTGTCAGATAGGGATACAAAGTTTCTTAGTTACTTTTGGAAGACACTTTGGGCTAAATTGGGAACTAAGTTGCTATTTTCTACATCTCATCATCCCCAAACGGATGGTCAAACTGAAACAGTGAATAGAACTTTAGGGAACCTACTTCTTGTCTTGATAAAAAAGAAATGCAAAAGTTAGGAGGAATGTGTGCCTCATGTTGAATATGCATATAATCGTACGTTGCACTAATGAATGCACATGTCTCCTTTTGAGGTTGTTTATGACTTTAATTCTCTAACACCTTTGGATATGTTACCATTTCCTAGCAATGAGTATTTTAATAGTGATGGTAGGAAACAAACTGAATTTGTGAAGGAGATGCATTCAAAGGTTCGGTATAATATTGCAAAGTCAAATGCTCGGTATATTAAAAGTGCTAAAAAAGGTCGTAAGAACGTAGTGTTCCAATCAGGTGATTGACTGTGGTTGCACTTGAGAAAAAGTAAATATCCTGATAAACAAAAGTCTAAGCTGAGCCCAAGAATAGATGGGCCATTCCAAGTTGTGAACGCATCAATGACAATGCCTATCGTATTGAACTATCAGGTGAGTACCAAGTTCATGACATATTTAATGTTGTTGACTTAAGTCATTCTGCTGTAGGAGACGAACATGCTATGAAAACGGGGGACTCATTTTTCCAAAAATGGTGTGATGACGAGGTCATCAAAAGAGATGATGAACCTGCATAATCACCTGATCCGATTACTTGAAACCGTGCCAAGAAGTTTTAAACTAATATTATGACATTAGTTCTACACTTGAAAAAGAAGAACATGCATAAACTAGGAGCATGATGGCCAATGAGAAGAACGTTGCCAACATTTAAGTGCATTCATGATCCATGCACTTTATTCTCTTGAAGACCACAATTTTTAACACCCATGGGAGTTGCTACTCACATATTCTGCTTGTGAGAGACTTAACCTCCTATTATCTCAGTCTCGAGTTATTTACATGCCCAAAATCCGTTTCTTCTCTCCAAGATCCTTCATCGAGAATCTTTCCATCAATTGTTGTTTCAACTTTGCAATCTCTCGAGCACAAGGTCCTGCCAATAACATATCGTCCACATATAATAAAATTATTATATATAAACCCTTCAAACCTCTTAAAGTAGCATCAATGGTTTGCATTGTATTTTCTAAAGTCAATCTCATGCATGAATCCATCAAACTTTCGATACTACTGTCTTGGTGCTTGCTTAAAACCATATGAGCTATTTCTCAATCTGCATATCAGGTTCCCTTGTTCCTCAGTTGTATATCTTCTAGTTGTATCATGTTGATTTCCTCATCCAGGTCGCCATGAAGAAAAGTTGTCTTGACATCTAATTGTTCCAGCATCAAGTTTTTGGATGCTACCATACCCAAGACCAATCGGATTGTTGTCAGCTTCACAATAAGAGTGAACACATCAGTGTAGTTGATGCCATATCGTTGTTCAGTAACTTCATTACCAGTCTGGTCTTATATCACTTACTCCTATCTATTTCTTCTTTAATTCTGTAGACCCACTCGTTATGCAGTGTTTTATTTCCTTTCAGAAGTTCATTCAACTTCCATAGCAAGTTTCCACTTCTTAGCTTCCTAGCTAGCTTTAGCCTCTGCATAGCATTCTGGTTCGCCACTGTAAGTCAAAAGTAAATAATGAATGGTAGGATAGTACCTCTCTGGCGCATGATGTTGTTTCACGGATCTCCTCAGCGCTATTGATGTGTTTATATCAACTTCTATCAAGATTACAACATTCTCAATAACGGGGTTAGACGGCTCGACCTCAATATCAGCCACACTTTGATCATCCCGAGCTTGGCTGCTTGAACTCATATTGAAAGTATCTAACTCAATTATCTCCGGATTTTTTTTACCCTCGTCACTTAACTTTTTCTTATACAAGATCTGCTCATCAAAGATAATATCTCGAGCATGAATGATCTTACGGTTAGCTTCATCCCAAAGTCGATATCCAAACTCATCACCACCATAACCAATAAACGTACACTTCACTGATTTCTCATCTAGCTTTGTCTCAGCATCAACCTTGATATATGCAATACAACCAAAAAGAGATTTAATTATTTTCCTGTCCACGCCTCCTCTGGAAACTCATTGTTCAACGGCGTCGATAGACCGCTATTGATCAGAAACGTCGTCGTGTTGATCGCATCAGCTCAAAATATCTTTGGCAAACCACACTTTAGATGCATGCATCTAGGCCTCTCATTCAGCATATGATTCTTCCTTTCAGCTATATCATTCTGTTGCGGTATTCCAGGTATTGTCTTATCCATTCATATGTCATTCTCTCGCAGTACTCCTTGAACTCGATCAACTTGTACTCGCCACCATTATCCAATCTCATAAACTTGATTCGCAACCCTATTTATCTCCACTAGTGCTTTATACTTTCTGAAAGTTTAAAAAGCGTCAGAATTACGCTTAAGAAAATATACTCATACCTTTCTTGTAGTATCGTCAATGAACGTGATGTACTGTGAGCCTCCAAGGGACGATACAGGAGCTGGTCCCCACAAGTCCGTATGGACCAACTCCAACTTCTTATTTTTTAGGTATCTCCTACCTTTTAAGAATGACACATTTCTTTGTTTTCCAAATATACAATCCTCGCGTACTCCAATATCGATGGACTTGAGACCTGGTAATCTTCTTTTTGAAATAAGCTCCATTACTCACTTCTCGCTCATGTGTCCAAGACAAGAATTCCATTAATTTGCGTCATTATTTATGGTCACAGAACCAATTTCATCTTTGTGATACCCCTCGAAGTTAGGCCGTTGCTTGGCCAACTCCTGTGTGTGGATAAGCCGGTATTAAGCCATCCGTAGTTGATTAGAGATTAAATCAATTGAATAGAATACTCATGTCAACAATGTGCATATTCTTTTTTGGGAAACCTACTGAAGGAACTGTAGAGTTAAGCGTGCTTACTGTGGGGCTAGTCTACAATCTCGACATGTCCGGCTTTGTGTGGCTTGCGAGCCGGGGTGTAACAGTCTTTTATAATTTTAGTCATATAAAGAGTGTCATCTTTTCTCCCTTAAGCAACCATAATGGATCCCTTGGTTACTTTTCACGACTTAGTTTCAGAAACTATCAAGTAACCTGCCTTATCCAATTGTCCCACGGAAATCAGGTTCCATTTTAGACCCAGGTCATGCCTTTCGTCATTTAGTCTCTACTCGCCTCCATTTGGTGTTCTAATTCGGACCATCCTCTTACCTACAATCTTCAATGGCTCATCATTTGCAAAATAGACAACACCAAAATTACATGCGGTATAGAATTCCATGATTCTTAAATCACTGAATTAGTGGAATGACATTCCTAAGTCCAAGATCCATGACTCTATTGGATTGATGACGCTCAAAATCAGCACATTGGATATCTCTTCCGCTGTGTTCGCCGAACCCTGATCCTTCTTCGGCGTCCTGCATTGTCGTTTCAAATGTCCATTTTTGTTGCAGTTTTAATATACAACCTGAATCGCATCTTTCTTGTCCTTGTTTTTCGGGTTCGAATTTGATTGTTTTTTATCTTGACCATTTCCCTTCGTCTCAAATCTATCCCTATTTTAGACACTAAGGGCAGATCCATATCCAAATTCAGTATTTTTACCCGAAATTCTCCGGATCTCTTCGCTCAAGATTAGATCTCTGACTGTATCAAACTTCATCTTCTTCTTTCATGAAGAAGCCACACTTAAGGATGTTACTACCAGATCCCAACTATCAGGCAGAGACGATAGCAGAATTACAGCTTTGATCTCTAAATCAAAGTCAAGATTCACCGACCGCAATTGCACAGTGATCAGATTGAATTTGTTCAAATGCAAAACAATGGGAGTCCCTTTAACCATCCTCAAGTTGAACAGTTTTCACATCAAGTAAACCTTGTTTGTAGTGCACGATTGTTCGTACATATCCGACATGATTTTTAAAACCTTTAGTGTCGATTCTGCATGAACGTGTGAAACGGGAAATTTTCCGAAAGGGTTAGTCGAACCACATCATCGCCTTTTTTCGATTTTATAGTATTCGGTTTCATCCATCTTTTCGGATTTCGCTTTCATCATTGCATCTAGATCTTTATCATACATGTAATCTTCTATTTGTATCCTCCAGAAATTGAAATTCATTCAATCGAATACCTTGACAGCAGATTGATCACCCATCTTGGTTCCTACAAACGAACATAAGGCTCTGATACCAGCTGTTGCAAAAAGAACACAAAAACACAATAATTTGGTTACCTGATTTGATTATAATGATCTACGTTTGAGGGCACTATCAATGTAGAAATTTTACCATAGAATACAAAGAGCACATGTAAAGTTAGAATATATTGATATTTATAATATAGGCTTATGCTAATTAAAATACAAATTATATCCAAATTATATCTCTAAATTTAGAATATAATCACATTTCATATTCCAACAAAAATAATTTGTAGAAACTGAAAAAATAAATAAATAAATAAATAATTGGTGGTGTGTTCTTCCGCTAATGATATCTTCTCGTGTTATATTACATGTAAATGATATGTTCTTGCTTGTTTATTATTGTCACCTTAAAATCCAAATAGTTATCAAGTCGAATTATTTGTTGATTCGGGTGCTTATCCCATTAATTAATATATATATATAATCCCCGACACCTTTCATAGCCAAAACGTATGTGAACTTAGAATCGAAGACATCCCACTCAACATAATTAATACTTTTAAAGTCATACATACATTGAATAATATATATAGATGCTTAATTAACTTCAATTCAAATGCAATGAATTCAATATATATATATATATATAACATAAATAATGAAAAATAGGGTGTTCTTTTTATGGGTTTGTAATAATTTTGAATTTAAATATTTGTTTGATATGATATAAATAAATATTCATATAATAATTTGAATATAAATTTAATTTTTATTATATATATTAAATGAAAAATATGAGTTTAGTTTGATATTTTTAGAAAAAAAAATAATGAATAATAAAAAATTCTGGAAAAATCCCCAAAATTCTTTATTTTTATAGTTTTTTTGAAAAAAATTAGCTAATAATTTATCTCCAAAAACTATAAAAATGGACAATTAATCGATTATTTACTTATTTATTATATTAAAATATGACTATTGAATATATTGACCTCTTTTATTTTTATAAATATTACGTAATTAGGTCTATATTTACAACCAAATATCAAGTTTTCGATGAATAGGGTGTTATGTGCAAATTTTACATTAAAGTCTCGCGCAATAAATATAGCACATGATGTTTTGTACATTTTTATTAAAAATACAATGTGGTATTTTATAATTTACTGTTAATATTATTATTATTATTATTATTATTATTATTATTATTTGCTGATATGTAATGTCGTTTTCGATTTTACATAAGTAGAGAGAGGATTTCATTACATTCTTTGACTAGAGGTTGGGAACTTATCAAAATTTTCTCAATATTTTTATTTTTAATTTGTTTATCCTTTTTGTTGTAATTTTCTCATGAACACTCAGGAACCTTCACATTTCAGTCAAAGATTCTCATTTCTTATAAACAGTTAAAAAAAATCAATAAGTGTTGGTAAAAAGCTTAAAAAGAATTTGGCTTTCAATGTATACTTAATTATGAAAATTGGACACAAAAGTTTGTCTAGAAGACATGACTTATTTGAAACCATTACATACATATCATATATATATATATATATATCCTTTATATTACAATATTTAACACAACACAATTCAAAGAAGACTAAAGCTGTGTATATGATGTCTTAGTCTCACACACAAAATTAAATTAAATTATATAGATAATATATATAAACACATGTTGTGTTCATATTAATTTATTAGTCATAGATCAAAGATACTTCTTGGAAGGCTCTCCATCCTCACCAAAATTTATTTCAATCACGTTTTGTAATCTAGAATAAAAAAATTTAGGCCTTGTTTGGTTGTGTTTTGGAATTTTAAAATTGTGAGTTATTGTAATAATTATTTTGGTGAGATATAAATGGTTGTTGTTAGTACCGAATGAATATCATTCAGCGTAGTACTGACACCTTCAATACAAATAGATAAACATATGAAAAAATATAATTCAGCATTACAAAGTTTGTATTAATGTAATACAAATACAATATATGAATTAATAACATATATTATTGTTAATCTCGGCATAATAAATATATTTATACAACATATATGTAAAGCATGAATTATCAACACATAGTTTTAATTAACATAATGCATGATGTCCTAATTGTCTATTTTTTATGTATTAATTAGGTAATCAAGATGGTGTTGATTACTCGTATAAGCACCTTAACTATTCCTTATATAAATATGTTCCAACTTCTGTTGATGCTATGAGTTTGGGATCATATCAGTATAAAAAATAATATTTTCGTCTCAACTCAAGTATCATTTTTATTATTTTCGTATGTTCCAGCCATTTCAAATAATCTCTTTCCTATTTTAGTAAAAGTAATCATACACCATTCCAAAATAATTTTATTTTTTACCTAAATTACTGGCTATCGTTACAAATACAATTACTTTTTACATAAAGTTAAAGGGCAAAAATGTCAAAACCTCTTACACACTTCAATTAACTAATAAAATAGTATTATTTTTAATATATTATAAATTCCCAAAGAGTCATTTGGACTGGGACGAGTAATATTTTATTTGAATTGTTGATTTTTTGTGAGTAAATAAAATATATATTACATATATTGTCTCAATATGAATATGAGTATATAAATATTGGGTGAACAAACCCATGCTCCCAACTTTTTTTTAAGGGTGCGTTTATTTGGGGGTTTGATTGGATTTTGAATTGTGATTTGAATAGTAAAAATTTTGAATTTGAATAGTTGAATGATGTGATATAAATGGGTGTTGATGTAATATTTTAAATATAAAATTAATTTTTTAGTATAATATAAAAAATAAAAAATAGGTATTTAATTTGATATTTTTGAGAAAAAAAAGGATCAACAGTGTACTTAAAATCAAATTCCCATCTCCAATTTAAAATCCATTCAACTTTTTTTATCTTTATCTCTTCAATGAATAGATATTATTATTACATCAAAACACTCTATTTATTTATAAAATTAATTTATGTTAATTATATTTATTTGTATCATGTAAAATTTTATTCTTTATAAAAGAATATACATATTGTATATATTTTATTAAAATAATTAAATATATATTTTAAATTTTATATAATAAATTATAAATTATATAAATCACTTTGAATTTAACTTCCAACTCAAAAGCTCGATCGATACCCAAAGGCCCCCTAAAATATGAAAAGGAAAACGCAACCAAATAAATCTAACATGCGTCATGAGTACTTATGATTAAATAAAAATTATTATTTATCTTGAGGATATCCTCCTATTTAATTAATTAATTTTAAATATATAATGATTGGGAACAAAGTTCATGAACCTTAATTTAGAACACGCATGCACGCAGAGATTAAATAAATAAATAAGAAATTGAATATTAGATTATATATTAATAAAATTAAGTAATTAATTAATTTGTACAGCGCCGCCAAGTAACGATAAGAAATGGACAGTAGCTAATAAATGATCTTCCTCATGACTTTCGTTACAAACAATGTATCTGACGTCACTATCAAATCAATAGATATATGATGATAACAACGTTAAACTATATATCACTATTATTATTATTATTATATGATAATATAGTTAGGCAAGGATTCATAGTACTTGGTCTATTTTGTCGATTTTCCTTATTGGTCCTTGCTTTTTTCCACATATCCTTTTTTTAAATTGTTGAGTTGAGATTAATATTACTCTCTCCGTACCATTGAAAAATTATTATTTTTTCGTTCATTTCAAAACAAAGTTATTATTTTCTAATTTAATAATTGTACTACATATATGGGCGGATATATGTGGGGCACCAGCCCCCTCCTCCCACCCCACCCCACCCCACCCCGTTTTTAACTTTTAATTTTTTGTTTTTATTTTATACTCTCTCCGTCCAATTTCTATTGTCCTAAAGTATATTTGCACGGTTTTTTAGGTAATTGTTTTTTTGTTATAAATTGACAAATTTGCCCTTAATTGTATGGTAGAGATTAAAAGTAATAAATGAGTGAAGGGTAAAAATGTAAAATTTGTGTTTAAAAAAAAGAAATAGGACAATAGTTGTTGGACGTCCCAAATAGAAAAATATGACATTAGTTTGTGGACGGAGGGAGTAATATATAATATAAAAAACAATAAACAAATTAAAAAATTGTTAAAAATTGATAGAGTATTTATGTGAAAATTTAAAATTTGAATAATAAAAATATTTTTATCATAATAATTGTTTGATGCTATAAAAATAGATATGAACAAAAAAATAATAAATAATAATTAAAGAAAAAAATCTTCAAAAAATTCTCAATCAAATATACAGGAAATGATATTTTTAAGAGCTATTTCTTTTTAATAAATGTTTTTACTATTTATCAATTTTATATAATACAAAATTCATCTGTTATTATGCAGTTGTCACTGTAGATTGATATTTTGCAAGATTTTCGAAATATGATAACTTCATTGATAAAATTATTGGATAACAAATAGATGATGATCGTTTCGAAATTTGAAAAATTAGCCCCCCTCTCATTCTGGTTTGGTTCCGCCTCTAACTACATACCTAACATAATAAATACCCTTTCAACTTACAATATATTACACAAATATCATTACTTTTATATTACATAATACTAACAGGGATATTTTTATCTTTTTTTACTACAATCCAATATAATATTAATATTAAAAAATCTACGTGTAAAAAACAAATGTCACCCTTTCAATAGGACAGAGAGAATATTATTATTACTATTTTACTATTTTATTATTTTATTATTTTTTGGGAGTTATGATCACCAGATTCAATACATTATATTGATATGGATTGTGTCATTGTTAAGTTGAGTTGAGACAAATTAAAAGAGTTTAGATGACAATGTTTCAAATATTAATGCTTTGTTAAATTAATGAGAACTCCCTCCTATCGGCTCTAAGGTCTTATTTATCTTTTGCGTCATTATACTTAACGTTAAAAATATCATTATATTTATATAATTTTTTGTACAAATATCATTACAATAGTATTATAAGACACTAATTGAAATATTTTTGCTATCTTTTCTTAATTTGTATTACGTTTTCATATAATAATTAACATTCAAATATCAATACGAAAAAAGTAAATTGACCCTTAGAGCCGGACGAATGAAGTATATTTTTTGAAGTTTTGATATCATTTATTTATAATAATTTTCTTAAAAAATATTACCACCTCCGTCCGGCTTTAGGGTCTCATTTATTTTTTGCGTGTTGATATTTCAATATTAATTATTATATCAAAATATATTAGAAATTAAAAAAAAATTACAAAAATACTTCAATTAGCGTCTTATAATCTAATAGAATGATATTTGTATGAAAAATTATACAAATATAAAGATATTTTTAATATTACGTACAATGACGTAAAAGTAATGTTACCCTTAGAAGTAGACGGATGGAATATATAATTACATCTATTTATTTTAACAAAATATGATATCAAATACTCAAATTTTAACTTTTTTTTTTTTATTATTTCAAAATTTCAAAAACAACTTTATAAACATAGCCTTATATATTAATTTGTTTGCGTTAGCCAGTGCGCACTTTCGAGTAGCGGTTGCGGGTTCCCGTATCATAAAAATAAAATAAAATAAAATACTAACACTAGAACAATTTTTTCGATACCGAGTTAAGTTACCAACTTATTATTATTATTATTATTATTATTGAATGCTCAATTGATTTTGTGATTCAAAATACTTAATATGCCCATATTTGATTTTGAAATGTTTAATGATATTTATTAACACGTTGTATTTATTTTAACAACAATAATAAATATGAAGACTGGAGATGTTGTCATATTCATATATTTAATTATCAATCAATTTTTGAAATAATATATATATATTTTTTACAATAAGACTTTATTGTATAAAAAAAATATATAATAATTTATATAAGGAGAGAAAGAGATACGATCCCCTGCACTGCCACTACGCTATCACAGAGATCAAATAAAAAAGCAAGCAAAATACAAACACAGCCGATAAGCAGAAACAGTGGCCCACATGCAATAGAGCCCAAGGCCCAAACCGAGAATCAGCCCAGCAACAAAGAGTGCCAGCCCACTACAAAACTTTTCAATAATAACTTATTGCAACTTACTTCAATATATATATATATATATATTTCAAATTTTGCAAGTGTAATCATAAATCAGATCAAGATGCTACATGCTAAAAATTAGATTTGTGTTTGGATTTGATGTTTTCTTATTGAATTTAGAATTTAAATAATATTTTATATAATCTTAGACCATCTCTAACTGGGCTGGAATTTTGACTTTACAGCCCCATAAATGGAGTTCTCAAGTTTTCAACTGGGCACTATTTTTTACACCAAAAATGATGTTGCAATGTAGCAATGCCATTTTCATGGTGTTATGTATTTTATTTATTTATTTTTAAAAAATTTGTATTTTAATTAATTTATTTATTTATTTATTTTTTAAATTCTTTTTTAAAAAAATATTAATTTTAGATATAAAAAGTAGTTTAAAATAATATATATGATGAAATATTTGAAGAAGAATATTAGTTTTGAAGTAAAAAATAGAGTTGTGGGTTGAAGTAAAATTAGTATAGCAACTGCATTTTTAGAGTTATAACGATATAAATGAAGTTGTCCGGTTGAAAATGACCTTATGTATTAAAAAATAATACTCTCCACTAGAAGTATGTGTTATTTCTTTTGGATGTTAACTAAACTTGTGTACACAGTAAACGAATTTATTAACCCACCATTATATTACTTTTATTTTAATAATAATTAATCAAATTGTCACTATTTTTTTTCATTAATTATATATATATATTTATCAATCTTTAATAATTTTTTTTATAATATTCTACTTTATTTTTTTATTTACCCAATATTTATTTTAAAATACTACATCGGTCCCGCAACAAGAGCACTTTTTCAATGTAGATTTTTTAATATTAGTATTATATTAGTTAGTAGTAAAAAAGACAAAAATGCCTCTACTAGTATGATGAAATATAGAAGTAATATTATTTGTGTAATTGTGATGTTTTGGGCATATTACACTTCGACCCGACCCAGCCTATCGAAACCCGGATCCTGTGCCCGCGGTTCGACCCAATTGAGCGATGAATTGGATGATGGGTTCGTTTGGCCTGAACCGCCCTGGACCGCCCCGAACCGGTTTGGAGTCTTCATATAAATGAGTGTTTCCCCAGTTCGGTTGATAGCGTGATTCATTCTCTCATCCCTTCACCTCGCGATACTCACTGAAGCCCTAACTTCCCGACGCATCGCGATCGATCTATGCTTGGTCTTTCCGGCGAGATTGGCCATCGAAGCTTGAGATTCGTCCCCCGTGGTTGTGATTCAGCCTATTCTAAGGCTGTTCTTCGGTTTGATTTCTTGATTCTGTCTTTATGAGCTGTTCGTGGTGTTATTTGGTTGTCCGCGATGATTTAGGCTTAGAATCTTGAGTTTTTCTTTCGATTGGGGTTAGATTCGCGCTGATTGTGCGTTTCCGTGGATGTCAATAGGGTTTGGGTTGAGGTTGTGTGTATATGTTGCTATTCGGTTGGAACTTTGGGTAAACTGAGTCCGAACTCCTTCGATTTTAAAAGTATATAAAAGATTCGATGTTTCTTGTTTCGTATGTGTTCGATTAGTTGTAAACTACAAGTATTAGGTCCTTTTTTACATCAACAAGTGGTATCAGAGCCATTAGGGCTTGTTAGTTTACTGAAATCGTGATTTTCGAGTTCCTGGAGTGAACACCTAGTTCTCTCTGTAAAATCCGAAGGTTTTGTGTAAATAATCTCAAGTTTTATCGAAATCTTGGTTGTTTACTTTTCTGTCAAAGTGAAAACTGATTTTTAAAGGTGTTTTTCACTTCTGTAAAGGTTAGATGTCCCTGATTAGGGCTAAGATAGGCCCTATAGGAGATTAGGACTTGAAATCATCCTTGTTTGGTTGATTTGTGTAGTTCCTTGTTGATTGATTCATCCAAACTTTACTAATCTGTGTATTAAGTGCGCAGTTGGAAGGATTTTACAGGTTGGAGGCTTTGAATTACGAAAAGGAAGTCGAAGAATAGTTGCGGAGCTTGGAGCGGGTAACATTCCTAACCTTGTTACGTGTTTCTTGTGAGATTTCAGTTTTTGGGTGGCTAAGTGTGGCAATTTTAGTCTGCTAAGTGGCTGTTTTTGTGCTAAGTGTGGATGTTTGAGGTTGTTGTGACATTTAAAGTGTTAGTTAGAGCAGTTTGTGCAAATCTGATAGTGTGTTGAGTGATTCTGTGAATTTTTTTTAAGAACCAACGGCTGTTTTTTTTTTTTTTTGTGAAAATTTGGTGATTGTTTTTCCTCTTTTAAAATCATGGTTGGTCAAGCATTCTTTAACATACAGCCTTTTGATGGAAAATTTGATTTTGCAATTTGGAAACAAAAGATGAGAAGTGTCCTTGTAACTCAAAGATTGATAAAAGCCGTTGAACCTGATCAAGCAACCGACCTTTCTCTTGAAGAAAGGTTTGAGCTGGATGAACTTGCGTCATCGTGCATTATTTTAAACCTAGCTGACCATATAATTAGGAAAATAGGTACTTATGGTTCAGCTGAGGATTTGTGGAACAAATTAAATAACATGTATATTGAAACTTCTCTTCCAAATATGATACATCTTCTAGAGCAATTCTTTAGTTTCAAATTAGACATTTCAAAGATAATAGATGAAAATTTAGATGTTTTTTTCCAAGTTAATTCAAGACATAAAACTTACAGGGGATAAAAACATAGATGATTACAACTCTATTGTCATGTTAAATGCTATCCCTAGTACATATTCGGATGTAAAATCATCTATAAAGTATGGTAGGGATGTGATTACTCTAGATGTTGTGGTAAATGGTCTAAAAAATAAAGAAGTGGATTTGAAACTAAGTAAAGCTAATAAACAGTCACATGGTGAGGTGATGCATGTTAGGGGTAGATCTCCCTATAGACCGAATAAGAATGGCTCTTTTTCCAATAACTATAAACAATGGAATAACTCCTACAATAGTCAACATAAGAAGAAGTCTAGAAGTAAGTCTAGGAATAAATCTCAAACCCCTTCAAAGTATGTTACACGGTGTTTTAATTATGGTGACACTTCACATTTCATTAGGAATTGTCCTAAGAAGAATAGAAACTTAAATAACAACAACAATAATTTTAGAAATGGAACAACCCCTATTAATACTTCTTCAAATTAACAAGTAAACTTGATTTCTCATGATGATTGCTTAGGTGAAGTGTTTGATGTTACTGCTAAATGTTCCAATGTGACTGGTTTTAATAAGAATGAATGGTTATTAGATTCAACTTGCACCTATCACATGACCCCTTTTAAGGAATTTTTCAGTGATTATAAAACTCTTTTCAACTGTAATGTGACTATGGCTGATAATAGGGTTTGCAGTGTTAAAGGAATAGGGATTGTTATGCTGAAATTTAAATATGGAAATCTTTTAAAGTTGTGCAATGCGAGACATGTCCCTAATCTGTCGAATAACTTGCTTTCTTGTGCTGGTTTGTCTTCTTTAGGACTAGAAGGAAAATTGGAAATGGATTTTATGAAAATAACTAAGGGTTCTTTAGTAGTTTTCAAGGCTGATTTGATAAATAATCTCTATATTGTGACTGCTGTGCCTATTTGTGATTCTGATGCTTGTGTGAATGTTGTCCATGACAGCACTGAGTTGTGGCATAGGAGATTAGGTCATTTAAGTAATAGAGGATTGGAGATTTTGCATAAAACTGGTTGTTTAGGTACTGGAAATTTCTCAAATGTGCCATTTTGTGACAATTGTATATATGGAAAGCATCATAGAGTTAGTTTTCCTAAAAAAACCCACTGAAAGTAGGATTTTTCAAAAGATATCCTTGAATATCTTCACTCAGATGTATGGGGACCGGCTAGTGAACCCACACATGGTGGTAGAAGATATTTTTTGACTATAATTGATGATTTTTCAAAGAAATTTTGGGTATTTTTAATGAAACAGAAGTCTGATGTGTTTGAAATTTTAAAAAATTGGAAAATTTCTATTGAAAATCAAACGGGTAAAAAGATTAAGTGTTTGAGAACTGACAATGGCTTAGAATATTGCAACACTTGGTTTGATAGCTTTTGCATTGAAAATGGAATAAAGCGACATAAAACAACCCCTTATACACCTCAACAAAGTGGGGTGGCTGAGCGGATGAACCAAACTCTATTAGAAAGAGTTCGAAGCTTGCTTGCTTCCTCGGGTTTATCCAAGAGCTTTTTTGAGGTGAGGCTGTGCTTACAGCAGCCTATTTGATTAATAGATCACCTTCAGTGCCTTTAAAGGGTGAATGCCCCGAATTTAGGTGGAGTGGAAAGAAAATTGATTTTTCAAACTTGAAAGTATTTGGCTGTTCTGCTTTCATACGTGTTTTTAATGATAAACTTGAACCTAGGGCTGAGAAGTGTGTGTTCCTAGGGTATCCCAAGGGTGTTAAGGGATATAGGCTATGGTTAAACACTAAACCAGGTTTCAAAACTTTTGTTAGTCGAGATGTAGCATTTAATGAGAATGAAATGCCCTGTTTGAAGCAAAATCAGACTTTAAATGATGAAAACACTGCTGTTAATGGTTCTAATGATACTCAAAATGAGGTGGAGCAAAATCATTATAATTTAGCCAATTTAGAGGCTGAATTACTTGATAATAATGCCTCAAATGGAACTGATACCATAACAGCCAGTTCTGATCCAGATTTTAATTTTAGAAATTCAGAGGCTGATCCGGGAATCAGTTCTGATGATGTTAGTGAGGGAATTGAATCTGGAATTGCTGAAAATATTGATCAAAATCTAGAAAATTATCAACTTGCTAGGGATAGAGTTAGGCGAAATGTAAGGCAGCCTCCTAGGTTAGATGATTTTGATGTTGATGTTAACTTATTAACGTATAATGTGTTTGAATCATTAGATGGTAATGAACCAAGGTCATATAGTGAAGCTATGAAATCAAAACAAAGAAATGAGTGGATTAATGCAATGAATGAAGAAATGAAGTCATTAAAGGATAATAAAACCTGGATTTTGGTGCCAAAGTTAGCTAACAGTTCTGTTGTTGATTGTAAATGGCTTTACAAAGTAAAACAAGATGAAAATAGAGTTAAATTTAAAGCAATATTAGTTGCTAAGGGGTTTACACAAAAGGAGGGAGTAGATTACAATGAAATTTTTGCTCCTGCTGTTAAATATTCTACTATAAGGCTCATGCTTGCTTTAGTTGCCTATTTCAATTGGGAATTGAAACAATTAGATGTAAAAACTGTATTTTTACATGGTGATTTGTATAAAAAGATTTATATGAAACAACTGGAAGGCTTCTTTGATAAAATTAATCCTAATCATGTGTGTCTTTTAAGGAAATCCGTTTATGAACTAAAACAGTCCCCTAGGCAATGGAACATAAAATTTGATGAATGCATGAAATATTTGGAATTTAATAGAAGCAATTTTGATCATTGTTTGTATTTTAAAATAGCATGTGAGCATCCCATATTCTTGCTATTATATGTTGATGATATGTTGATTATGAGTCCTAGTTTGGAAACCATTAATCATGTGAAAGATTGTTTAAGCAAGAAATTTGATATGAAATACCTAGGAGATGAAAAAGTAATTCTTGGTATGAATATACTTAGGAATAGACAAGGTAACATGCTGTTTTTAAATCAGTCTTCATACATTAAGAAAATTTTGAATAGATTCTGCATGACTGATGCTAAACCCTCTGTTGTCCCCCTCGCTTCTAATTTCATTTTATCTAAAGATCAATGCCCAAAATCTGAAAATGATGTGAAATACAAGCTGAATGTTCCTTATACTAGTGTTGTAGGTTCTATTATGTACTTGATGGTGTGCACTAGGCCTGATTTAACATATTCTATTAGTTGTTTAAGTAGATACATGGCTAATCCGGGTGTGGAACATTGGAATGCTTTAAAGTGTGTGTTTAAATACTTGGTTGATACTATTGATGTTGGTTTAATATTTGGTAAACACATTAGTGAGTTACAAACTAAATGGCTATGTGGATTCCAATTATGCGAATGATAGAGATTCTAGGAAGTCAACTACGTCGTATATCTTTACTTTGTGTGGTTTTTTTGTTAGTTGGAAATCCCAACTACAACATATAGTTGCTCTTTTTACGACAGAATCGGAATATGTGGCCATAACTGAAGCATTAAAGGAAGGTATGTGGTTAAAATGTTTATTAAATGAAATAGGCTATTTGAAAAATGAAGTAACAGTTTTTTTCAGATAGTCAATCCGGAATCCAGCTTTGTAAAAACCCAGTTTTTCATGATCGAATGAAACATATAGATGTTAGGTTTCATTTCATTCGTGATATAGTGTCTAAGGGTTTTTTAAAACTAGAAAAAATACCTTCTGAATATAATCCTGCGGATATGGGAACTAAAGTTTTATCAATAACAAAATTCAATTTGTGTAAGAAAACAGTGTATATCGATACTTTTGTTAGAAGAATCTTTGAAACTTAAAGGCTTGTATCTTTTGAATTTTAACATTCTGTTTTTAGCATGATACATTTAATCATGTAGCTGTTTGTGTGGCTGTTTTTGTTTAGTTTTTCAGCTGATTTGTTTTTTATGGCTGTTTTGTTAAAACTTGAGAACATTAACCGTAATAATAAGTCTGCAGGTTAAAAGACTGAAATCGTTGGAGCTCGGACAAGGATGACACCCTTAAAGCACTTTCTCCAATGCCCAAAAAGGTGGAGATTTGTGATGTTTTTTGCATATTACACTTCGACCCGACCCAGCCTATCGAAACCCGAATCCTGTGCCCGCGGTTCAACCCGATTGAGTGATGAATTGGATGATGGGTTCGTTTGGCCTGAACCGCCCTGGACCGCCCCGAACCGGTTTGGAGTCTTCATATAAATGAGTGTTTCCCTGGTTCGGTTGATAGCGGGATTCATTCTCTCATCCCTTCACCTCGCGATACTCTCTTAAGCCCTAACTTCCCGACGCATCGCGATCGATCTGTGCTTGGTCTTTCCGGCGAGATTGGCCATTGAAGCTTGATATTCGTCCCCTGTGGTTGTGATTCAGCCTGTTCTAAGGCTGTTCTTCGGTTTGATTTCTCGATTCTGTCTTTATGAGCTGTTCGTGGTGTTATTTGGTTGTCCGCGATGATTTAGGCTTAGAATCTTGAGTTTTTCTTTCGATTGGGGTTAGATTCGCGCTGATTGTGCGTTTCCGTGGATGTCGATAGGGTTTGGGTTGAGGTTGTGTGTATATGTTGCTATTCGGTTGGAACTTTGGGTAAACTGAGTCCGAACTTATTCGATTTTGAAAGTATATAAAATATTCAATGTTTCTTGTTTCGTATGTGTTCGATTAGTTGTAAACTACAAGTATTAGGTCCTTTATTACATCAACAGTAATATATTGTAAGTTGTAAGAGTATTTATTGTGTTAGGTGTGTAGTATAATAATTAAATTAGAAAATGATACCCTTGTTTTGGAATGGATAAAAGTAAAAAAATGGTATTTTTGTTATTAGACAGAGGAAGTATCATTATTTCGAACTTTCTATACTTACACAATGTAACATAAGCATCACATATAAACAAAGTATATTTTTATTGAGAAAGTACATTGAATATTAGAAAATTTATTTTGAAATACAAATAAAACGAACTTTAATTTTTAGTTCAATATGCGAGGTGGTCAACGAATTCATAGGCAACCAACGAATTCTTGGAAATAAAAGGTAAAATATTAGGAATATTGAAAATATTTTTTACATCCAGTGCGACAATTGTAATCGTCGGGTTGCCATATTGTGAAATCTCTGTAAAATCTTTTTGATTTCACATTTTACAAAAATATTTTTTTCAATATAATATACTAGACAATCCGCAAGAAAATTATCTCGTGTTACACAAATCAGTCTTTATAATCTTCATAGCAGAAAAAGATCTTTCAACTGTTGCAGTTATGACGGGCAAGACCAATACTAACACTATAAGTCGATATATCAAATGAAAAACAGTATAAGCTTTGAACTCAATCATCTTATTTGCAAGACCTTCAATGTCACAAAGATTTGAGAAATCCGATTCTCTTCGCACATAATGAATGTATGATTGAAGTTGTAATCTCAATTCCATTAGATTCTCCCCAGTAAAGTCTTCTGAGTACAATTCAGACATGTAGAATATCTGTTCAAAATCAAAGTTAGCAGACAAATTGTTAGGATCAAGGCAAGCTATGCACATAATCAGCTCAGAATTCAACTCAAAAAATCGGGCATTCATTTATTAAGAAATAGCATCAACAAGCTACAATTAAAAAATTAATAATATAAAATAATAAGTGAATATCATTATAAAATGAACAAGAATTTAGTTGTCCGTAAAACTATGTTTATACGAGAATGGTGAATATAAGTCTTTCATCCCATCCAATATTCTTTTTGCCCAACCCAATATAACATTTTCCATATTGAGTACTAAAATCTCATTTTAAAAACAAAATTCAGTTAATTCCTTCAAAAACTCATTCCGACCATTATTTCTAAATACCCTCATTTCATCTTTCAGTGACTCTATCAATTGCACAACAAGAGATATGTTTTGATTCTTATGTTGTAAAGTTTGTAACAAAACAATTATCATTCCTAATAAACACATAATCAAATGACCAATGGATATAAATTTAAAACTCTCCATCTTATCAATCACACTACCGCAATGAATCGACTCTTCGGACCATCACCATCCTCAAATACTGCACTTCTTTCATCACATCACATAATTGAAAAAGTCAAAGAATTGTTTTTATGTGAGAACCCCAATGAGTATCACCCGCTCGAGCTGAGGCCATTTCTTAAGTTTTTCCTTTTCCTGTCAAAGCACAACCTTCCTCTATACGTTTGACATGGGCATCATGTTGTTATCTCAAATTATCTCTCTTTTTACATGAGGCTCCAACAACGTTTACAATCATAGAAAGGTATTTAAAGAAATTTAAGACATACCCATTATTTCTCATGCTAGCAACAACAACAACAAGTAATTGAAGTTGATGAGAAAGACAATGGATATAATGTGCACGCCCATTTTCATTTAAAACAAGTGCTTTAAGTCATTGAACTCACCTCTCATACTACATGCACCATCGTGGCCTAGACCTCTTAGTCTTCATAATGACAACCTATTTTTTGCAAAAATATCATCAATATCATTTTTTCAAAGATTGCGAACAAGTATCACTAATATGTACCACACCAAAATATCGTCCAATCACTTCTCCATCATCATTAACAAATCTTAGAATTATCGACATCTGCTCCTTTACCAAACTATCTCGCACCTCATCAATTAAAATAGAGAAATATTTATCTCGAATTTTATTCAAAATCACATTTCTCACCTCTATAGCACATACATTGATAATTTGCTTTTGAATATCTGGAGAACTCAATTGATTGTTGGCAGAGGCATTTGAATTCATTACACTATTTATGTCTTTATTCGCTCACAATACCAACTGATGAGTTCAAGAAACTTACATCACTGCACGGATTGTGATGACTCGTCATGTCCACGAAAAACTAAGCCTTGTCCCAGAAGATATCGAATTATATTAACAACAACAGTCAACCGAGTGTAATAAGTGATCTACATTTCACTACTTTTTTTGCACAAAAACACAATCCACATTATACTTTTGATCTTTATATCCAAAGCATTTAGCTCTAGCATATTTATATGAACTATTTTTACCAACCCCGTGCTCCTTGAATTTCTGAATAGCCTTTTTTTCAAGTTTAGTGAATGCATCCACTTTGTATTTATGCCCTTCACCAAACAAATAGCACCAAAGACAAAAAGACAAAATCTTTAGACACACTATATTTTAACCCGACAAAACTCTTGAACCATGCCTCTTGAAACTTTGTTTTACACTCATATTGACTTAGCGGAAAATCATATTATAATGATTGACAAGGTCCATTGGCCAAATATCGTCGCCTCAATTCATCTTTGATTTCTGTGATAACTTTCAATTGGTTTTGGAATGCCAAGATCACCAATAATACCATTCTCTTTATCCAATTTCGCCCGATTCTCTTTTATAATCTCATTAACATTAATATTAGAATTCGACTCGATACAAATTGAAGTCGCATCTTTTTATTTAGGATTTTTTGGAAGAAAATATATTTTCATTTTTCCCTAATTAAAAAAAAGATATAACAAATAAGAAATTCATATTTAAACAAATAAACACAAACAATATATTTTATAAAAATATAACCCTAAAAATATACTTACAAATTCACACCCAACAAGAGACAGGAGCAAGATTGAGACAAAAACTAGAGATTGTGACAATAGACAAACTGCAAAATAAAAAATTAGAGTTACAAAAATAAAATAGTATATTAAGATTAAAATTAAAAAAAAATTAAATTTATTTACCTAAATAGAAAAATTGTTCCCATACAAATACAAATACAACTATGACACAGCGTCTTCAAGTTTCAATAATTTTATTCATGCCGATTTTCGGATCCAAATGGCCAAGAAAAGGGAAAAAGAAATTTGCTAAGGAAGAACTAGAGGACAAACAAAACAAAAACCAAATAAGTTGAGAGATTGTCTGTCTGTCTAAAGACCTAATATTTATTATATGTTTTTTTTTATAAATAATAATAATTATTATATTATATTATATTATTATATTATATTTCTACTGTTTCTTTTATTTCTTTTATTATATCATATTTGGATATATTTTACATAATATTTTAAAATATATGATTATACATTTTAAATTTATTATATATTAATTATTTTAATTAATATACTTAATTACTTATTAATTATATTTAAATAAATTTCCACATGTATACAAAAATGTTGAGACAGTACATAGTTTCAAAAGTAATTCAATTCAAGAAGTTTGACAAACTCACAAATTAACTATACAACAGTTTAAACTTACTTTGTTTTGGTGTTTGGAATTTGAGTTGGGATTTGAATTGTAAAAATTTTGAACGTGATATAAATAGGTATTGATGTGATGTTTTGAATGTAATTTTAATTTTTAGTATAATATAAAAAATTTAAAATAAATATTTGATTTGATATTTTTTAGGGAAAAATTTTGGATGAATAGTAAAATTTTGATAAAATCCTACAAGCGAACACAGCCTAAAAGTAGTAGTGGGGATGGAGGCTGGAGATCTAACATCATAAAAACCTAAACTGGTCCAATCTCCACTGTAAAATTAGGGCTGACAGACAATTTCGATGTTTCCACCATTCTCCTGAACTCCAACATTTCTTCTCTATCCAACATGGAGACTCGAACTTGCAGGTCTTCATCAATTCCACGCCTTTCCCTCTCCACTAACATTTGCAGTGCTGAAAGGGCTGTTCTTCCTCTGCAGCTATGGAGTTGAAGAACTCTCAGACTTGGAATGTCTCCTAAAAATATCGTAACGTCGACCACTGTACCCAGATCAAGAATTTCCAGAACAGGAAAACAGCACTTGTCTATGTCCCTAAAATCTATTTCAGTGAAGCCATAAATTCTCAGATACTTTAGAGAACGAAATGGCCATCCCAAACGATTCGAACAGCCTCCTAAAATGCAGCCATTGATTCTGAGATCTTCGAGATTAAACAAAGAGGACAACAATCCCACATCATCCGGAAAAAGCTTGATGTTGTCTAAACTCAATTTCTTGAGTGATATTGGAAAGGAGAATTGGCGCAGCAAGACACTGTTCATATCCGATCTCGTAAGAAAATATATTGTCAATGATTCGAGCCCTTTTAAACCACAGATATTCTCGAGACAGTAATCTGCATTTTCCTTGTATAGCTTGATTTTTAGCTTCTTGATGTGTTTCATCTTCCTAAGGACTTCCTTTGTGCACTTGAAATTTACTATATTCATGAAAGTCTGAAGATGTTCCATAGCATTATCTTCTTGCAATTCAATGGTTGAAGGAGGGTTAGGGTTAGGGTTAGGGTTTGGGACATAAATCTCACTGAATTCCACATGTCTCAGATGCTTCATGCTCCATATTTCAATTGGAGCTGAAACTAAACGAGTGTTGTGACAAATTATAGTCTGCAAACTCCAAAGGTTCCATATTGCTGAAGGAACAGCTCTCACAGAGGTTGAACAACATCGAATGTACTTTAGGTTGACATGTCGAAAGATATCTTCGAAAGAATTTATGTCCACATCATCTACTACACGCAGCAGCGATTTATCCGATATCTCCGGCATACCCTCGCCACGGCATATTAAAGTGCGGCGCCGTGGTGGATTTAAGGCATCATCGAATTCTTGAGAGAGATCCTCTTCATTAAAAGCAATGTAATGATTCCTTGAGACCACATAGAAACTCTCTTGTTGAGCAATTGTTAGGCATAGATCTCGGATACATTCATGAAGACAACATGCTTTAATCTTTCCGGTTAATCCCTTCCAAAGGACTAAAACAAGATTCCTATCGACGAGATCCTTTAAATAATCCTCGCCAATTTCTTCCAAACTTTTGTTATCGCGACATTGTTGAACAAAACCCTCCGCAATCCATAGCTTAATAAGTTGAGAAGCACAAATTTCATGATTTTCGGGAAAATTACCCAAATAAAGAAAGCACGGTTTCAAATGTTCGGGTAAATATTTGTAGCTCAATGACAATATGTTGGCGTAACTTTCGCAATCTTTTAAAGTTAAAGTTGGCTTTAGGTCTCTTGTCACAATCTCCCATTTGTCTTTGATCAACGGCAAATTTTTCAGAAGCCCTCCAATGACACTGATAAAGAGAGGAACCCCTTTACATTTTCGAGCAATATCTTGTCCAATATTCTCAAATCCATTAGGGCAACCTTCTATTCCAAATGTAGTTCTACAAAGCATTTTCCAACTTGTAACTTCATCAAGAAATCCCTTCTCAAGAACTGAAACGTGGAAAGAAGCTGTCATTCTTGATGGTTTAGTTATTACAATGATTAATCGACTCATATTGTTGTTATCCGGAAGGCAAAACCTTATGGAATCCCAAATTTCTAAACTCATCATGTTATCTAATATAATTAGATATGTGCGACCAAATAATCCTTGGAAAAGAAATTCTTTCAATTGGTTATCAGTCACAGAAGCATCAATGTGTTCTTGTGCTATTAGACAAGCACACATTTGCTCAAGAACATCTCGCAAGCTGCATTCTTTGCACATTGTGACCCAAATTCTGACATCAAAGTGACTCAAAACAAGATCATTTTCGTAAGTAGATTGAGCTAGTGTGGTCTTACCAATTCCGACAATCCCGGTTATTACAATGACTTGAAGTGAAGATAGCCTTGCCATGAGGTTTTCCAAGATATAATTTTGTTCGATCTCAAGTCCCACTACAGGTTTCTTCCAAGAACCTGTCATGGAGTATTGGTGTAGATGGTGATGTGCAGGATGACTTGATGAACTTGCAAGAGACCTGGAGGGCAGCAGCACCTGATCTTTGAGTCCTACACACAACTGAATTATCGATTTCATATTTTCCACAACTCTTACAAGCAACTTAATCTGTGACAGGAGATCAGATCTAGATCCTTTGAAAAATTCAGCCACTATGCAATTATCAATGGCATCCTCTGCGTTGTGAGCTGCATCTACGATCTTTCTCTCCAGATCCCATAGCTGTTGACTGTCTCCATGAAAATGGGTTTTCAAAAATTCCTGAAACAAACAACCCATTTCCCCTAGACGATCAATTTGCCACCTGTAAAAAGTTAACTGGCTGCTGCTATTCTTGATGCGCCTGACGGTATGAAGAAAAGAAAGAACAGCTGCATAAGCAGCAGCCATCCCTAACCTCTAACTGCAGTTAATTCCTACATGTTTCAGAGGAATTTAGGCATGAATCCAGGGTTGACTTTTTTTTTTTTTTTTTCTTTATTATTGGAAATCTAATCAAAGAATTAAAAAGATACATACATACACCAGGAGATCGTAATGGATGCAAGAAACGTTCTGCTGGTGATTTGCTGAATCAAATGATCAACTGAAGCACCTGTTGTAGGATTGATTATTACAGATCCCGTACGTGGTTGATGATCTCTTAGCAGTTGGGAGTTAGGAGTGGCTGATGAATATTGAAGATTTAATTTATATAGCACAAGAAACATTCTTAGTGCGATGGTGGCCCCACACTTGTTGTAAACAGATCCCAATTGTTGTTGTTTTCTGTTGTACAGTAAAATGTTTTCGAAAATAGGATGATATGAAGCCTATAGAACCTGTTTTGAGTCCTACACATAACTCAATTATTGATTTCAAGTTTTGCTCCACTTTTAGTAGTAACTGAATCTGTGAGAGGAGACCAGATCTCGATCCCTTAAAAAAATTCAGCTACTATGCAATTATCAATGGCATCTTCTGCTTTGTGGTCTGCATCTTTGATCCTTCCCTCCAAATCCCATTGTTGTTGATTGTCTCCAAGACAATAAAATGTTTTCAGAAATTCCTGTACCGAAAAACCCATGTGTTCTAGATGATCAATTGGCCATCTGTAGAAACTTTGGCATGAAGAAGAGAAAGAAACTGCCGTAATTCCTCTAATAAGAAATATTAGAAACAGAGCACACAACATAAGGTTGAAGAAGGTAAGGCAGAAGAAGCTGAGAATAGCAGACTTTGAAATGAATCTGTTTTCATTGGTCCAAAGAAGAAGAGAATACAGAGTTCATATATATATATATATATCTATATATATCTCAGACTGATCCAATCTAAAACCACCTAGAGAAAATGGAATCAAACTACTGATATCTAACAACCTAACAAACACAATCAAAGTTTATTACAGAGGTAAAGACCACTGAAATAGTGATCCCATGTACCAAGAAGCACTGCACCAATCCACCTCGTAGCCGTTGCATGGAATCCATAGAGCCGAAAGCATAACTCTATCGGTAGAGGTCGAAGTGGCGGAGCATGGAGATGACAACATAATCGTGGATATAAATAAATACGACAATAAAATATGAAAAAACATATATGGAATATAACGGGTATGGATGTACCGGGAGAACATTTGATTCTCATACCATGTTGAAATATGAAACTGAAATTCTCTCTTTTAATCATAAGAATATATGCATATCTATAATGATATACAAATAGTCTAAATAAGATAAGAATCTTACAAATCTCTTATATAAAACAAATATCATAAATATAATATATATAAATATTTTTACATTTATCTATAATATCTGTATGATGATATAAACAAACTGAATTATGAAGAAATCTACATTGATTGCAAATGTAATTATTCGGTATAGTATCCCGAATATATCGAACAAAACCATATTTTCTATCGAACTTTTTGATATGGCGAAGGTATATATATAACGGTATTATACACCAAAATTTTTGATACAATATTGACATATACTGTTTATATAGAAATTTTTTACACAATGTCGTTTATGGTAAAGAGATGGAATAAGCACAAGACAGACAAAGTCCACATCGAATATAATTATTGAAAACTCGAACGCTCAAACTTATTCTATTTCCCCATTATAAAACAATTAAATAAACCTAAAATTCATCGTCTCCTCCTCTCAAGGGGAAATCACTCATCAATATATCAGAAGTTATGGAATCATTCACTAAAAAAAAAAAAAGTTAGAAATTTAGTTACAAAAGAATTTTGTAGCAAAATGTAATGAATTTATAGCAAGAATATTTTTGCGAACAAATTCATTTAATCACTTATACCGCGTTAGTAAAGGTCTTTGGCAATATATATGACTTTCGTAAAAAAAAAAAAAAGAAAAAGTTTTTTGCAATGAAAATTAAGAAAAAAGATATAGTTACAAAAGTTAAAATTGATAACAAAGAGTTTTAAAAACAAAATATGTATGGATTTTTTAGCAAAATAATTTTAGCTATCAAAAATAATTTTGTAGCTAAAACCTTTTGGCTATGAAAATAGAATTTTTTAGCAAAGAAATTTTAGCTACAAAATTAATTTTGTAGTGCATACTTTATTTTTAGCATGAAATCAATTTTTATTGTTAAATGACACGTTTTAACTACAAATATATTTCATAATTAAAAATATGATTGCTAATCAAATATATATATATATATATATTTTGTGATTCCAGTCTGCAACAGCAGAAGAAAACGCAATAGAGGTTGTCTCGTGTAAGCTGCATGCACAAAAATAGAGCCTCATATGGCAAAAATAAATTCGATCCTACCTAAGATAGACAACTACAACCGAAAATGAGGGTATTAGGGTTAGAAGATATTTTTAGTTTATTTATTTTTAATGTAATTTTTAATTATATATTAATAATTAAATTATTTAATAAAAATATTATCGATATGGCATAACACCGAAATATCAACATTCCAGAAATAAATTCTAATATTGTACTTACTTTTTTGACACAATACCAATACTATACTGAGAATTTTGATATGCCAAAATTTTTCGGTACAAAAGTCAGTATTTTCGGTAAATTTCTCCATTCTCATATATAACATTAGCATATGGCCTATTATGTCGAGCTTTTACCCATATTTGCACTTACCCATATTTGCACTAAGTGCCCGCTAACATCTATTTCTTTAACTATTCGTCTATATGGTGATCTTTTCTTTAAAATGATATTTTCAAATTTAAATGGATCAAACATAGTTCGATCACTATTTTGGACTACATTGTTTTGTTGAACACAATTGTCTCACCATTAATTATTTTCATATTATTTGTTTTCCATATGCTAGAGACGGTCCGTCTCGAGATACCTAGGGATTCGATGCGCTCTTAAAAAATCTTGACCCGTACTACTTTTCCACTTTTATCGTGCTCTAACAGAAATTGGGCCACCCGTATTTTTGTCTCTATTGAAAGATTTGTTTTGTTACTTCCTTTGGGTCCATAGTAGGTGTAAAAACTACTTTGGATATGAGTTCGATTGCTTCAAGGTTGTTGTTTTGGTGGGTAAATGAGTATTAAATATGAAAAAATTACAAAAAAATATTCCTCATATATATATCTCATTATCACTTTTTTTTCTATATTTAAATATATTTTATATATTTGCAAAAATCGTTATTTATGTTCTTTAGCCGCGCATGACGTTCACACCACGCGTAGCTACGCGCGGCCAAAGGATATAAATGACGACTTTTATAAATATATTGAACATAATTTACCAACGAAATAAATACGAGACAAAAGTGATAATGAAATATATATGTGAGATATTTTTTGCAATTTTCCCTACTAAATATTGTTATCCTCACGTATTTATAGATGTACTATAATTAATGATTTAGTTGGATTTAGGGGGCAATTTTTTAGTGGCCAATATGATGAGAAATATTTTTGTGGAGAAATGGAGGGATAGAATTAGAGCCAAATGAAAGTTTGAATAAATTTGGAATGAGCTCTGTGTTTTTATGGTAGACAATATACATCTCTTATATAGAAAGCATGATGAAAATCTAATTGACTAATACAAATAATGATATTTACTTTCATTGGATTCAGATACATACATAAAGTGTATAAATTTTATTTTATAGTTGTTAAAATATATTTATAAGCAATATATTATATTTATGGTAGTTATCTTATTTAAGAGATTCATGGGATTCTTGTCTTATTTAGACGATTTGTATATCACTATAAATATGTGTGTATTCTTATGATTGAAATAGAGAATTTCAGTTTTATATTATAACATCGTATCGGAGCCAAATTTTCTCCGTGTACCTCCATAACCCGTTATATTCCGTATATATTTTTATATTTTATTAATGTATTTGCTTCTATCTTCGATCATGTTGTTATTTTCATGTTGTCTCCGCTTCTACTACTCTACTAACAGAGTCTACTTTCGACTATAAAGCCGTTGAGAGACATGTTTTCGACTCTAACTCTATTGGAAGCGAGGGAGTCCTGTTTCCGACTCTAGCTCTATTGTGAGCGAGTGAGTCCTGTTTTCGACTCTAGCTCTATAGAGTGAGCGAGTCCTATTTCCGGCTCTAGTTCCATTGTGAGCGAGCGAGTCCTGTTTCCAACTCTAACGGTGTTAAGAGTTCTGCTTCTGACTCTGATCCAGTGGACGACTACATCACTCTCAGTCAATCTTGGCGAATTCAAATTCGTACGTGGAAGATCTCGGTTGTATCTTTTTCGGTCACTTCTGACAAACTCAAGTTTGTTCGATCATATCTTGAGTTTGAGGAGGGGTGTTAAAATATATTTAGAAGCAATATATTATATTTACGGTAATTATCTTATTTAAGATATTCGTGAGATTCTTATCTTATTTAGACGATTTGTATATCACTATAAATATGTGCGTATTTTTATGATTGAAATAGAGAATTTCAGTTTTATATTCTAACAATACTAAACTATTATAAACATCAATAGTTAACGATGATGTTCATGGATCTGTTAAATACTGATCAAACTAACAATGATTTTTTAATATTCGTAGGTCAATCAATCAATGAAGGGTTAACATAATGATTAAGTTAGAAATTTCTTCGAATCCAATGGGTAGGATATAAAAAAATGTATCAATAAATACTTCTAAAAGACAAAAGAAGAGTTGACGAATAATTAGATATGTCAATGGAGGGACCATTGTAAGTGCTACAGTGGAAGATGTTCCATTGTTTTCGAAATATCCATCTAGATTTAATGAAGTTTAATGTATAAATAATTGCGAGTTCTTTATAAAAATTTAAGTATCATTTTTATATCAATAAAGCATCCAACATTTGATCTAAACATTCATTTCAACATTTTTTTTTAGTTTCTAAATTTGTTGTTCGTATCACACAATTTTTCGAGGCTTGTTACAGAATAAATCGAACAATATATGTGTATATTATAAAAATACATATCTACATAAATCTCAAATTTATTTATTTATTTATTTTTTACATAAACCCTTGACAACATATCATAATATCTCATATAATATATAATAGAATATGTAATAGCACAAATATAATCTGTCTAAAGTATAAACAGAGAGTATGAATTGTCGTCCCGACTAATGCAAAATTTTTATTTCTTATATTTATAAATGATTAGTTAAATATATGAAGGCAAAATGTCATGAATGTTAATACATTTTTTGGAAAAGTGTAACATATAATTTAATACAAAATAGTCTTTTTCTATCTAATATTATTATTATTATTATGATGATTTGATATATATAAATATACATATATATAGAAAGTTGATACACAAATAATTCACCTCTAAATGTCTGATAATTTTTAAAGTAACAAAATAACGATTTCACAAATTTTAATTTATTATAGTATTTAATTTCATTTGATAAAGTATATTTATAAATTATATATTACATATGTATAAAATACAAAAAATATAATTTATATTATATAAAATATGTGGAAAATGCCTAATAAAAAAAATTGAAAGCAGGATAAAATTTTCTCAACAACATAAGAGGCATCTACGATACATCACATAAATTACATCAAAATATATTTTCAATAAAAATGTATTTTTTGCAAAATCTGTTTGAAAATCCCACAAATAATCATCTTGATTCATGCAAAAAAAATTAAATAAAAATCAGTAAACAAAACCATTTTACTTCTGCTTTCCCTTACTCCTACCTTACCCCAGCTCTTTCACAAGTAACTATATCCTTTTTTCACTATTTTTATGACTTACCTTTCTCAAGATTTTGTAGCATATAGGAATATGGGAGATGGAATCGATTATTAGAATATAATTTGAAGCGGAGACGTCGACAAAAGTGGACAACAACAGTGTATAGCGGAGGGCTAGAAGAAGGGCTTGCGGGCAGGGAAAAAGACGCCGTAAAAATTTCGTGAAATAAAATAAATTGTAAATGATCGAGAATATTAGTATTTACATATATTTATATTGCACACTAATGGTGTTGATGTTTACGCCCTAAGACAAACCTATTTGATTGAAAAAGTTGAGAGTATTTATGCATTATACATATTAAAAGTCGGTATAATTTGTACATTTAATGTGAAAGCATGAATAAATTAATTTATACAACAATATATCATGCCTTTACTAGACAACACATTCCGTAATAAAAGACATGTATGACTTTGTCCGTGAACTTATGCCTGAAAGATCATGAGTTGAAAATATTTTTATCAATATTTTTTCAGTTAATTTATCGCACAATATTTTCTCAGTGTGACTTTCTGAATTAGCATGATTTGCAGGTTATTGCATTCAATTTAGGAATTTACTCGTCATGAAAAGTTATAAATACAATAAATATTATTAATTATGAATTAACCTTATTAAAACTACTCAATATTATATCCAATTATCTTAATCTTAATCTATAATTATTTTATTTTTATTAATACACTTCTTAATTACTTATTAATTATACTTTACCTAAATTCTCGTATCTACAGTAATAGACACATATTATCTAGGACGGAGGAAGTATATATTTTTAATGGGAATGCGCGGTGATAAATAACGTTAATTTTAGTTTGAAATTACAACCAAATACACCCTACATGCATGATCTATATACACTAAATATCATACGAAACAAAAAAGAAGATTTGATAGTTAATGTTATTGGATCGGTCCACTTGCTAAGTATATATTTTTTCATTTTGTGTTGTTCAAACACAACATATATTTTTTAGTATGTATGAACCTCATTGGATATTACAAATACTATCACATTATAGGGATAAATTTCATGCAAAAAGTAAATATTTGCTTTTGAAAAAGACAAAAGGAGTGTAAATAATAATCACTGAAATCATACCAAAAAAACAAATGTATATTTATAAGTATATTTTATTTAATTTATCTTTTTTTCTTTTGTCACATATATATATATATACTGGAAACAAAATATCATAATTTTTTAAATTCCATATATATTTAAAAATTTCAAATCTAATCAAAATTTATTCGTTCAAGCATGTGCACAACACTAGATCATTCTTAACAAGTTAGCAAGAGATTTTTTTTTTTTTTTTTTTTTTTAAATTTATTTCATTACAGTCTATCAGATATTATAAATCTCTACCTCTAATGAAGAATTCAGAAAAATAAACGATTCAATTAATTCAAATTGCGGCGCGTACCTCAATCCTATGTTCTCTTCTATCCTTCTCTCCATCGAACTCCACAATTTCTATGCATTCTTCGGTGTAAGTCATTGCTGAATCTTCATCACGGAGCCATCCCTGAATCTTCATCCGTATTATCGTACCTGTTGGAGTGGATGCTCAGTTCAAGAACTGTGAATTCATCGTGATCAAGGCCAAAAAGTCGAGCATAAATAGCATCTCGATTCCTCGCGTGCTCCAAAATTTATGCAGAAGGTTGAGTCATAGACTTGCTGTCTTTCTTCTCCAAATTTGCATATTCAGCTGAACAAATAGATATGATTATGTGACCGTCTGTCTCTGTGATAAACCATAATTTTCAATTTTAGGTTTTTCTTCAACTTACAAAAAAAGTTTAATTGTATCTTAAAGTTCAAATTATTAGGTGAGATTGTTATTTAGAATAATTAATCACTGGCAACCAAAAAAACATGAGCACACAACTCAATCATTACCTTCTTAGTCTACCTCGACATCGCTACCGAATAAAGTGTAGTACATCTACAAAAGGGAAATGCAATTTTCAGATATGGCGATTATTGTAGTTTCTGAAATGGAATCAGTATATCTTCAAGATCGATATACTTACCATCTCCCTCGAAACATCATGGTTCCTGTCTGCGCATCTTTCATTTAGAGCTTCTTGATGTTCAGGCTGCAAACCATTGAAAGGGCATTGGTACCATCACTATCAAATATGAAATAAAAAATTTAGGAATTAATGCATTTTTAGTGAAGAAGTCGTTTCAATTCATGCGGGCCATGTTGGTGAAATCATAAATGTCTTTCTTTCTATCCATATAATTTGTTACTTAGATCGAGCATGAGAACAAACACTTACAACAGATCGCATTCTCCTGCTGCTGGTCCAGTTTTCTTCGAAAGTATACTCGAATCACTTCTGAAGTGATTCTTCTTCTCTCCAATCTCCGTCGCCCACGGTGGAATTGTTACCACCTCCGGTGCTATCTCCGATGGAGAAACTCTGTCAATCCTTCGTGCAAGATTCAGTCTCTCAGTATTTACTGCAGTGTCTCCCCCATTCCTCCCCACCATCGATGGAGAATTCATCCTCTCGGCTCTTATTGCAGTAGCTCCGTCGTTCACCGGCACCATCGAAGCAGAGTTTGACTCAGCAGCTGCCATCGCATTATTATGCACACTTTGATTCTCAATAACTGCACTCAATTCGGATATGGAGTATTATGATAATTTCAATACAAATTGTTATGCTTCCATTATATATATCGAAAAATTGTTCATAACCATCATGTGATTTTGAAAGAAGCCATTCTCCCTTGTATTACGAAACCGTATGAAACTCTCTCGTCTTTTATAAAATATGCACATAATTTATTTTTAGGCTTTATGTGCAATATTTCATCAAGTACAAAAGAATTTTGTACAAATTTTAGAAAATTTTATGCAATATTTTCTTAAACACAGAATTTCATTAAATTTCTAGATCATATTGGAGAATTGGGCAAAATTTTCTAACTATCTAAAAGCGGATTTTATAAATAATTTTGATTATAGATACGTGTATGTATAAAGACATTGCTTTCATAATGAATGATAAAAAAATTTAAAAAAAAAAAACAAAAAATAGACACTTTAGATCATATATAGTGTTAAGAAGGGATCCGAACTTCCAACCTAAAACCAATCGGTAATAGGTGGAGTGGCTCTTCACCCTTATATAGTAGAAAAGTTCTCACATATTTACCAATTTGAGACAATATTCAATACTCCCCCCTCGAAATAATAATCTCGAAAATCCAAACCGGATCAACACCCAATATGGGGACCATGGCTCTGATATCATGTTAAGAAGGGATTCAAACTTTCAACCTAAAATCAAATTGGTGGTAGGTGGAGTGGTCATTCATCCTTATATAGTAGAGGAGTTCTCACATATTTACTAATAGTAGGACAATATTCAACATATATGATACATTATTGTGGATTAGCTTTAAAATAAATTAATACTAAGATAAATACAATAGATGATATGTTTGTATTTGATAGTTAGAAATCGCATGCGTTTATATTCATATCATATGCGATAATTGGGTGATTTTGATTGGATTCTACATAATTTATATGCAAATTGTTTATTTGCTGTGTGCAGAGGGCAAATATTAAATTTGGCATAATTGGCAAAAAAAATAAAATAAAATAAAATAAATTAAAGACCCAAAAGCCCATCTACAAAATAATTAGGGCAAACATTAAATAAAATGAGGGATCACACGTTTCAAAAGAGAGGACGGCTAGGGCAGAAACGCACAGGAGCAGGAGACTGATAGATCCATAGATCGCGCAGGAGCAAATCGACAGAGAAGATTTCCCCTCCCACTATGACTTCATCTTTCTCTCTTGTTCTTTGTTATTTAATTATGGAGTAGATACTTTTCTGGTTTGAGGGGTGATAATGTTTTGGTTCTTTTGTTTTGGAGATTCTTGATTTTCTTTATAAAAGTTCTTTTTGATTATCAATATTTGTCTAATTCTGATAATAGCGTTTATTATTGTTAGATTGATTGAATATTTTGGTACCGATATTTAAATTAGTCTGATAATCTAAAGTCAATTCAAGTAGGATATCCGTAATTGTATTCGCACTTGAATAGGTGACAACCGAGTTGAATAGTTCCTTCCCGGGGGTTAGACAATCAAATCTAATTGCTTCTCTTAGATAGTAATTGTTTTGAATTGGGTTTTTCTAGATTGGAATGCGGTTAGGCAATATTCTTATGGGCACACCTAGGTTTATTTGCTTAATTAGGGATAGTTAACGGTCGTACCTTAATTACCTACACCGCAAGGAAAAATTGGTTGTCAGAGCTTTTTGATAACTATAACCAATTTATTGATACTTTAATAAGAATTAATTTAATTGAATTAATGATAGAACACAAGTGCCATAACTGCATCATCCCTTGAGCCAGACATCCCCTTGATAGTCAGTTCCCCTTTAATTTAATTGCTTTGTTATTTTATTTTAATTAGATAATAAAAGAAAAATCCCCCTTTATTTATTGCATTAGAACACGAAAGAGTGAATCACACAATCCCTGTGGAGACGATCCCTTCCCCTATATTACATTAAACTATGATCACGGAGTAGGTGAAATATTTGATTGACCGCGCGACAGGTCAATTTTTGGCGCCGTTGCCGGGGATTGGCGCTTTGTTTTACTCTTTTGTATTATTTTAATTTATCCTCTTGTTTATGCCCCGTTCTTCTCGTACAGGTGAACTGATATTTAATCTTGAGATCGAGAAGGTTGAGCGAAAGCTACGAAAGGAAGCCAAGCAACGAAAAGCTGCTCAGGTTGCGAAGCTGGCAGAATCTTTAAACTACCTCAAAATCTCTAGCTTTAGCGACTCTGAAAGTGATCAAGAGACTGTCATGGCTGAAGATACCCGCACTTTAAGGGAGTTAGCTGCTCCCGACTTGGCGCAGCAGCCCTTATGCATTAACTTTCCAACTCTGAATAACACTATTGCTTTTGAACTGAAATCTGGATTAATTCATTTATTGCCTTCTTTTCATGGACTTGCAGGTGAAGAACCTCACAAACACTTGCAAGAGTTCGACGTGGTGTGCTCCAGCATGAAACCACCAGGTGTTACTGATGAACAGATCAAACTCAGAGCCTTCCCATTCTCACTCAAAGATGCTGCAAAGGATTGGCTCTACTATCTCCCACCTGGAAGCATCGACACGTGGAACGACATGAAAAAGAAATTTTTGGAGAAGTACTTTCCAGCTTCCAGAGCTGCGATCCTGAGGAAGGAGATATGTGGTATCAAACAACAATCAGGTGAAAGGCTCCATGAATATTGGGAGCGATTTAATAAGCTTATCATTAAATGTCCACAACATCAAATTCCCCCTCAACTATTGATTCAATATTTTTATGATGGTTTATTATTCATGGACAGGAACATCATCGACGCTGCAAGTGGTGGAGCTCTAGTAAATAAGACGCCGGCACAAGCTTGGGATCTTATTTCGAGGATGGCTGAAAACACGCAGCAATTTGGTTCAAGGGATGTTGGACAGATGAGCGGAAACAACAGTGACCATGCCATCCAATCGATGCAACAACAACTTTCTGAGTTGACGAGCTTCGTTCGCAAGATGGTCGTGGAAAAATCCAACCCGAGTGTCCAAGTCAAGGTGTGTGGAATATGCACGAGTGCAGGACACCCTACAGATGCATGTCCGACCCTCCAAGAAGAATGTGCAGTGGATGTGAACACTGCAAACTACGGTATGAATAGACCTTCAGCGTACAATCCATACTCCAACACCTACAATCCAGGCTGGAGAGATCATCCGAACTTGCGTTATGGAAACGCACAGCAGGGTAATGCTCATCAACCATTTGGAGCTATGCAGCAGATGCAACAACCTCGTTTCTATGAAAAACAGCCGCCTCAAGCACCCACAAGCAACTCCAGTCCATCTTTGGAAGACTTGGTGAAGTCTATGGCTACCAGTACCATGCAATTCCAGCAATAGATGAAGTCAACTGTCGACAAATTACAAGGTCAGATCAATCAAGTGTCAGAGGAGGTGAAACAACTACGTGAAAGAGGAAAGTGGCCTGCTCAGCCTGAGCCAAATCCAGCAAATGTCAGCGCCATCACTATCTGCAGAGATACGATGATTGAATGTTCCTCCCGGCCTAATCCAAGGAATACGAGTGCTATAACTCTTCGTAGTGGAAAGGAATTGGAAGGTCCACCTCTTATCTCAAGGGAACAGAATGAGGATCAGATTGAGATGGAGATTGAAAAAGAAGCTGAACTTCACGAAAAGGTACTTCCTGACTCTGTTCCTCCTACTGAAACTAAATCAGCTCCTTTTCCTGACAGGTTGAAGAAACCACAAAAGGCAAACAAACGAAAAGAGATGATGGAAATATTCAAGAAGGTAGAACTTAATATCCCGCTCCTGGAGGCTATCAACCAAATCCCCAAGTACGCAAAGTTTTTGAAAGAACTGTGCACTAACAAAAGGAAATTGCGAGGGGACGAGCATATTATAGCGGGTGAGAATGTTTCTGCTGTTATCAAGAGAAAGGTACCACCTAAAACAGGTGATCCAGGTATGTTTTCTATCCCTTGTAAGATTGGAAAAACTGAGATAACTAAGGCTATGCTAGATCTAGGAGCTGCTATTAATGTCATGCCTCGATCAATATACGACTCTTTAAATCTAGGGCCTTTAAAAGAAACAGGAATTATTATTCAACTTGCTGATCGAACCCATGCTTATCCAGATGGTATGATAGAAGATGTATTAGTTCAAGTGAATGAATTGATTTTTCCTGTTGATTTCATATTCTGGATATGCATGATGCACACTGCTCTAATCCACCGCCTCTTTTGTTAGGAAGACCTTTTATGTGCACTGCAGGAACAAAGATAGATGTTAAAAAGGGCACACTCAGCTTGGAATTTGATGGAGAAGAATTTCATTTCAATATTTTTAATCCCATCAAATGTCCTGTTGAATCTGAATCGTTATATGCAATTAATGTTATTAATTCTGTGGTGCAGGAAACTTGTGAGGTTGGTAATAAGAATAAACGAAGAACTTTGTTGACAAAACAGTTAGAGAAAAGACCAACTTGAGAGAGTAAGAAAAGAAAAAAGATTGTCGAAAAGTAGAGATGGATTCCCAAGGGATCACCATTGCTGGCAGCAAAAAAATATCATAAGGAGAATCAAAATTCTAAACCGAAGAAAAAGTGTGTGGCCAATAGACATCGCTTCAAATTATACCATGAGGGACCCTCACTTGATCCTATAAAGTTGGCACCCGTTGCCAATTTCGATGTTCAGAATTGATGCGAGGCGAAGTCTAGCTCAAAGACTATAAAGAAAAGCGCTTTTTGGGAGACAACCCAAAATCATTTAATTGCTTTCTTTAATTTTATTTATTTTTATTATTTAATTGCTAATAACACTTTTGATAGTTTTGTTTGGTTTAGTCGCCACCTCCAACCTCCGGCGCCGTCGACTTCTTCCTTCCCTACTCAGTCATCACCGATCACCACATCCGCTCCTCTAAATGGCTTGCGTTGGTTAGTTGTTTTCGCAGGACTCAGGAGAACTTCAAGCCTCCCTAAAAATCACGATCAAATGAAGAGGTGTTAACAAAGCTCCCAACTACTACACCCCCTATGGACTCCAAGGAAGTTCCTCTCTTCTTTTATTGCTTTCTTTACATTGAGGACAATGCATACTTTAGGTGTGGGGAGAGTTATGCAAATTTTTGGGCAAAATTTTCAATTTTGTTTTGCTACTTTTTATACCTGATTTGCTGTCCTTTCGCGTGTTTTTGAGATTTGTCTGAAGTGAGTCAAAGGTGGTTTGTGTGATAGGTTTGTCTAGCATGACTAATGAGATTTGATTGGTGATATATTGAGTCAAGTCGACGTTTGAACCCTGTGAGAATTTGAGCCTATGTTCCAAAGTTACAGTAGAAAATAAATTGCATATATTCAAGCTTTTGGAAAAAAATTTTCATGTGTGATTTGTAGTGCTCAATTAGATGACCTAGAACTTGAGTGATTATGCATGTTGAACTTGCAACTATCGGGTTTTGCGTTTTGAAAATGATAAGGGCATTAGGTAACCCATTAAGCCTTTCTTTATTACCCAGCACAATATATTCCCCTAGTTAGCCCATTTGAGCCTTCTTAGCCTATTTTTTTCTTTTATAGTAAACTGTTTTTTTAGCCTCATACCCTTCTTTCGATTGAGCCTTCTCCGATTTGAACTCTATGTTAGAAACAATTACTTTAAGTCCATGTTGTGATGCACTTTATTTCTTCGGCACTAGTTAGAAACGAACTTTGGTACGAATAAGTCATAGTATGAAGGAATAACTGTGGGTAGTGTAGGTATATATATATAGGCAAAAGCCAAAAATCAAAAATCAAAAATCAAAAAAATCAAAAAAAAAAAATAATTCAAAAAATCAAAAAATCAAAAAAAAAATAAAAAATCAATCAAAAAAAAATAAAAAAAAAAACGAAAAAAAATAATAATAAAAAAAAAATAATTATCTTAATAAAGTATTTTCATTATTAAAGTTTGGGTGGTGAATAGAGTAAGGATTTGATTATTTATGCCGATTTGTTCTTCATGTGCTAGCATCGTGTTCTTATTGTGTTTTTTTTCTGACATATTTTAGCCCTTATATATCCTTTTTCCTAACCTGACGATAAGCCCCGTTACAACCCTTATTGGAATACCCTTTGATTCTTTATGCTAGATTCGAATATTTTAAGCAAGGGAGATTTGATTTTTACTCAAGCCTATAGAATAATCTTTTGTTGCACTACCTGAGTGTTGATCCAATTATACACTTAATTCTTTCAGAGAGCATGTGAGAATACACTTTATCTTGTGAGGTTGACTTGGCTTGATGTATTAAAATTCGAATTGAATTGGTTGTGTTGGACCCTCTTGTCATACCGAGTTGCCTGCGATTTCTTTGGCTTATTTCGAATTTATGCTTAAGGGCAAGCATGATCTAGGTGTGGGGAGAATTGATAGTTAGAAATCGCATGCGTTTTATATTCATATCATATGCGATAATTGGGTGATTTTGATTGGATTCTACCTAATTTATATGCAAATTGTTTATTTGCTGTGTGCAGAGGGCAAATATTAAATTTGGCATAATTGGCAAAAAAAATAAAATAAAATAAAATAAATTAAAGACCCAAAAGCCCATCTACAAAATAATTAGGGCAAACATTAAATAAAATGAGGGATCACACGTTTCAAAAGAGAGGACGGCTAGGGCAGAAACGCACAGGAGCATGAGACTGATAGATCCATAGATCGCGCAGGAGCAAATCGACAGAGAAGATTTCCCCTCCCACTATGACTTCATCTTTCTCTCTTGTTCTTTGTTATTTAATTATGGAGTAGATACTTTTCTGGTTTGAGGGGTGATAATGTTTTGGTTCTTTTGTTTTGGAGATTCTTGATTTTCTTTATAAAAGTTCTTTTTGATTATCAATATTTGTCTAATTCTGATAATAGCGTTTATTATTGTTAGATTGATTGAATATTTTGGTACCGATATTTAAATTAGTCTGATAATCTAAAGTCAATTCAAGTAGAATATCCGTAATTGTATTCGCACTTGAATAGGTGACAACCGAGTTGAATCGTTCCTTCCCGGGGGTTAGACAATCAAATCTAATTGCTTCTCTTAGATAGTAATTGTTTTGAATTGGGTTTTTCTAGATTGGAATGCGGTTAGGCAATATTCTTATGGGCACACCTAGGTTTATTTGCTTAATTAGGGGTAGTTAACGGTTGTACCTTAATTACCTACACCGCAAGGAAAAATTGGTTGTCAGAGTTTGTTGATAACTATAACCAATTTATTGATACTTTAATAAGAATTAATTTAATTGAATTAATGATAGAACACAAGTGCCATAACTGCATCATCCCTTGAGCCAGACATCCCCTTGATAGTCAGTTCCCCTTTAATTTAATTGCTTTGTTATTTTATTTTAATTAGATAATAAAAGAAAAATCCCCCTTTATTTATTGCATTAGAACACGAAAGAGTGAATCACACAATCCCTGTGGAGACGATCCCTTCCCCTATATTACATTAAACTGTGATCACGGAGTAGGTGAAATATTTGATTGACCGCGCGACAGGTCAGTATTTTATGGTTGAATTTTGAAATTAAAATAATTTTATTATGCATTAACTTACTATAAATAAATGAAAATATATGGATTGTGCATATCATATATAGATAAATAACTATTTTCACCTTTGACATCAAAGGACTGAAGTTTACATTTACTTGCATATCATGTGTAAGCAATCAAAATGGCTTACAATACATCTCCATTTACATGGAAAATAAAGCATTTTGAAAAAGTTTCAAAAATATCTTCCAACTTTATGATGATTATTTGAGGATTTACAGTAACATAACATATAATGCAAAATCAAGAAAGAATATACTTGATAGAAATAAAGTAATGCAACTTATGCTAATGCTTTAAAAATGTTATAGATACCTTTATTTTTAAAATTTGTGACCGAATTGTTCTCCTATTTTGTTGTGGTATTCGACCACTAGGAGCAACTAGAATCGATCGATCTTCTCTATGAGCAGCACTTGTGGCTAAGACTTTTCTCTTTCCTTTTTTACTATTTAATTGATGGTTATCCTACAAAAAATAAGGCATATAAGATTAATTAGAATTTAAAAGCTTTAAAAAGAATACTGGAAGTTTTACGATAACGCGAATATAAGATTAGTAAAAAAGAATAATATTTTTTTACAAAAGTTAATCTCTTGAATTATTATTATTATCACCATCTGATGACTCGGTACATTTAGAAAAAAAAAAAAAAAAATCTTACCCTATTGTCAAGAGAGGATTAAGGGTTATAAATTACAGTGTCCTTTCGAAAATTGCCAAAAAGAAAATCTCAAATATCATATTTATAAAAATAAAAACTCATTAAATCTTTACTAGCTTTCCATAATCTCATTGGTTATAAATAAACAATTCTTTCACCGTTCTAATTTTAATTTGTCAATTGATTTGAGTTTTTTGTCAAAAACTTTGAATATATCAAAAGAACACCGATTATACCAAACAACTTGATATATATATATATATAAATATATATATATATATGAGTTTCTCATTTAATTTTAGTCATTGAAGTGAATTTTTCAAACTTGAGCATCGAAAGAATCTCAAGCAAATATATAATAACTAGATCTAGTCTGACTAAAAGCATAAGTAGACGAAAATAATGTCAATAATGTACCAAGAGATAGAGAGAGAAAAAGAGATTTGAAGAATAAAATCACACGAAAATTTTATGGGTTGTTTGTTTTGTGAAAACAAATCAACGTATTTCCTCCAAAAAAATTAATATGTTATATAAACTAATTATTTTTATATTACCTACACAAATTCCTATATCTTATATATAAAAAATATCTTTTCAAATCATTTCACAAAACAAACAAACGCTTTGACTCTCCATAAAAAGCATAGAATTTCAAATTTTTTTAAATTTTAATTGGTTAAGTTAAAATCTAAATTTAAGAAACTTGTGCAAGACAATTTTTATATAGATGAAAAATGACAATATCTCATAATCAAAGATGTACAGTAAAAACAATGATATAGAGAGATTTAGATTGTTATATAAAAATTCAATTACTATGATTTTTCAAAGAAAATGGTCCGAAAAATTGCAAAAAATATCCCCATGTATACTCCATTATTACTTTTGTTCTATATTTATTTTGCTGGAAAAATATATCCCATATATTTTGCGAAAGTTGTTATTTCTATTTTTTGGCCACACGTAGCCATACGTGATCGCGCGTGGTGTGAACATCGCGCACGGCCAAAGTACAGAAATAGCGACTTTTGCAAATATATAGGATATATTTTTCCAGAGAGATAAATACATGACAAAAGTGATAGTAAGGTATACATAGGAAATATATTTTGCAATTTTCTGAAAAATGGTCTATTAACACTATCTAAGAAGTTTTAAATAGAAATTGGTATAAAAGAACTCTTACAATTTTGTAAAAAAATGGATGAAAGACAAAAAAGTGTTGTGTTATCTTTTACCTTAAATCTTGCTTCAAGAAAACGGCAGAAAAAAAATAACTTTCACAATTCATATTTAAAGTGTATTGAAAGAATAAAAAATGTATGAAAAAATAAAATTTGGTCAAACTGAAACTATAAATAAATAAAAAGATGTACATTGTATTAAAAAAAAAAAGGGAAGAAAAGACGACATATATTAAAGTATATAAAAAAAGAAACATCACCTTGAATTTAGAATTGATTCTCTAAAAAATTATTTAGAACGTTTAAATGTCTTGATTTTCTAGTGCTCAAATCTCGAAGAACAATATTTTATGAATTGGTTGATATATGACAAAATCCACCGACCTCACATACCGAGAAATTTAATTCACTATATGAAATTTTCTATTATTACCCTCACCTACCATCTAACGAGAAGATTTTCATTATATAGAAATTCTATCATTAGCCTCAATATTGTTCAAAGCAAATACACCATCAACAATATTCTAAAAAAATTGAAAACTATTTTTTTTTTTTTTTTTTTTGTCTCATAACTAACCCCCTTATCATTTTAGTCCTACAACTGAAGTTTGTATAGAAATCATCCGTAAGTAATTTTTTTTCACAATTTATCCTCCGATTCCGGAGATGCACATGTGGCAGTCTGGCACACCAAAGCACACGTGTCCGATAGGTAGGCGCCATCTAGTAGACACATGGAATTTTTGTTTTTAGTCCCACAGATGATCCTCTTATCGTTTGTCTTAAATTGACTTTATTTTTGCGTCTATCTAACGGATACGTGTGCTTCGATGTGGTAGGCGGGTGCTACGTGCGTATTTTCAGGCTGCAGGACTAATTGTGGAAAAAAGAATTTACTTATGGGAAGATTTTTATAAATATTTCATAAGTTATGGAACTAAAATGATAAATAGTTAGTTATTATACTAAAAAAAAAAAATCATTTAACAAATTGAATAGAAATAAATGTACAAAAAAAAATTTATTCAAAAAAAATACACGAAAGACAACAATTTTTCTTATTTACTTAGACTTTCATATTTGATTCGAGAAAACAATAGAAATGGAATATATATCATGTCTCAATTATAGTTTAATCTTAGAATTGATTTGAGTTTTTAAAAAATCGAGTGTATATTAAAAAAACTAGATCTATTTGAACCAAATGTAAAAATAAATGAATAACAACATAACAATGTTCCAAATTTTGGACAAATGACATCAAAGTGTTGTATTTTTTTATTTTTTTTTCTACCTACAAAGTTCTACAATTGAATGTTGTTTAATATTACCAACTAATTTGAGTGTTTTCAAATGTATATATATATATATAGAGAGAGAGAGGGGGGGGGGGGAGGGGAGTAGAATAAAAATGCATTTTATCTACTTAAATCTAGAATTAAGAAACATGGGCAATCCTTCGAGAAAAAAAATACTATGCTTTCCTCAATCTTCAAATTTCCGTCAAGTAAAATGTGCAAAAATAAAATACTCATTTTACAATTGAATTTAATTTTCATTTGTCGTAGAATTTTACAAAAAATAAAAATAAAAATGAAATAAAACGATATGAAAGTCAATATAATTTGTAACCCACTTTCATTTCAATTGAATCTACCTTTGAAGTCGCCAATAAGTAATGTATTTCACTGATATTCTTTAACCAAATAATAAAGATTAAAAAAAATAATAGAAAGTAAAATTTTATAAGGTTAACCCTAATTAAACTCATATTAGACCATCCCAACAAAACCCTAATCTCAATTCATTATAAGACTTTTCAACCCAACATTGTTTTATCAATAGATTTGGGTTTTTTTAATTCACATGTGTCAAAAGAACTTTTAATGTATCAAAAAGTTAGATCTCCTTAAATAAAAATAAAATAAAATAAAATAAAAACTAGATCTAACGAATTGAAAGTAAAATTGAATGAATAGAAAAATTCACAACTTAGTTATCAAATGAGAGGGAAAAAAAAACGGAATATGTATGAAATTAGATTGAAAAAGAAACATTACCTTAAATTTAGAATGTCTCGAAGAACTAAATCTAAGTGAATCGGAAGTAGGAATAAATGAATAGAAACATCCGCAATTTATTGGTAGGAAGGTGGAGGGATACATGAAAATAGATTGAAAATAAAGAAAAGAAACAATCACCTTAACTTTAGATCGACTCTTCAAAACATGTGTTGAATGTTGAAATTTTTGAATTATTTCGACTGCTCAAACCTATATTTAAGAAACTTGCAGGAGCTTATTTATATAGTAAAAGAAAAACAATATTACACGACAAATAGACCTTAATCTACTCAGACCGTTACTGGGCTCCAAGTGGAAAAAAAAAAAAAAAAAAAATGCTAAAATAAACTTGAGTCCATATTTATTTATTTAAATATATGAAAAGAGTCTTCGACCTTTAAAAGTGGATCAAAAAAATAGTGCAAATCAAATGTGATTCACAACTATATGGCTCGTCAACATACCCATGCCCTAGCCATGATATTATGTCACATAATTTATATAAATTGTATATAAACACAATCAATTTTGTGTTTAACTGTCAATGTGGGGATAGTTGGTTTATAATTTTAACAAATTATCCCATAGTGACTCTTAATTAACAGGCCATAATTATATTTATAAAGCCCAAATTTCCTTAGCCCAACACCTATATATATATATATATATATAAATATATATTAATCCAAACTAATAATTCAATTTAATGTGGTTTGTAGTGGCCGTTAATATTTCTATTCATCGATTAATCGATTTCAAAAATTTTAAATTTAATTTTTAAACAAAATCTAGCAATTATTATTGAAATTGACTTTCCAACATCAAAATATTGACAAGAAATTTAGATCATTATATAGTAATCCCATTAGTATGGTCAATTATCAAAGCAAAAGTACAGTAAAAAATTAGATTAATTGTTGTATTTTCTTCGACCATAAAATTTGGTTAAAAATTACTGAGGAAATGGAATAAATTACATAATTCAAATATAGTTTAATTTTGAGAATTAATTGAGATTTTCAACCCTTGGGTGTAGCAAATGGCATCGAGTCGTATTGAAAAATAAGATTTAATCAAATATATATATATATATATAATATAAATTAATAATCCGCTACATCTTGTTTAAATATATATATATATATATCAATTAATATTTAAATTGATTATCCATCCAACATCAAACAAGAAATTTAGATCAGTATTTGAAAGAGTCGTAACAACTTTAAATACTAATTACTTGAAACCAACGGCGTATAAACATAACTTAAAATAAAACTAAACAAAACTTATTATTATTATTATTATTACATCTGTTTCATAACAATGCTTTGATTAGTGACATGGTATTTTAAAAAATATATCACATACGCCACAATAAATTTCTTCTTCGCCCTCCAACACATTTTATTGTATTCATCTTAATATGTGGTTTCTATGGTTTAGCATCGGTGTTTTCACCTATTTCAACTAAGCTTTTTCCACTTGCAGCAAGCTTTGACTTTTCTCTCACATACTTTGTTGGCATATTCAAAATTGCCAAACCCTTTTGTTTCTATTTTTGGCATATGAGCAAGTTGCAGGATGTTGTTGCAGGTTCTGTTTGATACCATTTCGGGAAACCTGCCAACTGCAGAGTTGACCGAGTTACAGCTTTTGGATGCATCTTGTGTGTTCTACACTCAATGGAATAGGACAAATGAATATGCATTGGACAGAGGACGTGCAGGAGAAGCTGCATGTATTGTCCTCTCATACTGGATGGCATTAAATGACCTTGAACACACTGCCCCAAAAGTTGTCACAGTCAACTTTTGTCTTTTGTGTAATGTGTATATATTTGATATGGATGTTTGTTTGTATTCGTGGGTGAGCAACCAGAACTTAGAGAAGTATTCTCTCCACCTGTTAGAGTGTTGAGAGAGCTCATCCATGGAGGATTGAAGACGAGAAGAAGGATTCTTGGAGTCGAAGCCGAAGAAGATATTCATCCGGTAAACAACCTTATTCTTAGCTTGGTCGCTGGCCTGCTGGAGTTGTTGCGGTAGAGTAACAGCCAGTCCATGAGAGTTTGTAAAACTAAATGGAGCTTGGGTAGAAGATAGGTTGGGTAGTTCGGTTTGGTGTCTTATATGGTGTAAACCAAGTGTTTGGTTTAGTTAAGACTCCTGGATTGGAATCCCCCAGACGTAGGTTGGAAAACCGAACTGGGTAAACAAACTTGGTGTGTTGTTTTTTCTTTTTGCACATATTCAGCCATCGATTCGTGCATGAACACACACCTCTGTTATAACCGCGAGACAACTACGTTGTAAAGCTGTGTTTACGTCGAACGTTTCACAGTTCCGCTGTGCAAGGTACTCGGAGGCGTTGGACCTCTTTCGCGCCCCTCTCCGCGACTTCCAACATCTGGTATCAGAGCAGCGTGCTCAATACCCCGAGTAGATCTGTCCGTGGTTCAAGATGAGTCGTGAAGTAATCTCGTCTATTCGTCCACCTGTGTTCGATGGGAACAACTACACCTACTGGAAAAACAGGATGGAGGCCTATCTGTTAACTCTTGGTGATGAAACTTGGGAAGCTGTAGAGCTTGGCTGGACTCCTCCAACCAAAGTTGTGCCTGGAGAAACTCAGAACGACCCCCCAACTATCGTTCTAAAGTCAAAAAATGAGTGGACACCTGAAGAAAAAATTGCTGCTGGTGGAAATGCCAAAGCCGTAAATGCCATATTTGCTTCTGTCGATGAAGTTCAGTTTCGTGTCATCTCAAACTACAAGAAAGCAAAAGATGCATGGAGAGCCTTGGAAAATGCATTCGAAGGGACTGCTGAAGTTAAAGAAACAAAACTCCAAAGGGTAGAAAGTATGTTCGAAGCCCTGAAAATGACTGATGATGAAACGATGTCTGAGTTCTACACTCGATTCAAAGATGTGGTAAATCAAGCATATGCTCTTGGCTTAGTATATGATGAACAAAGGCTGGTTCGAAAGATGCTGAGAAGTGTGAACAAAAAGTTCAAAATCAAAGTCTCTACTCTTGAGGATAAGAAGAAAACCAAGAACATGAATCTTGAAACATTGAATGGTATTTTCATGAATTGGGAGATGAATCATATTGAAGAAGAAAGTTCAAAAGGGATTGCTCTTACTGCCGAAGATCTGGAGCTTGTCGGATCTGATGAAGAAATGTCTCTGCTGTCCAAGAAGTTGTCTCGAATGATAAGTGAAAAGCGTGCTCGAAAATACCACAATTCTGGAAACAGAGGTCACTATGGTGGTAAAACAACTGGAGAACAACGAAAGTATCCAGAACACAAAAGTTTTGGTTACAACAAAGAAAAGGGAGCTTATGATAAAAGCTACAAGAAGAAGTTCAACACTACTTCTAGGCCAGAAAACTCAAGTGATCCGAAATGCTTTGCATGTGGCGGAGTTGGTCATGTGAAAGTGGAATGTGCTACATTCAAGAAGAAAGGTAAGCATGCATTTCAAGCTACCTGGAGTGATGAAGAAGGCGGTCAAGAATCTGAAGATGAAAGAGATAATGAAAGCGTTGTTGCTTTTGTTGCCAAAGAAGGAGAATCTAGCAAAGGAAAAGAAAGTGTTCCTGAAGAAGAATGTAACAGCAACGACACAATCGAGATGGATATCTATGAGCTAATGGAAGCTTATGAGGAAGTTGTAGCTGAACAGAAAATTTGTGTTAAGAGAAACAAGGATTTGATCAACACAGTTTACCGTTTGGAAGCTCGAGTTGAAAAAGCTGAGGAAGTGAATCAAGAAATGTTCGAAATCAATGAAGGACTTCAGAAGGACGTCAAGCAGTTGAAAATGAAATATGATGATCTGAGAGAAGAAAATGATAGACTCAGAAAAGGAAAAGACAAACTCGATGAAGTTTTATCAATTGGAAAGCCATTTGGAGATCATCGTGGGATTGGTTATCAAGAATCCATGAAGGTGAATCCAACTACCTTTGTGAAAGGAGGTTTGCTTACTGATGTGAAGATTCCAGAGAAACCTGCAAAAGGGAAGAACACTGAAGGTCCCAAAGAAAACAGAAATGAGAGACAAAATCAAAATCGCAGAAGGAACAGACGTGTCAACGCGTCGTTACAACAGAAGAGTAACTGCAAATACTGTTTTCGATTTGGTCATGCTGAATCTCACTGTTTCAAGCTGGCTAGGGATTTGATGTCTGGAAAGAAGGTTAATTGGCCCTCAGATGAGCTGAAACAAAGGGTGAATTTCAGAATGGAATGGAGACCTAAGAAGAATCAATCTAAGATGATGTGCAATGTCATCCTTTCTAGTCAAGAAGCAACAAATTCATCCCGATGGTATTTCGACAGTGGATGTTCACGTCATATGACGAATCAGAAGCATCTATTGAAGTGATATTTGGAGATGGAGCCAAAGGAAAAATTGTGGGCTATGGTTCTCTCGAAGCCAAAGGTATACCGAAGTTGACGAAGGTATATTTTGTTGAAGGCTTGAGTACTAATCTCATTAGTATCAGTCAGTTATGTGATGATGAGATGTTAGTGAAGTTCACTAAGGATGCTTGTGAGGTTTTCAACAACAAGAAAGAGTGCGTGATGACTGGAAAAAGGTCAAGGAACAACTGCTACTTACTTGACAAACCAGTGGATGTTGCATTGATCTCAAAAGATGATGAAGCCCTTCTATGGCATACAAGACTTGGCCATGTCAACCAACAGAGCTTGATGAAGTTGAGCAAGCAAGGAATTATCAGAGTACTTCCAAAGTTTTCGAAGTTACCTAACTTCGTTTGTGGTGATTGTGCTCGAGGAAAGCAGAAACGTGTCTCTCATCCGCAGTCGGAACATCAAAGCAGCAAAACTTGTCTTGATTTGCTGCACATGGATTTGATGGGTCCAGTGGATACACCCAGTCTTGGAGGTAAAAAATACATACTTGTTTGCATTGATGATTTCTCTAGATATACATGGGTTGATTTTATGAAAGAGAAAGGAGATACTTTTGATATCTTTGAAAAATTGTGCAAAAGACTGATGAATGAAAAGAGATCAAAGGTTAATCGAATTCGTACCGATCATGGTAAGGAGTTTGAGAATCAAAAGTTTGATGGTTTTTGTTCTGATCTTGGAGTACTGCATGAGTATTCAGCCCCGAAGACCCCACAACAAAATGGAGTAGTCGAAAGGAAGAATCGAACACTTCAAGAAATGGCTCGATCAATGATGCAAGCCAAAGGTGTTGCAAAGTACTTATGGGCTGAGGCGATCAACACTGCATGTTATGTGATCAACAGAGTATATTTGAGACCCCACACTGAGATCACACCGTACGAGCTATGGAAAGGAAGAAAGCCGAATGTGTCATACTTTCACACATTTGGATGTCGATGCTATATTTTGAAGGATAGGAGTCATCTTCAAAAATTTGATGCAAGATCAGATGAAGGAATATTCATTGGTTATTCTCATAACAGCAAAGCTTATCGCGTTTATAACAAGAGGATGAAGAAAGTTATGGAATCGATGAATATAACTTTCGATGATTCTCGTGTGGAAAGGAAATCAGTCAATCAACATGATGATGAAGATTTGATACCTCTTCCTACTATTCAGAATCAGAATATCTTACCTGAGGTTCAGAATCCTCTACCCCAGATTCCAGAAACAACTCGTGATGAGAGTTCAATGTTGTTCGATTGGAGTGAAGCAGATGAATCTACTGAAGTTACCACTGCTGCAGAACAACCTGGAGAATGTCAATCTGAAGCTGAAGTAAGGAGATATGGTTCAAGAATTTCTAAGAACCACCCTATTGATGCTGTCATTGGAGATCCACAAGAAGGTCGTCGAACCAGAGGAAAACAAATTGATTTTAGAGAATTTGCTGGCATGAATTGCTTTGTGTCTAACATTGAGCCAAAGAACATTGAAGAAGCGCTGAAAGATGAATACTGGATCAGTGCCATGCAAGATGAGTTGAATCAGTTTGAAAGGAACAAAGTCTGGACGTTGGTAGAACGACCAGATGACATCAATGTGATTGGAACAAAGTGGATATTCAAGAACAAATCTGATGAGAAAGGGAATATCACAAGGAACAAAGCTCGGCTAGTTGCACAGGGATACACTCAGATTGAAGGAGTTGATTATGATGAAACGTTTGCCCCCGTTGCAAGAATTGAAGCCGTAAGATTATTACTCTCAATCTCATGCTCACTTGGATTTTCTCTATTTCAAATGGATGTCAAAACTGCATTTTTGAATGGCTGGATCAAAGAAGAAATATATGTGGAGCAGCCTAAAGGATTTGAAGATCCATTCTATCCAAATCATGTCTACCGATTGAGGAAAGCTTTGTATGAATTGAAGCAAGCACCCCGTGCTTGGTATGATCGATTGTCTACCTTTTTGATTGGAAAGGAATATGCCAGAGGATCCACAGATAAGACGTTATTCATCAAACATAAAGGTACTGATGTTATGATTGCTCAAGTTTATGTCGATGATATTGTCTTTGGATCAACGGCAAAGAAGTTGAAGGATGAATTTGTAGAGTTCATGCATTCAGAATTCGAGATGAGTATGATTGGAGAGCTGACATATTTCCTTGGATTACAAATTAAGCAATGTCCTGATGGGATATTTCTGAACCAAACAAAGTATGCAAATAATATGGTTGAGAAGTTTGGTATGAAGAGTTCTAAGACTGTTAGAACACCGTTGGGACAACAGGACAAGCTGTCTAAAGATGCTGAAGGAAAGGATGTCGATCAGAAGTTGTATAGGAGCATTATCGGAAGTCTGTTGTATCTTACAGCTAGCAGACCCGATATCACATTTTGTGTTGGTGTTTGTGCTCGATTCCAATCAGCCCCGAAAGAATCTCACTTGAAAGCCGCAAAGAGAATTTTGAGGTATATTAATGGAACATCCGAACTTGGATTATGGTATTCAAAGAGATCATCACTTGATCTAATTGGATTTACTGATTCCGATTGGGCCGGATGCTGTGATGACCGGAAGAGTACGACGGGAGGATGTTTCTACATTGGTGAAAATTTGATCAGTTGGAGTTCCAAGAAGCAAAGTTCGATTGCTTTGTCTACTGTTGAGGCGGAGTATGTAGCCGCTGGAAGTTGCTGTGCGCAATTGTTATGGATCAAGCAAATGTTGAAGGATTATGGAATTGAGAAGGAGTCGTTTGTACTGTGGTGTGACAACACTAGTGCAATCAGCATATCAAAGAATCCAGTTCAACATGGTCGAACGAAGCACATAGAAATCCGATATCATTTTATCCGAACGCTTGTGGAAGCTGAAGTGTGCAAATTGCAGCACATTGGAACTAATTTTCAAAAGGCAGACATCTTCACCAAAGCATTGGATTCAGAGAGGTTTGAGAAATTAAGAAGAGAATTAGGTATGTGTTCATACCTTAACTAGTGCGAATTATTGAAGGAATTAAGTCCAATATTCATGGGATTTTATCTGGATATATTTTGGAATATTGGGTAAATATAAGGAAAGGAGAAATACGTGGCAGAATATTATTGGAAGGGAAATTTATAGCCTTTTTAGGGTTGCAGAGTCTGCAGCCTTGGACAGTGTTCCGACGTCAAAACGTCGCTCTGACATCCCACGCGCCTGGATTGATGGGAATTAATGGAGGTTGCGTGTGAAGGTTTTTTAATTCCCTTGTATCTATATCTTCGGATCAGAGTGCACATACATCACTCATCCTTTCTCTCCAAACCCCAATTTCAACTTGTGAAGGAGTTTTTCTCTCAAAATCTCCAACCATGGTGAAAACACGTTCCGGCAGAGTTGCCAAGGATGTTAAGCAGAAATCTGTTTCAAAGAGGAAAGTTGGAACTACAAAGAAAGGGAAAAAGTTGTCTGAACGTTTTTCCCCTGTTCTTGAAACCGTTCATGAACATGTGATGGAAAAACCTAATCGTGAAGTTGAGATTCCAGCAACTGATGTAGCCCATGATGAGGGAACCGCTGTCTCAACTGCTGAAGATCATTCTCTTTCTGAAGGACTTGAAGGTCATGTAGCGAAACATGCTGTTGTGCATGAAATTGATCTAAATGAAGTCGCACCCATGGAAACTGCAAATGAAGATGAAGTCGCTATTGAAATGGCTGGCACACAAGAAGAAAATACTGAGGAGAACCCTGTTGATGTTCAAGAAGTTGAAACTGTTACTGGCGGTGATGCAGAGGATGCTACAATCACAAAAGAGGTTCCTGCTGTTGATGAACCTGGAAGTGAGGCTGTGCTTGAAGAGGTACCTGATGAAGACATTGAAGGAGTTGGAACAGAAGTACCCCAACCCGTGGATATGAATTTTGAAGCTACAGAGGTAGAACAAGTCATTCCTGAAAATGTGATTGAGGAAGAAGAAGCTCTTCCTATGGAACACCCCGATATCGATGAAGAAGAAGAAGATGAGTTGGACTCTCTTCGTCTGTCCTCTGCTTTGGACAGACTCCGAAAAAGAAAACATGGCAGTTCATCTCGCAATGCCCCTGCCCCTGTCCCTGCTAAAAAGACTTTCAAAAGGACTAAGGCAAAGAGTCGAAAATCTAAAGGAGTTTCTGATCCTCCTACTGTTCGTGAAGATAAAGCGTTGAATGAGGCATATTATTATGCTTCTGGGCGTCGTTATGCTCAGGATATTCTTGCTGGAAGGACTGTGATTTCAGAAGCTCAGTTTATTCGGAGAGCGTATACCGACGTAGGATTTCGTGCGTTCCTTGAGGAAAAACATTTGTTGTTTTGGGCGACCGGATTGGAGCGTTACTGTCCTCGCCATGTCAAGGAGTTTTATGCCAACTTGAGTGGGAAGGTACTCGATCCGAACTCTCTATGGTATCATAAGATATATATTCGTGGCAAAATTTTGGAACTTAGCCCTGCAGTGATCAATGAGTTGTTACAACTGCCGGCGAATGATGAAAATAAGCTGCCATCTGAGCTGATTGATGAATCAACAAAGGAAGTTGCCAGAACCATATCTGCTGGAAATGCTTCGTCATTTGGACGTTCTGGAGTGACTGGAACAATGCTGACAATGAAATATCAGTGTCTCTTTAGACTTTGTGGATGCAATATCTTACCAACCGCTAACAATACAAGTATCAGCACTGATATGGGTACTCTCATCTTCTCTATTGATAAACATTTTGAGCTAATTAATTTTGGTTATTTGGTAATCAAGAAGATGATTGACTTTTGTTCGGATTCAAAAGTGGAATGGACACGATTGCCCTATCCCGGTTTAATTTGTTTGTTCTTGAGTTCCAAGGGAATTCATCCAGAACCGGATGAGGAGGTGTTTCCCATTCGATCATTTATTGCCCAGTCCAACCTCAAAAAGCTTCACAATGACTTTCTTCTCGGTGCCCCATTGGATGCCGATGCTCGCATAGAGAAGTGTAGGGCGCTACTGACTGAAGTCATGAGGGAACAATCTGCTCTGTCTGCTGCTCTCATTGCTCAGAATAGAAAAGTGGCACAGGCCATGAGGCTGATGCCTCGCAAACCTGGAAGCGTCAATGATGAGGACGTTGATGCAGATGATGATGGAGATGGTAATGGTACGGAGGAAGCCAACCCTTGACCACCTCTTTTTGGCCTCTGCTGCAATGCAAGGGGGAGAATGCAGCAAGCCAGGGGGAGTGTGTGCTGTTGAGGAGGAATTTGGTATTACTATCTATTGTTTTCTGCCTGTTTTTTGTTGTTAACACATTTGGATGTTAAAGCCGCTTGTGGCTTGTTAGAATTGATGGTCTGTAATAACTCTTAACCGGATTGTGATTGTGACTGTGGATGTGTGAATGGTGTGTGTGTTTGCTGCTTATTATGCCTTGCTGCATATGCCAAAAAGGGGGAATGATTGTTGGCATATTCAAAATTGCCAAACCCTTTTGTTTCTATTTTTGGCATATGAGCAAGTTGCAGGATGTTGTTGCAGGTTCTGTTTGATACCATTTCGGGAAACCTGCCAACTGCAGAGTTGACCGAGTTACAGCTTTTGGATGCATCTTGTGTGTTCTACACTCAATGGAATAGGACAAATGAATATGCATTGGACAGAGGACGTGCAGGAGAAGCTGCATGTATTGTCCTCTCATACTGGATGGCATTAAATGACCTTGAACACACTGCCCCAAAAGTTGTCACAGTCAACTTTTGTCTTTTGTGTAATGTGTATATATTTGATATGGATGTTTGTTTGTATTCGTGGGTGAGCAACCAGAACTTAGAGAAGTATTCTCTCCACCTGTTAGAGTGTTGAGAGAGCTCATCCATGGAGGATTGAAGACGAGAAGAAGGATTCTTGGAGTCGAAGCCGAAGAAGATATTCATCCGGTAAACAACCTTATTCTTAGCTTGGTCGCTGGCCTGCTGGAGTTGTTGCGGTAGAGTAACAGCCAGTCCATGAGAGTTTGTAAAACTAAATGGAGCTTGGGTAGAAGATAGGTTGGGTAGTTCGGTTTGGTGTCTTATATGGTGTAAACCAAGTGTTTGGTTTAGTTAAGACTCCTGGATTGGAATCCCCCAGACGTAGGTTGGAAAACCGAACTGGGTAAACAAACTTGGTGTGTTGTTTTTTCTTTTTGCACATATTCAGCCATCGATTCGTGCATGAACACACACCTCTGTTATAACCGCGAGACAACTACGTTGTAAAGCTGTGTTTACGTCGAACGTTTCACAGTTCCGCTGTGCAAGGTACTCGGAGGCGTTGGACCTCTTTCGCGCCCCTCTCCGCGACTTCCAACATACTTAATCATTCGATTCTCCTTCTGCAGCAAAATTTATACACAAAATATTTTCTTCATTGTAACAAAAATTTCACGTTTTTCAAGTTTTACATACACTCAATTCAAGGAGCCAATTTTTCATGTAAATTATCGAGAGGATTCCACAATTGTGGATATCCGGTTGTCTCAAATGTTGAGACGTTTTGGCTGAGTAGTCAACACCCCACCGTACGTTCTGGAAAATGATTTTTGTAGCAGATTAAAAATACCCAAAAAAATCTCTCAAAAAACAAGAATCTTTTGTCCATCCATTCACAACATTTATGCTATTGAAGTAGTATAAATTCTTATATACAATGGACACCGAAAACAAGACCTAATGGTTCGTGCGACAAAATATAAAAATATATTGTGGCAACATACAACATAACCTTATCAGCATTTCAAAATATACTAAGTCATCATCTTAAATGTCTAAATTCATCATTCCTTATATATACTAAAAAAACTACACTTACATTGTCAGTTTTTAACGACTCAATCTAATTATCTTCGAGATATTCTACTTTGAATTGGCGCTCCTGATCATTAACTAAATAAGGATCAATAAAATAACGAAAATTCTCACCGGAAGGGCATAATAGGGACTCACTCAAGTGAGCAAATTTTCTTGGGACATACAAAAATTGAATAATTGGGTCTTTCGTTGGGAAGGCTTCTCCATTTCTATTTCATTTAACAACGGGTTTGAAAAAATTTCTTTCGTCCCCTGACTTGGGAGTTGAATACGATGGAACTTTTTAGTTTCTGGTGATGATGGTTTTGAGACGAAGAAGTTTCTTTCCCTGACTTACGAGTCAAACGTAATCGAATTTTTTATTTATGTTCACAACGGCTAGAGAGGATGACTCCTCTGTTTGGATGAGTTGAAGACGATATAATTGGGGAAAAATTACCCTAGTGTTGTAATACCCCTGGAGTAGGGCCGGTGTTAGGCCAACTCTCGTGTAAGGATGAACCTGTGTTAGGCCATTCGAGATTGAGTAGAAATTAAATGGATTGAATAGACTATTTATTTCAATAATATGTACATTTTTTTTTTCAGAAGTCCTACTGAAAGAACTCTAGAATTAAGCATATTTGCCCTTGAGTAATTTGAGGATGGGTGACCTTTGAGAAATCTTTCCAAGGTGCGCATGTGAGAGGACAAAACACGCTGTAAGGACTCGTGTTGACCTGGTGAGTTAGTCTGCAATCCCGACACGCCCGGCTTTACGTAGCTTGCGGGTCGGGGTATTGCAAGTGTAAAATAACATATATAAAAAAAATAATCATATTCCTTCGCAATCTAAACCATTGTTTATTCATCATCCGAGATGGACGGTTGTGATGTGATCAAAAGCTTGGCAGGTGATCCGCAGCCATATATATATATATATATATACACATTTCCGCATATGCACATATAAGTATAGCTTTAATTTTAATTTTTTTACTTTTAAAATTTTAAAAGTAATAGCATTTCACTCTAATCAAAATAATCATTTTAGTTACCATGCTAATTGAGTCAAATTAATATGATTTTGATTTGACTAAATCAATACATATTTATGAAGAAAATAACATATATTAATATATTATATAACACATATTTTGATAACATATTATATAATTACATATAACATAATATATTCTGATTTCAGCACAATAAACATATTATATAGCACAACAAAACACAATACATAACAAATACAAAAAATTCTAATACAAAATATATAGTACTCCCTCCGTCCCGCAAGAAGGTTGTCATTTGACTTTTGCGTCATTGTACTTAACATTAAAAATATCCTTATATTTGAATAATTTACTCGACAAATATCATTATATTTGTATTATAAGAGACCAATAAACGTATTTTTTGTCTTTTTCTCTTGATTTCTACTGTGTATTGATATAATAATTAATATTAAAATATCAACATGCAAAAAGGCCATGACAACCTTCTTGCGGAACGGAGGGAGTATAATATACTATATAATTCTATTTAGTATAATTTATAATAATTTCAGTACAATATATATCTCACAGAACACATATTTTTATATAATACCGTGTATGTTATCTCTCTTGTAATGAAATACTAATTGTTTTAAATTAATGTGCTAACTTGATCATATTCTATTGTCTCTTAATAAAATGTTAATTACTTCAAATTAGTATATTAAATTAGCTTAGTAAATCAACACGGTATTGATTTAATCAAATTAGTACAACAACATCCTTCCAAAATAATATATTAATTAAAGAAAATAAATATTTCAACGCAATGTTGATTCTTTCTTATCAACACTAGATCCACTCCAAATCCTTAAAAATTTATATTCTTGCCAAAACTTTCGTTAACGCACGAACCAAAAATGGAAAAAATTGAATTAACCACAGTCAATATAAATTATCGAATCATAATATTTAATATTATTAATAAAGATAAATTTTACTATTTTATATTCGGATCAAAATTCTAACTTTATTTTATTTTTTTATTTTCTATTTCTTAGATAGAGAAAACGATTCTTAATGTATGCAACGTCTAATGACAATAGGGGTAATTCGAAGGAACATATTCTGAACATATTTCACAGTCTCAACTGACAGTGCATGCAATTGATGTCACTAAAATATAGAGGTAAAATTACGGGTGAACAAAATATTCAAAATCCGAAAATTCGATTCAAACCAAGCCGAAATTTAAAATTTGGTTCGGATTGGTTCGAATTGAATTTTTGAAAAATTTCGGATTTTCGGATCGGATCGGATACCAATCCGAAATCCGAAATATAACATTTTAATATATTTTTTTATTATATATATTTAATATTTTAATATAAAAATAACTCAAAATTATTAATTATATTTTAATATATTTACTTTTATATATTTAATATTATAAAATAATCATAAAATATAAAAGAAATTTACAAATTAAAAAAATAATTTAAAATATTTAAAATTTCAGATTTTTCGGTTTGGTTCGGATTTTTTAATTCGAATTTGGATTTTCAGATTTCGGATTTCGGTTATTTCGGTTCAGTTCGGATTGATTTTTTTTAAAAAATTTCGGATTTTCAAATCGATTCGAATTTGGCAAAATCCGAACTGAAAATCTGAATGCTCACCCCTAGGTAAAATAAAATAAAATAAAAGAAACTTGGGGGAATATTAATTAAGATATAATTCGATAGTAAAATCATTAAAGAATAGGAATCATATCAAATTAAAGGCACAGTTATATTGTGTAGTAAAAAAGTGAATTAATCCAAACCATAATTAGTCATAGAGTGGTGAACATATTTTATATATGGTGATGAGCCTACATGGATTTATAGAATATTTAATACAAAGTTAATTTCAAAGAATTTTTCTGTTCTTATCTTATCCTAAGAGGATTGTTCTTTTTAGTGTTTATGATTTTTTTTGAAATAGTATTTGTTATTAATTAATTACTGTGAATTGTACAAGTATTATGAAAAATTATGGAAGTTAAAATAAATTGTGTTTTTTTCTACACAAGATCATTATGGTTGATTTAAAATATAAAATTTTAGTATAATATATATAAATTAGTATGTTAGGTGTTTATAAGAATTGTATTTGTTCGGAGATTTTTCAAAGATCTTTTTTTATTATTAATTAGTTTTTTTTTTCAAATATATCAAATCAAACTATTGTTATTTTTATTTGTTATACTAAAAAAAAAAATTAATTTTACATTCAAAACATCATCACATATAACATCTATTTATATTACATCAAAATTTATTTATATTATATCAAAAAACTATTGAATTAAACTAAAAAATTGTATTATTCAAAACCTAAACTTAAACTTCAGATCCCAAATGCACCTTCCCATAACTGATGATGAAAACACTACAAATCATAAACAATAAAACAAACAAACACTTCCCGTAAGGGATGGCCTCGTGACCGTGAGGTCATGGATTCAAATTCCAACGCCTCCAAGTCTTACATGTCGTACATTAGTTACCTTGTCGGACCTAGTTTGTAGAAAACAAACATACTTTAACTTTGTTACTATTCCCAACTTTTTTTTTCTTAAATATCAAATCAAACATTTATTTTTTATTTATTATATTACATTAAAATTTATTTTTACATTCAGAATATCACATCATTTTAATTCAAAAACCAAAACCAAAACTTTACAAGTATGTTTTTGTTGTTTTGAGATGTGATGTACTGTATTTTTATTAAAAAAATATGAATATTTTTTATTAAAAATAATGTAAAAAAAAAAACACACACACCCACGCACAAATAACAAAAAAGCCCCTTGTATATATATTTTTTTCCTATTTATTTATATATAGATTTTGTCCCATAAAACTATACATATGCTTTTTATATATAAAATTTTGAATATTGGTATTATATGTATACAGTACAAATAAACATTAATATCCTATATACAATTCATTCAAAAAATCAGCTAACACCCAATGATTATTACTTGTTACAAGATTCTAGTAAATTTATGCGTATTATTACTCAAAATTAATCATCAATACCCAAATTAACTCCATTATAAAAAATTATAAAAAAAATTGGCAGTAGTTAATATACTGATTGAATCAAATTTGGATCATATAAATTTGACACCATATAAATTTGGCGCAATCAGTACAGTACATCAATGCAGATAGCGCACGGTTCTATATAACACAATGTGCTATATATATTTATTATGTTGAAAATTAATAATATATTTTGCTGACTATTATCATGTGTTGTCAGAATAAGTAATGTATATTATATTACCATGTGTTGTTATGTTTGCACCGCCTATTTTATTTAAATGTGCAAATTTGGTCAAACCAACACTATCACTCACTAAGCTGGTAACTCAAATTAAAATAAATTGTTTATACAACAACTACTAATTCAGTTATTAGAACACAAAAGCAGTAGTGGACTGGACAAATGTTGTAACATACAATAATGTGACTCCAATAACACATTTGAATATGCAGTGGCGTGACAAGAAGACATTTATCCGGTAGCACAATAATTAGTATTTTGTAAAATCTAAATGAGGTTAAGAATAAAATTTATTCCCTCACAAAAATAAAGTTAATCCAATAGCACAAGTTACAAGATAAAATTTTTAGTTTATCCCAAAAAGAACTCAATCTCGCTCCCAAAATTATTATAAATAAAGCACTAAATAAAAGTAGTTGATATTTATAAATTTTCTTACCTCGAACTATGAAAAAGAAGAATATGACCAATGATGAATTCAACAATATAGCACAATATTTATTGCAAGATAACAACAAGGGTATACCAACGTATGGTAAAATTAATAAAGCAACAATCAAGTCCCGTAAGGGATGGCCGTGTAGGAATTGGACGTGTGACCGTGAGCCCATAGGTTTAAACCTCCAACGCCTCAGGTCACCTTGCACATAGGAGTATATAGAATAATATGACAAGAAGCAGTTAAATAGCAACAATCAATTATGACTCTTTATTATTAAAACAATCATAAGATTGGAAAAGACCGAATAAATTTGCAAAGAATTCATTACAACAATCATAAATCATCAATTGAAAGATAAGACAAAGAGGGCCTTATTAAGCCTTACAGTAATGTAATCAAACCCTCATTCATAGAGTTCAACAAAATAATGAGATTGAAATCCAATCTTAATTCTATTGAAGTGGGAAGAAAGTTGAATTTGATTAGGTTTAAATGCACACCAAGTATTATGCACATAAATGAGAAATAGTTTTACATTAAAATGTACTACATCATATTAGCCTATTTATAGGGAAGAGGGAGAGTGATTATAATTTGATCAAAGCATATAATCTTTCCATCTACTAAACAAGCTTCAGGAAGGAATAAGTCTAAAACCTAACCAGTAGATATAATGGAAACAAAGCCTTTGAAGTTAATCACTAATGAAGTCACCAAAGTTGTCATGATCAATAATGTATGACTAATTCATATTCGAATGTATTTACTACATGGTATGGACATCTTACTTAAAAATAATGCAACTAATTCAATAATGAAGGTAAAGTTACCAACAACATCAACAAAAAAAAATTTATTGTTGGAACAAGAATTAAACCTTAAGTCCAAGATCTGTCGTGGTGAAATAATTGAGATAAAAATAAAACAAAATAAATCTAACCTGATTTCATTAGCATTGTCCGATTCGAATCTACAAATTAACGGAGGGTTTTGTGCTCTTCAAGCATATGACGCAACCTCTCATGAGAAAACCACTAGGGTTTCTGCATGTTATTACTACGATGAGATATGAAAAGTAATGGATGCTGCGTCTAAACCTGGGATCACAACCCTAATTTATATCATTTATTATGAATTGACTTCATCACCCAATTAATAAGTTACCGAGTTTCTACACATAGGAGGCTCGCACTTACTAAATGCATCTAAGCCCAATAAATTTATAGATCACTTAGTATAGACTTAATTCTACTGATAGCCCAAATAGTTACATTTAACCCACGATCGGATTTTTAATCCAACATTTATTACAGTAAAATAAACTAAAACCTCACATTAATGTTTTTCAACCATCAAACAACGTCAATACAAAAAATAAACGATTTAAAGTGGTTTCAGATATTACAAACACTACAAGTTTCAACATCAAAAAATAATATGGAAGAATTTCTAGCTGCTATTACAAATTTATTTGATGAATTGTCCGCACAACTCTAAATAATCTTCTTCTAAGTTTTCAGACCTGTCTGAAGAAAATAATGACCTGTAATGATAGCAAAAACTACAAATTCCTCACATAGGTAAGGTTTTATTGTCAATAAGAATTACCTTCCTACAAAATTGAAGATTGATAAGGAATTTATCAAGACAAACATTGACATATTAATAGGAACAAATGAGGTAGAATGTACGAAAGAACTTATAATTGTCATTAAGGAAATTAACTAAATAATTGAAATTTTGGTCATTTGTAAGAATTTAACCTTTTGCAGTTAATAGTCAAACTTATGAAACATTTTGTAACTATTTTTTATTTTCTAAATAAGTTTGATTATATCTTAGAGCGTGATGGAATGGAACATGCCTTATAGTTGCACTATAAACCTTCAAATTCTATAATGTTACCCACAAATGGAGTTTTTATTTTATTACAAAGTGTTTATGATTTTATTTAATTTTTTTGCATAAATTCATTGAACAATGGAGAGTCTCTCGCTCTCAAATTTTGTTATCGTCACTGAGTTCGAAACATTAGAACTTTTCGAGATGTTTATTGCGAGTAATGGTCATGAGCCTGTTGGAGTGCAGACCCAAGTTCCACGTTGGAAATTGTAAAGAAAATTTCACATCTTATAAGTCCTAAATCAACTCCACTAGTATGAAGAATATCCAAAAACAAATTCATGCGGGCTCAGTAGCTCAGTCCCCTACAAAGTCTGATACTTGAATTATGTAGGGACAATCAACATAATTTAAGGACACTCATAATTACTTTGAATGTGTGCGGATCAGCTTTTTTTAAGTATAATATTATCATTAAGTCCATGAAGATTAAGCATATAGTCTCCAAAAACTCATTTGTAGGATATCCAATGCTTTGAATCAATTTTATAGGAAACAATTCATCGTTGCAAGTGAATGACCTAAACTACTAACAAAGGCCTGCCACACAAATAATTATATGCGCACATATAAATATTTCTATGTCTACACTAATGCATCTAAATTACATGGGATAGAGAGAGTATTAGATATGCGGTATAATTATTAAAAAAAATGAGTACTTATTTGAAACCGATTAAAAAAAAATAGATATACTTTTATGAGATAGAAAGAGTATATATATATATATATATTTTGTTTATGGTATTATCAATGGGTACAATTTATACATAGGGTTGTTCCTAATTGTTTATGAACTTAGGCTAAATCAAAAGTAAAAGCACTTCTTAATTTTCTTTTATCTATAAAAATAAATACATTATAAAATTTAAAATATTTTTAGATATAAACTCAGTAATTATTTTAAATTTTATTTTGATTTTAATTTAGTATGAATTGTAAGTAGTTATATTTAATCTAAGTTCAGTTTGGATTTAAATTGAAATAGGAATTTATGAGACTTATTTATGATTTGAATTACTTAATATTTTATACTCCATCCGTCTCATATCTATATATATTTGTCTTTTGCACGAAATTTTAGAAATAAAAAATCATTTTTGTAACAAAATTTTTTTGTCTCTAAATCTACTTTTTCCGTTACTAATGACATTAGAGACGGAATTAGGAATTGAATTACGTTAGCTACGTGAACTTTAGGGACGGAATTCCGTTACAAATATATTATTTTTTTGTAGTGTAGTATTATATTGGAATATAATAGGAATTAAATAGAAATGACTAAAATAACTTTTTTAGTATTGTGTAATATAAAGGTAATGACATTTGTGTAATATATCGTAAGTTGTAAGCGTATTTTTAATGTTAGGTAGATAGTATATTTACTAAAAAAAAAATGAATACTTTGTTATGGGACGGACTAAAATGAAAAAATAGATAGTTTGTTAAACGACGGAGGGAGTATTTGTTTTTATTTTTGTTAAAATATATAAATCTAAAATAAATATTAAAGTATGATATAATAATATGTTTTATAAAATATTTTAAGAGAAATAGTATATATTAATTTTATAAAAATTTTAAATTATGATATAATAATAAAATTATAATATAATTTTATATAAAGTTGTGTATGTGTAGCACGGATTTGCCCCGAGTATTAATATATTTTGAAGACAAAATTCTCCAAGTTAACATAATTATTTTCATTAAAATAAAAATGATGAACACAACTTTTAACTTTTATTCACAAGAACATTAGTAATTTTAACAATTATTTTTCTTTTAGTTTCAATATTAATACATCATGTAAATTCTAGTCATTGTCTTTGTTTGTATATTTCAAAGTATTTGCATATTTTACTTTTAACATAATTTTTCAACCATATATTTGGATAAATTTTAGTAACATTTTTCTTAATTTTTTTTGGAAGATTTTACAAATAAATATTTTGAAGGTTAAAAAAATAGTTTGCAAAAATAATATAAAAAAGTTACAAAATTTTAAAACATTCCAAATTAAAATTTATAATAACAAAGATTTAAGACAATTGTAGTATATATTCATGATATGATATGGACTTGAACTAATTCAAGTTATAATCATCAAATCCCCTTTTAAAATTATAGAATTATAATTTTATTTTTTTATTTAATATATTAAATCAAATATTAATTAATATCAAAGAAAAACTTACTTTAATTTTTTACAAAACAAAATCATAACCAATGCCTAAACAAAAAACTAAGGGTGTATTTGTTTGCAAGTTGGAAGTTATAGGTGGACTATCTCTAAAATAACTGATGCAATATATATTAGATTAAAATAAATTTAAAATATATTATTAAAATGTTTTAAAATTTATGTCATATGTCTCATATTTTGCATCACTAATACTATAGATACTATAATTTAGAAGAAGTATTTTTAAGTAAACAATTAAAAATATATTTGTTAAATAATTAAAAATATATTTGTAAAAATAATTATAGTATAATGCGAATAATTATAAATTATAAATTAATTTTTATTATTTTAATTAAGATTAAAATATTATTAATAAGAAAATTCAAAATATGATAAAAATGTGTAATTTTTTTTTGAAAAATATGACATCACATATGAAACGAGAATGTAGAGCTCTCAATACGGATTAACGGGGCGGATTGGCTCACAATCCACCATAGTCCACAAATAAGCGGGTTGTTTGTGGGCTAATCCGCGGTGGAGCGGACTAAAATTTCATCAGTCAAACCCAACCCACCGGCGGGTGGCGAACTAAGCGGGCTAGCTCACATGCTTTTTAAAAATAGTAATATTATAAATATTTTTGTAATTAATATTTAAAAATAGTTTTATAGTTGAGTTTAAATAATATATATTTTAAAATAAATAACAAATATAAAAATTCTCAATTCTATATATTATTTGTTAGGTGTATTTTTAAAAAAACTAATAATAATAAATATTTTAAAAATAATCATAATTAATATATTGAATATGTGAATAGATTCTAAAAAAATGAAATTATAAAGAAGACGAACATAACAAATAATGAAAAATTGAAACAAATAAGACTAACTTTAATAAGAGAGTTCGAGAACAAAACATGCAGACAATATTGATTAATTTATTCAAATTAATGATAATATAAATTATATTTTATTCGTTTTAACTAAAAATATCTTATTTTAGTAGATTAAAAAGTAACAATATGTTATTTATTAAATAAAGTGTACAAGATGATTTTGATATCTTTTACTCTTTGTACGTTATTTATAAAGTAATTATATTTATAATGATATATTGTAATTTTTATAAAATTAAACTATATTCTGATATTAATATTTAATTACTTTTATAATATTTTTTTAATGTGACATTAAAAAATGGTAAAAAAAAATACATTTAGTTGAGGCGGGTGAGTACTAATTATTATATTTACTTGACATACGGGCTAACACAGTTCGCATGAATTGGCCCGTTTAAGCCCGCATTTTAAGAGGTTTTAAAAAATCACAACCCAATTCTTTTTAAAAGCGAAGCGGGGTGGGTCAACCCAATGTGCTCAACCTATTTTGATGGTTCTACATGAACACGTGAGACGGGGCGTATATTTATGCAATCATTTCTTAAAAATATATATAATATAAATAAATATTTCGTTCGTCCCACATAATTTATCCCTATTTTCTATTTTCGTATGTCTCACATAATTTGTCCTCTCTATTTTTAGAAATATAATTATACACTTTAATCACATTTTAAATTTTAAATTTTATAATTTTTAAAATTTTAATTAAACTATTTAGTTATCTTAATCTTAGTCTATAGTTATTTTTACTATACAATAATTATTTTTACTAATACACTTCTTAATTACTTATTAATTATATTTTATCTAAATTCTCGTATTTACAATAATACATCCAAGTTATGTGGGACGGGGGAGTAATACATATATATATATAGATATATAATTAACCTAAATTAATACTTCCTCCGTCCATTTATAATGTTTACATATTTCTATTTTGGGACGTCCAATTACAAAGTTAACATTTCATTAAATACCCTATTTTTTTTTTACAAATACCCTTACTTTACATCACATCATTACTTTTACACAAAAAAGTAACGGCAAAAATGTCATTACACTACTTTTAACTACTCACTATAATTAAAATACTATTATTTCTTAAACACCGCGCCAAAAGTAAATGTAAACATTGTAAGTGGCCGAAGGGAGTATATAATATCTAGAAAAAAGTTTAGTCTATATTTATTTAGGAAAGATAAATTTAAAAATATTATAAATTGATTCTACATTCAAAATTTTAAAAAACAAAAAATGTTAGTAGTATAGTATCAAACTACACTTCAACTTCTAATAAAACATACTTAAAATTATTCAATTTACATGTGTCTTATTTCCAAAATTGGTGTAGCATTTCTAAATTACTTGTGTTACATTAGGGTTTTCTGGTTTGTATTTAGGTTTGATATATTTTTTATTTAAATTCTAATTTAGATAGTATATTGATATTACATATCATTATACGAAATATTATACTCCCTCCGTCCAGATACCGTGTCTGTTATACTGTAGACACGGTATTTTAGGAGGGGGTGTAATTAGTATATAATTAAGAATGTATTAGTGAAAATAATTATCCTATAATATAAATAATTATAAATTAAGATTAAGATAACTAATAGTTTAATTAAAATTAAAAAAAAATAAAATTAAAAAAATTAAAATGAGATTAAAGTGTGTAATTATTTTTCAAAAAAAAGAAAGTGACATAGTATGTGGGACGGATAGAAATGGCAACATGGATATGGTATCTGGGACGGAGGGAGTAATATTTTTATTGAAAAAATAGTAAAAAATAACAAAGTGTTGCAACAAATGCATAGACTTCACATATATCTATTTTTAAAGGAATATACATGTGAGTATATATGTATTATTATAATTATCATTATTGTTGTTATTATTTCACTTTGTCAACCCAAGAAATAATAATACGAGCTTTTTATTTTAATTTATTTTATTCAATCTTTTTTATTTTTCAAATCTAAGATTGAAAAGCATAATTACGACAACAAAATATTCTGGATTTATGAAAAGTTTCTTTCAAGTACTAATATAAATTTAAAAAAGAAAACATAAAGAATATACAAACACAACTTGGCTTATCTTTTTAAGTAATTAATTAGAATCTAGTGGTTCTTTGTGCAAATATTTATTCATAATTAATAATAATATATATAAGTAATGATAGACGAATTAGAAAAGTGTACTTTTTAATGTGTTGAGTATTTTTAGTAATCTTTACCAAATCAAACCAATTTTGTTCAAAATGTTATTGTTGTTTTTTTTGTTTTTTTTTTTACTAAAACATTAAAACAAACACAATAATTTTTTTATTTTTTTATTTATTCTTTTTTTTTTATGTGGTATGAATAATTGTATTGATTATATAAAAATTAATATTTTGTAATGTATTGCCGACTTCTTATAAGAATAAAATATATTCCCTCCATTTCGAAACTAAGTATCCATTTGTTTTTTGCACGTAGTTTTATAAATATGAGTATTATATTAGGATATAGTAGGAATAAAGTAGAAATGACTAAAATAACCTTATTAGTATGTGTGATATAATGGTAAAGATATTTGTGTAATATATTGTAAATTGTAAGGGTATTCGTAATGTTAGGTAAATAGTACAGTTACTAAAAAAAGGAAATGAATACTTTGTTATGAGACGGACTAAAATGGAAAAATAGATACTTTGTTATGGGACGGAGGGAGTATGTTTTATCTTTTTTGACACAATTTTTATTATTATACATAAAAAAAAATCAATTCATTCAAAAATGTCAGATGAACAGAATCAAACTATGTAATAATTATTTTATCTAAAATATTAAAATTAAAACTCACTCATTCCACCGGGAAAAATTGCAAAAAATATCCCACACGTATACTTCATTATCACTTTTGTCATGTATTTATCTCTCTGGCAAAATATATCCCACATGTTTTCAAAAGTCACTATTTCTATCATTTGACCGCGCATGGCCGCGCGTAATTACGCGTAAGGGCGCGTGGTGTGAATTTTACGCGCGAGAAAATGACATAAATAACGACTTTTGTAAACATGTAGAATATATTTTGCCAGGGAGATAAATACAGGATAAAAGTGATAATAGGATATAAGTGTGGGATATTTTTTACAATTTACTCCGTTCCACCACTTATTGTTTAGGATTTGTTCACCTCGTAGTTTGTTTTTTTTTTTTACCATTTTTTTCGATACAATACAATTAGATTTGGAAGATGTTTTTAGAACTTTTGATATTAATAGTAATTGTTTTAAATATATATATATATATATTACATCAGATAATTTTTTCTATTAAGGCTTTAAATAAATCCGATTCACCTAATTGAAGCAAATTATTCTATACTTATATTAGTAGTGTGTTTTGGTTTGTGTTTGAAATACAATTACTAACTGGTTCTATATTTACTTTTTTGTGTTGATATTTGAATTTTATTTATTATATTAAAATATAGTACAAATAAAAAAAAATGACAAAAATATTTTTATTAGTGTCTTATAATACTAATACAAGGACATTTGTAAAAAAAATTATCCAAATATAAGAATAATTTTAATGTTAAGTACAATGACGCAAATATGTAAATGTAACTCTTAAAGACGGACGGATAGAGTATTATTATTAAATTCATATTGTTCTTAATAAAAAGGATAAATTATATTTTTAGTCTCGTAGTTGGAGTCTTTTATCATTTTAGTGTTGTACCTAAAGGTTGTCTCAAAATAATCGCATAACTGAAAATTTTTGCATTTTTAGTTCTCCGGCGCCGGAGATGCCTGCATGGCACTAACATGCCTTGCCAAATGAAAGTATCCGACAGGTAAGCGACACTTAGCTAAGATGTGGAATTCTTTATTTTTTAAAATTTTTAATTTATGTATTTTGTCTTTTTTCGCATTGTATTTTTAATGCCTAAATTAAAAATTTTAATAAAAAAATAAAAATTTTCACGTGTCTGTCAGGTGTCGCTTACTTAGCGGATACATCTTCCGGCGAGCCAGACGGGTGCCACACAAACATCTCTAGCGTCACAAGACTAAAGTGCGGAAAAAAATAATAATAAAAAAATATTTAATTTATGTACTCATGTGTTTTTTATTGAGTTTGAGAAAATTTAATTTGAGTTTGATATATATATATATATATATTGAAAATAATAAAAGTTGCATGACAAAAATATTTGAATGAAATAAAAAAAGAATGCATCCTATACTTAAATATTTTCAGTTGGTTTCTGATTGAATTTGAATTTTTTATTTAATTTATGTTTATAGAATATTTAGATGTGCTTCTTTATTAAAAATAAAAATGATAAATTATGAAAATTGAATACTAAAAAATACAATTTGAGAGTAATCCAAACAAACCCAAACATTTCTATCGAAGTATTCTCCTCAAATGATTCGAATAGCAATTATTTCAATACTTTGGAAGATACGATCTGACCCATTCCATTTATACTATATAACCCACCATTAAAAAAATGAAGTATTTGATAACATATTTTGTTAAAAAAAAAAAAAAAAAATTGATATATTACGTCCATAAAATTTATAAATTTTTATATTTAAAAAAATATATATGTAATTTCCACTTATAGAAAAATAATATTTACAAATTCTTTGATATTATACTTATTTATAAGATATTACAATAAGTTACACTCACAAAGATTTTCTTTTTTTCATTAATCTACTGTTTCAAAATATTCTTATTTTATATCACAATCAACTTATATAATATTTCATCCGTCCACTTAATAAATTTATATTTATGTAATTAACATTAAAAATATTCTTATATTTCTATCATTTATAATATAAATGTCATTATATTTGTATTAAAGTACACAAAGAAATATATTTTTATCTTTTTTTCTTAATTTGTAATACGTTTTAATATACAATACTCTTTATGTCTCACTTAATTTGTTCACTATTTCTATTTTTGTCTATCCCACATAATTTGTCTTCTCCTTCTTTTAAAATATAATTATACACTTTAATTTCATTTTAAAATTTATAATTTTTTAATTTTAATTAAACTATTTAGTCATCTTAATCTTAATCTAAAACCGTTTTTATGAAATAATAATTATTTTTATGAATACACTTTTTAATTACTCACTAATTACATAATACCTAAAACTCTGTGTCTAATCTAAATGGAACATGTTAGAATATGAAACTGAAATTCTCTATTTTAATCATAAGAATGCGTACACATTTATAGTGATATACAAATCGTCTAAATAATGCAAGAATCTTACGAATCTCTTAAATAAGATAACTACCATAAATATAATACAGTGCTTTTAAATATATTTTAACAGGACAAATTAGTTGGGACAGAAGGAGTAATATTCAAATATTAATATGCAAAAAATAAATAAAAATTTATTAAGTGGAGTGTTGTATTAATTAAAACACATATCTGACCTATGTGAGTAATGTTATTTAAAAAAATTACTATTATTGACAAAACAAAAATCTCCCTCAGTCCTTTAACAATTTATTCATTTTTTTTATTTTGGTCCGTCTCATAATAAAGTATCTACTTCTTTTTTTTTAGTAATTGTACTGTCTACCTCACATTACAAATATCCTTCAAATTTACAATATATTACACAAATATCATTACTTTTAATATTATACCATACTAATAAAATTATTTTAACTTTTTAATTTTATTTCTACAAATCTCAATATAATAATAATATTTTTAAAACTCTATACAAAAAGCAAACGAAAGATAGATACGAGACAGAAGGGAGTATGTGAAGTTCAAAAACCGTCCATGTTCCGAATCTCAAACAAACACAACCTAATACTAATCTTATTACATTTGTATAAAAATATTAATATTAAAAAATATACGTGCAAAAGACAAACGCTCCATTTCAATAAAATATTAATATTTAAAAATATACGTGCAAAAGATAAACGCTCCCTTTCAATGAGAGGGAGAGAATATAAAGTTCAAAAACCGTCAATTTTCCGAATCTCAAACAAACAAAACCTAAACAAAAACATACTATACACTTTGACGCCTTATTTAAATTTGACGCGAGTGAGAGCGAGAGAGATGCACAATCAAATATCCGAATTCACTTTTGACTAAACCATCCCCAAATTTACATTCGACTCCACAAACTCCATCATATTACAAAACCGTCGTCCGTCTTCCTATAAATACTCGATTGAATCCTCGGCCTCCGACCCACACTCCGAACCTGACCTGAAACCCTAAAAATGGAGGGGGCCACTTCGAGCGCGAGGGACGAAGCGCGGTACCGCGGCGTTCGGCGGCGGCCGTGGGGCAAATTCGCGGCGGAGATTCGCGATCCGACGCGGCAGGGGGCGCGGCTGTGGCTGGGAACGTTCGACACGGCGGAGGGGGCGGCGAGGGCCTACGACAGGGCGGCGTTCAAGCTCAGGGGCCATTTGGCAATATTGAATTTCCCCAATGAGTACTATTCTCAGCTCGCCATTCCGCCGTACCGTCCGCCGCCGCCACCGCCGCCGCGATACGGCGGCTATTGCTCGCCGGCGGACAAGATTGAGCTCGAGTGTCTGGACGAGGGCTTGCTCGAGAGGCTCCTAGAATCCTCCGAAAAATGAAAATATTATAATTATATATATATATATATAGATATTGTGGTATGATGAATTTGGTCTTTGTTGTTCTACGTGATTTTCGAATTAATGTACATTTTATGGAAAATAATAAATTAAAATAAAGGCAAAATTATTCATAATTTTATTGTGGTTTCGAAATTCAACGTAAATTTTCTTTTTACTTTAAAATTTTCATGGCGTCCTCTTATACTTTAAAAAATATTATATAAAACTCTACTATCGTTTTAAGACTCAGCGTAAATCTCCATTTTCTTTTAAAAAATTGTATTGCGCCCCTTTATAATTTAAAAAATATTGCATGAAACCCTACTGTAGTTTTAAAACTCCGCGTAAATTTCCACTTTACTTTAAAAAATTGCATGGCGTACTCTTATACTTTAAAGAATATTGCATTAAACCTCCGCCATTCAAAACATACAGATAGGAAATCTTCTCATCATACAAGAGAATTTTCATGGTGATGGAATTTTATACAATATTTTTAAACATATAAATAAATGTCATAAAATTTTTAAAATATAAAAAATAATTTACGCTGAATTTTAAAACGACCAATTTTACCAATAATGAATTACGCAGCAGAAAAGGGAAGCGGAGAACTAGTACTTTATTTAGGGTAGTGCGTATGTATTTCTTGGGATTGTCTATTTCTGGAAATGACTAAAATGGGTTGACGATGATGCTGTAGTACTACCTCAACATATAGAATATGCTTTTTTCAGAAAGATTTTGTACATATCTCACTCATATATATATATATATAGAGAGAGAGAGAGAGAGTCAAAGGAGACATGGGTGGGCTTTTTCTTTTAGTTCGATAGATTCGATACTTTTGTGCTTCTTCCATTAATTACGTATACTCAGATAGATATCACTGAACTTCCCTATTGCAGTCTTCATGAGTATCCAGAAAAGATATGTATTTTCTTGCTACAGGTAATGTGTTTGTTCGATCTTAGATTTAATAATTTTAATGGAAAAGAATAGTTTTCTTCTTAATTATATAAAAACAGAAAAAAAGATAAATGAAAATAAAAATAAAAATAAAAACATAATCAAAATACTATGCCAATCATGGTTACCAGAAAACTGATTTTGGGCATAAATAAATTTATTTTGGGGGAAAGTTAAGAAAATTTTGGTAGAAAGAGGTGGAAAAAGAAGAAGTAGAAGGAGGCGGCCGGCAGCAGTGCAGCGGCGGTGTGCGAGGAAGAAGAAGGATTTCAGAATGAAATTTATGAACTATTGAAAAAGTATATTTGTATAATAAAATTTATATAATTTTAAAATTCATTATTATTTAAATTATGTATTTAATTAAATTCATATGTTTTGACATTGTTTTTTAAAATAAATTAATACTAATTGTAAATTTATTGTTTAAATTTATTTATTATACTCCATGAGTCCCATATAAGGAGTAACGTTTGCTTTTTGCACGTAAATTTTTTAATATTAGTATTATATTGTATTGCAGTAAAAAAATGAAAATAACCTTATTAGTATTGTGTAATATAAAAGTTGTGGTATTTGTGTAATATATTGTAAATTGAAACGGTATTTATTATGTTAGGTAGGTAGTACAATTACTAAATTATAAAATAGTACCCTTGTTTTGAGAAAAAAAAAAAATGGAAAGAGAGAGTATATATATTTTTAATAAATTTTATACTAATTATGAAATAATTATAATATTTGCAATTTATGTTAATAATCAATTAACAATCAATATTTAACTAATACACCGATACGTATTTAAAATAGTTAGTACTGATTCGTGATGGCAAACTATTCCGATGGCAATGGGCGCACGGATTATTATTGATAAAAGTAACTTAAACTAATTATTTGAATCCTGTCAATATATATTTGTTGGATTTAGGATCAAATATGTTTATCGAACATACTGTTAAAGTCATTATTTTATTTCGTCGTAATATTTAAGTGATCTAATTAATACATTAATTATAGATTGATGGGCTTGGTGATCGTTATAAAATGAAAATGCAGCTACCTACGTATAATATTATTATCTTGGCGACATGACCAATTAATAATATTAATTAAAGACATAATTGTAATTATAATTATGTCTGTCTTATATATAAATAGGCTAGGATTATGTCCCGAGACAGAGCGCCATGTAGATATTTGATTCTTCTTAAAAATTTTATTTTTCAACCATCGAGGATTGCAAAGGAACCGATACTTTAATCTTGGAAGACCAATCCCTTTAAGCACTTAAAATTCGCATATTGTTTCATCTTCAAGTACGTTTCTGCTTTAAGGATCGAAAAACAGTTTTTAATTGAGTAGTTGATATGATTTTATCGTCCAATATGATTTTGGATTGAGTAGTTGATATGATTTTATCGTCCAATATGATTTTGGATTGAGTAGTTGATATGATTTTATCGTCCAATATGATTTTGGATTGAGTAGTTGATATGATTTTATCGTCCAATATGATTTTGGATGCTTATTATATTTGGTCCAGAGATTTCTCCAATACATATTCTATAAGGTGAAAATAACTATAATAAATTTTTTTTAAAAAAAAATCTTACAAATACTTAAGCTAGCTAAGTACTAATCATATATTTCCTCTGTTATTACAAAATACGTTCTTTTCTTCTTTTTTTTTTTTTTTTGTCTATTATAAAAAATAAGTTAATTTTTTTAGCAAAAAACTATAGTCGGTCATATTTAGTTATGTTTTTTTTTTGAAATTACGTAACTAAATATATAAAGGAAGTGTAACTAAATATAGCATATGAAGGAAATTCTATTTTCTACCATTTTTAACCATCTCTTTTTTTATTTCTTTTATTACAAAAATATATATATATATATATATAGACCACATTATTTTGACATTATTTTAAAGAATATTCCCTCAATCCGTCAAATTTAGAATATTTGGTTATAACACCGAGATTAAGAAAAATAAATAATTTATTGAAAAAGTGATAAAAGTAAAAATAAAAAATAAAAAAAAAATAGTTGGAGGTATTTTTAGAAATTTAGTTAAAAATTAAAAAAAAAAAAAAAAAAAAAAAAGAGAGATAAAAATAGTGACATTTGGTATAAATAAGTATTGGATTTAGGATAATACTTAAACATTGATCTACTGACTTTGTCAAAATTAACTAATATGATAAATTTAGCGAACAGACTAAAACAAATAAGAGTAAATTTGGCTAGCGAAGAATATACTTTATCATATAAGAGTCAAAGTTATTACTAAAAGGTTAGGAAAATGGGATAAATTGATATTGATCAACCTTAATTAGTAGGTGATGTATAAATTACAGTATATAGTAATAGTTCATGTGACCTCAATATATAGTATGAATTGACAGCACATGTGCTAAAAAATAATTATTTATATTCTCCCTCTGTCCCACATAATTTGTCTCTATTTTTATTTTTGTCCGTCTCACTAAATTTGTCCTTTTCTTTTTTGGAAAATTGATTATACACTTTAATCATATTTTAAAATTTAAATTTTTTTAAATCTTAATTAAACTATTTCGTTATCTTAATCTTAATCTATAATTATTTTTACTAATACACTTTTTAATTACTTATTAATTATACTTTACCTAAATTTTCGTATCTACAGTAATGCGTCATTTTATCTAAGACGGAGTGAGTACTAATTAGGGCTAATCAGCACACTGTTGATTTATTAACCCTAATCAATATCGTAATTAGTCAAATGGATTCTATTCTACGCTAAGCATTATTTCATCTGTACTATATGGTTTTTATTTTTTATCAATTGATTTTTATAATATAATGGTGATTGATAAGAGTATAATAATATAATTTAAACATATATTGTTGAATAAACATAAATAAATAAATACAAATTATTATATAAAAAATTTATTGAAGTACATATGAGTTACATTGAACTATATATTAGCATATGACTATATGCTAAAATTATTAAAGTTGTTGTTCATGGAAGAATATTGAATAGGGTCTATTCACATGTTTTTATCAAAAAAATCAATCATAATAAAAATATATTATTTTTTTCTTCTAAATATTTTAAAAATAACAATAATAAAAAAATTTAGTTTTTAATAACAAACAATAAAAATTTTACATTAAAAAAATGCTAATGTTTTTTACAGTGGCATAATAGTCAGTGGTTGAGACCAAGAATCAATTATTTAAGATATTTAGGATATATTCCGGATGAGTACCTATATAAATGCTTCATCTGTCTCAATTAATTTGTTCACCATTTTAATTGTAGCACGAAGTTTTACATTTTATGTAATTAGTATATAATTAAAAAATGTATTACTAAAAATAATTATAATATAATAAAAATAATTATATTAAGATTAAGATGACTAAATACTTTAATTAAAATAAAAAATTATATATTATTATTTTTAAAACGTGATTAAATATATAATTATATTTTCAGAAAAAAAAAATTTATATGGGACGGGCAGATATAAAAATAATAAAGAAATTAAGTGGGGCGGAGATAATATATAATAAGACACGTGTGCATTGAGGGTAATGCAATGTGAAATCCTAAATGCATAGCGTGAATTCTCAATAAAAAAAAAAAAAAGATAAGTTATAGTGATACGACGTTAGTATTTTTGTTAGTGCATATATATGTATACATATGTGTGTGTATAAATGCGCATATATATGTATACATATGTGTGCGTATAAATGTATTTGTGAGTTTTCACATTTTATGTTATTTGATATATATTTGGTAGTATTTGTGGATTTCTAAAAAAGAAAATAAATGAGTTTTTTCATTAATTCTTTTCAATTAATTAATCTATTTTAAATGTTACACATATATTATTGCACGATTTTTTCAGATATACTTTTGGATATATCGCTTAGACCCTGTGTCCAGTAGTTCTAGACGAGGACAACATCTAGGTTTATGGTAGGGTATTCGACTCCAATATACTACAATATTTTAGTAATAGTGGACAATGTAATCGAGTAATTGGATGACTTAGTAGCATGGTCATTAAGGTATTAGACCTATTGCAGTTGAATCATAATCGGTCTAATAATTTGTGTTAGATGTTATTTCACTCATTAGATTAATCTCTAGTGAGGTCAACCGATAGTTTAGGATTATATGTGAAATTCTATATATGATCCCATTGGAGTCTGCGACGAAGAGTAGAGGCTTTGAGTTTCTCTTGAACAATTTCAGGTTGCATGGATTTGACTACATTACATGGTGTAAAGCTAGATAAGCCGAGCTTTGTACCTTGAAATAGCTCATGACTTATCACTTTTAATCTGGAAGATCCACTTGCACCTAATGGCACGTTTGTGTGCAAGTTTTGTGAAAATATCTCAAGTGTGATTTCCCTCAAGGGCATCAAGTTTTTCTTTCATAGCATTTAACCAAAAGGGGTTGGAAGAAGCCTCCAAGTAGGTTGTTGGTTCTTTCAACTTCAGTGCATGAGCAAACAAAATCCTTCACCCATCCGAGCTTTCTAGGCTCTTTCAGCTTCAGTGCATAATGCAGTAGAAGGAGTAGGAGTCATGGAAATATGTGGTTCGGTCGAATCAGTATTGTTTGAGAGTGATGGAGTGAATGAGCATCTTGAGAAGCTGCTGTAGGAATATTGTTGTTGCCTGGAGAGATTGAGTCACTTAAGGGTGAAGTGTAAGAGGGAGCGTTAAGGTGCACCAGAGAAAACTCAGTAGAAAGAGAATCCAATTCTGAAACAATATAGCGTAAGCTAGCGAAAATGAACTCAAAGAACTTCACATGCTTGGAGATAATTAACTTCTTAGAAGAAATAATGAAAAATTTGTATCCTTTAATGCTTTTTTCATACCCCATGAAGATGGCTTTGAAACCTCTGTTGTTGAAATGCAAAGGCAGCTAAAACCTCTCAGAATATTCAAATTTGGTATTTTGTTGAAGAGGACTTCATAGGTGGACTTCCATTGTAAAGTGGGACTGGGTAATATAATGATCAGGTGTGTGGCCATTAGCACGGTCACACCCCAAAATTTTGAATATAACTTCGCCTGAATTAGTAGAGCTTTTGCAACAGAAATCAAATGTTGGTGTTTTTTTCCACTCTACCATTCTGCTGTGGTGAATAAGAGCATGAGTTGTAGTAACAGATGCCATCATCAGGAATACTCAAGTGCATCTGTTGTAATCATCAATCAATGTGAGGAAATATTTTGCTCCACAAGTAGAAGGTAAACGATAGGGGCTCCAAATATCAACATGCACCAAGTCAAAATAGAGTTTGCTCTATTGCAACTAGAATCACATGGTAAGTGCCTCATTTTACTGAAACAACAAGCATCACAAGGTGAATGGAGGAAAATTTCAGTATGTTTATTCTCAACATTAGAATTAGAAAACAGCTTCTGTAATACTAAGTTAGATAAGTTTAGGGTTTAAAAGTAGAGTTTGCTCTATTGCAACTCGAATCAAATGGTAAGTGTCTCATTTTACTCAAATAACAAGCATCACAAGGTGAAATGGAGGAGAATTTCAGTATGTTTATTCTCAACATTAAAATTAGAAAACAATTTATGTAATACTAAGTTAGATGGGTGGCCCAATCTAAGATGTCATTGGGTATCCAACTTGATAGCACACACTTTATTTCTTCAATCTTCAAGATAGTAGAGTTGGCCCTTACCCACTCATTTTCCAATCACTTGTTCCTCAGGGCCTTGAATTAAAAACCAATTATTTACGAATACCACAGAACAGCCAAGCATAGAGCAAAGTCTATGGATATAGATTAAGCAGTATTTAAAACCGGGTAGGTAGCAGACATCAAGTAACATAATATTGTCATTTATTCTAACAAATTTTGTCCATTCAAGTATTTGCACTGTACTATTAGCCATGAAGACTTTAATTGGATTCTCAAGAGGTAAGAAACAATCAAGTAGCCTCTTGTCATTAGCCACATGACAAGTGGCTCCACTGTCAAGTATCCAACCTTTAAAATTGGATATATGTGTAGAATTAGTTGAGCAAACTATACATGTGTGATGTGTGTTGAATAGATTGGCCTGCTCACTATGAGAATTGTAGGTCTCAAAGGCTCGTCTGATTTCTCTCTGAATTAAGTCACTTAATGCCTCACTAAAGATGGATGAGGTTAACCTGGAAAAAGGTATACTCCTATTGAAAGTACAATTAAATGAAGCATGTTGTGAGCTAGTCAGAGTTTCATCTCCCATTTGTAGTGTGGCAGTATCGTTGACTAAATTGTTACTTTCTCTTTTCCTCTTATCAAATTTTATTTGTACCATTCTGGATAACCATGAAGCTTGAAAAACTCTTTTTTAATATGGCTAGACTTTCTGCAGTAGTCACAAACTAGACTTTGTTTATCTGTTTTCTTATTTGAAAATCTCATATCAGTAGTGTTTTCTCCATTTCTCTCAAATGCTCTTGAGTTGATTAACAGGAAAGTTGGTGTTGTATCCTTAACATGCCTTTAACCTCATATTGTTTCTCCACAGTAGACAGAATTTCATAAATCTTACTCACATCAGGCATAGAATCCATCATCAAAATCTGATTTCTTATTGCATCAAAGTTATCATTTAAGCCCATGAGATAGTCAATAGCATCTAGGTTTTGCAAATAAGTATCTATTTCGTCCTTATCTCTAGGAATAGGTGCTAGACATGTTAATTCATTCTTTAAACTCTGCATTTTGTTAGATTACGAAGCCATGGAGAGATTACCTTAATACAGTTTGCTAATTTTCTTTCTCTTATGATATATAAGTGGTCTATTATGTTATCCATAGTAAAGCTTGAGTTTCTGCCACAACTCATGGCTAGTTTTGATAAGGCTGAAAGCACTTATGATTTGTGATGAAATAGAATTCAAAAGCCAATCGAGAACTATATCATCATTATGTTCTCACTCAAGTGCTACAACAGGATCATTATGACGTTTTATCTCTCATGTGACAAAACTTTTTCATCCATTTGCAGATAATGCTCTCAGAACAATTGTGCTCCAAATTAAGTAATTAGTTTCAGTTAATTGAAGGCATACCAAACTCATATTTGGTTGATCGTGAGAGGAAATTTCCAGTTACGCCATGGAAAAGCTAAGTATGGTTCTTGTAGTAGTTGAATTCATCACTCTTGTTGATGAACTGGTAAGAACATATAGAATAAGATATGTCGCCATAAAAAATTGATCGAATCAGTCACGGATTGCCAAGCTCTAGTACGATGATGAAATCGAGGAAGCAAAACCAACGAGATAAAAAATCCTAAAATTGTTATTAACCTAAAAAAATGGATACAAAGGAGAATGTATATACGAATAACTATCATAACTGACTATAGTTCTGGGCTGAAGAGATTAAAGTATATGATAACCCAGGAATTGGACTGTTACTTGGTCAACTCCCATGTGTGGATGAACCAGTATTAGACTATCTGAAGTTGAATAGGGGTTAAATAAATTGATTAGATTACTCATGTCAATAATTTCTGCATTCCTTTTCGGGAGCCCTATTGAAAGAATTCTAGAGTTAAGCGTGTTTGCTCTAGAGTAGTTTGAGAATATGTGACCCCCTGGGAAGTCTCCCAAGGTGCGCGTGAGTGAGAACATACACTACAAAAAAATAGTATATTTGTAACGGAATTCTGTCGCTAAAATTCACGTTGCTAACGTAATTCCATCCTTAATTCCGTCTCTAATTTTATTAGTAACGGAAAAAATGGATTTAGGGAGGAAAAAACTTCGTTACAAAAATGATATTTTATTGTAGTGATAAGCGCGCTGAAATGACTCGTGTTGACCTGTGGCGTCTACGATTTCGACACATCCGAAATCAAAGATTATTAAACATTAAAATTAAAAATAAAAAAGATACTTAAGAGCCAATAAATAATATAAATCTAAGCAAATTTAATCTCACGAATCCATACCAAGTTGTTTTTGTCACTCCAAAACTAGAAAAATAAACTACTCGCAAGTAATAGAAAGAAGAACAAAAATAGCAAAAATAAACATCCTCTTAGATGGATCAGATTAACGGGGAAGAACTCATAATCTCCACTACAAGAAAAAATCATTTTTGTAACAAAACGTTTTTGTCTCTAAATCTACTTTTTCCGTTACTAATGACATTAGAGACGGAATTTGGAATGGAATTACGTTAGCTACGTGAACTTTAGGGACGGAATTCCATTACAAATATATTATTTTTTTGTAGTGCTCCTTAGAACAATATTTCTCCTTTTTGCTATTGCGTGATTCCTTTCCGGGTTTGTTCTGCACCATATTCTCCTCCCTGACATGATTCTAGCGTCCAATCCTTTTTTTTTTCTTTTTTTCTTGCCCTAATTTTCTTACAATTTGATTTTTTGGCCTTTTAATTATTTTTTCAAGTCATTAGGCCTTTTTGTTTTCTTTATCCTCGAATTCTACAAATTTTATTATTTTTTTCTTGCAAATCATAAATAAACAATATATACATAAATCAGATAAAATTCAATTAAAATCAACCAAATATGCAAATAATATGAACATTTAAGGCATGCGATTTCTAACCATCGACACCTATTTCTCAATAACACTCATAAGTACATGTTTAAAACAAAATATGAAAAATTAATCAAAAGTATCAAATTCAATAAATTTAAATACGACTTAAATTTAGAAAAAAAAGGTAGACATTTAGTCCTCATATCTTTCAGATTAAATTCCAAAGGAATTTTCTCCAAATTTACGAGTCCTTTAGCCACAATATCACAAATAAAATGAAACATAACATTTATTGTTTAATTCGATCATAAAAGACATTATTCTTGCAAAATTGTAAACTGGATTGACTATTTGAATACACTACATCACCCGATAACACCTTAATTTCATATAGCAGTTCATTTAGCCACAATGCCTTTTTCAAAACTTAAGTTATAACAATATATTCATATTCATTCGTAGATAATGCAACAATGTGTTGAATTGTAATTTCCAACTAATTACAGATCCACACAATGTAAACACATCTAAAGTAGTTGATTTTCTACTGTATTTACCGGTCGCATAATTTGAATTAACATAACTTTTCAAAATCACACCACAATTAGATTTAGAGTATTTCAAACCTAAATTAGTTGTGCCGCACAAATATTTCAAAAGTCACTTTAAAGCACACCAATATTTCACACCAGAATTAGACATAAATCAGTTTAAACAGCTCACAATATTAGTATCAGGTCAAGTATTCACCATAAGGTACATAACCGAACCTATTGCATTAGAATAAGACATATTTTTTATATATTCAAAATCAACTTGTGTTTTAGGTGATTGACTTTTATTTAGAGAAAAATATGATGTTAATAGTACACTAACAACTTTGAAATCAACCATATTAAACCGTTTAATCATATTTTTCATATAAAAACATGATTTATAAACAAAACAAATTTTTCTCTATTTCTCTCTATATGCATGCCTAAAATAATCTTTACATCACCTAAAAATTTCATATCAAATTAATCACTCAAACAAATATTTTAAAACATAATAGAAAATAAAAGCCTGGCAACTAACAAAGTTCTTACACTCAAAAACATATCACACACGAACCAAACAAATATTCAAGCAAGAATACACACATAACATTGCACAATTACAAAAAACCAATTATTTTTTCAAAACATATTTAAAACCTCAACAAACAAATTACAAGAGGGATATTCACACATCAATTAACCTATAGTTACAATGCAGTAAAGTAAGTCACATGAATCAAATATCATACAATCAAAATTCTTATAACTAATTCGCATTGACAAAACTACACCAGATTTCAAATTCACATATACCACAAATAAATAAATAAGTGGTTTAAGTCTTTTACCATAAAGTTTTTCAATATTGAAAAATACTATGTGAACCGCCGATAAGTTTACTTGTAATGTCGATTATTGGAGTCATATCTAATGTGTGTATTGAAAACCACAACAAAAAAATTTAAGTTACTTTTTCACTTAAAAAAATCTTGGGTTTTATCAGAAATTAAAAAAAAAAAAAAAAAAAAAAAAAAAAAAAACTTTGTTTCACCAAAAAAAAATAAAAACTAAACATTAGATTTCGAGTGTCTTTGTTTTGGGGTTTGAATTTTGAGTTAAGATTTGAATAGTAAAAATTTTGAATTGGAATAGTTGTATGATGTGATATAAATAGGTGTTGATGTGATGAATGTAAAATTGATTTTTACTATAATTAAAAAATAAAAAAAATAGGTGTTTAATTTGATATTTTTTAAAGAAAAAAATTGATTGAATAATAAAAATTGGTTGAAAATTTTGAAACAAACACACCCTTTAGGGTATTTCAAATACAAATTAATTGTACCACACAAATATTTCAAAGCTATTTTAAAGCACACTAATATTCTACATCGATATTAGACATAAATCGGCTTAAATACCACATAGCATAAGCAGTATTAGGTTAGTGCTTACTATAAGGTATATAACTGAACCTATTGCATTAGAATTAAGACACATTTTTTCGTATATCCAAAATCAACTAGTGTTTTAGGTGGTTGACTTTTACTTAAAGAAAAATACGATGTTAATAGTATACTAACAATTTTGGAATCAACCATATTAAACCGCTTAATTATCTTTTTTTCACGTAAAAATACTGATTTATAAAAATTATATATATTTTTTTCTATTTCTTTCTCTATCCATGCCTAAAATAACATTCACATCACCTAAATATTTTATATCAAATTGATCACTCAAACATTTATTTTAGAATATAACAGAGAATAAAAGCTTAGCAAGTAAGAAAATTCTCGCACTCAAGAACAATTCACATATGAATCAAATAGATAATTAAACAAAGAAACAACCATTCATCATGCACAGTTTTTAATGTAAATACATTATTTTTTTCCAAAAAGTATTACTTCAAAATATTTTTAAAATAAAAATTTAATCAAAACTCTAATTCAAATCAAATTCACAACCAAACAAACTCTGAATTATCTAATAGTAAATTCTATAAAAATAATATAATAAATAAATAGAGATTGAGATTGAGCTATGTCACTAAAAGAAAATATCAATTTTATAACGACGTTTTTTTTGTTACTAAATTCAATTTTTCCATTACTAATGCTATTAGTGACGGAATAGGGGATTAAATTACGTTAGCTACGTAAACTTTAGGAACGAAATTCCGTTACAAATATACTATTTTTTTGTAGTGTGTTTACACAAATATTTTTGGAGTTTTTAATATTAGTCATAAGTTTTTCGAAAATATTATATCAAATTTTTATTATCTCATAAAGTAGCACATTATTTTTTATTATTTCTTAAAATTTTCAAACCTTCCAAAGTTTTTGTGAAAATGGAGCCTTAACAAAGCTAAAAGTTAATTGACCTTTGTGTCTTTCATTATAATATGACAAGAAACGTCAAATTCAGATAAGTTTTTCATTATAAAACAATATATATATATAATACACTCTCCCTTCTATTTTATTTTTTTTTTAATTTTCTATAAATACAAAATTTAAATAAAAGTATAATTAAAAAATATATTACTAAAAATAATTGTTATATAATAATTTTTTCGTCCAATTGAAAGGTAATCATTTTCTATTTTCGTTTGTCCCAAAACAAAGTTACTATTTCCTAATTTAGTAATTGTACTACCTACTTAATATAATTAATACTCTTTCAACTTACAATATATTATACAAATGCCATTATTTTTATATTACACCATACTAATAGGGATATTTTTTTCTTTTTTCACTACAATCCAATATAATACTAATATTCAAAAATCTACGTGCAAAAAATAAATGTCACTCTTCCAATGGGACGAAGGGAGTATTATAAATTACTCCCTTCGTCCAATATCTATATATCCATTTGTTTTTTGCACGGAGTTTTAGAAATATTTGTATTATATTAGGATCAAGTAGAAATAAAGGTAAAAAAAATAAATTAATCATATTAGTATTGTATGATACAAAGGTAATGACATTTGTATAATATATTGCAAATTGAAAGGATATTTGTAATATTAGGTAAATTGTACAATTACTAAAAAAAGAAATAGATACTTTGTTATGAGACGGATCAAAATTAAAAAGTAGATAAATGGTTAAGGGACGAAGAGAGTATTATATATAAAAATTACAGTAATTTATTAATTTAATTAAAATTAAAGAAATTATATATCATAATATTTAAAATATAATTAAAATAAAAATAATGAAAAGTAAATGAGTAATAAATTTCCACCTAATTGACCTTTGAAAGAGACTTGGAGAGACTTTATTCATAGCAGCTTGACTTGACTTCTCTAAAAGTCAAGTCAATGTCCCCAAAATATTATCAGCCACACGGATTCAGCATCCGTACACAAGTTTCTGTCCGACAAGACGAACTGAGAGCGACTTGTATTCTGCTTTTTAGGCACACTAACCTCAGTTATCATCCAAATCAGCGTAATTAATTATTTTGTTTTTTTGTTTTTTTTTTTTTTTTTTTTATGTTTATGTTTAAATATTAATTATTATATCAAAATATAATACGTATTAAGAAATATTAAAAAAATTATTTTATTAGTGTTTTATAATACTAATATAATGATATTTGTATAGAGAAAATTATATAAATATAATAATATTTTTAATGTTAAATATAATGACGCAATAACCATTTAGGTAGATGGAGGGAGTATGCAAATATAGTACTCCCTCTGTCCCAATACAATAGTTTTGTTTACTATTTTTATCCGTCTCAAAACAATAGTTTCATTTCCATAAATAGTCATATCACTGTAAAACTACCCTTATTTTTTCATTATTATTACACAATTGTCACTACTTTTTACACTAATACACTCACAAAGGCAAAAAAAAATGTCTTTTACCAGTATTTTTTTTTACTCCTACCAATATAATATTAATATTCGTTAAATCCTGTGTCAAACACAACTCAGACTATAGTTTTGAGACGGAGGAAGTATTTCCTCTATCCCAGCGTAATTGAATTATTTCATTAGTGATACATTATTTAAGAAAATAATATTTAATTAGTTAATAATATTATATTATGATATTATTTTATTACTTTTATCTAATTAATAACATTAATCATTTTTAAATAAATTTAATATATATATGATTAAAAAATAGAATATATTTTAATATTTTAAAATTATATCGCAATAAAAATTATATGTATTTGATGTATCAAGACTTCTATTTGATAGATAATTGGATTGTAGTACAAAATTGGATTTAATATGATTTTTATTTCATTTTTAATATAATATATAGTCTTAAGTATATTAAAAATATAGTATATCAATAAAATATATCTAATATACATATATTTTGGGAAAAATAATACTTTATTGAGAATTAATTTATCTATTTTGTTATTTTATCTATTATTTTATAATAATTGTACTTTTACATAATATTTAAAACAATTAAATATTAAAAATTACAACTTATTTATTATTACAAAAATAGCATTATCATTCTTTTTTTTTTTTTTTTATAGAGGTCAATTTGATTATGTATATCTTTTTTTCCACGTACTTATAAAATATAAGTAATTTCAGCATGTACGATGTTATGGCATGATTGATTAACCATGTCATTGCAAGATTTATAAGCATTTAGCAATGTGTTGAAATAAAATTTTCAACACATAATCCATTGTGATGTTTTGTGCATATTACACTTCGACCCGATCCAGCCTATCGAAACCCGGATCCTGTGCCCGCGGTTCGACCCGATTGAGTGATGAATTGGATGATGGGTTCGTTTGGCCTGAACCGCCCTGGACCGCCCTCAAACCGGTCCAAGGGGTATTAATATATATTGGTTTCCCCGGTTCGCTGAACATATTGATTCCTTACTCCTTCATATCGCGATTTCACTCTCTGGAGCCCTAACTTCCCCAACGAACGCGATCGAACTGTTCTTGGCATTTCGGCGAGTTTGGCCATCGGTACTTGAAGTTCATCCATCGTGGTTGTATTACAGCTTCTTTGGTTTGATTTCTCGATTCTGTCTTTATGTATTGTTCGTGGTGTGAATTGATTTTCCGCGATGATTTAGGCTTAGAATCTTGAGTTTTCTTTCGATTAGGTTGTTAATCGCGCTGATTGTGCGTTTCTGTGGATGTCGGTAGTGTTTGGGTCGAGGTTGTGTGTATATGTTGCTATTCGGTTGGAACTTTGGGTAAACTGAGTCCGAACTCCGTTAATTTTGAATATATAAAAGATTTGATATTCTTTGGTTCATATGTGTTCGATTGTTGTTAAACTACAAGTATTAGGTCCTATTTTCGATTACATCCATCTTGATAAAGTATTATATGTACAAAAACTAAATAGATACACACCAAATGAAATGATAAATTTATATAATACACTATTAATATAAATTCGATTTTTTTTTAAATGTAAAATTTTGAATGCAAAAATAACTCTTTTTGTCCTGGAATAAAATATTTATTTATTTTTTACACGTAAATTTTTTACTATATTAATTTAATACAAATCCAAAAAAAACAAAAAACAAAACAAAAAGGCAAAATTGCCCATAACTCCCTTGTGGTTTCGAAACTCAGCCGTAAATTCCCCCTCTATTTTAAAAATTGTATGACGTCCCCTTATACTTTAAAAAATATTGTATGAAACCACTTTGTGGTTTCGAAACTCAACATAAATCCCCATTTTACTTTAAAAAATTGCATGACGTTCACTTATACTTTCAAAAATATTGCATAAAACTCCTCTGTCATGCAAAACATATAGATAGAAAATCATCTTCTTATCACATGAGAAAAGTTTCATGGTGGTGGGGTTTCATGCAACGTTTTTTTAAATATAAGGGGGTATCATGCAATTTTTAAAGTACAGGGAGATTTTACGCTGAATTTCGAAAACACGGGGGGAGTTATAAGCAATTTTACCAAACAAAATTACTCTATGAGTGTATTTACTACATTGAATTATGATGAATAATATCATTTTATCTATCTTAATTCAATGTTTATTTTAAAGTATTTGAATCCGATAATGATTACAAGTCCAGTATAATAGTAGTCTTTTCTAGGATTACTAATATTATTTCAACACCCTCTTATTAATTTATCCAATTTAATAAAATATTCAAATTTTATTCATTTCCCTTTTTTCTCTTAAAAAAATTTGGTCTAAGTGCTTGAAATAATCTACTTTATGTTATGAAGTATACACGTAGGCTATTCGTATATATATATAGCAAGATACAACGTCGTCATTTAATGATTACATTTACTACTATATATATATATGTAATGAGTCTTTGCAATTAAAAAATAAAGAAAACCCACTGCCCATCTCCATTATTCAATCCCTCTCTCCCTCTCTTGGTTCTCTCTATATTTATATATATAAAATATTATAGTTATCATAATATACGTACATATATTGTATTCTTACACAAATATATATATACATATATAGTCGTATACCTATATATATTTATATACTTACCATATAGTATTATATTATTATTACATTACACGTTATCAACACGAAGTCTCTTGCCCATTTTATTTTTAGTAAGTTTTATTTTTATACTATCTATATTATCTATTTTCTAAACTATATAAAATCTTGCAAAATTTTTTTTTAAACATCTGTCTCTCACCGGCAATAATTTTCTGACTTGGTCCCTATATGTAGAAATGCATCTAGTTTCTATGGGCCTTGTTCATACAATTGCTAGTGAAAATACGGCTACAAGCCAAGATCGGGCTAAGGCTATTATTTTCATCCGTCATCATTTGGACATCCCTTTATAGTCCGAATATTTGACGGTGAAAGATCCACTGGATTTGTGGAATGAATTAATGGAGAGATTTGGGCACTTAAAATATATCACTCTCCCCAAAACTCGACAGGATTGGCTTAACCTGCGATTGCAGGATTTTAAAACTGTTACAGAGTACAACTCTGCTATCCATCAGATTACATCTCAGTTGAAACTCTGCGGAGAAATTGTTACTGAGAATAATAAATTGGAAAAGACTCTCTTTACCTTTCATGCTTCGAATGTTGTGCTGCAACAGCAGTATCGCGAGAAAAATTTTCAAAAGTACTCACAGCTCATTGCATGTCTTTTATTAACTGAGCAAAATAATGAGTTATTGATGAAAAATCATCAGTCCCAGCCCACTGGTTCTAGTCCGTTCCCTGAACCGAACGTGACATTTTTTGAACGAGGACGAGAACGTGGCAGAGGCCGTGGACGTGTTCGCGTTCGTGAGAGTCAACGCGGTCGATATACTCCTTACAATCGCCGCAGTTTTGACATTAACAGAATGCAGAGTAAACCCCAACGTGGGGATATAGCCGAAAAGGCTAAACAGGGAAAGAGACAAATCGAAATTGGTAATCGGTGTGGCATTGAAGGTCATTGGGCCAATACTTGCAGAACAGCCAAACACCTAGCCGATCTTTATCAAGCGTTACTGCAGAAAAAAGGGGAAAGAGGTCGAAACTAATCACATTGATAATGATGACAACCCCGATGATGATCTTCTGGATTACGACATAACGCATCTTGATATAGTGGATTTTGTCGTAGATCCAGCAAACCCCCAGTGATAGAAATATTATGTCATTTTATATTTTGTAACATTTAAATTATCGCATATTACCTTTTTGTAATACATTTTGTAATACTTATATATGCCTTTATTAGTACTGCGTTTATTTATATTTGAAGGTTAAATGGATGCCAAACAAAATGATGCAAATATGTCTTTCATTGATAGTGCAACAACACATACTATATTGAAACACGAAAAATATTTCTCACATTTGAAAAGGGAAAGAATGAATGTCAATACAATAAGTGGCAATACAAAATTAATCGAAGGCTCTGGAGAAGCCATTATATTTCTTCCCGCGGGGACAAAAATTGTGATACAGTATGCATTGTTGGCCACTAAAGCTTGAAGAAATTTACTGAGCTTTCATGATATTCGGAAAAATGGTTATCACATTGAAACTATGAGTGATATCGATGGTGAATTTTTATTGCTCATCAATATCATTGATAAAAGGAAATGCATCATTGAGAGATTACCCTCACTCTCTACTGGTTTATGTTATGCCAGATTAGGTGTTGTTGAAACACACCTCACGATAGATCAAAAGACTACCGATTTTCAAATATGGCATGATCGCCTTGGGCATCCTGGTAGTATAATGATGAGACGAATAATTGAGAATTTGCATGGTCATTCATTAAAATGTCAAAAAGTGTTAAACTCAAATGAGTTAACCTGTATTGCCTGCACTCAAGGAAAATTGATAACCAGGCCATCGCCAGCTAAAGTAGGTATTGAATCACCTACATTTTTGGAAAGAATACACGGGGATATATGTGGACCAATAGACTCACTGTGTGGGCCATTTAAATATTTTATGGTGCTTATTGATGCATCTACCAGATGGTCACATGTCTGTTTATTATCTACTCGCAATATGGCATTTGTGAGATTGCTTGCCCAAATTATTAAATTACGGGCACAATTCCCCGATAATCCAATTAAGACTATACGTCTGGATAATGATGGTGAATATACATCGAATGCATTTGATGATTAATGCATGTCGATTGGAATTAATGTAGAGCACCCAGTTGCTCATGTTCATACACAAAATGGCCTGGCAGAATCACTTATTAAAATATTGCAATTGATTTCTAGACCATTACTGATGAGGTCTATGTTGCCCGTTTCAACTTGGGGGCATGCAATCTTACATGCAGAAACACTTATAAGAATGAGGCCGACAATCTATCATAGCTATTCCCAAATGCAGTTAGTATTTGGTCACGAACCAAATATATCTTATCTACATATTTTTGGGTGTACTGTTTATGTTCCTATTCCACCCCCCAAACGTACAAAAATGGGTCCTCAACGTAGATTGAGCATTTATGTCGGATATGAATCACCGTCAATTATAAAATATCTTGAGCCTATGACGGCTGATTTATTCACTGCAAGATTTGCAGATTGTCATTTTGATGAATCATATTTTCCGACATTAGGGGGATACAGAAATGAACCGAAAATGGATATTTATTGGAAAATCCCATTGAATTTTTATGATCCTCGTACAAACCAGTGTGAACTAGAAGTTCAACGCATTATACATTTGCAAAATATTGCAAATCAGTTACCGAATGCATTCAACGACTCGAGCAAAGTCACTCGATCATATATCCAAGATGCTAATGCTCCAGCTAGAATAATTGTCCCTGATGGACAAATTAAAAATGCTAATGAATCAGCGACACGCTTAAAGCGTGGTAAACCGCTCCGTTCCAAAGACAAACATCCTCGAAAGAAAAGAGGAATGAAGGATGATAATCATGAAAATATCATGAATGACATTGATAAACCTCAATCTAACGAGGAAGTCAACCCTGAAATAATTGCTCCAGAAGAGCACAATCTTGAAGAACATGATGAGACTATTGAAAACTTAATTAACTATATTACTTCAAGAAAATGTTGGAACCGTAAAGAGGCAATTATCGATAATGCCTTCGCATACAGTTTAGCACTTGATATAATGGAAGAAAATGAGGATCAGAGCCAAAATCGGTTCATGAATGTCGGCAAAGAAATGACTAGCTAAAATGGGAAAATGCGATTCAATCAGAGCTTGACTCATTAAACAAAATGGGGGTTTTCGGACCAATTGTTCAAACACCAAATGGTATAAAACCAGGTGAATACAAATGGGTGTTTGTACGAAAAAGAAATGAGCATAATGAAATTGTGAGATATAAAGCCCGTCTTGTAGCTCAGGGATTCTCACAAAGACCTGGAGTAGATTTTGATGAAACATACTCTCCAGTTGTCGATGGAATAACATTTAGAGACCTTGTAAGCCTAGCAGTGTAAGAAAAGCTCGATATGCGTCTTTTAGACGTAGTTACTACATATCTTTATGGCTCCTTGGATACTGATATCCATATGAAGGTTCCTGAGGGATTCAATATGCCTGAAACATACAAATTAAACCCAAGGGAATCATATTTCATCGAATTGAAAAAGTCATTGTATGGACTTAAACAATCAAGGCGAATGTGGTATAACCGTTTGAGCGAATGTTTAATAAAAGAAGGTTATACTACTGATCCAATATGCCCATGCGTTTTTATAAAGAAAAATGGATCAACTTTTGTCATTATTGCGATATATGTTGATGATCTCAATTTAATTGGAATTTCTGAAGAGATCCAAATTGCAGTTGAATATCTAAAGAAAGAATTTGAGATCAAAGATTTTTTAAAGACAAAATATTGTCTGGGATTACAAGTGGACCATGTTAATAATGGGATATTTATCCATCAATCCACATATACCCAAAAGGTATTAAAACAATTCTATATGGATAAATCTCACTCTCTGGGTATACCAATAGTGGTCAGATCTCTTGATCTTAGTAAAGATCCATTTAGGCCAAGATAAGAAAATGAAGAAATACTTGGCCCCGAGGTACCATATCTCAGCGCTATTGGCGCATTAATGTACCTTGCAAATTGTACCAGGCTAAATATATCTTTTTCAGTAAATCTACTGGCCAGGTTTAGCGCATCTCCCTCAAAGCGCCATTGGAATGGTATCAAACACATTTTTCGTTATCTTCAGGGGACTCATGACCTCGGTTTATTTTATTCGAGTGAATCTCGAAATGAATTAACTGGTTATGCTAATGCTGGTTATCTGTCGGATCCACAGAAAGAAAAATCTCAAACTAGCTATTTATTTACGTGTGGTGGAACTGCAATCTCTTGAAGATCTGCTAAATAGACGATAACAGCTACTTCTTCAAACCATGTTGAGGTTTTAGAAATTCACGAAGCCAGTCCTGAATGCGTTTGGTTGAGGTCCATGACTCACCATATTCAGAAAAATTGTGGCTTGATTACCGATGATAAATTACCTCATACAATATTATTTGAAGATAATGCAGCTTGTACAGCTAAATTAAATGGAGGGTATATTTAAAGGCGATTGGACAAAGCACATATCTCCGAAATTCTTTTTCACTCACGATCTTAAAAAAAGTGGTGAAATTAGTGTGCAACAAATTCGATTGTCCGAAAATTTTGCAGATTTATTTACAAATGCGTTACCGAAATGTTGTACTATTTTTCCTTCACTATGATTTTTTCCCACGGGTTTTTTCATAATAAGGTTTTAACGAGACACATTCTTTGTATAAAAGCATCAAAGGGGGAGTGCTACGAAATATACACCTAGGCTATTCGTGTATATATATATATATGAATGCTTTTATTCCAGCAAGATGCAACGTCGTCATTTAATGATTACATTTACTACTATATATATGTAATGAGTCTTTGCAATTGAAATGAAGAAAACCCACTCCCCATCTCCATTATTCAATCCCTCTCTCCTTCTCTTGTTTCTCTCAATATTATATACTTACCAAATAGTATTATATTATTATTATATAACACTTTAGTAAATATTACAGTGAGAAAATATTAAAATTATTCATAACATTTTTTTAATACTATATTTATTTAAATTTTATCTTAATTTTGTAATAATTTTTTAATCAATGAAACAATAATATATTGTTAAAATTAATTCTTATATTATAAATAATAAGACTATAAACTACTCCTATTAAAATTATATACTCCCTTCATTCCATAACAAAGTATCAATTTTTTTATTTTAGTCTGTCCTATAACAAAGTATCAATTTCATTTTTTAGTAATTGTACTATCTACCTAACATTACAAATACCTTTACAACTTACAATATATTACACAAATGTCATTACCTTTATATCACACATATTAATAAGGTTATTTTAGTCATTTCTACTTTATTCCTACTATATTCCAATATAATAATAATATTTCTAAAACTACGTGCAAAAAGCAAATTGATACTTACTTCTGGGATGGAGGGAGTATATTATATGTCCTCGTGATAATATCATAATTAAATTAAAAGTTAATGTATTATTATTTTTACTTGTGAGATTTTGATTTTTGGTTTTAGTTTTGAATAGTAAAATTTTGAATTGAAATAATTGTTTGATGTGATATAAATATATATTGATGTGACGTTTTGAATGTAAAATTTAATTTTAGTGTAATATAATAAATAAAAACTAAGTGTTTGATCTGATATTTTTTAGAAAAAAAAATTGAAATAGTAAAACAAAAAAACAAATCTTACAAGTAAACACACCCAGTTACTGTACTTTTTTTAAAACAACTAATTTTACCATCACATCAATACTTTACACAAAAAAAATAATAATAATAAAAGCAAATTATTTTTGCATTACTTTTAATTATCCAATACAATTAAAATATTAGTATTATTTTTCAAACTCCACTATAAAAATAAATATATACCTTCAAATTAAAAGAGAAGTATAATTTTATTAAATATTTACCTTCAAATTAAAAGAGAAGTATAATTTTATTAAATATTTAATATAATAAAGTAAACATTATATAGTTAATGTATAGATTATTTAATCTATTAAAATACTCTAAAGATGGTAATACTATTTATTAAAGTAAACACACTCTATTTATATAATATATCGATTTAAGAATATTTTTAATATTAGAAAAACAGTATAATTACTAGAAAAATAAATATTTTGTTTTTAGATAGACAAAAATGAAAAAATATATTTCTATTTCAACATAGTTGACACCTTTAATTATAGATACAGTATTTAAGGTAATAATGTATAATTAGTTAATAATAGTGAATTATGATATTATTTTATTATTTTTATGTAATTAATAATATTGATAGTTTTAAAATAAATTTAATATATAATATTCAAAAATAACATATGTATTTAAATATTTTAAAATTATATCGCAATAAAATAATATATGCAATATGGATATTATTTTGTAGATCAGAAATGTTTTTATAATACAAGTAAATAAAAAAATTATTTATTTATATTAACATAAATTAATTTTATAAAAAAATGTGAAGTTTTAAATATAGATAAAATATCTATTTTTTTAGGAGGAAGATAGAAATAAATAGGTATTGAGTATTTATATACTATTTATGTCCGGCTCTAAAGGTCCTTTTTACTTTTTGCGTATTGATTTCTCAATATTAATTATTTTATAAAAACGTAGTACAAATAAAAAAATTATAAAAATACTTCTACTAGTGTCTTATAATACTATTATAATGATATTTGTGCAAAAAATAATACAAATATAAGGATATTTTTTATGTTAAATACAATGACGCAAAAGTTAAATGAGACCCTTAGAGCCGGACAGATGGAGTATCATGTATTATGTTATATGAAGTATTATATAGTTAATTAAGTTGATTTATATTTATTAAATATATTTAAATTTAGTAAATTTATCCAAACTAAAAACGTGTCAATTGTTATATAATATACGAAAATTGTTGTAATATTATTATAGGATTAGCCAATAGAAATATTAATTATCTCTACCGCTAACCACTATTTTATATATTGTATATAATATATATATAAGTAAATATATATATAGATGTGTGTGCTGCGTGACTGTATATAGATATAATGTGTACCTTTATATATATTATATTATATTATTAAGTAGGATAGTTTAACATGAATGAAGACGCGGAGAGAGATTGAGAATTGTATTGTATTTGTGTATAAATGATTTTTTTATCATATTCCATTTACAGGTATTCTCTTCATCTATATACATGTGCAGGTAAAAGTTTGGTTGTGAATAAAAGCATCCACGGATCCTCTGTGTCGACATATTCGTGTGCACTTCACAATACTCCCCCTTCGATACTTTTGTACGAAGAATGTGCCTCGTTAAAACCTTATAAGGAAGAAACTATGTGGGACAAAAAAAATCCTAGTGAAGGAAAAAGAGTACAACATTCTTGTATTGATTCGCTCCCCCTGATCTGAGCATTATTTGAGATTCCTTAACCGACGCATCCTAATTTTCTTTACCAATATTTCAAATGTTGCAGTCGTAATGCCTTGGTTGATATATCCGCCAAATTATTATCTGATCGAATTTGTTGCACATTAATTTCACCATTCTGTTGTAGATCATGGGTGAAAAAGAATTTTGGTGAAATATGTTTCGTTCTATCTCCTTTAATGTAAACCCCTTTCAATTGGGCTATACAAACCGTATTATCTTCATACAATGTAGTTGGGGGAATTTTATCGCAAGTTATTAACCCACAATTTTTCAGAATATGTTGAGTCATTGACCTCAACCAAACACATTGTCGACTAGCTTCATGTATTGCCAATATTTCAGCATGATTTGAAGAAGTGGCAATTAAAGTTTGTTTCATCGATCTTCAAGAGATCATTATTTCGCCACAAGTGAATATATAGCCAGATTGTGATTTAGCTTTATGATGATCAGATAAGTATCCTGCATCGGCAAAACCAATCAATTCATGTCGAGAATCTTTCGAACAAAATAACCCGAGATCAATTGTTCCTTAGAGATAGAGAAAAATGTGCTTAATCCCGTTCCAATGTCGTCAAATAAGCGATGAACTGAATCTTGCCAATAAATTTACAGCAAATGATATATCAGGTCGAGTACTGTTGGCAAGATATATTAATGCGCCTATAGCACTCATATATGGCACTTCAGGGCCAATTGTTTCTTCGTTTTCCTCTTTTGGTCTAAAAGGATCCTTTGCTGGATCGAGTGCTCTGAAGATCATTGTGGTACTTAGCGAATGTGATTTATCTATCAGAAACTGTTTTAGTACCCTTTTGGTATAATTTGATTGGTGAATAAATGTTCCACTTTCCAAATGCTCAATTTGCAGATCAAGGCAAAATTTAGTTTTTCCAAAAAATTTGATCTCAAACTCCTTTTTCAGATATTCAACAGCTTTCTGGATTTCATCAGGAGTTCCAATCAAATTAAAATCATCGACATATACAACGATGATTACAAATTCAGACCCATTTTTATTTATAAAAACACATGGACAGATAGGGTCATTTATATAACCTTCTTTGGTTAAGTTTTCGTTGAGACGATTGTACCACATTCAGCCCAATTGCTTGAGCCCATACAAAGATTTTTGTAATTTGATGGAATATGATTCTTTTGGCTTTGATTTGAATGATTCAGGTATGTTAATCCATTCTGGAATTTTCATTTAGACGTCATTTTCTAATGAGCCATAAAGATGGGCAGCAACCACATCCATTAATCGCATATCAAGATTATTGTGTACTGTCAGGCTCACCAAATACCTAAATGTTATTACATCCATGACCGGAGAATATGTTTCTTCAAAATTAATACCCGGTCTCTAGGAAAAACCCTGGGCTACAAGCCTTACTTTATATCTTGTGATATCATTATTTCCATTTCTTTTTCTCACAAACACCCATCTGTAGCCAAACAGGTTTCACATTTTCAGGTGTTTGGACTATGGGTCCGAATACTTGCCGTTTATTCAATTAGTCCAATTCAGACTTAGTTGTGTCTTTCCACTTTGCTCAATCATCTCTTTGCCGATATTCATCAACTGATTTTGGTTTATAATCCTCATCATCTTTCATTATATCGAGTGCTACAGAATATGCAAATGCATTATCAATATTTGTTTACTTTTTGTTCCAATATTTTTCCACTGGTGGTATAGTTAACAGAAGTGTCAATAACTTCATATCATTGCTTTCATCAGAATTTTTAGTATCAACCTCTTCAGAGGTTGTACTGACCTTTTCAATTATCTGATGATTGTTGATATCTTCACCAGTATTTACAATTTTCTTCTTTCGTGGATTCTTATCCTTGGAACCCAACGGTCTGCCACGTTTTACGCGAGCAGTATGCTCATTAGCACTCGAAATTTTCCCTTCTGGGATATTTATTTTAGATGGTGCATTTGCTGCTGCAATATATGATTTTGTAACTCTGATAGCATCATTAAAAGTATCAGGCAATTGATTTGCAATTTTCTTCAAATGCAAAATTCTTTGAACTTCAAGTTCACTATGTTTCGTACGAGGATCAAATTCAAGTGGTGTTTTCCACGAACTTTCTTTTTTCAGTTGATTACTGTCTCCCTCTAATGTCGGGAAATGTGATTCGTCAAAATGACAGTCTGCAAACCTTGCAGTAAATAAATCACCCGTTGTTGGTTCAAGATATTTCGCAATCGAGGGTGATTCATACCCGACATATATACCCAATCTTCTTTGAGGTCCCATTTTCATGCGTTGAGGTGGCGCAACTGGTACATAAACAGCACACCCAAAAATTCGTAGGTGAGATATGTTTGGTACTTTTCCAGAAACCAATTGAGTAGGGGAATAACAATGATAACTTGTCGGTCTTATTTTCACGAGGGCTAGTGCATGTAATATAGCATGTCCCCAACATGATAAAGGAAGTTTAGACCTCATTAACAATGATCTAGCAATTAATTGCAATATTTTGATAAGGGATTCAACCAAGTCATTTTGCATATGTGCATGGGAAACAGGATATTCTACAGTAATCCCAATTGACATGCAATAATCATCAAATGTATGTGAAGAGTATTCTCCAGTATTATCTAAACGTATTTTCTTTATCGGATGATGTGGAAATTGTGCTCGCAATTTAATTATTTGTGGAAGTAGTCTAGCGAAAGCTAGATTGCGAGTAGATAACAGACATACGTGTGACCATCGTGATGACGCGTCAATTAGTACCATAAAGTACTTGAAGGGTCCACACGGTGGATCTATTAGTCCACAAATATCACTCTGAATTCTTTCCAGAAAAGCTAGGATTCAAATCCAACCTTTGTTGGAGATGGTCTGATTATTAACTTCCTTTGGAACATGCAGCACAAGCAAATTCATTCGGACTCAAAATATTTTTCTTTTTCAATGAATGGCCATTTGAATTTTCAACAATTCGCCTCAGCATTACATTGCAGGATGCCCAAGTCGATCGTGCCAAGTTTTAAATTCGCTAGTAGCCATTTGGTCTACTAGGTGATATGTTTCAATGGCACTGATTTTTGAATAATATAGCCAGAAGAAAATGATGACAATTTTTCTTTCACAATTCTTTTGTCATTCACAATCTGAGTTATCAGGAGAAACTCACTTTCTGCTTCATTTTAATATTTCAATGTGATACCCATTTTTTCCAAATATCACTGAAGCTCGGTAAATTTCTTCGAGCTTTGCTCGAGAACAAGGCATTTTCAATTGCCATTTTTTGTCCCTTTTGAGAGAAATATAGTAGTTTTTCTTGAGCCTTCAATCATTTTCAATGCACCACTGATAGTAACAATAGTGGTATTTCTCATATTCAGGTGGGAGAAATAACATTTGTTTTTCAGAATGTTGTGAGTCGTAGCACTGTTGATAAGGCATATATTGTCATCGACTTCAAAATATTTGGCATCCATATATTTGCAAGAAGGTAAAAATAATAAAAGATATGTATTAGTAACATAATCAAAATAGACTTATATAATAAAGGGTTATACAAAAACTTGGGGGCATAAAACATTAAAATAACAAAAGAGATACAACAACATTTTATCATTTAACATCATCAGCTATGTCAAGCATATCATCGGCATCCAGGTGCGTGATATTTTCATCGTCAAATGTGTCATCGTGGGCAGCGTGATTTGTTTTAGGGGCAATTCTTCCCTGTCTTTCTTTTGAGGCCCGATACAATTTAGCCAAGTGACTGGCTGTGCGACAAACATGGGCCCAATGGCCTTTGATTCCACACCGGGTGCATTCCTCGTCATTATTTCTGTTTCTCACGGTGTTGATCCTTTGTTGAGGTCTGTACGGCCTTCTGTCATTATACGACGATTTTCCACATATCGGGGCCTGTTTTGATAATTATTGTGACTCTATGCGTTTGCCCGGCCCCGTCCGTGATTCTGATTTCGATCGCGATCAATTTGCTGATTTCTTACTTGCCCACGACCACGCACCGGATTTTCCGGCTCTATTGCATTTGCCTCTGGAAATAGATTTGCACCTGTCGGCCGAGATTCGTGATTTTTCAACAGCAATTCATTATTTTGTTCAGTCAACAAAAGATAGGTGATCAGCTCATAATATTTCTGGAAGCTTCTTTCGGGATACTACTGCTACAAAACCATGTTAGAGGCATGAAAAGTGGAGAAAGTTTTCTCCATCATATCAGATTCATATATATTTTCGCCACAGTGATGCAGCTGTGATGTTATTTTAAACATTGCAGAATTATATTCTTGGACTATTTTAAAGTTCTGAAGCCATAGGCTTTGCCATTCGCTTCGTGCCCTTGGCAACAATGTCAGCCTCAAATGATCATATCTTTCTTTCAATCTCTTCCACAATTCAAGTGGGAATTCCAGCGTGACATACTGCATTTTCAGTGCCTCATCGATGTGATGGCACAAAAAGATCATGGCCTTTGCACAATCTTGGCTCGGAGAGTTTTTATCCCGGGCAATGGTATTTTCCAAACCCATTGATGCCAAATGCATTTTAACATCGCGAGCCCATGCCATATAATTTTGGCCAGAAACGAGATGAGAGAGAAATTCCTATTTGGCAATGTTAGACATAATAAACATATAAAATATAAAATATTACCTTGTAGAAATTAAAATACACAATCATGCTGATAACGTGTTGTAATATTATTATAGAATTAGCCAATAGAAATATTAATTATCTCTACCGCTAACCACTATTTTATATATTGTATATAATATATATATATAAGTAAATATATATATAGATGTGTGTGCTGCGTGAGTGTATATAGATATAATGTATACCTTTATATATATTATATTATTAAGTAGAATATTAATATATATTATATTATATTATTAAGTAGGATAGTATTAATACGAATAAAGAGGCAGAGAGAGATTAAGAATTGTATTGTATTTGTGTAGAAATGATTTATTTATTATATTCCATTTACAGGTATTCTCTTCATTTATATATATATGTGCAGGTAAAAGTTTGGTTGTGAATAAAAGCATCTACGTATCCTCTTGTGTCAACATATTCGTGTACACTTCACAACAAAAATAAAAATATATAAGATTATATATATATATATATGAGTTTTGATATAAATGTTTGAGAATTAAAAAAATAATAATAATAAAAATTAAAAAATGAAAGTACATGCTAATAGTACGGAAAGTTAACGAAGAGTCCCTTCTTCCTTCACCTCTTCCCTTTGCTCAACGGCACTCCCAAATCATGTATTGCGGCACTCCCAAATCATGTATTGTTTTGATATACATAATTTGTCCCTATTTTTTATTTTCATATGTTTCAAATGACTTGTCTTTTATATTTTTGAAAATATAATTATGTACTTTAATCATATTTTAAATTTTAAATTTTATAATTTTTATAATTTTAATTAAATTATTTATTTATCTTAATCTTAATTTATAATTATTTTTACTAAATAATACTAGTAATTATTTTTACTAATATATTTTTTTAATTATCTACTAATTATACTTTATATAAATTCTCGTATCTACGGTAAATCTTAACTTATAATTGTTTTTACTAAATAATACTAGTAATTTTTTTTACTAATACATTTCTTGATTACCTACTAATTATACTTTATATAAATTCTCATATCTACGGTAATAATCCCAAAATATCTGAAACGGAGAAAGTATATTTTATTATGATAAATATATATGTATGTATATTCTAGGACTTACGTTTGCTCGCAGAGATAATTACTACTTAAAATTGAAATGTCATATGCATTAAATAATTATATATATATATGTTCTTGAACTGATGAATGGATTTTTATATATATATTTCAATAAAATAATTAATTTTTTTTAAAAAAAATCGATTATAATCGATCAGCCCCTATTCTTGCCATATTTGGTGTAATCAAGAAGGTCCTCCAGCAACTTGTCATCGTAGCACTCGAATTCAAAAACCTGTCCGCCATTACGGCCTTCTGTGCTGCGCTGCGATGCTGAGCTGGCGGAAGCTGACGTGGCAGCGCCGCCGGAATTGATAAAATGGGAGGAGCTCCTAGGCAGGTTGTACTCTTCGGGAAAATTAAGGATAGCCAAATGTCCCCTCATAGAGTAGGCGGCGCGGTCGTAGGCTCTGGCGGCTTCCTCCGCCGTGCCGAACGTCCCCAGCCACACACGTGCGCCGTTCTTGCCGGAATCTCGTATCTCCGCCGCGTACTTCCCCCACGGCCGCCGCCGGACGCCGCGGAATTTGATTTCGCCGCCGCCGTCCATTTTTGAGGTTAATTTTGGATGAGAATGAGATGATGATAGGTTAATGTTGTTGGTGTAAGAAGGAAGTGAGGTGGCAGTGTGGTAGTAGTTATATTTGGGTAGGAGGGGGAGTAGGAAGACGACAAAACAACGGTCAAGAAGATCCGACGTGGACAGTCGTGTGGTGGGAATTTGATGCCACGTGGACGATGTTGTGGTAGTATGGTGATGCCACGTGGATATAGAAGGTTCTACCAGGTAGACCAGTAGAGGAAAATTGGTGTGTGTGTGTGTGTGCAATGTATGTAGACCGGTCAATGTGGTGGCTTTGGAGGCTCACTTTATGCATTGGTCGTGCAAACTGCTCGACCTAGTTTGTTATTATTAGATTGTAAGTTTCTACGTCGTAAAAATATTATTTTCTGTCTTATTTATTTTTTTAATATTGATTTTTAAATATTAATTATTATATTAAAATATTTTAAAAATTAAAAAAAAATTATAAAAATATTTTCATTAGTTTTTTATAATACTAATAGAATAATATTTGTATACAAAATTATACAAATGTAAAATATTTTCAATATTAAGTAAAATAATACAAAAAGTAAATGTGATCGTTAGAGACAGACAGATCGAGTAATAATAATAATAATAATAATAATAATAATAATAATAATTAATTCATATGAATAATAGTACTCCCTCCGTCCCATAACAATGTATCTATTTTTCCATTTTAGTCCGTCCCATAACAAAGTATTCATTTCTTTTTTCTTTTAGTAATTGTACTATCTACCTAACATTACAAATACTCTTACAACTTACAATATATTACACAAATATCATTACATTTATATCACACAATACTAATAAGATTATTTTAGTAATTTCTACTTTATTCGTACTAAATTTCAATATAATACTAATATTTCTAAAACTCCGTGCAAAAAGCAAACGGATACCTAATTATGGGACGGATGGAGTAATAATAATTCACGTTCATCCTATTCCATTTTGGTCTTTTTTTTTTATGACGTAAAAAATCCACAGTCGTTATCCAAAAGTACAAACTGGGTAAATTTCCGACCGAATATAATATCCTGCAAACTAAATTCGACGAGATACACTAAATGAAATCATGGTAAATTCATCCTATTCCATTTTGGTCTTTCTTGCTATATAGAACTTGATTTGAAATTGCTGAATTCCACATTAAACTTGTGGGTTTCAAATTAATAAGTAAATATAAACTTTCTTTGTCAATTAAAAAAAAATATTTTTTCTGTCTTGTTTCATAAAATTTGACCACTTTATAATATACAAAATTTTTTTAAAAAAATATAATTAATAAGTGATTAGAAATGTATTATAAAAAATAACTATAGTATAATAAAATAATTATAAATTAATATTAATATTACTAAATAATTTAAATAAAGTAAAAAAATTATCAACTATGAAATTTAAAATATGATTAAAGTGTATAATTATTTTTCAATATAAAAAGGTAAATTATGTAGAACAAAAATAAAAAAAAATAATGAACATTTTGTTTTACTTGTGAGGTTTTTGTTTTTTTGTTTTTGATTTTAAATGGTAAAATTTTAAATTGAAATAGTTGTTTGATCTGATATAAATATAAATTGATGTGATATTTTGAATGTAAAATTAGATTTTAGTGTAATAAAATAAATAAAAATTAGGTGTTTTATTTGATATTTTTTTTAAAAAAAAATTAGAATAATAAAATCATGAGTAAAATCCTACGAGTTAGAACATACTAAAGAAAAAAGTATATTTTATAATTTTCATCTATTAAATTACAGAATATATACATATATTTTATGTAATAAAGTTAACTACGTTACATATTATAAGTATCTTTAAAATTATATTTATCTACACCAATATTATTAAATCAAATTAAAATAAAAAATTACAAACAAAAATTACCAGTACTAATTTTTATTTGTATGTGTGTTTGTTTGGGGGATTGAATTTAATTTTCACTATTCATTTCATTTTTTTCTTCAAAAATATCAAATCAAACACCTATTTTTTATTTTTTTATATCATACTAAATATCAATTTTTCATTCAAAATATCACATCAATACTTATTTATATCACATTATACAACTATTTAAATTCAAAATTTTTACTATTCAAATCCCAACTCAAAATCCAAACCCCCAAACAAACATATCCAATTATTTTTTAATTTCCAATTAAAAAATAATAATATCTATTGATTGGGTGAAATATATAATAATTTTAATATTATCTTTTTTATAAATTAATTATATATGTACTCATATATGTGTAATTCATATAAAAAAATAAAAGGGTAAACTTTTTTTTTTAATCCCGTAACTGGACCCCTTATTATTTTAGTCACGTAAGTGGAGCATATCGCAAATTAGTTCCAGAAGTAAAGAATTTTTGTTGTTTTAGTCCTCCGGTGCCAGAGACGCTCGCGTGGCTTGTCGGAGGCTACGTGTCCGCCAGGTCAGCAACATCTGGCGGACACATGAATTTTATTTATTTTTTTTATTTTTTTTATTTTTTTCTATTGGACTAAATAAAAAAATTAAAAAATAAATAAAATTAGAAATAAATTAAAAATAAATTTAAAAATAATTAAGAAAAAAAATAAATAAACAAAATAAAATTCACATGTCCGCCAGGTGTCGCTAACCTAGCGGACACGTGGCCTCCGGCGAGCCACGCGGGCGTCTCCTGCGTCGGAGGATTAAAACAGCGAAAATTTTTCACTTATGAAACTAGTTTGCGACAAGCTTTACTTACCATACTAAAACGATAAGAAGGTCCAGTCAGAGGAAAAAAAAAAAAAAAAAAAAATTTTACCCAAATAAAAATATTTTATAAATAATATTTGCTTACATTTTTATAATATAAAGTAAGAATTTTTGAATGACATAAATAAAACTACTTAAAAAAATACTTTCAGTTAGAATTAAAAAAAAAAAAAAAAGAAAAAAGGTTGTTTGTCTTTCGTTAAGTTTTCAAATTGGTCCAGATCGAAATAATAGAAAATTGACAGGTGGAGTCCCATATTGACAACTTAAAGGTGTGTTTGGTTATAAGTTTTGGATTGACATTATAAAATTTAATTTATTTTATATCTTAAAATAATTTTCATAATAGAAACTTCTATTAATATACTTTCCCCGTCCCATAATAAAGTATCTATTTTTTTATTTTAGTCTGTCCCATAATAAAGTATCAATTTCCTTTTTTAGTAATTGTACTATATACTAACATTACAATTACCCTAGCAATTTACAATATATTACACAAATGTCATTACTTTTATATCATACAATATTAATAAGGTTATTTTAGTCATTTTTATTTTATTCATACTATATTCCAATATAATACTAATATTTCTAAAACTCTATAAAAAAACAAACGGATATATAGTCATGGAACGGATGGAGTATATTACTAATTTCTGACAATTTACAAGTAGAACTTACTTATAACATTTTTATTTATATCTCTATTCAATAAATAAATATCTTTTATTTATATTCATAATTTTCTATTTTTTATAAAACTAATTTAAGTTAATTATAAATAAATATTTTTATTTATTTATTTATATGTATTACATAAAAAATTATTAACAACAAAATAATATACATATTGTATATATTTCATTAAGATATAATTATAAAAATATTTAAATACATAAATTTTTTTTCTAATCATATATCTTAATTCATATTTTTAAAATAATAACAATATTATTCATATAAAAAGTAATACTATCATAACTTATTAATTTACACTATATAAATAACATTATGAACAAATCGATCATATGTTCCAAGACTGAGGTAGTACTTTTCTAAATAAACAAACAAACATAAATTTATTTTTTTATATAAAATTAATTTAAACTATTTATGTATATTCTCTCGTCCACTAAATTACGTCACAGTTTCTGTTTATTCTTTTTATTGTCTATTACATTTATGCATATTCTATTTATAATCAATAATTTTATTTATGAATAATTTTATTATTTCTATTTTAACAAATAATAACAAATTTTCTATTAGCTTTTCTAATTGCCACATAAACTTTTTACCAAATTTTTAATAAATTTCTCATAATGCCCCTAAATTAGGGACGTCAACGGGGCGGGTTCGGGATGGATTCTGCAAGCTCTGAGACCCGCCCCGCCCCGCTTCCACCCGGCCCCAGGACCCGCCCTGCTCCGAACCTTCTGGGTTCGGGGTCAACCCGGCAAATCCGTTTTTTTTTAAAAATATATAATAATAAATATTTTTTTAAAAATCGAATACTAAAACAAATAGCATTAAAAGCACCAAAAAAAATCTAAAAACAATCAAATATTAATTCAAAAAATAAGATAAAAGTACATAAATACAATGCAAATATAAGAATTTAAAACATCAAATAGTCAATTCTAACATTCTTCAACATCAAAGTCTTCATCTTCATCTAGCATTGCAGGAGGACAACTTTTTATCCAACGGTCAATCCACTGGTACTTAATTAAAAATATATATATACATATTATTATATTGGCGCTGGCAGCCGGTGATGGTCAGCAGAAGACAAGTAGATGAGGATGAAAGACGGCAGCGGTCGCGGTTGAAGAAGTCGAAAAAGAAATTAGGAATTTAGGGTTGGATGGACAACTAATTGAGTTTTATGTTTAAAATTATTTAAATAAATAAATAATATATTTTTATTATATAAATATACACATATTAGGTATAATAATTAAAAAAAATTATTAATATACATATATATTAGTTATAGTAATTTAAAAAAATATCCGGGTTCGGGTCCGGGTTCGGATGAATTTTTAGTAAAACCAGTAACCCGCCCCGAATCCGGCCGGGTTTAAAATTTCAAATTCACAACCCACCCCAAAACATATTATTTAGACCCGAACCCGTCCCATTAAGAGCGGGTCCGGGGCTAACCGCCCCGTTTGACATCCCTACCATAAATCAATCAATCTACCTTATTAGTTCTCACATAAAAACATATACTCTCTCCCTCCGTCCCACGTAATTTGTTCTTATTTTTTATTTTTATCGGTCCCACATAATTTATCCTTTCTATTTTTGAAAAATTGATTATACACTTTAATTATATTTTAAAATTTAAAATTTTTAATTTTAATTAAATTATTTAGTTATCTTAATTTATAATTATTTTTACTAATACATTCTTTAATTACTTACTAATTATACTTATCTAAATTCTCATATCTACGGTACCATGCCCATTTTATCTAGGACGGAGGGAGTACGTATTTGTTGATAAAGGAAAGGTCAAATGTGCTGAATGATTAGGGTTTGTTTGGTTTGAACTTGAAAACAATATTTTTACTATTTATGGATTAAAATAAAATCATATTTTTTCTATACCAATTTAAAGTATTATTTTTATAATTTTTTTTTTAGAAAAAAAAATTATACATTAATGTTAAAATATTTTTAACTTTTATCTAAATTACAAATATATCATTACACATACAATTAATTTATAAATAAAGTTAAAGAGCAAAAATATCAAAATTTCTTACACACTTTTACTAACCAATAAAATACTATTATTTTTTAATCTATTATAAAACTCCAAAGGATCCCTTGATAAGAGACGGAGGGAGTACAATTTTCTTATAAAATACTTCATACGTCCCATGTAAGATGCAATATTTTAATTCCGAAACAGGAATTCAATTAACTAGAATAAAATAGAAATCCTATAATGTAATTTAGAGAGATAAATATCTATTTATTTTTTATTTGAATAGTATGATGAGATAAAGTGTAGTTAATCATTATTTATTTTAAAAATATTGCGAGATATGTAAGACATACTTAAATAAAAATATTAAAAATATTCTTATATTTGTACTTAACATTTACCTTCTGCGAGATATTTTTATTTGTATTTATTTTTTATATGTCCGGCTCTAAGGTCTTATTTACCTTTTGCGTCAATGTACTTAACATTAAAAATATTCTTATATTTATATAAATTTTTGTACAAATATCTTTATAATAATATTATAAGACACTAATAAAAATATTTTTGTTATTTTTCCTTGATTATTTTATATAATAATTAATATTAAAAAATGAACATGCAAAAATTGAATTGAACCCTTAGAGCCGGAGGATGTAGTCTTATTTATTTGGCATGTAATCGCCCATATGTGAGCAATTAGACATTCACGTCAGCTCCAAGGTAACTACATTATCACACGATCTCACATGTAATTTTTCAGTACCGAAAGATAAGAATAAGAACAATGGTTGAATTATTGTTATTATATCTTTCAAATAATGTTTAAAAATAATAAAAAAAGATTTAATTACATGACAAAATTTACAACTTTTTTAGATACTACATAAACTAATACTTAAATATAAAGGAAAAAAATTTCAAAAGTACAAACTAAACAAAACCTTCTATTCAATAATAACTCTTATATCTTTAAACACATATGTACGAGAAGCCGTTCGAATTACTACCTGTTATTATGTAAATGTTTTTAATAGTGTAATATATGTTATTTTGACATGTTGTACGCAGTGGTAATATTGTAGGCAAGTATGGTTAAATTTGTCAATTAACCCCGCGTTGTCAGTTATACTGAGGATATTGGATGTTGTTGAGGTTTGTGTTTTCCCAATTCCATATGTTATTTCGTAGTGATTTACTTGTAGAAAATATATTGATATGAATATCATTTTGTAGATCGTAACATTTACTTTAATTCAATAACTTAGTCACAATATTTTAATGCTATGATATATTAAGAAATGCATTTGAAACTAATATAGGAGTTTTCGAGTTTGTTGGGCACGCAAAACAAAAAATATTTGAGTCCGACTGAACGTTTGATCAATACATATATCATTTTGTACAGGAATTAAATCTTTAATTTTAGCTAAAATTAAATATTTAAATAATACATAAATAATGTCTAAAAATATAATTTGAGAAATACATCAATTAATTTAATTTATACCCTAAAATAATTACAAAATATACTTAATAATTAATAACTTAATAATGCAGGAATTAATGGGAACAGTTGGGAGAAAACAAGAATTAATGGGAGCAGCCGGGAGAAAACAGAAGTGAACGCAGGAGCTGGAGGAGTCTGACAGATTTAATGCAGCCGACCAGCCGTCGCTTGAAATCCGCACAGCAGGTCGGCCATCGCTAGCCGACTTCGCTTACATCTATGCGGAAGTTTCCGCTAAATGCAGCCGACCAGTTATAAATGTTTTTGCGGGTTTATGTGTAAAATTAATACAACCGTCGTTCAATTAATAGTCATTTTACACAGACTTCTGCACTAATTAATATAAAATTGACATTTATTAAAAATTACACTATAAATATTTAATAAAATAAAATATATTATATATTTAAAAGTATTTATTATGCCAACATTAAATATTTAAATTATATTTTTTATAATATTTAATTTAGCTAAAATTAAATATTTAAATATCACATAAATAATGCATAAAAATATAATTTAAGAAACACATCAATTAATTTAATTTATATATCAATATATATACAATAACTTTTTCAATAATAGAGAAAAAAAAACTAAAAATAAAATATCAAAATATATTTTGGAAAATAAATTAATTTCTTTTTAAAATTAATTGGTTGCACTGTTATAAAAAAATTATTTATATAATTAATTCTATTTTTTCTCTCATTTTTTCATCCGATCAATTCGGTCAGTGACTTCTTTTTTTTTTTTGTTTCAAAAAACATCTATATTTATATTCTTTATTTATTTAAATTCATATATTCAGATTCAAATAATATAACTTTTAAAATTTAATTAGAATTTTGAAATATATCAATATATATATCATTTTGTAGATAATAATTTTTTAATAATACAGATAAAAACTAAATATAAAAAAGTTATAATAGAAAAAAATATATTGAAAAATGAAAAAATAATTTTTTTTTAAATGAGTTGATTGCACAGTTATAAAAATATATATTTTTATAATTCATTATATTTATTTCTTTCGATCTCTTTTCCATCCAAATCGACTCGACGTATCTCCTTATTCTCATATGACCAAGTCAGTCACTTTCTCTCATCTTTACATTTCAACCGACTGAATGGTTCTACTAATTCTCCGACCAAATCAACCATTTTCTCTCCTATTTCTATCCTAACCGACCGAAGGTTCTCCTCCTTTCATCCGACCAATTCGGGTCAGATATTTTTTTATTTTTTACTTTTTATTTTTTCTCTCGTAATGGTCTATTTATTTTTATTTAAATTTTTATATTAATATTCATATAATGTAATTTTTAAAATTTTATGTAGAAATTTAAAATACATCAATGTATATAATTTTGTAGAGAATAAATTTACACAAAAAAAAATTAACTAAATAAAAGTATAATATAAAAAACAATTGAAAAAAAATAACTTTTTTAAAAAATTGATTAGATGTCCAGTTATAAAATTTATATATATATTTATATAATTTATTATATTTACTTATCTGCACTTTCTATTCCAACCGATTGGAAGTTTTTTATCCCACCAAATCAGCCTTTCATTCTCATCGGATCAATTTAGCATCTCCTTTTTATCGCCCCAATTCAGTCAATTTCTCTCATCTTTCCATCGTGTCAACCGATTGGACGGTTTTCCTTTTTCCAATCAAACCAAATCAGCCACTTTTTCTCTTCTTTCTGTTTCAACCGACTTCCTTCAATTTGACCAATTCTATCAAATATCTTTTTTTTTTTTTTTTTCATTTTTTTCTTTTCTGTATTCTCTCATTTTTTCTGGTAAATTTATTTATTTAAATTTATATATTCTAATTTTTAAAAATAGAAATTTTACATGGTGTTGTCTGTCTTTTTCCATGTTTTCCATGGCCGTTCGTCATTTGGCACTCACTCCACAACGACACACGCCTCCATCGTCGTCTTCCTCGACGTTTTTCTGTGTTTTTTTTTTTCTCTCCAAACCTCACCAAATGGCGTCCGGATTGGTACGACGGGCGATATCTAGGGTTCCTTCGATTCACCGGCTGCTAGAGCGGTCGTTTGCCGGGCGCATGGCTCGGAGGCGGAGGCGCAGAAGGTGCAGAACAAGGCGCAGCCTGTTGCGACTCCCAAGACCTTCCAGATTTACCGATGGAATCCAGACTCATCGGGCAAGTCGAAGCTCCAGGACTACGAGATCAATCTCAAGGAATGCCGGGCGATGATTCTGGACGCCCTAATGAAGATTAAAAATGAGATCGACCCCACTCTGACCTTCAGCCGCTCGTGCCGCTAGGGAATCTGTGGTTCTTGCGCTATGAACATCGACGGCAGGAAAATAAACGCAGAAGGGCCGACGATGATCAACCCTCTGCCGCACATGGTCGTGATTAAGGATTTGGTTGTGGACATGACCAGCTTTTACAATCAGTATAAATCGATTGAGCCATGTCTGAAGAGGAAGAGCCCTTCAGAGAACCCGGGGAAGGAGATTCTGCAGAGCAAGGAGGATAGGAAGAAGCTCGATGGGATGTACGAGTGCATCTTGTGTGCCTGCTGCAGCACCTCCTGTCCAAGCTACTGGTGGAACCCTGAGTCCTATTTGGGCCCCGCTGCCCTCTTGCACGCCAACAGGTATTTCTCCCATCCTTTATTTTTTGTGGATAATCTGATCTTCTTGTGCAATTGTGTAAATGTGGAACTCTATTGGATAATCTCCTAATGCCATGACTATTACACTTTGGATGGATTGCAACCGAATTTCATAGCTTAGCTCATTGTTCTTGGACCCACAGTTTAAACTTAGTATATGCCTGGATGTCTAACTACCTATGTATTCTTGCTATAGTTGGAACTGGCCATACAAAAATACATAGTGAAGATATAGTTAGAGGTAGAGACCTTCATAGGTTTGTAAGGTAGATTAATGTTCTGATAACTAGAAAACAGAGCTCAGGTGATTAAAATAAGGGAAGTTCGAGGAAAGTGAAGGTGGTAAGGGTTATTACCTCATCCTGATCGCCATTGATTTGGAATTTAACTTGCCTTCCTAATTTCATAATACTGGCTTAAAATTGATGAAGACTTTTACAGTTCAAATATAGGGAAGGTATCAAGTGTTGTCTATTGTTGTGGAGTTTAAATATCTGCAAGCCTGCATTAGTTTTTGAAGTCTGTTGTTTCAGTGGAATATTCCAAAACTGGCGAATGATATATTTTAATGCATCTTCTTAAATTCGATGTGAAATATGAAAAAATTTCTTATGCAATCCAAGTCGAGAGCTTCCTATAATAACAGACTATACTAGACAAGTGTTCCGGTTCTCCACAGAGTAAGCGAATTGGTTTTATTTTCCAATTATTTTTGTCGATTGCTTCAGTTTTTGAAGCATTCGGTTTGATCTGTTGCAGGAACAAATCGAACGTCATTCTTGCTTAAAATTCATTTATGGTTCTTCTTGTTGAAAGAGAGGAGGCCGGGAACCCTAATTCGATTACTCCATGCCTCTGTATAAGTTATCCCAAAATTTTATTTTCTCTCTTTGGAGGTTTTCTATATGAATAATGCATCATCCCCTTTATTTATGATTTCTTTCTTTAAAGGTTTTGAATCGAGAAACACATAAGGCGCAGACATCCCCAAATGGCTATTTGAGAATTCAATATGTTTACTTAGTGAAATTGAATGAAAAATCTGCCGAGCTTAAACTTTTTATAGCTCATGGGAGTACTTTGAGCCTATGATGCTATCTTTTCTTCATGTGTGATGTTGATCTAAGGTCGAGATTCTAGAACTTGCATTGATTTACACATTGGATATGACGTGGAATATATCCATATTGGATATGACGTGGAAATCCCATTGGTGACCTATCACCACCGATTGATGATTGATATTAGCATGTTGAAGTCCGGATCCCTTATTAACATTTTGTTCATTAGTACCTTTGTTTAGTTGGAAAATTGGAATTGATCGAGCACTCGGCGGTTATGGTTGTTGCTCCTGTGCTTTATACTTATCATTGAGACGTAATTTCTTCTTCGTTGGAAATTTTTGCAGAATATTGAAGTTTTGTGATTAAATGAAATGCATTTCTTTTCTAATTTTTCGTGTTTTTTGTTCAGGGAATGCTGCCTGCCCTGGGATATTAAGGCTGTGATGTGACGATGAGCTGCTTGTCATCATCAAATGGATGAAAACTATCGAAGAAGTTTGGCGGCGGGAAACAGAATCTGCTCTCATCTTCTCATCCATACAAAGAGCCTTCATCACAACCATTGCAACGGCCACACAATGGCAATCTATCCAATGGCAGATCAGCAATAGGCTTCTCAGCTTTTGAAGGTATAGCCACGGTAGCAGCAGGCTTTCGATCGATTCAAAAGCCTTTTAAGCTGCTTCCGCTTCAGCAGTGAATTCTGAAAAATCCGGAGAGGTTCCGTGCTCTTCTTGGGATATTTCTTTCATACACTTGGATCTCTTGTTTATCATGATCATCATCATCATCATCATCATCACCATTTCTTAGATTTGTGTTTCCGAGGGAGGGGGAGCCAATCACTTGCAGAATCTTTACAAGCAGCAACAGAACCTATATGATCCAGTTATCTCTTATGCTTGGAACTAAGATGACTTGCACAGTTTATATCAATTTTTATTGTAAATAAACAACACAGGAAAAGGTGTAATGAAATTTCAATCTCAATGCCTTAGTGAATATTTTCTACTTTGAAAGTCCATGTTGTACTAATACTTCTGTAAAGTATAATAGTTAATACAAAAAATAAAAAATAAAAATATAGTTCTCATGATATATAAGGGTTTTATTTTTATATATATTTATATCTATATAATTTAATTTCAAAAATAAATTATAAAAATATATATATATATCAATATTAATATCGTTTTGTAAATAATAAATTCTTTTATAATACAAAAACTTTAAAACTAAAAAAATTATAATTAAAAAGATATTTTCAAAAAATCAAAATAAAAAATATTGAATGGTTACTTGTTAAGCAACAAAAAAAGTTTTTGTTCCATTTTTGTTGCTTCCTCCACCAAAAATTTATTTTCATATATATTTATATTGTCCGAGTTTCGCTCTTTTTTATTATTCGAGTTTTGGTCTTTCCTCCCCACAAAATTTGTTTTCATATATATATATATACATATTTATATTTATATTCATATAGTTTCATTCCAAAAGTAAATTATAAATAAATTTTTTTATCAATATGCATATCATTTTTAAGAGATTAATTTTTTTATAGTACACATACTTAAAAAACTTTAAATATGCCTAATTTTTTATGCATAATTTTTTTATCAATATGCATATCTATTCATTTATTTCCACATCTTCATTTGATCACTCTAAAATCCATTTAAACTTAAATCATCAAAATGCTTACACAACGTCAATATATATCAAATTTTTTACATTAGAAATTGCTCAGGTGGCGTTACACCACCTACGAGTACTAGGTAATATTGTGTATTAGTAAAAAGAATTTAAGAAGAAAAGTCGAAAAATTTTGTTGTAATCATTGTGGGTGTTATAATGGTTGGTGTGAGGCAGTGAATGCATCGATGTAAAAGTAATTGAATATTAATATTAAAATATATTTTAATTTTATATAAATTATAAATATAATTAATTTATAAATAATGTACGTAAAAAAATAATAAAATCATCTTATACATTTTATTTAATAAATAATATATTATTATTTTTAATCTACTAAAAATAGACATTTTAATTAAGATGGGTAAAATAAATTTATATTATCATTAGTTTAAATAAATTAATCAATAAAAACAATATCACTGTTCTGATTTTTCATCATTTGTTTTGTTCAGTCTTCTATTTTATTGCTTTATAATTTTTTTTTTAATTCTAAAATCTATTCACAAATTTCATAAAATTTATTATGATTTATTTTTTAAATATTTCTTATTATTATTTTTTTTAAAAAAAATTCACCAACTAATAATATTTAGAATTGAGAATTTTTATATTTGTTATTTATTTTAAAATATTTATTATTTTAGCTATTTTAACTATTGATTACAAAAATATTTATAATATTAATATTTTTTTTTAATATTTTTAAAAAGTCTATGGACTAGCCCGCTTAACTCGTTACCCACCGGCGGGTTGGATTGGGCTGATGAACTTTTGATCTGCCCCGCCGCGGGTTGGCCCGCCAACAACCCGCTTATTTGCGGGTTATAGTAGGTTGTGGGTCAATCCGCCCCAGTAACCCATTTTGACAAGTCTACTAACGCCTAAGCATTTGAATCGATCGACCACTGTCACTAAGATCTCCAGAGACTCAACCATTCAGACGTCCTAATTTGAAAGAACACTAAGCAACCTGAAAGAAAATATAAAAAAAAAAAAAGACACTAAGCAACTATGAGGAATGTTAACTTCTCGAAGAACACTAAGCAACTAGAAGAAGCACAAAGCACAAAGAACCTAGTTCGGCCAAATACTACCACAAATAATACCCTCAAAGTACACTAAGAATGACTATACGTAATATTCGAATAGTCACATACTCAACAATGACAAAGATAACAATCACACAGTAAACAACCAATTTATGACACAAAAAAAATTATCACACAAAAATAATTAGTCCAAAAAATAACATGCAATCCAAGTAATACACATGATCGCCAAAGGTACATGTCAATTTATATCACACAGAACACTCAAAAATCACGTCACAAAGATAATCCACGTAATGTCAATTAGATAATCGGATTTATGCACAAATATCAATTAAGAAATACATGCAAGTCATCGCATAGTAAACAAAATAACATGCATCAATGTATTCCAATGTTTTTACATTAGTTCTAATTTAGCAACCTACGCATATTTTCATCAACTAATTTCCCACAAGAAACATAAAGTTTGATCTTTCACACTTAACCTTTTTTTATTCATAAAAGAGCATATAGATGAATTAGTAATCCAAACACATAGCATGCAAAAAATAAAAAATCAAATATATGCATTTCAATTATATCACCAAGAAATCACATGATGCAACAACACTAATATTATTCTTGATTTATCCTTCATTCCTACATTTGTTTTAGCCATAATCTACTAATAGTTAATATGCATTTTCTATCTCACAAATAAATATAAATCATGCATATCTAACTCAAAAAGAAATTAAACATGCATCTCGAACATTGGCTATTGTAATTAAAAAATAATTCAAAAAATCATGCATATAAACTCAAAAAAAAATTAAACATGCATCTCGAACATTGCCTATTGTAATTGACAAATAATTCAAAAAATACACCGAGTTAGAAACAATCAAGGAACCAAGATATAATTCACAAAAAATTCCACCAAGAAAAATAATACAACAAATTACAATATAATTCAAGATTATTCAATCTAATCAACAAAAAATGCATATAGTCAATTAAACACCAAAAAAATTTCAGCATATTATTAACTCACATATTTCACAAAAAAAATAATAATAATAATATACCGAAAAATAAAAAGACGAGGGATTAGCCTTTCACCGACAGATCGAGTTCTACCAAACTCATACAGTTGTAAATTTATATCTCGTATCAACAATTTTATTCAAACATACCTCAGAAACCAATTAATAGGAGAAAAAAAATAATAATCAAATAAACCCAAAACAATATTAATACCAAAATACAAAAAAAAAAAAATAGCAACTAATACTAATGCTAAATTCACATTTTGAAATTTAGAAATCAAAACACAAACAAACAGCGCCTTAATCGAATTGAAATTAAACTGCAATCTTCCCTTTTCGTTGTTTTTCTCTTTGAAATTGGGGAAAATTATTTCTGATTATGATTCCAGAATCGACAAAAACTTAATTATTTGATTAATTTATTTTCCTCCATGTGAATATACGAAAAAATTTATTTTTTTTGCCAATTTTCTTTCAAAAGTTTTCTAATTCAGTTTGCGAATCAGATATTCTGTTTTGATTCGCTCTATCCTAATAGCATATCGGTGGAGGGCCGAATTCGCTTCAAGGAAATCGCGTGCCACGCGAGGCTCAAATTTGATTTCGCATCCTATCTAATTTATGTTTTCGAATTTAAGCATATCTCAAATTTCGCCAAAGTTATTTTCCAACAGTTTCCTACTCTGGCAGCCAGCTCCCTGCGGTCGACTCCACCAAACAGAAACTTCGATGAACAGACTCGACAATTACCGAAAAAATGGACGATTCCTTCGGCTAGTGACAAAAAGCTTTTCTCCTGTTGAGAGAAGCTCTGATTGTCTTCTTCGGGACTCCTCCGGGCAGCAGCGGCGAACTCCGGTGCACAACGGCGGTTTTCTTCCAACAGCTTAGAACTGACCAGGAGCCGCTCCGGCGGCTTTCTTCCTCAATCGGACCGGACCAATTTCTTCCCAATTTCCTCGATCTTTCACCGGAGATAGGAACAATTTGTTTCGGCTATTAACTGATTTCGTATTTGTTTACGAGGTATATTTGAATAAACTTATTGATCCGGGATATAAATTTACAATAGTTTGAATTTGATAGGACTCGATCCGTTGGTAAAAATACATTATGAAAAGTATCAATTATTGTCCCTACGAAAAGAAAAACAGTCAATTTTAGTTTTATTATAAAAAAAAAAAATTACTTTTTGAACTCGTTATAAAAAATTTCATCAGTTTGGATTCAACCGTTAAAAAAAACCAACGGAAACATTAAAGTGGACACAACGAAACTAATATAACATCTGATTAAGATTAACACAGCTGTGTTCCAAATCAATACGGTTGTATATAACAAAAAATCAAATAATTTCAAAAAATATGGCCATGTACAATATATGGTAACCATTCCGAAATTATTATTGGCATATTCGGGTTTGTTTAGATAAGGGGTTTTGGAGGTTTTCGAAAATTTGAAAGTTTGAAAAAAAAAAAAAAAAGTTAGTATTTGATTTGATGTTTTATGAGAAAAAAAGTTTATTTGATTTGATATTTTTTAAAAATAAATAGTATCAAATGACTGAAAGTGTATTGTGTAAACAGAGCGTAAAATTGGCAAAAGAACCCCTTTTTAAGGTACCATTTTTAAAAATCTCACAGTTAATTTTATGTACTCCCTCGGTTCAATTGAAAGGTTACCATTTTCCATTTTTGTCTGTCCCAAAACAAGGTTACTATTTTCTAATTTAGTAATTGTACTACTTACTTCACATAATAAATACCTTTCAACTTACAATATATTACACAAATGCCGTTACTTTTATATTACACCATACTAATAGGAGTATTTTTGTCTTTTTTACTATAATCTAATATAATACTAATATTCAAAAATCCACGTGCAAAAAGAAAACGTCACCCTTCCAACAGGACGGAGGAAGTATATAAATTATAAAATAATTGTTATTTTAAAAAAGTCAATAAAAATAGTACAGGTGTGTAGCGGTGGACTTATTATTAATTATTGAACGTTAAAAAATTGTCATGTACAAAAAATGAGACTAATAAAAAAATTAGGGTTGAGACAAAATTAGGATTAAATAAATTGTCTAATAAAATTAGTTGGTTATTATTATTATATTACTTTCTTCTCTTCGTTTTACATATAATTTTATATTTTTAATTTTTATTCTTTCCATATTTTATATTATTCTTTTTAAGAGAATTACATATTTTAATCACTTTTTAAAATTTTAAAATTTATATTTTTTAATTTTAGTTAAATCAATTATTTATTTTAATATTAATTTATAATTATTTGTATAATTATATTATAATTAATTTTATTAATATATTTTTAATTATTTATTAATCATATATATTCTAAATCCTTATATATAACTATGACATAATATAGGAGACCTCGGGAGTATTATTTTTAAATTTTTTATTTTTTATTTTTAAATTTAAATTAAATTTAAATAATATATATAATATTTTATAAAAGATAATATATCTTTTTATATAAAAAATGCATAGCGATTAAATAATATTTTTAATGTAAAAAATATAAATAGTACTTACATACTACTACCTATTTTTTAAAAATGTATGGAAAAAGAAATTAGTTAAATTGATATTAATATATTTGAAAAAAAAAAAAAAAAAACTCATCTTGACAATATATGAACTAATTTAAAATAAATATTCTAGAATTAATATTAAAATAATTTTAATAGTATTTTTTAACATGCATAGCTCGAGTATTCTACTAGTTTACTATATATTTGATCAATTTTCATGTGATCTATATTTGCTACTTACTTTTTGCATCCAAAGTGTATATTTTTCGGGGATTATATGCATATGTATGTGCTGTCTATGTTGAGATATTTTAGATATTCAGTTTTAGATTTAGTAAATTTATATCTAGATTTGATCTTATTCATAAATTAGATTACTTATATTTGAGTCTATTGAGTCTATTTTGTATTGCCTATAAATATGTTCCTTGTTTTGATGATCAATAAGAAAATCTCATTATTTTCCCTCATAATTTCTAACAGCCTAATTAATCATTATTCTCGTACTAAAAATTAAATATATATATATACATTCGAATACATGTTCAAAACATAATTGAGTGAAGAGATATTGATTAAACTAAAAATTTGACAATGTCCACCAATTTATTTACGATACAGATTAAATATCCTGTCTTTTTTATTGACAAACCAAAACCGAGACGCCACATAAAAAAAATATATATTTATCAGAACGAAGGGGACAAAAGGAATTTGTGTGAAAATCTTTCGATCTAAAAGGAATTTTTTTTAAATGAATTTGTGATAGTAAATATTCATAAAAATATATTTGAAAGAATAATTAATTAAATCAAGAACATTGACAAGCCTAACCATAAATAATATTCATTCGTAGGTACATATGATCAAGAATATATTATATTTCTTGATGCTTAATAAAGTACACAATAATTTAGCCATTGTCCACACAAACATATTGGTCTTGTCTTTTATTGATATTACAATTTTTTGTGGAATCATTTGAATTAACTTTGATAATTAATGGAGGGAATTTAACTCGATTTTGAATAAATAAATAAACCTTTTCTTTTTTTTTGGATGACGTGGGAACCCGCAGCCGCTATCCGAAAATGCGCACTGTATAAACCCCGGCCGAACTTAATAAACCTTATTTTTTGTGTATAAATATTCGTTGTGTTGTGTTTTAAGAATAGTTAAGTTAATTTTATTCTTAATTAATGAGAATAGTCAAAGTGTTTTGAGTGAAATAATTTTTATTTTTTTTTTCAATATTTTGTAAAAAGAAAAAAACTCTATTTTTTATTAAAAATTTAATAAAATAGTATTCCTTCTATCTCACATTTTTTCTCCATTATTTCTATTTTCGGTTGTTCCACTTTATTTGTCCTTTCATTTTTAAGAAATGTAATTATACACTTTAATTATATTTTAAATTTCATAATTTTATATATTTTTTATTTAATTATAGTATTTAGTTATCTTAATCTTAATTTGTAATTAATTTTATAACACAACAATTATTATACTAATATATTTTTAAATTATTTACTAATTATACTTTACATATCAATAGTAAACTGGTCGTTCTAACATACGAAACACGGAGGGAGTAATAATAATGGAAAAAAGTGAGAATACACAAGATCCTTTTTGTACAGATTTTAGTAGGGGTGAGCATCCGGATTTTCGGTTCGGATCGATTCGAAAATCCTAAATTTTTTAAAAAACCAATCTGAACCGAACCGAAATAACCGAAATTCGAAATCCGAAAAATCATAATCCGAACTAAAAAATCCAAACCAAACCGAAAATTTGAAATTCTAAATATTTTTATTATTATTTTTTAAAATTTTTAAATTTCTTTTATATTTTATTATTACTTGATAATATTAAATATATATAATATATAAAAATTAAATATATTAAAATATAATTAATAGATTTGAGTTTTTTATATTAAAATATAATATTTTCTAATAAAATATTAAATATATATAATAAAAAAATATATTAAAATATTATATTTTGAAGTATACTGAGGGTGTGTTTGTTTGGAGGATTGGATTTAAATCCAACTATTCATCCAATTTTTTTCCCCTAAAAACATCATATCAAACATCTATTTTTTCTTTTTTATATAATACTAAAAATCAATTTTACACTCAAAACATCACATCAATACCTATTTATATCACATCATACAACTATTCAAATTTAAAATTTTTACTATTCAAATCTCAATCCAAAATTCAAATCCCCAAACAAACACACCCTGATCCGATCCAATCTAAAAATCCGAAATTTGTTAAAAATTCGATCCAATCCAATCTGAAAAATCCGAACCAAATTTTAAATTTCAGTTTGATTCGGATTGAATTTTCAGATTTTGAATATTTTGCCCGACCTATATTTTAGTTCAAATAATACACTTTTTTTGTTTTTTTCTTCCCAATTTTAGTTTTACTCAATATACTTCCCTTTTTTTTAAATATTTATATTAGATATATTAATCCTTCAATCAATTGAAGTGGGGATTAGAAGGTAAAAGGTTAATAATAACTGTTGAGCTTAGGGTTTGTTTGATTTGGGTTTCAAATAAAAATCTAACGCTATTCATTTTCTATTATATTCAATAAAATACTCTCTCCATCAAGCTAAAAAGTATACACATTTCTATTTTGGGACGTCCAATTACAAAGTAAATATTCCATAAAATACCTCACTTTTTTCTATAAATACTCTTACTTTACATCACATCATTACTTTTATACCAAAAAGCAAGGGCAAAAATATCATTACACTACTTTTAACTATCCATTATAATTAAAATACTATTATTTCTTAAACACCGGCGCCAAAAGTAAATGTTTACTTTTATCCGTGGTAGGAGAGAGTATATTCGTTTTACAAAAATTTAAATATCATTTAAATCTAAACTCCAATCAAATGAAACAAAACCTAATGCTACCTCATTTTTAAACGTTGACGCCGCTTGACTAATGATATGGTATTTAAGAAAATATGATTTAATAAGTTAATGATAGAAGATTATATTATTTTTTTGTTAGTTTTTTTTTTTTTTTTTTTTTTATGTAAGCGGTGATGCCGATATTTTTAAATAAAAATTACTATATAAAAATATTTTAAACATTGTTTTCTCAATAAAAAAATATATAATATAAATATTATTTTATACATAATAAAATTTTATAATAATTAAATTAAAATTATTTTTATTTATTTATGGTTAATATAAACTAATTTTATAAAAAATAAAGAGTTTTAAATATAAATAAAAATATTTATTTATTGAGAAGATAAATGTAAGTAAGAAAATTTTGAGTTGATCCATATTATAAGTTTAATTATATTGATTAAGGAGAGATAAATAATTGGATGATCTTACTATAAGATGTTATAAATTTAATTAAATTTATTTTTATTTATTAAGTATCTTTAATATTGAATTATTGATATATAGGACATATTAAAGTGAAAATTATGTAAATTGTTATGAGAGCGAAGTAGTATTTCCAATAAAATATGGAAGAAATATGATATTTCTGAGGCTCGGGGCAAAATTGAAATAGTGGGCACTTAAATATATATATTTTATATTAGTATAATAACAAAAGTAATTTTATACATTTTTTTTAAATGTAAATGTAAAAATAAAATTAATTTCTTTATATATTAAAAGATAAAAATATAAATATAAAATTAATGTAGCCTTTTTAGTATAAAATTATTTTTTAATACAATATAAAAAAAATTTAAAAATATTTGATTTAATATTTTTACAATTTTTATAAATAGTCAACTTTTTTAAAAAAAAAACAAAAAAAAAAGTGTTTATTAGTATTTATATAATACACAATTTGCCTTTTTTAAAATATTACCAAAAAAATATAATAGTATATACAAATTTAAATATATAAACATAAAAATAAAAATATTACTCTCTATTATATCTTCGAAATTTTACATAATTCAAAATAAAAATATATAAAATTATACAATTAAATAAACATACTAAAACATAAAATTAAATAATTAAAATTAATATAAAAATAATATATTTTAAAAATAAATATAAAAATAATTTTTTATTTAAAAATTAATTTTATATATTCTATAAAAATAATAATAATAATAATAGTATATATTCATATATATATATATTTTCGGAGCCCTATGGGCGCCCTAGAGTGAATGGATCCAGTGCAAAAGGCCTATGCCCTGGAGATAAAAATATTTTTAAAAAATAAAAATAAAAAATATATCAATTAAAAAATATATATTCAAATTAAATATATATATTTATATAATTGTTTTTTAATAAAAACTAAAGTTATGTGTTCTATTTATATATATATTATAAAATATAGTTTAAAATATATAAATAGTCTTAATCCTTCAACAACTTTGTTTAGACAATATATTTGGATGTTTATTATTATTCCAAAAATATCAAATTAAATACTTTTTCATAAAACATACCATTAAATACTAATTCTCTGTTTAGACAAAAAAAAAAAAGATTGGAAAGTTTTGAAATTTTGAAAATGTCATAATAATAGTAACTAATTTAATATTTTATTTGAAAAAAATATACTAAGTATACGTTTATTTCTCTGGTACATAATTTAATCGCAGAGAATAGTTAAAAATAATGTAATGATATTTTTGTCTTACTTTTTTTTACACTACCAGATTTTATTAAAAAAGCTTCAGAAAAATAATTTGGAATTTAAAAGGGTTCCGAGGCAAATTAATTTTTACTTTAAAAATTGTCTCGGAATTGTATCGAAGAGAAAAGTTCGTTGTCATTTATGTTGTTTCGGACTTTTCAAGACCATTTCCAAAAGCTTCAGAATTTCCGAAGCAATTGTTAATTTTTTTCTAAGAAAAGTAAATATATTTTGAGACAACGCAACAATATAATAACTATATTTCAAATGGCTTCGGAATTTCTGAGGCAATTGTAATTTTTTTTAAAAAAATAAATAAATATATATATATATAAAGATCCACCACCACTGCCCGTCGTTGCTGCCAGCCCGCCCGTCGCTCGCCATTGCTTCCGCTGCCCGAACGAAGGAGAAGAAAAAGAAGAAAGAGAATGCCCTGCCTGCCCCGCCACCGCCGCCGCCGTCGCTGCCCCTGCTGCCGGAGATGGAGAGAAAACGAATGAGAAGAAGAAGAAAGAGAATGCCCTGCCGTTGTCGCTGCCACCGCCGCCATCATTGTTGGAGAAGAAGAAGAATCGCGAAGGGCTGTGCTGACGCCGCTCCCGGTCCGCTGCTGCCGGAAGAAAAGAAGAAGAAAGAGAAGCCACCGTGACCGCCGTTGTCGCCGCCACCACCGTTGTCACCGTGATCCTTATATTTATATAATTTTATGTACAAATATCATTATAGTAGTATTATCGCTGAAATTCGTCGATGACGGCCCATTGGATTAAGCCAGTTGAGATCGACATGAATTGGGTTCCCGGCCTCCTTAAGAAAAAATCTGGGAAAAATCTCTCAGTCAAATATTAAATCACAACACCTCCAAACAAAAATATTCGTAGAACGATGGCCCGAAGATGGACCGAATGCGGTGCCAATCAAATTAAAAAAATATTGCAATATGAGAAGCAAAGTAAACGAAATGCAAAGAAAATATAAAGCAAGCTAAATTGAAAATATGAATGGAAATTGCTTGGATTTAAACGGCTAAGAAATAGAATATGAATTTAAGCTAATAAGCAAAAATAAAGAAGAAAAATGAGATTATTTGAGTGTTGGATGGATCGGGTGTTTCTATCCCTTTTCTCCTAGGTGATATATAATTAAGACAATTACTCATTCATTATTTTCCTAAAATTTTGTCCGTAATTCTATCTCTTTTTTTTTCAACTTCACATGTCTTTAAGAAACTCTTTATTTGCTCTTTCATTGTCTCAATCATCTAAATTAAGTTTATCTTATTCGTACACAAATTTGGACTGGATTGATACTGTTTGGGCCGGTCCATCCACTTTTCCGAGTGGGGGGCCGCCAGTCACCTCCGGAGGCTCGAGAATATTGGGAGTAACAAGTAGTATTATAAGACACTGATAGAAATATTTTTGTCATATTTCTTTGATTTGTAGTACGTTTTAATATTATACTCCCTCCCTCTCTCCGTCTCTAAGGGTCACATTTACATTTTACGTACTTGATATTAAAAGTATTTTTATATTTTTATAATTTTTTATACAAATATTCTTCTATTAGAATTATAAGACACAAATGAAAGTATTTTTTCAATTTTTCTTAATTTGTAATACGTTTTGATATAATAATTAATATTCAAAAATCAACACGCAAAAAGTAAATGAGACCGTTAGAGTCGGACGGAGGTAATAATTTATTTTCAAAAATTAATACCTAAAAAAGTAAATGTAAATTTTAAAACAGGACGAAAATAATATTATTTAACAAAAACTTAACTTTTTATTATTTTAAAATTTTACAATATTTCAAAAAATAAAAAATAAAATTGTCTGAACTGAAATACTTTAAATTTTGGCAGTCTTATGTTGGTTAATCCACCACCACAGATGCCTACATCAGTTATTTAGACCAAAAAACAAAAGTGACTTTTTGCCTTTGCCATCCATTCTATGACTGCACAATAATTTATTCTTACCAATCAGTCTTTTCATGTCTCCCTCTCTCTCTCTCTAACTCTATCTCTCTCTCTCTCTATATATATATATATATGTATAGGGTAATGGCATCAGATGATCGACTTGGTGGGGATGGCAAGAACAAGTGGGATCAACAATACTACTAAGATCTTGCTTGCAAACCCTAATTTATCTGTGTATGTTCTTCTTTCTTAATTCTCTACTAATCTTCATGTAATTTGCTTCTGCTTTCTAATTTGATTATTTTGCACTATTTATTCTATATATACTAATTTGGGTACGATAGGTAGAGAATTTAGGTAAAGTATAATTAGTAGGTAATTAATAACGATATTAGTAAAAATAATTAATAAATTAAGATTAAGATAACTAAAATTATAAAATTTAAAATTTAAAATTTAAAATGTGATTAAAATGTATAATTATATTTTCAAAAAAATAAAATGACAAATTATGTGGTATAAACGAAAATAAAAAATGAGGAATAAATTATGTAGAACGAAGGGAGTACATACGTTACATTTAATATTATTATTTTTATAAACAATGTTACATTCAATACTTATTTTCAACTCTCAATGTTACTATTTCAAAAGCATTCATTTTATTGAAACATCCCAAAAACACAAAAAAATATACACCACATTGTTGTCTATAATTGTAACAAAAATAGTCAAAATTGTTTATTAAATACGTAATTTGAAAATTATGTATCGTTCTCTTTCGTGTTTTATAAATTATGCAACAGTCTCTTATGTTTGTGAACATTTGCAAAAAATTTCAAAAACATCTAAACTTAACAGATTAGTGCAAAGTATTGTCGTTCAAGCACCACGGTTTGAAAGATTTTGTATAATATTTTTTTAAAATACACGCAAAAATACTTATAACTCACATGTGGTTTAGAAAATATACATTATTTTCCTCATTATATAAAAATTGCATGAAACTCCTTTATATTTTAAAATATTGCATGAAATCTTTTTTTAGGGGATTATGTACAATATTTTCCAAAATACGATGAAGTTTCATATAATTTTTAATAAATTTTTTACATATATTTTAAAATACGGAGAAATATCATTCAATTTTTAGATCGTAATAGAGTATCGTACAATTTTTTAAATCATAAGTAAGTTATAAACAATTTTGCCTAAAATTCAGATAAATGTTGCACAGTTTTTAAACAATAAAGATGAATAGCACAAACTTTTAAACCAAATGTAAATCATAAACAATTATACCAGAAAAGTTTAACTATATATTACATACATACAGACATATATTCACTCGACACAATAGTGCATGATCTACAATTGTACATATGTACTCTATTATATATAGGCGAGGAATGAGCAAGTCGTCGACGATCATGAGAGCCAACGAGCTCAAATCAATGGAAGAGAGGGGGCCGCGGGCGGAGGGGTGGTGGGTCCCACACCCTCGATCGGGGATATATTTTCCTCGTGGGCATGCGCAAGAGTCGTTGATGGACGAGGTCCCTAGCGATGCTGCTTTGCCCGATTGTAACTTTTGGTTTCGCAATGTTGACGGCGTCGACTACCATAAACCCGACCCACATAGCATATAATATGATCAAATGTCGATCGATCATCTTGATTTATGATTAACTTAATTAATAACTATGAATCTTAACTTTGTTACCAATGGTCTTTAAGATGTTATATAAATAAATAAAGATTTATGATTAGGGTGTTTGTGTTTTATTTTTATTTTTTTTATTGAATTTTTTATTATTTAGATTTCTCGTTTTTTTTAAAAAAAAATATATAATAATAAAAAAATATATTTTGTATAAAATATTATTTAAGTAAAAAACTCAAATATCTAAACTAAATCTAAATTTAAAAAATAAAAAATAAAAAGAGAAAATGCACCCCAAAGATTCGGTTTCTAATCTATTATGACTTATTTTAGATAAAAACTCAATTTAATTAAATATAGGGATTTGACAGTTTGAATTAATATACACTATATAAAATTTCATTTTATTCAAAGCCCTTCATATTTTCTTAATTTATTCAAAGATTATTTCCAAAGTTCTATTCAAAATACTTTATTTCTTTTCATATTATACTTTATGTGTTTTTTATTTTTTTCAAACCGAAATATCTAAAATAATAAGTATATTTTTATAGAAAATTGAATTACAAAAATATTCTCTTTATTTCAACTAAAAATACTCCTTTTACTAATTTTTATCTCAATCAAAAGTATTCAAAATACTCTTTTTATTATTTTTATCTTACTCAAAAGTATTCATTAATCACGCATTAATATCAAATACTCATAATTTTTACATAAATTATAAAGAACAAAAATATCAAGATTATTTTACATACTTTCACTAACTATATCTTAATTCAAAATATTTTTTATTACCATTTTCGTTTTTCCACTTCAAAGTATCATTTCCTATTTTTTCAAAAAAAAAAAACAATAGTCATACACTAATATAAAAATATTTTAATGTTTACTTAAATGACAGATATACTATTGCATATACGATTATTTTTTTAGATTAGATCATATGCTGGAGTGCATACCGATGAATCCAATCTCAACTCCATGTTTTAAACTTAATTATTTTACTTAAATAAATAATTTCATAATCAAGAGTTTAGATTAATTTCAGTTATGTTGAATTAAAAAATTAAGCATAGCATCCACCCTGATTATTTTTATATATAAAAGGGCAAAAATATCAAAAATTCTTACGCATTTTCACTAACTAATAAAATACTATTATTTCATAATTTATAGTAAAACTTCAAATAGCTCTTTTGATTTGGGACTAAGAGAATATTATTTTTTAGACTACCACAAAAATTCAAATATAGTATATACTTTAGTCCGAAATAAAAGAAGTAACATTTTTAATTTGAAATTAAAAAACGAACACATCTTGTTCATTTGTTTTTTCTATACTATTAATAAATATTTAATTTTTTTTATTAACAGTTAATTTCTTAAAATTTACTACATTGAAATGCTTGTGTTAAATCCTCATTTATAATTCTTTTCTCCTTAAAAACTTTTCATTTATTCTTCATTACTTTCTACTTATAAATTTAATTTATAAAATTTCTATTATACCCGCGGTATAATCTTTTATTTATCTTATCAATCCAACCAAATAGAAAAATCCAATTTATTCATGCAAAATATACTTTTACAATGTGTTTAAGCTATCTTGAAACCTCAAATTCAATTTATTCATGCAAAACAACTCAAATTTTTATTTTACTTTTTTTTTACCCAGTACTTCTTGTTAAATAATTTTGTAATCTTCGAACCTATTTTATATATGTTTTTACAAGGCAAAATATACTTTTACTATGTATTTGAACTACCTATAAATTTTTAATAGTTGCCAGTAATTTCTTTTCAATTTTTTCATTATTTTCTTGTTATTGTTTATGAACATTTGTTTATCGAATAAATAATTTATTGTGTAACAATATTTTTAAGATAGAGTACTATATGTTTTTTACTTCAAAAGCATTAGCGTTCACTCAATTCCTATTTTATTACAATTTTGCCCTAAACCTGAAAGGATAAACGCATATAAAATTATAGTGATTGTGTTTAAAAAATGTAATATTGCAACGATGAATTTCATCGAATTGAAAAAAGTTGTGTTATCATTTGTACTTTTCATGGAAGAAAAATATATATTTTTTTAACAAAAATTGTAATTTTTTTAACTTCATTTTAATATCTTTTTATATATAAGATAATATTTCTACAAAATGTTTGACATACAAACTTTATTGAGTCAAGATCAATACTTATTTATAAATATTTTACGTTGTGTTTTAACAGTTTCTATTAATTTATTTAATTGTTATTATTTATTTTTCATTGAATATAAATATTTGTTTATTGAATCAAATACCATACAATTTTCACTTCAAATGCATAAGTATTCAATTGACTCTATCTTTTACTCCCTCCGTCCGTTTCTATGAGTCACATTTATCTTTTGCGTCATTGTACTTAACATTAAAAATATTATTATATTTGTATAACTTTTTATACAAATGTCCTTATATTAGTATTAGAAGACACTAATGAAAATATTTTTGTATTTTTTTTTAATTTGTACTACATTTTGATATAAATAATTAATATTCAAAAAGATCAATAAGCTGGACGGAGATAGTAATATATTGCATCTCATAATCCAGTGTATGAATTCAACTCCATATGCATGCATATATGACAATAAATGCAAATAAAATTATAAATGTTGTATTGGAAAAAAAATGTTATCACAACAAAAAATTACATTGATTCGAAAGGGGTTATGTTATTTGTATTTTCCACATGAAAAAAAAAAAAAAAAACAACAACAACAAACATGTTTTTTCAAACAAAAATTTGTACTTTTCGAATTCATTTTCAATATTTTTTGTAAAACAGTTGATACTTTAACAAAGTATTTTAAGTATCTATTTTTTTTTTACACAAACTTTATTAAGTTAGAATTAGTACTTCTTTTTTTATATACTTTATTAAGTTAGAATTAGTACTTCTTTTTTTATATTTTGCATTGTGATTCAATGGTTATTATTATTATTATTATTATTATTATTATTATTATTATTATTATTATTACTTTCTCCGTTTCAACTCAAAATATCATTTTTATCATTTTCATCCGTCACACTCAAAGTATTTTGTTCCTATTTTAGTATTAATACCAAAATACTTCAAACTTTTAACTAAATTACAAATATATAATTATATATACAATTACTTTATATATAAAGTGAAAGAGCAAAATGTCAAAATATTTTAAAAATTATTACTAATCAATAAAATATTATTATCTTTTTAATCTACTGCAAAATTCCAAAAGACCCCTTGAGTAGAACGGAGGAAGTATTTGTATTTGTTTTTTATTGTTTATGAATGTTTATTTATCAAATCAAATGACGTATGATCGAACAAAATTTTTAAAATTGAGTAATTCTTTATTTCAAAGGCAAGTGTTCACTTATATTCTATTATTGTATCCTAAATCTTTATGAATAAATTCAATTTTTTTAAGCTTATATGGACAATAAATTTAGAAAGAAAAAAAAAAAAAAAAAAAAAAAAAAACAATTATAAGCATGTGTTTAGAAAGTATGCTATTGCAATAATAAATTACATCGATTCAAAAGAAATTATATTGTCGCTTGTAATTTTCATATGAGAAAAACATACTTTTTCAAACAAATTATTGTTATTTTCGAATTCATTTCAACATTTTTTTGTATCATACTCAGTATTTCTACGAAATGTTTAAGGTACCTATATTATGTCTTACACAAACTTTATTCAATCGAAATTAAATATTTCATCATGAGTATTTTATATTGCAATTTAAGGGTTTCCCTTAGTTCTTTTAATTATTACTATAATTTACTAGGCATTATTTATGATTTTTTGTTATCGAATCAAGTTGACTTATTGTCAAATGATGCTTTAAAGATTGTACTAGTCAATTTTTTATTTTTTTTTCAAAAGCATGAGTATTTATTTGATTCCTATATTCTATTATTGCACTCTAAGATCCAATAGATAAAATTCAACTCCGTAGGCAAACGTGGAAACACGAATATAATTTATAACGGTTGTGTCGAAAATATATAGGGTAAACTGTTTTTTTTAGTTCAGTAATTAGGCTTTTTATCATTTTAGTCTTGTAAGCGGAGCCTGTCGCAAACTAGTCCCATGAATGAAAAATTTTCGCTGTTTTAGTCCTCCGGCGCCGGAGACGCCCGCGTGGCTCGCCGGAGGTGACATGACCGCCATGTGTCTCGCCAGGTCAGCGACACCTGGCGGACACGTCACCTCCGGCGAGCCATGCGGGCGTCTCCGGCGCCGGAGGACTAAAACAGCGAAAATTGTTCACTTATGGGACTAGTTTGCGACATGCTCCACTTACAGGACTAAAATGATAAGGGGTCCAGTTACGGGACTAAAAAAACAGTTTACCCAAATATATACTATCACAATGATAAATTACATCCATTCGAAAGGAATTATATTGTCTTTGTACCTTCAAGATAGAAAATTATAATTTTTCAAGAAAGTACTTTTCAAAGTAACTTGTGATACTTTTTTTGTAGAAGAGTTGGTACTTTGACAAGGTGTTCGAAATACCTATTTTTTACTTTACACAATTTTTATTTGGTCGAAATTGGTAGTTCTTTGTAAATATTATGGATTGTGATATTAGGGTTGTCATTAGTTATTTTTTTTAAAAAAAAATTAGTATTTACTTGTCATTGTTTATGAATGTTTATTTATTGAATCAAATGATTTATTGTCGATCGATCCTTTCAAGATTAAGTACCATATTTCACTTTGAAGACATTAGTGTTCACTTGATTTCTATCTTCTACTGTTGTGTCTTAAATCTCAATGAATAAATTCAACTTTATAAGTTTCTATCGATAATAAATGCAAATAAAATTATAATAGTTTATTGAAAAACATGCTATCGCAATAATAAATTATATCGATTCAAAAAGGGTTGTGCTATTTTTACTTTTCATATGAGAAAATTATACTTTTTCATACAAATGATACTTTTTAAATTTATTTTTAATACTTTTTATAGGACAATCAGAACTTATATAAAATATTTGAAATGTTTTTTTATATATACAAACTTTATTCGATTGAGATTAATACTTATTTATGAATATTTTAAATTGTCATTTAACGTTTTCACTAGCTAGCTTTTTAAATTATTATTTTCTCCGTCCGATTCTAAGGGTCTTGTTTACCTTTGGCGTCATTATATTTAACATTAAAAATATACTTATATTTATATAATTTTTTGCACAAGTGTCATTGTAATGGTATTACAAGACACTAATAGAAGTATTTTTGTTATTTTTCCTTGATTTTTATTACGTTTTCGTATAATAATTAATATTCAAATATCAAGACGCAAAAAGTAAACGAGACCTTTAGAGTTGGACGAAGGTAGTATTATTTTCTAGTTATTGTCTATTACTTTTTATCTATCGAATCAAACAATGTCAAATGATGCTTTAAAAATGAAGTATCTCACGTTTTACACTGCAGATATATGAGCGTTCATTTTATTCTATTTTTTTCTATTCCACCTCAAAATTAAATTTTTAAATTTATATGTCAAGAATTGAAGAACAATGGAGAATATTTTATTCTATTTTTTTCTATTCCACCCCAAAATTAAATTTTTAAATTTATATGTCAAGAATTGAAGAACAATGGAGAATTAGAAGCTGAAGGCTGCAAAATAAATTGGAACCGAGGTAAGGTGAGGGAGAAGATGAGAAAGTTGTTAAATGGGCTTCTTTTGTATTATGTTTTTTTGTCTTTTGTAGTCCACTGTCAATTAATTTTAAGCCCAAGTTACAATAATTTGTTAGGGATTAGATTCTGTTTGTTATCCTTTGTTATTCTGTGTCAACATGTATATATATATATATACACTGATATACTGTAAATCAATTCTTTGTGAAATACAAAAGTTCATCTTCCCAAATTCTCTTCATTATATGAATAATAAATACAAATAAAATTATAAGAATTGTATTGTTAAAAAAAAATTAATATCAGAACAATGAATTGCATTAGAGTAGGTTATGTTTTTGTTTGTATAATTTATATAAGAAAAAAAAATGATACAAATGTCTATACTCTTAAAATTCAATTTTGTATATTTTTTTTATAGGACAATACATACTTGTACATAATGTTTTAAATATGTTTGTTTTTCCCTTATACACTTATTTAAGAAAGAGTACCTGTGTGGTCGGGAACTCATAAAAAATACTATTTTTTCGTCTGATTATAAAATTTTATTTAATTTTTGTATCATTGTATTTAATATTAAAAATATTCATATAATTTTTTTTTTTATAAATATCATTATAATTTTTTATCATTTTTATTTAATTTGTACTGTATTTTTATATAATAACTAATAAAAAAAAACAGCTTTAGACAAGGTGGAAGTAAACCGGCGCCGGCGGTGAGGTTCGCGGTCCGATTTGAACTGGAACGGCCGCTCGAAGCCAGAGAACCGGCGGTTTGAACCGCTGGTTCGAGACCGGTTGGCTGCTGCCTCAGCCTCTTCCTCTTTTCTTTCATCTTCTCCTTTCTCTGCAATCCATTTTGCTTCCTCCTTCAGTGTTCTTTTGGTACTGAAATTTCTGTTATTCCCTTGTCTTGCAAGACGGCAATGGCAGCGACGCCGATCAGTGACCCAGATGCCGACGCCCCTACCAGTGTATCGACTCTGCAATTCGGAACCTCCGAAGCTCTGGATCACGTACGGAAATTGACGGATGTAGGAGCCATGACCCGATTCCTCCATGAATGCATTGCCTACCAGCGAGCCCTAGATCTGGAACTCGAAACCTTGCTTTCACAGCGCTCCGACCTCGATCGCCAGCTCTCCAATCTTCATAAATCCGCTGAGATTTTGGAGATCGTCAAGGCCGATTCTTCGTACATGCTCTCCAATGTTTCCTCCACCTCTTCTCTAGCCGATCAGGTCTCATCCAAGGTTCGTCATCTCGATCTTGCTCAATCGCGCGTTCAAGACACGCTCCTTCGGATTGACGCCATTGTCGAGCGATCCAATTGTCTTGATGGAGTCCACAAGTCTCTCCTCGCCGAGGATTTCGAATCGGCTGCTTCGTACATCCAGACTTTTCTGCAAATTGACTCTAAGTTCAAAGACTCCTCGGCCTCAGATCAACGCGAGCAGCTTCTTTCCTACAAAAAGCAACTGGAAAGCATTGCCAAGAAGAGGCTTGCGGCGGCAGTGGATCAGCGGGACCATCCAACAATCCTCCGATTCATTAAACTCTACACGCCTCTCGGTCTTGAAGAGGAAGGTTTGCAGGTTTACGTGAGCTACTTGAAAAAGGTCATCTCCACAAGATCAAGGACAGAATTCGAGCAATTGGTGGAAAATATGGAGCAGTCTAACAGTAACACTCAGGTGAATTTCGTAGCTTGTTTAACAAATTTGTTCAAGGACATTGTCTTGGCCACAGAACAGAACAATGAGATTCTAAGAAATTTGTGTGGTGAGGATGCCATTGTGTATGCAATTTGCGAGCTGCAGGAGGAATGCGATTCGAGGGGTTCTAATATTTTGAGAAAGTACATGGAGTATAGGAAGCTGGCAAAATTGACATCTGAGATCAATTCATATAAGAGTAACTTGCTGTCGGTTGGGGCAGAAGGTCCCGATCCTAGAGAGGTTGAGCTTTATCTAGAAGAAATACTTTCTTTGACACAGTTGGGTGAGGATTACACTGAGTACATGGTCTCCAAAATAAGGAGCTTGACCTCTGTGGATCCTGAATTAGGTCCACGGGCGACGAAGGCTTTTAGAAGTGGGAACTTCAGCAAAGTTTCTCAGGATATTACCGGGTATTATGTCATTTTGGAAGGATACTTTATGGTGGAGAATGTGAGAAAAGCCATCCAAATTGACGAGCATGTTTTGGATAGTCTAACCACTTCCATGGTGGACGATGTGTTTTATGTGTTGCAGAGCTGTTGTCGCAGGGCAATTTCTACCTCCAATATCAACTCAGTCATTGCTGTGCTTAGCAATGCAGTGAGCCTTTTGGGGGGTGAATATAGTGAGGCATTGCAGCAGAAGATGAGGGAACCTAACCTGGGAGCAAAGTTGTTTTCAGGTGGTGTTGGTGTGCAGAAGACTGGCACTGAGATTGCGACAGCCTTGAACAACATGGATGTGAGTAGTGAGTATGCCTTGAAATTGCGCCACGAGATTGAAGAGCAGTGTATGGAGGTATGTATTGATTTTCATCTGTTTTTAAATGCACTTTCCTAATATAATATTTTGCTGCTTTTACAATGTATTTTATATGGGTAAGGATTTTGAATTGGTATGTTGAATGCATAGCATATAAATTGAAGCTTTCGAAGAAATGATCAGAAGGTCAAATTTTAATCTGTAGACACTCTATCTATGATACCTGTATGAAATTTATTGGATCGGTAATGTCTCCAAATTGATTTTTCCTTCGGAAAATATGTTGTAATTCTTTAGTTGAGGCAACTTCATTAATTCTTGAATAGCTAAATTTAGTAGAGTAAATCTGTAGCCATTGGAGAAATGATAGTAAGTGGTGTAACTGTAAAGTGTTATAAATCTACCCCATTGTGGAATGATTCATATCGGGCTAATAACTTGTGTATTGATATTATATTTGGGCTGCAAGAGCAGTCATATGTCTGAAGTTGATGCATCTTTGTATATTTATTTGTCTCAGAGCTATTTTCCATTGTGTCCTAATCATTCATTTGCGAGTAACCCGAAAAATGGCTATTTATGTAGCCATGAGCTTGCTACGATAAACTTTTGTTGAGAATCATGCCGATTTGGATGCTCAATCTTAAACTATAAGGGACAGCCTAGAACATTTTAGTAACACAAATTATCTCATTGTGTACTGAACTTCCCTGTTTTAATCTAACTAGATTTCTCTTATTTGCCCAGGCATTTCCCACACCAGCTGACAGAGAGAGAATCAAATCCTGCCTGTCTGAATTGAATGAGATGAGCAACAGTTTCAAGAAGTTGCTTAGTGTTGGAATGGATCAACTCGTAGCCTCTGTGACACCCCGAATTCGGCATTTGTTAGATGGTGTGGCAACTATAAGCTACGAACTTTCAGAATCAGAATATGCTGAGAATGAAGTGAATGATCCCTGGGTGCAACGCCTCCTCCACGCTGTTGAAATAAATGTTGTCTGGCTTCAGCCACTGATGACTGCCAACAATTATGATACATTCATTCATCTTTTCATCGACTTCATTGTGAAAAGGCTTGAAGTGATAATGATGCAGAAAAAATTCAGTCAGCTTGGAGGCCTCCAGCTTGATAGAGATGTGAGGACACTGGTTAGTCATTTCTCCAGCATGACCCAGAGGACTGTTAGGGACAAATTTTCTCGTCTAACTCAGATGGCTACGATTCTGAACTTGGAAAAAGTATCTGAGATTTTAGATTTCTGGGGAGAGAACTCTGGCCCCATGACATGGAGACTAACTCCTGCAGAGGTCAGGAGAGTTTTAGGCCTACGAGTGGATTTCAAACCTGAAGCAATAGCTGCGCTTAAACTATAATTCCAGCTGTGTATCTCGAATCACGATTCCTGTGTTGTTTATGTTGCTGATGTGCTATTTCTTGGTTCATTTTTGTTTAATGAAAAGAATCATAAATTACAAGAGTTCGTGGCTTAGGTTATATCTTTCTAACAGATGATATATTTGTGAACAGTCTTCTGTGGCAAATAATTTCCATCAAAGATATTATGTGGGTGTTGTTGCTAATTAGGTGTGCGAAGAATTTGTAGCGGAAGGCCATTAATGATGCATGCTTTAGACTAGGGACTGTATTTTGTTACCGCCAATGAGAGATCTAAATTAGTTGATACTGGTATAGTTCAATTGTATGGTACAGAGCTAGACAGGAGAACACAATTTATTTTTCTGTGCAGAAGCAATTGTTCCTCGGCATTCTGATCTCTGTTTGTTCCTGTGGTGATGCTAATCAAAGTCACATAAAACAAGATGGATTTCCAAAAGGTAGGTGATGTTTCTGGTGTGATGTCATTAACATGTTTTTCTGTTCTAATTTAATTTATTTCAAGTGGCACATTCTGTATGTATTTTATAAAACCGAATTTAAGACAATGGTTTGAGACTGAATTTATTTCTGAGAGATCTGTATGTCCTCATGCATTATTATACTCACTTTCTATACACTTTTCAACATTGCCTACTCGAGTATGTTTGCTTGCTATATCAGGTGGGCATATCATTAATTGAAATAGTTCTGAGAATGTTGTGATTGCTTGCATGTTGTGGTTCAATCTTTTCAACCCTAGTATCTCTTACTGAACTTGTGAATTATCCTTGTTTTCGTTGAGAACATTAATGTTCTTTAAACCTCTGTTTCAAATGTTCAATGTGTATTTATTTGTCCTGGATTTCGTTGTTTTTCAAGATTCAGAAGTGCATCACCTGGATTTGGGAAGGAAAATGAAACTGGAAGTGAGGTCAGCTTGTCTCAGAGCTGATTGTTGGTTGTGTGTGTGCCCTGGTGGTAGATTTACAGTCCGTGAATGATATAGTTTAGTTTGAATTTGTAGTGTACAGTTACGCCTCGCTGCTACTATATTTACATTGTAATATGTTTTTGTAGATTTTACATGGTTTTTCGATGGGAAGTGTTTGGATAGTTACTGAATCATTCAAAAGAGTTGCATAGCAAGGATTTGGTGAGAAAGTTCGGTCTTTTGGCTTGGTAGGATATGCATAAAGAAAGCAGTTAAAAGGTATGCAATTTTGATGTGCCTTGAATCTCCAAATAGGATGTTGGTTTATAATTCTGAATTTACAGAGCTGTGTCTTTGCTCATTGCACAACAAATTTGAGTGTTACACTGTAGAAACATTTGCTATTAGATGTAACATACTTGTTTAGTGATAGTTGTAGGCATCAATACAGTTTCAGAACATGATTGAACATGGTGGAGATCCAAATATTAGAAAGCTGTGTATAAGCAATGAAAAATACTTCATAGTTTGGAATGTTTATTTGTATTGTTTCTTACATTCAATATCTCTAATGGTTCCATCGTGATATTCTAATTTGTTGTTTGTGTGAAGCTACATTCGGAGGAGGGAGTATTGCCCTGTCTTGTCTCAACTGCTTGGAATAACAGTGATGTGGGTCTGGAAATCGCATATAAACAAAACTTGCATAATTCTTGGTGCCAGCTATCTTAGTATTGTTTCTTATTGGTATCCATGGATGTCTTCATTCATCTTTGATTGAATCCACAGGTATGTATCCATTCTCAGGATTGGCATGTTTTCTACACCAGTAATGTGTGCGGGGATCCTTGATGATCATGTTTTCTTGAATGAACAGATATATTGCACCGATTCTTGAAGGAGCATGAACAACCTCCACGGAAAGAAGGGTATTGATCTGTGGTGGATGATGGTATTCACTGATAGTGCAGAGATTGACAGGAGGCAAGATGAGGAGTTTTCAAGTCAAGGTTAGGCTAGGCAGTTAGTTGAGCGTTGTCCTCGGGGAGAATGGCTCGACTCTACCCTTACACTAGTGTTCTGATTGAGACTTGAGATTGAAGAGAGTTGAAATAATATTTATTAATTCAGGTCAGGTCTGGTCTGGAGTTTTGCCTTTTCTTGGTATCATTCATGAGATTGGGATTGAGTTCAGATTGATTGACTGTCTGACTTTTTCTCTTTTTCGTATGATTCATATGTGGGAATCTATAGCCGCTGTTTGAAAGTGTGTACTGAGTAACTCCGGGCGGTAGCAGGTGACCTAAAAGCGTCGGAGGTTTAAATCTATGACCTCACAGTTATAAGTCCATCAGTTCACTCTACACCAATAGACCATCCCTTACTGGACGACGATTGTCAAGACTCTTTAAATATCTGTGAGAGAGAGATATCTATGGAAGAGGGAGTATGTAAGGCAAGGGAAGTTTGCTTATTTTGACCGGGAAAGAAGAAAAAAAAATGCCAATCATAGTAGGCTTTGAGTCTTAGAGGGTGTATCCATTATGACTCTTAGTAAGATTTTTGTTGGATTTTTAAAATATGAATGTATTGAATTCAAACTTTTAAAAGGTATTCAATTCAAATATATGAATTTTATTACATTTTGATTAAAAAATTATGAAAATTTTGTATAGTATCAAATCTTTTTTGATAAGTAGAGATTTTCATGGATTTTTATTATTATTATTATTATTATTATTATTATTATTATTGTATACTTGATAAATAATACTATCTCCATCGGGGTACAAATTAAGAAAAAATTGCAAAAATATTTTTCATTAGTGTTTATATAAATGATACTTTTAATGTTAATTACTCAAAATGTAAATATGGTCCATAAAGGCGGACGGTAGAAGTAAGATGATATTTATTAATATTATTATAATTTTTTAATAAAAATATTAATTAAAATTAAAATATATTAGCGAATTATTATCAAATTTTTTGAAAATATATATTTTTACATTATAAATATAATATTAAAAAAATTATTATTGTAATAAATATGTATTACTGTAGTTTTTTTTTCAATTACTGAATACAATATGTTGTCATTTTGGTGTCGTTCTTCCTTTTCAATTATCGAATACACTATATTATCGGTGACACTGAAATATATATATATATATTTCGTTGAATCTTTAGTTTATATTTAGTTACTTTTTTTATTAAAATATTTTTTTTTAAAAAATGATAAATTATATCTTTGATTTTATTTATATAAATATCTATTTTTTATGTAAAAAAAATATATAACTAATAATAATTTTGTCCCATTTATTCTGTCATTTTTTTTTGCAAAGTATTATACACTTAAATCTTTTTTTAATTTTTTAATTTAATTTTTTTAATTTTAATTATACTAATTAGTTATCTTAATTTTAATTTAAATTTATTTTTATTAAATAATAATTATTTTCAATAATACATTCTTAATTATTTACTAATTATATTTCTCCTAAATTCTCGTGTCTACGGTAAAGTGGACACGATACCTGATACCTGGGACGGAGGGAGTAATAAAAAATATAAAATAATTTAATATATTGAATGATATAATATAATACTAAAAGTTATAAAATTAATATTCATATACAATATAGTAGTGTATCTATATGTTATAATATTTCTATATTATTAATAATTATATATTATTTTTTATTTATTTTATAAAAATATAATAAAGTAACTTTAATTATAAATATATTATATTTATAAAATTTGTGTTTGATATAAATTTATATAATTATATGTATCAATACAAAAATTATTATTCAATTATACGAAATCCATATAAATTCATAAAAATTCAATCACATCTGTAAGAATCAATCTAAATCAATTATTAAAATATAAAACTCAATATAGACTCTATGAATTTTCTAAATCGACATAAATTCATAGACTCTTTAAAATCTAAAGAAATCTATTAAAATCTCAATTAAATACACCTCCTTAATTCCAACTAGGAATTAAATACTTTAAATTAAATATTATTTCATTCGTTTCAACTCTAAGTATTTTTTTACTATTTTTTTTATTCAAATGTATTCATTTTTTATTTTAGAGAAAGTAATTATGCATTAATATCAAAATACTTTTAAACTTTTACTTAAATTACAAAAATATTATCATACATACAATTATTCTAGTCAAAAGGGCAAAATGTTTATAAAATTTTACACATTTTCATTGACTAATAAAAATAATATTATCTCCGTCATTCAATTCTGTTTTCATTTCTTTTGTAATTTACAAATGAAATAGGAACATAATAAAATGATAGAGGGAGTATTATTTTTTAATTTACTATAAATCTCCAAAACTTCCTAGAGGGAGTATTAATATGAAGCCAAATTATAAAATTTATTTACAATATACCCCATTCGTTTAAAAGTAAACTTTTTATTTTACCATTGTTGATGCAATTTTTCAACAATATAAAGTAAAACCCGAAAATAGAAATTATCTTCGAATTTGATAAAATAAAATGCCTGATATTAAAAATCCCTAGACACCGTAGGATACATAAGTAAACTACGAAAATAAATACTACAGACTGAAAAAGTAAATGGTGATCCCCAAAACAAATTTCACTGAATTTGATGTCGATTGAAGATGTTTTCCCAGAATAGACCCAAATCTTTAAATAGTCCATAAAGAAACGTTTTGAACCGTCGTCTGGTCGGTTATAGCAACCGCCATCAACCTCTCACTAATTTCTTCTCCATTGGCATGTGTTTTAACTGTTTCACCAATTTTTCCTCCATTGACACGTGTCTTAACCATCTCGCCAACCGCTCCTGCCAATTACAGGACTTAACTGGCTCAACCGACCGCCTCTGAACACCTTAACTGGCTCGACCGACCGCCTCTGAACACCTTAACTGGCTCGACCGACCGCCTCTAAACACCTTACCTCCTTAAATGGACGGCTGGTCCCGAACGACCACTCAACCGCCTAGCATACTTTAGACAGATTATTTAAAATCTATGTCAACCACCACAACCAGGTCGTGCCTTCATATCCGCTCGCCAGTTGTAAGTTCTCTCAACCGTCTTTTTAGACGGATCATAAATCACCATCCGACAGAGAAACCGTCTGAACCATCCGCCGACTGAATCTACCGAATAACCTAACCGACCAATCCTGATACTAACTGGTCGCTAGGCCAAACGACTAATCAGTTGCCCACTCGAGTGACCACCATTCGGTCCCTTCAAACAGTTGAACAACCATTCGTCCAGACGATTAATTGGTCGCCCAATCAAGCGACCACCATCCAGTCCCTTCAATCGGCTGAACAACCATTCATCCAGACAACTCATCGGTCGCCCAATCAAGCGACCAATTGACCGCCCTTTCAAGCGACTAAACTACTGTTTGACCAAATGACCGGCCAATCGATCAGGCGATTAAGCGACCAATTAACAGATCTTTCTTTGTCCGACCAATTAACAGACCTTTCCTCTTGACCGACCTCCGTGTCTACCATCTTATCTTTCTTCGTCCGACCTCCTTTTGTCCGACCTCTGTGTCTACCATCTCATCGTTCTTCACCCGACTTCCTCTTTTGACCAACCTCCGTATCGGCCGTCTCATCTTTCTTCGCCCGACTTCCTCTTTTGACCGACCTCTGTATCGGCCGTCTCATCCTAATCACAGGTTTCTCCTGAAAAAACCCATTTCTTAATAACACTTGGGCCGTTTGGCTAATATTCAGACCCATTTAGGATCTCACTGCCATTAACAGGCCCATTGAACTATACACCAGTCCACAGCCCTAGGCCCATTCTCGAAAACCTTGCACATTGTTTTTTTTACTCAACAACTTGCCTCCTCCCGCCCTACTCCTAAGCGTTACTTATTGTGACGTTTAGAAGTTTGTAGTACAGTGCCATCATTACACTGTTTCATGTCACATCATGGGGTTTATGTAAAAACCCTTCTCTCACCCGTCCATATTTACGTACTTAAAATCTTGAAATTCTCTTTTGTATAAGCCAACCCCGGGTCTCCATCGGCTATCCCTCAACCGACCTTCATCATCCGAGGCCACATCAGCCTCAGATCCGATCTCCATCATCCGAGGCCACGTCAGCCTCAGATCCGACCTCCATCAGCCGAGGCCACGTCAGCCTCAGATACAACCTCCATCAGCCGAGGCCACGTCAGCCCCTGATCCGACCTCCATTTATCGCGGACTGGTGGTGGCTTGCGCAGTGGTCGATCTCGCATTACCATTTTATCCTTTAACTGTACTTCGAATGAGCCATCCTTTTTGTCCCACATCTCAGCCACCCTATTTTTGTAGATTGTAAACGTATCATCCTAGTCAAGCTCTTGTTCCTTTGGCTTTCGCTCCTTCCGTTTGTTGTATCCTTCATCATCCTTTTGTGGGCTCTGTGAAGAACGCACAAAGATCACTGCTGCAATAGTTACTTTTGGGAAAGGCTGCCGCTCCACTCCCATCATCACATATTTGAATCTTCCAGCTTTGATCGCCCTCTGGATTTCCTTTCGGAAGTGCATACACTGGTTTGTGTAATGCGTAAAAGAGTTATGTCACTTATAGTATGGCCTTCCATTTATCTCATCCTTCGTTGTCAACCGTTGCCTCTTCGGTATGCGAATTTGCCCATCCGCTAGTAGAATATCCAAGATTTCACCTGCTTTGGATGCATCAAACGTCGGTTGCTCCCGCTCTTCTACCCTTGGAAGGGGCTTCAATTTGGAACATACATAGGACTTGTTGTTTACAGTTTCAGCAACACCTTCCCTTTTTTTTTCGTCTGGTGCATATCTCTGTATCGACACTGGCCATATGACGGAAGTTGTGATCCTTTTCTCTAAACAGAGATTCTAACCTCCCCGCGTTGGATGCTAAACTGGCCAGATCTTGAACGTCGTGGGTCGTTAAAGCCTCCACCAGTCGTGTATGCATATTCCTGACCACCAAATTGGTCATCTCGCTCTCCTCAATGATTGTCGGGCAACGTCCCTTCATTAGTCGTATCCGCTCTATGAATTGGTAGGCGGTCTTCTCCGGCATTTGCCTGATTTCCAGGAGGTTTGTGAGTGAGACTGTCGGAAGAGGATTAAAGAACCTTGCATGAAAGGCCGCTTCTAAGCCCTCCCAAGTTTGCAATTGTCCTGGTGGAAGATTAGCAAACCAGGAAAAAGTTGTTCTGGTGAGCGACAATCTGAACAACTGCAATTTATGAAACGAATTATTGCCCACTTCCCCTAGTTGAGCTGTGAAACGTCCCACATGCTCAATGGTTGAGGCTTCATCTTTCCCCGAGAAAGAGTGAAAATCTAGTGGCCTATAATTTCTCGGGAGAGGATGCTCATTGATGATTCTCTCTGGAAATGGCCTTTGATATGCCGGCCTGTTCACCATTTAAGGATTCGTTCCGAAATGCACCCGCAAGACTTGAGCAATGTCTTCCGGATCCACTATGGGTGGAATAGGGTCGAAAACAATAATGGTATTATGAGTCTGACCTCCCAATCTTTCTTCTCTGAGGACGGTTTGTTCGGCTCTGACACCCAGTGGAACATTATTTGGGTATGTTAGAGAAGTCTTTCCCCTGTCAACCCTAGTAGTGGCACTTGGAAGAGTGCTATCTACATATAAAGGCCTCGCAAAATTTGTTTGTAATCTGGATGGTGATATCCCTGGCGGTGACTGGGTGGGTTGAAGAGTAACCCTTGATAGAGCCTGATCTAGCATGTTTTGCATGAGGTTTTGTTGCTCACGCAACATATTCTGCAAGACCAAAGTTTGCTGATTGTTCAATTGTTGAACATAAGACACCCAATCGGCAGGTACTTGTGGTGTTTCCCCTGCATTCGGCATAGCAAGTGGTGAAATTGTTTCTCCCACCGGTGTTGAAGATACTTGGGGCTGTGAGCCTGCCATATGGATCCTTCTGATGATTCAGCCGGACCTCAGTCGTATAAAATTCTCTTTTGACATAGGATCAACAATCTTGCCTTTCTCCGACTGTGGTCGCCAAATTGTTGATGCAATTTTTCAACAATAAAAAGTAAAATTCGAAAATAGAAATTATCTTCAAATTTGATAAAATAAAATGCATGATATTAAAAATCCCTAGACACCGTAGGATACATAAGTAAACTAGGAAAATAAATACTACAGACTGAAAAAGTAAATGGTGATCCCCAAAAGAAATTCCACTGAATTTGATGTCGATTGAAGATGCTTTCCCAGAATAGACCCAAATCTTTAAATAGTCCCTAAATAAACGTTTTGAACCGTCGTCTGGTTGATTATAGCAACCGCCATTAACCGCCCACTAATTTCTCCTCCATTGACACGTGTTTTAACTGTTTCACCAATTCCTCCTCCATTGACACGTGTCTTAACCATCTCGCCAACCGCTCCTGCCAATTACAGGACTTAGCTGGCTCGACCGACCGCCTCTGAACACTTTAACTGGCTCGACCGACCGCCTCTAAACACCTTACCTCCTCAAATGGACGGCTGGTCCCGAACGACCACTCAACCGCCTAGCATACTTTAGATAGACTATTTAAAACCTATGTCAACCACCACAACCAGGTCGTGCCTTCATATCCGCTCGCCGGTTGTAACTTTTCTCAACAATCTTTTTAGACGGATCATAAATCACCATCCGACAGAGAAACCGACTGAACCTACCGAATAACCCAACCGATCAATCCAGATATTAACTGGTTGCTAGGCCAAACGACTAGTCAGTTGCCCACTCGAGTGACCACCATTCGGTCCCTTCAAACAGCTGAACAACCATTCGTCCAGACGATTCATTGGTCGCCCAATCAAGCGACCACCATCCAGTCCTTTCAATCGGCTGAACAACCATTCGTCCAGACAACTCATCGGTCGCCCAATCAAGCGACCAACTGACCGCCCTTTCAAGCGACTAAACTACTGTTTGACCAAATGACCGGCCAATTGATCAGGCGATTAAGCGACCAATTAACAGATCTTTCTTTGCCCGACCAATTAACAGACCTTTCCTCTTGACCGACTTCCGTGTCTGCCATCTTATCTTTCTTCGCCCGACCTCCTTTTGTCCGACTTCCGTGTCTGTCATCTCATCTTTCTTCACCCGACTTCCTCTTTTGACTGACCTCCGTATCGGCCGTCTCATCTTTCTTTGCCCGACTTCCTCTTTTGACCGACCTCCGTTTTGGCCGTCTCATCCTAATCACAGGTTTCTCCCGAAAAAACCCATTTCTTAATAACACTTGGGCCATTTGGCTTAGGACTCATTTAGGATCTCACTGTCATTAACAGACCCATTGAACAATACACCAGTCCACAGCCCTAGGCCCATTTTCGAAAACCCTGCACATTGATTTTTTCTTACTCAACAACCATTTTAGTGTGTTCAAGTCAAATATTTTTATTTTTTTTTAATTATAAATAACTATCAACTAAATATCAAAATACTTCTAATTTTTTACTTTTCACATTACTTTTACTTTAATATAAAAGTAAAATAGATATTACACTTTTATTATACTGTATATTTATAAAATATTAATCTACCTTAATTTACATGCAAAAGTCAAATGGTAAACTTACCGGTGGACAAAGGGAGTATAAGATAAAATTTTGGAAAAAATTCAAAATCGATCCCGATGAAAATATAAAGAATTAATTTTAGTTTCAATGTAAATAATTCATTAATTTTTATTTCAATATAAACAAATTTAATCATTTTTAGTTTCATCGATAAGAAACTAATGAATAATGTTAACCTGAAAATAAAGAGTTTGATGTGGCATCTGATCTGAACGAATATGGCCGTGTTTCATTTTGAAATCGAAAATAAACGAGACTGCAACATAATTTTTCAATATATAATATTTTTCAAACAGGTTTTGTAATGATAAAGATTCTCAATATATAATATTACATTCGTCCTACTCTAAGAATTTCATTTACTTTTTGTGTGTTGATCTTTGAATATTAATTATTATATCAAAACGTAGTACAAATTAAAAAAATAGCAAAAATACCTTTATTAGTGTCTTATAATACTATTATAATGACACTTGTGCAAAAAGCCATACAAATATAAAGATATTTTCACCATGCCCAGTTTGTGCGTAAGACAAAGTTAACTACAATGACGCAAAAGGTAAATGAGACTGTTAAATATAATACCCCCTCCGTCAAGTTCTAACGGTCGCATTTACCTTTTGCGTTATTGTAGTTAACATTAAAAATATCTTTATATTTGTATAATTTTTTGCACAAATGTCATTATAATAGTATTATAAGACACTAGTTTTCATATAATAATTAATATTTAAAAATAAACACGTAAAAAGTAAATGAGACCCTTAGAGTCGAACGAAGATAGTATAAATATTTATTTATATTACATCAATCAATTATTTTATTTAAAATTTTAACGTTGAAAACTTCAATCTCAACTTTAAAACTTAGAGACAAAGTATCATCCTCAATTTAAGTGTGTAGTATGCATCAACATTCAACAGTACTTTTTAGTAGTTTTCGTGTGATGGTAGGAAAACTATTATTATTATTATTATTATTATTATTATTATGTAGGCACACAACACAACCCTACCCTAACATATCATAGCTTAGGTTTGGGACCAATTAAATAGCCTAGCAGTACGTACATTTATTATTGTTTGTATATTAATTAAAGAATAATAAAATTTTCATTAATAACCTCAAAATATATACTCCTTCGTTCAATTTAATGTACTTTCTTATAAATTCTTTTATATTAGTCGGTCTCAATATAATAGTTTTTTTTATTTTTATCTGTTTCAAAATAATAGTCTTATTTTTATAAATAATCATATTATTATAAAACTACTATTATTTATTATTATTACACAATTGTCACTGCGTTTTACACTAATACACTCAAGAGGGCAAAAATGTCTTTTGCCTATACTTTTTACCTACCATTTATATAATATCAATATTCCTTAAATTTTGTGCCCAACACAACCAAGATTATAGTTCCGGGACAGATAGAGTAATAAATTAGTACTTTCACCATCTCACTTTTTCGTCAAATATTTTATTTTTGTCAGTTTCATCTTAATTATATTGTTTACTTATTTTAATTTTAATTTATAATTATTTTTATTAATATATTTATTAATTATTTACTAATTATATTTTAATGAATTTCTGTATCTGCAGTCAAACGGAAACAAGATGGGGGACGGATGGAGTAAAAAATAGTTCTTTCATCATTCAAACCCTCATTTTTTCTTTTGAGTTGTCGTAAAATAAATAAATTTATTTTTTTAAGAAAAAAATTATTATATTTTTGTAATTTTTTATTATAAAAGAAAAAAATAACAATTATTATTTATTTTTATTAAAATTTGTGTTCGGACAAATGAGCACACAATTGTATGATGGAATGAATAATATATATTGCCAAATAAAACTATGTAAGATAATTTTGATATTTTTAACTTTGAAATACAAGAAAAAAAATGATATTTTTGTAAAAATTCAGAATATTTTAGTATTTAGATATGATTATTTTAGGATAAACTGATTTGTTAAACTCGTAACTAGATTTCTTTAGCATTGTAGTCCCGTAACTGGAGTCTGTTGCAAACTAGTTCCATAAGTGAAAATTTTTTGCACTTTTAATCATTCGGCGCCGGAGATGCCTACATTACATCTGCTTGGCTCGCCGGAGGACACGTGGCTGACATGTGGATTTTTTTTATTTTCTTAAAATTTATTTATTTATTGTCTTTTCTGTAATAATAAAAAATTTGAAAATAAAAAATTGAAAAAATTATAAAAATTCACATGTCCGTCAGGTATCGCTGACCTGGCGAACACGTGTCCTTCGACGAGCCACATGGATACCACGTAGGTATTTCCGGCACCGGAATACTAAAATTGCGAAAAAAATTTATTTATAAAATTTATTTGCAACAAACTCCAATTAAGGTACTAAAATAATAAAAAGGGTCCAATTACCAGACTAAAAAAATAGTTTACTCTTACTTTTACTATAATCGAAAAATAATAGTAGCATCTTTGAGTGAAATAGATAAAAATATATATATAGGGTGTGTTTGTTTGAAGGTTTGGATTTTTGATTGGGATTTGAATAGTAAAAAATTTGAATTTGAATAGTTGTATGATGTGATATAAATAAGAATTGATGTAATGTTTTAAATGTAAAATTAATTTTTAGTATAATATAAAAAATAAAAAATAAATTTTTGATTTAATATTTTTAGAAAAAATTTTTTATGGAAATAGTAGAAATCCCACAAAATTCCTCAAACAAACACACTATAGTAAAAATATACATTTCATAAAAACAGAGTATATGTTATTTATTTTCATATGTTCAAATATAAATTAGTATATTTTATTATTTTAAGTAAATGTGGACTTTACAGGACCTTATAAATATTAACAGGACCTTATAAATATTAATATATTTATTTATATCAATATTATTACATCAAATTTAAATAAGGGACAAAAAAGTCTTTATATGCAAAATATCTATAAACTATTATTAAATAATAGTTCAAATTTATTCACGTTAAATATACATATTAAATATAACTTAATTAAATTAAATTTGTAACATTGTATACGTAGGATCACCTAAGTCCTTGTTATTTATATATTTTTTTAGCAAATTACCATAAAATCTTATGTGGTTTGCTAAATTTGTTGAAAACCTCGTCTACTTTTAAAATTCCAAAAAATTTATTTGTAGTGTGTAAAACGTTGCTGAAAAACTCCCCTCCATTAGGACTTAACGGAGAGTGTTTTTCACGCGCTTCAAATGCGATTTTTGGTCCAAAAAGTGATAACCTTCTCTATAAAGTTACTAAAATGATCCTCGGACTTTACTTTATGCACTCTTCTCTCATTCTCCTTCGCCTTTCCTTTCTCTTTCTCATTCCCTTTCTCTCTTCTCTTCTTCCCCTTCTTTTATTCCTCCATTCAGACTCACCTCAATTTACATAATAGAATAAATTTGAGCAAAAATTTAAATTAAATTTAAAGCACATCATGAGACTCGAACAGTTGCAGCCTAAATTCAACTTGGAAATCAGAAACTTTTATACGCAATAAAAACGTTATTCAGAATCGAGCAATGATATTATGTATGAAACAAACATATTTTTCTCAAGATTTCTCAAATTAGGTATGTTTTTCTCAAGATTCTGGTTAAACTTCAAACTCCCCAAATTCAAATTGGTAAGAATTTTAATCAAATTTGAATGAGTACAAAAACAATTAGATTTTACGATTTAGACACTCGATTTATGAATCTAACAAACAAAATCGATAATCAATCTCTTAAACTGAAATGAAACTTTAAAAAATAGAGGTGAAAAAAAAAAGGAGAAAAAGAAAAAAGAAAGAAGAAGAAAAGGAGATGGGCAATGGAAAAAGAAAAAATATAAAAAAAGAAGAATATGTATGTATGAGTGTATATCTATGTGTAAAAAAAAAAGAAACATAGGTGAAAAAAAAAAGAACGGAGAAGAAAAAAGAAGAAAAATATGTATGTTTGTATTTTTAAGTGTAAAAAAAATAAAATACAGAGGTGGAAAAAATGGAGAAAAAAAAAGAAGAAAAAATAAAGAGAAAGAGAGTATGTGAGCATCGGTGTGTGTATCCATTTTTTTTACAAACATACACATACACACACCGATGCTCACATACTTCTCTAATTATAATTTTTCTAAATTTTTATATCTACGGTAGCTTAAATACTTTATTGGAAATTGATTGAGTATTAATTATTATTACAACAATGTTATTAACATAATTTAACTATGTTATATGGATGCGGGGCCTGTCATATATAATTAGTGTATATATATATACACATAGTATAATATATGTGATATTATAAATATACTAAAATATATATGTTGATTATCTTTATATCATATGATCGGTCCATGTCCCATGTTTCAAAATATCCACAAGAGAAATTATACATTTATGCTTTTATTGTATTGCACATATATAAAATATTAATATTTTAAAATTTAAGAGAAAAATTTATTTTTAGTCCAATTGTATACTATAATTATCAATTTTGATCTTACTAATTTTATTTTTTTTATTATTAATTTTTATTTCATTCAAATTAAACTTATCAATTTTAGTTTCATAGTTGTTGACAGGACTGAACACAGCTATCTCATTTTCAGGATATATTCTGAATAAAGTTATGTTCCTGCTCGTGTTCATATTTGTGTTATGAAAATAGTCATATTTTTGTCCATGTTCACGACCTTATTTTTAATATGGTCACGTTCATCCCCTTTTTTGAATATAATTATGTTATAAGTCATATTCATTATCATTGTCACTTTTATGTTCAAATTACTTGATATATATATAGATTGATAACTCAGCAAAAATATTTTTAACAATTATTTAAATATATAAAAAAAATAATCAAATTTTAATATTTTAAAAAATATTGAAATTTTTTTTTATAAAAATAATAAATTAATATATTTTTTAATAATTATAATTATATATCTTTTAAAATTTATAGTAATTTTTTTCAAATTTTAATTTCAAAATTAAAAAATAAATTTAATTTATAATAATTTAAAATATAGATATTATAAATATTATTAAAAATTTTATATTTTAACTAAATTTTTTTTAAGCAATATCAATAATTTATATAATTAATGCATAGTTATAATTCTTTATTAAATAAAATATTTTTAAAATAAGATTTTTATTTTTATTTAAAAATTAAATTATTTTAAATATTTTATTATAAATTTTGTAAAATATATATAGTTATCATTATTAATACTATATAGTATTAATCATTATTTTTATAGAATGTTTTCACGTCATTACTTAAAATATTAAAATTTGATTATATTTGTATGTTTAAATTATAAAATATATTTTGTTGAATTATAAATATATATATCAATTTGAAAAAAAAAAAAAAAAGTTAAAATGATAATGAATATGATTTATAATATGATCATATTCAAAATAAGATTATGAACATAACCTGTATTAAGAAAATGACGATAAACCGATGTATGAACATATTCATGTTCTGAACAGGGTAATGAGCACGATCGTTTTGATTCTCTTGATAGCTTAGTCATGTTTTTTATTCATTCAACACGGTGGTGCTCAAGCTAACATGACCATATTCAAGCCAATACGGCTATGTTCAATCCCAGTACTATGAGATTAAAATTGATAAAATTTTTGTTTGAATGTGACCAAAATTGATAAAAATTGTTGGAAATTTTGGGGGAAAATAATGAGATTGTGTTATTGATCATCAAAATAAGGAGCCTATATATTGGTAATACAAAACAGACTCGATAGACTCAAATCTAAGTAATCTAATCTATGAATAAGATCAAATATAGATATAAATCTACTAAATCTAAAACTAAATATCTAAAATATTTCAACATCCCCTCAAACTTAAGTGGTATAACAAAAACCAACTTGAGTTTGATGAGAAATTTGAATATAAACACAAAAAGAAAACATAAATAAAATTAGCAGTTGACTCTCCAACCACCGGAGTCGAAAACGATATGACTCTTCACCGGAGCGAAAAACGAGATGACTCCACCGAAGCCGAAAACGATATGACTCCACCGGAGCCGAACACGAGATGACTCTCCATCAGAACCGAAAATGACATGACTCCACCGGAGCCGAAAATGACATGACTCCACTGGAGCCGTCGAAAACGAGATGACTCTCCACATGAGCAAAAAACGAAATGACTCCACCGAAGCCTAAAACGACATGACTCCACTGGAGCCGAAAACGACACGACTCTACCGGAATAAAAAACGAGATGACTCCATCGGAGCCAAAAAACGAGATGACTCTCCACCGGAGTCGAAAACGAGATGACTGACTCTCCACCGAAGTCGAAAACGAGATGACTCTCCACCGGAGCAAAAAACGAGATGACTCCACCGAAGCCGAAAACGATATGAGCCAAAAAAACAAGATGACGCTCCACCGGAGCCGAAAACGAGATGACTCCACCGGAGCCGAAAAACGATATGACGCTCCACCGGAGCCGAAAACGAGATGACTCTCCACCAGAGTCGAAAACCATATGACCACCGGAGCCGAAAACAGACAAATCGCAAACATCGAACAGATCAAATCGCACGCAGGCAACAGACAAAACAGACGGCAGATCATAGACAGATTTCCGGCAATAAATAAAAAACCAAAGATGGCAGATCACACACAGGTAACAGACAGACAACGACAGATGGCAGATTGCACGCAATAACAGAGAGACAACGACAGATGGCAGATCACACGCAGCAACAGACAGGCAACGAACATATGGCAGATCGTTTCAAATCGCTCGCAGGCAGCAGACAAGCAACGAAGATTTCAGATTGCACACAGACAACAGACAAACAACGGACAGATGACAGATCGGAGACGAGACAAATTTGCAAAAAGACAAGTTGCAAAAGCATAATCTCAAAATCACAAGACCTCCGGGTACAATTCAGGTTGAATGTACCCGGAGAAACGCGGATTGATAGACTATATCTACGGCATGAGAAAAATAGGCTCTGATATCATGTTGGAAATTTTGGGGGAAAATAATGAGATTGTGTTATGGATCATCAAAATAAGGAGCCTATATAGGTAATACAAAACAGATTCGATAGACTCAAATCTAAGTAATCTAATATATGAATAAGATCAAATCTACATATAAATCTACTAAATCTAAAACTGAATATCTAAAATATCTCAAAAAAAAAAAATCAATTGAATTAAAATTGATAAATAAAAAATATTTTTTTTGCTAATAATCTAAATACGAAAAGTAAATTAGCACATTGATACCGAGACCGATTAATTAATTTTGTACATAGAAATTCAAGTTATATACATTTGATATGATGTTTGTTTGGGGATTTGGATATTAGAGTTGGGATTTGAATAGCGATAAATTTGAATTGAAATAGTTATGTGATATTATATAAATAAGTATTGATGTGATATTTTGAATGTAAAATTTGATTTTTAGTATAATATTAAAAAAAATAGATATTTGATCTGATATTTTTCTTAAAAACTTTTTATGTATAATAGAAATTTTAAAAAATCTTCCAAAAGAATACATAAGATACAAATTTTATTAATATTTGCATTGGACCACTATTTATGCAAAGGTAATTGTACTAATTAAATATAATTAGCACTGTATTGATAGTATATTAATAGATATACAAAATAGAATATTAGATACAAATTTACAATACATATAAAATAGAATTAGCAATACGTACTAATATTTTATACAATATGTATATGTTGTTATATTTTCATATGTTATCTATAATATTTTTATGTATTGATTAGGACAATCAGTATGGTGTCAATTACTATTCAATCAACACTCTAACCAAAGAGCACTACTTATGCATGTAATGTAATGTTTCATCTGTCCGTCTCTTAGGTTCACATTTATTTCTTGCATCTTTGTACTTAACATTAAAAATATTTTTATAATTGTATAATTTTTTTTTTACAAATGTCATTCTATTAGTATTATAAGACACTACTTAAAGTATTTTTGAATTTTTTTTTAATTTGTACTACATTTTAATATAATAATTAATATTCAAATATCAATATGCAAAAAGTAATTGGGACCCTTAAAGCCGGATGGGGGTATTATTTTATATGAACTAGACATCAATACATGCTATATATATGGCATTAGATAATTTATGATTATTTATATTAAAAAAAAAATTGTTTTAATATGGTAATGTTTATAGTTTTGTTTATACTGTTTATAATTCAATTAAAATGTTTTTATAATTATTTAAAGATATATAAAGCCATCAAATTTTGTTATTTAAAATTCGATTGTAAAATAGCAATAATATATTTTTAATAATTGTAATCGTACATTTTTGTATTGTCTTGGTGTAGGAGCACTTTTTACTCTTGTTATAGTGTTGACTCTTTTGCATTTGCATTTGGTTGAGAGCATTGTACATTTGATGTTGTCTAATCACATTGACTTTGTTTACTGGGATTTTATTTTTAATTTTATTATTCAAATTTTTTTAAAATAATATATATATATATATATCAAATCAAAACTAATTTTTTTATTTATTATATTACACTAAAATTTAATTTTACATTCAAAATATTATATCAATATATATTTATATCACATTAAAAACCTATTTCATCGGTGCAATTGAGTATAAATTACTCCTTCCATCCTACATAATTTGTCTCTATTTTTTATTTTCGTCCGTCCTACATAATTTGTCCTTTCTTTTTTTGGAAAATTAATTATACACTTTAATAATATTTTAAATTTTAAAATTTAAATATTTTTTAATCTTAATTAAACTATTTAGTTATTTTAATCTTAATCTAAAATTATTTTTATTAATATATTTCTTAATTACTTACTAATTATACCTTACCTAAATTCTAGTGTCTACGGTAATACACCCATATTACATGGGACGGAGGGAGTACTATTCTATTTCATGGGTATGTTTCTTTTGATAAATTTTTTCAAAATTTACTATTTAGACTCTGTCTTTTTCGAAAAAAATATATTTTTTTCCTCTCATAAAATATCTCATAAAATATTATTTTAATACTAAACTCAAACCAAATTTTCTGAAACTCAAGCAAAAGAAACACACAACGAGGAAATAGGTATTGGAGATTTCTTTTAAAATAAAAAATAAAAATAAGACACAGTATTTTATGAGGCCACTGTACATGGTTTAAAATTAAAAATTCTGAAAGACGTAGAAAAAATAGAGGTTTTTTTAATACAAAATGATTATAATGTTTCCTCTAAGTAATATTATTATATATTAATATATAAAAAAACAATAATAATAATTGAAAAAAATTGTTGAGTAATATAAAAATAAATAATAATAAAAAAAATAACGTAATTTTATTTTTGTATATTAATATTTATCTTCATAAAATATTATTCTATTGTGCAATACTTTTATATATTTAATTTAATTTAATTTATTTTAAATTATATCAATATATAAACAATTTGTTCACATTATTTATTTATTTATTAAATATCAAAGTTAACTACTACTCCCTCCGTCCCACATACTATGTTCACATTGCCGTTTCTGTCCATTCCATATACCATATCACTTTCATTTTTTGAGAAATGATTACACACTTTAATCTCATTTTAAACTTTTTAATTTTTTTTAAAAAAAAATTAAATTAAATTAATTAATTATTTTAATCTTAATTTATAATTATTTATATTATAGGATAATTATTTGCAATAATACATTTTTAATTATCTACTAATCACACTCTTCCTAAAATACTGTATCTACATTGTTGTAGCAGACGGGATATGTACGGATATAGTATTATTTTAGCCAAGTACATCAATTTTGATAGCAGAGTTGAATTTAAACCACGAAGAAACAGGACACACCTAACCTCATAAATTAGTGTAGACTTTGGCCATTAATATTTTACATGGAAATGGCTTGCATTTGCAATCCTTCCTTCCTTGCCAAGGCAACCAATTCTATTTTAAATTTCCACCAACTACACCTAAATTATTTACTTCATCCGTTTTAATACAATAGTTTTATTTATCATTTTTATCTATCTTAAAATAATAGTTTTATTTTAATAAATAATCATATCACTATAAAACTACTTTTTTATTATTATTACACAATTACCACTACTTTTTACACTAATAAATTCACAAATGCAAAAAAGTCTTTTATATGTACTTCTTACTCACTGCTAATATAATATCAAGATTCTTAAAATCACGTGTCAAACATAACTCAAACTATAGTTTTGAAACGGATGAAGTATATATATATATAATAGCATTTCGTGTTTCGATACTATTTTTCAATAGTAATTTTAAAAAATAATAATCAATAACAGAAGAAACTATTTACAAAATTAAATATTTAATTTAAAATAATACATTTTTACTATATTTGTTCGTGTTATTTTAAAGTATTTTTTTATTTTAGAAAAAGCAATCATATATATTAATACCAAAATAAATTTAATTTTTATCTAAATTATAAATATACCATTACACATACAATTACTTTATACAAAAATAAAAATAAAAATGTCAAAATTTCTTATACATTTCCACTTACTAATAAAATACTACGAAACTCAAAGATGTCTTAATAAATGACAGATGAAGTATATTTTATATTTTTCATAATTCTTATATCACAAGCTAAAAATAAATAAATTAAATATAAATATATATGGAGGCATTCCCATTGGCCGTCTTCCTCCTTCGTTCTTCCCCTAATTTCCTACAAAGTAAGATTTCAGAACCCCAATCCATTCCAAGGGATAATGATCCACAAGTCTTCCTCGGAATCCTCGCACTATACTCAACCTTAAACCTCCATCAATGGCGGTTCCGATCACCGCCGTCGCCATCATCGGCATCCTCGCCACCGCCTTATTGCTCCTCACTTACTACGTCTTCGTCATCAACTGCTGCCTCAACTGCCACCGCATCGATCTCCTCCGCCGCCTCTCCTCCCGCCACCGCCACCACCACCACCACCGCCGCCCCCCCTCCCCCACCCAAACCCGCGGCCTCACCGACGCCGCTATAAGATCCATCCCCATATTCATCTTCAACAAAACCCCCTCGCCCCCCGCCAGCGCCGCCGCCACGGCGCGGCGGCCCTGCGACTGCGCCGTCTGTCTGAACGAATTCCACGGCGGCGATAAGTTACGAATCCTCCCCAACTGCGCCCACATTTTCCACATCGATTGTATCGACGTTTGGCTCCAGAACAGCCCCGATTGCCCCCTCTGCCGGACCGCCGCCGTTTCGCCGGAAATCAAAATCCCCGGCGACGCGCCGCCGCAAGATCTGAATCCCCAATTCGACGAAGACTATGTGGCGATCGAAATTCCGGCGGCGGCGGCGGCGGCGGCGGAGGCCGATCCTATCTCCGGCGAGCATTTTCCGTCGAGGCGCAAGAAATCCCAAATCGGAAGTATGGGAGACGAGTGGATCGAAGATCACCGGAAAATGCAGCAGCCGATGAGGAGATCTTTCTCGATGGACTCCGCCGGCGACGCGCAGCTCGGTTTGGCTGTGGAAGAAATTATTGAGCGGCGGCGACGGCGGAATGCCGAATATTCCGGCAGCCCTAGTTCAGGTAAAAAATCTTTCTTTTCTTTCGGACAAAAGTGTTCTTTGAGAAATTCAGTTCAGGTGCAGCCACTAACGTCGGAGCCTTGAGAAATTAATTAAATACTATATTTTATTTTTATTAATTGTTTGAAAATTTTGGTAGTTCAGACAGGAGATATATTTATTGTGTGGGTTACAACTTACAGTGTTGGTGGAATTTAGTTGTGTTTGGTTTTTGGATTATTATTATTATTATAGTTTTGATTAAAAATGTTATTTGACCAAATTAATATATTTATAAAAAAAAATAATCAATATTTGATAGTGCATTTTGATAGCATAATATATTTTCAGGATAATAAATAAACTATATAACACAATATAATATATAATTTATAAAAAAAATATCAATACTGTATATAACATATCATATTATATAATTATATGCAACATAATACTCTCAACGTCCAAGACTAAATTTCTCATTTATTTTTTGTATGTTAATATTTAAATGTTAATTATTATATTTAAATATAGTACAAAATAAGAAAAAATAAAAAAAATATTTGTATTAGTGTCTTATAATACTAATATAATGATATTTGTATAAAAAATTATAAAAATATAAAAATATTTTTAATGTTAAAAATAATGACAACCAAATGTAAATAAAAAATTTAATCGTGCACGGAGATAATATATTTTAATTTCAGCATAATAAATAAATTATAAGGTATAGTATAATATATAGCTCACATCACACATACTATTGTATAACATAACATATATTATTTGTTTTGTAAATGAAATACTCATTATTTTAAATTAATATATTGACATATTATTCTTCAAGTGTACTTTGGATAAAATTTTGATCGTTATCGTGTCCCGTTTACTATAGACACGAGAATTTAGGAGATGTATAATTAGTAAATAATTAAAAATATATTATGAAAAATAATTATTGTATAATAAAAATAATTTTATATTAAGATTAAGACGACCAATTAGTCTAATTAAATTTTTTTTAAAATTATAAATAAAAAATTTAATATGTGATTAAAGTATATAATTTTTTTTCAAAAAATAAAAGTAATAGAATAAATGACACAGATAAAAATAAAAAAAATAATAACAAGATAAATAGAACGGAAGAAGTATAATTAGATCCAACAATTATACACTGCAACCAAGACCAGTATTATTATTATTATTATTATTATTATTATTATTACTCCTCTCATCCCATAATTAAGTATTTGTTTCTTTTTTGCACAGTAGAAATAAAGTAGAAATAACTAAAATAACTTTATTAATATTGTGTGGTATAAAAATAATGACATTTGTGTAATATATTATAAATTGTAAAGATATTTATAATTTTAGATATTTAGTACAATTACTAAAAAAAAAATTAATATTTTATTATAAAACAAATTAAAATAAAAAATAAAAAATTTATTATGAGACGAATAAATTATTATTATTAATAATTAGATGAAAATGGGAATTGAATTAAATTGAAAAGTAGGGTTGTTTGGGTGGGCCATAGAAATATCTAATTCTTGACTTTAAGTGTCATTATTATTGTAATCATCATTGATATAACACACCTTTCTTGATTGAAATCTACTTGTCATCATTGGATCCAGAATTTAACATTACCTTATTATATATTACCCTCGTCCCCACGCTTGTGCCAATTACCGTAGATATGAAAATTTATAAAAAAATAATTAATACTTTCTTCGTCTCATATATCATGTTTATATTGCCGTTTCTATCTATTCCACATACTATGTCACTTTCATATTTTGGAAAATAATTATACATTTTAATTTCATTTTAAACTTTTAATTTTTTTTAATTCTAATTAAACTAATTAGTTATTTTAATCTTAATTTATAATTATTTATATTATAGGATAATTATTTTCAGTAATACATTCTTAATTATCTATTAATTACACCCCTCCTAAAATACCGTGTCTACAGTGTAGTAGATACGGTATGTGGGACGGAGGTAGAAAATAATTAAAAAGTAATAGAGAATATAATTATTTCATAGTATAAATAATTAGATAGTTAGATTAAGACAATTAATTGATCTAATTAAAATTATAAAATTTAAAATAAAATTGAGGTGTATAATTTTTATTTTTTTAAAAAATGGCATGACATGTCAAACGGACAAAAACGACAATATGAACATGATAAACGAGACATAGTATGTAACGTCAACTTTGGGTTTATTTCGTCTCCTTTTTCTGACCTTCATTCTCACATGATTGTCATCATCTTTGCTATTTTATCTTTTTTTCTCTTTTAATCTAAATATGTCATTATGTCCAGAACCAATTTATTTATTTATTTTTTACATAAAATTTAGAATATTAATATTGTATAAAATATATGGTATATTAAATGAGTAAATTAATACTTTTATCAATAAGTGAGTTAAAATAAGTGATTATATTATTGTAATAATAGTTGAAATAGTGTTCTTTTTTGAAAAGAAAAAAAAAAGTTCACATAAATTTTTTAAAAAATTAATATATTATGCATATTAATTATTTTTATATTATCTACACAATTCTTTATATTTCACATAAAAAATATTTTTTTAAATTATTTTACAAAACAAACACCTACAAGATTTTATTTTTTTATTTTTTTTGTGGCAACTATAATTTTATAAAAAAAAAACGGATAGATTGATTCCTAATCAAGTCTAGCCCTTTTTATTTTATTTAATTTCTTTAATATATACGGTAGTTGAAAAAAATAAAGTGTAAAGAAGAGATCTAAGAGGAAACATGACTAATAATCCAAATAATTCCGTTTTATTTAATTTCTTATTCTTAATTTGTCGACAAACAATTTAATATTTGTTTTGCTGTATTGGTATTTTAGTATTTTAAAAATAATAATTTTTAATGTGATATAAATATGTAATATATGTGAGCGTGATATTTTGAATAAATTTTTATACAATATATATATATAAAGAAATATAAATTTATGATTTGATATTTTGATGGTGAAACAAATTAATGCTAATAATAATAAATAGTGAAAATATATGAGAGAAAATAAAAGAAAAACACAACCAAACATACCCGTCATCATTCTAACATTTATTGCAAAATGTTTCCTTTTTCTACGGGTCTTTAATTACTTTTCTCAACCGTCGTCAAGTCATCGAGCAATCGTTTTGGTTACGGTAATAATTGAGTTAAATCAATATAAATATATATATATATATATATAAATAGTATATATATCTCATAATAAATCTTAATATAATACTCCCTCCGTCCCATTGAAAGGATAACAATTGTTTTTTGCACGTATATTTTTTAATATTAGTATTATATTGGATTGTAGTGAAAAAGACAAAAATTCCCCTATTAATACGGTGTAATATAAAAGTAATGACATTTGTGTAATATATTGTAAGTTGAAAGGGTATTTATTATGTTAGGTAGTCAGTCAGTGCAATTATTAAATTAGGAAATGGTAACCTTTGTTTTTTTAGACGGACAAAAATAAAAAATGGTAACCTTTCAATGGGACGGAGGAAGTATACAATATATATTCAGCACTGTGCTGAACAACACATGGTATGTTATTTGACAACACATGTTATTATTACATACAGCACACTGTATATATTAATATAATACAAATATATCACATGAATATAGAACATATGTTATAGTCTCAACAACACATCTGACAATACACGGTATTATTACCTACAACATATTGTATATGTTAACTTAATACAAATACAACACACAACAGTTGATTTTAGCATATGACATATTCTTATACAACACTTGTTATTATAAAAAAAAAAAAAAAAAGCAAAAAACAAAAAAAAACAGCACGTACATTTATTACAAACAACATATGCCTTATATAATAACATTGTGTGTTGTTTGTACATATAACGTGTGCTGAATTGAAAAATCAACATTGTACTGATTTTTTTCGAATCAACATCCTAACCATCCCCGTAGCACAATAAGCAAATTATATATCATACTACAATATATAACTCACACAATATATACTTCTATATAACATAATATATGTTGTCTATCTTGTGATAAAATACTAATTACTTCAAATTAGTATGCTAACATTGTGCAAATTAGCACAATGTTGGCTTTAACCAAGTCAACACTCTAAGGCCATTTTCAACCCATCAACCTTCATTTATAGAATTTTAATTTTAATTTGCAATTGCTGTAATTTTATTCCAACCATAATTCTATTTTTCACTATTATTCTTCAAATATTCAATTTTTCCTATTATTTTAAACAATTTTTTATTTTTATAATTTAAAATAATTTTTTAAAAAATTTAGAAAAATAAAACATAAATTTAAAAATTTAAAAATTTAAAAATTTTAAAAAAAAAATTAAAAAAAGGAAAGCAACGCCAGTTTTTAGCTTTCTACAGTGCAATACTAAAAATTGGTATTGCACTGTAGCAACGCAAAAAATTAGCGTTGTGATTGAAGACAATCGATGTCAAATCATCCAACCCAATGCCATTAATGGCACTGGATTAGAGATGCCCTAATCAAAAATAAACTTTGAACGCCTCCAAATTCTAGGCACAAATTTTAAGGCCATCCACAACACAGAAACCCATCCAGGGTTTCTTCCCATTCTCTCTCCTGTGCCACGTCAGTTTCTCTCTCCGCCACGTCACGAAGAACTCCAACTATATTTTACATTCACATCAAAGAACCCTTTAAAATCTTTACTTTTTAATTAAACAAATGTTATAATTGAATTAATAGATATTTAATTAAATATTTTACAAAAATATGCATTAAAAAGTTACATAAAATATAAAAATATTATATTAAAAATTATAGTTATTAACAATATTATTTTATTAAAAAAATAAATATTAAATAAAACTCATATAATAAAATTTAAATCTAATATTTTAATAAAACAAATTATTATAAATATAAATAAAAAAGTATATATTATAAATATTATTTTTAATATTTATTGAATAAAAAAGTGGACCATGGCCCACAAAAATTGGAAGAAACGGTACACTCGCAATGTACCGTTCCTTATGTTAATTGGTGTTTTAATTTTTTTTTTATTTAATAAATGATGACGTGGGAGGCGCTTCTCAACAAGCGTCTCCCGTTGTGGATGCCCTAATATGATACGTATTATTTTATCTTTCATAGTATAAATGACATAAATAAATAAATAAATATATAAACTTATTTTTTTTTATGACAGAAGTATACATACAAATATATTTTTTTAGTTCAAAACTACATAAATAGTGAATCTAATAAAAGTTTAAGATACTTCCCCATTAATATTACTAAATTATATAATATATACACGCTACACCACGTAAGCTAAATCTATTTTTATTTTCAAATACTCCCTCCGTCTCATATTTATTTATTTATTTATTTTTTTTTTACAGAATTTTAAAAATATTAATATTATATTAAAATATAGTAGAATAAATATAAAAAGAATAAACTAATTTTATTAGTATTGTATAATATAAAAGTAATAACATTTGTGTAATATATTATAAATTAAAATGGTATTTGTAATATTAGATAAATAGTACAATTATTAAAAAAATAAAATAAATATTTTGTTATGGGACAGACCAAAATAAAAAAAAAAAAAAAAATTGTTAAGGGACGGAAGGAGTATAAAGTTACTGAGAAATATTTGGACGACGGATATAATATAATATGTATTCTATAAATTCATAAAAAATATTAATAATTTAATGCAATATATAATTTGTTATATTGGTGTATTTTTGCATATCTAATATTTCTTTCGTCGGGTAATAATTAACTTTTTTTTTTCTCATTTTCGTTTGTTTCATTAAAATTGACACATTTTTATTTTTGTAAAATTTACTGTATAAAAAATACCTAAAAAATATGAATCAACAACAACTATATAACATATAACATCGTAAATCATATATGACCTAATCAAAACTCTATTATTTCTATCATCTCCTCAAAAAAAAAAAAGTAAATATTTTTATTTATATTTAAAACTCCACTTATCTTATAAAATTAGTTTATGTTAATTATAAATAAATACAAATATTTAATTTACATATATTATAAAAGATTTTATTCTCTATACAATAATATCTATATTGCACATATATTTTTTATTGCAATATAAATTTTAAAATATTTAAATATATATTTTAATTTTTTTAATCATATATTAATTTTATTTTAAAACAATTAATATTATTAATTACATAAAAAAATAATAATAATAAATTTGCAGTTGGAAGAAGAAGAGGTTGTTAAGGGTAGTTTAGGATTCAAATGGGAATTGAAGTAGGGGTAGGGGTAGGGGTAGGGGGGTCCCCTCCTCATCCTTATTGAGACATGTTACCAAACTTGTGGAAAGTGGTGACAACTGATGCATCAATTAATCAATTTTTTCTCAATATTTTTCAGCATGGACAATCATTTTTTATTTTTTATTTTTAAATAACATAATAATCTAACAAATAAAGAGTAGTAAACGAGCCGATTTGAGTCGAACCTTTTTATATTTAAGCTCGGGTGATTAAGATTTCGAGTTGAGCTCATATTTATTCGTTAAGAAATATGAATTGAAATCTTTATTTGAATTCGATTTATTTAGTAATATATTTTGTTCATATTCGACTCGACTTATTAAGAGAAATTTTATTTTATTTAAATTTAAATTCAATTTATAGTAGTTATAATTTTTTATTAATAAAATTAAATAGAAAATAGAATTAAGAATAATATTTATAGAGGTATACTAATACTTATTAAATATAAAATTATTAATTTTATTTTTTAACAAATATTATCATACGTTCACCAATAAGGTCGAGCTCATTTGTAAATATAACGAGTCAAATTTTATTTTTGTGTTTAAATCGTTTAACTTACCGAACTCTAGAACTGTTAATTTGTTTTACATCTCTTTCAATATTAATTATGTTTTTATTTATAATCTAATATATATGATTAAAAAAAATTATAATATGTGTTTAAATATTTTTATAATTTATATTTACAATAAAATTTTAATTTGATGACAATTATTTTATTTTATATTTTTGAATTATTAACTAAATTATAGGAATAAATAATAAAGTGTAAAATTTATACTTCTTTGTCCCATCTTTTGTGTATAATTTATCGTAGATATGAAAATTTAGAGATAAAGTATAATTAGTAAATAATTAAAAATATCTTAAGAAATTAAAGATAATTATCATATAATATAAAAAATTATATGTTAATATTAAAATAACTATTAAAATTAAAAAGATTATTGAATATGAAGTTTAAATAGGACTAGAATGTATAATTATTTCTTTTAAAAATGAAATGACAAATAAAATGGACAGATATATAAATAATTGACAATTAAAATAAAACTGAAGAAGTATTTGTTTATTTATAATTAAAAAATTTCATTTCTATTATTCATTTAGATTAACATATTTTATGTATTCATTCGAAATATAACTAATTTATAATTTTTTATTGTCCAAATATAAAATATCAAATTTTTTACCAAGTTTAAACTTTATTATATATTACAATACTTCAAATTTATCTTCATCTACACCGATACATCAATTAAAAATAATAATAATAATAAGAAGAAGAAGAAGCCTTGTTCTCCCAATAAATTTCTCAATTACAATTCCCAAAAAATAATAATAAATAGTACAAAAAAGTCAATATAAATTTCAGATACTCATTAAAAACAAAATAAAAAAAAAAATCAAATATTCAATTTAAAATAGTATATTTCATATTTTTGAAATAATTTTTTATACCATACACTAAAAATCAATTTATTTAAAACACTGCGTGAACGGAGGTAATACTTAGATACAAAAGTACCAAAAATAACTACTCTCTGCTGCCGAAACTATTTTAATTTTAGCTAAATTATAAATAAATCATTATATATAATTCAATTATACATAAATTATAAAGAGCAAAAATATTAAGATTATTTTATTCAATTTATCTAATTAAATATTATTATTTCTTAATCTATTACAAAATCTCAAATGATTGTTTGAATTTAAATGGAAAAAACATACTCCTTTTGTCCCACTTAATTTGTCTACTATTTCTATTTCCGTCTGTCTCACATAATTTATCATTTTTTTTGGAAATATAATTATATGATTTAATCATATTTTAATTTTCATACTTTATAATTTCTTTTTTATTTTAAGTAAACTATTTACTCAACTTAATTTATAATTATTTTTATTAAATTATAATTTTTTTTACTAATATATTTTTTTAATTACTTATTAATTACATACTATCTAAAACCCGTGCCTAATGAAAAGAGGACAAATTAAAGAGACAACCTAACACTCAGGGCCCAAAATCATGCCTCAAACTACCACACCCAAATGCCCATGAGTCCGAACTGAAAAATACTATTAGGTCGTTCTGAGCTAATTATGTCACTTTATTTGATACGAAAATTAAAAAATAATTAAAATAATAATGTAATATAAAAATGAAATATGTAAAAATAAAATAGAGTATTATAGAAAATTTATTAAAAAACTGATAAAAAAAACTAATGTGATAAGTAAAAAAAAATAATAACAAATTAACTATTATTTGTTAAAATAAAAATAATAAAATTATTTAGTATAAATAATTGTATATAAATTTAACAGATATTAAAAAAAATATGGTATGACATAATTATAAATAATTATAACGGACGAAAAGATTAAAATAATACTACTTCCTGCTACCCACTTAAATATATAAAATTTGTTTTTCAAACCTAAAAATATAGATATATATATATATATTGTTATATAAATAATATTTGTAAGTATTCAATATGTATTTAATATAAAGATATGTATATACAGTAGTATTTATGTATATGATGTAGATATATTTATATAAGGAGATAGATATGTATATATTATATTTTTATGACGTGGAAATTCGCGGTCGTTACTCGAAAATGCGCACTGGGTAAACCCTTGGTCGAACCTAATACCCTGCAAACTAGGTCCGACAAGCGAGTCACATTAGGCGAACCATGTGTGGCAGGTAACCTGAGGCGTCGGAGGTTTGAACCCATGACTTCACGGTCACACGTTCAATCCCCACACTTTATATGATTGTGTGGGGATATATGAGAATTAGAAAAAGAAATAAATGAAAGCATGGAGAAATTGTATTTCACCTCATGTACTCTATTTCATATATAAGATAGCTATATTTATAGTAAAAGGAATTATCAACAAATGGCTATAAATTTGCCCACAATTTGCCTACGTATCATGAACGTATAAGTCATTAATGCATCCATTATATGTACACGTATTTAAGATGTGTATAACACTCCCACTTGGATGCTTTATATAAAGAATGTATCTCGTTAAAACCTTACTATGAAAAAATTATGTGGGAAAAAATCATAGTGAAAGAAAAAAAGTACATCATTCTTGTATTAATGCGCCCCCCAGTTTTGAACTTTATTTGATGTCTTTCATCCGACGCATTCCAATTCTTTGTACCAGTTTGTTGAATGTTGCAGTCGGTAGCGCCTTCGTAAACAAATCTCCAAAATTTTCAAACGATCGAATTTGTTGCACATTAATTTCACCACTTTTCTGAAGATCGTGAGTGAAAAAGGACTTCGGAGATATGTGATTTGTCCGATCGCTTTTAATATACTCTCCTTTTAACTGAGCTATACAAATTGCATTATCTTCAAATAATATTGTGGGAGGTAATATATCATCAGAAATCAAGCTACAATTTTTCTGAATATGGTAAGTCATAGACCTCAACCAAACACATTCACGACTGGCTTCATTAATTGCTAAAACCTTAGCATGGTTTGAAGAAGTAGTTGTTATCGTCTGTTTAGCAGATCTTCAAGAGATTACGGTTCCACCACAAGTAAATAAATAGTCAGTTTGAGATTTTGCTTTGTGTGGATCAGATAGATAACCAGCGTCAGCATAACTCATTAATTCATTTCGAGATTCACTTGAATAAAATAATCCGAGGTCATGAGTCCCCTGAAAATAACGAAAAATGTGCTTGATACCATTCTAGTGGCGCTTTGTGGGGGATGCGTTAAACCTGACCGGTAGATTTACTGAAAAAGATATATTTGGCCTGGTACAATTTGCAAGGTACATTAATGCGCCAATAGAGCTGAGATATGGTACCTCGGAGCCAAGTATTTCTTCATTTTCTTCATTTGGCCTAAATAGATCTTTACTGAGATCAAGAAATCTGACTATCATTAGTGTACTCAGTGAGTGAGATTTATCCACATAGAATTGTTTTAATACCTTTTGGATATATGTGGATTGATGGATAAATATTTCATTGTTCACATGATCCACTTGTAATTCCAGACAATATTTTGTCTTTCCAAAATCTTTGATCTCAAATTCTTTCTTTAGATATTCAACTGCAATTTGGATCTCTTTAGGAGTTCCAATTAAATTGAGATCATTAACATATATTGCAATAATGACAAAATTTGATCCATTTTTCTTGATAAAAACGTATGGGCATATTGGATCATTAGTATAACCTTCTTTTAATAGACATTCACTGAGATGGTTATACCACATTCACCCTGATTATTTAAGCCCATACAATGATTTTTTTTCAATTTGATATAATATGATTCCCTTGGGTTTAATTTGAATGCTTCAGGCATATTGAATCCCTCATGAACTTTCATATAAATATCAGTATCCAAGGAGTCATAAAAATATGCAGTTACTACGTCTAGAAGACGCATGTTGAACTTTTCTCGCACTGCTAGGCTCACAAGGTATCTAAATGTTATTCCATCAATAACTGAAGAGTACGTTTCATCAAAATCTACTCCAGGCCTTTGTGAGAATCCCTGAGCTACAAGACGGGCTTTATATTTCACAATTTCATTATGCTCATTTCTTTTTCGTACAAACACCTATTTGTATCCAACTGGTTTTATACCATCTGGTGTTTTAACAATTGGTTCGAAGACCTCCATTTTGTTTAATGAGTCAAACTATGATTGAATCGTATTTTCCCATTTTGGCCAGCCTTTTCTTTTCCGACATTCATGAACTGATTTTGGCTCAGGATCTTCGTTTTCTTCCATTATATCAAGTGCTAAACTGTATGCGAAGACATTATCAATAATTGTCTCTTTACGGTTCCAACATTTTCTTGAAGTAACATAGTTAATTGAGTTTTCAATAATCTCATTATGTTCTTCAAGATCGTGCTCTTCTAGAGCAATTATTTCAGGGTTGACTTCTTCATTAGATTGAGGTTTATCAATGTCATTCCTGATATTTTCATGATTATCATCATTAATTCTTCTTTTCTTTCGAGGATGTTTGTCTTTGGAACCAAGTGTTTAACCATGCTTCAAGCGTGTCGCTGATTCACTAGCATTTGCAATTTGTCCATCGGGGACAATTATTTTAGCCGGAGCATTAACAACTTCGATATATGATCGTGTGATTTTGCTCGAGTCATTGAATGCATTCGGTAACTGATTTGTAATAATTTGCAAATGTATAATGCGTTGAACTTCTAGTTCACACTGCTTTGTACTAGGATCACAAAAATTCAATGGAATTTTCCAATTAATATCCCTTTTTGGTTCATTTCTATCTCCCCCAATGTCGGAAAATGTAATTCGTCAAAATGACAATATGCAAATCTTGCAGTGAATAAATCACCCGTTATAGGTTCAAGATATTTTATAATTGACATCGATTCATATCTGACATAAATACCCAATCTACGTTGAGGACCCATTTTTGTACGTTTGGAAGGGGTGAAATAGGAACATAAAGAGCAAACCCAAAAATACGTAGATGAGATATATTTGGTTTGTGACCAAATACTAACTGCATAGGGGAATAACTATGATAGCTTGTTGGCTTCATTCTTATAAGTGTTCCTGAATGTAAGATTGCATGCCCCCAAGCTGAAATGGGTAACATAGACCTCATGAGTAATGGTCTAGAATTCAATTGCAATATTTTAATAAGTGATTCCGCCATGCCATTTTGTGTATTAACATGAGCAACTGGGTGTTTTACATTAATTCCAATAGACATGCAATAATCATCAATTGCATTCGACATATATTCACCAGCATTATCCAGACTATAGTCTTAATTGGATTATCGGGGAATTGTGCCCGTAATTTAATAATTTGGGCAAACAATCTCGCAAATATCATATTGCGAGTAGAATAAACAGACATGTGACCATCTCGTAGATGCATCAATAAGAACCATAAAATATTTAAATGGCCCACACGGTGGGTCTATTGGTCCACATATATCCCCGTGTATTTTTTCCCAAAATGTAGGTGATTCAATGCCTACTTTAGCTGGCGATGGCCTGGTTATCAATTTTCCTTGAGTGCAGGCAACACAGGTTAACTCATTTGAGTTTAACACTTTTTGACCTTTTAATGAATGGCCATGCGAATTCTCAATTATTCATCATCATTATACTGCCAAGATGCCCAAGGCGATCATGCCATATTTGAAAATCGGTAGTCTTTTGATCTACCGTGAGGTGTGTTTCAACAACACATAATCTGACATAATATAAGCCAATAGTGAGTGAGGGTAATCTTTCAATGATGCATTTCTTTTTATCAATGATATTGGCGATCAATAAAAATTCACCATCGGTATCACTCATAGTTTTAATGTGATAACTATTTTTCCGAATGTCATGAAGGCTCAGTAAATTTCTTCAAGCTTTAGTGGCCAACAGTGCATACTATATCACAATTTTCGTCACCGCAGAGAGAAATTAATGGCTTCTCCAGAGCCTTCAATTAATTTGACACTGCCACTTATTGTATTGGCATTCATCTTTTCCCTTTTTCAAATGGGAGAAATATTTTTCGTATTTCAATATAGTATGTGTCGTTGCACTGTCAATGAAACACATATTTGCATCATTTTGTTTGGCATCCATTTAACCTTCAAATATAAATAAACGCAGTATTAATAAAGGCAAATATAAATATTACAAAATGTATTACAAAAAGGTAATATGCGATAATTTAAATTTTACAAAATATAAAATAACATAATATGTCTATCACTGGGGGTTTGCTGGATCTACGAAAAAAATCCGTTATATCAAGATGCGTTGTGTCGTAATCCAGAAGATCATCATCAGGGTCGTCATCATTATCAACATGATTAGTCTCGATCTCCTTCCCCTTTTTCTGCAGTGAAGCTTGATAAAAATCGGCTAGGTATTTAGTTGTTCTGCAAGTATTGGCCCAATGGTCTTTAATGCCACACCGATTACAAATGCCGATTTGTCTCTTTCCCTATTTACTATTTAGCATTTTCGGCTATATCCCTATATTGGAGTTTACTCTGCTTCCTGTTAATGTCAAAACCGCGGTGATTGTAAGGGGTATATCGACTACGTTGACTCTCACGACCGCGACCACATTCACGGCCTCTACCACGTCCTCGGCCTCGTTCAGAAAATATCACGTTCATTTCAGAGAACAGACTGGAACCACTAGGTCGGGAATAATGATTTTTCATCAGTAACTCATTATTTTGCTCAGCTAATAAAAGACATGCAATGAGCTGTGAGTACTTTTGAAAGTTTTTCTCACGATACTGTTGTTGTAGCACAACATTAGAAACATGAAAGGTAGAGAGAGTCTTTTCCAATTTATCATTCTTAGTAACATTTTCTCTGCAGAGTTTCAATTGAGATGTAATATGATGGATAGTAGAGTTGTACTCTGTAACAGTTTTAAAATCTTGCAACCGCAGGTTAAGCCAATCATGTCGGGCTTTTGGAAGAGTGATATATTTCAAATGCCCAAATCTCTCCCTTAATTTATTATATAAATCTAGTGGATCTATCACCGTCAAATATTCGGACGGTAAAGGAATGTCCAGATGGTGACGAATGAAAATAATAGCCTTAGTCCGATTTATGCTTGTAGCCGCATTTTCACTGGCAATTGTATGAACAAGATCAATAGAAATCAGATGCATTTCTACATCCAGAGACCAAGTCAAAAAATTATTACCGGTGAGAGACAGAGATTTAGAAGAAAATTTTGCAAGATTTTCCATAGTTTAGAAAATAGATAATATAGATAGTATACAAATAAAACTTACCAAAAATAAATAGACAAGAGCCTTCGTCCTGATAACGTATTATATAAATAATGTTTGTAAGTATTTCATATGTGTATTTAATATAAAGATATATATACGGTAGTATTTATGTATATGATGTAGATATATTTATACAAGGAGATAGATATGTATATATTATATTATATTATATATATACATGATTGTGTGTGCGTATATGAGAATTAAAAATATATATAAAGGAAAGCAGAGAGAGATTGTATTTCACTTCTTGTACTTTATTACATATATAAGATAGCTATATTTATAGTAAAAGGAATGATCAACAAATGACTATAAATTTGCTCACAATTTGTCCACGTATCATAGACGTATAAGCCATTAATGTATCCATTATATATGTACACATATTTAAGATGTGTACAACATATTCTATTATAATGAAATAGTAATACTCTCTCTATCTCTCTTTTCCACATAAAAATTCATATTTTTCATTTCATTTCATTTTGTTCATATCTCATGTCATTTTTATTTTTAAAAAATTATATATTTTAATCTTAATTTATAATTATTTGTATTATATTATAATTAATTTTACTAATATATTTTTAATTATTTACTAATTATATTATTCTTAGATTCACATTTCTACGGTAACCGTAATGGTATATCCCGGACGTAGAGAGTGCTTTTAGATATTATATTTATAATATAAAAATATAGGTTAGTGTTTGCATGTGGGTTTGAAGTTTCGATAAAAAATTGAATTTGAATAATTGTTTGATATGATATAGATAAATAATGATGTGATGTTTTGAACGTAAAATAAATTTGTAGTATAATATTAAAAAATAAAAATAATTATTTAATTTGATATTTTTTTAGAAAAAAAAGAATTTGAATAATAAAAACCTTAAGTAAAATCCAAAAAAAAACACAACTATATATTCTCAAAAAAAATTGATAATAATTTGTTAGTATATTTTAATTTAAAATTATTTTTTATTAAAAATTTATAAAAATAATAATAACTATTACTCCTATTATAATATTTCTATACATCAATAATAAAAATATTATTATTAAGAATTTATAGAAATCTCTTTTAAGAATGAGAGATTTTCTATCATATTAATTATTCATATTTTTTTCATAAAAATTCAATAAAATTTTATAGATTTTTAAAAAATATATGAATGGTTAAGTATATTAATGTTTTAATTTTTTTATAAAAAAAAATTAGTTAAATATATCCAATTTTTAAAAATTCAATAAAATTTCATCGAATCGTGACTTGATACACCTCTTAGTTTTTTTTTTATTTAATTTGTATTTTTTTTTATAACGAAAAAATCCGCAGCCGTTATCCGAAAATGCGTACTTGGTAAACTCCCGGTCGAATACGCATGATAATTTTGATGCTACCCATTGAGTGACTAAATTGAAGGATGTCAACACATGCATGTGAAGGTGTCAAATCAATTGAAATAAGTTGCTAGAATTGTGTAGCATTTCCCTTCTATCAATGTCCCAACAATTCTATGCTATCTTAGAGCATGCGCATCGCGGAGTACCTCTACTATAAGATACCCGGGTTGGACCTATCACATGAGCATTTTAAATTAAAAAATAAAAAATAAAAAGTTTGCTTGTTTTGTAAAATTACTGGAATGAATTTTTTTTTTTTTTTATATATACTTCATCCGTCTGAATATAATAGTCTTGTTTACTATTTTTGTCCGTCCAAAAATAATAGTCTCATTTTCATAAATAATCACATCACTATAAAATTACCCTTATTCTTTCATTATTATCACACAATTGCCACTACATTTTACACTAATACACTCACAAGGGCAAAAAAGTCTTTTACTCGTACTTTTTACCCACTATCAATATAATGTCAATATTTCTTAAATCCCGTGTCAAACGCAACCCAAAGTATAGTTCTGGGACGGAGGGAGTATAATATATTGAAAATTATATAGGTATTAGGTAGTACTCATTCCATCCCACATAGAGCTGTTAAACGAATCGAGCTGTTCGTGAACTCGGCTCGGTTCGGTTCGATTCGGCTCGGTTAAAGCTCGTTCGCGAACGTTAACGAGCCAAGCCAAACAACATAAACATGCTCGTTTGATTAACGAACGAGCCCGAACTTTGTTCGCGAACGTTCGTTTAAATAATATATTTATTATAAATATTATATATACATATAAAATTATAATTTATAAATAAATAAAATATTAATTTAAAATATATAAATAAAATAATTTTAAATTTTCTTTATAATTTATATATAAATTTAAATAAGACGAACGAGTTCGAACGAGCTTAATCGAGCCTAAACGAGCCGAACACGAACACGAGCTCAAACAACAAAAATTCTTAACGAGCCGAGCTCGAACACGACGAACGAGCTCGAAAGCTTAACGAACGAACACGAGCCTTGTTCGCGAACGTTAACGAACACTTAAAATTTGGCACGGCTTGGATCGTTAACAACTCTAATCCCACATAAAATGTCCATATTTTTCATTTAATTCGTCCCATATAATTTATTCTTTTCTTTTTTTGAAATATAATTATACATTTTAATCTCATTTTAAATTTCATAATTTATATATTTTTTTAATCTTAACTATATTGTTTAGTTATATATTTTAATCTTAATTTATAATTATTTTTATTATATCATAATTATTTTTACTAATACACTTCTTAATTACTTATTTATTATATTTACCTAAATTCTCATGTTTATAGTAACATGGACAATTTATCCGGAACAGAGGTAGTATAAAAATAATGAATGTGTATAATATATTAACAAACAAACCGAGAATATCCCATGAGAAATTTTACCTTTTGTTTCATTTTATTTTTATAAGATTTATATTTATTATTATTTATATAAATTGTTATTCTATACACAATGATATATATATTGATACATAAAGTGTCCAGTTTTTCTATTTTCGTCTGTTTTACATAATTTATTTTTTTTTTTCGAAAATATAATTATACATTTTAATCACATTTTAAAATTCACAATTTGTTTTAATTAAACTATTTAGTTATCTTAATTTTAATTTATAATTATTTATTATTTTTACTAATACACTTCTTAATTACTTATTAATTATATTTTACTTAAATTCTCGTGTCTATGGTAGACTGGACACTGTTTTTAAGACGGAGAGGGTATTTATTTTTTGTTGTGATGGAAAAAAACAATAATTTAGAAAACATGAAAAATAATGTGGAGTGTTAGAAAATAATTTTATAAAATTTCTTTGTTTGCATATGTCCTTAGAGCATCACTAACATCATGTTTGGTTTACGCCTTTGGAAGGATCCTTAAATCCTAACGAATTTATATTTGGATATAAAATTGACGATGAAACTTTCAAATACTACAAATGATTTTTTTTTTAATAGTATGATACTCTTTTTACTTTAAAATATTATTCAAATTATATTTTAATTTTTACCTTTATACTCTCCTGTTAAAAAAATAAAATCTATTTTTTGATATTATATATATTTATATTTAATATATTTGGTTGGTTCCATAAAATATAATATTTTAACTAAACATACTACTATAAATACATATATTTATTTATAATTATTAATTTTATTTATATTTAATTATATTAGCAATGATATTTTAAATAAATTAATAATTTTAAAATTGTTTGCCGGGTGTGTTAGTTTTGCATTTTAAATTTGAGCTATTTTTTATATTAGGCATGAGAAAGAATATTTGTAATATAAAAAATAATATATTATGTTGAACTTGTTGTATTTTTTAGCGTAGAGATTATATATTTTATATGAACTTGTATATGTCATATTTTTTAGTGTTGATCGGAAATCATATTATTATTTTCTTAATTAGAGCATTCCCAATTTGGTAAAAATATAAATAAAATTAAAAAAAAAAAAAGAAGATGGATATAGGAGTTTAATTTATCACAACAAATAAAATTTATGAAAGGATAATTATGTCATTTAAAATATAAAAAATTTAAATTCTTCCATCTGCAAAATAAATTAGATTTGAAAAATATAAATCTTGGATAACTTTACTAGCCAAACGTAGAATAAAATTCAAAAACTTAGATATAATAAATCATATCACATATAAATCATACTGTAAAATTTCAATCATATAAAAAACAGTATGTGAACAAAATTGTTTATCTTTATTCAACCAAAAATTACTATCATATGGACCAAAAATTCATATATCTTTGGTTGAGCGCTATAAGGTACTGTAACGGTCTTGAAAAGAATAGTACACAGAAGGTTATACTTACAATAGAAGACAATTATACCTATACAAGTTCAAAGTTGTACCTATATATGAATTACGTTGCACTTGACTTTTCTTAATCCTGTACATGTACTAGAAGATGTTGGGTATTTAAAAGATGAAAGAGGAATATGAAAAGACTATCCCACATTGAAAACATGAAGAGTTTTTATGTCTCTTTATATGAATATTCATCTTATTTATGATAAATTACAAAATTGGTTGGGTTAGAGTTAGTTTGGACTTATTTAAACTTGGACTTTGGCTAAATTAATAGTCAAAGATAGAGTCTTGGGCCTAAAAATTAATAGTCAAAGATAGAGTCTTCGATGAAAAATACTCTCCTCATATGCAATGCTCGAATTCATTTAAATCTGTTTTTCGATCTCATTATCAGATTTGGTAATTTGATTCACATCTTGGATTCACTATTCATTACTCAAACAGAAGAAATGTGTACTTCAAGATCAAAATCGATAATTTTTTTATTATTTTACCACTGTATTCGAATGCAGCTATAGATATATTTCAACAAGGAGCACATACTCTACAAATCACAAGAAAAATTTATGACAATACAATGTCATTTTTTATGCAAGTGCGCATTCACAATCTCAAAATTCACTTTCATCACCACATTTAATGTGAGACACAAGAAGAAACTATTTTGAACATGTAGTATTGTTCGCGCACGATAAGGGAGTGAAATCACCTCGAAAAATAGTAGATGGAATATTGTACCTACAATGGGAACCAAATTGCATTTAACCGTCCCTAATGTTGTACTTGTACTTAATAAATACTTGTTTTTGACGAAAACACAACGAAAATATGTCATATTTCCACCAAAATAGATATTTTCTTGACTAAAATCTATTATTTTAAGCGGAAACACAACATATTTTCGCAAACTAGCGAAAAGATGTTGTACTGAACACAATAAGTTTTTAAAATTGTATATTTGTTACTTTTTAGCTGGTAACATTATATTTATTAAGCGGTAATATCACATTTTTGATAAATTTGATAAATCTTTCGGTTATTGAAAGTAATATTCTTATGTACTGATAAACCAAATTAAAATACAAGTGAATGTCACAAATAATTTAAGTTTAATATTTAATCAACGAAAATAAAATATTTACCAGACATACAACGAGGAACATTCATACAACTTGACCCTACTAACAAGACTTGACCGCATTCAAAATATATTTCGTTTCGCAATGATTGTGTGATAATCATTACCAACTACTTCTTTTATTTTACTTTGATTACTAACTTCTTTGTCCACACAAGGTAATATATGTATCCAACAAATTTAAAATTTTTAACACAAAAGAAATTTATATTTAACAAACATACATAATTATTATCAACGCAAGAAAACACAATAAATAAACAAACACTGTGATTATATTTTGAATATTTTTAACATATACAACCACACAAGAAAAATGTACACGGATAAATATAAAACTATTGTACACAATAAAAAAAACAAATAATACAAAAAGATAAAATAAAAAATCGAGAATAATACAAAATTTAAAATGCATACTTACTTCTAATAGAAAGCTATTGTGGATGGGGGCAGGCGGACGATAGGCGAAGTAGGCGAATGGCGACGAGTGCGGTGGTGATTTTAGTCGAACATAGATCGTTAAGACAAGAAAATATCGAACATGTTGAAGATTTTGAATTAAAAAAATAGTAAATAATTTTAGGAAATAAAAAATAAAATGAGGTAGTTTTAAATAATTTTTTATGATTTCCTAGTATGTGAATTGAAATTTGAATGTAAAATTAATTTTTAATATAATATAAAAAATAAAAAATAAGTATTTAATTCGATAATTTTAAGAAAAATAATTTTGATAAATAGCAAAGGTTTGGGAAAGTCTCCCAAACAAACAAAGACAACCAATTGTGAAATTCTACATGTTTACTGAAAATGGGACAATTATGGGGGATCTGAAGATAAACAATTGAATTTTGTAAGAATGGATATGGATTTGGAATTGTAAATTAAACATTGGGATAGTATTAATCTAATTTAAAAAATCTAAACCCCTGAAAGAGAATAATCAGCTACCGCAGTGGAATTCATCTTCCCCTCTTGTCTAGGGTCAGGTCAGGGCTCAATTTCTCATCCAATTTTGCGTTGAATTGAAGTTACTGTGGTTATGGATCTTCAGAGCTTGGCAGCGATTTTGCAAGGTGCACTCAGCCCCAATCCTATCGAACAGAAAGCAGCCGAAAGGAGTCTCAAACAGGTTATTTGAGATTCATATAGTTTTTTGGATTAAATATATATGCATAAATCTCGGTTTTGTTCAAGTTCCTGATTGAATGTTAGATGGACTGGGATGAACCTGGGAAGAATGGACATCGCGTTTTTGCCACTTTGCGAAATCTTGTGTGTTTAATGCTTAGATGAATTTGAAATTTTGTAAGTGATTGAAGCGTGCCCTGTGCAGTATGAGTATGCGCCGCAGCACTTGGTGAGGCTGTTGCAGATTATAGTTGAAGTGAATTGTGATATGGGGGTTAGGCAGGCGGCCAGCATTTCTTTCAAGAATTTTATTGCTAAGAATTGGGCGCCACATGAATCTGGTAAACTTTTGTGACAACAGGTTAACATAGATATGTTGTAATTGCTTTTGTGATTTTCTCTCTCTCTCTTTCTTTCTTTATTATCGTCATATCATTATTATTTGCATTGAGGATGCTTGAAGGTGTATAAAAGTTAGTGCTTCCTCCTAAGGAATTGGTGATTGGTATTAGAGCTGGTAGAAATGAGAGTTGCTTCAATTATCTAAAGTTGTAAAGCTTCTGTTCCATAATGAAAAATGCATAAACAAAGACAAGACACTTTTTTTTTTTTTTTTTTTTCCTTCCTGCTCTAAAGGCAAATTTTGAGTACAATTTGGTTGGATTTTGCTATAATGTTTGTAGCCTTTGCTTGGAGGTTTACAGTCAGTATTTTCATTAACTATGTATCTTGAACATGATCTTTGACTGTTTAATTAATTGCATAATATAATTAAGGCACTATCTTTAATATGCTGTGGTATTTCTGTCCAATTTAAGAGTGGATGGTGTAAAGGGAAGTTGCAATCACACATAATTTTTAAATTTCATTTTGTAATAGGTGTACCATCAAGGATCTTGCCCGAGGACAAGGAAGTAGTGAGACAGAACATTCTCAATTTTATTGCTCCAGTTCCTTTACTGTTAAGGTATTTTTAACTGCTTTAAATTTATTTTTCTTGCGACTTATTGTGGCGACGATCAATGGCTGAACTATGTAGGGGCAAGGGGGCATAATTACTACATATTTAATTTTCTTGATAAGTAGATATATAGTATAAAAAGATAATTAAAAGAAAGATGAAAAATTAGAGTTTGTTTTGTTCTAGTTTCAAATGAAAGTTATTATTTATTGAATTTGTATATTTTTAATAAAAATATCATACTAAAATATTATTTAAACAAAAAATTAAATAATAAACTCAAATTAAAACCAAATGGGAGTGAGGCAATTTTAATAATTTGTTAAAAAGTAAAATTTTTCTTCTTAAAAGAAAAGGAAAAAGAACAATACAAGAATAATTATACACAATATGTAACTGATATTGTTATAGATTATTTTCTATCAATAATTTTAAAGGCAGGTGTTAGGGTATTGTCTCAGTGACAATACTGTGTTGTACATATCATAAAATACGGTGACTGAGACTAATTGTGTTGACTACTCCTAATAGATAAATGCCTTTTTATATGTAAATAAATTGGCGTTTTTCTATAATTTTGAAGGTTTAGCCCCCCCATTGATCGGATTCTAATTCCGCCTCTGGCGATGATAATTTACAAATGATTGAAAGTTGTAGCAGTTTCTATCTACATGCATCAGATTAGGTTTATTGAATTGACATTTTCAGTCCATCCTTTTTGATGTTATATAAGATCTGTGGTTGTCAGGCCAAGTGCACTTGGAATCTTGAATAACTTGTTAAGTATCTCTTTATTTTATACTAACATTTTGAATCGTTCTTGTGGTATAAACAGGGCACAGCTAGGTGAATGCTTGAAGACTATCATACAAGCAGATTATCCAGAAAAATGGCCAAAACTTTTGCCCTGGGTGAAACATCATCTGCAGGATCAGCAAGTTTTTGGAGCTCTATTTGTACTTAGGATTCTTTCCAGAAAATATGAGTGAGCTCATACAAAGCGTGCTCATTTAATATTTTATCTTGCATTTGCTTTCCAATCAAGTATATGTTATGTGCATATGGATGTCTCATATTTGTTTAACCATTGACACTAGTTACTTTGGAAGGTATTCTCATGTTATTCTTATTTTTATTTGTTTATTTATTTATTTATTTATTTTCTGTGTCCTGATTGATTCTCGCTCATTTAGTTTATTCTGAATCAGGTAATCTATATAATTCTTCTTGCATATTATTTGGTTGTCCCGAAATAGTGTCTCCATGTTTCCAGTAAGCATTCATGAGGTCTTGAAATAATCTGAATGTATAACTAGAATGCATAAAATATCTGCTTCCATGCTTGAATGTGTTAGATGAATTAAATGATGTCGTACCCTAACAGCTTAAGTTTTTAGGTGTGACGGTCATTTACTTCATTTAACATGGTATCATAGCCTAGGCTAGGTCTCGAGTTCGAGTCTCAACGTCATATGCAAATTTCGCATACACCTGAGGAGGGGGGGGGGGGGGGGGGAGGGGGCGCGCATCCAACAGAATGTTAACTTGTCTCCGCACAAATGCATTGTCTGGATGGGGAAGCTATAGAACTTATTTGCTGGTTATTTGAGCACAATTTTAACATGAGTTCTTAATTAAAGAAATGGGGGATTGACTATTAAATATGATTTGGATTGATTTTCAATGTTGTAGTTTTGAGGATATATTTTGATGGTTGTAGGAAGCTTTTGCATCATGCTGTACGCTGAGCCATTGAAAACTGGTATTTATATTGAGTTTGCATATTTATTCTACTTTAGCATGTCTGACACCTTTGCATTTTTGGTTTAAGTGATGAAAGTTCTTATTCCTTCTATCAATTCTTCACAGAAGTTTCGTGCATTCAACAGACACGCGCATACACATATTTTCGTATTACAGCAACAACTTTTGTTAAAAAGGTCAACATACACATGATAAATCTTTTAGCATTTTGTCAAAAATGAGATTTATAATCTCATCCACTTCGCTTTTTCTCCCATGCCTTTGTGAAGTATCCTTTATTGGTGTAAGCAAAAACATCTTTTGTACTCATGTCAGTAGTGTGTACTACATGCAGGTTCAAATCAGATGAAGAGAGAATCCCTATCCATCACATTGTTGAAGAAACATTTCCTCATCTGCTTAACATCTTTAACTGGCGTGTTCAGATTGCTAACCCTTCCATTGAAGAAGCAAATTTGATCAAGCTTATTTGCAAGATATTCTGGTCATGTATCTATGTAAGTTCATATTCCTGTTGTTTGAAGCTAGTTATGACTGCCTGTGGATAATATCTGTTAAATATCAGCACAAACATTTCTTTATAACAGCTTTTGCACTTACTAAAGACCCTTTGTATTACTAAGTACCCAGAGATACTACATGCTTTCTCATTTTAAACTCTATAAACATTTAAATTAATTTTTTTTAAAAAAAAAAAATCGTTAATTTGTACAATTCTGCCCCGCACCCAGTTGGAGATTCCAAAGCAGTTGTTTGACCAAGCTGTATTCAATGCCTGGATGGTACTTTTCTTGAATATATTGGAGAGGCCCGTTCCTGAAGAAGGACAACCTGCTGATCTTGAGCTTAGAAAATCATGGGATTGGTGGAAAGTGAAGAAGTGGACAGTGCACATATTAAATCGTCTTTTTACACGGTATGTAGAAAGTGATACACTTAATTCTCTCTATATAATTTTTTTTTGGTCCGAAATATGATTGAAGTTAGGCTGATCTTTCCTTGATCACTTCGTTTGTAATAGGTTTGGAGATGTGACACTTCCAGATCCCGAACACAAAGCTTTTGCCCTAATGTTTCAGAAGAATTATGCTGGGAAGATATTGGAGTGCCATCTAAATATGTTGAATGTGATTCGTATTGGTGGATATTTACCAGAAAGAGTAATCAATCTAATGTTGCAATACCTTAGCAATAGGTATGTATACCAAATACGTATACCCATATATCTATCTGTTACATTGAGTATTGTATGTGTTATATTCTCTTACTCCCCACCTCCCCTCTTCCTAATATTTTTATTGCGCATGTGCACATTGAAGGGCATGGGAAGACTAACTTGATCTTCATATTTGTTTATCAACTTTAATATGTTGAAAGAAAGTACAAGATACTAAAAACCGTAGATTAGATATACCATCCCTCGTGGTCCATGAATAGATATGCTTTGAAGTATGGTTAGGGGATTGAACAAACAGAGAGCTCGGGAACTTTAAAAATATAATTGCTTGGTCAGCATCATTCCTTCTCAGGGATGAATAGCAAAGAAGCTTGCTTATTTGCCTCTACGGCCTGTTTTAGTTCATTCTCACTCTCTATCTTATAATATCATAAATAGAGAAGAAACTGTGGTTATTTAGCTTTTCTCCCTTGTCGGGGACAATGGGATCATGCCATCGGACAGATGTACGCATCATTCTCTACCATGTTGTTCTCATTTTTCAGTCGTACAATGTGATTTTCATGACTTTGTTTTTTTTAAAAAAAATAGAAATTTCTTTTATATCTAGTTACAAAATATTCTGTAATATTTTTTAGGCTCCCTGGCATCACATTTCAAGATTTATGACATCTAATGTACTCTGTGTTCTTGTCACCATGCAGTATCTCCAAAAGTAACATGTACAATCAGCTGAAGCCAAAACTTGATGTTGTCCTTTTTGAGATTATCTTTCCATTGATGTGCTTCAATGACAACGATCAAAGACTTTGGGATGAAGACCCGCATGAGTATGTGAGGAAGGGATATGGTCTGTTTGAATTTACTTCTAATGCCATTTATAATTTATTTATGATCAAGTTTGGCAGTTCTTTCAAATATTGAGTTGTGCTGCATTTTGATTTTCTTCGAATGCTTCTGCAGATATAATTGAGGATTTATATAGTCCTAGAACTGCTGCGATGGATTTTGTGAGTGAGCTGGTTAGGAAACGTGGAAAGGAGAACCTTGAAAGATTCTTACTATTTGTTGTAGAAATCTTTAAGAGGTCTACCGCATTATATCATAATCATTTGACATTCTTTGTGTGAATTCAGTAATTTTCTCTCTGAATATCATTATTTCTTTAAACTAGATATGATGCGGTAGCACCTGAATATAAGCCATATAGACAGAAAGATGGTGCCCTTCTTGCAATTGGAGCATTATGTGACAAACTAAAGCAAGCTGAACCGTACAAATCTGAATTGGAGCTCATGCTTGTACAACATGTGTTCCCAGAATTCAACAGTCCTGTGGGACATCTTAGAGCTAAGGTATGTTGATTTATTGCTGTATTGGTTGTTTCTTTTCTCACACTATAGCATCCAGACTTAATAAATTATTCATAATTTGGTTCTTTATATCTTCGGACATTTTTAGTATGATGGATACAATTATAGTTCTAATGACCATTTTAACCGGTTAAATACATTGGTAAAAGTTAATATCTTGTTTAAATTAATGAATTGAAAAATATTTGATAGTTGATTATTTATTATAATTATTATTTATTACTATGTTCTCAAATAAGCCCACTTGAAAATTTCATTACATGTTAATGATAAGTTCAACTAATGGAGATATGATTAGTTTTTCCAATTAAATTAGGATTGTATAATCCCCTGTATAATATTGTATTTTAATACACCATTTCAGTGTCATTATATCTGGTCTGAAATTCATCTACAGCATATGTCTAACAAACTGAAATGGGATTATACTAGATAAAAATAGTTTTTCTGGTCTAATCACATGTGCTGAAGGGCCATGGGATGTATCATAGATTCATGGATGTGCTAAAAACTTTGTACTTTCTATCCCATAATTACTAAGCGAATGTAAGGATACAAAATTTTGTTTTATTTTATGGAGCTTTAGCCTTTCTGTGTCATTTTATTATATTGATATTAATTAGAAAAAAGTTGTTTGATCCTTGTAGCTGGGTAGACTGTATTTTCTATCTTCATTCTTTAGTTGTGCTTGTTTACTCTTTTTATCAAATGTATTGGATTGTAGGCTGCATGGGTTGCAGGGCAATATGCTCACATCAATTTCTCTGATCCAAACAACTTCCAAAGAGCATTGCAAAGCATTGTTGCAGGGATGCGTGACCCAGAGCTTCCTGTTCGTGTCGACTCTGTCTTTGCTTTGCGCTCTTTTCTTGAGGCCTGCAACGGTGCGGTTTTCCTTGTTTATATTGCCTTAGTTTATTTTGTGCTCTTAAACTTTCTATTGCTAACTAGCTTTTTTATTTCAGATTTGGATGAAATCGGTCCCATTCCACAGTTGCTTGATGGTATATCATTGTGAATATCATTTTGGGCTTGCACTTCATTAGGCAACAGTTACTAAATGTTTTTTTTTTTATCCTTCTGCATCCATGTTCTCAGATCTTTTTAAACTCATGAATGAAGTTGAAAATGAAGATCTTGTATTTACTCTTGAGACAATGGTAGATAAGTTTGGAGAGGAGATGGCTTCCTATGCTTTTGGTTTATGCCAGAACTTGGTGAGACCATTATTTGAATGATTAAAAACCACAGTTATATATGATCTTTTTAATCATATACTTTTGGTCAGGCAACTATTTTCTGGAAGTGCATGAACTCTGCGGAAGCAAATGAAGATGGTGATGATCCTGGTGCCTTGGCGGCCGTTGGTTGTTTACGTGTCATAAGCACAATCCTCGAATCTGTCAGCAGACTACCCCATCTCTTTGCAGATATAGAGCCAATTTTACTGCCAATAATGCATAAGATGTTGACTACTGATGGCCAAGGTACCTATCCTTTTCTCATATGCGTAATTTCTCTTTGGAGCTTGTTTAAGATACTGATGAAGTCTTGGGGATTATCTGTTGTTGGAAAACATACTGATACTTCAAAGATATTCACATTAGAAACATGAGGAAAAGACATTTTTTTATTTGCCCTCTATGATATCTTGAAGGAAAATGGGAATTTTCTAGCCAAACGAAAAGTAGAACAGTAGGTAGATATTGCCAATAATACACAAGATGTTGATTACTGATGGACAATGTACCTATCTTTTTCTCATATGCATAATTTCTATTTTGAGCATGATTTTCCTAAGATACTGATGAAATCTAAGGGATTCTCTGTTGTGGGAAAAACATGCTAATGCTGCAAGGACATCATAATATTAGAAACATACAAGGAAAATATATCCTTCTCTCTCTAGAAGGAAAGGAATTCTGTAACTGGATTAAACGTAGTACATTAGGCAGATATATGATAGATGCTCTGGGGGCTAATCGATAAAGGCTAACAACCAAACAATAAGATCAGAATGCACAGAGGCACCACATTTTGCAAAGAAGTCTGCCAATCAGTGGAGCATGGTGGCATGGGTTCAAAAGGATATGAATGCCCATCTGGATGTGAGGTACTGAAGCTTATTTTTATCTGGGGGGATCACAGCAAACTAGGTTTGACAATTTCCTGACTAATAATTTAAGATAGGGATGTCCTGTAGGTGGTTAAGTAGGGAAGCTAAAGAAATATCCATACCAGGAAAGGAGGCATGGACCAGTCACCAAGTAAAAGGTAGACACTAAATATGACCCATTTTGCTGAGGATTCCTCATTTGTAAAGATCACCAATTTCTGCCTTAACAATAAGGGTGTTGTGATAAGTTGCCTCCAGATTTTGGTGTTGAAATTCTTGTTTGCTTAATTATGCCACCTTTGAAGCTGCTCAATCCTGAAGATGGAAATGCCCAATACATATTCTGTAGCCTTAGAAAATGTGTCCATATAGCTGTCTCTAATGGACAAAAAGAAGAAAAAAAAGCGATGGGAAGCTAATCAGTGTGATTTCAGCAAAGAGGAGTGAGCACATATGAGATTGTAGCGACGGGAGTAGCGAACTTCCTACCTGGAGGTCTCCCTGGGCTAGTGTCCATATAATGTTATTGACTTGCTTGCGGCATTTTTTTCCTAGATGAGAGAACCTAGAGTCCAAGAGTGAGAACTGGGACAGTCTGTGATCCAATGGAAAGAACGACAACTGAAGACTTCATTGGAGACAACAATTTTTCCTGCATCCATGGCTAATATATGCACGGCAGCCAGGAAAACTTGGTGAAGTTGGCTGTTGATCCTCAACAAGTGAAAGGAGGGAATAATCAGATCCTCCTTTCTGATAATGTTTCTGTGTGGGGGTGGAGTGGAATAGTAGATTCCTAGATGTTGCCCAAGTATGTGTGGATTTGAAGGCTCCATGCAGAGGAAGAACAAAGTTGCTTAACCTAAATTATACAGGGAGCAGAGTTGTTGATTAAGTGATAATTCTTTGTTGTCACTACAGGTGCTGAAGATTCCCATATAAGCATTTCAACCCAGTGAAAATCAGCCTTTCTGTGCTTTTGAGAGCTGCTCTTGGCAACAAGGTCTCTGTGGGAAAATGAAAGGAGCTGCAATGCTGGAATAGTGGAGTTTGAAGGGCGCCTCCTGTAGGGCTTAAAGGTTGATTGGTGGTGGAGGGAAAGATGATGACAGGGAGGCATTTACAGGTGAGGATTTTGGTTCAAAAGGTGCCTTTATTTAATAAATTCCTTTAAAGAGCCCTTGTTTCGGTAAATAAAAGATTAGATAATAATTATCATATGCCGCATTGGAAGATCGCTGCACTATGCTAGCAATTCTTGAAATCAGTGTGATGAGTCTTATATAGGAGAAAAGTACACACTTTGTACAGTTTGACTGCTAGGTTAGTTGCAGCTTTACTCCTTTACCTAATGTGGTGACTTAGTGGAGTATGAAGTAAAAGCTTTTTTCTTGTTTTTTGTAGGATTTTGTTTTATGTAAAACTTGCACTCTTGCTCTTACGATACTGCTAGGGTGGGGTGAATACTTGTGGTTTCATCACATTGGCTCTGTGTCGGGATTTGGAATATGAGGACCTAGCATCACAGTATACTTCAATTATTATTTACCTTGAGTTTTTGTCCACTTTTCCTAAAGGTCTTAATTGAATTTGTTCTTGTTTACATTGCTTATATGCAAAAGTAAATCCTACAGATGAATGAGTGTACTGTTTGATATTGAAATACTATGTTTAGTTTCTTATGCTTGATTTCTCTTCATGCTAAGCTTCACTGAAAATTGGTCATCCAGCTAGTCATTTAATTTTGTTTGCATATGTAGAGATTATAATAATGAACATCTGATATGTTGGTTTTATGATCTGGATGCTCTATTCTAGAACAAGATATGGGCCATATGTCTGCGTAATATAGGTTAGGGAAAAGCTTGCCAACTTCTGGCTCAAGAGAGAACATCTTAGAACTTGGCATTTGATTTTGTATTAGAAGCAAAGAACTTTCCATTTGTTACACTTGTTTTTCTTCTTCTATGTGATTCTGCAGATGTTTTTGAGGAAGTTTTGGAGATTGTATCATCTATGACTTTTTACACTCCTGCTATATCGCTCGAGATGTGGAACCTTTGGCCGAAACTAATGGATGCACTGGCTGATTGGGCAATTGATTTTTTCCCAAGTATGTAGAATCTTTATAATCTTATTATGTGTGGAAGTCATTTCTGATAGTTACAATGACTTATAGCTTGCTTTAATATTTATTTTTTATGTTTTGTTTGTTCTTTTTCTGTTTTACAGTTGTAGACTAGATATCAAAGACCTTTTATCCATGCTAAATCAATCTCCATGCTTGGTTCAAAAATCCGCTGCGTTCTTTTGTAGATTTCTCACAAGATTTTTACTATTGATTTTATATTTTTTTCCTTAAAAAATATCAAATCAAACAACTCATTTTCATTTACTATTGATTTTATATTTTTTTTCTTCAAAAATATCAAATCAAACAACTAATATTCATTTTTTATATTATATTAAAAATTAATTTACATTCAAAATATCACATCGAACATTTACTTATATCACATCAAACAATTATTCAAATTCAAACTTTACTATTCAAAAATCCAAACCCAAATATCAAATCCACAAACAAACACACCCAAACTTCTCCTCATAGTTTGATTACTTTCTCCATACTGAGTTTCCAAGGCCATATAAACAAAACATTTTGCATTAGCTTGCCAATTTTCTGTTCGTTTATTCTTTAGCCATTTGGCTAAATTGATTTATTTTCCTTTTATTTGTTCAATAATACATAAATTTTTTATTATATTTTGGTGGCATTACTTTGTACCTTTTGGCTTTTGATTTGTGATTCCTGAGTATCACTGTTTTTTCGTAATTCAATATTTAGTGAAGGATTTAATGGTTGTGTTGTTTGATATAGCATGGTTGGAACTTGTAAAATGACAGAATACACGAAAAAAGATCCATGTTTATTTGTGTGCTATTCTATTATGTGACTTTATCTTTGCCCACATCCTATGTCCTTGCAATATCTGTGTTGCTTATCTACTTTTTTCATTCTTTTCATAACATTAGAATTGATTTTTCCCTTTTTATACACATCCTTAGTGCAATTTTTTATCTGAGAACCTGCTTTGGAACTTGTCTTTTCCAACTGTGGTATGACCCTGGATTGCTTATCTACTTTGTCTGATGTCTTCTAGTAATGCAATAAACAAGTGTTATTTACTGCTCAATCCCTGTGGTTGTGAACTGATCAGATATCTTGGTTCCATTGGGTAACTATATATCCAGAAGCACCGAGCATTTTTTGACATGCAAGGAACCTGATTATCAGCAAAGCCTTTGGAAAATGATTTTATCTGTGAGTTGATCTTTTGTCTGAAGTTAACCCCTACATAGAAACCAAGCTTTTGAATGATATATAACGAAGCCTTTATATCAATCATGCAGATCATGAGTGACAAAAATTTGGAGGATGGTGATATTGAGCCAGCACCTAAGCTCATTCAAGTGTTATTCCAAAACTGCAGGGGGCGTGTTGATCAATGGGTTGAACCTTACTTACGAATCTCCATCGAGCGTTTGCGTCGTTCTCAGAAACCTTATTTAAAATGCCTTTTGATTGAAGTGGTACGTAGTTAAACTCAATATCTTAGTGGTCTAATCTTCTACAATCTCCAATGAGTATTCATACTACATATAGAATGTACTTCTAGAATAGTTCATCTCCTGATATTTTATATGTGTGGGTATATATATCTTTGTCCGAATTTAGTTATTACCAAATTATTTTATCCATAGCCATGTACATGCCCAAACTCATGTTTAATTTATTGTTTTTATAAAAAGAATAATTAGTCTAGTCTTTATTGCATCATTTTTCATATGAAAAAATCAAATAAATTGTCACACATATTTTAAGATGTAGTCTTATCACACATCCAATGGGGATTGATAGAAAAGTGCAATACCTTGCTATTCTTTGTCACTGTTCCAAGCCTTTGAACTTATAGGTTATTGGCGGTGTTCTTCCATTATATGGAAACATACATTATTTTTGAAATTAGAATGCATTGTTTGGTTTCATGGATTTTCTTTAACTGAATTACTACTTGTTAGCTACAATTGGTATACTCTGCTTCATTGATCACTGAAATCTAAGTGAATGCTGGGATGTAGAGATGTCAGTGTGGTTTCATTTAAACATGAAATCCTCCCTACACCCTGCCCCTCTTGGTTGATGTAATTGGGTTTTGGGTTGGAACATCTGAAAATCCATTTAGGCTTGAATTAGGTTATGGACCTAGGGTTCAACCCCTTCGAATAATAGATAATATTAATTTATAAATTTTGTTTTCATTAATCCTTTAGATTATATTTAAGCACCAATGAGGTTATGCATAGGATTTGGGTTGAGTTAATTGGGGCTGGTTGGGGGAAATTTTGAGACAAAATGGTGGTGGTCATAAATTTCTTTCAGTTTTGTTTTCCCTCTTTGTGAAGCATATTTCCTAAATGTGCTGAAGACACTTCGGAGAGTTAGTTCTTCGTCAGGAACTGAGTTCTTTGACTCTTAGATTGTAATTTGGTTGGTTCTTAGTTTTCTTGAGGGAGATTGGCTGTTAAGCCATGTTCAAGCAGGATTATTCGCACCTTTGTGTTTGGTTGCGTTTTGGATATCTTAATGCTGAATTTTAAAATGTGCAGCTTTTAGCTAATATTACTAGAAACCTTTCGGCATTACCTTTTATAGGCATCCTGAACTGTTAGTTACGGATGCTACGATTACTAATTGGCTACTTAATCTTTTCTGATTAAGGGTTAGATGGAGAAAGGTGAAATTGCGCAAGAGAACCGACTTAGCTTTAATATTTTATATGATTTTCTGAGTTGAATGTTACCGAATTATTTCTACTGGTAGGTGTCATATTTGGTTAGAATGATTTTTGACAGGTTGCTGATGCTCTGTATTATAACGCACCATTGACACTTAGCATATTGCAAAAGCTTAATGTTGCTACGGAAGTATTCGGCCTTTGGTTCCAAATGTTACAACAAACTACGAAGAGCGGAGCTCGTGCTAATTTTAAAAGGTGTTCATTATTTTATTTTTTTTCCGTTAGATTTCTGTGCCTTATGCATGTTTAATTGTCACACTAATTATTTCGATTTTCAGGGGACAAGATAAAAAAGTGTGCTGTTTGGGCTTAACATCATTGCTCTCTCTACCTGCCAATCTATTGCCAGGAGAAGCATTGCTCCATTTTCTCAAGGCTACTCTCGGTCTACTTGTTGCCTATAAAGAGCAGCAACGAGCAGGTTTTTTCTTGCCCTAAACCTCTTTTAAAGCGAATAGTAAACAAAATCCTTATTGCGTAAGTTGCTTTAATTCTCCTATATCTCCTTATTCATTTGATTTGCAATTTTAAGCAGAATCTGGAAAGGAGGATGCAGATGCAGATGCAGACGCAGACGCAGAGGTTGAAGAGGCAGACACTGATGACATGAGCAGTATTCAATCTGATGATGACGATGATGATTCTGACAGGGGTATGGGGGTTGATGATGAGGATGGAGATGAAGCTCATACTCGTAGACTTAAAAAATTGGTTGCTCAGGTGTGTGTTTCTTTTATGGAATTTTGAATAAAGATGAATGAAAATTTGACAAGAATATGGTATTCGAAGTTGTTGCATATAGTCTAGGATGCTTTCTATGATTTATGTCCTGCATAGGCGTGTCTTCATGGGCTTGTGACATTTGCATAATCTATGCCATTCCGTAATACAACATGCTATATTGGTAAGAAGAATATAAATTTCTCCACCTGTAGTTTACATCTTATATGTAATCCCCAGGCTTCTTCTTAGGCTATAATTTTTCCATTTTCCGACTAAACTACTATAGACACAGTCAATGACTATCCCATTAAATTGGTGCAATATATATATATATATATATGTATGTACATTTTTGAAGTTTCTTGAATCATTAGTTAAACTTGTTCTTTACGCCTACCTAATACAGGCCAAGACTTCCCGTAATGCCTGTAGTTTACAACTTATGTGTAATCCCCAGGCTTCTTCGTAGGTTAAAATTTTTCCATTTTCCGACTGAACTACTAATAGATACAGTTGATGACTATTCCATTAAATTGGTATATATGTACTTTATTGAAATTTCTATTTCTTGAATCATTAGTTTAACTTGTTCTTTATGCCTACCTAATACAGGCCAAGGCTTTCCGTAGTGCTCAACCAGAAGATGAAGATTCAGAAGACGACTTCAGCGATGATGAACTGCATTCAGCCCTCAATGAAGTCGACCCATTTATTTTCTTTATCGACACAATAGGAGGTAGAAGAGATAATCTTTTCTGACGATCTCTACCTACTGATCAGATCATTTCTTTCACACTTTCACTAATCCACTTGGCTCGCCTTGCAGCTCTACAAGCTTCAGACCCGTTGCGGTTCCAAAATCTCATGCAGACGCTCGACAACCATTATCAGCAACTTGCCAATTGCGTAGCGCAGCACGCCAACCTGAGAAAAATCGAAATCGAAAGGAAAAAAAGGGAGAAGGCCACAGCGCCAGCCGGTGCACTCTTGTGATATAAAATCTATTCCTGCTTTCTATATCCTTTGGTTAGCCTCCATGGAAACTAACAGTCGATACATTTCTCTCAAGCCCCGGCTGCCTGCGTAGGTAACAATCATTCTCTACGGCTTTCTTGCTGATCGCTCTTATGGATTTTATGGTAGATAGGAATTTGGGCACTGCGACATCGAGTTTGGGAGACAGCTGGATAATCGACTACCTTAGAGCTCGGCCCCCTTCCGAGGGTACCATTTTTGTACAATGCATAGGAGTTTATTCGAGGTAAAATTTGTCATATATTGGGGAATAAAAATGATATTTTTCTCCTCTTTTTTGTGGATCGTATGCTTTGTTGAGGTTGTGTTGTGTTGTGTTGTTGCGTTGCCATAAATTTTACGTCACATTTTTTGGGTGGTCATGTTCCTATCCATTCATTTTTATTATTTTTGGTTAATGTATAGAGATTTTTTTTGTTGCTAATTGCTATTTTTATTTGCATGTGGATTATTGACTTGTACTGTCTTTTTTTATTGATTTGGATTTGTAGTACAATTAGGATAACATGATTCTCAATAAATATTATTAAAATATAATATTAATATATATACTCCATGAAAAAGTTAAGTTAACCAATATAAAATATTACACCTCCGTTCATATTAAAAATATTATAATATTTTTGTACAAATATTCTTCTATTAATATTATAAGACACTGATAGAAATATTTGTGCAATACATTTTTTTTTTATTTTTACATTTTGATATAATAATTAATATTCAAATATCAATACTCATATTCTTAAAAGCTGGATGGATGTAATATTTTTTATATTATTGGCATAATTTTTTATATCTAATATTAAAAATATATTTATTGAAAAATACAAAATGAACATGTAAATGAATTTTAAAAATTGTACTCTTATCATATATAATGTATATATATCACTTGGTGTGTGGGACATAATTTTGTTTTCGCATATAAGTGTGTACTTTTGGCACTTGTGAAGATATTTTTATCCAGACAATTTATTAAACTACTCACTATACATGAAATATTAATATTCTTTTATAGTATAAAAAGTAAAAAGCATATAAATATGAAACGTATACACATGGAATATATTATGGGTATGTGTAAGGCTATTAGCCAAGGTAAGACAACTAGTGTGTGAATACTTAAGGAGGCTAATTAATTAGCACATAAAATATAAAACATATATCACATACTATATAAATTATTTTGTCATCAATTGTCATATACTATACTCAATACGAAAATTAAGAAATAATAATAATTTAATATAAAAATTAAATATATAAAAAATTAAATAAGAGTATTATAAAAAAAAACCAAAGTTTTAATAATAAAATAATGGAGTAAATAAAAAATACAGCAATAAATTAATTATTACTGCCTCTAAAATCTCATTTATTTTTTTGCCGTATTAATCTTTAAATATTAATTATTCTATCAAAATATAATATAAATTAAAAATTTTTATAAAAAATATAGTATAAATTAAAAAAAAAATTGCAAAAATACTTCAATTAGCATCTCATAATACTAATAGGACATTTGTACAAAAAAAATAAAAATTTAATATCAAATATAATGAAGCAAAAGATAAATAAAAGTATTTGTTAAAAATAAAAATAATAAACTTATAAATCAATAAAATTATATACTATATATAAATGAATTATTTATAAATTACGGGACAACAAAAAAAAACAAAAGAAATAGTATTATATTTTTATTATATAGACATATACCTCATATTTTGAGTTTATATTTCATAGCCTGACGAACCTGATACCATGCGATTTAAGCCCGACAGACAAGTCATACGCGTCAGGGGTTTGAACCCATAACCACACGGTCATAAGTCTACCCGACACCACTAGGTACTCCCTCCCTCACAAGACAATTATTTTACTTCTTCATCTTCTACATAGATGTATGAGTAAAACATCATACAAATAATTACAGCCACATATATATATATATTATATATTTATGTAATGCATAGTGTAGTGTAAGCGTAGAGAACATCATAAAACAGTGTATGACTGACCGACTCACTGACTGCACTTATGTACATAAAATAACAACCTTCATAAAACAGCAGCAGCAGCAGAAAAAAAAGGGAGGAAGAGGGAGTCAAGAACAACACCAATGTTCTCTCTCTCTCTCTCTCACTAAAAAAGTTAGGTATTAAGACATTATCATCACCTGAGTGCATTGGAGTCGCGCTACTCTACTCCACTCTACTAGACTTGGGCTCTGAAGCACCTCCGTTCATCCTAGCACGCGCCTCCGCAAACATTCTCTGTTGCTCTGCTAATGCCTCTTCCTCCGTCATCTCTGCTCCGTTGCTCCATTTACCGCTTCTCATGGTGTCCTGTGTCAAACTGCTTGTCAAAAGATAGAGAGAGAAACAGGCAGAGAGAGACTGGGAGAGAGAGAGAGAGAACTGAATACCAGAGTCTCAAGCCTGTGCTGCTCATACGCCGCACAAACTTCGTCGGTATACTCCGGAAATCCGAGAGCCTAACACATAATTAGCAATAGAGATTCTCAGTTTGAAATTTTGTCAGGACAGGATAAAAGGCGGAGAATCAATGGATGTCCGCAGTTATAGCTGTGAGGATAAATGCAAATACCAGACGTAAAAGGGGCACTTATTCTGAGGATGGTTAATTATATGACAGATGTTTCGATAAAACTACAATACATCAAGAACTGTATTCAAAGCCCTACAAGGATAAAAATGGTGCAAGAGAGAAACGAACGTTAACCCCAATCCTCGCCATCTCAGGTTTTTACTCAATTCCGAAAAGAGAAACCATCCACCATGTGCATACGATAAATGATAAAAAACATCAAAATATTTCATCTTTAAACCTCAAATGATTAATACAGACCGACCACAGACAAAATGGTTTGCGGGTGTATAAACACTAAGGAAGAGCTACAATAACTAATTTTCATAAGATGATATAAATAAAACGAAATTCACAGTCAGCCCTGTCGTCCAAAAAGGCATCAAAGCAAAAAAAAAAGTATTGGGGCAGTTATTTGAGTTCATCTTCGGCTCACTATATTCATCCTATAAAACACCATATTGGGACTGAAGATTCAAATGTTGCAGAAATCCTTGCTATCTCAGAAATACTCGAATGTGCTTTGGTACAACTAGGTGCTTTTCCACAAATTATTGTTGAGAAAGAAGAATTGCAAATATTTCAGTTTGGCTTTAACTATATATCTCTCAGTCTCGTTTTTCAGTTTCTCCATACTACTAAACCCTATTTCCAGCTCTCATTCCATATCATCCATGTAATTCTATCTAAAGGAGCTCCTATATTCCTTGGATGGTGATCCACCTATCTTATATTATATTTGATGCGTCTTTCCAAAATAATAATAGCAATCCAGTTAACTATGTTTAGGTTACATAGTTTCCCAATAGCAGAACATACACAAGATGATAATATGATAAATCATAACAAAATTAGCATTATGATTAAACACCTCTAAGGCCTTGATTACATGCTCTGGTGCAATTGTTCTTTTCTCTTCCTTGTTACAAACTTCGTTGGATTCTGAAGACAGAAGATTAATAAATTCTGCAAAACAAGGAAAACTTGCAAATTATTTAACCTCTTATTGAAATGGAAGTTCATGCTAAGAAGGAACTCATAGTAAATAATTCCAAGAAACAGTATAATGTATAACAAGACCGGTACAACATTCAACAGTAGTTGATATGTGTATCATGGACGGCATAAGCTCATTACTAACCTTTAAAAGAAAAAGAAAAAAGAAGCTCTCTACTAATCTTGCATCATGGTGTGTTTCTTTATTAAGGCGCAAGAATTTTACTCATCTTGAGTGCCTGTTGCCTAGATGCATGGCATACCATGGTTCATACAACTTTTAGACTTGTGCAGGTTCATTCTATTCTCAGTTTTTTTTTATAGATGTTGAATGGAAAATAGATGTTTTGGGAGGAACCATGTTGCATAATGTGATATTTTGAATAGAAATAGATGTTGAATATAGTATTTTTGGAGGAAAATTTGGAGGTTGAATAGTATTTTGAACTAGTTAAAAACACACAAGAAACCGTTGGTTTTGTTTACTCTGAGTGTTCTTTCAATTTCATTACTATGCAACTTCGTAGTTCCTAATAAAGGGAAAAGAAATACCAATTTTCTATACAAAACATCAAACAACTATTTCACCCAAAATTCTAGATAAGTTTTTTAACGATGGAGATATGTTAAATCATAAAAAGGATATTATTTTATTTGTTAACATATCCCCGTGTAACTTTAACTTGTAGTAAAAATGAATTTCATTTATCAACAATTTTAAGTGCACAAAGCACAGAACCATTTACTGTCAGATAAAGAATCTTTGAACCATTATGTGCCATGCAGCATGAACAACTATGATTCAATCTATCAACTAAAATTGAATGAGGCAAACAACTATTATTTAGTTGCCCCGTTACCTTTTTCAATCAAACAAAAAGTAAGATATTTAATGACTTCATGATATAATATCATATAATATAACATTTAATGGAGACAAACAAGAAAATACGCACCTACACAACATTTAATTAACAAATCTTGTGTGTCCCTTGCAACACGAACATCTGGAGGGAGCATCTCCTTAATAATTTTTGTCATAGTTGCTGCAAGAGAATAACTGTCAATTAGAACTTATGATAATAACTTGTCATTCAACATAACAACTGATTGGATATTTTCTTTTTAAATTTGAATTTAGCATTTGAGAATCATATTGGGAACTTAATATGATAATTTGAAGAGTCAAACATCAATGGATACAAATATAAAGAAAAGAGAAATAGTTTAATTTATCTTGATAGTTTTTAAATTCAAGCAATACCAAGTAATATATCATTCTTTGATTGATGAGGTGTTTCTTTATTTTCCCGCCATATTGATTATGTATAGATTACTTGCAGGGATTTAGAAAATATGTATCAAGAATTTATAGATATGTGTAGCTTAGTTCTAAGTTATAACTATTCATTGCAATTTAATTATAAATTCTTATGGAGAACCGTGAACTTTCATAAATTATGATAGGAGTATCCATAAAATCTGTTTTAAAGTAAAATATACAAAACTTAAACCATTCAATACATATTCAGGAATAAAACACAGTAAGAAAAATAAAAATAGATAATTGTAATAAGTAATAACAAATTAAACATATTCTAAATTCTATTACTCTGTCCGTTCGGTAAAATTATGTCACTTTGTAATTTGCTTATTAGTTGTCACGAATCATTTTACTTATCAATGCCCTAGATGAAATCTGCTGTTTTATATATATAATGTATAATAAAATAGCTAATGTTCTACTAACATTTATATGAAGGTTTAAAATTTCAGAAAAGTCCGAAAGAGAACAGCCAAATAAAAAACTGAAATCAAACTTAAAAAAAAAAAAAAAAAAAAAAAAAAAAAAGAAAAAAGCAGCCCAATAATGGGGAAGGCACAAAAAGTATCATATATATATATTTAAAAAAAATGAAAAAAAGATATCAACTATAAAGTTTGACATAAATCAGTTCAGATAAAATTCCAAATATGTGAATCATGAGAATATTAAAACATTGACATGGAAAAGGAAACAAACAGAAAACCAAACCTTTAGGAAGAGAAGCATCCTCTTTTGTTCTACCAACAATGTCCATAGGCTCCATTTTAACCTTCAAAATGCTAAATGCAAAATATATAAATAATCACAAACCTTGGTAAGATAAATATACTTAGAAAGAGAGTAAAAGTAATAAATTTGGGTAATCTTTATGTGATAGGCAAACATTGAGAAAAGATTGATTTATTTAGTTAAGCCGTTTAAATAAGCTGATCTGCATTTAGAGTTGAAATTGATTTCAGCCAATTTAGAATAGACATAACGAAGAGATGTTCATGGGCATGGCAGATGACTAAGGCAGGAATCCAACTTAAGTGCGTTCAAGAAGATTCAACACAATTTGATGCGCATGCATTTATAAATTTTCTAATAATGAGAGAGAGAGAGAGAGAGAGAGAGAGATTACAAGGACATCCTCACAGAGATAAATAATAAAATTATAAACATCAGAACCATACATGAAGCCAAACTAATAATTTTACACACATTATTACAGAGCACTCTGACGAGGAGGTAGGAACAATGCATGGTTAATTTTACATAAGTGACAATGAGTATCTGAATATTGTATATCTGCTTCAATACAGTGTTAAGTGAATTAAAGTTTTTCATGAGAAGTGGAAAAACACCGATCATTAGCAAAGCAAGAAAATTACTCCAAGAATGAAGAGCTTATTGCATATGTACTGCTCATGCAGTATAATAATTGATTTAAGCTTCCTTACTATAGAACTCACCGTTCTCACCAAAGGAGTTGAAGTCCACAAACCAATACTAATTGGAATTGAAGCTTGCTCTTGGCTCCTATAAGCAGCACTCTAAATATTTTAACATGCTATACTGAATAAATTTTTATAATACGTTAAGTATAAATTCTTTTTCACTCTGAAAGAACAAAGTCAGAGCTTGTTATTTTTTGGGTAATAATTATGGTGTTTTTCAGCATTTCTGTGCCAATTGATGCAGAAAAGGCGACTTTACTTTCCACCAGTACCAATATCTACACAATGAAACGAGATGCCTGTACGAAAACTGAGGCCGACCTTGCGCGTAAGTACCGCAAACCTCTAACACATCAAAACAATTTCATATCCCAAGGCACCAAATTCCAAAATCTCACACTAATCGAAACACAATTCCTAAATTAACAAAAACAATACCAAACACATGGTATTGATGTAGAACAAGAACTGTGCACATACGCCACAGACCAATTCATAAAATTACGCAAAAAATTAGTAGAAATAACAACGCGGTGTTCGAACCCTAACTGGTATTACGTAAATCGATGAAAAAGTAAACAAAAGATTAAAACTTGCGTCACCTTGATAGAAACGGCGGCTTCCAATTAAGATCCAAGAGGGGAGCGCCGTTGGCAAGCCTGCAACTGTAGCCGCGCAGCGTGTGAGGGTTTCGAGGTGTAAACTTCGCCGTGCTGAGCTCGTCGGATGCGTAAAATATGAGATTTACAGTCTGTTTTATTTAGCTGCTTGTTTTTATTTTATTTTATTTTAATTTTTAAATATATATTTTTATCGAATATATTATTATTATTATTATTATTTTAATAAAACTTATTATCGTTGCTATCCAAAAGTGTCCAATCCGCAAACCCGGCCCAATATTATTATTATTATTATATGTTGAAGGCCTTTTGGGCATCAGTGTCAAGGCCTCTTTTCTTTCTCTATTTTCGATATAGTTAGTAATAATTTAATTTATTCCGTCGATATTTTTTATTTTATTATTTTATTCTTTTAATAAAATTAATTTTTAATTAAATACAAAAATCATTTTATTTTTAATTTTTATATTATTTTTATTTTAATGTTATAAGTAAAATAAACATTATATTATTTTATTAAATTGTATATTTATAAAATATTAATTTACTTTAATTTAAGTGCAAAATTTAAGTGAAAAATTTATTGATGGACGAAAAGAGTATTTTTAATAAAAATTTACAATCTCTGACCACTAGTGTAATTTGTTTTATATAGATTTAAGGGTGTATTTAATTCAAATTTTTAAAAGTTTTTTAAAATGCGGAAGTATTCAACAAGTTTTTTAAAAGTTTTTAATTTTTGGGTGTATTCAATCAAACTTTTTAAAGTGTAGGGTGTGTTTGGAATTAATTCTCATTCTCTCCTCAATCCCCTTTAAACGCCTGCTTAAAATATTGACATATTCAACAATTCAGACTTTTAGAGATTTTGATGTATTTTTAAAATTTGAATTATTATTATTATTATTATTGTTCTTGTTGTTTTTTGTTTTTGTATGGGTGATAAATAATATGATAATATTTATTAATATTATTATAACTTTCAATACAAATAATAATTTCAAATTAAAATATATTAGTGAATTATTATCAATTTTTTTGAAAATATACATTTTTATATTATAAATATAATATTTAAAATTATTATTATCATAATATATATATATATATTATTGTCGTCTTTTCTTTTCAAATTTCTATAAGATATATTAACATGGTATCACAATCTATTTTTCTCCTAAATTAAATATAATATACCAACTCGCATTTCTCCGGGTTGGAATGTATCCGGAGGTCTTCAATTTTGAAATTTTTATTTATGATTTTATGGCATCTACGAAAATTTAAAAATTACATTATTATTGATCATCAAAATAAAAGACTATATATCCACTATGAAACAAACTCGATAGACTCGTATCAAAACAATCTAACCTATGGATAAAACCAAATTTTAATCTAAAACTACCAAATCTAAAATAAATCAAATCAAACTAATGTAAATCTAAAATATCTCAAAATTCTTCCTCAAACTCAAGTAGTGTTGTAGAAACTAACTTGAGTTTGCTTGAATGGATCCGAGTCGGAGCAGCCTGAGGCTTGCAGACGGATACACAAACAGATATGTAGACAGAACTCTAATCGGGAGTCGGAGTTGAACTAAGACAAGACTCTGAATGGAATCAAAGTACAGATAGCACACAGAACACATCACAGACATCGAAAAGATCATAAAAAAGATTGCAGACAATAATCAAATCACTGAACAGATCACAGATATCGGATAGATCACAAAAGATAGATAGCACATAAAATAGATCGCAGGCATCAAATAGATCACAGAACAGATCGCAGATAGCAAACAGATGATAGAACAAATTGCAGGAATCGGATAGATCACATAGCATATCGAAGGAATCAAATGGATCACAAAATAAATGTCAGAAAATAGAGAGATCACAGAACAGATTGCAACCATCGGATATATTACAGAACATATCTCAAACATCGGACTGGTCACATAACAAATTGCATAAAACAGACAAATCACAAAACATATCGCAGCAACAGACATATCAGATAACAGACAAATTGCAGATAACAGACAGATCTACGCAGACGACAGAAAAATCACTGATAAGCAGACCGCTCACAGCTACGCAGACAAGTAGATCACTGATAAGCAGACTGCTCATAGTTATGCAGACAAACGGATCACTGATAAGCAAACAACTCACAACTACGCTGAAAACGGATATATCGCAAACACCAGACGGATCGCACACAAGCAGTAGACAAATGGCAAATAGATGACAGATCACAGACAGATTTCAGAGATAGATTTGCAAAGGCATAATCTCAAAATCACAAGACCTTTGGGTACAATCTAGGTTAATGTACCCGGAGAAACGAGGGTTGGTAGACTATGTTTAGTCTAGGAGAAAAATAGGCTCTTGTGATCTATCCGATTTCTGCGATCTATTCGATGTTTGCGATATGTTCTGTATGCTATCTGTCTTTTGTGATCTGTCCGATATCTGTGATTTGTTTTATGATTTGTCTGTTGTCTGCAATCTGTTCTATGATCTATTCGATGAAAGGACTCTGAATCAAAGTCAAACGCAGACAACAAACAGATCGCAAAAATCGGACATATCACAGAACAAATTTATTCAAGCAAGTTTTAGAGTTTCCGCATTTTTTTTTTTTTTTTTTTTTCAGAAAACCTCACAGTAGACAGATCGCAGACAAATCACAAACAACAAACAGATCATAGACCTCCGGATAGATCACAAATATCGGATAGATCACAATAGCAGATAGATCGCAGATAACAGACATATCGCATAACACAAAATTACAGACGAATCTCAAAATTAGGAGACCTCCGAGTACATTCCAGTTTCGTATTCTCCGGCTATGGTGAGAGTTTTTCTGACTCTAATTCAGTTGAAGACAATGCTTTTAATTCTGACATGATGGATGATTGTAGTTGCATCATCTTCGATATCTCTGAGCAAATTCAAGTTGGTTTATGTTATATCACTTGAGTTTGTGGGGGGATGTTGAGAGATTTTAAATTTAAATTTAGTTTAATATATGTTTAGATTAGTTTAGCTTAATTTATTTTAGATTTGTTAGGTTTAGATTTATATTTGATCATATCCATTAGATTAGATTCTACAAAGACCAATTTATAATCACAACACATGACAAAAATGTTTGTTTTGTTTGTTGAGTTGCGTTTAATTGATTTCGTTTATCTTTTTATTTATCATGCCAATTAAGGCTACTGAAAGTATTCCTATGTTAGATGTGACAAATTATTATTCTCAATTAACTTTAATTTTGTTTATAGTGTAACTTGCAAGAATACGAATGAACCTTTTAGATAGGAACTAAAGAAGAAGAAGAAATAATTAATAGATCAAAGCATGACAAAATGTTGAAAATTATTTGTATCAATTGCATAGTTGGTATTATTAATTAAAAATTTGAAAATGATTATTTTAATTAATATTTCAAATTGGATATTGTCGGTTGAGTTGTTGGTAGGTATAGTTGGTTTCGAACATTGGTCAGAGCTCCTCTTGATACGTGGTTATTATGTATCCTACACCAAGGGTCTGAGCAAAAGCATTACGCCACTGCCACCACCATCTTCGATAGAAAGAAAGAGAAATACACTATTATCAATTGGAACGGTCTGTCGAATCTAGCTACATGCAAGTCTCTAGATCTTTTTGTTGGATGTGTCAAACTTCCTTGGAAGATCTAGTCATTGCTGTTGTAAGCTACTTAAAGACGCAACTGTCTGCAACTGGGTCTAATCATGGTCATCCTCGTTGGTTGAAATCTATCTTTAGGGAAAATAATGAATCGAAAGATCTATGCATAAAAAGATGAAAATAAATTTAAGTTCGGCTATGGTAAAAAAAAAAAAAAAAATTGCATTGGGTTTAATTATATATGATCAAAATGGGTGGAAGGGTTTAGGGTTTAGAGTAATGTTGGATATTTTGGCCTTTTGTGGTTCAACCAGATTTGTCCATCATTTTAGATTCGATCCATTTTATAGCCCAACCCATCGGTCCAATCTAATACTAATTTTCTATTATATATAAATTTATCTCTCTATCCATTCCCTACACCATGGCAAATCTTGAGTATGTGTCTCTTTTGTGTGAGTACGATTCTCCTATTTAGTTGGTGTTTTAGGTATTTTAGTGGAAAAACGTCTCAGGCAACTTACAAAAGTTATACAAAAATTGAGCTTCTTTAGGGGATAACAATAATAGATAGAGAAAATATTTTTCTTCACTCCAACTATTCAAAATTACCGATTACTAAAACAGTAGCAGATAAAAACAACTAACATTCAAAAATTCAATATCTCACATTGTAAAATATCCAATATTGAAGAGTCTCTCATATTACATTGAGAGGAGAGTGACTTATATTCACCTACATATGTTGTATGGCAAAAATGACCGGGGAAAAAGGCGACTTGAACAACGATAAACAAATGTAGAACATCAAAATGACATTTGATGACAGATTTGAAGGACATGGTTATTGATGGAGATAATAACAAATGTATACAATAATAAACTTTGGTGACCAACTAAGGCGACGGTGAGACAATGGTTATGACAGATGTGAGAAAGGTCTTCATTTATTTTCCGTAATGTTGAGGGCATTCCAGTAACTTCACATACGAAGAGGCAAGACTAGGTACAAATATGATCTCTAGTGGATAAGAAAAGGAATGCGCGAGAAAAAATGTGTTGCCACTGCTTTGTTTATTTTCTGCGTAGTCTCTTCAAGACGACAATCTACAATGATCTAACAGTCATATTATCTTCATATTTTACATACATTGTTAACTTATTTTCCCACAAGCTGAATGGTGGAGATTGCAATTGCAAAACCAAAAAGTGTGGTATAGCAACGAATGAAACATCTTTGTTCTTCCTGGATTTGTTTAGACCACTTTTAATTTTGATAACGAATAATAAGATCTAAATGTTGGATAAACTGAACTTTGGGTATGTTATTTGTGACATCTTCGAGAAAAAGTTGAATGGTGGAGATTGCGATCGGACATTTGGATAATCGGATTTTGTGGTTCAAATAGAAGGGTGTTGTTGTGAGGTTTTCCTTTTCCATTCATATCTTGTCAAGATTTATTTTATATCTTTTGATTCATAATTTGTGTTGATTGTCTGTTGAATGATTACTAACCTTTTTTTATTATTATTATAGTGGAGATTTGGTGGACTTTGGTCCCGTGGTTTTTACTCCTCACATCAAAGAGGTTTTCTATGTAAAAATTGCTTATATCCTTGTGATTGGATGCATTATGTTATTTGTTGTGATGTCAGACTATAATATTGTAGTTATTTCCCACTAAATTCACATAAGAAGAGATAATTCGTATTTAGGTAACACTTTATGTGTATTTACCTCGTCAAGGTGAAATTAGAGTAAGATTTTTTGCTTTATAGTTTGTGGTGAATATGGTAATGAATACAAGTAGAATGGTGAATCTTAACATTTTAAACTATTATGTATGAAAGAGAAAGGTAAAGGATTTTCTATATATGAAAGATTTCTATTGACCGGTAACTTCACATATGGACAGTCAACCCTAGGTGCAAATATGATTTAGTGGATAAGAAAAAGTGCATGTGAGAAAAAGTGTGTTGTTGCTGCTTTGTTTATTCTATGCATAGTCTTATCAAAATGAAATCTACGAAGATACAACCGTTGGATTGTCATAAAAGTTTTACATGTGTTTTGTGACTCGTGTTTCTACAATCTAAACGGTGGAGATTGGAATAAGAAAACCACGATATATGGTAAAGCGACAAACAAAATATCTTTGTTCTTACTATTTGTTCGGGCCAATTTTGGTTTTGATAACGAATCAGAAGATCTGAATGTTGGATTGGGTTGAAATATGTGTATATTATTTTGGATGCCTTTGAAAAAAATTTGAACAGTGAAGATCATGATCGGACCTTCGGATCATCAAATTTTGTTGTTCGAATGTAAGGGTGTTGTTGTGAGGTTTTTCTTTTATACTCATATATTGTTGACAAGATTGATTCTATATCTTGTGATACGTAAATTAAGTTGAGTTTATGTTGAACAATTTGTACCTTTTTTTTTTTTTTATTATAGTCGAGATTTGAGGGGCTTTGATCCTATGGTTGTTCCATAGAAGAAGTTTTCCATGTAAAAATTGTTATGTCCTTGTTATAAAAATATAAAATTTATTATAGAGAACTATTGAAATATTATAAAAATATTTTTTTCCCCCTAATTTGTATTGTTATGTATATATATTGAATTCTTTTGTTAATATCTTTAAAAATTATGTTTTCTCAAAATTGCATATGAACGCACAACAAGACTGTTTATTTTAAAATTTTCTTTCTTTTTTTATAATAAAATTAGTTGTGGTTTTGCTTCTCAACGACATTTCAGAGAATTCTATTTAGATGGATATTTTGTAATTTTTTAAGCTATTTATTTTATTCCACCTATTTATTTTAATTAACTATATATGTAATCCAATTCTTCTGGGCATCAATCATTCTAAATCGCTATTAAGGGAAATATAAAGAATTAGCCAAAATAGATTTTTAAAAGTAAATACATCAAAAGCAAAATAATTATAAAGTCTTTTTATTATACGAATTGCATAAATTTAAGAAAAATAAGATCATATTGTCGGAAGGTTACAAAGCATGCCATAATCCACAAGTTTCTCTACTTTTCAGGCAACCTAAATTCGTCGAGTCCAGATTTTTCGATGGATCGCTGAGTGAACTTCATTTTATAATCCCTAACGGTGAACTCTTTGTATCGCGGTCGATTATTAGACAAGGGAGCGTAGACTTTTCCCGACCTACTCTCACCACTGAAGAATGATGCAACCGATATTCTTGGTCCAATTTTGTTGGCAAGTACTCTATGATTTGCGCTAATGAACTCGTCGTTTGAAATCATTTGCAACATGTCGCCAATGTTGACAATCAAGCTTCCAAGAACGGGTTGAACGTTTATGTATCTTTTGTTGTGGAGGACTTGGAGGCCGCCGAGTTGATCTTGTAGGAGAATTGTTAAGAACGAGGCATCAGTATGTGAGCTTGCCCCTAATGTGAGTTCGGGTTGAGGACAAGGCGGATAGTAGTGGCAAAGGAAAACACGCCCTTGGGTGCATCCTAGAGCTCCTAGGTGGCCTCGTTCGAGACCTAGAGCTTCGGACAAGAGCTCGAATAAAGTATCTGCTAATTTTTGTATACGATCGATATAATCGATTATTGAATATCTGAAATTTATAAGTAATTTAATGTAAGAATATATATATATAAATGATTTGACAATATGATAATGTAAGAATATATATATATATATATATTAAAAAAAAATGACTTGGCATGAAGTAGAAAATGAAAGTTATGCATAAAGTAATGGGTATCAAATGAATAAAAATAAAGTAGCTAAGATGCAAAGATAAAAGAATGGATAGAAATTAGCAGATAATTTATAGAGTTGTTTATCTGTGTTTTCATTATTTGTTTAATTTTTAAATGTTGATGATTTTTGTTTATTTGTGTTTTCATTATTTGTTTAATTTTTAAATGTTGATGATTTTTAGATAAAAAAATCTATAAATATTTAAAAATATCCTTATATTTTGATTATTATTACGATAACATCGTCAATATAACTTAATTATATTACAAAATATCCTTAAAGTAAAATTATATATTCAATTAATTCTCTATTATACTATTCTCCATTGATATTTTGAATATAATGTTTTTTAGTATAATTTTAAAAATGAAAAATAGTTACTCCCTCCGGTTCATTTCAAATTGGTCATTTGAAATTTTGCGGTAAATTAAAAAATAATAGTATTTTATTGATTAGTAGAAGTGTTTAAGAAATTTTGACATTTTTACCCTAACTTATGTATAAATAAGTGTATGGGTAATGATTGTAATTTAATAAGTTAACGGTATTTTAGTTTTAGTATATGATTATTTTTTCTAAAATACGAAAGAGATACTTTGAAGTAGGATTGACGAAAATGGTAAAAAAATACTTTAAAATGAAATAGAGGGAGTATTTGATTTGGTATTTTTTTTAAAAAAAAAAATAATCAAAATTTTGTGAGAAATCTATAAATGTATCATTTTAATTTTTTTTAAAAAATAATAAAAAATTAATTATTTAATTTGATATTATTTATACAGATATATCTAATAAAATTAACTTTCTAGATTTTATCATAAAAAAAAATATTGAAATGTTTTTTTAATATCTATAATAGAGTATATATTTTTTATAACGTGAGAATCTTATATTAGTAAAACAAAATGAGTAACTAAAGTAAGTTACACTAGACGAATAGGTATTACAAACAAGATTTAGAGATGTCATTAATTTGAACATATAACATAAAAGTTACAAGTTTATCTTGCATCATTATTTTATTTAGACCACAAAATAGTATGTTTTACGCAAAGGAAGTTGGAAAAGAAAAACTGTGACAACAAAATTATATATGGGTGTAAGCATTAAATTTGATCCGAAAAATCGAACCCGTTCGACCTGATCGTTTAGGTGTTTCGAATTTTTAAAATTTCAGATCATTTCGAACTCGAAATGAAAAAAAAAAAAAAAAAAGTTAGATCAGATCAAGTTTTAGGTTGACTTGATAACCCGAAAATAAAATCCAACTAAACTTTAAAATTTCAAATTGTAATATATGATAATAAAATAATATAAAAAAGTCAAAATTATAAAAAAATAAATAATAGGGTGTGTTTGTTTGGGGGCTTTGAATTTTGAGTTGGGATTTGAATAGTAAAAATTTTGAATTTGAATAGTTGTATAATGTGATATAAATAGGTGTTGATGTGATGTTTTGAATGTAAAATAGATTTTTAGTATAATATAAAAAATAAAAAATAGGTGTTTGATTTGATGTTTTTAGGGAGAAAAAATAAGATGAATAGTGAAAATAAAATCCAATCCCCCCAAACAAACACACCCTTAAGTATCATAATATAAAATCAAGTTTTCTAATTTGTTTCGCAAGGATTTTTTTTTTTTTTTAAGTTTTCAAGTATATTTTGTGTCAGTTTTTAAAATTTTTGGTATATTTTATATCAGATTTTTCGAGTTCGTTCGGATTATCAAGTGATTTAAAATAAAATCAAATTGACCTAAGCCTAACCTAAAAAATTTAGTATTGTAGCGTTGTTTAAGATTTCAGATTGAAAATCGGATTCAAGCTCAGGTCCGATTAGGATGGTTGAAAATCGGGTTCGAATTCGGTGCGAATTCAAATTACCATTTTTTTTTATTATACTCACAGTTTAACCAACCACAAACACGACTCTAAAACACATATGAACACCCTAATAATACATGTCACCTGCAAACTTCGGGCAAGAGCTGAGGCTGGATCTGATCGGACATGGTCAACGATACGGTCAACGTGTCCCTCCAATTGGCGGCTCGCGATCGATACAGATCTACGTTGCTCGAATACTTCACTTGCTGCATCATATCCCGCGAGTGAAGCGCCGTCTTCTTCTCCGTCTCCTGCTCGTGGAACTCCCGGGCTCCGCCCAGCATAAGCTCCAGGACCTCCGCCGGAATTCCGTGGTTCACCACCTGGAAAAATCCCCACTCCCTCGACGCCTCTCCCACGTCGCTCACGATTTTCCGGCGCCGATCGGATTCGATTCCGGCCAGGTCGATCACCGGGACCTCCGCATCGCCGCCCTGGATCGGGTCGCCGGCGCGATCTTCCGGCGGCCTGATGAAGATTCTCGGGACGGTTCGGATGCCGGAATCTACTAGGCCTTTGACGCCAGCCTTAGATTCCTCGAAGGCCTGGAGCTCGGCTAGTCGGCCGGAGTCAACGGCGCCGGCGGGGGTCGGCAAACACTCTCTTAGACTGGAGAAATTCATTTTGGTTAGAGAGAAACTTAAGAAGGGCTGATATCTTTTTCTCTTTTAAATTGTTGAGTCGTTTTATTAGGATAATAATTAATTACCACAAGAAGAATCCAAATAAAATTAAAATAATATTAAATCGAATCCAAATTAAAATTAACATACTATATAATTTTTAAAAACAATGTGTAATTATATATGTTTAGGTTATATTGTAAAAATAAATTAAAGTTGTGGTATAATTTATAAATACAAAAAGTTATATAAAATAATATAAAAGAGAACTATATAGGTAATATATATATATTTTTTTGACTAAAAATTTAGTAAAATATGTACTGTAGCTACTGTAAAAATAAACTAATGGGTTGGAGATGGTCTCAGTGAGATGCAATTTTAGATTATTTCACAAAACCAATTGGCGACGACATTGAAGGACGATTCAGCCAATGATTTCAATGACCTTCCGAATCGATGACTAGCAACGAACTGACGGATCATTTTCTCCAGGCAACCTGCTCTTCTGGCGGACATCCTCCTGACAGATAGCAAGGTGTAAAATGGTCTAAGGTAATCACGCCGCAAGATATGAGCCCCTGAGCCTCGACACCCACTAAAATCAACCATAAAAAAGAGCTTCTAAACCTCGATGGAAAATTCAATCGGAACCTCCTGATACTTCACCGAGAAACCTCTCATTTTTCTCTCCCTCACTCTCAAGGTTTCACTCTCTTGAAAAATAACTGTGATATTCCAGCCTGCAAGTCTGACGTTTCTATCATCACTTACGCGCACCTAGGAGACTTTCCAGGGTTATCCATACTCAAATTACTTTAGAACACTTAACTTTAGAGTTCTTTCAATATAACTTTTCAAAAAAAAAATGTACACATTGTTGACATGAGTAGTGTATTCAATCTATTTAACCACTTATTTAACATCGAAGGGATTAAATCCTCTCAACTCATATCACTATTCAATTCCGGAGTATTACAATAACTCACATTTCTAAAATCATTTATCTAGGGTGTGTTTGTTTGGGGATTTGGATTTTGAGTTGGGATTTGAATAGTTGTACGATGTGATATAAATATGTGTTGATATGATGTTTTAAATATAAAATTAATTTTTAGAATAATATAAAAAATAAAAAATAGGTATTTGATTTGATATTTTTGAAGGAGAAATATAAGATAAACAGTGGATTTAAAATCCAATCCCTCAAACAATATATACACGGTTTCACAAAAGAACTAACTTAACAAATTCAACTAATGGATTAAAGGTCAGGGCTTGGATTTGGTAATATAGATTTGACTATGGGTTATAAGGGATTGAGCCGAATTATTTTCGAAAAAATGGTTGAGTTAGGCTTACAACCAAAATTTTCAATAATTTATTTATTTATTATTTAAATTTAAAAAGAATACACTTCTTGGTCCTAGTTATATGTATATTTTTCAAAAACATTTTTTAGGTCTCATCTAAATATATATATATATGATCATATGTTAATATAAAAACTTATTTAATTTTTTTTACATAGATTATATTTTATAGTACTTCATCAAATATATGCTCATTTGGATTGAATATAAATTTTAGCTAATATAATATTATATTAATTGATTGTGATATAAAATAAGAATATTTTAAAGAATATATAAATAAATAATAAAGTGAAAAAAAAATTAGATAAATTGTGTGAAATAATTGTAGTATATTATAAATAAGTATAATATTAAAAAATAAAAAGTTAAAGAAAGTATTTATGAGTTTTCTTTTTGTATATTATAAAAAGTACATTTTTTATGTTAGACAAACAAAAAAGAAAAAATATATATATATATGATGAACAAATAAAATATTAGATATTAGTATTTTCTTTGTACATTGGTACAAGCTATAGAATTGTTAAAATCTTCCTACACATTTTTATTTACAAATAAAGTATTATTATTTTTTAATTTATTAAAAATAAAATAAAATTAAGGACTACATATGAGTGGCGGAAGAAGTTTTTCTATTTATATTCATTGCTTTCTTTAAAAAAATGATACTATTATTTATCAATTATATTAGATATTTATTTTCTTTTACAAATTTATCTTTTTGTGTGTCTATTAAATAAATTTGAGGAGTCCTTTCATTACACTTACTAAAAATATATCGGTTAAATTAAAATTAACGATGTTATTTGGTAGCTAAAATACCGTATTAATAATTTATAATAGACATTACATAATATAACGATAGACATAGTACAATTTATTATTTTATATAGAGAAACTTTGTTTATCCACACCATGATAAAAATTACTGTGGTGACAATACACCATATTATAACGGACAATACATAAAAGAGTCGACAGTTGGAGATCAAGAAAAAATAAAAAATAAATTCATGTCACCTTTAAAGTTTTTTTGTCCAATTTGACATGATATCTCTATTAAATTTTATGTCTATGTGAGATGTCGATACTTGTTTTGATATTTAGAGCGAGTTTCTTTACTATTTATACTTTTAGATATTTCTATTGTAAGGTCCGAACAACTATTAAAATATTATAAAAATAATATTTTATTTATTTTTATTGTTACGTGTATATACTGTATTCTTTTGTTAATATTTTTGTAAAATTATGTATCTTTAAAATTATATTTGAAAGTATAAAAAAATTGTCAAATTTTAATATTTTATTTTTAATAAAATCAAGCGTGTTCTCCGTACCAACACCGTTTCAGAGCCAATTTTATTTAACTAGATATTTTTTTTACATTTTTGGGACTTTTCATTTTATTTTGCTTTTTCATTTAGTTAACTAAACATATAGTTCAATTCTTCCGGGCATCAATAATTCTACATCGCTATTAAGTTAGGTAGAAACAATTAGCCAAAACATATTCTTAAATTAAATACATCAAAAGAACAACATTTATAAAATCTTTTTATTAAATGCATTGCGTAAATTTGCAAGAAAAATAAAATCATATTGTCGGAATCTTACAAAGCATGCCATAATCCACACAAGTTTCTCTACTCTTCAGGCAATCTAAATTCATCGAGTCCAGATTTTTCAATGGGTCGCTGAGTGAACTTTATTATATAATCTCTCACGGTGAACTCTTTGTATCGCGGTTGCTTATTGGGTAAGGGAGCATATATTTTTCCCGACCTACTCTCACCACTGAAGAATGATGCAACCGATATTCTTGGCCCAATTTTGTTAGCAATTACTCTATGATCTGCGCTAATGAACTCGTCGTTTGAAATTATTTGCAACATGTCGCCAATGTTGACAACCAAGCTTCCAGACACGGGTTGAACATTTATGTATTTTTTGTCGTGGAGGACTTGGAGACCGCCAAGTTGATCTTGTAAGAGAATTGTTAAAAACGAGGGATCGGTATGTGAGCTTGTCCCTAATGTGAATTCGGGTTCAGGACAGGGCGGGTAGTAGTGGCAAAGGACAACGCGCCCTTGATTGCATCCTAGAGCTCCTAGGTGGCCTCGTTCGAGACCTAGAGCTTCGGACAAGAGTTCGAATAAAATATCTGCTAATTTTTTTACATGATCGATATAATCGAGGGTTGAATCTCTGAAAATTATAAATAATATATTGTAAGAATATTTAAATAATTGACTTGGCATATGAAATATAGAAAGAAAATTTATGGATAAAGTGATGGGTAATACATAATCAAATGAATAAAGATAAAATAGCTAATATGTAAAGATAAAAGAATAAAATAGCTATTATGTAAAGATTAAAAAAATTAAATAAAAATTGGGAGATACTTTATAGGTAACAGTTGTTCATTTGTGTCTTTATTATTTGTTTTAATTTTAAATGTTGATGATTTTTAGGTAAAAATAATTATTAAATACAAATGATGTATGTTATATTTCCTAGGTCTATATATAGTTTATGTATCTACTTGACCATTTTTAGTTGTTTAAAAAAAAACATTATCTTTTTTTTCAAAATAAATATATCTATTTTATCTTTATAATATGTCCAAGATCAATATATTTAAAAATGTCCTTTAACTACTATTCAAAATATCCCTAAAGTAAACTAATATATATTCATTTTTCTATTATATACTATATACATATAAATAGATACATTGACACAGATAAATTAAAATCAAAATTAAAAAAATTAAGTAGTTTCTTAAATTTTTGTTAAATAATAAAAATGTAATTATTTATTTATACAAATATATATTTAATAAATATTTTTCGTAAGATTTTATCTCAAATAAATATTGAAACAATTTATCAGTATATTTATAATGGAGCATAATACTCTTTTTTATTATTTATTTGTAAGTTCACGAAATTAATTTAGTACAATTTTTAATTAAAATATATTAATTTTTTTTTATAAAATATTATATCAAACTATTTAAATAAAAATTCAAATCAATATATTATTTCAAATCAATTACAAACTTTAACCAATCAATCTAGGCATATTTTTTTTTTTTGGATGAATTTGAAAAAAATTATTTAAATTTGATATTAAGATAATATTCCCTCCGTCCCAATTAAATTGTCCTACTTAGGTTTAAATATTATGTAATTAATAAATAATTAAAAATATATTAGTAAAAATAATTATTATTTAATAAAAATAATTATAAAATAAGATTAAAATAACTAAAGAATTTAATTAAAATAAAAAAATTATAAATTATAAAAGTTAAAATGTAATTAAAATGTACAATTATATTTTTTTTTAAAAAAAATAAACAAATTATGTGAAATAAACGATATGAGATAAATTAAATGAAATTGAAGAAATATTTAATAAAATATTTTTAAAAAATACATAATATAGTAAAATAAAAAAATAAAAAAAAATTAGGAAACAATCACGGTATGTTACCTGCAAACTTGGGGCAAGAGATGGGGCTGGATCTGATCGGACATGGTCAACGATACGGTCAACGTGTCCCTCCAATTGGCGGCTCGCGATCGATACAGATCTATGTTGCTCGAATACTTCACTTGCTGCATCATATCCCGTGAGTGAAGCGCCGTCTTCTTCTCCGTCTCCTGCTCGTGGAACTCCCGGACTCCGCCCAGCATAAGCTCCAGGACCTCCGCCGGAATTCCGTGGTTCACCACCTGGAAGAATCCCCACTCCCTCGACGCCTCTCCCACGTCGCTCACGATTTTCCGGCGCCGATCGGATTCGATTCCGGTCAGGTCGATCACCGGGACCTCCCAATCGCCGCCCTGGATGGGGTCGCCGGCGCGATCTTCCGGCGGCCTGATGAAGATTCTCGGGACGGTTTGGATGCCGGAATCGACTAGGCCTTTGACGCCGGCCTTGGATTTCTCGAAGGCCTGGAGCTCGGCTAGTCGGCCGGAGTCAACGGCGGCGGCGGCGGGGGTCGGCAAGAACTCTTTTAGACTGGATAAATTCATTTTGGTTACGGAGAAATTAAGAAGAGGGGGCGTGTTTCGTTTCTTTTTTAGACTGTGGAGAGTCGTTTATTTGGTTTTGATTTTTATTTTTATTTAAAAATATTACACTCCACGGTCCCACCTATATTTATTTATTATTTTAATTATTTTTATGTCTCATCCAAATATATAAGGTATGTTTTTTGTTTTTGTGGTTTTTTTTTTTTTTTTTTTTTTTTATGAATTTAGAAAAAAAATGGTTTAAATTTGATATTAAAATAAGTATATAATGTGGTGTTTTATGAGAAAAAAATAAGAGTTTTTTTTCAAAAAAATGCTAAATCCAAGTAGTAAAAATTTATGATTTATAGCCGAAAGAAACAAATTCATATCTCGGTAGGAGAATTTTGGGAGTTATAAAAATTTGAAAATATAAAAAATTAGTATTTAATATTATATTTTATAAAAAAAAATATATTTGATGAATATTTTTAAAAAATAAATAATGCTAAAATATATGTATAAATAAAGTCATAAAGATTATATATATATTTTTTATGACGTGGAAATCTGCAGCAAATAAAATGTGCACTAGGTAAAGCCATAAAGATTATACTTAAATCCATTACAAACATGGTACTTCTTCTTTTCATTATTCATTATTAAATATATGTTTTTTTGAGTTACAAAGATTTTACTAAATATAATATTATAGTAGTTGATTATTGTTGGGAGTCTTGGTTGTTCAAAATTTAATCCAATGGTCCTTCAATAATATATTACTTGGTCCAACCCTTAGCCCGACCCATCAATCGGCTCAATCATTATCCAAAACTAATTACCTAGCCCATTTCTCTTTAACAAAAACACTAGTGTGTTAGGGGTGTTTAGTACAAAAAATAAAATTGGAAGAGAAATGATAGTCGAGGATATAATTAATTCTATTGTTCGGTAAAATACAAAATTTGATTGAGAAATGTAAAAAAAAAATATAACTATTTGAATGGATTATATTGAGCAATAATAAACGATTAACTGGCGAGAAAAAAATTAACGAGTGAGAAGTCATAAATAAGTATTTTTATTTAAATAATAAATTAGATACGAATGTTTTGTAAGATCAAAATTTAGTGTAATTTTTTTAAAAATAGTAAAAAAAATAAATATTTAAGTAATAAATTAAATATAATGTTTTACAAAATTGAAATAATATAATTTTAAAAATATAAAAATTAAATAATACAAAAAATATAAAAGAATAAAATAAATATACTGCATTAATATACAATTCTTTGTAAAGAAATAAAATACAGAGAATGAGAAATAATTTATTTCTTAACTCTCAATTTTCTAGCTCAACCAAACAAGAAAAATGAAATTATTTCTATTTCTTTGACTTCATTTCTAGTATCAAATACTCTTAAAATATTGTCCATAACCGTGTATATCTAATTAGATATAGAGTGAGATTGGGTTTTTGGCGGGAGAGTTAGTTTGACCATATAGAAACCGTGAGAGAGGATTTGGGGAAAAAGAGATAAGCCGATTAGAGAGAGGGTTGAGACCAGTCTTCCGGTGAGTGTATAAACCTTTTCGATGGTCAATTCTGATGGGTGCTGAAGTTTAGAGTAAAGTGTCGACCTCCATCTTGAGACGTGGTTACCTCGGGTCATTTTCACACTATGGACTGAGCCGATAAGAAATGTTCCTTAACCTCCGGTGGAAGATCGATGGAAGGAAGAAGTCGATCGGAAGTTTTTATTGTTGTCATAATGAGGAGTCCCGGAGAAGACATTCTGTCCATCGCCAGTGTGACATTGTCCGATCCGATCTGTTCAACTGGGAGATGATGGCCGGAGCCGTCACCGCCGCACATCGCTGCTGTGCTTTGATAGACACATTTCATAATCTATTTGTATATATTTTTGGCTTTAAATATTTGTTTCGACAATAAATTCTACTTAAAATGCTATATTTTGTATTAAGTGCATAATATTGTAAAAGTAGACAATATTGTCAAAAGAAGGAAAAGATTGAAATTTAATCATTGGGACAAAAAGTCAAATTATGGCAGTAATTGGAAAAAGTTATGAGATATGGATGAAGATTACAAAATAAAAAGATTATAATTTTTTGGGATATAAAAGGAGAAGTGGCGCCACTTTTGAGGACAACAAGAGAAAACAAGAAAATACAGTACATAACAGTTCCCGAGAAAGATCGCAAGACGCAGGAGGCAAGGACGAGAAGGATTAAAGAAGACTTTGATTTTTTCCCCTACCGATCGATCATTTTTAGACTATATCTACTTTCTTTATTGTTTTTGTTTTCTTCCCTATGATTAGCGGGTAAATGTATATTTCCTAGTTTAGGAGTGAAAAACAATTTGGTAAGAATTTGTGAGATTAGACTTGTTTTGATTTACGATATTTCTTTAATTTCTAAGTATTTATGTGATTTCTAATTTCTTTGATATATAATCTTTATTGTAGTTATGTATTTTGGCTGGATATTTCAATTGAGTTAAAGATTGACTGCTAAACTAAATTAAGCGTCCGTAATTGTGTTAGAATTTGGTTCGAGTAGCAACAAGGGGAAGACACCACTAAGAAATCACATAATCAATTTTAAACAATTCACATAGGTAATTGTTAAATTGAATTAGGCTATTCTAGTTCGCAAAACAGTTAGGCTAGTAAATTTTTTTGTGGCGTCACTAAGGTTCTAGTCTAATTAGAGAACCAGTTAATGGGCGTACCTAGTCTGTCGAGAAATTAAGGAAGAGTTGGTTATTATGCGTGTGTCGGTAACTATAACTAATTTACTTAAAAACCAATGAAATTAAATATTTATCGATGATCAAGTTCAAAATTCAAATTGTCAATTTCATTCATAGGCTAGGAGTTTGTCTTTATTGAAGTTCAATCATAAAATTTTCCGTAAATTTTTGCTTTGCTAGTTTCATTCTCGTTTAGTTTAGTTTAATTTCACTTTCTTCAAAACCCCCTCCCCCCTTTATTATTGAATAATTGAAGATAAATACCTTTTGAGTTCCTTGAGGAGACGACTCTACTCCAACTATATTACTTTATTTTTATAGTGGAAGTAGATATATTTTATTTAATTTTGCAGAGCGTTGCTGGGTTTGAGTTCTTTCTACGTGTAGGAGTCCCAACAATTCAAGTTAGTCCAAAAGAGTTAAGAGTCCACTCTTGCCAATTGTTGCCCTAACCGTCATAGTTGAGAGATGTGTCAATTGGGTGCAAGGGTTTGAGAGAGACAATTGTTATCCACACACGCGAGAGAATCAACAAGCAGAAAGAATTTCTTCAACTCGGTTCCGATCAACGGTCCCCGTCATCTTCGGATGTTCCTTTTTTGGTATCGTTGATTTCTCACTATTTGTTTGGATTCGGTTTTTAATCTTATTGGTTGGTAATTGGAACGAGTTGTTTGTAGTTGAGAGATCTCTTGTGGTTGGGGTTCGATTCTTATAATTGGGTGTGGAGTTTGATAGCCATTTTGGTTGTGGTTATCTTTGATTGTACGAACCTTTTGATATAGTAGATTTTGCCTTGGATCGGGTGATAGGCCTCGTGGTTTTTATCCTTCACTTTGAAGGAGTTTTCCACGTTAAAAGTTTTGGTGTCTCGTATTGTTATTTCCGTTGTTTATTGGTGGTTATCATTCATTTTCTTTTGGTAGAAAAAATAATTGATTGAAGGCAAAGGATTTGGTGCAACAGTTTGAACACACTGCTTAGGCGTGACCACGCTTAAGGAGTACATCGAATCTGATTTTGGCTTACATTTTTGGCCTTCTTCCGGTATTCTCCCAACAAGCGTGACAAACACAGTCACGCTTGGAGGAGCAAAGCCGTCGATCGTCTTCATCGGATCTGGAGTTTCCCAATTATCAGAGAGAAAGTCGAACAAGGAAATAATTGATTTGGAGTCTTGTTTGCTTGATTTCATTTATCAATTTGGTGGCCTGTTTGTTTGTGTTTTCTTTTTTGATTTCCAGAAATCTTTTTTGCCTTTTGTTAATTGTGTTCATTTTAATTTTGTTCGGTATAATAATTTGGGTTTATTCAATTCTTTTGCTAATTCATTCGGATATTTTTATATTTGCATGCGGTGTATTATTCGAATAAAATCCATCGATCCGGGAACAATTAAAGAGTGTGTAATAATTGTGACGTACTTATAAATAAATATAACATTGAGTGAACAATTAAAAATTTGTAAATTTTTTTTTATTATAAATACAAATATGTCTTATATGGACAAAATAAAAAGAAAACCAAGTATATATTTGGTAGACGGACGAAGACGGCAGTTAGCCTGCCGATTTCCGTTGGATTGCATTTTAATCTTATAGTTAAAATTAAATAGAAAGTATTGTAATATTATTACAGGAATAACCAATAGAAATATTAATTATCTCTACCACTAACCACTATTTTATATTTTGTATTATATTATATATTGTATATAATATATAAGTAAGTACATATATATATATATGTATATACGTGTATGTGCAGCCGTGTGTATGTGTGTTGTATAATATATAGATGTATGTATGTAGTATGTATGTATGCTAGTGTATATATTATATTATATAATATATATGTATGTGTGTACGCTATGAGGATTTATGTGATGGTGGAAATATTAATGAGGAAGAGAGAGGGAGAGTAAAAGATAGAAATTGATAGAGTAAAAAATGAAGGTGGTCTTTATTTCATCAATTCAACCCATATTTCTATTACAAGATTGAGTGAGTAAGAGGATATGCATGACCCACGTGGCATCCACGATATTGTGCACAAAGCACTACGTGTACAATAGAAAGGTATATATATAATTTTTTTTCTTTCTTTTCTTCAAGCCGCTTTTCAACTTTCTCAAATTCATGGCATATAAATTATTTATTTTTTCACCTATTCAAGATTTTTTAGTAGCAATTATATCCATAAGCTTGGTGTTATATTTATCTAATTTGAATTTTACCACATAATTTTTACATGCGACACTGATTATTTTAATAAGAAATTTTGCAATCGTCCATGACAAATATAGTATTGAAGTGAGTTTCTGGAAAGTTTTCCGATGGCGAACAGAAGACTGATGATGTCGTCGTGGTTGTCGTCGTCTTCCTCTTGGGCCAGTACTTTCTGGTTATTAACATAACTATAGAAAGAACATTGTTATTGCATAATAAGAGCATGAAATATATACATAAAAATACTATTTCTTTCGTCCCACATAAAATATTCATTTTTTTTCATTTCCGTCAATTCCACATAATTTGTCATTTCATTTTTTGGAAAAATGATTATACATTTTAATCACATTTAGATTTCAAAATTTAGAATTTTCTTAATCTTAATTAAATTATTTGGTCATCTTAATCTTGATCTATAATTATTTTTATTATACAATAATTATTTTTATTAATATTTTTTTAATTACTTACTAATTATATTTTTTTCTATATTCTCGTGTCTACAATAACATAGACATATTTTATGGGACGGCGGGAGTATCTTTTTATTTGCATATGCTCTTCTTATGTTGGTATCTATAAGAACAATGTAATTGCATAACTAGATTATAAAATATACATTCAAAAAGTACAACTTATTATATCCATAGACTCTTCTCGCGCTCTAACTCACACCAAAAGAAAATTAATTATTATGTTGATTTTATATAAGAGCATTGTAATTACATAATTAGAACACAAACATATACTAAGAAAGTATATATTATTATTTGCATAGGCTTTTTTTGTACTTTAGATAATCAAAGTCTGTGCTCTTGGCCAAAAAAAAAAACTTAATTATGTTGTTTTTTTTTTTTTTTTTCAATAAGAGCAATGTGATTGTATAGTTATAATATGAAATATATTTTTAAAAAGCACCTCGTTATTTTTGTATGGAGTCTTATTGTGCTCTTTTCGTATTAGGGTTTGTATTTTCGCTACAATCGAATTAATTATATTGATTTTTTATAAGAACACTGTGATTGAATGATAAGAGTATTAAATATACACTTAGAAAGCACAATATTATTGTTTCTATATAACAACATTGTACTCTTTTACATCGGGTATTTGCTACTGTTTAATTAACATTTTAAGGTGTATAATAAAATTATAAAATTTGCATTATTCATTATTGCTCATGTGAAATGATAATATTAAAATCTAACGGCTAATATTTAATCAGCATGATTATAACAAAGACGACGGAAGACATATTAGATATTATTAATTATACATAGAATAATATTAATAAATTTGTTAAAGTCTTAGTAGATATTATTATTATTATTAACAAATAAATTGTTATTATCTTTCTAATTTTCTATATAAAAAAATAAAATATATTAGTAAAAATTAAGGTGTACATACGAGTAGTTCTATTTACATTCATTATTTTAAAGAAAATGATATTATCTCCGTCCGACTCTAAAATTTTTATTTATTTTTTGTATATTGATATTTGAATATTAATTATTATATCAAAATATAGTACAAATTAAGAAAAAATTACAAAAATACTTCTAATAGTGTCTTATATCAAATTAAGAGTCTCATTCGTCAGCTTCTAAGGGTTCCATTTACTTTTTGCGTATTAATTTTTGAATATTAGTAGTACAAATTAAGAAAAAGATAAAAATACTTCTATTAGTGTCTTATAATACTATTATAATAACATTTGTGAAAAAAATTATATAAATATAAGGATATTTTTAATGTTAAGTATAATGACATAAAAAGTAAATGATACTCTTAGAGTCGGACGGATGGATGGAGTACAATTCTTTATCTTAAATATTACTTCAGTTGTATCATTTTTTTTTTTTTTTTTTTTTCAAGATATATTATACTGTAATGTCAAAAAAGAATCAAAGAAGACACGAAGGTTTCAAATTGAACTGACAAATTGATTCTTACAATTTTTTTCTTCACACAAACAAAAAAAGCCAAACTACCTGTTCATATAAAAAATTGGATATAAACAGTTCAATTTATATTGAAACTAAAATATAATAATAATAATAATAATAATAATAATAATAATAATAATAATAATAAAATCTGACAGTAATTTTGCGAGGAATCTAAAAGCTATTTCTGTCACTAGTCATGAACGACTTTATAACAAAACATTTTTTCAATAAAAATAAATAAACACGTGAAAAATCTGGTCTATCGTAAAATATTAATGCAAAGGATGACATGTAAGGTCTAAAAATCCTCAATAAATATGGAAGATTTTATCCTTCATTCATAACCATAAAAAAAATAAAAAGAAAAAAGAAAAAAGAATGGAAGCTCAGACTCAGATCCCCGACGACAGGATGGAACTTCTCCGGAAATTCGACAACACAAAAGCCGGTGTCAAAGGCCTGTCCGATTCCGGAATCCTCAAACTTCCCCGGATCTTTGTCAGGCTGCCGGAGGACCTCTCCAAAGATCTCTTGTGCAACAATTCCCCAATCCAGGTCCCCGTCATCGACATGGCCGATTTCCAGGCCGACGCAGGGCGGCGCCGCCGTATAGTTGACCAGGTGAGGACTGCGTCGGAAACCTGGGGATTTTTCAAGGTGGTGAATCACGGAATTCCTCAGAGCGTGCTTGATGAGGTCATCAATGGCGTCCGTGACTTCCACGAGCAAGACTTGGAGAAGAAGAAGATGTATTACACGCGCGATCCCAATAAGGCACTGAAAATATGCTGTAACTATGATTTATTTGCGTCGAAGACCGCCGGCTGGAGGGATACTTTGAGTGTATCTTTTCCGGGCTTCGATTCCGACATTCACAGCCATGAATTGTTTCCTTCCTTCAGGTTTCATCTCTTCAATTTCTGCAATTTTATGCACATTATGTTAGCTAGCTTGGAAAAACAAAAAATCCCTCATTTGAAATACTCACTCGGTCCGGAAAAATTAGCCCGGACTCGACATATAAATTAAAAAAAATAAATATTTTATGAAAAAAGTGAAAAATAGTAAAAAGATAGTTGATGGTATTTTTGAAAATTTAGTTAATAATTAAAGAGAATAAATAGATAATATAATAAAGTTATTGTAAATAAGCAACGAAAAAGGAAATAGAAAATAAATTTAGCGGACACGGCATACATTTTTCGAAAATTTGATCTAAATTGTATTTTCATTAGAGGTTATTTTAACTTTCGCCAAATCTTATGAATTTCTTCCATAATTAAATACTAGCATCTCTAAAATAAATCCAAATTTTTTTATAAATATTTTAATTACCTTTTTAGTGCTGCACCTAAACAAAAAAAAAAAAGTAGAAAGTTGTTGTTGTGTTATTTGAAAACTTGTGAGTGTGTTGTATTTACATACATTTCAATATTTAAATTGTTGTCAGCATCATGCTGAATAATTTTGTTCAAAGTACAAACAATCTATATCTTAATTATGTATATATATTTTTTATTCTTTTACTTTTAATTAGCTTTTTTAAATAGCATATTTCTATATTTTTTTTTTATTACTTTATTAATTCTATTTAAAATGATAACATTCTAAATTATAAATAACAAAAAAAATGTGGGATGGATGTAGAATAACATTGGATCTCTTCCTATTATGGAGTTCATCTTCTTTGTTTGGATTTTTACAAGAAAGTTTCTAATTTTTCAGTGATTATACAATTTTTTTTTTTTAAGAAACTTACTTTACTTGCAGCAAATCAACTCTAGAATACTCTAAACTCGTCGAATCTCTTGGAAATGTATTGCTCGGGTTGTTGTCAGAGGCTCTCGGACTCGAAACAGAACACTTAGAAAGAATGGAATGCTCTAATGGATACCGCCTCCATTGCCACTACTATCCGGCATGCCCCGAGCCACACCTAGCAAACGGGACAGCTCAACATTGGGACGCTGGATTCCTCACAATCCTCTTACAAAATCAAATTACGAGTGGCCTCCAAGTTCAGTACGAGGGCCAATGGATCGACATTGAGCCCACTCCCGGTTGCCTAGTTATAAACATTGGTGATCTCCTCCAGGTAATATCTATAAAGATAAGTATATTTGAACAGAGTGATGTTGACTTGTGCGAACTATTTTTGTTGATCTTTTGTCCGAATTTTTTTCAGTTAGTATCCAATGGAAAATTCAAGAGTAATCGACATAGAGCAGTTGCAAATGATGTCGGGCCAAGAATTTCAATTGCGTGTTTCTTCTCAGGGCCATTGATGAATGGTAAAAAAATTTATAGACCGATTGAAGAGTTGATAAGTAATGAGAATCCGATTGCATATAAAGAGATTGTTTTAGGTGAATATGTCAAGAGTTTCATTTTCACTAGTTGGGAAAGTTTTCGTGTTCTTGATTGCTATAAGTTGTAACCATTTGTAAGCAGTGACGGAACCAGCTTTGCGGCTCCGGGGGTGCAAAATTGTTATGTTTATTTGTTTTATTTTTTATTTACCGTTTATGTTTAGTTTTAACATATTTCGAGCCTGTTTTTTTTATTTGAAATAGACATTCGGTTGTCTCTGTGTGTACAAAAATAATATAAGAACTTTTTCATCGACTCATTTCTACTAACTTGATGTCATCTTAATTTTTTCAATTTTTATTAACACTATAATGTGGTTGTGAAAAAGAAAAAAAATGAAAAAAAAAAAATATTTAAGATAAAATATTTTATTTTTTATATAATAAATTTATAAATAAAAATATTATATATTATTATAAATTAAAATAATAATAATAGGGAGGTTTATATAGAATATTACTCTCAAATTGGAGGACAAATTTGATTACTAAATAAAAAATTAGATAAAATTACACTTAAAAAAAAATTGGAAAGGATTTGGAGGATTAGTTGACCTCCCAAGCCCCAATGTAAATCCGTTACTGATTGTTACGTCTTCAAAGCAATGCTTTATACATATGTTGCATGTAATATCAAAATGAGAATAAATGGGCATGTAACATAAGGATTTTTAATACTCCTTCCGTGTTATAAGAGGGATACCATTTTTCAATTTTGTTCGTCCTTAAAAAAGATATTATTTCCTAATTTAATAATTTATTATCTGCCTAACATAATTAATACCCTTACGACTTATAATATATTACACAAATGTCATTACTTTTTTATCACACAATCAATAGGGGCATTTTTGTTTTTTCTACTATAAATCAATATAAAACTAATATTAAAAAATCTCGGTGCAAAAACTAAATGATATTACTTTTTTTTAGGATGGAGGTAGTATAATATAACTCAAGGTGATGAGATTGTATAAAATTATAAGATTAAATAATATTATGATTCCCAATAAAATAAAAAAAAAACAGAAAAATTGTACACAGTGTTACAAACATAAAATAATTCTTAAAAAGTAATAAAATAATTAAGGAGATTATATAGTTTTTCTTTAAAGAAAAAAAAAATTATAGGCTTAAAAACTGTAAATTTTTTATTATATTAAAATTTTAAATTATCATATAAATATATATATATATATTTTATAAAATATTACGTCAAAATACTGATATTTTACTAATTTAATATTTTGAAAAACTCCCAAAAGTCTCTTTATAGGATGGCTATCATATTGAGTAGTTTTTAAGGGTGAGATACGGTCAACGATAATTTGATCCCCATCTAAATCTACATCTACATCCAACTTAATATTGGGGACGGCTTCTGGCTCAGAAGTTAGGCTGAACAAATTGCTACGTGGATGAAAACAAAAACAAATACGCCCTTAACTTCTGTTTAGCAGTAAGATTTTATTTATGATTTTACTATTTTATTTTATTTTTTTTAAAATAATATCAAATTAAAAATTCAATTTTTATTTATTTTATTACACTAAAATTTAATTTTATATTCAAAATATTACATCAATACATATTTATACATCAAACAACTATTTCAATTCAAAATTTTACTATTCAAGATCAAAAGCGACAACCAAAACATCACAAGTAAATTGTTTATCATATTTTTAACATGGCTTCCTTATCATATCAGTTATACTAGTATTAAATTATTTTTTATGCAGAGTTTAAAAAATAATAATACTTTAATAGTATAAAGATGTTTTATCTTTATTTCTTTTGAAAAAACAATAATGTGATTATAAAATAAAAATATTTGTAAAATAAAATGAGATTCATAATTACTAAAAAATGATTATTTTGTAATTATACAATTCAAAATAATACTCAATCTATCCTAGTTTATATTTTTAACTATTTTTGTTTATCTCACTCAAAAGTATCATTTTTCATTTTTAGTAAAAATAATTATATACTAATATCAAAATACTTTTAATTTTTATTAAAATTAAAAATATACCATTGCACATAAAATTACTTTATACAAAAAGTCAAAGAGCAAAAATATCAAAAACTCTTATACATTTCCACTAACAAAAAAAAATATATTATTATTTCTTAATCTATTATAAATAAAAATATTAAATTTTTTTTATTTTATTAAAAAAAAAAAAAAACCTTAAAATCATTAAAGATGAAGAGTTTTGCTTTACCTAGATGAAGAGTTTTGCTCTACCTTATTTTAAATAAAAATTAGGGTAAACTGTTTTTTTTCTAGTCCTGTGACTAAATCCCTTTTATCATTTTAGTTTTATAACGGGAGGCTGTTTTAAACTAGTTCTATAAGTGAAAGTTTTTTTTTAAATTTAGTCCTCAATCCCTAGGTGGCATCTGCGTGACAGACTGACGGACACGTGTCGGCCAGATCACCGCCGCGTAGATTAAATTTATTTTTATTTTATAAAATTAAAATTAAAATTAAAATATAAAAATAAAAATAAAAATAAAAGTTAAATTAATAAAAAATAAAATTATTCATACGTACGTCAAGTCAGCACTATGTGACTTTTAATAATTTATATATTATTATATTTTTTAATTATATCTTTATATTAAAATTTTAATATAAAAAATATAAATTACCACGTAGCGGCCACGTGACACTGATCTGACGGACATTGGATAATTTTTATATTTTTATTTTAGTTTTTATATTTTTATTTTTTTATATTTCTAATTTTTTTATATATTTTATATATTTAATTTAATATTTATTTATTTTTTATTAAAAATAATTTTTTTAAAAAAAATTATCCACGTGGCAGACACATGTTAGCCACGTGGCGCTAATCTGACCGACATGTGTCTGCCAGTCTGCCATGCAGATGCCACCTAAGGACCGAAGACTAAATTAAGAAAAAATTTTACTTACGGGACTAGTTTAAAACAACCTCCAATTACATAACTAAAATGATAAATGAGTCCAATTACGGGACTAAACATCACTGTTAAGAACAACCGAGATCAGTTTACCCTAAAAATTGCTATTAGTCAATCTACTTAATTTCTAATAAAAATACTAAAACATTTTCACAAAATTTTAAATTAAAATACTTTTTTTTTTTAAATAAAAATTTAAATTACAAATTCAAACTCAAATCAAAGTAAAACCAAACAAACTTATGTTTAAAAAGTTTCAAAAAATAATATTTTAATCAATAATAATAATAATAATAATAATAATGGTGTGTTCACATTTATATTATTTATATCAATACCATCGTATTAATCGTTGAAATGTGACTTGGATTTAGCGGTCTACCCGATCCAAAACAAAAGTGAAAGGACTGTTTCAATTGACAGAGTTCCTTTTGGGCTTATCCTAATTAATAACAAATAGGCTTAGGGTTTAGGGTGTTTTGAGTTGCTTATTAATAGATAGTTATGGTTCCTAGTAGTATGACATAATTGTAACTCTCTGAATCAGTATAATAAAATATCTTTGGTTTCTACCTGTGGACGTAGGTTGACACACCGTCACCGAATCATGTAAAATCTCTGTGTTCTTTATTTGCTTTCTTTCTCGTTTTTTCATAACAAGTGGTATCAGAGTCATATCTGACAGATTGAAGATATCCTCGTATAAGTTTGATCTAGAGAAGTTTAATGGGTTGAATGACTTTACACTCTTGAAGGTCAAGATGAGGGCACTTCTGGTTCAACAAGGATGTGCGGCTGTGTTGGAGGGAGAAGACAAGTTTCCTAAAGACACAAATGAAGAGATAAATAAGGAGATTTTGGCAATGGCTCATTCCGCGATCTTGCTGTCAGTTACTGATGAGGTGTTACGAGAGGTTGTAGATCAGACGACGGCTTTTGGGCTATGGAATAAACTGTGTAAGAAGTACCAGAATAACTCTATCACGAACAGGCTATATCAAAGCAAAGTCTTTGCACTTTCCGGATATCCAAAAGTACTCAGATAAAAGATCATCTTGATACCTTTAACCGTATTATTCTTGATCTTCAAGGGGTTAAGGTTAAAATTGATGATGAAGATCAAACCTTAATTTTACTGTGTTCACTACCTGGTTCATATAAGAGTTTTGTAGATACTATGCTATATGGTATAACTACAATTTCTGTTAATGATGTGAAAGATGCCTTTATATCCAGAGAATTGAATAGAAATGTTTATCTGGAAGAGGGTTATAGTTCAGGTCTGTTTGCAGGTAGGGGAAGACCACATGAGAGAGGTAATGAGAATGTGATTTTGTGTTCAAAATCAAAATCCTCTAGAAAAGCTAAGTGTTATCTTTGTAAGGAGAAACGGCACATTAAAAAGGATTGTCTACAGAAGAAGGGAAATACAAAAGTTGATTATAGTAACAGTGGCAGCAGGGCTGCTGTGGTACAAGACAGTTCTGATGATGGGGACTTTGGTGAAGTTCTGACAGCGTGTAGTGCTAGTACTGCTGATTTCTAGATTATGGATACCGATGCTTCTCACCATATGACGTTCTCTCTTGATCTACTCATTTTTTTTAAGGAGTGGAATGGAACGGTGAAGTTAGGTGATGATTAGGTTTCAGCCATAAAGGGGAGCGAGATAGTGCAGATAAAATTGCGTGACGGTACTGTCAGAAAATTTGACTGTTGGTATGTTCCTGAACTCAGAAAAATTTTGATTTCTCTTGGCACCTTAGCCAAGAATAGTTTAAAATATAATGGTGAAGGTGAGTGGGTAAAAGTCTTGAAAGGTGCTCTGGTGATGATGAAGGGAAAACTGCAACATGAAATTTATTTTCTACAGGGCAGTTCAGTGGCGGAAACGGCAGCGGTATCCCAATATTTGGATAAACATGATGACAAGACAAATTTATGGCACCGTTGATTAGATCACATGAGTGAGCAAGGGTTGTCTGTGTTGAGCAAACAAGGTTTATTTGGGGAGAATGTAATAGGTAAAATTCAATTATGTAAGGCTTGTGTAAAAGGGAAGCAACGCAGGGTGAAGTTTATTACTGGTCATCACACTTCAAAAGAAATTCAAGAGTATGTTCATTCAGATTTATGGGGTCCCTCTCCGGTGAAATCGCAGGGCGGTTGTTCTTACTTTGTCACTTTCACAGATGATTATTCAAGAAAAGTCTGGTTTTACTTTATGAAGACTAAAGATGAGGTGTTTGGGAAGTTCAAGAAGTTGAAGACCATGGTTGAAAAACGGACGGGTAAACAAGTCAAAACTCTAAGAACTGATAATGGCTTGCAGTTCTGCAAAGTTCCATTTGATGATTTCTGCAAGAAAGAAGGTATAGTGAGGCACCGCATTGTACAACACACACCACATCAAAATGGAGTTGCAAAGAGAATGAACCAAACCCTCATGGCGCGTGCTAGGTGTATGCGCATATTTGCTGGCTTATCTAAGCAATTCTAAGCTGAAGTAGATCTTCATCAACTGCAATTGACTTAAAGACTCCTCAAGAGGTATGGTTCGGTAAACCTTCTGATTACTATAATCTAAGAATATTTTGATGCTCTGCATACGCTCATGTGAATGATGGTAAGCTGGAGCCGATGGCGGTAAAATGCATATTTCTAGGGTATGTAACAAGAGTCAAAGATTATCGATTGTGGTGTACAAAAGGTAAAAATCCTGGTAAATTTCTTATTAGCAGAGATGTAACCTTTGATGGATCTTCTATGATTGATCGGAGTAGAGGTTGTGAAAGTATTGCAGGTACAAAAGATTGTGGTGTTGACCAGATTGTGGAGTTTGAGACTCTTGACAGAGTTGTGTTAGAGGAAGAACAACAGGATAATACTATTGATCAATCCGATTATCCACATCAGTCAAAACCTCAAAGGAAACCAGTTGAGGAGGAAGCTGATGACGCTAGTACTGGGGTTGAAGATTCCATAGCAGCAAGAAAGGGAAAGAGAAATATTCAGAAACTATCTAGGTTTGCAAGATGTGTCAATACATGCGATATGAATTATGTGGCTTATGCATTGGCGGTTGGTGATGATCTTGGCTCTGATGAGCCAAAGACATATAAAGAAGCTGTGGCAAGTAAGGATGCAGAAAACTGGATTATAGCAATAAATGAAGGGATGTAGTCTCTTGAAAAGAACAAGACTTTGCACTACCAAAAGGGGTGAAGCCAGTGGGATGCAAGTGGGTCTTTAAAAGAAAAGAGAAATTCCTGGTGTTGAACCTGCTAGGTTCAAGGTGAGACTGGTGGCAAAAGGGTTCTCACAGAATGAAGGAATCGATTACCATGAAGTCTTTTCTCCTGTGGTGAAACGCAAAACCATCTGGGTTCTTTTGACAATGTGGGTGCTTTTGATCTGGAGTTGGAGCAGCTCGATGTAAAAGCAATATTCCTTCATGGTAATATAGAAGAACGGATTCTCAACCGGATGGGTTCGACAGTTCTAAAGGGGACCAGGTATACTTGTTAAAGAAATCTCTATATGGCTTGAAGCAATCTCCAAGGCAGTGGTATAAGAGATTTGCTTCTTTCATGGTGTCTAATGATTATACTCGAAATCAGTTTGATAACTGTGTTACTCGAAGAAAGTTTATAGTGATTCCTTTGTGTATCTGATATTGTATGTGGATGATATGTTAATTGCAGCTAAACACATCGCTGTAATTAATAACTTGAAGGCTCTACTAAATGGTGAGTTTGAGATTAAGGATTTGGGTGCGGCAAAGAAAATACTGGGTATGGAGATCTTGTGTGATAGAGAAGCAGGACGACTATGGGTTTCTCAAGAAAAGTATATTGAGAAAGTTTTGCAGGTATTCTCTGTTGATCAGTCCAAACCGGTAAGTACCCCTTTGGCGGTACACTTTAAACTTGATCGAAGCACTATACCGGCTACAGATGAAGAGATTAGCTATATGAAGAAGGTTTCATATTCAAGTGCAGTTGGAAGTCTTATGTATGCGATGGTATGTACGAGACCGGATCTCGCTTATGCTGTTATGTGGTGAGCAGGTTTATGGAAAATCCGGGTAAAGCTCACTGGGAAGCTGTAAAGTGGATCTTCGATATTTGAAAGGAACGTCTGATATATGTCTGGTATATGATGATAACGGCCATGGTGATGGTCTAGTTGTCTATGCAGACTTTGATTATGGGGGTAACTTGGTGAAACGAAGATCACTGATTTACTTTATCTTCACTCTGTTTGGATGTACAGTTAGTTGGAAGTTTACTTTACAACCTACAGTTGCACTGTCGACGACTGAGGCAGAATACATGTTAATGACTAAAGGTATTAAGGAGGGTATCTGGTTACATGGTCTGGTGCAGAGTTGGGTCTGAAGGTGAAGAAACCAATGTTATTCTGTGATAGTCAGAGTGCTTTGAGTTTGGCTAAAAATCTAGTGCATGAACCAAACATATTGATGTAAGGTTGATTTTATCCGTGATGTTCTGGAGGAAGATAAGTTTTTTCTATTCAGAAAATAGCTACAAAACACAATCCAACTGATATGTTGACAAAGGCACTATCAACGGAGAAGTTCGAGCTCTGCTTGAACTTGGTGAATATTCACATGAGGTAAAGCCCTCTCGGAGCATCTGGCAGGAAGGAGACGACTGAGAGATACTCATGAACCTTTGGCGGTTGGAGAAACTCCAAGTCAATGTGGAGATTGTTGAAACGTGACTTGGATTTAGCGGTCTACCCGACCCAAAACCAAAACGAAAGAACTGTTTCAATTAATAAGGTTCTTTTTGAATTTATCCTAATTAATAACAAATAAGCATTTATGGTGTTTTGGGGTGCTTATAAATAGATAGATATGGTTCCTAGTAGTATAACATAATTGTAACTCTCTGAATCGGTATAATATAATCTCTTTGGTTCCTGCCTGTAAACGTAGATTGACACACCGTCATCGAACCACGTAAAAGCTCTGTATTCTTTATTTATTTTCTTTCTCATTTTCTCATAACATTAACTTTACATATTATAAAAATAAAATAGTTTTTAAATATCAAATTTATTTTAAATTATTATGAAAATATAATATTAATTAAACTTTGTAAAATAAATAAATATTTACTTGAAAATAGACAAAAATAAAAATTTATATTTCATATATATATATACATGTATATTTTATTATTTTTAATATCATTAATTGAAAAGCATATAAAAAAAATTATTGGATGAACATGACTAAGATTTAACTCCAGTCATTTGTTCAGTTCACATTAGATGAACTTTACTGAAAACCAAAACAAACTTGCCCTAATAATCAATATTAAATATGCATGGTCCCCGCCCTTTCATTCATTATCAGTGACTTATCCATAAGATTCCTAAATAAAACATTTTTTTTTTAAATAGTGGTATAAGATTTGAACCTAAATAAAACAATTTTTTTTCTTTTTTTTTTTAAATAGTGGTATAAGATTTGAACCACTAAAAAGGCGTGCACATTCCATAAAAATCTCATCCTTTAATAAGGAATTAAATATACAATACGAAATAAGTTACTAATAATAAACGATAGTCAAATAACAACTATAACTGGTCAAAATTCACGGCTCATTCAATACATCAATCAATTTGACAAACAACGATTCAGTCTAGCCAGTCTATGGTTCACACAATTTAATAATTGTCTTGTGAATCAACAGCTACGTCTAGCCAAATTCACAGCTTCTATAAATTGTCAATCAACTTATCAGTCAACAGCTAAGTTTAGTCAAATTCATTACTAACATAATTTATCAATCGATTTGTCAATCAGCGACTAAGTCTAGCCAAATTCACGACATACACAAACTAATAATTGACTTATCAATTAACAACCAAGTTTAGCCAAATATATGATATACACAAATTATCAATTGACTTATCAATCAACGGTCAAATCTAATCAACTACGATATACAAAAATTATTAATCGACTTGTCAATCAACGTTCAAGTCTACTCAAATTTATGACACATACAAATTATCAATCAACTTGTCAATCAAATGCTAAATTTGGTCAAATTCACGGTTTATACAACTTAACACTTATTAATCTCATATCATAGCAAGTTCACTATATATCATATATAAATATATAATTATAATGACCTATTTAATTCACACTTAGTTAGATAGTCAATATATTTCAAGCGTACGTAATTTAACCTCTTATATTACTTAGAGAAAATTAACCAACTCAACTACAACCGACTCGTGGGACTTGGTTCTATCATACTTCACCTAATCACCGAACACGATCAATCAATTTGCTCAAATTTAATGCATATCTTATAAAATTCATCATAAATGCATCGTTGGGTCAAACATTATGAAAATAGTATCAAATCAAAGCTAACATTACTAAATCCATTTCAAAGACCAAAATTCGATTAATCATTTGAATTATATCCAAAATATAAATTTAACTCACATAATCCGTTCAATTCGAAAAAAAAAATGGAGCAATTTTATTATAAAAATTACTAAAATTTCATTTTAAACGCAAATGAGACAAACTTGATCTCTAATTAAAACTAGCACATATATCTATATTCTCAATTAAACCAAAACACAAAAATAATCTCTAGAAAGAACATAATATTAGATACACTTACTAGAATAGACATTCCATCAAGAAATAGGTTGTGTAATTTTAAAAATTTATACTTATAAAATTGATTTTACATCCAAATGCAACAATCGTGGTCTCTAGTTAAAGATAATACAAACATTTACATTTAAATTAAAATAAAAATGTGAAAACAATACCCAAAAGTTACAGAAAATTTGTCGAATACTCTGTAATATTTTTCATCAAGAAAACGAGTATGTAACTTCAGAAAATCATATAAAATTCATTTTTCATTCAAATAAAGCATATAATATGTCAAAATGAGGATAAAATCATGAATAATTTAAATATAAGTTTAAAAATAGTAAGTCCATGATTTAAATAGCAAAAAATGCATACGAATTATGAAATCAAATTTCAAGAATAAAGAAAAAGAAAGTATGAACACTAATTCCAAAATCACTTTGAATTTGAGTGGAAGGAAAGAGGTGGTGGCTAGGGTTTCTTATGAGTGTTTAGGAGATAACATAAAGACAAAATATAAGTGAGAAAGTAATGTTTTATATTTAATTTTCAAATTAAAATGGTTATAGCGTTTTAAAAAAACGCATTTGACTATAACAAATATTTGGCTATTATTTTCATTATAACTCTTTCGCTTGAGCTTAGATTTACTCACCATTTGCGGCATTGAAAAAATAACTCAAATCCTATCCAATGATATATATTTCATAAAAATCATAAATGAAGTAAAAAATTTACAACAGTTTGAAGTCGACATATTGATAATAATAATTTTTAAATATTCAATTAATAAAACACCTAAAGGGCTAACTCAGCTAGGGTATTATTTACTATAAATAATTTAGGGTAAACTGTTTTTTTAAGTCCTGTAACTGGACCCCCTTATCATTTTAGTCCCGTAAGTGGAGGTTGACGCAAACTAGTTCCACAAATGAAAGATTTTTGCTGTTTTAGTCCTCTGGCACCGGAGACGCCCGCATGGCTCGTCGGAGGCCACGTGTCCGCCGGGTCAGCGACGCCTGGCGGACACGTGGATTTTATTTTATTTTCTTTATTTTTTTAAAATTCTTTTTAAAATTTATTTTTAATTTATTTGCTTTTTTTTAATTGTTTTATTTGGTCCAATTGAAAAAAAAAATGAAAAAAAATAAAAAAAATTCACGTGTCCGCTGGGTGTCGCTGACCTAGTGGACATGTGGCTTCGGACGAGCCACGTAGGCATCTTTGACGCCAGAGGACTAAAACAACGAAAATTTTTTACTTATAGAACTAGTTTGCGACATGCTCTACTTACGGGACAAAAATGATAAGGAGGTCCAGTTACATGACTTAAAAAAAATAGTTTACCCATAAATTTAAGCTAGGGTATTATATAGGTAAAATATAAAATATGGTATTATATATAGAAAATATATTTAAAAAATTGATAAAAATTATTAAAAAATATATATATATATATAAATATAATAACAAATTAATTATTATTTATTAAAATAAAAATAATAAAATTATAAGTATTAAAATTATTTCCTATAGATAAGTTAAAAGCTATATTTAATAATTTATCTATTTTAGATAGCCTTTAGCCACCCTTTATAGAGTAGTGTTTATCTAGCATGGTTGGCCAAAGCTATTTGGTAGGTTATAGGTGGGTTCCTTTCATTACGTGGGGTAACAAGTAGGGTCAAGGGTGTTCGTTTAATTGTCTATTTTTATTATATAATATTTATAAAATTTTTAAATTTTAACCAATAAGCTACTTATATGAATTTAATAAAAATATTGTTACTATGAATATTCAATTCAAATATCCAAAAATTTTAATTCAAATGTTCAAAATATTCAAATATACTTTAAAAAGATAAAAAATAAAAAAAAAAAAGCAAATTAAAATTTTAAAACTTGTGTATATATATATTTTTTAATTTAAAATTTATTATATAATTTAAAATTATTATTATATATTGAAATAGAAATCGGCGGGCCAAAAAAATGTCCCAAGCTCAGCCACTACTTTCATTGCGTGAATTCATCACTTATTAATATATTTATTACTAGTATTAAACACGTGAGATGCATGATTTTTTATTTTTTTTTTATATTATAAAAAAAATAATATGTATAATGGCTATATTTTATAGAAGACTTTGTTTGGTTTTAGGGTTTTAAATTTTCTATTATAAATCAACTTTTAAAAAAATCAGTAAATCAAATATATTTTTCACTAAAAATTAATTTTACTTTTAGAAAAATCGTATTAGCAGTATATATTTATATTATATCAAACAATAATTTTAGTTAAAAATTTTATTATATAAAACCTAAACCCATAACAAACACACCCATAAGTTTTGATTAATTAAGAGTTTTGTTTTCAATCGTTTGTATAATATTGTATTATTATATATATAGCGGTGATTACAGTGTTGAAATGCTGAAAACACATCATGTGCTGACTGTAAACGGTATTAGTATTGACAGCACATTATATGATATATAATATAAATACAATATATGAACTAACATCACGTGTTATCGTCTTATATAACAAATATAATAATTGATTTTAGCACATCACATACTGTTGTACAACACACTTGTAATTATAAACAAACAACAATGTTTTTATTATATATAACATTTGTTGTATATAATAAAACTGTATGTTATTTGTATATATTACCACGGTGCAAATTTTTTTAATTCAGAACCGTAATTGTTCTTATGTATATATATATATAACCTAAGTAGAGTCACTAATTGCAAGGTTTCTACTTCTACTTTTAAAAAAGAAAAAAAAAAAAAAAACCACGATTTGTATTGGCTTCCTCCAAGAGCAAAAACAAAGTGAAAATTATTGATTTTTTTTTTTTTTTTTCCAACAACTTTCCATATAAGCACTTTTTAATTAAAATTATTGTTTTCATTAATAACATAATAAATAATACTTTTTCCGTCCCGCTGCAAGGTTGTCATTTAGTTTTTGCGTCATTGTACTTAACATTAAAATTATCTTTATATTTAAATAATTTACTCTAAAAATATCATTGTATTAGTATTATAAGAGACTAATAAACATATTATTGTCTTTTCTTCTCGATTTGTACTGCGTTTTGATATAATAATTAATATATAAAGATCAACATGCAAAAAGTAAATCGCAATCTTGCAGCAGGAAGGAGGGAGTATAAAAATAATTAATTTATATTTTAATCAAAACTAAGAAATATAATTGTATTTTTAATTTTATTTTATATTTTACACTTGAATTAAAAATTTTAAAATTATAATTTAAATACCAAAAATTTAAAATTATTAAATATAATTATAAAATCTTATAATAAATTATAAAAATACAAATAATTTAACATTGAATTTTTAATTTATATATTATTCTTAAATTAAAATTTCATAATCCCGCAAATAACTCATTTTTCTTTTTTGTTCGTCCCATAAAAGATTATCAATTTATATTTTTAATAAATTTATTTATTTTAAACATATTTAACAAATATAATTTAGTTTAAAATAAATTTATAACCTCTCACACTACGACTCACTCAAAATCCTTTATTTCTATTTTTCTCCTCAATAAAAAAGTATTTTTATTTATATTTAAAAATCCTCATTTTTTATAAATTAGTTTTAATTTAATTTTAAGTAAATAAATCTTTTTCATTAATTTGTACTCCCTCCGTCCCAAACATCATGCAACATTTTCAAAATATGAAATAATTAATTACACTTAATCTCTACCCCACAATTTATCTTCTCACATCATCCAAATAAAAAAAAATAAAATATATATTTTTCTCTTCATCACATCACCTAATTTCTAAATTATCCAACTTAATGCTACCACCTAAAAACCTGTGCCAAAACCGAATGTTGCATCTTGTTTGGGACGGAGGGAGTATTATATAAAATTTTATTATTTACAAAATGACATATATATTGTATATATATTATTGAGATATAATATTAAAAAAGGAACGATTAAGGTATTGATTTGAAAAATTCAGTTCCGTGCTGATTTTTCACCCGTAATATCTATAAACAACACACAGTCTTATCATACACAACACATGTTGTATATAGTAAACACATGTGTTGTTAGTTTATAATTATAAGTGTGTTGTATAACAGTACCGGTACGCTGAAATTAACTATTATTTCTGTTGTATAAGACTATAGCATGTGTTGTTAGTTCATGTGTTGTATTTGTATTGTTGGTTTATAATTACAAGTGTGTTGTATGATAGTATGTGGTGTGCTGAAATCAACTATTGTCTGTCTTGTATAAAACTGTAATATGTGTTGTTAGTTCATTTGATGTATTTGTATTATATAAATACATACGGTGTGCTATGTAGTAACACTGTGTGCTGTCTGATAGCTCACGATGTGGTGCGGTATGTTGTCAGTATGCCGGCCGCCTAGTAAAAAAATATCAACAATACTACTCATATAAAAAATATTAAAATAATATCACAATTTATTAATTTACATTATCTAAAATACCTATCAAATTTAAAAATATATAATTTTATACTATATAACTTAAATTTTTTAAATATAATTAATAAAATTTAAAATAAATTATAAAGGTTCTATAAAAAATACAATTACATTAAAATGTACTTTTGAATAATTTTTATAATTTAAATATTCAACTTTATTATATTCAAATAATTTTATTTTTTATAAATATGTATCCAAATAAAAAATTAAACGACTTTTGTATTTTTTACTTCTATTTATATTTTTAAAATTTAATTCAAACGAGCCTAATAATTCTAAATAAAATAATAATTCTAATTCATAATTTTCAGACACCAAAACACAGTCAAATAAACATTGCAATAATAATAATAATAATAGAATAGAATAAAAGATAAACTTGGTTCCATACGATTTAGTAATTTAATATATAGAGGTGATGTCATGAATGACTTCATACTAATCTGACTTTACATTTAGTATGTATTTGTTTGGGGGATTGGATTTCCAATCCATTATTTATTTATTTATTTTTTTTCTCAAAAATATCAAATTAAACACCTATTTTTTATACTATTTTAAAATTTAATTTAGATTCAAAATATCACATCAACACCTATTTATATCACATTATACAACTATTCAAATTCAAAATTTTTAATATTCAAATCTCAACTCAAAATCCAAACTCTCAAACAAAACACACCCTTAGCCTCTGAGTTAAAAATAAATAAATAGGTTAACTTATGCAAACACAACACGTGAAAAATTTGTAGTCATTGTTTAAAATAATATTTGATGCACATTGTTTCTTATTATTTTATTTTATTTTTTATTTTTGCATATGAATAGATATATATATATATATCTTTTGAAAAATACATAATCAAAATAATAATATTCGAAGATAAAACTCAAATTTAAAATATTTTATTAAAAATAAGTTTAAATACTTAAAAATAAAGAGGTTTATTTAATAAAAAAATAAATCAAATTTTATTATTCAATTTGCATATATTTTTAATAAAAATATACTGTGTTTGTCAATCACAAATGTATCTATTTGCTCTTTATACGTTGATTTTAATATATTAGTATTATATTGATAAATAGTACAATTGACATGTATAAAGATTATTATACTCTTAACATTAATGCTAATATTTGATAATATTTGCGTAATAATATATGAATGATCAATGTATTTTTATATTTGAATGAAAATAAAATTACTAAAAAAAAAAAAATATATGGGTGATCATAGGAGGAAAGGGAGTACAATTTTTCCAAAGATATTAAATTAAAATTTAAAATAAAAAGTCAAACCAAAAAAAAAAAAACCTATAAATTTCAAAAGAAAATTTAAATGATAATAATAATAATAATATTTTATTCAACAACAGGATAATAATAATAATAATAATAATACTAGTAAACCAATAATAGTAACACTGAGGGTATATTTCTCCAGCTAAGTTATGTTGTGTCTGTCTCTTTCTCTTTTTTTTTTTTTCTTTTCTTTTTTTAAGTTTTTTTTTTTAAATTGTAAATATAAAAAAAATTATAATAATTACTCCCTCTGTCCTACGTATCGTGTCTCCTACACTGTAGACACAGTATTTTAGAAATGGTGTAATTAGTAGATAATTAAGAATATATTAGTGAAAATAATTATTTTATAATATAAATAATTATAAATTAAGATTAAAATAACTAATTATTTTACTTAAAATTAAAAAAAAATTAAAAAATTTAAAATGAGATTAAAATATGTAATTATTTTCTAAAAAAGGAAAGTGACATGGTATGTGGGACGGACATAAACGGCACCGTGGACATGGTATCTGAGACGAAAGGAGTATAATTTAATAAAATATATACAATATTTATGTCATTTTGTAGAATAAATTTTTTTATAATACAAATAAATAAAAATTTAGAAATATATATGTAGATATAATATAAATTTATAGTTAAACTATACAAATTAATACACGTTGTATTATTATATTCATAACTATCAAATCAATACATATAAAAACTCCTCAAACCCTAACCAAATATAAACACAAAAGAAATATTAAAATTCAAACCCATTTCAAAGTTCAACAAAATACCAAATTCAAACCCAAATTTTTCAAATCTTTGTGAAGAAATATACCCTAAGAAATGAGGGGACTTGTGATCCTGTCATTATATACTTACATATATACTCACCCGTCCCGTAAAATTAGTCGGGTTTTTTTTTTTTTTGTGCAAAGTTTAAAAAAAAATTAATTTATATAATTAATTAGTATGATTAGTTAATATAATATATGTAATAAAATATTATTTTTGACTATTTTTATTTTATGAAATATTGAAATAAATGTTAAAATATTTTTTATTTTATTTTATTTATTTTATTTAAATTTAATGTTTTGCTAATAATATTATTATATCGATTGTAAATTATTCAATTAGATAAAAAATAGTTTAATTGTAATAATTTAAATATAAAAATAACAGTCATAATACTAAAATTTTTAATATCAACAAAACATCAAATTTTTTGAATTTGATTGTTGGTAGAGATTTTTCGATATTACATACCAAAATTTATAACGCTTATTTTATACTATAGTACTAAAATTTTTAGTATGCTAATTTAATCGTAATGAAATATTGTATCAATAATTTGGTATATCGAATTTATAGATGAAAAAATACTGAATTACAGAAATAACACATACCGTACTAAAAAATACCGAAAATGCCAAATTTCAGTATACCAAACTTTTTTTTTGTATGGTATCGATATATTTTTTAATATACCAAAAAATTCGATGTAGTATACAATATAATTTGATATTATCTTAATACAGTATCAAGTCATTTCTAATCGAATTACATGTATAGTATCAGAATATAATATTTTACGCTGAAATATAAAAATTTAAAATAATTTTACAATTTTAAGAATATATTAGAAAATTAATTATTTTAGTATCAATATTCTAAATTATTGATATAGACCGATATATCAAATACTAAAATATCAAATTGTATTGATATTTTCGGTATATATAATACCAACAATGCTAAAAGTATATGCAATTGCCGTACTGAAAATGTTCGGTATGGTATCATACCATATAAAATTTACGATATACAATAATTTTGATATTTAGTATTTTTTCACACGGTACCTGCATTATTTGAGCAAATTGATATTTTTCACTATTATAGTAATAAATAATTTTTTTTAATGAAATATAAAAATCAAATTCTAAATCAAATCTCGTTTGACCTGTGATCCCCTCCGGTCATGAGCAAAAAAGGGGACTTGAATGTTGTTAAGGAAATTCCCAGGAAATTAAGATGAGATAACAAAGACAAAAGAACACAAGAATTTGGTAACCTAGTTCGATCACAATGATCTACGTCTGGGGGTGCTGCCAAGCCAGAAATTTTACTATAAAGTACGCAGACACTTGTTAAAGTGAGAATACATGGATATTTATAGCCTAAGCCTTTGACAATAATATTCAAATCATATCTCTAAAATCTAAAATATAATATCCAAATCATATCCCTAGATAGGATATAATTAGGCTTCATATCCCAACAATCTCCCACTTGAAGACTGATTTCATCTTCCACTTCAACATACCTCATCCAATCTCCACTCCCCACCATTCGGTGTTCTGATCCGAACCATTTTTTTACCTACAATTTTCAGTGTCTCATCATCTGCAACATAGACAACACCAAAATTACCTGTGGTATAGGATTCCATGATTCCCGAATCACTGCATAAGTGGAATGACGCTCTTGAGATCAAAATCCATGACTCCATTGTATTGTTGACGCTCAGAATCAGCGCATCGGATATCTCCTCCGTTCCGTTTGTTGAACCTTGATCCTTCTCCGGCGCCCTGCACTGTCGTTTGAAGTGCTCCTTGAAGTTCCAATATACCACCTACCACCTGACTTGCATCTTCCTTGTCCGTGTTCTCCGGCTTTAACTTTGACCATTTTTTATCTTCACCATTTCCCTTTGCTTCATATGTAAATTCAGTCGAGACATTCTCCCAAAGGGTTAGTCGAACCGCACTCATCGTTTTCCGGTCGATCTTCTTGTATTCAGCTTCATCCATGTCTTCGGATTTCTCCTTCAATACCGCATCTAGATCTTTACCATGTAATCTTCTATCTGCATACTTCAGAAACCAATGTTCATACCATCGAATACCTTGACAACATGACGATCACCCATCTTGACTCCCACAAACAAACCCAAGGCTCACTTGATATGAGAGCACATCTCTAATATCTTCTCCGCTGCGTTTGCCGAAACCCTTATCCTTCCTTGTCTACCTTGCACCGCCTATCACAAAGGGACCCGCTACCTGACCTACCAGTCGGGACCGACCCAACACCGCCAGGAGACTTTCGACACAAGACACTTCTGCAAGTCACAAGGGATTCCCACAGCCACAATCAATATCCGATGCCTCCCAATCCACCTTACCAACGAACCAGGCTCTGATACCACTTGTTACGAAAATTTCCAAGAAATTAAGATGAGATAACAAAGACAAAAGAACACAAGAATTTGATAACCCGATTCGATCACAATGATCTACGTCTGGGGACGCTGCTAAGTCAAAAATTTTACTATAAAGGACGCAAGACACTTGTTAAAGTGAAAATACATGGATATTTATAGCCTAAGCCTTTGACAATAATATTCAAATCATATCTCTAAAATCTAAAATATAATATCCAAATCATATCCCTAGATTTTAGGATATAATCAGCCTTCATATCCGAACAAACAAATGTGTTACTATATTAGGTAGAATTTATAAAAAACCAAAACAAACAAACCCTAAAGTCATAATCAATAATAAATATAGATGGTACCCTTTCATTCATTAACTTATTCATCATAGCAGACAAGACAACACAGCGAAGCACTGTCGCCATGGAAGCTCAGACTCAGATCCCCGACGACAGGATCGAAGTTCTCCGGCAATTCGACGAAACCAAAGCCGGCGTCAAAGGCCTGTCCGATTCCGGCATCCTCAAACTTCCCCGGATCTTCGTCAGGCCGCCGGAGGACCTCTCTAAAGACCTCTCCTGCAACATTAATAATACCCCCATCCAGGTCCCCGTCATCGACATGGCCGATTTCCAGGCCGACACGTGGCGGCGCCGGCGAATAGTCGAGCAGGTGAGGGCTGCGTCGGAAACGTGGGGATTCTTCCAGGTGGTGAATCACGGAATTCCTCAGAGCGTGCTGGATGACGTCATCAATGGCGTCCGTGAGTTCCACGAGCAGGACTTGGAGAAGAAGAAGTTGTTTTACACGCGCGATACGAGTAAGGCATTGAGATTATGCTGTAACCATGATCTGTTTAAGGCGGCGACTGCCGGGTGGAGAGATACACTGAGTGTATCTTTTCCGGCCTTCGATCCCGACCTCCACCGCCATGAATTGCCTCCTTCCTTCAGGTTTCATCGTCTTCAGTTTCTTCTATTTCTGCAATCTTACCAAAAGTAATGGAAAGATAAATCTGTTCTTCTCTCTTTGATTTCTTTTTTTTTTTTTTTTAAATATCTTTACCATACAAGTAGAGCTAGAAATGATCCGACCCGACCCTAGTCAAATTTTAAGTGTTCGTTAACGTTTGCGAACAAGGCTCGTATTCGTTCGTTAAGCTTTCGAACTCGGCTCTCGTTAAGAATTTTTTTGTTGTTTGAGCTCGCGTTGGTGATCGGTTTGTTTAGGCTCGATTAAGCTCGTTCCAGTTAGTTTGAGCTCGTTTTTCTTATTTTTTTAAATTTATATATAAATTATAAAGAAAATTTAAAATTATTTTATTTATATATTTAAAATTAATATTTTATTTATTTATAAATTATAACTTTATATACATATATAATATTTATAATAAATATATTATTTAAACGAACGGTTCGTGAACAAAGCTTGGGCTTATTCGTTAATCAAACGAGCTTGTTTATATTGTTCGGCTCGGCTCATTAACGTTTACGAATGAGCTTTAACCAAGTTGAATCGAATTAAATCGAGCCGAGTTCACGAACGGCTCGGTTCGTTTAACAGCTCTACATACAAGTTCTAATAAAAAAATAAATGTTTTCTGGCAATATATATATATATATACACCCGGAATCAAATAATTATTTCAATTATTTTACTTCTAAAGCTTATGTACATCTTCAATGAATATTGTGATGTATTGGAGAATTTCGGAAATTTCAATTATTTTATTATTATTATTATTTTTATAACGTGGAAATCTACCGTTGTTGTTCGACGAGTGTGTTATGGATAAATTCCCAATTAAATTTAATAGCCTACAAATTAGGCTTAACAATGCAAGTCATACTAAACGAACTATGTGTGACGGACATGACCCTGAGGCGTCGTTCAATTATCTTTTATTTTACATTTATGGCTCATAATTTTAATGTAATATTACTTTTTTAGAACTTGTATTATAAATTATACTATATATTTGTAAAGCTTTATTTTTTAAAGGTATTTTGCATGATTGGTACTTGATAAAAAAAAATTTAATTTTCTAACTATGATATGCATTTTTGAACTCTATGTTATTTTACTTGACAGCAAATCAATCGTGGAATACTCTAAACATGTCGAAACTCTTGGAAATATCCTATTTGGATTATTGTCGGAGGCTCTTGGGCTCGAAACAGGATACCTAGAAAAAATGGAATGCTCTAAAGGGCATCGCCTCCATGGCCACTACTATCCAGCATGCCCCGAGCCTCACCTAGCGATCGGGACAACCCAACATTCGGACGCCGGATTCCTCACAATCCTCTTACAAAACCAAATCACTAGTGCCCTCCAGGTTTTGTACAAAGGCCAATGGATCGACATTCAGCCCACTCCCGGCGGCCTAGTCATAAACATTGGCGATCTCCTTCAGGTAAAATATATAAATCAAAGAATATTCAAAATAGTAGTATAATTTTGGCTTGTATTAATTGTTTTCTTACTCGCTTTAAATTCTTCAGTTGGTATCCAACGGAAAATTTAAGAGCAACCAACATAGGGCGATTGCGAAAGGCATCGGGCCAAGAATTTCGATTGCGTGTTTCTTCTCTGGGCCATTGATGAATGTTGAGAAGATTTACGGACCGATTGAAGAGCTAATAAGTGATGAGAATCCAGCAGTGTATAAAGAGTTGGTTTTGGGTGAATATGTTAAGAGATTCATCACCACTAGTTTAGAAACTTTTCGTGCTCTTGATTGTTATAAATTGTAATAAATGTATGATCTTAAGCACCAATGTATTGTAATTCATGTATGTAATGCATTTATGTAAAAAAAATAAAAGCGACAATAAAAAATCCCATTGATTGTTGTTAGAAATATTTGGGGAAAATAATGAGATTGTCTTAATCATCAAAATAAGGAGTCTATGTATATAGACATTCGATAAACTCAAATCTTAGTAATCTAATTTATGGATAAGACAAAATTTAAATATAAATTTACTAAAAATCTAAAATTGAATATATAAAATATCTCAAGAATTTACTTTTATTTGCTCACGTGGAAATGATTGTCCTATAGAAAGTTGAATTTGTTCATCTATATACCCTGCATATTGCAGTTGAAAAATTGGCTCATGGTTTATTTATTTGATTTTAATATTTTTTTATCTATTTAAAATTAATAATTGATTGATATGATGTTATATATTCCATTTGTCACGAAACAGTTGACGCGTTTGATGAGTGATACATGTTCAAGGTAATAAAATTTAGTAAGTTAATGATAATATGCTATGATATTATCTTATTATTTATATTTGGGTGATGCTGTTGATATTTCTAAAATAAAGATTGATATATAAGATTAAAAAAATTAAAAGTTTAAATGTTTTAAACACTATATCTTAATAAAATATATATAATATTAATATTATTTTGTAGAGAAAAGTTTTATATATAATACAAATAAATAAAAATATATATTTATTTATTTATAATTAATATGAACTAATATTATAAAAAAAATAGAGAGTTTTAAATATAGATGATTTTTTTTTATTTGTCATGTAAAATATGGTCCGGTGGTGTGGAATAAACTTCTGACCGTAAGATCATGGATTTAAAATAGATTATTTTTACTATAATAATAAAATAATTATTTTTAAAAAAAATTCTCAATATTTTAAACCTAACAAATCGAATAATATTAGTTTTCAAGATATTTGTCTATAAATAAAATCAATAAATTGTATTCTAGCTCCAACGAATGACAATATTTTGATATATTATATATAGCATATTGCAATATTACATACAATATTTTGTATACTTATTAACATCATATTTTTCTTGAACATGTATTATATTTAACATAATGAAACATATCACAATGCCAAATAATGCATCAAATCAGTTTTCATAGAAAGTCAATTAGTTATGTTATTTTTATTTTATATGAGAAGCATATAAATTACAAATAAACATCCTACTAGAAAAAATATTATGTAAAAGATAAATCACAAAACTTTGATGATTTCACACGGATCTTTAAATATATATATATACGAAAGAAGAAATCATGAGTTGTATAAAACATATTCGATCATTTTTGCATGAGTCATACAAGATATCCAAATAAGATATGTATCATAGACCGCTATCACGACCGTATATGCTGCATAATACGTCTATTATGAATTAAGAATTATTTTATTCAAAATCCATTTATAAATAGAAAACAAGACGCAATACACAATGAATAACTATTGTAATAGTCAAATTATTTCATCATCTTAGCCTTGTTGAATTAAAATATCCATCTAAAGAATGTTGCGCATATTGTTGACTAGTACAACAACGAAACTATTATATTTTCAAAAAAAAAAAGGTGTTCCAATCATCATATCCGCACAGGACATTAGCATATCTATTTAAAGTATATAGCATATAATACTAATTAGTACATCACAGAAACATTATATTTTGCAAAAAAAAAAAAAAGAAAAGAAAAGAAAATGTTCCAATCATCATATTCACGTAAGATAATTAGCATATCTATCTAAAAAATGTGGCATATATTATTGATTAGTACGAAAACAAAACTATTATATTTTTTTTAAGAAAAATCTTCCAACCATCATTTTCGCTTGAGACAATTAGTATATTTATCTAAAGTGTGTATCATATTTTGCTAAGCGGAACAACAACATACTTATAATATTTTTGGAATTAAATTGTTCGAATAATATTTAACCAAGATGTAAACAAAAACGACAATCTATTCTTAAAAGACATTTACGACATACAATTCCTTCGTATCACATTTCAAAAATGTTATGAAAAATTCAGACAATGTTGCGTGCACTAACTAACATATTAGTAATTCATGAATTACACATACATCTTTCTTTTAAATGACATCATATTAACATACCAAATATATCATATTTGGTTCATTTTTTCATTATCTTGATTGTAGGATATTATGTACAATCAAATGCGAGATCAAATTTATCCAAAAAATAAAGAAAAATCGGCGTGGAAGAAGAGGAAACAAAAATACTAGAAATAACACAACGAAGAAAATAATTTGTTTCCACAAAATCCAACTATGTGAATACTATGTTTGGTCTTCAACTGTAAATAAAATGAATAAACACTTTCATATAAAGTAAATTAGTTGAGTTATTTTTATTTTACATGAGAACCATATCGCTTATTATTATTTTTGCATGAGTCGTACACCATAGGAATAAAACATATAACAAGCACTCAGGATCAAGATCACAAAAACTCATAGTGTTTCTTTTGATTTGGTTTGAGAAAATTGGATTTGAGTTTAGATTATATTTGAATTTTAAGTTAAGTTTGGACTTTTATGTTCCTTTAGGTTTATAGATTTGGTTTGGATTTTTAGATTTTAATATTTATTGATCTGATAGTTAATAATTGTATTAATATAAATAAGTAATATAGTAATTTTAAGTTTTTCTTTTAAAAAAAAATAAAATAAAATTTTAATAAATAAAAATTGAATTGTATTTTCTAATTTTTTAATTAAAAATAAATACATTTTGAAAAAAAAAAATGATTTTTATAATTAAAAATATATATATATTTTTAAAATTTGTATTGATTTTTTTATAATTATTTTGTAAATATTTTTTAATAAAAAGCAGAAGTATATGTATACTATGTTCTTCACCCCACCATCATCGTCTTCTTCCCCTTCTCTATTTTTCTTTCTTCTTCTTTTCTGTACAATTTTCTTTTTTGTTTTTTTTTTAATTTTTTTTATTTCCCTTTACTTTATCATATTCTTCCTTTTCCTACTACTTTCATAAATTTCATAAGAGCATGCATCTTTTTTTTTTTTCCCCTTCTTCTCATGTATGTTGGTTTTCTTCCTCCTTCCTTGCCCCGTTAATCATCACTGTTAGTAGAATAAAGTTTCGATTTATTTAATTTTATTTTTACATTGAATCATAAATGGCAACTCCATTAAGGTGTTTTTAATTTTAATATTGATTTATGAATTTTTAGAGGACAAATCTGAAATAAATAATATGAGATCCATTCATTTTAGATCAATTAACTTTTTTTTTTAATTAATAGCCACAATAATTTTTTATTAACTAGATATATATTGCTCATAATTCCTTTTAGTTAAAATAATTATACATATTAATTATGAATAATTAAATAAAATAATTTTATTAAAAATTTGAAAAATAGATAAAAACGAATCATAGCGTGATATCCGTACAATATCCTTTATATGGGCACTTGATCATCGACTCCAACATCGCCCAACCCTGCCTTGTTCTATCATCCAAAAATGATATTGTTGAGTAAGAAAAAATCAATGAATAGGGTTTTATTTGTATAGTCCAATGGGCCTGGTAATGGTAGTAGGGTCTTAAGCGAAGTCGGACGAAGAAGGATGAGACGACCGATAAGGAGATCGGACAAGATAAGGTCGGGCGAAGAATGATGAAACGGCCGATAAGGAGATCGGACAAGATAAGGTCGGACGAAGAAAGATGAGATGGCCGATACGGAGGTCGGTCAAAAGAAGGTCGGGCGAAGAAAGATGAGATGACAGACACAGAGGTCGGACAAAAGGAGGTCGGGCGAAGAAAGATGAGATGACAGATACGGAGGTCGGACAAGAGGAGAGGTCTGTTAATTGGTCGCTTAATTAAGCAACCTGTTAATCGCCTGATCGATTGGCAGGTCATTTGGTCAAACAATAGTTCAGTCGCTTGAAAGGGCGGTCAGTTGATCGCTTGATTGGGCGACCAATGAATCATCTGGACGAACGGTTGTTCAGCCGTTTGAAGGGACTAGATGGTGGTCGCTTGATTGGGCGATCGATGAATCATCTGGACGAATGTTTGTTCAGCCGATTGAAGGGATTGGATGGTGGTCGCTTGATTGGGCGACCAATGAATCATCTGGACGAACGGTTGTTCAGCCGTTTGAAGGGACCGAATGGTGGTCGCTCGAGTGGGCAACTGATTAGTCGTTTGGTCTAGTGACCAGTCAATATATGGATTGGTCGGTTGGTCAATTGTTGGGTTATTCGATAGGTTCAGTCGGTGGATGGTCCAGGCAGTCGGTCGACCTGCAGTCTGTCTAAAGTATGTCGGGCGGTTGAATAGTCGTTCGGGAACAGCCGTCCATTTAACGAGGTAAGGTGCCCTGAGGCGGTCGGTCGAGCCAGTTGGGTTCTGTAACTGGTGGGAGCGGTTGATGAAACAGTTAAAACACGTGTCAATGGAGGAGGAATTAGTGGGCGGTTGACGGCAGTTGCTGTAATCGAACAGACGATGGTTTCTCAGTCGGATGGTGATTTGTGATTCATCTGAAAAGACGTTTAAGGGAAGTTACAACCGGCGAACGGATCGAACAAGTAGAAGACGGGCAAGAGGAGACGTAGCAGCAGGTGTATTGGTCGGATGAAAAGCAGTTCTAAGACGGTTGAGAGAAGTTACAACCGGCGAGCGGATATGAAGGCACGATTTGGTTGTGGCGGTTGACATAGGTTTTAAATAGATCTGTTCATGACCTAAAGAAACCATCTTCAATCGACATCAAATTCAGTGGAATTTCTTATAGGGATCACCATTTTACTTTTACAGTTTGTAGTATTTATTTTTCTTATTTTACTTATGTATCGTACGGTGTCTAGGGATTCTTAAATCTCAGGTATTTTATTTTATCAAATTCGAAGATAATCTCTATTTTCGGATTTTATTTTTTATTGTTGAAAATCTGCATCAACAGATATATATGTACAAAATGTGTATGTATATATATACATATTTTGTATATGTACATAATATATTTTATGAGGTGAGGTAGAACTGAGCAATGATGGAGCTTCTAATCCCCCCGCCTTTTATATATGTATATAAATAATAATACTTGATTAATTAATTTATGCGAGCTTTTGGTAATATTTGATTGTCAAAATTTTAATCTTATTAAATATTATATTATATAATTGATGATATGGTGTTGTTTATATATTATACATATATATTTGATAATGTAAGGTAGAGCTGACACATGATGGGGTTGTAATCCCCTCCCCTTGATATATCTATATATATATATAAATAATAATGTTTGATTAATTAATCTACGTAGCTTTTGGTCATATTTGATTAGTTAAATTTTAGTCTTATAAAATATCATATTATAAAATGGATGATACGGTGGTGTTTGTATATATACATAATATATTTGATGAGTTATGGTAGAGGTTGGCACTTATGGGGCTTGTAATTCTCTCCCCTTTATATATGTATATAAATAATAATATTTGATTTATTAATCCACGAAAGCTTTTGGTCATATTAAATTGCCCAAATTTTAGTCTTATAAAATATCATATTATATAATGGATGATTTGGTGGTGTTTGTATATATATATAATATATTTGATGATGTAGGATAGAATTCGACAATGATGAGGCTTGTAATCCTCTCCCATTTTATATAGGTATATAAAAAATAATATTTGATTAATTAATCCACGTAAACCTTTGGTCAAATTTTATTGGCTAAAATTTAGTCTTATGAAATATCATACTATATAAAGAGTGATATAATGGTATTTGTATATATACATAATATATTCGATAAGTTATTGCACAATTGGACAATTATGGAGCCTGTAATATACTACAACTTTATATGTGTATATAAATTATAATGCCTGATTAATTAATTCACGTAAGATTTTGGTCATATTTGATAGCCCAAATTATAGTCTATGAAATATTATATTATATAAGCGATGATATAGTATTGTTTGTATATATACATAATATATTTGATGACGTTGGTTAGAATTGGGCAGCGATTGGACTTGTAATCTCCTCCATCTTTATATATGTATATAAATAATAATGCTTGATTACTTAATGCAAGTAAGCTTTTGGTCATATTTGACTACTCAAATTTTAGTCTTACTCATATTATATAATGAATGATATATATGTATTTGTATATATATAATATATTTGATGAGGTATTGTACAACTGGGCAATGATGGGGCCTGTAATCTAATACCACTTTATATATGTATATGAATTAGAATGCTTGATTAATTAATTCATGTAAGCTTTTGGTCATATTTGATAGCTCAAATTATAGTCTATGAAATATCATATTATATAAGGGATGATATGTGGTGTATGTACATATACATAATATATTTGATGATTTAGGATATAGCTGGACAATGATGGAGCCTGTGATCCTCTCCATCTTTATAAATGTATATAAATAATAAGGTTGGATTAATTAATACAAGTAAGCTTTTGATTATATTTGATTAGTCAAATTCTAGTCCTATGAAATATTATATTATAAAAGCAATGATATGGTGTTGTTTGTAAATATACATAATATATTTGATGAATTATTTTAAAGTTGAGCAATAATTGGGCCTGTGATCCTCTCAATCTTTATAAATGTATATAAATAGTAATGCTTGTGTAACTTTTTTGTCATATTTGATAGTTTAAATTTTAATCTATGAAATATCATGTTATAGAAAGGATGATATAGAGGTGTTTGTATAGAGTTGGACAATGATTGGACCTTTAATCTCCTCTTTATATATGTTTTATAAATAATTATTTTTTATTAATTGATCAAAGTAAGCTTTTGGTCATATTTGATTAGTCAAATTTTAGTTGTATGAAATATAATATTATAAAAAGCATGATATGATTTTGTTTGTATATATATATAATATATTTGATAAATTTTGGTAGACCTGGGCAATGATTAGGCCTGTAATTCTCACTCGCTTTATATATTTATATAAATAATAATGCTTGATTTATTAATCCAAATAAGCTTTTGGTCATATTTGATTGGTCAAATGTTAGTCGTATAAAATATCATATTATATAATGGATGATATTGTGACATTTGTATATATACATAATATATTTGATGATGTAGGATACTGTTGGGCAGTGATGAAGCTTGTAATCCCCTGTGGTTTATATGTCAATATAAATAATAATGTTTGATTAATTAATTCACGTAAGCTTTTGGTCATATTTGATGGTCAAATTTTAGTCTTATGAAATATTATATTATACAAGGGATTATATGGTGATATTTATAATATACATAATATATTTGATGAGATAGACTAGAGCTGGGCAAGGATGTGGCCTCTATTCTTCTTACGCTTTATACATATATAATAATCTTGATTAATTAATCTATGTAAACTTTTGTTCATATTTGAAATATGAAATATCATATTATAAAAGGAATCATATGATGTTGTTTGCATATATACATAATATATTAGATAAATTATGTTAGAGTTGAGCAATGATTGACCCTGTGATCCTCTAAATCTTTATAAATGTATATAAATAATAATGCTTTATTAATTAGTCCACATAAGCTTTTGGTCATATTTGATAGCTCAAATTTTAATCTATGAAATATCATATTATATAATATGATATGGTGGTTTTTGTATATATACATAATATATTTGACAACTTTAGATAAAGTTGGACAATGATTGGACCTGTAATCTCCTCTTCACATATGTTTTATAAATAATTATTTTTTATTAATTAATCCAAGTAATCTTTTGGTCATATTTGATTAGTCAAATTTTAGTCGTATGAAAATAATATTATAAAAAGGATGATACAATGTTGTTTGTATATATATATAATATATTTGATAAATTTTGGTAGACCTGGGCAATGATTAAGCCTGTAATTCTCTCCCCCTTTGTATATTTATATAAACAATAATGCTTGATTTATTAATCCAAATAAGCTTTTGGTCATATTTGATTGGTCAAATGTTAGTCGTATAAAATATAATATTATATAATTGATGATATGGTGACATTTGTATATATAAATAATATATTTGATGATGTAGGATACTGTTGGGCAGTGATGGAGCTTGTAATCCCCTGTGGTTTATATGTCTATATAAATAATAATGTTTGATTAATTAATCCATGTAAGCTTTTGGTCATATTTGATGGTCAAATTTTAGTCTTATGAAATATTATATTATACAAGGAATGATATGGTTATATTTAAAATATAAATAATATATTCGATGAGATAGGCTAGAGCTGGGCAAAGATGTGGCCTCTATTCCTCTTACGCTTTATATATATATAATAAAAATCTTGATTAATTAATCTACGTAAACTTTTGTTCATATTTGAAATATGAAATATCATATTATAAAAGGAATCATATGGTGTTGTATGTATATATACATAATATGTTTGATAAATTATGTTAGAGTTGAGCAATGATTGAGCCTGCGATCCTCTAAATCTTTATAATGTATATAAATAATAATGCTTTATTAATTAGTCCACGTAAGCTTTTGGTAATATTTGATAGCTCAAATTTTAATCTATGAAATATCATATTATATAATATGATATGGTGGTGTTTGTATATATACATAATATATTTGACAACTTTGGATAGAGTTGGACAATGATTGGACATGTAATCTCCTCTTCACATATGTTTTATAAATAATTATTTTTTATTAATTAATCCAAGTAATCTTTTGGTCATATTTGATTAGTCATATTTTAGTCGTATGAAATATAATATTATAAAAAGGATGATACGGTGTTGTTTGTATATATATAATATATTTGATAAATTTTGGTAGACCTGGGCAATGATTAAGCCTGTAATTCTCTCCCCCTTTGTATATTTATATAAACAATAATGCTTGATTTATTAATCCAAATAAGCTTTTGGTCATATTTCACTGGTCAAATGTTAGTCGTATAAAATATCATATTATATAATGGATGATATTGTGACATTTGTATATATACATAATATATTTGATGATGTAGGATACTGTTGGGCAGTGATGGAGCTTGTAATCCCCTGTGGTTTATATGTCTATATAAATAATAATGTTTGATTAATTAATCCACGTAAGATTTTGCTCATATTTGATGGTCAAATTTTAGTCTTATGAAATATTATATTATACAAGGGATGATATGGTGATATTTATAATATACATAATATATTTGATGAGATACACTAGAGTTGGGCAAGGATGTAGCCTATATTCCTCTTACACTTTATATGTATATATAATAATCTTGATTAATTAATCTACGTAAACTTTTGTTCATATTTGAAATATGAAATATCATATTATAAAAGGAATCATATGATGTTGTTTGTATATATACATAATATTTTTGATAAATTATGTTAGACTTGAGCAATGATTGAGCCTGCGATCCTCTAAATCTTTATAATGTATATAAATAATAATGCTTTATTAATTAGTCCACGTAAGCTTTTGGTCATATTTGATAGCTCAAATTTTAATCTATGAAATATCATATTATATAAGATGATATGGTTATGTTTGTATATATACATAATATATTTGACAACTTTGGATAGAGTTGGACAATGATTGGACCTGTAATCTCCTCTTCACATATGTTTTATAAATAATTATTTTTTATTAATTGATCCAAGTAAGCTTTTGGTCATATTTGATTAGTCAAATTTTAGTCGTATAAAATATAATATTATAAAAAGGATGATACGATGTTGTTTGTATATATATATAATATATTTGATAAATTTTTTGAGACCTGGGCAATGATTAAGCCTGTAATTCTCTCCCCCTTTGTATATTTATATAAACAATAATGCTTGATTTATTAATTCAAATAAGCTTTTGGTCATATTTGATTGGTCAAATATTAGTCGTATAAAATAACATATTATATATTGGATGATATTTTGAGATTTGTATATATAAATAATATATTTGATGATGTAGGATACTGTTGGGCAGTGGTGGAACTTGTAATCCCCTGTGGTTTATATGTCTATATAAATAATAATGTTTGATTAATTAATCCACGTAAGCTTTTGGTCATATTTGATGGTCAAATTTTAGTCTTATGAAATATTATATTATACAAGGGATGATTTGGTGATATTTATAATATAAATAATATATTCGATGAGATAGACTAGAGCTGGGTAAGGATGTGGCCTCTATTCCTCTTACGCTTTATATATATATAATAAAAATCTTGATTAATTAATCTACGTAAACTTTTGTTCATATTTGAAATATGAAATATCATATTATAAAAGGAATCATATGGTGTTGTTTGTATATATACATAATATATTTGATAAATTATGTTGGAGTTGAGCAATGATTGAGCCTGCGATCTTCTAAATCTTTATAAATGTATATAAATAATAATGCTTTATTAATTAGTCCACGTAAGCTTTTGGTAATATTTGATAGCTCAAATTTTAATCTATGAAATATCATATTATATAAGATGATATGGTGGTGGTTGTATATATACATAATATATTTGACAACTTTGGATAGAGTTGGACAATGATTGGATCTGTAATATCATCTTTACACATGTTTTATAAATAATTATTTTTTATTAATTGATCCAAGTAAGCTTTTGGTCATATTTGATTAGTCAAATTTTAGTTGTATGAAATATAATATTATAAAAAGGATGATACGATTTGTTTGTATATATATATAATATATTTGATAAATTTTGGTAGACCTGGGCAATGATTAAGCCTGTTATTCTCTCCCCCTTTTTATATTTATATAAACAATAATGCTTGATTTATTAATCCAAATAAGCTTTTTTGGTCATATTTGACTGGTCAAATGTTAGTCGTATAAAGTATCATATTATATAATGGATGATATGGTGACATTTGTATATATACATAATATATTTGATGATGTAGGATACTGTTGGGCAGTGATGGAGCTTGTAATCCCTTGTGGTTTATATGTCTATATAAATAATAATGTTTGATTAATTAATCCACGTAAGATTTTGGTCATATTTGATGGTCAAATTTTAGTCTTATGAAATATTATATTATACAAGGGATGATATGGTGATATTTATAATATACATAATATATTTGATGAGATAGGCTAGAGGTGGGCAAGGATGTGGCCTCTATTCCTCTTACGATTTATATATATATAATAAAAATCTTGATTAATTAATCTACGTAAACTTTTGTTCATGTTTTAAATATGAAATATAATATTATAAAAGGAATCACATGGTGTTGTATGTATATATACATAATATGTTTGATAAATTATGTTAGAGTTGAGCAATGATTGAGCCTGCGATCCTCTAAATTTTTATAAATGTATATAAATAATAATGCTGTATTAATTAGTCAACGTAAGCTTTTGGTCATATTTGATAGCTCAAATTTTAATCTATGAAATATCATATTATATAAGATGATATGTTGGTGGTTGTATATATACATAATATATTTGACAACTTTGGATAGAGGTGGACAATGATTGGATCTGTAATATCCTCTTTACATATGTTTTTTAAATAATTATTTTTTATTAATTGATCCAAGTAAGCTTTTTGTCATATTTGATTAGTCAAATTTTAGTCGTATAAAATATAATATTATAAAAAGGATGATACGATTTGTTTGTATATATATAATATATTTGATAAATTTTGGTAGACTTGGGCAATGATTAAGCCTGTAATTCTCTCCCCCTTTTTATATTTATATAAACAATAAGGCTTGATTTATTAATCCAAATAAGCTTTTTTGGTCATATTTGACTGGTCAAATGTTAGTCGTATAAAATATCATATTATATAATGGATGATATGGTGACATTTGTATATATACATAATATATTTGACGATGTAGGATACAGTTGGGCAGTGATGAAGCTTGTAATCCCGTGCCAGTTTATATGTCTATATAAATAATAATGTTTTATTAATTAATCCACGTAAGCTTTTGGTCATATGTGATTGGTCAAATTTTAGTCTTATGAAATATTATATTACAAAAGGGATGATATGGTGATATCTATAATATACATAATATATTTAATGAGATAGGCTAGAACTAGGTAAGGATGGGGCCTCTGTTCCTCTCACGCTTTATATATATAATAGTAATAATCTTGATTAATTAATCTAGATAAACTTATGTTCATATTTGAAATATGAAATATCATATTATAAAAGGAATCATATGGTGTTGTTTGTATATATACATAATATGTTTGATGAATTATATTAGAGTTGAGCAATGATTGGCCTGTGATCCTCTAAATCTTTATAAATGTATATAAATAATAATTCTTGATTAATTAGTCCAAGTAAGCTTTTGGTCATATTTGATAGTTCAAATTTTAATCCATTAAATATCATGTTATATAAGATGATATGGTGGTATTTGTATATATACATAATATATTTGACAACTTTGGATAGAGTTGGACAATAATAAACCTGTAATATCCTCTTTATATATGTTTTTTATAAATAATTATTTTTTATTAATTGATCCAAGTAACCTTTTGGTCATATTTGATTAGTCAAATTTTAATCGTATGAAATATAATATTTTAAAATGGATGATAAAATGTTGTTTGTATATATAAATATAATATATTTGATAAATTTTGATAGTCCTGGGATATGATTAACCATGTAATTCTCTCTCCCTTTATATATTTATGTAAATAATAAAGCTTGATTTATCAATCCAAATAAGCTTTTGGTCATATTTGATTGGTCAAATGTTAGTCGTATAAAATATCATATTATATAATGGATGATATGGTGACATTTGTATATGTATATAATATATTTGATGATGTAGGATACAGCTGGGCAATGATGGAGCCTATAATCCCCTACCGGTTTATATGTCTATATAAATAATAATGTTTGATTAATTAATCCACGTAAGCTTTTGGTTATATTTGATTGGTCAAATTTTAGTCTTATGAAATATTATATTATAGAAGGGATGATATGGTGATATTTATAATATACATAATATATTTGATGAGATAGGCTAGAGTTGGGCAAGAATGGGGCCTCTGTTACTCTCACGCTTTATATATATATAATAAAAACAATCTTGATTAATTGATCTACGTAAACTTTTGTTAATATTTGAAATATGAAATATCATATTAGAAAAGGAATCATATGGTGTTGTTTATATATATACATATTATGTTTGATGAATTATATTAGAGTTGAGCAATGATTAGGCCTGTGATCCTCTAAATCTTTATAAAAGTATATAAATAATAATGCTTGATTAATTAGTCCACGTAAGCTTTTGGTAATATTTGATAGCTCAAATTTTAATCTAATATCATGTTATATAAGATGATATAGTGGTGTTTGTATATATACATAATATATTTGACAACTTTGGATAGAGTCGGACAATGATTGGACCTGTAATCTCCGCTTTATATATGTTTTATAAATAATTAGTTTTTATTAATTGATCAAAGTAAGCTTTTGGTCATATTTGATTAGTCAAATTTTAAACGTATGAAATCTAATATTATAAAAAGGATGATATGATGTTGTTTGTATATATATATAATATTTGATAAATTTTGGTAATTCTGGGCAATGATTTGGCCTGTAATTCTCTCCCCCTTTATATATTTATATAAATAATAATGCTTGATTTATTAATACAAATAAACTTTTGGTCACATTAGAATGGTCAAATGTTAGTCGTATATAATATTATATTATATAATGGATGATATCGGGAGATTTGTATATATAATAATATATTTGACGATGTAGGATACAGTTGGGCAATGATGGAGCCTGTAATCCCGTGTCGGTTTATATGTCTATATAAATAATAATATTTGATTAATTAATCCACGTAAGCTTTTGGTCATATTTAATTGGTCAAATTTTAGTCTTATAAAATATTATATTATACAATGGATGATATTGTGATATTTATAATATACATAATATATTTGATGAGATAGCCTAGAGTTGGGCAAGGATGGGGCTTATGTTTTTCTCTCACGCTTTATATATATATATAATAATAATAATCTTGATTAATTGATCTACGTAAACTTTTGTTCATATTTGAAATAAGAAATATCATATTATAAAAGTAATCATATGGTGTTGTTTGTATATATACATAATATGTTTGATGAATATTTTAGAGTTGAACAATGATTAGACCTGTGATCCTCTAAATATTTATAAAAGTATATAAATAATAATGCTTGATTAATTAGTCCACGTAAGCTTTTGGTCATATTTTTGATAGCTCAAATTTTAATCTATGAAATATCATGTTATATAAGATGATATGGTGGTATTTGTATATATATATAATATATTTGACAAATTTAGATAGAGTTGGACAATGATAAACCTGTAATATCCTCTTTATATATGTTTTATAAATAATTATTTTTTATTAATTGATCCAAGTAAGCTTTTGGTCATATTTGATTAGTCAAATTTTAATCGTATGAAATATAATATTATAAAAAGGATGAAATGATGTTGTTTGTATATATATAATATATTTGATAAATTTTGGTAGACCTGGACAATGATGAGGCCTGTAATTCTCTCCCCCTTTATATATTTATATAAATATTAATGCTTGATTTATTAATCCATATAAGCTTTTGGTCATATTTGATTGGTCAAATGTTAGTCGTATAAAATATCATATTATATAATGGATGATATGGTGACATTTGTATATATACATAATATATTTGAGTATGTAGGATACAGTTGGGCAATGATGGAGCCTGTAATCCCGTGCCGGTTTATATGTCTATATAAATAATAATGTTTGATTAATTAATCCACGTAAACTTTTGGTCATATTTGATTGGTCAAATTTTAGGCTTATGAAATATTATATTATACAAGGGATGATACGGTGATATTTATAATATACATAATATATTTGATGAGATAGGCTAGAGCTGGGCAAGGATGGGCCTCTGTTCCTCTCACGCTTTATATATATATAATAATAATAATCTTGATTAATTGATCGACATAAACTTTTGTTCATATTTGAAATATGAAATATCATATTATAAAAGTAATAATATGGTGTTGTTTGTATATATACATAATATGTTTGATGAATTATTTTAGAGTTGAGCAATGATTAGGTCTGTGATCCTCTAAATATTTATAAAAGTATATAAATAATAATGCTTGATTAATTAGTCCACGTAAGCTTTTGGTCATATTTTTGATAGCTCAAATTTTAATCTATGAAATATCATGTTATATAAGATGATATGGTGGAATTTGTATATATATATATAATATTTGACAAATTTAGATAGAGTTGGACAATGATAAACCTGTAATATCCTCTTTATATATGTTTTATAAATAATTATTTTTTATTAATTGATCCAAGTAAGCTTTTGGTCATATTTGATTAGTCAAATTTTAATCGTATGAAATATAATATTATAAAAAGGATGAAATGATGTTGTTTGTATATATATAATATATTTGATAAATTTTGGTAGACCTGGACAATGATGAGGCCTGTAATTCTCTCCCCCTTTATATATATTTATATAAATATTAATGCTTGATTTATTAATCCATATAAGCTTTTGGTCATATTTGATTGGTCAAATGTTAGTCGTATAAAATATTATATTATATAATGGATGATATGGTGACATTTGTATATATACATAATATAAATGTATATAAATAGTAATGCTTGATTAATTAGTCCACATAAGTTTTTGTTCATATTTGATAGCTCAAAATTTAATCTATGAAATATCATGTTATATAAGGGATAATATAGTGGTGTTTGTATATATATATATAATATATTTGACAACTTTGGATATAGTTGGACAATGATTGGACCTGTAATCTCTTATTTATATATGTTTTATAAATAATTATTTTTTATTAATTGATCAAAGTAAGCTTTTAGTCATATTTGATTAGTCAAATTTTAGTCATGTGAAATATAATTATATATAATATTTGATAAATATGGGTAGATCAGTACAATGATTAGGCTAGTAATTCTCTCCCCATTTTTATATTTATATAAATAATAATGCTTGATTTATTAATCCAAATAAGCTTTTGGTCATATTTGATTGGTCAAATGTTAGTCGTATAAAATATCATATTATGTAATAGATGATATGGTGACATTTGTATATATACATAATATATTTGATTATGTAGGATACAGTTGGCAATGATAGAGCCTGTAATCCCCTGCCGGTTTATATGTCTATATAAATAATAATATTTGATGAATTAATCCACGTAAGTTTTTTTTCATATTTGATTGGTCAAGTTTTAGACTTATGAAATATTATATTATAAAAGGGATGATATGATGTTGTTTGTATATATATATAATATATTTGATAAATTTGTGTAGACCTGGGCAATGGTTGGGCCTGTAATTCTCTCCCCTTTTATATATATATAAATAATAATGCTTGATTTGTTAATCCAAATAAGCTTTTGGTCATATTTGATTTATCAAATGTTAGTCGTATAATATATCATATTATATAATGGATGATACGGTGACATTTGTACATATACATAATATATTTGATGAGATAGGCTAGAGCTGGGCAAGGATGGGGCCTCTATTCCTCTCACGCTTTATATATATATATATATAATAATCATGATTAAATAATCTACATAAACTTTTGTTCATATTTGAAATATGAAAATCATATTATAAAAGGAATTATATAGTGTTGTTTGTATATATACATAATATATTTGATGAATTATGGTAGAGTTGAGTAATGATTGGGTCTGTGATGCTCTTAATCTTTATAAATGTATAAATAATAATGCTTGTAAAATTAATTCACGTAAGCTTTTGGTCATATTTGATAGCCCAAATTTTAATATAGGAAATATTATATTATATAAGGGATGATATGGTGGTGTTTGTATATATACATAATATATTTGACAATTTTGGGCAGAGTTGGATAATGATTGGACCTGTAATTTCCTCTTTATATATGTATATAAATAATAATTTTTTATTAATTGATCAAGTAATCTTTTGGCTATATTTGATTGGTCAAATGTTAGTCTTATAAAATATTATTTTATATAAGGGATGATATGGTGGTGTTTCTATATACACAAAATATATTTGACGATGTAGGATACAGATGGGAAGTGATGGATTCTGTAATCCCATCCACCTTTATATGTGTATATAAATAATAATGCTTGATTAATTAATCCACGTAAGCTTTTGGTCATATTTGATTGGAAAAATTTTAGTTTTATGAAATATCATATTATATTACGAATAATATGTTGGTATTTGTAATATACACAATATATTTGATGAGGTATGCTATTGCTGGGCAATGATGGGGCCTCTATTCCTCTCACACTTTATATATATATATATAATAATCTTGATAAATTAATCTACGTAAGCTTTTGGTCGTATTTTATTGGTCAAATGTTAAACTTATAAAATATCATATTATATAAGGGATGATATGGTGGCGTTTCTATATATACATAATATATTTGATGATGTAGGATACAGCTTGGCAATTATGGAGCCTGTAATCCTTTCCGCCTTTATATGCGTTTATTAATAATAATGCTTGATTAATTAATCAACGTAAGTTTTTGGTCATATTTGATTGGCCAAATTTTAGTATTATGAAATATCATATTATATAATAGATGATATGATGGTATTTGTATATATACATAATATATTTGATAAGGTATAGTAAAATTGAGCATTGATGAGGCCTGTAATCTATTACCACTTTATATATGTATATGAATAATAATGTTTGATAAATTATTTTACGTAAGCTTTTGGTCATATTTGATAGCCCAAATTTTAGACTATGAAATATCATATTCCATAAGGGATGATACGGTGGTGTTTGTTATATACATAACTTATTTGATGACGTCGGGTAGAGCTGGGCAATGATTAAACCTGTAATCTCCTCTCTTTTTACATATGTATATAAATAATAATACTTGATTTATTAATCCACGTAAACTTTTGGTTATATTTGATTGGCCAAATTTTAGTCTTAGAAAATATCATATTATATAATGGATGATATAATGGTATTTGTATATATATATAATATATTTGTTGAGGTATTGTAAAATTGGGCAATGATGGGGCTTGTAATATCCTCTCACTTTATATATGTATATGAATAATAATGTTTGATTAATTAAATCACGTAATATATTGGTCATATTTGATTGCCGAAATTTTAGTCTTATGAAATATCATATTTCCTCTGTCCCAAACAAGGTGCAATATTTTTTTTGGACACGAGTTTTAGATGGATAGTATTAAGTAAGATAATTTAGAAATTAGGTGATGTGATGTAGATATAAATGTATATTTTATTTTTTTTATTAGAGTGATGTGATGGGATAGTGTGGGGTAGAGATTAAGTGTAATTAATTATTTCATATTTTGGAAATGTTGCAAGGTGTTTGGGACATACCAAAAAGGAAATATTGCAGGATGTTTGGGACGGAGAGACTATTATATAAGGGATGATATTATGGTGTTTGTTATATACATAATATATTTGATGATGTTGGGTAGAGTTGGGCAATGATGGAACCTGTAATCTCCTCCCACTTTATATATATAAATAATAATATTTTATTAATTAATCCACATAAGCGTTTTGTCATATTTGATTACACAAATTTCAGTCTTATAAAATATCATATTATATAACGGATGATATGCCGGCGTTATATACATAATATATTTGATGATGTAGGATACAACTTGGCAATTATGGAGCTTGTAATCCTTTCCGCCTTTATGTGTGTATATAAATAATAATGCATGATTAATTAATCCACATAAACTTTTTTGGTCATATTTGATTGGCCAAATTTTAGTATTATGAAATATCATATCATATAATGGATGATATGATGGTATTTGTATATATACATAATATATTTGATAAGGTATTGCAAAACTGAGCATTGATGGGCCTGTAATCTCTTACCACTTTATGCATATGAATAATAATATTTGATTTATTAATTTACGTAAGCTTTTGATCATATTTGATAGCCCAAATTTTAGTCTATGAAATATAATATTATATAAGGACTGATATAGTGGTTCTTGGATATATACATAATATATTTGATGACGTTGGGTAGTGATGGGGAATGATTGGACCTATAATATCCTCTATCTTTACATATGTATATAAAAAATAATGTTTGATTAATTAATCTAAGTCACCTTTGGCTCATATTTGATTACTCAAGTTTTAGTCTTATGAAATATCATATTAAAAAATGGATGATATGGTGTTGTTTGTATATATACATAATATATTTGATAAATTATGGTAGAGTTGGACAATGATTGTACCTGTAATTCTCTTCCCCTTTATATATGTATATAAATAATAGTAGTTGATTTATTAATCTACGTAAGCTTTTGGTCATATTTTATTGGCCAAATGTTAGTTTTATAAAATATCATATTATCTAACGGATGATATTGTGGCGTTTGTATATATACATAATATATTTGATGATGTAGGATACAATTTGGCAATTATGGAGCCTGTAATCCTTCCGCCTTTATGTGTGTATATAAATAATAATGCTTGATTAATTAATGCACGTAAGCTTTTGGTCATATTTAATTGACCAAATTTTAGTATTATAAAATATCATATTATATAATGGATGATACGATGGTATTTGTATATATACATAATATATTTGATAAGGTATTGTAAAACTGAGCATTGATGGGGCCTGTAATCTCTTACCACTTTATATATTTATATGAATAATAATGTTTGCTTGATTAATATATGTAAGCTTTTGGTCATATTTGATAGCTCAAATTTTAGTCTATGAAATATAATATTGTATAAGGAATGATATAGTGGTCTTTGTATATATATAATATATTTGATGACGTTGGGTAGTAATGGGGAATGATTGGATCTATAATCTCATCCATCTTTATATATGTATATAAATAATAATGTTTGATTAATTAGTTTAAGTAAGCTTTTGGTCATATTTGATTACTCAAATTTTAGTCTTATAAAATATCATATTATAAAAGAGATGATATGGTGTTGTTTGTATATATACATAATATATTTGATGAATTAGGGTAGAGTTGGACAATAATTGGGCATGTAATTCTCTTCCCATTTATATATGTATATAAATAATAATACTTGATTTATTAATCCATGTAAGCTTTTGGTCATATTTTATTGGCCAAATGTTAGTCTTATAAAATATTATATTATATAACGAATGATATGGTAACGTTTGTATATATACATAATATATTTGTTGATGTAGGATACAGCTTGGCAATTATGGAATCTGTAATCCTTTCCGCCTTTATGTGTGTATATCAATAATAATGCTTGATTAATTAATTCACGTTAGCTTTTGGTTATATTTGATTGGTCAAATTTTAGTATTATGAAATATTATATTATATAATGGATGATATGTTGGTATTTGTATATATACATAATATATTTTATAAGGTATTGTAAAATTGAGCATTGATGAGGCCTGTGATCTCTTACCATTTTATATATGTATATGAATAATAATGTTTGATTAATTAATTTACGTAAGATTTTTGTTATATTTGATAGCCCAAATTTTAGTCTATGAAATATAATATTATATAAGGAATGATTTAGTGGTTTTGCATATATACATAATATATTTGATTACGTTGGGTAGAGTTGGACAATTATTGGACCTGTAATTTCCTCCATCCTTATATATGTATATAAATAATAATGTTTGATTAATTAATCTAAGTAAATTTTTGGTCATATTTGACTACTCTAATTATAGTCTTATGAAATATTATATTATAAAAGAGATGATATAGTGTTGTTTGTATATATATATGATATATTTGATTAATTAGGGTAGAGATTGGCAATGATTGCGCCTGTAATTCTCTCCCCCTTTATATATGTATATAAATAATAATACTTGATTTATTAATCCACGTAAGCTTTTGGTTATATTTCATTGGTCAAATGTTAGTATTATAAAATATCATATTATATAAGGGATGATATGGTGGTGTTTCTATATATACAAAACATATTTGACGATGTAGGATACAGATGGGCAATGATGGAATCTCTAATCCCATCCGCCTTTATATGTGTATATAAATAATAATGTTTGATTAATTAATCCATGTAAGCTTTTAGTCATATTTGATTGGCAAAATTTTAGTTTTATGAAATATCATATTATATTACGGATAATACGGTGGTATTTGTAGTATGCACAATATATTTGATGAGGTAGGCTAGAGCTGGGCAATGATGGGGCCTCTATTCCTCTCACGTTTTATATTTATATATAAAAATAATAATCTTGATTAATTAATCTACGTAAGCTTTTGATCATATTTGATTGACCAAATTTTAGTTTATAAAATATTATATTATACAAGGAATGATATAGTGGTTTTTGCAATATACATTATATATTATATGATGTAGGATACAGCTGGGCAATGATGGAACCTGTAATCTCCTCCGCCTTTATATGTGTATGTAAATAATAATGCTTGATTAATTAAACCACGTAAGCATTTGGTCATATTTGATTGGCTAGATTTTAGTCTTATAAAATATCATATTATATAATGAATGATATGATGCTATTTGTATATACACATAATATATTTGTTGAGGTATTGTAAAATTGGGCAATGATGGGGCATGCAATATCATACCACTTTATACATGTATATGAATAATAATGATTGATTAATTAATTTATGTAAGCTTTTAGTTATTTTTGATATCCCAAATTTTATACTATGAAATATCATATTGCATAAGGGATGATATGGTGGTGTTTGTTATATACATAACATATTTGATGACGTCGGGTAGAGTTGGTCAATGATTGAACTTGTAATCCCCTCTCTTTTTATATATGTATATAAATAATAATACTTGATTTATTAATCCACGTAAACTTTTGGTCATATTTGATTGGCCAAATTTTAGTCTTATAAAATATCATATTATATAATGGATGATATGATGGTATTTGTATATATACATAATATACTTGTTGAGGTATTGTAAAACTAGGCAATGATGGGGCATGTAATCTCCTCTCACTTTATATATGTATATAATAATGCTTGATTAATTAAATCACGTAAGATTTTAGTCATATTTGATTGCCGAAATTTTAGTCTTATGAAATATCATACTTCCTCCGTCCCAAACAAGGTACAAAATTTGTTTTGGACACGAGTTTTAGGTGGGTAGTATTAAATAAGATAATTTAAAAGTTAAGTGATGTGATGGAGAGATAAATGTATATTTTATTTTTTTTTATTAGAGTGATGTGATGAGATAAGTATGGGGTAGAGATTTAGTATAATTAATTATTTCCTATTTTGAAAAGGTTGCAGGGTGTTTGGGATATAACAAAAAGGAAATATTGCAGGGTGTTTGAGACATACCAAAAAGGAAATGTTGCAGGGTGTTTGAGACGAAGAGAGTATTATATAAGGGATGATATTATGGTGTTTGTTCTATACACAATATATTTGATGACGTTGGGTAGAGTTGGGCAATGATGGAACTTGTAATCTCCTCCATCTTTATATATATATAAATAATAATGTTTTATTAATTAATCTACGTAAGTGTTTTGTCATATTTGATTACCCAAATTTTAGTTTTATAAAATATCATATTATATAACGGATGATATGGTGGCGTTTGTATATATACATAATATATTTGATGATGTAGAATACAGCTTGGCAATTATGGAGCCTGTAATCCTTTCCACCTTTATGTGTGTATATAAATAATACTGCTTGATTAATTAATCCACATAAAGTTTTGGTCATATTTGATTGGCCAAATTTTAGTATTATGAAATATCATATTATATAATTGATGATATGATGGTATTTGTATATATACATAATATATTTGATAAGGTATTGTAAAATTAAGCATTGATGGGGCATGAAATCTCTTACCACTTTATATATGTATATGAATAATAATGTTTGATTAATTAATTTACGTAAACTTTTGGTCATAGTTGATAGTCCAAATTTTAGTCTATGAAATATAATATTATATAAGAAATGATATAGTAGTTTTTGTATATATACATAATATATTTGATGACGTTGGGTAGAGATGGATAATGATTGGACCTATAATCTCCTCCACCTTTATATATGTATATAAATAATAATGTTTGATTAATTAATCTAAGTACGCTTTTGGTCATATTTGATTACTCAAATTTTAGTCTTATGAAAATATCATATTATAAAAGGGATGATATGGTGTTGTTTGTATATATACATAATATATTTGTTGAATTAGAGTAGAGGTGGACAATGATTGGGCCTGTAATTTTTTCCCTTTTATATATGTATATAAATAATAATACTTGATTTATTAATCCATTTCGGTCATATTTTATTGGCTAAATATTAGTCTTATAAAATATCATATTATATAACAGATGATATGGTGGCATTTGTATATGTACATAATATATTTGATGATGTAGGATACAGCTTGGCAATTATAGAGCCTGTAATCCTTTCCGCCTTTATGTGTGTATATAAATAATACTGCTTGATTAATTAATCCACATAAAGTTTTGGTCATATTTAATTGGCCAAATTTTAGTATTATGAAATATCATATTATATAATGGATGATATGATGGTATTTGTATATATACATAATATATTTGATAAGGTATTGTAAAATTGAGCATTGATGGGGCCTGTAATCTCTTACCACTTTATATATGTATATGAATAATAATGTTTGATTAATTAATTACGTAAAAATTTTGGTCATATTTGATAGCCTAAATTTTAGTTTATGAAATATAATATTATATAAGGAATGATATAGTGGTTTTTGTATATATATGTAATATATTTGATGATGTTGGGTAGAGATAAGCAATGATTGGACCTGTAATCTTCTCCATCTTTATATATGTATATAAATAATAATGTTTGATTAATTAATTTAAGTAAGCTTTTGGTCATATTTGATTACTCAAATTTTATTCTTATGAAATATCATATTATAAAAGGAATGATATGGTATTGTTTGTATATATACATAATATATTTGATGAATTAGGGTAGAGTTGGACAATGATTGGACCTGTAATTCTCTTCCCCTTTATATATGTATATAAATAATAATACTTGGTTTATTAATCCACGTAAGGTTTTGGTCTATTTGATTGACCAAATGTTAGTCTTATAAAATATCATATTATATAAGGGATGATATGTTGGCGTTTGTAGATATACATAATATATTTGATGATGTAGGATATAGCTGGACAATGATTGAGCTTGTAATCCCCTCTGCCTTTATATTTGTATATAAATAATAATGCTTGATTAATTAATCCACATAAGCTTTTGGTCATATTTGGTTAGCCAAATTTTAGTCTTATGAAATATCATATTATATAAAAGATGATATGATTGTGTTTGTATATATATATATATAATATATTTGATGACGTATGGTAGAGCTGCGCAATAATGGAGCCTATAATCTCCTCCCACTTTATAAATGTATATGATAAATAATGTTTGATTAATTAATTCACGTAAGTTTTTGCTCATATTTGATTGTCCAAATTTTAGTTTTATGAAATATTATTATAGAAGAGATGATATGGTGGTGTTTGTATATATACTATCGGTGTGTTTGTTTTGAGGTTTGGATTTTGAGTTGGGATTTGAATAGTAAAAATTTTGAATTTGAATAGTTGTATGATGTGATATAAATAAGTGTTGATGTGATGTTTTGAATATAAAATTGATTTTTAGTATAATATAAAAAATAAAAATAGGTGTTTGATTTGATGTTTTTTGGGGGAAAAATGAGATGAATAGTGGATTTAAAATCCAATCCCCCAAATATTTGATGAAGTTATCATATATAGTTGGGTAATTATGGAGCCTGTAATCACCTAATATTTATATATGTATATAAATAATAATGTTTGATTAAATAATCAACGCAAGCTTTTGGTCATGTTTGAACCAAAATTTTAGTCTTATGAAATATGATATTATATACGAGATGATATGATGGTGTGGGGTGGACTCGTGATCATGAGATTTGATTCAAATTCTGACGTCTTCAGATCTTACTTTTTATACATAGTTCGTATAATATAACTTGTCTTGTCGATTCGATTTAATAAAAAAATGAATAATTTTGACATTTTTATCTTTGATAGTATAAAGAGAATGAATAATTTTATAACATTTAAAAGTATTTTAGTGTATATATATGAATTAGTTTTACTATAAAAAAAAAATATATACTTTTGAGTAATACATAAAAAATGATAAACTAAATTCATTGAAATGAAACATATGAAATATTTAATATGATATTTTTCAAAATTAAATAATACCAAAATCCAAAAAATAAGATTGCCCAATATTTTTCATTTTTAATTGAAGAAATAAAAATGAAACAAATTACATTAATATAAAAATCATAAAAAAAAATAAAAATCAATTTAAGAGTTCGATTTATTTATTCATTAAAACTCAAATGAATAATTAAAATAATGCTATTTGGTCGAATTTTACCCCTCCCTCAATTTATTAAATTAATTCTTTATTTGTGCTGTTTGCACCTTAAATTTACTCTATTACCAAAAATATATATATATAATTATTTTTTTATTCAATAATTATTTATAACAAATACTATTAATTGATTGTATATATATTTTTTATTTATTAACTAAATTTCTGAAAGTACTTTTTTATTTTTCATTTTTAATACAATATTTATTTTTTAAGTTTGATGCTTAAATAGCTTTCGAGTAACCGGAGGGAAGGAGTATGTTTTTAATTATACAAAAATAAAATAAAATACATTGAAAAACTAAATTGGGCCTTTGATTTTTTATTTTCTTATTGAATACTGGGCTTCTCTCTTAGAAACATATTGGGCCGAAGCCGAAGCCTCGGTAGGATGTCCAATTCCAATTCCACTTTGTTGCCGGCGGGGCAGGGACAGGGACAGGAGGAGCAGGAGCAGGATCCGTAGGCCTGCAATTCGTCTCTGCGCTTACAAGAGTCCGCAGCACCTGGCGACCCCACCCCAGTCTTCCCGCAGGAACACATTCGCCAGTTTTTCTCTCTAACGCTTCCCGCATTTCCGATCATTCCTCAATTTCACTTTCGTTCGTTCGAATCAATGGGATGAGGTTTTTCTTCGAAGCCGATCATTCAGTTTTTGATGAAATCTTAAACTGTGAAATTCGTGCAATCTAAGCTTTGACATTTCACCATGTTCGAAGCACATGTGAGTTTTCCGTCACACCTATATTTTTATTTTATTTTATATTGGTTGTCGCTGTTTCTTGGAGCCGTGAAGTTATCGCCTCTCTTATTGCTTTGAGTATTTTGCAAAGGATGTATGTTTTAATTTTGGATGCGTTTATATGAAAATTAACTGGAAGAATATCACGGTTCAAGGGTTCAAAGTGAATTAGGGCTATGAGTTGCTGAATAATTTGCTGGTTTTTTGTGATTGCTTGGGAATATCAATCTTCTATGGAAGGAATCTACCAAACTACGAGAGAATTCTTGTGAAAAATACCCTTTTTTACCTTAAAAAATGAAGGAACTGCTTGTTGTTTTGATAAATGCTGGACCTTCCTGCCTGATAACCTCCATCTTTAAACTTTAAATTTTCGTCTCATTTTGTATATGGAATTATTGGTACTCAAATTCTTTATTGCCAATGAAAATGGTTGCTTTGACTTCTTGAGTGTTAGTAATTTATTAATTAAAGGGTTGCCTTGGGTGTTGGTTGGGGGGAGGGGGGAGGGAGGTTTCACTGTTATCATTCCTAATGGGACATTTATCCACCCTTATGCTCAAATGGGTAAACTGGTCATTCCCGTGGGGCTGACTAGGTGTTTTTGTTGTGTTAAAAGGTCAGTGTTTACTAAAACATATTTCTTTCTTAATCTGTTGATACTGAGTTTTGGTCGCATGGATGATAGTGACACGAATGCAATATTGTTCATTTTGTTGGCTAAGCATGCATCTTTTGACAAACCTTAATAAAACTTATAGATAACATCTTACCAACTGATTTTCTATTTTCTGTAGGTTTTGCATTTGCTTCGAAAATATCTAGGTGAGTATGTCCATGGGCTGTCCGCTGAAGCCTTGAGAATCAGTGTGTGGAAAGGTATGTGATGGCATTTCTCTGATGTTTACCTCATTATTCCTGAAAATCAGCTTGTTTCTGATTTTTGTTGTTGGGTCCCCAGTAGTTGTACTAGCTTATTTATTGTGGGTAAAGTGCTGTGCCGTTCAAGGAGTAATTTTCAAGTGATGGCACTACCATTTTACCGTGCTTAAAATGCTTCCTTTCCATCAGTCGGAAAGGAGTTTATCTTTTTTACATTTTGTTATAATAATTGCTTTGAATTGGCATCTGTACATGGATTGCGGTAGTGTTACTTATTATCATTCTTTTTATTGCCTTAAAATAAAAGATAGGATACATTGTTTTATAATCAAGAAGAGGGAGTTTTTAGGGCTTTATATTTTAGTGGATGGCATGATGTAAGACTGCTCAGATAGTTCTTTTTATTTGGAAAGTAAAACATTTATATTATAAGAAACCGTAGTAGAGGATACAATAAAAAGATAGAGAGAAACATATAGCCAAACATGAAATCTGACATATAAGTGACAAAATGGTTGTGTCAGCATCCATGGAAAATCTGTTGATAACCCGCTCCATCTTCTCCAGTGGAAAAAAGTAGAAGTGGGATATATTTTTTTTGTGAGCTTCTATCAATCAGCAAATGATATACGTTACAATGAATGAGCTGATATAATGTTCAAATAAACAATTGTTTATTTCCCTATGAATCATATGTTTGTAACAATAGGGACAGAAATTTTCTCAATTCTAATTGATTAGGCGTATTGTGTTGGTTCTTTTGAGTAATATATCTGGAAATGCCTGTTAATACCTTCTTAACACCATTTCGGATGAAGGAACATTTGGAACATTTCGTTTCTGAGCAGAAGGGCCATTTTTTCTTTCTCAAAATATGGACAAATGGGAGTTTAACCCCGAAAGAAGCACTTCATGAAGCCTCTCGGAATTTAATTGATTTATTTAGTTCCTTTATGAAAAGGAAGAAGAGAACTTTCAAACTTGATCTTGAATACCCAAGAAGATGATTATATCACCTTTCACTTTATAATGGGTGTTTTTACATCAAAATTCAATTGATGGAGTCAGAACTTTACTAGACACGTAAAGAAAGGTGCAGGGATCAGTAGATCTCTATGTGTCCTTAGACTTGTTATTGGCATTGATAGACAAAACAGAAGGAAGCTGTTAGTTATAAAGAGAAGCGAGCAAATGTGATGTAATTTGACATCCATTTTACAGGTGCATAGATGACATTCCAATGAACCATTTACATGGGTATGGGGAAGTATGATATTTAGTTTAAAGGGTTAGGAAATCTTCATATTTGAGTTTGTCCCTATTAGTTCGATATAAAATATTTGGAGAATTGTTTACAGAGAAATTAAAGAAGTCTCCGTTTGTATTCTATGTTTGGTGCTTTGTATTTGACTGCGGAAAAATGGTCCTTGGAACACTATTATCTTATGATAATTGAAAATGCTACTTTAACATAACTATTGATGATCTTATCTCTATGCTTTAAATTTGTTGCCTGCTACTATTGTGGAGTTTTGTTCGTCTTTTATTCATTTGATGAATTGAAATATTTAAGGCTAATCTTTTTTAAGACTTACTGGCTTTAGCACCTCAATGTATGTCTACTAATGTTTAGGAATATTCCTGCTTTTTCCAGGGGATGTGGTTCTCAAAGACTTGAAGTTGAAAGCCGAGGCATTGAATGCATTGAAGCTTCCTGTTATTGTTAAAGCTGGTTTCCTTGGTAGTATAACCTTAAAGGTAAACCATTTGCTTTTTGGTTGCTTCCTAGATTTCTCGTTCATGAATAATTCCAAAGATATTGTGACCTTGATATGTGTGAGTTGAGTGAAATATGTGTGCCCATGACTTCTTGATGTCTTCTTTTTGGTCTCTTTCACCTTCAATATTATTTAAAATTCCATATTGTTTACAATTTTGTTGACACACGTTTATCAAGGCAAATGTTATGTCTATTTAACCAAATCTATAAATAGATGAGCTATATGTAAAATTGTAAATATGTGGCAATTAAACCTTCTTATATTCTGTTTCCCATTTCTCCATTTCTGCCTTCATATTATTCTACTATACTACTCACAAATTTTGCAATATTTTCCAGCTCCCTTCTAGGAAAAATGTTGGCTTTGTTTACCTATGTTTTCAACTTTGTTTTTTTCACTATTCATAAAATATTCTCTCTAAAGAGTTTTTACTTACTTAAAATCTATAGTTGTGTTCTTTTAGGGTGTGTTGTTTGTGGGTTTTAGTTTTTGGGTTTGGATTTTTTAATAGTACAAAGTTGAATTTGAATAAATTTTGATGTGATATGAATAGAGGTTGATGTGATGTATTGAATATAAAATAAATTTATAGTATAATATAAAAAAGGAAAAGTAATTGTTTGATTTGATATTTTTGAAGGAAAAAAAGGAATTCGAATAGTAAAACTCACAAAAGAACACAACCTTAAGGTTTAGAAATTTCTTGAGTTTTTGTTGTTGGTTATTGTCAACTGTAATAATGTTATTTAAAATATTTATTTTTGTTATTCAAAAAATTTTTTACACAGACAATAATATGTTAAAAATATTTATTTTTGTTATTTTTTAAAATATTTTATGAAACAAAATAATATACTTTTATTGAAAATGGTTCATAGTGTTGTGTGTAAGTGAACAAACACTATCTTTCATTTAAAATATTATATATATAAAATATTTAGCCGAGTTTCCCCAAATTTTACTATTTGGACTCTGCGTTTCCCCAAAAAAATACATTTTTTTTCTCTCACAAAATATCCCATCAAACATTATTTTCATACCAAATCCAAACCAATTTTTTTTCAAACTCATCAAAAGAAACACACCCATAATATCAAACGTCTATTTATGTTACATCAAATACCTAGTCTATTCAACTTTTTATCATTCATAAACCAACCCAAAACATCATAACACTTCCAAAATATATCTGAATGCACCTATAATGATAAAGATCATATATGAGAGCTAAAAAGTTGAACATTCTTTTGCGATTTGGTGGTTTCTTCACGAACTATTGAATATTGAATATTATTGTTTTCTATAATGGATGCATAAATGATTTGTGTGTTTGTTTATTTCTGTTCATTAGGTACCATGGAAAAGTCTTGGAAAGGAACCAGTTATTGTTCTAATTGACCAAGTCTTTATTCTTGCCAATCCTGCACTTGGTGGAACTTTTTTAAAGGTATTCATTTCTAGCAATCCATGCGTTTTGAAAAATTTATAGAAATTATCTATACTCCTTCCCCGTGAAACTCTAAATATTTTCCCTCCTAATGCAATTTCTGTTTTTCCCCCATTAGGAAGAAGACCAGGAAAAACTTTTCGAGGCCAAACTACAACAAATTGATGTGAGTAGTTTCTTTCTTTTCTTTTTTTTTTTTTTTTTTTTTTTTTAATGTTAATTTCTTATACATGAAGTATGTAAAGTGTAAATAAATATCAAAGTGATATATCGTCTGCAGTTCTACTGGTTTAAATCTTTAGCTGATGCTAATGTAGTATTTGTGTGAGAGGAGGTTCCATGTTCAAATTTCATTTCTAGTGAAAAGTCTTTCAACAGCCTAATCGTGAGGAGTTGCATTGAAGAAAATAAAACTTTATTCAATATAAATGAAGCATGTCTCTGTCAACTTAGACCCTTTGGCAAATAAGTCGCTCAATATTACAGTTTGTTCAGATTGTTCTGCCAGCCATTTATAATGGTGGTTTGTATGTATGGCTTTATAAAGAGGGCACCTGTGCATGTGTGGGTTGGGGAGTGTTGGGATACTAGAAGTTAAAAAAATGATACACTTCAATGCCAGTTCAATTTTTCAGGTAAGGTAATAATTTAGCAAAGCTGATTTTTATTTTGGAAAGAAAGGGATATATTATAAATAGAGGAAGATAGCGAGGTACCATCTAAGGGTGTGTTTGTTTGGAGGATTGGATTTGATTTTCACTATTCTATCTCATTTTTTCCCCCCAAAATATCTAATCAATTATCTATTTTTTATTTTTATATTATACTAAAAATAAATTTTACATTCAAAACATCATATCAACACCTATTTATATCACATCATACAACTATTCAAATTCAAAATTTTTACTATTCAAATCCCAACTTAAAATTCATACCCCAAACAAACACACCCTAACTGTCAAGGAAAGATTTGGTGTCTAGCATAGAACTTGATTGGATGACTCCTAGGAGACTAGAAAGAAAATGAATAAATAAAATGCTTGGTTTGACTGGGACTCAACCATACTTAGAGTGTTTTGTGTTTACATTATTGTATTCTCTTATTGTTTCTTTGTCTCCTTGTTACCCCTTAATGTATTTGTTCATTATGCAGGAAGCCGAATCAGCAACCCTTGAAGCAATATCAAGATCAAAGCCTGGAAATGTATTAGTAATGCCTTCTGCTAGTACTCCATCTATTTAGCAAATTTCTAGTTCATAAGGAACCTTATGTGTTTGTCTTATTTCCAAATTATCTTTTTCTTTTGCTGGACAGACTAGATTATCATAACATGCTTCTGAAACAACTGTTCTTGTTGTGTTTTATCCTCTTTAACTGTCAGATATAATTTTTCTATCTAGAAGTACCATAGCTATAATTTCTAAAGCTTTTTATTTAGACTCTGCAAGGTTCTTTTTGTTGTACTCTTCCCAATTTTTTTTTTCTTTCAGCTCTTTTCAATATTGCCTTTTGGATGGGTTAGCACTTGGAGTCAGTCTTCGTAGAGTGTAATTTTCTTTTTTTTTTCCTTAGTGGAGTGTTGATAGGTTGAGAATGTTCCATTGATAACATGAGAATATAGAAAAAATGTAATTATTTAGTTGTCATACACAATTTCTTCTACTATTTTGGTTTCCATGGTTGACCTGTCATGTGTTTGATAATACTAAATCATACTCACTTGTCTTCTAAATCTCTGAGAGTTGTTAATGCATGTAAGAAGAAATATCTCATGGTATTAGGAAATATATTGAGCTGGAAAGCTGTGCTCTTCTTCCTGTTGATCTCTTTGAAATCTGCATTTGGTCTAAAGTAGTAGTTTGGGAGTATTAAGCTGTTCATTTATTTATAGGCTTCTAGTGGTTCACCTATTATTTTGTAATGAGTTTGTAATGATTTGCAGCCCCCTGCTGGAAATTCTTGGCTAGGCTCAGTAATTGCTACAATAATTGGAAACCTTAAGATTTCCATCACCAATGTTCACATTCGCTATGAAGATTCTGTGAGGTTGGAGTTTGTTTGGGTGTCAACGGAATTACTTCCTATGAATATGATTAATTCTTGTGCCTGAATCTGTATGTTAATGTTTGGGGGTTCATTGGATTTTGTTTTCTGTGCAACTTTGTGATGTTCTGTACAGCAATCCTGGACACCCATTTTCTTGTGGATTTACGCTTGCCAAACTTGCTGCTGTCACCATGGATGAACAGGGCAATGAAACCTTTGACACAAGTGGTGCTTTGGATAAATTGCGCAAGGTAATGATCGTACATGTAATGGTAGCTTTTTTGTGTAGTCTTTATAAGTTTGATCTTTCTTGAAAAATATCAAGTTTTCTGAATGGGAAGAAAAGGTGATCTAGATAAATTAATTTGGGACTTAGAAGGTGATTCTGAATGCAATGATGTCATACTGAGATTTCCAATGCATTTCTTTGTCTCCACATGCATGTGACAACATTTATTGTTGTATTCAAATCCACTGTTCAAGAGTATTCTTGTGCAAAATCTATATTGAGTCTTTGTGCCTTTAGATGTCTTGATTCGCAAGCATTTTTGCCTTCTTTTGTGTTCTGGTGTAGTCGCTACAACTTGAAAGACTTGCTATGTATCATGATTGTGATCGTGATCCCTGGAAATTGGACAAGAGATGGGAGGATCTTAGCCCTCGGGAATGGATTGAGGTACATTCTCTTTTTGCTTTGCTCTCATTTCCTCATAATATTTCTTGTTCTGTATGTTTCAACCTGGTGCTACCTCTCAAACATTCTCTTTAATGTTTAATTGTTACTGTGATCCCTATATATTGTTAGATTTTTGAAGATGGCATTAATGAATCTTCCAAAGATACCACTTCAATGTCTCCATGGTCTCAAGGTCGAAACTACATAGTGTCTCCCATCAATGGAGTCCTTAAATATCATCGTCTTGGAAATGTGGAACGTAATGATACTAGTGTTCCTTTTGAGAAGGCTTCTCTTGTTATCACCAATGTGTCTTTGACAATTACTGAGGTATGAACCTTAATATATATCATCAATATGTGCTAGAGTTATTTTTTTTTTTATCTTATGCACTTGATTTGGGAAGTTAATATATATTCTAATATATGGGTTACAAAGGAAATTAAAATTGGGAGAGGCAAAACTTGCAAGTATCTCTTAATTAAGATAGTCTTTCTAAACTTTTAATTTGTTGCTTTTACTTTTCAAGCTAATATTCCTTGATGGCATCTACCTCAATTCATGTAAGATGTTCTGGTATTGGATTTTTTCCATTTCTGCTTATCAGTTTATTTTGATATTCTTGGGCTTTTGTCATTGAATGAACATTATCTTTCTCCGTATTACTGCAAGGTGCCTGTCATGCAGTAAGAATGTTAATATTAGTATATTACAATAGTATTTTAGATGACTTAAATAACAGCTCTGTCAGTTTCAAAAGGGTATGCATTTATAAGATCTGCTTCTCTTTTCAGGCTCAGTATCATGACTGGATTAAACTTATGGAGGTCATATCCATTTATAGAATTCATGTTGAGGTTTGCCATTTAAGACCAAGGGTGCCAGTTTCAGAGGGTGCTGCCTTATGGTGGCGTTATGCTGCCCAGGCTGGGCTGCAACAGAAGATGTGGTAATATTGGTTTAGAAATGCCGAGTAAATATGAATGCCACTATGTAAAGCTCACGTACATGTTCGTAACATTAAAGAGGAACACTTTTGCGGACACAACCTTGTAAACCCAGGCAAAGAAATTGAAATGTTTCTTTAACTGTACGGGAAATCCTACTAGCACAAATATGATTTGTTCCATGAGCATGTAAATAAAGTAGATGCGTATACACATGCAAGGGTTCTTATGAGTTTCTGATCCTATATATAAGAAGTTAGTCAACAGTTAATTCTATATCCACATGACTAAATGCATGATTTATAGTATGCCTGTTAATTTGATGGAAAATGCCTTGTTGAAAAGCTTATTGTCTGTTTGGTTGGAACATAATGATTAGAATCCAGTTTTGAGTCTCAAATATCTATGGTTAGAATGATCTAAATGGAACTATTGAAGTTTTTTGAACACCTAGATATCATCTTGCAGCTGTATATGGGGATTCTTGTTTTTCCATTTTCAATTTTTCCTAAACTAATTTGCTTCTTATCTATATCCTGACAGTTATCGCTTTTCTTGGGAGCAAATCCAGCGTCTATGTCATCTTCGTAGACGATACGTGCAACTATATGCTGATTCATTACAACAATTAAATGTAGATAATTCTGAACTAAGATCCATTGAAAAAGATCTTGATCCTAAAGTTATTTTGTTATGGAGGTATGTACCCGTAACTTTCTGAAGTTTTGCCACGCAAATGATGTGTATATATATATATTGGTAGAGAAAAACTTCCCGTGTAGTAGTATCTGCTTACATGTGGCACTGCCTATGTATCCTTTTCTTATGGACATTGGATAGTATGAGTAATGATCTGTGTACATAAGCGTATTCTCTGGATTGAGATGGTTAGTTTTGTTAGAGCTTGTAAATGTGGTTCACTTGATTGGCTTTGGTGGTTATTCTCCTGTTTCTAACTAATGACATATACGCATCTTTCCTATTCTGCTTTAGGTTTCTTGCCCATGCCAAGGTTGAATCAGTAAAATCTAAGGAGGCATCTGAACAGAGTATGCATAGAAGAAGCAGCTGGTTTTCCTTAAAATGGTCTGTATAAGGATTTTTTTTAAAAATCCTTTAAACTAGAGGCTGCATTACTTGTTTCACTTATTTTTTATTGAATCTGTTGGCATTTAAGCTGATTTGTTCTTTCTATGTGCAAGTATTTACCACCTTCAGCTTGCAATTCATTACCTCAAGCATAAGAAATATATTAGCTAAAACATTATATACTTGATATTACATTTGCATTTTAAATTGATCTGTTTTATTCTTGTAGTTCTTATTAATAGATGTTTCTTCTGCTGCATTCTTGTCAAGCAGGCGGAACGCTACAGAAGATGACTCTTCAGTCAACACTAAGCATGTTTCTCAGTCAGTAGAAGAGAGATTGACTAAAGAAGAATGGGAAGCAGTCAATAAGCTTCTAAGTTTCCAACCAGAAGAGGATTTGTCTCTTAGTGGGAAGGATATACAGAATATGATACACTATATGATCATCGTTTCCATTAGTAAAGCGGCTGCCAGGATTGTCAATATTGATAACACTGAGATTGTTTGTGGTAGATTTGAAAATCTAAATATATCTACCAAGTTTAAACATCGGAGCACTCAATGTGATGTAGCATTGCAATATTATGGATTGACTTCTCCCGAAGGATCTCTTGCCCAGGTTTGCTGTCATTTAGTCTTGTATTCCAATATGAAACATGTGGGTGCTGTATAAATTGTGAATTACTGTCTGGGTGTGAGAAGTTTAGTAAAACCTTAAAACAACAGCTTGTTTGGTTTTGTTTTGATTCCCATCTTCAATCATGATGTTTTCTAGACACAAAATACAAATGTTTATTTAAACAGATGATCTGATGTGATTTGCATTAAGTATAGAATTATATAGGCTTGCAGGAAAATTAAAAACATTTATTGTGTTTGATCTTAATACATTATCTGATTTAACTATAGGTATGGTGTATGATGAATTGTATTACACATGTTAATATTTAAATGACAATAGATATATATTGCCAATTTAGATATTTTGCTAGTGTACTGTAAATATTTCTTGCATAAGTTAATTCTATCTTTTGTTTCCTTCATTGACTTTTTGGATTGTGGTTGGCCTTTATCATTCTTCTTGGATATATGAGTTACTTTATGACTTTGGCCATAGAGTTTCTCCAATGAGCAAAAGGTGAATGCTTTGCAAGCTAGTTTTGTGTATGCTCCTGCTGGAGAAAGTGTGGATTGGAGGCTTGCTGCGACAATTTCTCCTTGTCATGTCACGGTAATATGCTAAAGATATTGTAACATTTTATTACTACATTGTTTGTGAAGTTCCAATTTCTCCTTGGATCAAAATGTTGTGATTATTACGTGATTTTTCTTTGGGATAAATTTTTTATCTTTCCATCACAAAATTGAAAAGAATGAAGGTTGGATATTTTAAGTTGTTATTTAATGCATCAATCTATGTATTACATGTGGTATAGATGATGTGGTTCTACATGGTTTTCACAATAATGGCATCATAGCTATGCTGAGTAATAGTACTGATTTTAGACACCAATTCTCCCTATTTATGGTGTTCAACTTAGCGGGTCTCTTATAAAACAATCATTCCAACACACATGAAGCCTGTGTTAAAAGTAATTTGATTCAAATGATGTGTGCTTCTCCTATGTAGGCTAGCCTAGCAGGTGAAATAATATTTCTTTAGTAGGTTGCTGTGGTATTCAAACTTGATTATTCTATTGTCTAGCATCATTGTCTTTGATAGCTAAAACTATTTACCAAGATTTATATCATTATATATCGAGCTACTTTAACAAGGAGATTGTACAAGCAATGCATTTTCTCTTGCTGAACTGTTGGTGATGGATAAATATCCTAAATAAATGTTTCTCATTGTTAGCTCTTTCTTTTCAACATAGCATTTTTGCCCTTCGAAGCTATTCTCGCACTGTTCTCTTGAAATGTTGATTATTATACTACAAAAAAAAAATAAAAATTTTAATGTGTGTGCACCTACGAAGTTTGACGTGACCGCAAACGAAGACCCATTTTTTTCCTAAAGAATCTAGTGAAGGAAATCTGTCATGTTTGTAAAAAAATATTGTCCTGTATTCTCACCTAGTCTGGATTGTTTTCTGATGGTCTTGTTCCATCCCTCCTTCTAAATGAACACCACAGGTGCTTGTGCAAAGTTATGATCGCTTCATACAATTTGTGAAGAGGAGCAGTGCCTTTAGTCCTACTATTGCGTTGGAAACTGCAACTGCCTTGCAGGTAATAAGTTTAATAATTCATGAAATTTTAAGAAGCCTATTCCTCTTTTTATCTATTTTTTTAGATATCATTTCATGATTGCTGGTTGAAACTTACCTTTGGGGAATCTATTTGATTGGCAGCACAAAATTGAAGAAGTAACACGGAAGGCTCAGGAGCAATTCCAAATGGTCTTAGAGAAGCAGAGCAGGTATCCTTCTCTCTCTATTATCTGGGAAAATTGCTTTACATGCTACTCTATCTCCATTCTGTTGATGTTTCCTTGAATAGCATGTATTTATGATTATAATATCAGTGGGCATTTCATGTTTTACCATTGCAGTATGAAGTTCAATGATTTGAAGTCTGGACTTCAGGCACATTTTTTGTTGCAGTTTATTCAGACTGTTGGCTTTGTTTGATTTGATGAGAATAATTGATTTACGACATAAAACAAAAATGGCTTGTTTTTCTATTTTTTTTTTTTATAGTTTTATCTTTGATCTTTTGTTATCGATATCAGAATATCCTTATCGAATATTCTCTATGGTATAGTGAATGTTAGGGTTGTGGCTTAAGTTTTAGACATTATGTGTTTTGAAATGAAACTTTTGTGAGTATATGTTGCATTTTGTTTCAAAGCATTTAGGCTTTACAAAATTGGAGAGCAGAATCCACGGACAGGTTAGATGTGCAAAGAATAATAGCGTCTTACATGTTGATGGTTCTAGAAACTTTATTAAGTCTAGCTGCAATGATTGTTATGTGCTTTAGTGCTTCTATATTCAACTACTTTAGGACTGACCGCTGTTATACTTATATTGTCTATGTATCTTCTTTTCCGTTGGTCATTATGTTAGTTTGATTCCTTGAAAGCAATCTTATAAATCAATATAGAACTCATTACAGCAGTGTTGACATCAAACAATATGTTGAATATAGAGAGCTAATATGCAAATTGTGAATTTGTTTGTGTTTTGGAGAGAAAAGACGTTTTATTTATATTAGAATTATGGAATATGTAGAAGTTTATTGTATTTCCTCAAGAAAAATTAAGTTACATTACACAATATATGTAGTTTAAAATGGGCCTAAACTAATCATAAATAATAGGCCTAATCTAACACTCTGAAGTTGAAGCATACAAACCATATGATCCAAGCTTGTTACATATGAACTCGGATCTAGGATCTCTAAGAGCCTTTGTCAATATGTCTGCAGGACGCACATTTGGTGTTTATACGTCCAAATACCACTTTTTCACTGATGAAGTGACAATTTATTTCAATTTGTTGCCTGGTTATAACACCACAACTTTATCTTTGCAATCCCACGGAACTTAAGTTCACAAAGTAATTGTTTAACCCAGAGAAAATCACATAGAGCTAAGGCCATTGCACGGTATTCAACTTCAACACTAGAACAGACGAGACCTTGCCCAAGCAACATTTGACTATCCAACAATTTCAGAGTGACTATGTTTTTATAGAGTAAGCCTTTCCGGAGATCCTTCAATAATATATCGAAAAATGCGTATAAGTGCCTTTGAATAAGAGTCAGAGAGACCGAAGAATCATATTAGCCACACTTACCACAAATAATCTATTTGGTCGGAAGAAGTGAGATGATTGAGCTTCCCAACTTGCCTTTTATATCGTCCAACATCAGTCAAGGGTACCTTTTGTCTAGGAATCAATTTCGTATTTGGATCCATAAGAGAATTCACCGCCTTTCATTCAATCATGCATGTTTCTTCCAACGTATCAAGAACATGCTTTCCTTGAGATATGATAACACCATCCTTTGATTATGCAATCTCAATTCCAAAGAAACACTGTAGTGGTCCTAACTCCTTAGAATGAAAATTATTGTGCGACTCTTCAACCGTGTGATCCCATCCATATCATCCCTATGATGAAAATATCATCAACATAGATAACTAGATAAATGCATTGTCCTTCTAGAGTATGTTTATAAAGTAGAGTATGATTAGACGAACATTGTGTCATTCCAAATTCTTGAATAACAAGATGGAAATATCCAAACCAGGCTCCTAGAGATTTTTTTAAGCCATAGACTGAGCTATGAAGGCGACAAATGAGATCGGAGTCCCCTTGAGCACAAAACCAAGTAGTTGCTAGATATACACCTTCTCTTGAAGCTCACAATGCAAAAGATATTATTTTTATGTTTAGTTGATGAAGAGGCCAACTACGCATAGCCTCTACAGAGAGAAAAAGGTTAACATAAGATATCTTGGCAATGGAAGAAAAAGTTTTTGTATAGTCATACACTTGAGCAAAGCCTTTTGCGATAAGCGGAGCTTTGAGACGATCAATGCAAGCATTAGGGTAAACCTTGACTGCATAAACTTATCAACAAGGTACAACTGTTTTTCCTGGTGGCAACTAAACCATCTCCCAAGTATTGTAGCATTCAAAGCACATTTCGTCCACCATGACTTAACACCACCCTACATGACATAAAGCCTCACGTCAAGAGTGGGGAACAAAGATGGAACCTACTGTTAAACTTGCTGGGGGCAAAGAGAATGCTTGAAAGATCTAGAGAGATGTTAAATACTTCTTAGCAAATTGAATTATCTAATTGTCACAGATATTTCGTTTGCCACAAGCCATTGGGACACCGAATCGGAATTGTTCACTACCTTTAAAGATCTCCATACAAGGTCCTTACTCCTTAATATCATGATCATGGTCACTCTGTGGTCCTGCAGAAATTTTGGCAATTATTCGTATCTTGGGAGCATTTGTTGGATGACCAATTGGCACCTTTTCCAAAAATCTATGTTGATTGTGACTCCACAAATGCCTTGGGTTGGATTTAAGGAACTTCAGCCCCATGAAGGTTAAATTTTATGATATGCAAACTTTTGGGTTTCATCTCAAAGTGCCCCCTTGTTATTTCATTATGTGATTAGAAGTGCGAACTATCTGGTGGACCAGTTTGTAAAAGAGGGGCTCGGGGAAGATCAGACTTCCTTGCTTGGGTTTAGGTTCACTATCAATGATATCTAATCTCTACTAGCTTGAGTCTAGTTCTCCTTTCTCTAAGTTATCCCATGTTTCTCAAAGGAGAAGAAAAGGAAATTGTATTTTGAAGTATCAATGCATGGGAATACAACTCATTATCTTTCAATTCAATTCATTTTCTACATACACTTTTACGGTGTTAAGATCTTGGATTGGCACATGGACCTACTATATGAATGTTTAGGTTTGTCAATAATTTTACATATTAAAAAATGCAAGTTTGTTTGTTTAACAAAATGCGTTGTTTTTTTCATTTTTATTATTTATTTTCTAAATATCTAAGTAAGATGGCTGTTTACCTAGACTAATGTTCATAGTAAACACAGATGCTGGTGTAATGAAACTTATAATTTAACAATAAACTAATCGAAGAATAACAACTTCTACAGTTCTACTAAGGGTGTGTTTGTTTGGGGGATTGGATTTTAAATCCACTATTCATCCCATTTCCCTCCCCCCCAAAAACATCAAATCAAACACGTATTTTTTATTTTTTATATTATACGAAAAATCAATTTTACATCCAAAACATCACATCAACACCTATTTATATCACATCATACAACTATTCAAATTCAAAATTTTTCCTATTCAAATTCCAACTCAAAATCCAAACCCTCAAACAAACACACCCTAAATATATTATAAAATTACCACAGGTTGCAACTTGCAAATCTATTATGTGCAATAAATGAAAGATGTGAAAAATGTTTATAAAGAATAAAGTACAATATACAACATGGTCTTAACTGTATATAAATGTCTAACAAATAGAAGAGAAGGCAATAGGGCCTAGCAAGCTAATTCATTTTCCCCTTTCATTTATTTAATAATTCATATGACTAAGAAAAGAATAAATAAAGAAGTTTTAAGAATATCATATTGAATACAATTGTAAGTATATAAACAAAGACATGCAATCAGATCGTAATCTATATCTGTTATTATATATAATGATTTCTTTCAAAAAATAAAAATAAAATGAAGACAAATGAATATATATAAACAAGCATAAAGAGCATTATATTAGCATGTTCATAGTCATTATATAATATACATATTTTGGTTTAATAATGAACAATAGTATTTTTTTTATACTCATTTGATTGCTTCATAAAAGCAACATTACAAATGGTTCGTGCATTGACTTCCCTAATCTTGCAATTTTCATGGATTTTAATAGAGAGCCAATATTAGGGTGTGTGCTTATATTGTTATTCTGAGCATAACTATGCCTGAAGAAGACCTGAACATTTGTTCATAATATTATCAGATTTGCTCTTGACATTGATCTTGATGCTCCAAAAGTTAGAGTTCCCTTAAGATCTTCCACATCCAGTGAAAATGAGAGCCATCTTCTATTAGATTTTGGGCATTTCACCCTACAAACAAAGGTATTTAATTTGTATTCATCTCTGGATTTGCTTGTATCTCACAGAAGATATGGTTAACCATTTTGTGTAAATTATAGGAGGATGGTCAACTGCATGATAATGGTCACAGTCTATACTCACGTTTCCATATATCTGGAAGGGATATCACTGCGTTCTTTACAGCTTGTGTTTCTAAAGAGCAATTTTTCAATTGGCAATCTCAACCTCCCATTTCTTGTTCCGAAGATGCGGACAAATACTATTCTTTGATTGATCCTTGTGGAATGTCTGTGATTGTTGATCAGGTATATTATATCAAGCAATATTTTATTAAGTTTCTATGATTTGTAATTGGTGTTGATATGTACTGTTTTGACCGCTAAGATTAAGGTACCACATCCGTACCATCCTGCAACAAGTGTATCAGTTGAAATCCCACGCCTTGGGATACACTTCTCTCCTGAAAGATATTCCAAGCTTAATGAATTGTTGAATATACTCTATGGTGCAATGCCTAATGATGATCAGCACACTGTAGAAAACATCCAAACTGGTATTATACCATGGAATCCCCCTGATCTGGCAACTGAGGCCCGAATTATAGTATGGAAGGTATGTTGATATCTTGATACCATGTACCATACAGATTAGTTATTTATCTATTTATGTGACTTATTAGTTATTTATTGCTTTGAATCGGTTTGAATAATTTTTGTGCAGGGGATTGGTTATTCAGTTGCTGCACTGCAACCTTGTTTTCTTGCTTTATCTGGATTATACCTTTATGTTTTGGAATCTGAAACATCACAAAGCTATCAACGATGCACGAGGTCTTGCCTCCTCCATGTTCTATTTGTATTATGATGATATTTTTTTGGAATGCTGGTTGAACAACTGTCTGTCTGAAATTTAATTTAATGCTTTGACCTTTGAAAGTAATTTAGTAATCTGTTTTTTTCTCATTTTAACTTCTGGAACTGCAGCATGGCTGGGAAGCAAGTATTCCATGTTCCTCCCTCCAATGTTGGTGGTTCTCCTTTTTGCGTTGCTATTAGCATTAGAGGCATGGATATCCAAAAGGTAGGTGATGTTTTTGGTGTTATGTCAATAACAGGATTACTCTAGCTAGTTTATTCAGTATACATCCTATAATATTGAATTGAAAATGGTCTTAGATTGAGAATTTCGCTGTTATTTTATTTTTATTCTTTTAATGTTTATTTATTTCTTGAAGAGAGGGTATGTAGAGTAGTACATTGGACAAGAGTTAGAGCCTATTAGCAAAACAAGCATAAGCTAGAGATGTAAATAAGGAGAACACTGAATAGCAAAGTAAAAACCTATGGAAAAAATGAAAGCTTCTTGCCACCATGAGCACCGTGCTTGGCGAAAAAGTCCAGAGGTCATTGCACTTTTAGTAGTGTATTGGAGAGAGACTTAAGGCACTAAGAGATGGATTCAAGTGCCACAACCAATTTCTGTCAAAATTAAGTTTCCACGGGGCAAAGGCCTTTCATCTACGTCATTTTTTAAGTCACACTCAATTTTGGGGAGTGACCCTAGTTTGCCCAATCAATAAGCACTCTGTAAAAGATTGTGAAATTATCATTAGAAAATTTACATAGCACAATATATATATATATATAGTTTAAAATAGGCCTAAACTAACCATAAATAAAGGGCCTAATCTAACACTCCATCTCAAGCTAGGTGTATAAATCATACAATCCAAGTGTATTACTTATGAACTCGGATTTAGAACCTCTAAGAGTCTTTGTCGAATGTTTGCAAGCTAATCAATTGAGGAAGTATAGGTGTGTTTGGTTACTGGTTATATTTCTATTGATACTATGCTCCCAATATTTTTTCCCCTAAACCCTAATCTAACACTCCATCTCAAGCTAGGTGTATAAATCATACAATCCAAGTGTATTACTTATGAACTCGGATTTAGAACCTCTAAGAGTCTTTGTCGAATGTTTGCAAGCTAATCAATTGAGGAAGTATAGGTGTGTTTGGTTACTGGTTATATTTCTATTGATACTATGCTCCCAATATTTCCCCAAATATTATATCATATGCTATCCACTTAAAATTTTCTATTTCTATCACTCTCTTCAATAAACAAATATTCTATCTATACACATTCAAAGATTTTTATTTTTATAAAATTAATTTATGTTAATCATAAATAAATTTTATTTATATTATATAAAATTTTAATGATATCTATATTGTATATTGAAATATAGTTTTTAAAATATTTATATATATTTTAAAATTCTTTTAATCACATATATGTTATATCTAAACCAAATATTAACTAAATAAATCACTTCTAGTCCAACTTCCTTCTTAAAACTGAATCGGTAACCAAACACACCCTATATTTGGTATCTATATATATCCATATAACACTTTTTCTATTACAGTGACAATTTTATTCAATATGCTTTGTTTGTTCGTGAAAGACTGGGCTTGATGCAATGTATAGTGTTGTGTAGTTATTACGCCACAACTTCATCTTCGTCATCTTACAAAACTTGCGTTCAGAAAGTAATTGTTTAACCTAGAGGAGTTCACATATAACTAAGGCCATAGCAAGATGCTCAGCTTCAACATTAGAATGCACAACCACATCTTGCTTCTTATTTTCACATAATATCAAATTGCCTATCAATGTGAGACCTGCTCACTCAGTATTGGAATTTTCAACAATTTCAAAGTTATCATGATTTATATACTGTAAGCATTTTTCGGAGGTGATAGTGAGTGATAGATACAATAACACAATTTGCTCAGAAGAAGAACTAATCTCCTCTAACCAGTTGTAGCCGCCTTACACTAATTATTTTGGATAATCTCCTCTAATCCTAATTACTATTTATTTATATCAACTCATTAATCTAATTATAAATAAGATTAAGGACTAATTTGCAATGACATAATAAAAATACCAAATAATTGATCTTGACTAACATAATAAGTAATACTACGTTAATGAAACGATTAGACCAAAGTTTTCTTTTCTGCATCGGCTATAGACTCGCAGCGGTACCAGGGCCGTTGTTTCCGGTGCTTGCACTTGCGGTTGTTTCATATCAACTCTATTCCTCTCCAAAAAAGCCTTGCAGTCCCCGACTACTCTTTTTACTGGATGGTCCCCGACAAGGCTTTTTCAGAGGGGAATAAAGTTAATATGGAACAACTGCAAGTGCAAGCACCAACTACAATGGCCCCGATACCACTGCATGTCTATACCCGACGCAGAAAATGACACTTTGGTCTAATCGTTGTATTACCGTAGTATTAGTTATTATGTTAGTAAAATGGTCAATTATTTGGTATTTTTTTATGTTCTCCTTGCAAATTAGTCATTAATCTTATTTATAATTAGATTTATAAGTTATATAAATAAATGGTAATTAGAGTTAGAGGGGATTATTCAAAATAATTAGTGTAAAGCTTCTACGGCTAGGCAAAGGAGATTAGTTCTTCTTCAGAGTAATAAATTAGTTCTTAATTCTATCAAATTGGTTCGACCTGCGGGATCGGTTTGAGATGTCGATTACAAAGGATGCAAAAATTGTGAAAATAGAGAATACATTGGGTGTGGTCTGTGAGGAGCAGCGAGACATTCGACAAAAACTGGAAGCACTGAATGTATCCTTTGCATCACAACAAGAAGCAATACAAAAGCAGACCGGAAATCCTTTCCGTTGTACCATATTAGTGATATACTTGAGCTTCCTAACTAGCCTTCTATATCGTTCAATATCAATCAAGGGCTCCACTTGTTCAAGAAGCAACTTTATATTTGGATCCGTAATAGAATCCACAACCTTACATTCAGTCGTTTCTTCCAACATGAGGATCATACTTTCTTTGATATAGGATTACACTATTTTATTATGCAATCTCAATTCTTAAGAATACTGTAGTGGTCTCAATCCTGTGGCATCCGTATCATCCCAAATGATGAAATATCATCAGCATAGACTACCAAGTAAATTCACCCTATTTCTAGGGTATGCTTATAGAATGTTTATGATCAAGACAAACATTGTGTTATCCCAAAATCCTGATTATCAAGATAGAAATGTCTAAACCATTCTCGTGGAGATTGTTTTAATCCATAAAGTGAGCAATGAAGGCGAAAAATGAGACTGGACACTCCCCCCCAGCAACAAAGCCAAGCAGTTGCCCCATATGCAACTCCTTTAAGTTCACCATGTAATGAGGCATTTTTTTTGTAACGTAGTAGCCGCCGTAAATATGAAAAAGACGAACAAAAGACATCTTGCCAACGGGAAAGAAAGCGTCCCTCTACTCCTCCATATATACTTGAATAAAGCCCTTCTTGACAAGCCGAACTTTGAGATGATCAATGCGACCGTTAGGGCCCATCGATAAGTTATGAGTGTCTTTTTCAGCAGCAACAGAACCAACTCCTAAGTACCATGCAAAGTAGATATTTCTTCTACCATAGTCTAACACCACCCTAAATGGCTCAAAGTCTCATGCCAAGAGAGGAGAAGGAAAGAGATAATGGTGGTAGCTAAGAAAAAGGTAAACAAGATTAGGGTTATGAGTTGACCGAGTACCTCGACGCAAGGTAATAAGTGATGGTCAAGCTGTAGCTAGGGAAAAAATGGAACCAAAATTGAGTCATCAATAGGTCTATATGATAGGAAGGTAGGTATATTTTGATGATGCCATGTATATCTTGAATGGAAGCCATAGGTATTGATGATGGAAACGATGAAGAACGTGACAACTAAAAGAATATGATTCTTGAACTAATGTAATATTGACGAGTGAAAATAGAATAACACCAATAATCTTTTCGAATAGGAGAGTATCCAAGGGAAATATATTTGATTGATTGAGTAGGTAATTTGTCCAAACCAAGAGAATGATCATGAACAAAACACATAGACAGATACGGAAGAAATATTAAGTCACATTAGGCTAAAACCAGGTAATGGGAATGTTATGACCTACGGAGAAGACAAAAGGATAAGGCGATTAATGAATAACCCCTTGAGAAGACACAAAATCACTATCGCTCCTCAAAACCTTAATAGACAGTCGAGAGTCTCGGTGGTGGCGTGCAACGGTAGGAGGTGGTCTTCTCACTATGGTTGGAGGCACAGGTGGACTAGAAATTGGATTATGGTGTTGGCTGGGTGAAAAACTGACTAACATTAGCACGAGAGTGAAACTAGGGTTTTTTTTAACCCAAACTAGGGTTTCTAGGGCCTAGCGATTGCGGTGCTAAACCGTAAGAGGTTAACCCTAGGGTTTGATATCATGTAGAAGTTTATTGTATCATCACTAGAAAATTAAGTTACATAAAACAATATATACATAAATACATATATATATTTGAAAATGGGCTAAATCATAAATAACAGCCTAATCTAACAACTTTGCATTGTTTGGGTTGGCAAAGTTAGTGTATTTGGAGGGAATAAAGATAGCATGACGAAGATGATGGCAAATAACTTCTCCAATGCATGTTCTTGATCTCCACAAGTTATTTGAGTTCTTGATGTCCATGAGTTTGGTTTGTTCCTTTTGTTTTGATTGGTTAAGTGTAATAATTAATTCTTTTTTAACATAATCTTTCTCTAAACTTGGGATTTTTTTGGTGAGAATTATTATTTCTTCAAGGCATTGTGTTTTGTCACTGCAATTTCTGTGTTACTTTCTGCTGTAACTTATTTTGCAGTTAATACTCTTTCTTCTTCTTTTACTTCTATAAAAAGGTTCTGGAGTCTTTCAGTACGCTGATAGTGGAATTCAGGAATCAGGAGGAAAAAACAATTTGGTTTAGAGAACTTGTTAAAAGGACGTACCGTGCTTCTGTAAGATATGAAATCATTGCCTTGTTCTGTGTCTTTCAAGTATATATGTATAATCATTTTTTTTAATATACATATACATATATACATATGGATAAAGGCTCCTCCTTCAGTTGATATGCTCGATGAATTAAGAGATGATCCAATTGAGTTTACGGAGTCTCATGCCCGTAATGCGCGCGCAGCTGATCTTGTTGTCAATGGAACAGTTGTAGAAACTAAACTGTCGTTGTATGGAAAGGTTGGATTATTTTTTATATCTTGATTACCTCCACTTCCAACTACTGTCATTTCCAAATGCTAGTTATGATGTACATGCACTCCGTTAAGAATCATGTTCCTGATTCCTTTTTTGTTATTGTAAGTTGATTGTTTTTGAAGATCCTTATTGAGGCATAAGCATGTTTGACCCAGTTACATTTTTTACCTACCTAAGAATCATTCTCTTCTATATGTTCTTTTCATTCTTTTCCGTTATTTATTTACTTTTTCCCTAAGAGTTTAAAAACCCTATTATACTGACATTCATTGAGTACATGGGAAGTTCAAAAGAGACAGCATAAAACAGCAAATGCTGGAAGAATCTCTAATTTCACATTCTGAGCTTCTGATAGATCATCTTTCCTTTTCCTTTTGATTTGCAGCTTAGGGATGATGAGCATGTGGAGACGCATGAGAAGGTGATCATTGAAGTTCTTGCTGGTGGAGGGAAGGTCAGTAAATGATTTTGCTTCTTTCATCCTGAAAATGCCATCCCTGATTTCTTTGAATCTTGAAGATTAATCTTCTTACAAAGCTTATTTCTTAGTAGTTTACTAAAATTTGTGTTCTATCTTGTGATATGTGAGAGCTCCTTGGGTGACTTGCAAAGTGTAGCATCAAATGGAGAGGACTTCATTGCTTGGCTATGAGACTCCTCAACTCGAAACGTTTATCTATTTTAATTTAATCCAACTCAAATGCTTTGGTCTTTTGGGTGTTTTTTAGCTTCTGGTTTTCATTTTTTACTTTCTAAAAGTATGCAGCTACAATTTTGTTTTCTCTCTAGTAATAAATTGCTTACTTTCCAAAAGGTATAAGAATGTTAGTTCATTTGTGATTAATTACTGTGATGTGAGTGCATCAATTTTGCTTATTATTTATGAGGCCAATAAGATTTCTGGTCTATGTTGTCTCATTTTAATTGGCATGCAACATATCTTTGGTTGTTTGACTTTGAGAAATGTGGATCAATTTATTTGTAGATTAGCGTTAACTTGTGTTCAGGAGCTTTTGATTTTAAGATTCAGTAACCTAGGGTTTGTTTGGTTGTGGTTTGAAATTGATTTGATATTAGGTATTGATTTTATTTTTTGTTTAAATAATATTTTGATGTGATGTTTTGTGAGAAGAAATAGTGAATTTTTATTGGGAACCGTCCAGGCTAAATAGTGTGTTTTTTATTTGAAATAAAAAACAAACACGCCCTTAGTGAAGAATTTATGAGATGTACTATTGATTTTGTTATGCAACTGCTTCTGTCTGGTGTCTTTGTGAGCAAGTACAATTTCTAGTTTTATTTATTTTTCTGTTCTATGTTGTTACATTTCAATTTTCGTAATTTTCTCTATTCAAACTCTTTTACAATGTTGAGGTCTTCTTCCTGTGCAGACAATTTTCATGCATTTCTTGGTATTTCCTGTAGGTTCATGTCTGGAAGTGTACAAATGATTTAACTGTAAAAGTGAAGCTGAATTCTTTGAAAATACGGGATGATCTACAGGGTTCCTTTTCTACGTATTCCCAGTATTTAGCTTGTTCTGTTGCCCCTGATAGGAATTCACACAGTTCAATGGATTATTTAGAACCTGAAAATGAACACTTCACTATGACACTTGAGGAGGATGATATCTTCAGAGATGCTTTGCCAGATTTCACCAGTTTGCATGACTCTTCTGAAACTGCTCTCCTTGACAAGGATCTATCAAAGGGAAAAATTACACTCCCTGACATTTTTTATGAGGCTATGAGCTCTGATGATTCTGATTTTGTGTCTGTTACATTCATGACAAGGAACCCTAGTTCCCCTGATTACAATGGTATAGATACACAGGTAATCCTTTGAGGGAGCTTTAAAAGAAAACTAATTTGACATTTGATATTACATCTGCATATGTTGTGTGCTTGAATAATGTTTTAAAATTTTCAGATGAGTATTCGAATGTCAAAGCTGGAATTCTTTTTCAACAGAACCACTCTTGTTGCTTTGATCAACTTTGGTGTTGATATAAGCTCCAAGGGGAACGGGGCTTCTGGTACAAACATTGAAAACTGTAATGAGGAGCCTTTGGGAAACAAAAATAAAAGAGAAGAGCATGGACATTCATCATCGATTAAAGGACTGCTAGGTCAGGGAAAAGTCCGGGTTGTTTTTTATTTAAACATGAATGTTGATAGTGTCACAATCTTTCTCAATAAGGAGGATGACTCTCAACTTGCTATGTTTGTGCAAGAAAGCTTTCTTTTGGATATTAAGGTACTAGAATATTCTGTCATATTTGATTAGGTAACCTACCTTTACTATATAGTTTCCTCTGCTTAATAGCTGACCATCATGAGAAATTTTGCTTTATTAGGTTCATCCAAGTTCAACTTCTATAGAGGGAACTTTAGGAAACTTAAGGTTGTGTGATTTATCGCTTGGGTTGGATAACTGTTGGCGTTGGCTTTGTGATCTACGAAACCAAGGAGCTGAATCGCTCATACAGGTACCTAAATACATGTATTGAATTGCCATTTGCTCTTATTTCGTACTAATTTGACCGCCTCTTGGACTATTTCCAGTTTGCATTCAATTCCTACAACGTTGAAGACGATGATTATGAAGGATATGACTATAGTTTGAGTGGTCGGCTGTCTGCTGTTCGCATTGTTTTTCTTTATCGGTTTGTTCAGGAGGTAACTTCCTGCTCTAATATTTTCTCTGTGATTACACAATACATCTCGTTCTAGTTTGACATAACTTCTCATATTCCACCAAGTTTTTTCTATGTAATCTTGGAATGTGAAAGCTTGATTAGGCATAAAGATCAATTTATCAAAAGCTTTTGAAATGGTGTGGTTATCAATGCTATTCTCTGTCTCTTCTCTCTCTTAAAGAGAAAGGATTCAATATATCATGATGACTATGAAGAGTACAGTGGAAAGAAAATAGAATCTCTTAGCAGACAAGTGTAGACTAGAAAATGCATTTATTGCAAGCTTTGTATAGCAGAAATAACTAGCTCGAAAGAAAGCTCTTCACCAACCCGAGCACCATGCTTAGGATATTGTCCCCTTGGTGAAGAAGCTTAATACCCCAATCAACATACCCTATCAAATATTGTCCTTCATTAGAAAATGTTGGGAAACTCCCCTAGCTTATAAGGGTGAAGGGCTAGACTCCTTAGTACCAATTGGTTTTAAGTTAGAACTCCAATTCCTTCTTGATATAGGTATCAAAACCATGGTGTCTGTATTGGGTATTGATTTTGGTTAGGATTTCGAGATGATATAGGAAACTCCCCTAGCTTATAAAAGGTGAAGGCTATTCCAATTAATACTAATTAGTTTTAAGTTGGAACTCTGATCCCTTTTTAACCCCCCCACATAAGTGGCTATGGATACCACAAGTAAGGTTGCTTGACTCTAGAGTCCAACGATAAGATCACTAGGTAAATGTGCCTTCTGACGCTAATTCCAAAATCCTTTCATTCTGATTTGAAGAGAAGTTTGATGATATTAGCTCTTTAAAATCTCCAAGAGTTCCTTTCCCTGGTGAAGAAGCTTGATATGCCAATCAACATGCCCTTGCTCCCTTGCCTATAACTTTGAATAAAACCTATTTTCGAATTGGCAACAGCATAAATATGGCTAAAAGCAATCATCATGCTGAAATCTTGTTTTGCTACCATTTCCGATCCAACAACGAAGGGCGTGTTTGGTTAGCACTGCACCCTTTTTTTATATTGTGCAGTAATGTTTTCCCAAAAATCCCGCCTAAGCGTGGCGTGAGAATCTCAATGCAGTCGCCGAGGATGCTTCAACCATTCCATATCAGTTCACCATCTTGTCATCTGTCATGCTCTGCACTCTGTTTTTTATATTAACCAATTTTTTTTTAAAAAGAAAATTTATTTCCATAATACCAAACAAAATTAAAAATAATCTATAAAAGACATTATATTATATTATTATACTTAAATTTATTTATTATTTTTTATTCAAAACATCACTTAATCAATATATTAAAATTTAATTAACTAACTATCAATCAATATATCATTATTGTAATAACCAACTTACAACCAAACACCAATTCAAACTTCTCAATTCAAACTCAATCAAAAAATCCAACCCAACTCAAATTCCAATTTACAATCAAATGCGCACTCCAAGGTTTACCTCTAAAGAACAAGGCCAGAATCTGCAGATGGAAGCCTGCGCACCAAAAAAGATCCATCATGTTGAGAATCAATGGCCGACTGACTGATTGTAAGATAAGGCGAAAAAAATTAGTTTTATGAGTTTGAGCATATATCCTTTACATGCCATGATATTGAGCTTGAGCAAATGCAAGTTGGCTTTAGGGACCTTAATTTAAATCCTTACTCATATTAATAAGATTTCTTCTTTGTTGGAGATCCATTGAGCACAATATATAAAACAAAAATAGTAGGTGCCATAAGTGATTCTTCAAGAGTTCCTATACCCTTGAGAAAAGGCAGTTCATTGTCAATTTCATGACTATTTAGACTTAGTTATGCTGCTTACATGTACTGAAGGTTTATAATATCTTCTTTTTGACTTATTTCTTCCAAGGCTGTTACTAATTACCATACTGCTTTTTAGAAGAAAAAAACACTTATTATCAATAATACGGAAATTTCATAGAGAAAATAACCATGGGATTGGCATATCTGATCTTTTCCATTCTGGGAAGAGGATCATGATTAAATATGTTGAAAGATGATGCAGGGGCATCTAGAGATTTGTCGAATCTGGAGCTATCCCAAAAATTGTTGGTTATGCTGTCATGCTGTTGAGTTGAAGATGTGAATTTCATGATAATTTTATACTTAGAAAGCAAGTGGGATATTTATGGACAGGAATTTTGATCTACACCAATCCTCAATCAAAAGATGCAAAAAGTACAGTACTGTAGGGCATAATATGCTATGAATTGTAACAAACTGTTGATCCTTTAGAGTTAGTGACAGTGATAGGCCAATGTTGGATTGAAAAAAGCATGCTTTGAACATTTGAAAGGTTTGCTCTTTAATCAAAATACAATGTGATGCAAATAATTGTGTCTTCCACAATGGGATCTAATAAGTGAGATATCAAGCAAGTGTTTAGATAATCTTCTTCTGTCCGAAGAAGCGGATAATATTGCCGATAAATAGAAGTACGTCTCTTACAGAAGTACATAATCATATTCTGTAATGTTGAGTACCAAGCATCATATAATTTTTATTTGTATTATTTTCTTCTCTTATAAACCCTCTCTTGCAATTTAATCAACCTGGCTTAAAAGAAATGTCTTCTCTAATATTTTTGCAAGTGCTTGTTGCTTCTGTGGTTCTAACTGATCTGGTGGACTATATGTTTAGATAACTGCTTACTTCATGGAGCTTGCTACACCACACACTGAAGAAGCGATTAAACTCGTTGATAAAGTTGGAGGAATAGAATGGCTTATTCAAAAATATGAGGTTGATGGAGCATCCGCTCTAAAATTGGATCTTTCACTTGACACTCCCATAATAGTTGTTCCTCGGAATTCACTAAGCAAAGAGTGAGTTTTCCACTTCTTCTGTTTTCATCTGTTTTAGTATCACTACAATTTTACATTAAATTTTACTTTGTCTATGAATATATGCAGTTATGCACACAATATCCAGTTATAATTTTGCTTGATGAGAATTCGTTTGGTTATTTATATACAATATCTAGTTCCCTACATGTCTCTTTAACCTGCTTTTTGATTCACTGATTGATGTTTTCGTTGTCTATACTTTTCTGTGCTTTACTTCTGTTCTTTTAACTGTTCAAAAATTTAAAAAATCTATGTAGGGTGTGTTCGTTTGTAGGATTTAATCTAAATTCTACTATTCATCCAAAAATTTCCCCCCAAAAACATCAAATCAAACACCTATTTTTCATTTTTTATATTATATTAAAAATCAATTTTACATTCAAAACATCACATCAACACCTATTTATATCACATCATACAACTATTCAAATTTAAAATTTTTACTATTCAAATCTCAACTCAAAATCCAAACCCCCAAACAAACACACCCGTATTAGAACAATCAGTTTCATGTTGAAGTTATTGTGAGTTAGTTTACATATTCTTCATTTTACAGTTTCATGCAACTTGATCTTGGTCATCTCTGCATCAAAAATGCGTTCAGCTGGCACGGATGCCCTGAGAAAGATCCTTCAGCTGTCCATCTTGATGTTCTTCATGCAGAGGTGTTTTAAATTAATAATTTATAGTGGTAGTATTTCACTTATTAGCCTTTTCCCTGAATTCCTCTTCGTAAATACAGCTATTAGGAATCAATATGGCGGTTGGGATCAATGGTTCCATTTGTGAACCAATGATTAGGGAGGGAAGAGAAGTCCATGTTTATGTGAGGCGCAGTTTAAGAGATGTCTTTCGGAAGATCCCGACACTCTCTTTGGAAGTTCGGGTAATTTTCAATTATAAATTTTTCAGATCCTGCTTCTTGGTTGCTGTTTATTTTACGCCATCCTGTAAATTTCTGTTGGCTTTATTTTGCATTTATTTTAGAAAGTTTAATATACATCAATATGATTATGAGGGTTTTTTTCCTTTATCCATTCTAACACTTTTTTTTGGAAAGACTTCTTACTCTATTCACCATGCTGAATTTTGTTATGGGATTTTAAACTTCATTAGTAGCTACATTGAAGTCACTTTGCTAGTGAAATCGAATGTTTGGCCACTAATTTTTATCTTTTGCTTACCCAAGTAGCCTCGCTGCATTTGAATACATTATGTACATTCCAGATAATCTTCAGAGCTCATTATCCCCTGAACATTTCTCTCTCTCTCTCTCTCTCTTCCCTGGAAAGTTGATAGATTTATTTGTCAAATTTAGTTACCTAGATTCAGAAAGTGAAAAATTCTAATGCCTCTACTCCACGTAAGATCTAAAGAACCATTCTACTCCACATACAATAACAAGGAAAGGAACATAAGCATTTTAAACACAGTCACACAGTGGACAAGATAGCTAACAAGACTAGCTAGAATCAAGTGGAGATTTCTGCACTACCCTAAGAACCACATTTTACCAAAAACTCAGCAAGCATTTTGAACTTCTAGGCACTTGGTGGATGATGACTAGATGCCATCTGAAGATCAAGTGCATTTACATCAAATTTAAAATTTCCATGAGCCATCCAAGGGAATTTGTAGAATCACATTCAACCTCCAGATTGGGAGTTGGCTTAACTAGCCTTTCATTTCACAGTGAAAAATGTAGACATCTGCCAAGATTTACACATCACTTGAGTTGCAAAATCCACTTTGGACATAATGAATATGACAACCTAAGAACTCAGCCTAGCATTTTGAACTTCTAGGCACAGGTGACTAGAGGCCATCTGAAGGTCAAGCGTGTTCATGTCAAAATTAAAATCTTGGGGGCTGGCTTTAACTAGCCTTTGATGATGCACAAAAGAATGTGGACAATAGCCAAGATTCTGCATCATTTGAGTTGCTAACTCCAATGGATTTGGAAAATGAAAATGACACGCTAATGATGGTCACTAATAATTGCACCAATACCAGCTTGACCTAGTTTACCAACGGCTGCCAAAATTGTTATTGAACTAATCAAAGGGTTAGATGGATAAATGTGGTAATTTTCTTGCAACTTGGTATTTTAGGACTGATTTAGTTATGTTATTATGTACTATGGTATATTTGAGATGAAGAGCTTAATAACCCTGCAAAGAAGTCCTTTCCATTCGTAGCTCCACGCTTAGCAAGGAAGTCATGAAATGTGATAGTTGGTAGTATAGAGATGATATGTCACAACTCTTTAATTTCAAAACTGAGCTTCCATGAGAGCTGTTGCTGTGAATCTATCCACGAGCATTTGTTACAATCGCATTCTCCTGTAATTTGAGTTAAATGTCCGGTTTGCTTGTTAAAAGAATGGTTTAGAAATGAATGATAGACAATATGTCCACATGATTAGAGTACGCAATGCTTAACAATTTTGACATTAAGAAGATAATATGCCCATAATAATATCTAATAACGCTACCAATGTCTGTCGGACTTGGCATTCTGTACTCAGTAAATCTTTGAGAGGTTTAGGGAATAGTTCCAAATATGCATCTACAAGGGACAATAAACAAATAAATAAAGAATTTTGGCTGAATATGGTACATAGTGCAAACAATATCTGCTAATAGGAATCCTCAAAATCATGCTTGAAAGTGACTCAACGAATGCCCTTTCTGCATATCTTGTTCCTTAGACCTAATAGTTTTAGTCCCTAAACTCGGCCCTATGTGTTTGGGGCCCTTATTTTTCAGTGTCTTTCCATCTATCAGGAGCTGCTACGTTCATGGATTGTAATTTATCCTATCTTTTATGGTACTAAAATTTTAACTTTACAAACAATGAAAAATAAAATAATAATAATAATAATAGTAATAATAGTAATCATAATAATAATAAATAAATAAATTTTTTTGCAATATTAATTCTATTAACTTTAATGAAACTGGAATCTGAAAAATACCTAAAGGCTTTGTTTAGCCAATATCTACTTATTTGTCCTCTTGGGTGCTGGAAATGATTTTCAGTTGTCCATTCTTCCCCTTTTGATTGGATTCTTTTTATATATGATTCTATGGAGTATAGCCAGAATCCTTTCTGTTGATGAAGTCTTTTCTATGTTTCTACCATTTTATATATGCTTACTGTGGTATTACTGTGGAACAGGTAGGTACATTGCATGCGGTGATGTCTGATAAAGAATACAGTGTTATTCTTGATTGTTTCTTAATGAACTTGTGCGAGCAACCGACTCTTCCCCCTAGTTTTCGCAGTGGCAAGTCTTCAGCAAAAAATACAATTAGACTGTTGGCTGATAAGGTTAACATGAATAGCCAGGTTCTTTTGTCGCGTACTGTTACCATTGTGGCCGTTGAAGTTGACTATGCATCCTTAGAACTTTGTTACGGCACTGATAAGGAATCACCTTTGGCTCATGTTATTGTGAGTATAGTTGCAGTTTTGATATGTGTATTTTGTGTTTGTATATTTATCCAATGTAACATATTCTTGCTCACATGTTAATGTATTTTCTGTATTGCAGCTTGAAGGCCTTTGGGTTTCATACCGCATGACATCATTATCAGAAGCTGACCTATATATTACAATACCTAAGTTCTCAATTTTAGATATTCGTCCCAATACGAAGGCTGAAATGAGGCTGATGCTTGGTTCCTGCGCTGAGGTCTCAAAGCATATGTCTCTGGAACGCGATACTGATTTACCGAACTCGACAATGTTTTTAATGGATGGAAGATGGAGACTCTCATCACGATCATTTGTAGTTCGAGTGCAGCAGCCTCGTGTTCTTGTTGTTCCTGATTTTCTTCTTGCTGTCTGTGAGTTTTTTGTGCCAGCACTGGGGACGATAACCGGCAGGGATGAAATGACAGATCCCAAGAATGACCCAATTTGTAAGAAAAATCATATTGTGCTTTCTACTCCAGCATACAAACAGATAGAAAATATAGTGGAGCTCTCTCCTAGTAGACAGCTTGTAGCAGATGCTCTTGGGATTAATGAATATGTCTATGATGGCTGTGGTAAGACAATACGTTTCTCCATTGAGAAAGAAGTGAAAGGACAGCATTTATCCATCCCTAGGCCTATAATTATAATAGGGCGGGGTAAGACATTGAGGTTCTTAAATGTTAAAATTGAGGTATTGTTACTCTTTCTATCTTCTTATTTTTATTTTTTTATTCTATGCTGTTTATGTTTTATTACTTTGTTTTCTTCTGTAGAATGAATGTAGTTTTTCCTAATTTTTCTAGTGTTAGAAACATGGTTGTTGTAATGCATTGCAGACAAGAAGGCCTTAAAATTATTTTTAAACAGCTGTCATTTTCTCCCTCTAGAACTTGTATATGAATATTTTGTTTTCTTTTTTTCTTCAGTAGACAAGTGATCTTAAGTCATCATGGTTCTCGGTGCGGATGGTTTTTTGTTTTTAAAAAGTGGTTGAATGTGATGTTTTATAGAAATTGGGCGTTGGATGTGATGTCTTTAGAAAGAAAATAATAGTTTAGACTGGTAAAATTGGGGAAAAGAGAACTTACCCAGTGTTTGCAATCTTCATGACCCCTATAAACGGGTCTCCTGTAATGTATCAAGAACCATGATCTATTTAATGATTTATTGAAGCCCTTTTTCCATTTTTTGGGGTATATAGTGGGATGTTCTCATGCTGTCTTCCTGTTTGAATTAAATAATTTGACTTTTATGTGCTTGTTCTTTAGAATGGCCTACTGTTGAGGAAATATGCATATTTGAGCAATGATAGCTGCTACTCGATATCCCCTGAGGATGGCGTTGAAATCATTGTAAATGAGAATTCTCTGGATAGAAGTGCTGTAGATTTGGATGATTTGGAAGGATTGTCCGAAACTTCACACGCACCCGGCACTGATCAATGTGAATCAAGTAAACTGCCAAGCCTCAGTTTTGAGGCTCAGGTAGACAGCCTTAATCTCTTATGGCATTATGTTTGATATTAGATATGATGCTTTTGTCAGTGTTATTTTATTGCTTATTTTATTTTAGTGGATGAATAAAATACTGTATATTCAATGATTTGTTATTTAACTGCATTTGGCTGTGTAACTAGCGTTCTATTTGGCCATTTTTTATCTTCAGATAGAAATGATTTGTGTTTGCCCTTTTAAGTCCGGCCAATTTAATTCAATGGTTGAACTTTATCCTATGTCTGCATTTTCAATTGCTTTACTTTTTTCTTTTCAGGTTGTATCTCCTGAATTCACTTTCTATGACAGCAGCAAGTCATTCTTGGATGATTCTACACACGGTGAAAAGCTTCTACGTGCGAAAACTGACTTCAGCTTCATGTGAGTCTCTCTGTCTCTCTTTGAGGAAGGTAAAAATATACTTATATTAGAAAGAGAGACACAGAGGTAAGGCACCCGGAGGGGGAGGAACCAACTACAGCCAAACCATTAGTTCTCAAGTTCTTATTTTTTATGGTGTTCACTGCATTCTGCTTGCTATAGGGGAGAGCTTTTTGATTGGATAACATTGCATTCAACTCATGGCTTGGTGGTTGACTTTTTTTTTATATGGATGTTTTATTCATTAGCTCTCAGAATGTGTAAATATTTGTGACTTTGGATACAGAATCTATTTTTATAGTGTGGGTGCTTCATCTACTTTTGCTATGGTGGATGCCTTTGTTTATTATGTACATGTAGTATATTCTAGTTTTGAGTTTCTTTCTATAGCTCACTAATTTAGTGGAAAACATAACTCCTTTTTTCGTGCTATTTGATGCCCAAATGTATGTTAAATTTCTCGTTTCTTTGTTTCTGTGTAGGTATGCATCAAAAGAAGAAGATAAATGGATAAGAGGTCTTCTCAAGGATTTAATTGTGGAGGCTGGTTCTGGTCTTGTTGTTCTTGATCCAGTTGATGTGTCTGGGGGATATACTTCTGTGAAGGATAAAACAAATATATCACTAATGTCTACAGATATTTATGCTCATCTTTCCTTGAGTGTAATTTCCCTTTTGCTAAATCTACTCAGCCAGGCTTCAACTGCCTTGCAATTTGGAAATGCTGACCCCCTATGCCCATGTACCAATTTTGATCGAATATGGGTGTCTCCAAAAGGTTTGTCTTTTTCTTACTTTATATTTAGGATATATCTGCAGCCTGATACAATGTATTTTATCCACAGAAAATGGTCGTCTCAGCAGTCTGACATTTTGGAGGCCACGAGCTCCCTCAAACTATGCTATTTTGGGAGACTGTGTGACATCAAGGTGATTGTGGAGGACCTATTCAATTATCTCTCTGTTATTTATATAATCTAACCTATGCTAGCTATGCTGAAATGCACTAGAAACTTGTAGCCATATCTATCTTTTTGTGCATGACCACTTGTGTCATCATAGTTGTCAATCTCGGTTGCAGTCAACCCTAACGCGCTATAGCAGGATTGTACGTAGCTGGATGAGTGCTATTTAAACATTTAATGGTTCATATAGAAATTATTATAGATACAAATTACAATTATAATGCAGAAAAAGATACATGAATTAATCCCATGATCATTATTCTGTTTAAACTGTTACAGAAGAAGTTTTATATTAAACCGAATAAAACATGCTATTGTAGATAGTTATATAAGAAAAAAAAATTAAACACTGCTACTTCGATACATTTATAATAAAGGTTAATCAAATTTGGAATCTAATATATAATTTTCATCCTTATTTTCACTGTTCTCACTACTATATATGTATGTATTTTTTCTTGGAAAGAAGAATAGATTTCGATTAGAAGATAGGGATGCATAGCTAAGGCCCCAGAATGATTGAAATGAGTTACAGCCAAACCATTAGATCTTCTTCACCCCTAGCACTGTTCTTAGCAAAATAGTGTGCAGTCTTGTTAGTTCTATGAGGGATATGGTGAAAAGTGATATAGGGTAATTTTTCGATTGCGAGGCATGGCCTATTAATGCTGATGTCAAGTCTCCAAGGAGGAGTGGGATCATGAATTCAACCAAAACCATATTTTGAGTCACATTCAACCACAACTTTGGGGTGTGAACCTGTTAGAACAAGATAAAAGCTATAGGATAATCAAACGATACCAATCATTTTCTTAAATAAACAATCAAACAAAATAAACCTTTTGCCTAAAAGCCACCAGGCTCCTTTATTTCTAAGAAAAGAATATTGGTTTTGAACCCTAGATAGTTTTCTTAAATACTTCTATTAAACTCTACTTACTAAAAATAAAATGAACCCACCTAATGACTAAAGGAGAAGCCCAACTCAAAATATAATATGTTAATAGAAAATAAAATAAATAAATCTAAATGGATGTACAACAGGCCTTAGTCCATCCCCATTGTCGATATACAAGCAACGTTCGAGACTCCACAGTCTCTTTAATCTTAACTTTATGCTCTTTTTTATCTTGCTCTCTATTAGAACCGATTTTACTTAGGACTACTTCTAGCGTGAGCATGATAGCATAATTTCCTTGGCATTTGAGTCTCTGATGCCAATGGACTTGGATGCGCTGAACAATATATGGCCATAATGGTTCCTGATAATTGCATCATACCAGCTAGGCCTGATTTACCAATGTCTGAGCCATTTATATTAATCTTTCCCAAATCAATGAATGAGGACTTCCAAAGAATACTTGGTTTGGCTCTTCGAGAAGTCCGAGTATTCAAGGTGACATCTTGGATTTTATTAACCAAGAAAGGAGGAGAATCCCTTTTTTAGGGAAATAGGCACTGTACCATTCCCAAACTGAGATGCACATGTGGAAGATAACCCAATTAGAGGAAAAACTTTCAAATCTTGAAAATAACCTATCTTCAAGATTTCCATTTCTCCCAGAGGAGTCTTTACAAGTCATGCCCAACACCTTTATATACAGTTTCTCCCTCATGGAAGCTTAACTTTGAAATAAGCAAACTCATAAATCTTATCTCCAATCATCTTAGTATTGTCTAATCTGGTGGATTTCCTTACCAAGTGTGGTGCTTCTAGCTGGATGGATCTTATTACTTGATTTTAATTTTTCTATCCTTGCCCAAGTATTTATTTACTATCCATGCCCAAGTAGTTATTTACAGCCACTTTGGTTGGTTTGAAGCGTTTCGCCTCTACCTCCTATTCTTGTGTCTATTGTGTCCCCTTGATGCTTTTATTCTTTATACCTTTTGATTCTCACCTCCTCCATCCTAAAAATATAAAATTAAATAAAGTAGATTAAATTAAAAATAAATATCTATGGCGAACCTTTGCAAGTTTGGAACATGGAATTCCATAACTCCCCCACCACTCAATTGTAATTATATTTAAACCAATACTATTGTTCAAAAATAATAAAACACAAAGACAATATATAAAATTATAAACTTTTGATGGAAAAAAAAAAAAGAATTTATGTTTTGAAGTTTTAAACTAACCAAGAGTCAATGCATCTACATTTAATGTAAGACTCCATCACCTCTTTTATGAATCACTTACATTTTAATTTTATTAGCCTCTTCTTCATAAGTACTCAACCTCTCAATGCACTTGTATAGTCCATTTGTTCTTAAGGTTAAACTCAATGCTTGGATTGGAATAATAGAATTGAGGATTTAAGAAATGTCTGCTGGATACAGAGGGTGATGAAGGTGGCATTCCCACCTATTATCAGTTATCTCAAATACATCCTTATTCTTTTCTCTCTCTCTCTCTCTTTTATTGAAAGTTCTTTCCATTTCTTCCTTACTTCTATCCGTTGCTTTATATATATATATATATATATATCCGTGGTGTGTTTCTTTTCACTACCCACAAGTCTTAACACATGCATAATGATATATGTTTTTCATTTTTACTTTTACATTTTCAATTTGAATGAGTACAGATTATCTCTGTATGTGTGTTCATGGATGGGGCCAGCAATTAAACCTTGTTTTGATTTGTATGTATGGTTTTATTTTTGAGGTGAAAATATTGAATGTGATATTTGTATGGAAATTAGGGGTTGTATGCTATGTTTTTTGAAGGTAATAAATGAGTGAATCATTGAATCAGAAAAATAGGGGGGAAAACCTAAAAAGGAAAACCACTTGTATTTTTATACGCATCTCCTTATACATATTTACGGCTTGATTGGGATGATGAATTTCACAGCTTGTGTTGTTATTTATCAAACATTTTAGAATTTGTGAATCCACAAAAGTTTAAGCACTGCCAAATAGTAGTTCAATATGCCTCCTTTTCTCTATTTCCTCTTGTTTTTGCAGTTTCTTTTCCGATGGCACTGTCCTAGGGGATTCTCGTTAATGTATAATTTTATAGGGTTTGGTCTTTCCTTCTATTAGTTTTGTTTATGTTTGAATTGACAATTTGTTTCTATATTGCTCAGGCCAAGTCCTCCCTCACAGTCTGTACTGGCTGTGAGTAACACATATGGTCGTGTGCGGAAGCCACTGGGTTTTAAGCTCATTGGTTTATTTTCAAGTATTCAGGGACAACAAACTGAAGAAAAATCTTTAAATGATGAAAGTGACTGCTCTCTTTGGTTACCTGTTGCCCCTCCTGGGTACTTGGCATTAGGTTGTGTTGCTCATGTTGGAAGCCGACCACCTCCAAATCACATTGTTCACTGTATTCGCTCTGATCTGGTCACCTCAACGACATACTCAGAATGTGTACTCAATAACTCTGGTAATAATTTATTTGAGTATGGATTCAGCATATGGCGGCTAGATAACTGTTTATGGTCATTTTTTGCCCATCCATCTGCTGGCTACCCTTCCAAGGACTGTTGCTTTGACCTGAATCATCTTCTTCTTTGGAACTCTAACCAGCACCATTCATCCCTTGAATCTGTAGTGGATTTTGATAGTCAACAGAAAAATTCCTCTTCTTCCACAATTAATAAGGGTGGGACTTCTGGTTGGGATGTTTTAAGGTCAATTTCTAAAGGAATTCCATTTTATTTGTCAACTCCAAATTTTGAGCGAATCTGGTGGGATAAAGGTGGTGATCTACGCCGGCCATTTTCAATATGGAGACCTGTACCTCGCCTTGGATATGCTATACTGGGCGACTGCATAACTGATGGGTTAGATTTATTTATATATTTGTGATTTTTGCCACTTCTATGCATTTTGTAGCAGCAATATTTTCTACATGCATTGTGTTGTTGCTTATCTGTCTTCTCTTATATTTCTGCGTCCTAGTTTGGAACCTCCTCCATTTGGCATCATTTTTAAGGCTGATGACCCCGAAATCTCTGCACCGCCTGTTCAATTTACAAAGGTTGCACATATTGGGAAGAAAGGACCAGAGGAAGCTTTCTTCTGGTACCCCATTGCTCCTCCTGGTTATGCTTCTTTGGGATGTATTGTGACGCAATTTGATGAAGCGCCATGTCTTGAATCTATTTGCTGCCCAAGAATGGATTTGGTTACCCAAGCCAACATATCAGAGATGCCTGTATCAAGGTCATCCAGTTCCAAAACATCTCATTCCTGGAGTATTTGGAAAGTTGAGAATCAGGTTAAGATGACAGTGGAAAATCAATATCCTTGCACTCTTTCTTTCTTGGTCATAGTATTGTAATCGAACATTTATTCTTCTAAACATTTGAAATTTGTTCCTCTGCAGGCTTTCACATTTCTTGCTCGTCCTGACCTCAAAAAGCCATCAAGCAGATTAGCATTTTCTATTGGTGATTCTAATAAGCCAAAAGCAAGGGACAATATAACAGCTGAGATGAAAATAAGATGCTTTTCTCTGACTATTTTGGACAGCTTGTGTGGAATGGTTTGCACCACACATATTAAGCTTTCCCTATCTATTTAAAAAGCATATTTTATTTCTTGAGTTTGTATCTGTATTTTGTTTTCAGCTGTCTCCACTTTTTGATGCCACAATCACCAACATCAAGCTAGCAACTCACGGTGGACTTGAGGCAATGAATGCGGTGCTTATTTCTTCTTTTGCTGCATCAACTTTCAATATTCATCTAGAAGCATGGGAGCCACTTGTTGAACCATTTGATGGAATATTTAAGTAAGAAAACTAGTCTCAATTTTTATTTTTTATTTTTAATTTTGTAATTTTTTGTGTTTCTCCAACTTATCTGGTATCCACTGACACTGAATGATTATTATTTTTTCTTGGAAGACTTGAAACATATGATACCAATTTAATCCAACCAGTAAGGGTGGCCAAAAGACTGCGAATTGCTTCTACTAGCATTTTGAATGCGAACCTCAGTGCAGCAAATGTAGATACCTTTGCACAAACCATGGAATCATGGAGAAGGCAGAGGGAACTCGAAGACAAAGCAATGAGATTGATTGAGGTATAATGTTGTCATGCGTTTCACTTTTGCATGTTCCTCCTGCTTGTTATTTGGGTTTTTTTATTAGCTGTCTCTTTACTTCCTCAGGAAGCTTCTGGACCTGATGCAGCAGACCAAGAATCAACCCAGTTGGCTTTGGATGAAGATGATTTTCAGACTGTGGTTGTCGAAAATAAACTTGGGTGTGACATATACCTGAGGAAAGCTCAGCAGAGTTTTGATTCCATCAAGTTGGTGCAGCATAATGATAGTGCTTCTTTGTGGATTCCACCACCAAGACTTTCTGACAGATTGAATGTTCCAGATGAATCAAAGGAATCTCGATGTTATGCTGGAATACAGATAGTTGAAGCAAAGGTCATCGTTTTCAAGCCATACCACTCAGTTGTTTACTTTCCAGATTGTTTTTACGATTATTAAACATTTTTATTAATGTTTTAGTTTCAATTCTCTACAGGGTTTACCTCTTCTTGATGATGGAAATAGTCATCACTTCTTCTGTGCTTTGCGCCTGCTTGTGGACAACCAGGAAGCTAGTTCACAAAAGCTTTTCCCTCAAAGCGCACGAACAAAGTGTGTTAAGCCAGTAGTTATCAAATTAAATGATTATAATGAAGGCACGGCTAGGTGGAATGAACTTTTCATCTTTGAAGTCCCACGGAAGGTATTGAATACTGAAAAAACAAGCTACAAGCCTTGCTGCTAATTAAATAGTTAGAAACAGAATATGTGAACACAAGCCTCTAGAAATGAATGTGCTATAATACAATAAACATTTACTTTCGCAAAAATTATGAAGGACCAACAAACAATATTTCCATTTACTTTTGTTTATGTGGAGTTTATCATCATGATCCTCATTAATATTATCAGAAGTCGTTTCATCATAAGTTTTCACTCCTTTCTTACTGCAATTACCACGTTCCAAATTTCCAAAATGAATTCTAGACCTTCTAATTTCTGTTCTATGTGATTGAATTTTTATTTTTTTATATGGGTTTTTCTGAAATGGATTTCTTCTTATATATTTATCATAGGGAATGGCTAAATTGGAGGTAGAAGTGACTAACCTAGCTGCAAAGGCTGGTAAAGGTATCAATTCATCACATTAACTAGAAAATTCCGCTCACACTTCTCTGTGCTTTACATTCTCTTTTGAATGAAGAGCTATGCTTAATTTGTTGTGGTTCTTAGATATTGATTATTGAAGAAATAATTTGGCCCATACCAACTAGTCAAATAATTTCAATAATTGATGTTACCCAATTACCCATGCACTTCTTTATTGTTATATAATCACTTTAGTTAGGGGGGAAGTTTAGAAAACCAATGAAGTGCCAAAAAATGATAACAACATGGAAAATTTTCTGTCCCAATAGATAAACTACGAGAGAATTCTCTCATCCTAAGCTGTAGCTGTCAAACGAAGACAGTTACGGAATGAGACCCCAAATGCATAATTTCTATTACTTATTAAGAATACCTAATCCTAGGACTCCTACTAAACAGAAACTAACCCTAAAGCAGCAATGTCCCAATGTGCTAATGAAAATGTGTAGTTGAGTCAGTGATATTTGCCTTAACACCATCACTGGAGGAAGATCTTCCTATGTGCTTAGTTACCATGAGCCCATTCTTTTGTGTCACCTCTTAAAGTTTGTCATTGTGATCGCAACTCGGTTGCATAGATTAACATGAGTCATTTCAGCATGCTTTTACCTAGGTCACCTATCCCGAAATCACCTCAGAACACAGGTATAACTATGCTTACTAGTGTACCTCTAAAGAGGAAAAACCTTGTTGATGTGCATCCTTAACAGTTTAAGCTTTTAGTTGAGTAGTCATTTACTTCATCTAACATAGTATTAGAGCCTTAGCTCTCGAATTTGAGTCCCACCGTCCCTCGTTTGTTGTTTTCCACGTGCAATTATAACTCTATAGAACTCCTACCAAACATAAAACTATTTTGTAATTTATTTTATACATATGTATAGATATATATATGGAGAGGGTGTAATTATATATAATAGCAGAAGCCATAGATTACAATATTAGAGAAAGATAGAAGAACTACCAATGACAACCAAGAGAAGACAGAGAGATTGTATGCATATTTCTATCTAAAATACTCCACTTCAGCTTCTCTTCACTGAATAACCACTGTGATGTATGCCTATGCATAGAACTCTTTGCTTAAAATTGATATCCTATATTTTATTATAACGCAAAATATAAGCCTAATGAAATCATTATAATTATTGGTGATGGTGGTAGCGCTGCTGCTGCTGTTACTGTTTTGTGTTAATATGTATGACAAGATTACTTTGAGGATATTGTATGATTATTTTTCTATGCTGGTGATCTTGGAGTTCTTTGCATTTTAGGTGAGGTTGTGGGTGCATGTTCATTTCCCGTTGGACATGGTGCAAGCATGTTGAAAAAGGTTTCTTCTGTTAAGATGCTTCACCAAACAACCAATAATCAGAGTATTGAAACTTATCCATTAAAAAGAAGGGTAAGTTGGCATTGATTTTATTTTAATGCTAATACCTTTGGCTGTGTCCATTATTATAACTTTGTTTTGTTGGTTTTATTTTTCAGAGCCAGTATTCTTGTGAATCTAGTTCTTGTTGCCTTCTTGTTTCCACTGCTTTCATTGAAAAGAGCATGGTTAGTGACTATGACAAACGGGGAAATGGAAAAGATTTAGAAGGGGATATTGGTTTCTGTGTTGCACTGGGTCCAGAAGGTCCATGGGATGGTATTCGTTCATTACTTCCACTATCAGTGATTACCCGCAAACTGAAAGATGAATTTGTAGCTTTGGAGGTTTCTATGAAAAATGGGAAGAAGCATGCTGTTTTCAGGGGCCTTGCTGCAGTTACTAATGATTCTGATATCAAATTGGATATTTCAACTTGCCATCTCTCTGTGATTAGCGGTCATGATAGTCCTTCAAGGAAAGTTCCTAAAAACATTGTGATTGAAGAGATATTTGAAAATCAACAGTATCATCCAGTATCTGGTTGGGGTAACAATCAGTATGGTTCTCACGGTAAAGACCCGTTGCGCTGGAGCACAAGAGATTATTCATATTCATCTAAAGTGAGCAAATTTTTACTTGTTTAGAAGGTGTTGGGTCTCATACTTCATTTGAACTAACCAATATACATTAATTTTATTCATATTCTTTTTGAAGGAACTCTTTGAACCCGCGCTCTCCCCAGGATGGACATGGGCTTCAACATGGACTATTGACAAATCTCAGTTTGTTGATGCTGATGGGTGGGCTTATGGGATTGATTATCAAAGCTTAAAATGGCCACCAAGTTCACCCATGTCGGGGACAAAATCTGTCGGTGATACCGTTCGCAGAAGGCGCTGGACTCGCACTAGGCAAGAAGTTGATGACTGGAACACAAGTAGCCGAACTTTTGTTGATGTTACAATATGTCCAGGTTGCTCTACAGTTTTACCCTGGAGAAGCATGTCTAGGGATTCTAACCAATGTTTGAGAATACGCCCTGCCATTGATCCTTCTCAAGCTTCCTATGCTTGGGGACGTCCAGTTTCCATTGAAAAGGATTCTTTCTCTGTTGAGCAAGGTTCAATATCTCGCCAAAGTAGCTTGAAGCAAGGAAATAAGATTCCAATTTCTCCGTTGAGGCTAGATTTACTGGAGAAGAAGGACCTTCTATGGTGTTGTCCTGGATCTAGTGGTAAATTATTTTGGCTTTCCATTGGCACAGATGCATCTGTTCTTCACACAGATCTGAATGCTCCTGTTTATGATTGGAAAATATCTGCCAGCTCTCCACTAAGGTTGGAGAATAGACTTCCTTGTTCTGCAGAATTCAAAGTTTGGGAAAGGCTGAGGGATGGTAAAAACGTAGAAAGACAGCACGGTTTTGTATCATCACGTGGGATTGTGCACATATACTCTGCTGACATTAGGAATCCAATATATGTGATGCTATTCGTTCAGGGTGGCTGGGTAATGGAGAAGGTACACTTTCACTGTTTGTGTAGTTTCCTGCATATTCATATATTTTTGTCTAGATGGAAATGATAGTTTCCAAAAGATTTTCCATGTTATAATCTTTATATCACTTTATTATTCAGGACCCTGTTCTTATTTTGGATTTGGCATGTGGTAATCATGTTTCCTCATTTTGGATGCTTCACCAGCTTAGGAAAAGGTAAGTTGTTTCAGATATTAGTTTCTTACTTCTAAATTAGTAGGGGTCTATCTCCTAGAGATGAATTTTTGCATAGGTGTTCCAATATCCTATTCTCCTCTATTTTACCAAAATTTAGTTTCACTGCTGCTCATTTTCTCTGGGATTGATGCTTGTTTTCTTAACCTTAAATCATATTTCCCTTCACATTTTCTAGGAAAAACTGAAGTGCATGTGTAGATGCATTGTAAGAAACAAAAATACATTAAGTAAGCTTTAGCTACAATGTGAAGGAGCCAGAAAGATGAAAGCTATATCCAAACTGATAAATTAACACTTACCCCCAACATCATACTTTGTGAAATGGTCAGCCACCTCATTTTCACCTCAACTTGTGATGAAACAAGTTGTGTTTATTTTGCAGATTGCATAGAAACAATATCAAGATAATGCATATTGCATCTCTTAAATCCTGCAAAAATCTGTATGTTATGAAACTTTCAAGCCAAATCTTTTAGGTTTCGTCAAACTTGAACTCTGTGTTCCCCTGACCAACAAACAATTTTCTTATAATAAGCTTTACTCTCTCTCTCTCTTTCTACTCCAACAAAAGGTTGTCTGAAGAGAAAAATAAACCTTAATAGCGGACCTTCTTTGAGGTCATTAGATTGGTTGTTCTAGTTAAGAATCATTTTATATTCACCTTTTTATTTGGGGATGATTTATGCAGGAGGTTGCGAGTCAGCATTGAGCGTGATTTGGGGGGAACTGCAGCTTCTCCCAAAACAATAAGGTTTTTTGTTCCATATTGGATAAATAATAACTCCTCTCTCCCATTGGCTTATAGAGTGGTGGAGATTGAACCACCAGAAAGTGCTGAAGTGGATTCTCTTCTAATTTCCAAAGCTGTCAAATCTGCCAAATCAGCATTAAAATATCCTTCCAGTCCAGTGGTTAGGGGACAGATTGGTAGGAGGAAAAATGTTCAAGTACTAGAAGCTATTGAAGACACTAGTCCAACACCAAGTATGCTTTCTCCGCAAGACTATGTTGGTCGTGGCGGTATTATGCTGTTCTCATCAAAGAATGATATGTATTTGTCTCCAAGGGTGGGCATAGCTGTTGCTACTCGAAATTCTGATCATTTTAGCCCTGGGGTATCACTACTAGAGCTGGAGAAAAAGGTGAATGGAGACTGTTATTCATCAATTTGAGGATGACATCATTCCTGCCCTTTTTTCATTTTACTTGTTTATTTAGTTTTTGGACTGACTTTTCATATATATATTGATTTGACTCTTTCAGCAAAGAGTTGATGTGAGAGCTTTCCACCCGGATGGGACTTACTACAAACTTTCAGCTGTGCTACAGATGACTTCTGATAGAACAAAGGTAGACTTACTCTCTTATAATCAATACATTACATCTTTTTGGATTCATTTTGCATTTGACTTTCGTTTGTTATAGGCAGTTGATCTGACTAACTTTTTTTCATGTAATTGTGAATATGGTATAGTTATTTTCCTGCATGCTAGTATGGCAAAAAATCTGTGTAACCTAGCTGTAGAATGGGATACGTAAGCTGCTGTTTTATAAATGTTTTGTGAACATATAAACTGATCCTTTTGACTTATAAGCATTAAAATTATTTTTGTTTTATATTTCAAGTTTTGTAGAGTTCATATTATGTGCCGAGATACACATAAGCAACAATAAAACAGAGAAAATTTCCCATTATGGCCTTGCCGATTATTTGGAAAATTTCATTGGAAGAATAACCAATAGATGCAGTGTTTATGTGTTCTTCAAGTTATGTTAATGAATACAAATCCAATTGTGGAAGTTTGTGGATACGCATATGTGTATGTATTTTGGAGAGAGTTTGTGGATAGAATTTCTCTGTATATATAAAGATGAGGTGAGTGGGAGTAGGAATGATGCGTTATTGGGTTTGTAATGCCATATTAATCCAAACATGAGTTTCGTTAACTTACACTACAACATGCTAAAGTTTTGATATATGCTAGACTTGTTGCATCTAAGATTCTACCCTTAACCCTAACCCATATCTCTCTCCAAAGAAAGTTTGAGGTTCTACTTCCTCTCGTAGTGAATTGGTTTCCGTGTTTGGCTAATTATTCAACTGTTGGAGTGAGTGAGATCTAGTGTCAAGCATTTTATGTTGCTCTTATCTCTTTTTTGCCTAATCTACCCTTTAAACAACACATCAGTACATTCACTCTCGGAAACTGGACTCTTCTAAGAGTTTCTAAGTCTTGTATTCTCTACAGCCAAAATTTATTTAGAAATCAACTATATTTGATACCATTTTATGCAATTGTATAAAATTCATCGTTGTAGACTTGTTGATCTGCATCAAACCATGTTATATCCTTCTGGTATTAATTCTTGTCAGTCCTTATTTTGTTTATATTTTAGCGCAAAGGCAATCTATCTGCAACCAATAGCATTTTTTGAATTGCTTTCAACAACTATATCAGGGTGGGAACTGATATGGTTTCCAAGAACGGCTTTGAGGGTGAGGACAATGACCAAGTTTTGATTAATTGAGTGAGAGAGTATAATATAGGAGAACTCGAGAAAACTCATTAAGTATTAGAACTAGGTAGATCGCTCTACATTTTCTTTTGCACCATGCTTAGCAAAATAATCCACAACCTCATTGACCCTACAAGAGATATGTTCGAAAATGATGAAAGAAAACATTTCTATGGCAAGACAGGACTTGTTTATGTTGAAATTCAGCTTCCAAGAAGGTGAAGAACCCAATGTCCAAGCGATCTGTTCATGGTAGCTTAAATAATATTTAATTAAAATTTGGCATGATGTTGATTCCATTCCCATTGCGGTTATTAAATGTAGGTTAAGTGGTCAAGTCATTATGTCATTGTTCATTTTCTCCCATCACATTATTAAATGCATGAACTTTTGAGCAATTTCTCTTGTACTGATTTGGTTTTATTTGCAAGATATTATGGATAGCCAGTCTTTTGATAACATTATCTGTGCCCATATGTAGGTGGTACATTTTCAACCGCACACTGTGTTTATCAACAGAGTTGGGGACAGCATATGCATACAGCAATGTGATACTGAATCTCTTGAATGGCTTCATCCAACTGAAGCTCCAAAACATTTTCGGTGGCATTCTGACAAGGCTGAATGGCTTAAGGTTAGTCTAATCAACCATACCCATTATGAACATATTCTCCTTAATATATTTGTTACTTATTTTATTCCTCTTATTGCTTAAGTTGCGGATGGAGGGATACCAGTGGAGTGCACCGTTCTCCATTGGCTCTGAAGGTCAAATGTCTATATGTTTAAGAAGTGAATTTGGAAAAGATTTAATGTATGTGTCGGTGAAAGTAAGAGGAGGGACAAAATCCTCAAGCTATGAAGTTATCTTCCGCCCCAATTGTTTTTCAAGTCCTTACAGGTAATTTGCTAATTGACATTCCTTGTGATGTTTGTTTACTGTGGAAGCGAGCCAATAGTTAGCAGTTGTCACCCTGCAGTGATATTTGACTAGAATATGCAATAATGCATTTCTTACTTTAGCAAAGGAGCTAGGTTTGTGTCTCTAAAACCTTTATGTCGCATATAATGTGAGATTATTATGTGGCATGTGAGTTATACATTGTACATTTTCTGACCCATTTTAAAGGTTCTTATTTTACCTGGACATGATCCTTACAGAGTAGGGAATGCGAAGTTAGAATGTGTCTGCATGATTTTACCTAAAATGCAGTAGTTGGGATATAGTAGTGCTGCATAATGAGAGCAAGTGATAAAATGGAAAGATATTAGAATTTTGGATTGTGTTGGTTTTGGTTGCCTCAAAGGGAAAATGGGTGTGATAAATAGATGTGGTGATATTTGTCCAGCTGTTCTTGGTTCCATTTACAGGGGATGGTTGTGAAAATAGACAAGTTTCTGAAGAGTTTTATGTGATGAATATAAATGAAAATAATGAAAATTCAAGATTAAAAAATCTGGTAAAAAAATGATATGTGATTTCTGATTCTTGTGCACACAGTGCAAATAGGATATGTTGAGTAGTTTTTCTTTAATCCTATAGGATGTCTAATAGTAAGAGCCTGGCTTTGGTGTCTCAGTTTATGCTTTTTCCGATACAACCTGTTTGCTTTCCAGTTTAGTTTCCAAAGTACAAGGTTAAGACTTCTTTTGGCCATTATGTAAGGTTAGGATCCCATGCATCCAAATATCTTATTATTTATTAATTTTGGCATCAATAGACTTAGCATGGATTTTCTGCATTTACACAGAGCTAGGTTTTGACTGTAGGAGATATCTTCAGATACACTACTTGTTTAGATCAAAACTGTTCATCTTGACAATGATAAATAAAGTTTTTGATCAATTGTATTGTCTGTTTTAGGCATCAGCATGAAATTTTATTCCAGTAAGTTCATCTTATATGTTTCTAAATGCAATCCATTTTCAGGATTGAAAATCACTCTTTCTACCTAGCTATACGATTTCGTCAAGTCAATGGTTCTGAGGAATCTTGGAGGCTTCTACTACCTAATGCTGCTACTTCTTTTTCGTGGGAGGATCTTGGTAGAGAACAATATTTGGAACTGTTACTAGAAGGAGATGATCCCATGACATCACAGATATACAATATTGATGAAATTAAAGATCATCTCCCCATTCAGGTGTCTGGAGGACATTGGAGAGGACTACGAGTCTCCGTAATTAGGGAAGAGAAAGTAAATGTTGTTAAAATAGACTGGATAGAAGAAAATGAAGTGCCAATACTATTAAATCGAACTCTATCATCTGTCCAGCAAATCTCTGACACTAAATCACATCTTCAGCCATCATCAAATGCCTCAGATTGCGAGTTTCACCTTATTCTTGAAGTTGCAGAGCTTGGCTTGTCTGTTGTTGATCATACTCCAGAAGAGATATTATATTTGTCCTTACAAAATTTCTTCCTATCTTATTCTACCGGATTGGGTGCTGGAATTAATCGGTAAAGTTTTTGGTTGTATTACTTTACCCCAGGCCAACATTTTCTTTCTTATTCTTTTTTTTTAATTATTATTTTATTCTATTTTGTACTATCTAATTATTCTGCTTTTTCTTTTGACTTAGGCTAAAAGTAAGGATGGGGGGAATTCAGGTGGATAATCAATTGCCTTTAACCCCAATGCCCGTGCTCTTTCGACCACAACGATTTGTGGAGGAGACTGATTATGTTTTGAAGCTTTCTATCACACAACAGTCTAGTGGATCTCTAGACATGTGCATATATCCTTATATAGGTTTGCAAGTGAGTATATTAAATGTGTCTCTGGCTCACTGCTTAGATTTTTTATTTCTCATTGCTCATATACTTGAACAATCTCATCAGGGACCTGAAAATACTGCATTTGTGATTAATATTCATGAGCCAATTATTTGGCGGCTCCACGGTCTTATCCAGCAAGCCAATATCTCCAGGATGTTTGATGCTCAGACCACTTCAGTTTCAGTTGATCCCATTGTTCAAATTGGGTATATTTTGTGCTTATCTTTGCCAACTCTACTTTATGCATCTAGTTTTATGAAATTTAAATCCACGTATTCTATTTTGCTAGGGTTCTTAATATTTCAGAAGTTCGTTTCAAAGTAACCATGGCTATGTCCCCAACTCAACGACCTGTGGGTGTCCTTGGATTTTGGGCAAGCTTAATGACCGCTCTTGGAAATACTGAAAATATGCCTGTAAGCTCTTTGCATAAGTTGACTTGATGATACTGCTTGAAATTGCTTTGAGTTACTAAATGTGAAAGGATTCAATACTGAGATGACTAACGAAGGCTGTAAGCACATTACACATTCCCATATGTTAGCAGTATAATATTAGGAAAAGGTGAACTAAGAAAGAAGTATCATGCTATTTTGGCCAAGTATTATCAATAATCTATAAAAATGAATGTGTTAATTGTTTTTTGTCACTATTCTTTTCTTATTATGTTTTCTGTTCTCTATATGGCTGCACGGTGGAAATCTAGAATTCCTCCTTTTGTAGATGCTTGTAAAAAGATAATCAAAACCTTTAGAGCCAATAAAGACCAGGAAGATTGATTCAAGAATAGCTCATCTTTTGAGCTCTGTCGTAGAATTCTGACCTTCCATGTTTCAGAGATCGTTACTAATCAATAAGTTAGGGGAAAATGGTATTGAAGATTTTAGATTAACTGAAAGTCTTGTTTTATGAATCATGGTGATGCTATTAAAATGCCACTGATATTTCTGTTGTTGTTTTATTAGGTCCGGATAAATCAGAGATTTCAGGAAAATGTATCTATGAGCTATAGTATTCTTGTCGGTAATGCTATCTCAAACATAAAAAAGGATGTCCTCAGTCAGCCACTGCAGCTGCTTTCTGGGGTTGATATTTTGGGCAATGCCAGCAGTGCACTAGGACACATGAGCAAAGGTGTCGCTGCCTTATCAATGGACAAGAAATTCATTCAAAGCCGAAGACAGGTTATTATTTTTTAACAACCAAGTACCTAGTTTCGTTTAATAGTTCATGAAATCACAGAACATATTAACTATATTTCATGGCTCTGGAGATCTTGCTTGTGTCTCACAATATCTAATTGTGCATAACCATGGATGTGTCCTTGAGATGAAATGCATGCTTGCAGTTCTTCCCTTGAGATGTATCCATATTTTTTAATGAGCGATGCATTCATTTTCGACCATTTTGTACGATCTGTTTGGTACAGGATAACAAAGGTGTTGAGGACTTCGGTGATGTCATTCGAGAGGGCGGTGGGGCATTGGCTAAGGGCTTATTCCGAGGAGTCACTGGCATTCTAACAAAGCCTCTTGAAGGTGCAAAAGCATCAGGCGTTGAGGGCTTTGTACAAGGTGTTGGAAAGGGATTGATAGGTGCTGCTGCGCAACCAGTTAGTGGTGTTTTAGATCTTTTGTCAAAAACTACAGAAGGTGCAAATGCAATGAGAATGAAGATTACATCAGCTATTGCTTCAGATGATCAACTCCTTCGCAGAAGGCTGCCTCGAGCCATTGGTGGTGACAATTTGCTTAGGCCGTATGATGACTACAAAGCACAGGGCCAGGTACATAACCAGACTTGTGCTGCATCCGCTGCTCCTTAATGAAAATTATTATATTTAGGTAGCATGATTCTGACATATGTTCTCTTCTGCCATGATGAAGGCAATACTGCAATTAGCAGAGTGTGGATCATTTTTCGTTCAGGTCGACCTTTTCAAAGTGCGTGGGAAGTTTGCCTTAACAGATGCATATGAAGATCATTTCTCACTTCCCAAGGGCAGGATCATTCTGGTTACTCACCGAAGAGTGATACTATTGCAGGTTAGTTCATGAGGAGTAATGGGGATAACAAGATTTGATTTGATTTGATTTGTTGGTTCATTCTAAAACTTACAGTTCTTCCATTGGTGTTTTTCAGCAACCATCCAATCTGATTGGACAGAAAAAATTCAACCCTGCTAGAGATCCATGTTCTGTACTGTGGGATGTGGTCTGGGATGATTTGGTGACAATGGAACTGATACACGGAAAGAGGGATCATCCTAGTGCCCCTCCATCGCGGGTTATTCTATATTTACACAGTGGTAAATCATTAGATGCCAAGGATCAGAATCATCGCATTATAAAGTGCAGCCACGATTCTAGTCAAGCATTTGATGTTTATACTTCAATCGAACAAGCTAGATCTACATATGGGCCAGCATTTTCAACGGTATGCATATATCCTTGGTTACTTTTGATCATCCATTCATGTGTATTCAATAAAAGTAATAATAATGATAATAATTTATGTGGCAGGCCCCTTCCCTGCAGAAGAGGAAAGTGACAAAACCCTACTCTCCTTTGATTGATGCGGCGCCGAGTCCCACAGGAGTAGGAGTAGGAGCAGGAGTGTACATGATGAATTCGCCAAACCAGATGATGCCTACATCCAATTCTACACTTGGAGCTGTGAATACTGACTGACTAAATGACATCTAACAGTGGTAAGCTAGGCTAGCTCAGTGCCCGAGTAAAAAGAAGAATGAATGGCTGTTCTGTGTTGTTCATCATCTTTGCATCTTTTGCCATCACATAATAATAAGTGGATCGATCGGGTGTGGATGGAGTTTAAAGCTAGATGGCTCGGGGATGGATCGTTGGATTGGATCATCCACATTGATTTGCTAGTCTCTACATATAAATATGTATGTATGTGAAATAAAAACTAATCAGCTATAGGGTCAGCAGCAGCAGCAGCAGCAGCATTTTTTCTGGGAATGATGTAATAGGTACTTAATTACTTGTGTATAAACCAAACAAACCTTAGTCTATAGATTTCTTGAGTTACCATATCATATTATTGTATCAATCATGAGGTATCTTCAATTATCTGACATTTGGTATAAAATAACAATGTGCAATTGTTGGGAGTACCACAACATGTCTCCTTTATTGACAAAATAGCCCCTAAAGAATATTATGCTAATTCAATCAATCCAGCAAGCAAATATTATTCAAATCTAACTTCAAAAATACATTGACACAAAATCATAAGGCAAATTTTAACGTATTAACAAAATAATGTTCATAATACTACCAAAAAAAGAAAAAGACTAAATTGTTAAAATTTGCTTACGATTTTATAAAATTTTATATCTGGGTGAATCTTATTTAATTTAGACGGATTTAAAAATTGAGATTTTGAAAGATAAAAATTTGATTATTTTTAAAAAATTTTAATTTAACGCAATCTCATAAAATTAAAATAGTTTAAAAAATATAATAGGAGTATCACATCTTTCTTCTACAATTTATTTCTGGTTTAATTTGAAAAATATCATAACCGCCGGTTATAAACAGAGAACCGAACCGGCGGTTCGGAACCGTGCGTCTTCTCTTCTCTTCTCTTTTCTTCTCTTCTTCGCCGTCGTCGGTCAGTGGGTAAGAGAATTAAGGTTATGGATATCATCAGCGCACTCAACTCGCCTCAACGATTCGCACTTGCTGATAGGAATAGGAATTGGCAGGTGGCATTAGATGCCCGCAACCGCAAGTGTTACCATCTTTCTTCATTATCGCTATCTTGTTTGAGTCAAAGGTGCAGCAGCAGCTCAGCCTCAGCAGCAACAGTGGCCGCAGCCACCGGGAAAAATAATAACCATAATAAATCAAAAAGGGGTGGTAATCACAGTTTTTTTGCCAGGCCAGATGAAACTACAGGCCCTTTTCCCGAAGCTATTCTTCTCAGAGAGGTAGGTCACTTTAGCTGTTTTTCTTGACTATGTAATTCTGGTTTCAATTGAAGCTAATGTGCTTCTGTTGTCTAATGATTGATTTTTTTACGATTTGGTTGATACCATGGGATGGAAAGATGACCTCACATCAACATTATACATTCCATATTTCTTCAATCTCAAGTTGCTGACTTGCTTATTGTTTTGACAGAGAAAGGTTGAGGAAGACGGTATGCTTGTGCCTGAGTTTGCAGATGCTGAAGAACGTGAGTACTTACTTACTTTTGTTTATTTTCTTCAATCCAGGCAGAAAACATCTTATATGTGGTAGATGGAACTTAATCTAGGCTTTCAAATTCTGATTTGCAGGTGAACTTTTTGAGGCTCTGAATCTGCAGCTTGAAAGTACTATGAATGTAGAACAAAGTGAGAACATTCACTCACTCTGCCTCTTATTATCATAATGTATCTGTAATTGGTGCATGATTACTTAGTTTATAATGCACATTAGTACATAATGCTTGAGGGGACTTTATTTGGTTACAAACTCAAGTAATTTCTAGTACAACCAATAAAAAGGGCATTGATTGCATCTGTGCATTTCAAAGCATAAGACATATTGCAAGTTGTGTTTATTCTCCCTAAGTAAACGCTTCATGTTATATCTGGGCAGTGCGGCACTATGAAGTGGTATATCTGATCCATGAGGATTGCAGAGATGAGGTTGAAAATGTCAACACCAAGGTTCGAGGTAACGTTTTGCTTTCACTTTTCCAAGTCAAACTCTGATATTGTTGTTCATCTGGTTAGCAATGAGCTTGATTCTTGTTCTATTAGACAAGCTTTGTGGGGCATATAAACAATGCCTGAGAATTTATGAAATGTTTGGTAGAATTCTTGAAGGAAAAGAAGGGAAAGATTTGGAGATTTAGTGACTGGGGCTTGCGAAGGCTGGCATACAAGATACGAAAGGCGAACAATGCCCACTATATCCTAATGAATTTTGAGCTGGAAGCGAAATGGATCAATGATTTCAAGACCTTATTAGACCGAGATGAGAGAGTGATCCGGCACCTTGTGATGAAGCGAGACAAAGCCGAGACAGAAGATTGCCCACCACCTCCTGAGTTCCGGACATTACGTGATGCTGCAGGTATGAGTGATGAGGATGAGGATGAGGATGAGGATGAGGATGAAGACTGGGATGATGATGATGATGAGGAGGAGGAGGAGGAGGAGGAGGGTGTAATCTATGTGGATGATAGTGATGATGACAATGTGGATGATAGAGGGAGAAGAAAGTTGAAAGCAACAGTGTAGGTTAGAAGAGTAGTATAGAGATTAGAAACAAATGCCGCTTAGTTGAGATTTTAGGAACTTTTATGTTGCATATCTGTATGTTATTTATTATTTTGGACATTACACTTGTTTTTGCTATTCAAGGAATTATGCCTTTGTGGGAAAGTGTCATTATAATGACTAAAATACCTTCCTGTAAGTGCCACTAATAATTTTTTGTGCCTTCAATTTCTATTTGATTTCAGGATCTTCTGATTTTGGCTTGTAGCAATGCCGGAAATAGAAACAGCCTTACAGTGGCTCAAATGAATTTTAGAGATTCTCATTTCTAACTATAAGGTCATATGCCAGCCTTCTATTTCTTCAACTTTACACATTTCTCTCTGTTTTTGCAAGGCCATGGAATGAAAAAGGCAAATCTGTCCCACTTGCGAGACGTAGAAGACTTTATCCACGATTTTCTGATCATTATATTGGAGCATCCAATGTGCGAAAAGGATGGGTGGCAGTTTAAAATATGCTAGGTTTCATGAAGAAATGTAATTTGATTATTATCCATATGGTGGGAGGTAATTACATGACTATTAACTGTCGGTTTTATTGTTCATCTCTGGTGGTGAAGTCAAGAACACACAGGACTAGGGAAAGAGATGTTTATGGTTAAACTTGAGTAAGTGTATTCTACTGTTGTTTGATTATGTGCTTTCATCATTGTTTTGCATGTAAATTGATGATGGAGTTTTAAGTATGCAAATAGCTTAGAACTCCTTATCATAACCTGGAGGACCTTGGTGAGTTGAAGTATATTTTATTACGGCATATATATTCAGGCTTACGTCATGATGTTTTAAACTTTGTGCTCATTAGATTTTGTACAAGACCAGCTCTTGTTTTTATCGGCTGAAGGAAGCAAACTAGTCTGAATAAGAATCTCAAATCTTGTTCAAATTCCAGACGTGGAAACAATGTACTTGAAGCTGTCTATAAAAACAATGTGCTAAATATTACTATCTAAAACTTTCCATCTCTTATGAATCAATAAACCACTTTTTCCTCAAAAAGGAAGCTGTCTGTAACAATTTGCTAACTATCTTTCTAAGTTTCAGTCGTTTATTTGGTCCTTCCCGTAACATGATATTGAAGCTACAATTCATTGCGGAGAATGGCTATCTATGGTGGGTGGTTCTACCACTGGAGATCTGCAGATCAGGTATTGCCTAGATACTGTGAAAATTAAAATCAAATACTTACAAAGTTTGTTTGGTGGCGTATTAATCCACTTATTTTTATTATTCATTTAAAATAATTTAATTATTTTTCTGCCAAAGTATTATATCGTAAATTTATTTTTTATTTAATATATTATATACAATAAAATATTAAAAATATTCTATCAAATATTTAAATAGTTATTACTTCTAGACTATAATTTTAAAATTCACTATTTCAAAATATACGAAACACCAAAATACAATCATGGTAAATAAATAAGGCATACAAATTAATAATAAATAATTGAAAAAGATTACTTGACCAAAATAAAGAGTAAAAATTATTAGACCCATTCAAATTCAATTTTTTTATTTTTGATCCCGTACAAATATAATTATCAAAACTAGTCCCACCAAAAAAATTACTTATTATTTCTAGTCTCATCGTTCAAATTTTAACGGTTTCGGCTAACGTGGCTGTTACGGATGCTAACTTGGAATCTGACTCGAACACAATACGCCCGTGTTGCACAAAACACGCCCGTGTTTATAATACACCTCAGCGGACCAATTTGAGACTACAACACGAGCGTGTTATATGGAACCCTAGCCCCACATGTTGTTGACAAAAACCCTAGCTCCACGTGTTTCCCATTTCAAATCTATTTCACTCAAATTCTCTCTTATTTCTTCCCCATTCCAGCCCCACTTCTCCAATCTATTAACCTCACTTTCCATACATTATATTTTATCTCTTTGAAGTGAAAAATATTCTCGTGGAATCTATTGTGGAGGTAATTTTTAATTTGTTTTTTTCATATCTTTATTGTCTCTTATGGTATAAAAAATAATAATATGTATAAGTTGTATATTCTAGTGATTAATGGATTATATTGTATAAAAAGTTGAATATTATAGAAATAAGTTTTATATAATGTATTGTTTCATAATTTATGCATAATTTTTTGTATTTTATAATTAGTGTATTCAATATGTGTTATATCCTCATTTGTATTGTAGGAGAAAATTATTTATCGTAAAAATGAGTTATGATAAAGGAAAATGTATCGAAGAAATATACGATGAAGATGTAAATTTGGATTGCAATGAAATTCGAGAAGAAGATTAGTGGAATGAAATGCTTAATGAATCGGATTTTGAGGATTCCGATTATATGATGGATGAACAAGATTCAGAGGATGATAGGATTGATTGGTCATTGTTCGAGAGTAATGTTGATATAAATGAGTTTAATGAAAATCAAAGTGTCGTGGTGCACCAAAATTCCGAAGATGACATGTCATTTGGTGATTCTCAAGAAAAAGATTTAACCATGTTTGTTGAATCCGATGTTGATGAAATGGAATCGTATGCCATTTATGATCCAGCGTCAAAGTATGATTCCACTTTTAGTCTTAGAATGATTTTTAGCTCTAAAAAAGAATTTAAGGAGGCGGTCCACAATCACGCTATCAAGACAATGAGAAGTTTGAAATTTGTCAAGAATGATAAAAGAAGAGTTTATGTCCGATGTGTTGTTGAGAATTGCAATTGGAAAATGAATGTATTAAAGGTGAATGAGCAAACATCTTTTCAACTAAGGACATATAATTGCAATCATGATTGTATATGCGACTTGAATATGAAGAATGTGAAGTCGAAATGGCTTGCAAGGAAGTATGAGTCGTTGTTTCGATCAGATTCTAAACGACGTATAAAAGGGTTTAGGACAGACGTCACATAAGACATTAGATGCAATATATCCCAACAGCAAGCATACAGAGAACGAAAATGGGCACTGAAGGCAATTGAAGGTGATGCTGAAGAGCAATATGGAAATTTGTGGGACTATGCTGAAGCTTTACGACAGTCTAATCCTGGGTCAACTGTTTTGATGCAATTGGAAGACGAATTTTTGAATGGACGACGCAGATTTAGCAAGTATTACATATGTTTGAAATCGCTTGTACGTGGGTTTCAGTCTGGAAGTCGACCTATCATTGGGGTGGATGGTTGTCACCTAAAAGATCCTTGCCAAGGCATTCTTTTGACTGCAATTGGAATTGATCCCAACAATGAGTTGTTTCCTTTGGCATATGCTGTTGTCGGGAGTGAGACGCGCGAAGCGTGGGAATGGTTTTTCACTCTTCTAATGGAGGATTTGAACATAGAGCACGAGGGTTATACATTTATATCTGACAAACAAAAAGGTCTTGTTCCGGCCATGGAAAAGATTTTCCCTCAATGCGAAAAAAGATTTTGTGTTCGACATTTGTATGGAAATATGAAAACAGTTGGATTTAAGGGTCTTGCATATAAAAGATTGATTTGGATGGCCGCCGACGCAAGTACTGTCCCCGACTTTGAGGAGGTGATGAAGGAGATTCAAGAGTTGGATCCGAAATGCATTGATTGACTTGCCGACAAGCCACCGTCTCAGTGGTCAAGATCGCATTTTGCTACATACGAGTATCGATCGATGCTGGTTCATTTTAATATATGTTAGTTCCATACGAATTAGTAATTTATTAGTACTAATAGAGAGATGATGTCATGAATGACGTCATACTAATCTGATTTTACATTTTAAAAAATACACTATAAGTTAAAATAAATAAATAAAGAGTAAAAATCATTATTAGCCCATTCAAATCCAATTTTTTCATTTTTGGTTTCATACAAAAACAATTATTAAAACTAGTCCCACCCAAAAAATTACTTATCATTTCTAGTCCCACCGTTCAAATTTTGACGGTTTCGGCTGACGTGGCTATTACGGATGCTGACTTGGAATATGACTCGGACACAACACGCCCGTGTTGCACAAAACACGCCCGTGTTTATAATACACCTCAGCAGACCAATTTGAAACTCCAACACGGGCGTGTTATATAGAACACGGCCGTGTTTCTACATAATACACGGGCATGTTCATTAAAACACGGCCATGTTGTACCATTAAAAGTTTTGGCGATTAAAATTAGCCGTACACGGCCGTGTTCGACCTCGTTGTTGACAAAAATCCTAACCCCACATGTTCCCCATTTCAAATCTATTTCACTCAAATTCTCTCTCATTTCTTCCCCATTCCAGCCCCACTTCTCCAATCTATTAATCTCACTTTCCATATATTATATTTTATTTCTTTGAAGTGAAGAATATTCTCGTGGAATCTACTTTTGAGGTAATTTTAAATTTGTTTTTTTCATATCTTTATTGTCTTTTATGGTATAAAAAATAATAATATATATAAGTTGTATATTCTAGTGATTAATGAATTATATTGTATGAAAAGTTGAATATTATAGAAATAAGTTTTATATAATGATTTATGCATAATTTTTTGTATTTTATAATTTGTGTATTCAATATGTGTTATATCCTCACTTGTATTGTAGGAGAAAATTATTTATCATAAAAATGAGTTATGATAAAGGAAAATGTATCGAAGAAATATACGATGAAGATGTAAATTTGGATTGCAATGAAATTCGAAAAGAAGATGAGTTGAATGAAATGCTTAATGAATCGGGTTTTGAGGATTCCGATTATATGATGGAAGAACAAGATTCGGAGGATGATAGGAATGATTGGTCATTGTTCGAGAGTAATGTTGATATAAGTAAGTTTAATGAAAATCAAAGTGTCGTGGTGCACCAAAATTCCGAAGATGACATGTCATTTGGTGATTCTCAAGAAAAAGATTTAACCATGTTTGTTGAATCCGATGTTGATGAAATGGAATCGTATGTCATTTATGATCCAGCGTCAAAGTATGATCCCACTTTTAGTCTTGGAATGATTTTTAGCTCTAAAAAACAATTTAAAAGGCGATCCAGAAACACGCTATCAAGACAATGAGAAGTTTGAAATTTGTCAAGAATGATAAAAGAAGAGTTTATGTCCGATGTGCTGTTGAGAACTGCAATTGGAAAATGATGTGTTAAAGGTGAATGATCAAACATCTTTTCAACTAAGGACATATAATTGCAATCATGATTGTATGTGCGACTTGAATGTGAAGAATGTGAAGTCGACATGGCTTGCAAGGAAGTATGAGTCGTTGTTTCGATCAGATTCTAAACGACGTATAAAAGGGTTTAGGACAGACGTCACAGAAGACATTAGATGCAATATATCCCAACAGCAAGCATACTGAGCACGAAAACGGGCACTGAAGGCAATTGAAGGTGATGCTGAAGAGCAATATGGAAATTTGTGGGACTATGCTGAAGCTTTACGACAGTCTAATCCTGGGTCAACTGTTTTGATGCAATTGGAAGGCGAATTTTTGAATGGACGACGCAGATTTAGCAAGTATTACATATGTTTGAAATCGCTTGTACGTGGGTTTCAGTCTGGAAGTCGACCTGTCATTGGGGTGGATGGTTGTCACCTAAAAGATCCTTGCCAAGGCATTCTTTTGACTGCAATTGGAATTGATCCCAACAATGAGTTGTTTCCTTTGGCATATGTTGTTGTCGGGAGTGAGACGCTCGAAGCGTGGGAATGGTTTTTCACTCTTCTAAAGGAGGATTTGAATGTAGAGCACGAGGGTTATACATTTATATGACAAACAAAAAGGTCTTGTTCCGGCCATGGAAAAGATTTTTCCTCAATGCGAAAAAAGATTTTTTGTTCGACATTTGTATGGAAATATGAAAACAGTTAGATTTAAGGGTCTTGCATATAAAAGATTGATTTGGATGGCCGCCGACGCAAGTACTGTCCCAGACTTTAAGGAGGTGATGAAGGAGATTCAAGAGTTGGATCCGAAATGCATTGATTGGCTTGCCGATAGACCCAATAGACATGTTTTGAATTTAAAATAATAATAATAATAAATCAAACCCGATCAAATTTTAGTCGAGTTGTCATGTTGTTAAATAAAATCTGAACTTCTAATTTAAAATCAATTGGTGATTCACCTTGTTTAGTTTTATAAAAAAAAAATTTCGTGGGAAATTTATTGATTCTATAAATTTAAATACAAGCCAACCTAAATTGCATTATTTTAAATTTCACCAAAAAAAATAAAAAACAAACCCCCAGCTAATAAAACTGGAAGAATGTATTATATGTCGTCTAATGTCACGACTGAATTATTCATGCTCGTGAAATATGGGTAAAAATGTCATTTTATCAAAAATTGAAAAACTTGTGGATGTTGTAATATTATTATAGGATTAGCCAATAGAAATATTAATTATTTTTACCGCTAACCACTATTTTATATTTGGTATTATATTATAAACTGTGAACATATAATATATAAGTAAACATATATATATGTATATTATAATATATAGATGTATAGTATATATGTAAAGATATATATATATATATATAATATTATATAATACAATAATCAAATGCAAATGCAGAGAAAAGAGGAAATTGAGAGGAAATTGCAGTGCCTTGTTTCATTTCATTTACAGGTATATTTATAGGCAAACAAACCCCAATATGAAGGAAATAAAAGCAGACATATCGAATACGTAGCACCTTCGTAGGTGCTACGTGTATAACACTCCCCCTTGAATGCTTTTATATAGAGAATGTGTCTTGTTAAAACCTTACTAGGAAAAAACCCTGTGGGATAAAAAAATCCTAGTGAAGGAAAAATAGTACAGCATTCTTGTATCGATTCGCTCCCCCTGATCTGAGCATTATTTGAAATCCCTTAACCGACGCATCCCAATTTTCTTCACCAGTTTTTCAAATGTTGCCGTGGGCAATGCCTTGGTTAATATATCCACCAAATTATTATCTGGTTGAATTTGTTGCACATTAATTTCACCATTTTGTTGCAGATCATGAGTAAAAAAGAATTTTTGTGAAATATGTTTCGTTCTATCTCATTTGATGTAACCTCCTTTTAATTGCGCTATACAAGCTGTATTATCTTCATATAATGTAGTTGTGTGAATTTTATCATCAGGTATTAACCCGCAATATTTTAGAATATGTTGAGTCATTGACCTCAACCAAACACATTCTCGACTAGTTTCATGTATTGCTAATATTTCAGCATGATTTGAAGAAGTGGCAGTTAAAGTTTGTTTCATCGATCTCCAAGAGATCACTGTTTTGCCACAAGTAAATATATAGCCAGTTTGCGACTTGGCTTTATGAGGATCCGATAAATATCCTGCATCGGCAAAACCAATTAATTCATGTCGAGAATCTTGCGAGTAAAATAACCCGAGATCAATTGTTCCTTGGAGATAGTGAAAAATGTGCTTAATCCCGTTCCAATGTCGTCGAGTAGGCGATGAACTGAATCTTGCCAATAAATTTACAGCAAATGATATATCAGGTCAGGTGCTGTTAGCAAGATACATCAATGCGCTTATAGCACTCATATATGGCACTTCTGGGCCAAGTATTTCTTCATTTTTCTCTTTTGGTCTAAATGGATCCTTTGTTGGATCGAGTGCTCTGACGATCATTGGGGCACTTAGCGGATGTGATTTATCCATCAGGAACTGTTTTAGTATCCTTTTGGTATAATTTGATTGGTGGATAAAGATTTCACTTTCCAAATGCTCAATTTGCAGGCCAAGGCAAAACTTAGTTTTTCCAAAATCTTTGATCTCAAACTCCTTTTTCAAATATTCAACAGCTTTCTGGATTTCATCAGGAGTTCCAATTAAATTGAGATTATCGACATATACAGCGATGATTACAAATTCAAACCCATTTTTCTTTATAAAAACACATGGACAGATAGAGTCATTTATATAAACTTCTTTGGTTAAGCTTTCGCTGAGACGATTGTACCACATTCGGCCCGATTGCTTGAGCCCATAAAAAGATTTTTGTAATTTGATGGAATTTGATTCTTTTGGCTTTGATTTGAATAATTCTGGTATGTTAATCCCTTCTGGAATTTTCATGTAGACGTCATTGTCTAAGGAGCCATAAAGATAGGCAGTAACCTCGTCCATCAATCGCATATCAAGATTATTGTGTACTGCTAGGCTCACCAGATACCTAAATATTATTCCATCCATGACCGGCGAATATGTTTCTTCAAAATCAATACCCGGTCTCTGGGAAAAACCCAGGGCTACAAGCCTTACTTTATATCTTGTGATATAATTATTTTCATTTCTTTTTCTCACAAACACTCATCTGTAACCAACAGGTTTCACATTTTTCGGTGTTTGGACTATAGAGCCGAATGCTTGTCGTTTTTTCAATGAGTCTAATTCAGACTTAATTGCGTCTTTCCATTTTGCCCAATCATCTCTTTGCCGACATTCATCAACTGATTTTGGTTCATAATCCTCGTCATCTTTCATTATATCGAGTGCTACAGAATATGCAAATGCATCATCAATATTTGTTTTCTTTCTGTTCCAATATTTTCCACTGGTGGTATAGTTAACAGAAGTTTCAATAACTCCATCATCACTTTCATCAGAATTTTTAGTATCAACCTCTTCAGGGGTTGTACTGACCTTTTCAGGTATCTGATCATTGTTGATCTCTTCACCAGTATTTACAATTTTCTTCTTTCGTGGATTCTTATCTTTGGAATCCAACGGTCTACCACGTTTTACGCGGGCAGTATGCTTATTAGCACTCGGCACTTTCCCTTTTAGGATATTTATTTTAGCCGGTGCATTTGCTACTGCAATATATGATTTTGTAACTCTGACAGCATCATTGAAAGCATCAGGTAATTTATTTGCAATTTTCTGTAAATGCACAATTCTTTGAACTTCAAGTTCACTATGTTTTGTACGAGGGTCAAATTCAAGTGGTATTTTTCACGAAATTTCTTTTTTCAGTTGATTACTGTCTCCCCCTAATGTTGGGAAATGAGATTCATCAAAATGACAGTCTGCAAACCTTGCAGTAAATAAATCACTCGTTGTTGGTTCAACATATTTCGCAATCGAGGGTGATTCATACCCGACATATATACCCAACCTTCTTTGAGGTCCCATTTTCGTGCGTTGAGGTGGTGCAATTGGCACATAAACAGTACACCCAAATATTCGAAGGTGAGATATATTTGGTATTTTTCCAGAAACCAATTGAGTAGGGGAATAACAGTGATAACTTGTCGGCCTTATTTTCACGAGGGTTGTTGCATGCAATATAGCATGTCCCCAACATGATACTGAGAGTTTAGACCTCATTAACAATGGTTTAGCAATTAATTGCAATCTTTTGATTAGGGATTCAGCCAGGCCATTTTGCGTATGTACATGGGGAACAGGGTGTTCCACAGTAATCTCAATTGACATGCAGTAATCATCAAATGTATGTGATGAGTACTCCCCAGCATTATCTAAACGTATTTTCTTTATCGGGTGATCTGGAAATTGTGCTTGCAATTTAATTATTTGTGCAAGTAGTCTAGCAAAAGCTAGATTGCGAGTAGATAACAGACATACGTGTGACCATCGCGTTGACGCGTCAATTAGTACCATGAAATACTTGAAGGGTCCACATGGTGGATCTATTGGTCCACAAATATCACCCTGGATTCTTTCCAGAAAAGCTGGGGATTCAAATCAACCTTTGTTGGAGATGACGTGATTATTAACTTTCCTTGGGAACAGGCAGCACAAGCAAATTCATTCGGACTCAAAATATTTTTCTTTTTCAATGAGTGGCCATTTGAATTTTCAACAATTCGCCTCAGCATTACATTGTTAGGATGCCCAAGTCGATCGTGCCAAGTTTTAAATTCGTTAGTAGTCATTTGGTCTACTAGGTGATATGTTTCAATGGCACTGATTTTTTAGTAATATAAGCCGGAAGAAAATGATGACAATTTTTCTTTCACAATTCTTTTGCCATTCACAACCTGAGTTATCAGAAGTTATTCATTTTCTGTCTCATTCAATGTTTCAATGTGATACCCATTTTTCTGAATATCACTGAAGCTCAGTAAATTCCTTCGAGCTTTGCTCGAGAACAAGGCATTTTCAATTACCATTTTTGTCCCTTTAGGGAGATATACAATAGTTTTTCCTGAGCCTTCAATCATTGTCGATACACCACTGATAGTAACAATTGTGGCCTTTCCCATATTAAGATGGGAGAAATAACTTTTGATTTTCAAAATGTTGTGAGTCGTAGCACTGTCGATAAGGCAGATGTTGTCATCCGCTCCAAAATATTTGGCATCCATATCTTTGCAAGAAGGTAAAAATAATAAAAGACATGTATTAGTAACATAATCAAAATAGACTTATATTATAGGGGATAATACAAAAAGGGGGCAGCAAACATCAAAATAACAAAAGAGATACAACATCATTTTATTATTTAACATCATCAGCTATATCAAGCATATCATCGGCATCCAGGTGCGTGATATTTTCATTCATCACATCGTCAAATGTGTCATCGTGGGCAGTGTGATTTGTTTCGGGGGCAATTCTTCCCTGTCTTTCTTTTGAGGCCCGATAGAGTTCAGTCAAGTGACTGGCTGTGCGACAAACATGGGTCCAATGGCCTTTGATTCCAAACCGGGTGCATTCCTCGCCATTGTTTCTGTTTCTCCCGGTATTGAACCTCTGTTGAGGTCTGTACGGCCTTCTGTCATTATATCGCCGATTTGGGACATATCGGGTCCTGTTTTGATAATTATTGTGACTGTATGCGTTTGCCCGGCCCCGTCCGCGATTCTGATTTCGATCGCGATCAATTCGCTGATTTCTGACTTGCCCACGACCATGCACCGGATTTGCCGGCTGTATTGCATTTGCATCTGGAAATGGATTTGCACATGTCGGCCAAGATTCGTGATTTTTCAACAACAATTCATTATTTTGTTCGGCCAGCAAAAGACAGGTGATCAGCTCAGAATATTTCTAGAAGCCTCTTTCGCGATACTGCTGCTGCAAAACTATGTTAGAGCCATGAAAAGTGGAGAAAGTTTTCTTCATCATATCAGATTCAGATACATTTTCGCCACAATGGCGCAGCCGTGATGTTATTTTAAACATGGCAGAATTATATTCTTGGACTGATTTAAAGTCCTGAAGTCGTAGGCTTTGCCATTCTCTTCGTGCCCTTGGCAACAATGTCAGCCTCAAATGATCATATCTTTCTTTCAATCTCTCCCACAATTCGAGTGCAGATTCCAGCGTGACATATTGCATTTTCAGTGCCTCATCTATGTGATGGCACAAAAAGATCATGGTCTTTGCACGATCTTGGCTCGGGGAGTTTTTATCCCAGGCAATGGTATTTTCCAAGCCCATTGATGCCAGATGCATTTTAACATCGCGAGCTCATGCCATATAATTTTGGTCAGAAACGAAGATAGAGAAATTCCTGTTTGGCAAGGTTAGTCATAATAAACAGATAAAATATGAAATATTACCTTACGGAAATTAAAATATATAATCATGTTGATAACGTGTTGTAATATTATTATAGGATTAGCCAATAGAAATATTAATTATTTTTACCACTAACTACTATTTTATATTTGGTATTATATTATATACTGTGAACATATAATATATAAGTAAACATATATATATGTATATAGATGTGTATATTATAATATATAGATGTATAGTATATATGTAAATATATATATATAATATTATATAATACAGTAATGCAAATGCAGAGAGAGAAGAGAAAATTGAGGGGAAATTGCAGTGCCTTGTTTCATTTCATTTACAGGTATATTTATAGGCAAACAAACCCCAACACAAAAGAAATAAAAACAAACATATCGAATACGTAACACCTTAGTAGGTGCTACGTGTGAATAACAGTGGATATATCCTAAACTTATGTTTATTTATTTAAATAATTTTGTAGGACAATATATAATAATTTTAGATAGTCTATAATATTCTAATGAATTAATGTTTGTCTTTAGATTAGATAGATCTCATCCCTCCATATGATTGTTACTGATAAATTTCGTAACAAAATTTTCTTTTTTAATTTTAGTTTAGAATAATAAAATTTTAAATTGTAATTATTTGATATGATATAAATATATATTGACGATGTTCTGAGTATAATGTTAAATTTTAATGTAATATAATAAATAAAAAATAATTATTTAATTTGATTTTTTATTAAAAATAATAGAATAATAAAATTATGTGTATATATAGTATTTATAAATAATGTTATTTAAAAATTGTGTCAATAGAAAATAATTGTGAATAAACTCAAAATATAAAAATAATACTACTATTTTATTAATAATTATAAATATTATTGACTATTTTTCTTTTAGCTTATGAATGTGTATTTTAGTTTAAGATAACAAAATGATCATGTTTATGTAATATTCCAATAATAAATAATTTTATTGTGATATAATCATTTAAAATAATAAAACAATTGATATGAAAATGGAATAATATTAGCTATCATATTTTCACATATTTTATATAAATTTTAATATAGATAAATAATAATTGACACCCTCATTTTAAATTTTAAATGTCTGTTGTTTTTTTTATTTTCACTTACAAACTTCTTAATTTGTTATTTAGAAAAATAAAAGGCTAAAAATAATAAAAATATATACACTCATAGTTTTTTTAACAGCCACAAATTAAAACAATAATAATAATAATAACTTTAAATAACAATGACAGTATTATCAAAATTTTATGTTTCTTTTAATTGGAATTGGATTTAAAAGTTTAATTTTTTTATTAAAATAATATTTAATCTAATATTTTTTGTGAAATATATATATTTAAAAAAAATTAAAATCTAAATAATAAAAAATTGAATAAAAACTTAAACTAAACCCTTGGGTTGTGTTCTTGTGAATTTTATGATAGATTTTAACTACTTAAACTATTTTTTCTCTTAAAAAATTAAATTAAACAATTTTTCTTTTTTCTTTTATACTCCTTCGTTCCACCACAAATGGCCCAATTTTTTTTGGTATATCTCACAAAAGATGACTCTTTCTATTGTTGGTAAGTTTATCAATATTAAATATACTTAACAAATATAAATCAATTTAATCAAGCTTCCAACATTTTACACTTACGATCCTATCAAAACCCCTTTATTTCTACCTCTTTCCTCAATTAACATATCTACAAAATGATATTCATATTACATATATTTTATTGAAATATAATTATAAAAATATTTAAAATACTAACAACACTATACATATAAAAAATAATAAAATATTATTTTAACTTATTATTAATAAGTTAATAACCTACACTATCTAAAATACCTTATCTCTAACAAAAAATGGATAACAAAAGGCTCCCTCTTTCGAGGGACAAAGAAAGTACTATACTCCCTCCGTCTCATAAGTAAATATTTATTTGTTTTTTGCACATAATTTTAGAAATATTAGTATTATATTGAAATATAGTAAGAATAAAATAAAAATGGCAAAAATAACCTTATTAGTATATATATAATATAAAGGTAATGACATTTACGTAATATAAGTTGTAAGAATATAGTACACTTACTAAAAAAATGAAATGAAATTGAAAAATTAATACTTTGTTATGGGATCGGAGGGAATACTACAAATTTATTTTACATCAAAACATCACATCTAACTTTTATTTATATCACATCAAACAACTATTTAAATTCAAGTTTTTACTATTTAAAAATCTAAACCCAAAAATTAAAATCCACAAACAAACACAGCCTTGATGACTGCGCAATTTAAAACAATAATAATAATAACGAACTCCAAAACAATACATTCAAACTCTATTAAAGACAACAAAACAAACAACTTCAACATGGGTAGAGAAGTGACTCAAGCATTTCTTCAATTTAAGGGTAACAGGACTTTTATTATTTTTTACTACTATTTAGTCTCTATCATTTTCAATAAGAAAAATATTTTTTTTCTTATAAAAGGTTACATGAATTTAGTATTTAAACCAACATCAAAACTACACAAATAAATAAATAAAAACTAATTAAAAAAAAACCACATAAATAAAATAACAGCGTTATTCATCAGTGTTCAATATCCATAGTTCAATCCATTAGGTCACAAATAAATAACATAGGCTGCAACCTCCATAGTTAATTAAACTAATTCCCAATACTGCCTCACATTCAATCACTATGTTGCAACAGAATTTCTAAAATTCCATCAAAACATAAACATACAATACTCACGTTAATTCAAATAAAATAGTAGAGAAAAGCAAGCATATAAAATCAAAGATATAATAAATCTTGCAATTCTACCTTTGTAAAGCCATACAAAAGCTGATGATGCCTGTAATAATGGCCGCCGGACCGTCGTCGATACTGCGTTAATTTGTCTTCGCTTTGGTTGCTGACTTCCTCTTTGACGACCTCCTCGGCATTGAGTTCTTCATGCCAATGAAGAACAGCAGCGCGCCAAGCAATGCCAAACTCTGAAAAAAAAAAATCAATGAGAATTATCTCGCCATTAAAACAATTAAATAGTCTCGGTATTGAATGCGCGCCTGTGTAAACTTAGCAAAGAGTTGAGTGAATTCTTTCTTGTCGGCGTCGTAGTTGTAGAAGTCATACAAGATAGTTGCCGCAATTGCCTGATGCAGAAGCTGTGAATTGAATGAGGAAGAGGGCGTCCGTTAGTAAAAACATTGGTTGTGTTCTTTTGTAGGTTTTACCATAGGTTTTTACTATTTAGATTCTTTTTTCCCTCCAAAAATATCACTTTTCTTTTTATATATTATACTACAAATTTATTTTGCATTCAAAACATCATATCAACGCATCACACAACTATTCAAATTCAATATTTTACTATTAAAAAATCCAAACCCAAAACCTAAAACCCACAAACAAACACACCCGATTCTTTTAAGTTCAGAAAAATCGGTAAATCAAGTTTAATTTAAATGGCCATTACCAGGATGAAGGCGCCAAATGAGCTGCCGACAACAAACAAGAGGCTTCCCAAGGCTTTCATGACAATTGCAGCTAATATCAAGTGTTGCATCTGAAATTAAAGTACGGAGGATTTGTCGATGTGAGAGATAGTTGTGGGACTTGCAGTGTTATAAATGTATATACATTAAAAGCTCCATACTTCTACATGTGGAACTTGAAATCCAGTTTGAGCTGTAATATGCTTGCAGAAGACATTGAATTTTGGTTTTAAATTCTTCGCTGCTGGTCCACCATCAACGCCGAATTCATTGTACCTGCAAATATTTAATCATATACAAATGAAATGATGGAGTATTCAAAACAAATTCGAACTTTAACTTTATAGTAGCAGTTAAAAGGATATTCCCATATATGGTAATTAGAATGGCTGTAAATAGTCATAACCATAAAAGGCTATTGCTAGTTTTTGGGGGAGAAAATTAGTGATTCCAGATATATTTAGTTACACATAATTATATAATTACACATCAAATATATTTATGTGGAATATAGTCATTGCTGCACATTCAGCTCAAATACATGAACTGCTATTCTAATTTAAATTAGCATTATAACCGGCAGCCCATAATTCCGAACTCAATTCCATTTGGGATGGGAAACTGTTTATTAGCACATGACTTAACCAAAATAGACAAATGCAACAGAGAAAGAACCAGTGATCGGAAATGTTCATGACAAGAATCAAGATCTTTAATAAAGGCAGAACTTCGATTGACATGATATCAAAAAACATAAATGAAGACTATTAGGCAAACACACTGTATCCTTTCATAGACAGAGAACTGGAGAATTTGGCAGGAAACCTTGTCAACCAATTACGACAGGACACAATTAATCGTATCAGAGCATCCAAACAAATCGAAATTTGTTGTTTCCATTTTAAAAATTCTACAACAATTAAACCCCTCAGAGAAAGAACCAATTCACCACCAACAGGCAACCACTATTTCAATGCAGCATCGCATTATCCCCACAGATCCCAATTTCTGTCGGAAAAGTTGAAGTATGAAAAGAAAAAATGATTGTAGAAAGGATCCTAATTCGGTAAGAACTATATATGATTGAACACTATCTATATCCAAAAACAGAAATATTTCTCATCCACCAAAGTAAGATGGTATTCATGAAGCACATGGTGCAGAAATGGGGCACCATGCTTCATTGCCGGAAAAAAATGACAATAATAAATATAAACAGGCTGAAATCTCATACACAGTATCCCTATCCGATTATAGATAAAGGTTTACATAAAAGGCATGGGAAATCTCAAAAAAGTAAAGGACACTTAGGTGAAGTGGCAATCAATAGTCAATCATATTAAGTAATCTTTACCGAATCAAAGTATACCATCCAATCGAACTGAACCTCAACTACCTAGATTTTTGTTTTTTTATCAATAAAGCACAGATAATTTTCAAAACTGCACAATAACAAACTTTCAGCTCTACAGAATCCACCAGATCCAGTCAAACTGAACAACGCATAACCTCCTATCGAAATTCGAAATTTCACAAAACAGAAGTACTATAACTACGCACAGATAATAAAATCGCAAGCAGCAGTACAAATCGAAGCGAAACACGAACAATAACAAACCAAAAAAAACGAGCATACAATAATCACAGATCTGCGTTAAATACACAAGCAGCAGCAACTCTTACTCTTGGTAGGCGGAGAGAATGAACACGGAGACGAACAGCACTCTACCGAGGAAGGACACGAACGCCATTGCAGTCCAGCAAGCCTTATCTCCTCTCCGATCAAAGACCTCAACGCAATTTCTTGTAGCAATTGAAGCACAGAGAGATCCAAATTGAGAACGGAGAAGGAAAGGAAGGGAGGAAGGCAGGAGAGATTCGCGAAAAAAGATCGTACCTTTAGGCCGCAGGAGAGAAGAAGAGAGAGTGGAGGAGAGACGGCCGTATTTATACCTCAGCGACATAAGAGAAATCGCTCTAACTGATTTGTCTTATATTGTTGTACGCTTTTAAAATCAAAACTGTGGAACGTGCAATGGTGAGTTGTACACTTTGATTTGACAGTGGTACTATAGCGTGCCAACAATAATTTACATCAACTTAGCAAATATATTCGTGATATGGAAACTATAATTGGATGGGTGTGCTTGGTTTATGCACTTTGTGTTTTTGAATTATTTTTTTATTTAAAAAAAATTAATGAAAAACAATACTCCTTGGTCTCCGCTAAAGGTTACCATTTTCTATTTTCGTCTTTCCCAAAATAAAGTTATTATTTTCTAATTTAGTAGTTGTACTACCTACTTAACATAATAAATATCCTTTGAACTTACAATATATTACACATATGTCATTACTTTTATATTACACCATACTAATAAGAGTATTTTTGTGTTTTTTACTACAATCCAATAAAATACTAATATTCAACCATCTACGTGTAAAAAACAAACGCCACCTTTCCAACGGGATGGAGGGAGTAGTTTTTTTATTTATTTATTTATGTGAGAACCCGCCGCCGCTACCCAAAGTACAGGTAAATCCCCGATCGAACCTAATACCTGCAGATTAGGCCAGACAATAATAGTTTGTTTCCGCTACTTGTGGTTTTTAAAATAAAGTATTTATTAAATACAATATTTGTATATATTTATTGAGAATTGTAAATTTATTCAATACAAAAGATAAATAAAAAAAAATGAGGAGATGAACCCTTTTATTCATTTATTTTTGTTCTCGTGAGAAAATGTTAGGTTATTTTAAAAAGGCAAAATAGCATAATATATATATTTGTGATTTGAGAATTTGCAACAAAAATTGTATTTTTGATGAAATACCCCAAATGTAATAATGAACAAAGATTAAATTGTATTTTTGATGAAATACCCCAAATGTAATAATGAACAAAGATTGAATTAAGTATGTGTGCTAATATTGCGAATATTACATCTTAGGTCTGTCAAAATTAAATTCGAAAAATCAAACTTGGTCGACTTGAAAATTTTTAGATTTGAGTTTGGGTATTTTGGGTTTGTAAAAAGTCGGATCAATTTGAATCCGAAACGAAAAAAAAATCGTATTGTGTTTGAGTCGAGTTTCGGATTGACCTGATAACTCGAAATATAAAAATCAAGTTTGGTTTCGGATTCATATGAAATTATTATTCATTATTATTTTAATGAGTAAATATCATTTTTGGTCTCATTGTATATCACAATTATCAATTTTGGTCTTATAAAAAATTTATCAATTTCGGTCTTATTCAAACTAAAATTTATCAATTTTAGTCCAAGATAACTGACAGAGATTGAACACGACCATGTTGGCTTGAACACGTCCGTGTTGGATGACTCAAAAAAATGACTAGATAACCCAGACAACCAATATTCATTATTTTGCGCTGAACATGAGTGTATTCATGTCTTAGTTCACGGCCATATTATGAACATGGTTGTCTTTTTACCGGTATTCAACCATATTATACTCATATTCACAATTATATTCTCAACACAACCTTGTTTAAACATAGCCATGTTTTTGTTCATATTCACGATCATGTTCTCAACATGGTCATGTTTACAGCCTGTTTTGAATATGATCATATTGTAGGTCATATTTATTAACATTGGCCTTTCTTTGTTCAAATTATTTAAGATATATTTATATTTCAACAAAAATACTTTTTACAATTATTTAAAAATATAAAGATAATTATATTTTAAAAAATGATTGAAAAAAAAATGTGATAAAAATAATAAATTAATACATACTCCATTTTTTATAATCAAAATTATAATCATGCATTAATTATATAAATTATTGATGTTATTTTCAAAATTTTCTAGTTAAAATATTTTAGTAAAATTTTTAAAATAATTTATAATTTATAATTTCAAAAATAAAAACTATAAATACTATTTTAAATGTACTATATTTTAACTAAAATAATTTATAATCATGCATTAAATATATAATGCAAATAAATCTTACCCGGTTTTATTATCACAAGCATATTCGTATTTACGAATTAATTGAGGGTTTTGTGTTTTTTAAGTTTATGGCGCAACCTTTTTTGAGAAAACCGCTAGGGTTTCTGCCGTTACTCTCACAATGATGCGTCTAGACCTAGGATCACAACTCTAATATATATCTTTTATTATTAATTGGTCTCATCACACAATTAATAAGTTACCGAATTTTTGTACATAAGAAACCCACACTTACTAAACACATTTAAACTTAATAAATTAATAGATCACTTGATATATGTTTAACATGATTGATAGCCAAAATAGTTACATTCAACTCACAATTGGATTTTTAATCCAGTAATTGGGTAAATGTATACTGAATAACCTTACGAGCTCATGAAAATTTTGTTATCAGATCCTTTAATGTATATTACAAATTTTATCTATAAATCACATTAATGTGGATCAAAGCGGTTTGTATTTATCACATTGGGATCGATCAATGGTCACAATATCAATATAACCAAATATTCGATCAAGTGCGAATACACAACATGAAAGTTTAATCTGATCTTAACATGTCTATTTCTAATTGATCCACCTTAACTTTAATTCAGAACAACTGAATGTTGAATTAAAACTGAACACTAAACAATATATATTGAATATTGCATTATAAAATAAAGTAACTTTAACTATATTTGAACATTAATAATCAGCTCCCACTAAATTGAAATATCGAAATATAATTTCGCTCTCAAAAGAGCAACATGTTCACTATAGAACTTAGGTGACAACCTTTTAGTAATTAAGCAGATCCGCAATTATAAAAGTTGTAGGAATATGTTTAATAGTCATGATATGAAGCCATACTATTAAATAAATAAATAAATAAATAATAATAAAGTACTAGTTTCAACTAATTTTGAATTTTGGAAGAGATTAAAACTTTATATGTGAATGAACAATAATAACCGAATTTGTCCAAAACAGAAATTAAAATTGAATTTCGACTAAAGATGCTACCCAAAAAATGTCTCGTCCAAATCCAAATAATAATCAGTACTTCATACACAATCTCAAATTGTCAGCGTCTTCAACTTTAAATTTCTTGTCGTCGCCCATATAAATGTATCTTTCACCATCAATTAACTTTCGGCAATAAAGACAATCTTGCATAGACACACTGATATGAGTAGTTGAACCAAAATCCACCCCCAAGTGTGTCTATGAACTTAAATTATTTTAATTTCAATACAAACCAAAGTAAGAAAAGTGTCTTTCATCACGCCTCATTCGTGATACTTATCACAATCCTTATTCTCATATTCAACCTTCTTGCAAAAGAAGCAAGTGTTCTCATCGAGATGAGCCTGATAAGATGGAGATAAAGTAATAGCAAGATCAATATGATCAATATGTCATCCGAAAGATCTAACTTAAGTGTTCTCAATTTAGAAGCAGTATCAGACATGTTTAGGATATATTCTCTTATGTTTTATTTGTCGTTGTTCCTCATGGTAAATGAAACTCATGAGAAAAGTACTCATTTCCGCCTTATCGCATTTGGTAAAACGTTTTTTAATTTTGACAATGAATCTCTTGGTCATAGTGAGATATCATACCCTGAAAATTTATAGAGTACTTTTCTTAATGATCATCAAACTTAGGTGATTAGACTTATCTCACTTCTCAAACAACTGCTTTTCATATGCAGTATCTTTAGTCATATGAATGGATTGGTCTACTTTTAATGTCAAGTCAAAATTCATGCAGTCTAAATGAATCAATATTGCTTCTTTCTAGTATCTAGAGTTGTTCCATATAGTATTAGGACCGTACAAATATACACATAAATATTCATAAAGCATAATGAAGTTAAAAAATAATGCATTCTCATCCAAGATACTAAGTGCAACATCAATGATCAATCTTTGGATCAATAACATTGATTGTTAGCAGTCATTTTATTGCAATAATCATATGCGGATAATAAATAATGTCAAACGGGTTGATGCATTATTTACATAAGTTAAAGTCATATAATCATTTCATACATATCATCGCAGATGTGCATTTTATTCTGTCAATTATCTATTGCCTTTGGGCCAAAGAATAATCATATGAATTAAAATACACATACAAAATTGTGTTATTAAGAAAAAATCTCATATAAAAGAGGTTACTTTGGCAACTTCAAATACTTGATTTTCACCGTCAAAACACAACAAGCATTATTCTTAAACCAAATTAGAATCAGAATCACTTTCAATGCATGTGGGTCTAATCCCATAAAAATAAAAAATGTGTATAAGCAACTGAATGCACATGTCTATATGCAACTGAATGCACGTATGTAAATTTATAAAATAAACTAGCAATCATATAACAAGTTATCGAGCAACATCAGCAATTGTCTTTTGGACAAATTACTGGCTCGCCAGTGATGATCTTGTTTTGACAATTAAATATTGACAATAAAGTAGTGTGTCAAACAATACCCCGTCTTTGGACAAATCTATTATTCACACACAAATAATCAAAGTATCATCACCACATTCAATGTCACTAAACATACTTGTAACTACTTAATCGCTGACTTACCTTTGGGTCAATCAGCATTCTTATAAGTCACACACAGAACTGTCTAATATATAAAATAAATTGATTTACACGGCAGATGCTACTTTGGCAATATAATTATTTTAACAAATTCATAAAATATATTATATTAATTTATTGTTAATTAAATTCATCTTAAAATTCTTATGTATCAAATACAAATAAAAATTTTAACAACAATTAATTTGTGAACTCATTAGAATAATCAAGTAGTCCAAAAAAATACTAAATACAACGGAATTACACAGACAACATATATGTCACCCAAAAAAATTATAAATTAATAGATTAAGTAATTATAGTCGAATTTGAATAAATATATAATGTCAAAAAACACATGTTCTTGTATCTTTAATTTAATTGGACTATTAAACAAATCAAAAAAAAATCTGCAATTCCGATTATTCATAAAAGCAATAAAATAGATATAATACACACATATATGATTATTCACATACTTGCAACTACTTCAATTATATATCAATCAATACTACCAAAGTTAATTGATCTAATTATACCAAAATTGTTGATTCTATTATATATATATATATATATATATATGACTCCATACAGATAGATGCAAAACTTACATCAAGAACACATATATTCAAATTGATCCAATTCATTATATGTCTGATGAGTGGTAATCCAAATACATAAAAAATTTATTTTCAGATTATAATTGCCGAATAACAAAATTATTGAACCAAAATAAATAAATAAATAAATATGGTCAAATAATTTCTGAATTTCTAATAAAAAAAATTAATTAGCCACACCAACAATAGAAAATATTGCAAAATTTAGTGGAGAATATTTCATTATAAAATATCATTGAATGTCAATTCATGACAATACATAATAACTCAATAAATAAATAGGCATAATATGAAGTAGATTTTAAAGTGGAATATGCCTTAAATGTGTTTATATGTAAATTCATAGGATGAATCAATATGTACGGATTCATTACACATATTTGATTCTACAATTAAGAAATCAATTGGATGAGTAAATGGAAATTCATAATGAAAATTCACATAAATTTGATTCCGGTTTAAACATATCTCAATAATTCAACACGGAAATGCTCTGATATTAATCGTTGGAATTTATCAGGTCGTGTTAAAATAAAGCAAATAAATCTGACATGATTCCATTATCACAAGTGGATTCAAATCTAGTTTATGAGAAAACCGCTAGAATTTCTGCGGTTACTCTCACGATGAAATATAAAAAGTAATGGATACTGCGTCTAGAATTGGGATCAAAGCCCCAATGTATATAACTTATTATTAATTGACATCATCACTCAATTAATAAGTTATCGGGTTTCTGCACATAGAAAGTCCGCAAATACTAAATACATTTAAGTCCAATAAATTAATTAGATGACTTAATATGAGCTTAACCTAACCAGTAGCCCAAATAATTACGTTCAATCCACAATTAAATTTTTAATCCAACAATTATAAATCTATAATGCATAATTTATTTATAGGTAATTTTCTTGAACTTTTGAAATATAAATATCATCAAAATCTACCAATAAATGTAATTATAGACTCAAATTTTTCGAAAAAAATAGTCAATTGACATTTTTCAAAATGTAAAAGGAACTATTATTAACGAGAATTGTAATAAATAGTTTTCGCTTTTAAAAATGAAGCTTGAAATAGTTCAACAAATAAGCAAATCTTTATAATTTCAATTAATAATTGTGAAGAGGTGAATGATTGAACAATTTTTTGAAATAGTGCATTGGCATTTTTGTACGGTCATTATTATTATTATTATTTAGTTTTTGCACTTTTATTTTCAAAATATCTATATTAATAATTTTTTATTTTATCATTACAGTCTATTCAAATAAAAAAAAATTATTTTATTTATCTTTAGTAAAAATAATTTTTAACTAAATATCAAAATACTATTATTTTTACTTTTCATATTACTTTAATATCAAATGTAAAATAGACATTGCACTACTTTATTATACTATATATTTATAAAATACTAATTTATTTTAATTTGTGTGCAAAAGTCAAATATAAAATTTAGCGATAGACAAAGCAGGTATAAGTGATAGAATTAAGGGTTTAAAGCATAAACATGCGGATAAAAATAAGCAAGCACTCTATATCTATTGTTTTATTCATCAACTTTAATTAGTGGTTGTGATATCTTTAAATAATAATAAAACAGTTGGTAGGTTTTTCAATTATCCTATTATAATTGTGAATATAGTTGGTGCATCATATAAAAAATGATGATCTTATAAAAATCTTATGGAGTGTATAAACAGTGTGTTGTTAAAAATATTGAAAATGACAAAAATAAAGAAAAAAATCTAATTCGAACAAACCAGGCTAGTTCAGCTCTTTGAAATAGGTTTTTCATTTGGTTAGTTTCATCATTGGTGTTGATGTTCTTCAGCGGTATTTGATTTTTTAAAATATCGAATTAGACAACGCAAGAAATTTCCATCAAATATGTCAATTTGTTATTATTGAAATTTTCAATCAAATTTAATAATCTGCAAATTAGATTCGATAAAACAAGTCACGCTAAAAAGACTATACCTGTCAAACAAACTTACAATAGAAATATTGGCAAGACAAAATTGTCCATAATTCCCTTATAGTTTCAAAACTCAGCGTAAATCTCCTATTTACATTAAAAATTGCACGGAGCCCCCTTATACTTTCAAAATTGTTGCATGAAATTCCTTGTGGTTTCGAAACTCATTGTAAATTTTTACTTTACTTTTTTAAAAAAAAATGTTTAACGTCCTCTTATACTTTAAAAAATATTGCATGAAACTCCCCCGTACAAAAAATATACTCCCTCCGTCCTGTATTTATATATTTATTTGTTTTTTGCACGGGGTTTTAGAAATATTAGTATTATATTGAGATAAAGAAGAAATAAAGATAAAAAAACTAAAGTAACCCTATTAGTATTGTATAATATAAAAGTAATGACATTAGTGTAATATATTGTAAATTAGAAAGGTATTTATAATATTAGATAAATAGTACAATTACTAAAAAAATCAAATGGATACTTTGTTATGGGACTGACCAAAATGGAAAAATGGATAAATTATTAAGGGACGGAGAAAGCATATAATAAATCATCATCCCATCATACAACGGAGGTTTAGGGTTTATAGGAATAAAGTTTTATGAACATTTTCTAAAATATATGAAAACATCGTATAATTTTTAAAATACAAAGAAATTTTACGTAGAAGTTACTAGCAATTTTATCCATTCATAATAAACTAAGAAGTTTAAAAGGCAAAAAAAAAAAAAAAAAAAATTTGAAAAAGAAAATAACAAAGAAAAAAAAGTCTTACAATTATCCAATAGGACATGACATACAAAGGGTCGACGACACGTCTAACTAACCAATCACATAAAGTGTCGGGGGACACGTGGCATGGTATCTTAACGTGCCTTGTTTTGATTCGTTATGTCTCTTTTGTATTTTTCCTATTGTTATAATTTCAATGCCCTTTTGTAAATAAAATAAAATAAAATAAAAAATAAAATGTTATCCTTTCATTAACAATAAATATTTTAATGGTTATGAATAAAACTGTGAGGGAAAATAATCCACATATATGATTTTTTTTTTGAAATTATTAACAAAAATAATTAATTGATGGTTGAGAAATTAAAGTAATATCACGTGACTGTGAAACAGATCACGGATCTTGGCTTTAATTAATAATGTCATTAATATCCAGTGTGATTTTATTTCTCCTGTCTAATTTCCATGTTACTAAGTTTAATTGAAAATCTATCCATAATGCATTCGAAATATAGTTGTCACGAATTTTCACGTTATAAAATAAAATTAAAAAAAAAAATCACTTGTATACTAATACTCCCTCCGTCTCATGTTGAATGTCTGAGTTACGGTAGACACGGAAATTTAAAATAAATATAATTAGTAGATAATTAAAAATATATTAATAAAAATAATTATTTTATAATATAAATAATTATAAATTAAAGTTAAGATAACTAATTAGTTTAATTAAAACTAAAAAAAATTAAATTAGAAATTTTAAAATGATATTAAAGTGTATAATCATTTTCTTAAAAAAAATAAAATGACATGGGATGTAAGACTGACAGAAACGGCAATGTGGACATGGTAGGTGAGACAGAAGAAGGAGTATAACACAAGTCAAGTTATACTCTCTCCGTCCAGTTATAGAATATACATATTTCTAATTTTTATTGTTCAATTATAAAATAATTATTTCAAAATATCTATTTTTTTTTTCACAAATCTTTTTATTTTATCATCACACCATACTTTTACACTAAAATGCAAATACAAAATTATCTTTATACTACTTTTAACTACAAACTATAATTAAAATATTATTATTTTTTAAATTTTACGTCAAAAATAATGTATATTTATAACCGAACAGAAAGAAGTTTTATTTATGTTACTCCAATTTATATTTATCTTTTATCTTTTTTTTTTCTTTTGATATTATACAAAAATATTTTTTATTTTTAATAAAAAGATAATGCACGATTTTCTTATTTTTACTGTAAAAATGACAAAATTAAAAATTCATACTCCCTCCGTCCCATAAATATAGTCTTAATTAGGTTGGATACGAGATTTACGGAATATTGATATTATATTAATAGTTGGTAAAAAGTATGAATAAAAGACTTTTTGGCCCTTGTGAGTGTATTAATGTAAAAAGTAGTCATAATTGTGTAATAAAAATAAAAAAGTAATGGTAGTTTTATGGTAATATAGTTATTTATGGAAATAAGACTATTATTTTGAAACAGACAAAAATGGTAAACAAAACTATTGTATCGAGACGGATGGAGTATTTAATTTTGAACTAAAAAATCTAAACATATAGTTGGATAATAGAAGATATAAAATATTATTATTTTAACAATGTAAAAATAGAAGTGTATTTGTTTTGTATTCTTGAGTGAAGATATATTCTTGATATTAGTAATGGGAATGGTTAGTATACAAAATAATTTTTTTAAGTGAATCTAATATATATTGTTTCTTCCATCAAATTTATTATTATTTTTTTTAGTCTTATAGTTAAATTTACTATTTATAACAAATGTTACTTTTGTCATTTTTTTTTTTAAAATACCACAATTTTTTTTGATAAAATATTTATTTATTTTTAATACTCTTACACATAATAATAAGAAGCTCTTATAAATGCAAAGAGTTTCCACGTGTTTATATCAATAAAATAATACGAGCATCATGACTCTAATACTATATTAAAGTGGAGTGTTCTCCATTGTTATAAAAAATAAAAATAAAAATACATATTTCCCAATATAAGATAATATTCAATACTATATTTATTAGTAACTATATAAGGTTGAACACACCTAAAATTTAAAATTTCAAGGAAACAACCATCCAATTCAATTTGGAATTGGAATTAGGCGAAAACATAAAATACGTTTTTTGTTATATAATAATGGTAAGTAGAGATATATATACATATATATATATAGTGTCGTGTATTACTCTCTCCGTCCAGTTAAAAAGTATACATATTTCTATTTTGAGACGTCCAATTACAAAGTAACCATTTCATTAAATACCTCATTTTTTCACAAATACCCCTACTTTACATCACATCATTACTTTTATACCAAAAAAGTAAGGGCAAAAATGTCATTTTACTACTTTTACCTACCCACTATAATTAAAATACTATTATTCCTTAATTTCTGCGCCAAAAGTAATTGTATACTTTTAGCTTGGACGGAGGGAGTATATAACAGTATATGTATGTATATATGTGTATTACTTCCTCCGTCTCAATACAATAGTTTTATTTATCATTTTTGTTCATTCCAAAACAATATCACTATAAAATTACTTATACTTTTTTATTTTTATTACACAATTGTCATAGTTTTTTAAACTAATACACTCACAAAGGTAAAAAAGTGTTTTAGTTATACTTTTTACCAACTACCCATATAATATTAATATTCCTTAAATCTCGTGTCCAATCCAATTAAAACTATCATTCTGCAACGGAGGAAGCATTATACTCCCTGCGTCCCATAATAAAGTATCAATTTTTCCATTTTAGTCTGTCCCATAACAAAGTATCAATTTCATTTTTTAAGTAACTGTACTATCTACCTAACATTACAAATACCTTTACAATTTACAATATATTACACAAATGTCATTACCTTTATATCAAATATACTAATAAGGTTATTTTAGTCATTTCTACTTTATTCCTACTATATCCTAATATAATACTAATATTTCTAAAATTACGTGTAAAAAGCAAATGGATACTTAGTTTCGAGACGGAGGGAGTATATATATTTAAGTATGATGCATTACCCAATTTAATAGAGAGAGTCCGTGAGAGGGAGAGAAAGTAAGGAAAATGTAATTAGATCTTGTTCTCATACAACAATATATATATATAGAAGCTATAAAAGGGTAATAAATGGCTATGATAGTGCCAACGAAACATTACATATCATACACGAATTAGATGATAAAACATTCACATGATGTTTACGTCGACATGATTTGTATAACAGATTTTGCCTAATAAGTGATGCGTTGAAATTATAAGCAGTGATATAAATAAATAAGGGTAAATTATATAATATTTATTTTAATAAAAATACACAAAATACTATGTATTTTACTAAAAAAATATAAAATATTTTTTAATAAAATAAATAAATAATCAATCATTTATTTTTATAATTTTTGTAAAAATTGAATAATAATTTATCTCTAAAAAATTATAAAATAAAGAATTAATTAATTATTTATTTATGTATTTATTTATTTTATTTAAAAAAATATTTAAAATATTTTATATTTTTATGTATTTGAATAAAAATTATTTATATTTTCATGCAAATTTTACATTAACAGAAGATCTGACACAATACATAAAAACAACCTTAACAGATGTATTTTGTACACTTTTACTAACGTATAAAAAAATATTATATAATTTAATATTATATAATTTAGCCTATAAATAAAAATACAGTCCAACTGCATTTGACTGCAGGAAAGAGTCACCGGACCCAATGCTCGGGTTTCCAACTAATTAACATTAATTAATTAATTGATTTTAATTAAGCTTGATAATCCCAAAAGTTTACTTCAATCCAGAAAATGCAGCGAATAAAGAACATCAGCGCACCACAGTAGTCGCACCCGAAATTCAAATTTCTTGGTCGCTTCTGCACCATCCTCAAGGAAGGGAAGGGACAGCTCGAGAGCACGACAATGGGTTTCTTCTCGTTCCTCGGAAGGGTGCTCTTCGCTTCAATTTTCATCCTCTCTGCATGGCAAATGTAAAATTGCAATTTTGTTTTTCAAGTTTTTTGTTCGAATTTCTTTTGTTTTTTCGTGTTTCTCGTAATTAGATCTGTTGATTGTGGAGTTGATACTGCCTCCTTTGTGTTCGCCGCGGCGTGTTGCAGATCTAGCTCTTTTCCGTAGCCTTTGTATATATGAAGAAATTACGTAGACGTGAAGCTTGATTTTGCTGTCTTTGTTGAGATTTAGATTCAGTTGTGAGTGAAACGATTCGTCACGTAAAGCTATAACTTGAAGTGTTTGGGGTTTGCCGTTAACAGCAAAAATGAATAGGATTTTTAGGGCAATTTTATGATTAGTTTGTTTTCTTTCATTGATAAGCTTTTTGTTTCTGAAATTCGAATCATAGTTTCCATCTGAGCCAAATTACTCTCTCTCTCTCTCTCTCTATATATATATATTATATTTGTTGTATCTATAAAGAGTATAGCATAATCATATTGTAGCCGTTCATTTGCAGAATCATGGAACTCAATCATATACTAAAATCTATTGACTTGTATTAATTTGAAATATAGGTTTTTTTGTTTGTGGGATTGGGTTTTTGGATTTGGAATTTTGAATAGTAAAAAGTTGAATTTGAATAGCCGGTTGATGTGATATTTTTTAATGTAAAATACATTTATGGTATAATATTAGAAAAAAGGTAATTGTTTGATGTGACAGTGGAAGGAAACAAAAATTTGAATAGTAAAAAATATGTTGGAAAATCCACAAAGAACACATTTCGGCATAGAGTAATTTAATCCGAATTTAAGAAGGTTGGTACTGAAGTTGATTATTTGTGATTTCATGACTTGTCTCTGTGCCTTGTGTGATTATTCAATGCTAAGAAGTTGTTTTCATTTATGTTTCTGTAATGATACTTAACCTAGATTCGAGGTAATTTAAGAACATGAAGTTCGAAAATTATAAGAATGCGTGATCTACCTTGGATAGTTTATTTAAGCTTTTCTCAAATTTGGTATGTTCTTTTTTCGACAATTTTAAGAGTAGTGTTCTTCCATGGATAGTTTATTTAAGCTTTTCTCAAATTTGGTATGTTCTTTTTTTGACAATTTTAAGAGTAGTGTTCTTCCATGGATAGTGTATTTAAGCTTTTCTCAAATATGGGATGTTCTTTTTTCGACAATTTTAAGAATAGTGTTCTTCCATGGATAGTATATTTATGCTTTTGCCTAACGCGTCCAGTGTGTTCAACATGTTCTGTTTTTCCTATTTCTTTCACATCAAAAAGTATACCTCGATCACTGTTTAAAATAGCTCTGAATATTTGGATTTTAGTCGTAAAAGGAAAAGAAATAGGAAAAGGAAATTGTTATACAAGGCTTTGTTAATGTATATTGTTGAGGTAGGAGAATGTTTTAATGCAACTGTCAGGTGAATACACGTGCGAATCCATGACCCGACTATACTATAGCTAGTGAAATTATGACATGGTGCAATGCATGTTGTCTCCCTCGCTCGTTATGTAATATTATCTTGCAAGAGCCTTCTTCTGTTTAAATTCCATACGAGCAAAACCTTAATGGCAATGTTGCAATGAAAATGTTCAATCACCTCCCGATTGCATTATTTTCCTTCTTTTGAAAGACAAGTTGTTCAATTTCAGGTTTAATGAATTCGGAGAGGACGGTGGACCTGCAGCAAAAGAATGGACTCCAAAACTAGCTCTTGTCAAGAACCATATTGATGGAATTATTGGAAAAAACAACTTCCAGATTGATGTATTGCTCGAATCAATTTGACACATCTTACATTTGTCTCTCTGAAATGTTGTCTGCTCACATCTACATTTTACAGGCGAGGACTGTCATTGCCGCCAGTATTTTTCTCAAGGGATTAGGGGGCATCTTATTCGTACTCGGCAGCAATTTCGGCGCTTATCTTCTGGTCATAGCGACTCCCTTACATTCAATATTCCAGAAAATCTACGACAAAGTTAACAGAGTTTCTTACTTTATTCCTGCAGATGCATTATTTGATACCGACAACTCCATTGCTCTACGATTTTTACAACTACAAAGCCGGGGATCCCACATTTTTTAGACTCCTACAAGAATTCCTTCAGGTATGATCTACACAACTGGCGATTCGGCTGCAGCATTGCTTGCGATTGTAGTTTTCTCATATAAAAGTTATTCGGGTTTGCAGTGTGTGGCGTTTGTGGGGGCGCTGCTGTTCTTCGTCGGAATGAAGAACTCGATATTGAGAAAGCAGTTGAAAAAGAACCAAAAGGCTAAGACAGCTTAAGCTTAATTCAGGTTAGTTAGATCAGTTTATTATTATCATTGGGATGGAAAAGAAAAGGTTAGGATTCGAGTTGGGAAATGAAATATGTTTGTGGTATAATTTTTGAATCTGAATTTATTTCCATTTGTATGAGGACATCATGTATCTGTTCTTTTCAGTGGTGTTTTCAATTTTGTGGGATTTATGTCGTATTGAAAATTGTACAAGTGTTAAAAAAGAGAATTGGGACGTTGCTTAAACCTCTGTGACTCATTATTCTTTTTTCTTAAGCAACTTTAGTAAAAATGTAATTAATTTACAATCATTTTACTTCATCAATAAATTTTAGTTTTTACTATAAAAAGTAATACTCCCACCTGTTCCATTCAAATGTTATCATTTTTCATTTTCGTTCGTTCCAAAACAAGGTTTTTATTTTCTAATTTAGTAATTGTACTGTCTAATACCTTTTCAAGACAGATGTCGTTACTTTTATATTACACCGTACTAATAGGAGTATTTTTTATCTTTTTTACTACAATTCAATATAATACTAATATTTAAAAATCTACATGCAAAAAACAAACGCCACCCTTCCAGCCACCGTTCCAACTAGACGAATGGAGTATATATTTTATATATACTCTTAATTTACTATTTTTGTCTCTCTTAAAACAATAGTTTTATTTTTATGAATAATTATATCATCATAAAATTCTCTATATTTTATTATTATTATTACACAAATATCAAAAAAGGTTTTTTTTTATTTATAATTTTTACAAATTACTAATATAATATTAATATTCTTTCAATCACATCTCCAACATAATTAAAACTATATATGTGAGATGGATAGAGTATTTCTCTATATTATTTTATATAATTTTTATATTTATAAATTAATCAAATTATATTTATTTTTACATTATCATAAAAATATATATAATTTATATTAAAAAAATCAATATAATAATATATTTATTTTTTCATAAAAATCAACAGTTGAATACAAAAATATTATTTTTTATATAACACAATCTTTTATACTTTATATTAAAAAAACATCTCAAACTAGAAAATACAAAACAAACATACTCTATGGACTTTTTTTATGAAACACTAATACTGTTTTTTTAAGAATATTGTCAAGAAAGACTATGTGTACAAAATTTTCATTTTTGTTTTAACGGATTTATCGAATTTTATTAAGTTAATTATATATATTAAACAATTTTTTTTTTTTAATTTTAAATCTAAATTTTTATTTAAATATAATATTTTATTAAAAAAATATTTTTTAATTATTATTATAATTTATTTTCTTAACATTATTATTATTTTGAATAGAATATTGGTTTATTTGACTGTCGTTATTATTATTATTAAATATTTCAGATAAAAAGTTAATACTATTATTAAAAATATATAAAAATTATACTGTTTAAATAATTGTATCAAAAGTAAAACAAGTATTAAATTGGACGGTGATAGTATATAAATACGTGACAATAAAAAATTATATATGTGTTTGGTTGAGAGTTTGAACTTTGAATATATATATATAAATAGATATTGATATAATATTTTTAATATGATTTAATTTTTAATATAATAAAAAAAATAAAAAAATAGATATTTAGTTTGATATTTTAAAAAATAAAATAAAATAGTAAATGGTAAAATATAGGCAAAATTCTCCAATCATACACATATGTACCATTTGTTTGCTTTTAGTTTTGGTTTGAATTTCAGGGTGTGTTTGGTAGATTCGGAAAATTGAGTTTGAGTTTGAGTTTGAATTAGATTTGAATTTTAAAATGAGTTTCGACTTTTGTGTATCTTTAAATTTGTAGGTTTAGTTTGAGTTTTGAGGATATGATGTGTATTGATTTAATAGATTGTAAATGTAACGATATATATGTGTATTAAATTAAATTTATGGAATTAATAATTATATGATTTGAATATTATTTTATCTTAATTATAAATAAATATTTAGATTTTTTATTTATTTGTATTGTATAAAATTTTATTATCTACAAAATTAAATACTTCCTCCGTCCTGTTGGAAGATTACCGTTTTCTATTTTCGCCCTTCCCAAAACAAGGTTACAATTTTCTAAGTTAGTAATTGTATTACCTATTTAACATAATAAATACCCTTTCAATTTACAATATATTGCACAAATGCCATTATTTTATATTATACCGTACTAATAGGGGTATTTTTGTTTTTTTTTTTACTACAATACAATATAATACTAATATTAAAAAATATATGTGCAAAACACCATCCTTCCAATGAGACAAAGGGAGTATGTATTTTATATATTTTATTAAATTATAATTATTAAAATAATAAAAAATCAATTTGCCGGAGTTTTGCACATCTCTCGTAAGTTTTGAATATTGAAATTTTGAATTTGATATAAATAATTGTTGATGTAATATTTTGAACGTAACATTAATTTTTAATGTAGTATAAAAAAATAATTATTTAATTTTATATTTTTGTAGAAAAAATATTTATTAATTATAAATTTTTGTTAATATTCCCAAACCAGTACAACCTTATTTATATTGTGCTTGTTAGTTTCAATAACATTTTTTAAAAAATAAAAAATAAAAAGCCTGAAGTGCATTAGGCCCATTCCAAAGTTGTCAGCAGTAGGGTGGGCCACGTAGCCCAATAAGCTCAAACTCATAACCCTTTTGCTGCATCACGACGTCGTTTTAGCTTCACAGAATATACTTCCATGGCGCCGAATACAGAAACAAAACCCGCCAAAATTACCACTCTCAAAATCCTTGGCGCCACTTTTTCCTCCATAAAATATTCACCATTTACCATTTACCATTTACCGCTCCTCCACGCTTCCTGCCATTTCAATTCCAAACCTTCCCTACAAATTTATAGGTATTCAAAACCTCTTCCACCCCTTCGTGTTCCGTCTGTTTCCCTTTCATAGCTTGTGCCCTAACGATGGACATGGAGAAGAAGCCTGCCGGAAAATTGGAATCGGAATCGGAACTTCTGACGAAGGTTGCATCGGCGGTCGGATCAGAAGTCTCGAAGGTCGACATTCTCAAAGCTCTATTTCGATCGGACAACAACTTCGACGCCGCCATTAATCTATTGCTCCATCCTCCCCAAGTAACCGCGCAAAAGACTGTGACGCCCACCGGCGGCGCGAGAATCTCCACTCTTCTGATAAACTCATCAACAGCTACCGAAATAGGCGAAGAAAAACCTACCGATGCGTTGGTAACAACTCCTGTGAAAATCGAAGCAGAGAGCGGAGTGGAGAAATCTCCGACTGAAAAAAGCTCGATAGATTTGGTAAAATCTGAAATTAGAGTGAAAGAGGAGCCTAATGTAGAGGCGAAAAGTTTGATTGCAGTTAAACAGGAATCGGAGAAGGCTATGGTGAATGCACAGCCATTAACAGCCAGAAAATTGACAGAAGACGAGTACAGAAGGATTCAATCTAGGGTTCATGGAGCTAAGTCGAAAGCTGATCAAGAGGATAAAAAAATGGCATTAAGCTGTTTGGTGATTGAGGATGGAGACTTCGCCGAAGAGCCAGACTGGTTGTTGGTAGGGCGGACGGTAATTGCAGGCCTTTCGACTACAAAAGGAAGGAAATTAGAGAACAATGAGATCGTCCATTTCAGTTTTCCGAGCAGCGATCCGAGGAGTAAGAGCAGTGGTTTCTTCATGAGTTCGAAAGCTGCTAATGCTGCATCGAGCATTGTTCGATTCTCGACAAGAAGATTCGGAGAGGTATATATATATATATATTTAAGAACATATCAATGGTTGATCTTGAAAGGTTGAGGATCCTTGTTTGATGATTGATTTGATTTGTTAGATAAAATTCTTGTGTTTGTGGTATTATTAGATTGGTCGTTTGCCGATGGAATGGTCGAAATGTGTCGTCCCTCTTGTGAATTCTTCGAAGGTGAAAGTTCTCGGTCGATGTATAGCTGGGCCGATTAATCTGACTTTGATGCAAGAGATCATGTTATATGTGAGGTATATAGTTATTGCGTTGCTCGTTTTCGTGTTTTGGTTATATCGAATATTGATGTATGCTGATTGTGTCGTTAGCTTTTACATCCATCGATCGGTGTTTACAGTTGAGGGCAATAGGTCGAGCTGGAAGCTCGAGCCTACTAATATCGACGCCACGACGTATCCTCTCTTGACATTGTTTAAACTGCTGAAACTCAAGTCATTTCAGAAGGTTTGCGAATATCTTCCATAGTTTTCGATTCTTGCTTCGCTTGCTTATTCTGCATCCATTGTTCGACAGGCGGAGTTCACCCCGGAAGAGCTCGATTCTCGGAAGCGTTCGCTGAAATTAGATGTACGTTGACGATATACACTATATATCTGTGTATGCGTCGCGGTTCTTGTTTATAAAACTGCTGTTTTCTTCTTACAGGGTGATTTCGACGACACTGCCGGAGTCTTGCCTTCGATGAAGAGGCAAAAGGGTTGCCAGCAACTTCAAGGGCACGAGAAAGACGAGCAGGCGATTACTGAATCATCATTGAACAAGCTTGTAGGCGCCGTCGATATGTATAACTTAGAGGTAGAATCGACGACTAGCTATTTTTATTTGTCGACTGTTATCGTAGCTGTTGTAAACTTAGCGTAATGTTCTCGATCTTTAGGAAATGGAACCTCCGGCGACGCTTACTTGCGACTTGAGGCCCTACCAGAAGCAGGCGCTGCGCTGGATGTCGGGATTGGAAGAAGGCGCAAGCGTCGAAGAAACAGAGAAGACTCTTCATCCTTGCTGGGAAGCTTATCGCGTCTGCGACGAGTATGGAATATAGCGTTCGTTCGACTATTTGTTTTCGATGAGTTTATACGTATGTTTGATCTTATGTTTGTTCTTGATAGGCGAGCTTCGACTATTTACGTCAACGTCTTCTCCGGGGAGGCGATGACGCAGTTTCCAGCAGCGACGCAGATGGCTCGAGGAGGGGTGAGTCTTTTGTTTCGATCGTTTGTACGATTAGTTTATCGCGGGATTTGTAGCTTTCGAATTGACGAGATTACGACGCAGATTTTGGCGGACGCAATGGGGCTCGGGAAAACTGTGATGACGATCGCGCTGATCTTGTCGAGAAAAGGCAAAGGCGTTCGAGAAGATCGAACTGCGCTTGAAGATTCGACTCGGAAGCCTAAAGCTGGCACCCTCATCGTCTGCCCGATGGCTCTACTCGGACAGTGGAAGGTGAGCTCGAAAAACCAATTTTAAGATATGGTATACGATGTTGATGCGATGTTTCGTTCGATAGGATGAGCTCGAGGCGCATTCGAAGCAAGACAGCGTATCGATCTTCATTCATTACGGTGGGGACAGAACCGCCGATCCTAAGGCGATAACCGAGCACGACGTGGTCTTGACGACCTATGGCGTATTGTCAGCATCGTATAAACGTGTAGGAATCTTACATTCGACGACGACGACAATTTCTCTTTTACGTCGGATATGCAGTAATGTTCACGGTTTGGCTGCAGGATTCGGTCGACAGCATCTTCCAGAGAGTCGAATGGCACCGCGTGGTGCTCGACGAAGCCCACACAATCAAATCGTCGAAGACTCAGTGCGCTCAAGCTGCGTTTGCGCTATCCTCGTACTGTCGATGGTGTCTCACCGGCACTCCCCTTCAGGTACCGTCAGTTAGGCGCAGCCAGACCAATTCACTCTTCGATGTCTATTTCCACTGTCTTTATAAGAACATCGTTGTCTGTTTCAGAACAATCTCGAGGACCTTTACAGCCTTCTTTGTTTCTTGCACGTCGAGCCGTGGTGCAACTGGGCATGGTACTCAGTTGAAACTAACATGTTCGAATAATCGAAATCCATTTGCGACGCAAGTAATTGATCCTTTCTTACATTTCAGGTGGAACAAACTGATTCAGAAGCCGTACGAGAATGGCGATCTGCGCGGTCTGAAGTTAGTTAAGGCGATCCTGAGGCCGCTGATGCTGAGACGTACTAAAGAGTCGAAAGACAAAGACGGGAGGTGATCGTAGTTTCTTACAATGTCGTAACTTTTGGTAATCTCCAGATGTAATCTAATCTGTACTGTGTGGTTTCGATTCAGGCCTATCCTCGTTCTCCCGCCTGCGGATATCCAAGTCGTCGAATGCGAGCAATCTGAAGCCGAGCATGACTTCTACGACGCCCTTTTCAAGCGATCCAAGGTAAATCCTGCGCAAAAAAAACATCATTGATTGTTCAATGTCTGAAATTGAACTGTCCGTGTAGGTTCAATTCGACCAATTCGTCGCGCAAGGAAAAGTCCTCCACAACTATGCCAACATCCTTGAGCTCCTCCTCCGACTGCGACAATGCTGCAACCATCCATTCCTCGTCATGAGGTAATAACCAACGCTGTGTCCTAATGCCGCGCTCTGTAATAATACTAAATCGTCGATCATCTTGTCTTCTACAGCCGAGGCGACACACAAACGCACGCAGACTTGAACAAACTCGCCCGAAGGTTCCTCCAGCCGACCTCCTCGGATCTGACATCGCATGCGCCTCCTCGGGCTTATGTCGACGAAGTCATGGAAGGTCTGAAGAATGGCGAGAACACCGAATGCCCGATTTGCCTCGAGTCGGCAGACGACCCTGTCCTGACGCCATGTGCTCATCGAATGTGCCGGGAATGTCTCCTCTCCAGCTGGCAATCGCCGGCCTCCGGATTATGCCCGATCTGCCGGCAAGTTATGAAGAAACAGGAACTCATCACTTGCCCTACCGCAAGCCGTTTCAGAATCGATGTTAATAGCAACTGGAAGGAATCATCGAAAGTATCTAAGCTCATGGATTGCCTGGAATGCATAAGAGAATCGAGATCAGGCGAGAAAAGCATAGTGTTTAGCCAATGGACTTCGTTCATGGATCTTCTAGAAATTCCTCTCAAGCAGAGAAACTTCGAGATCTTAAGATTCGACGGCAAATTATCGCAGAAACAGCGCGAGAAGGTTCTACACGAATTCGCTGAATCCAGCACCAAATCGGTAAAATTTAATATCATTAGCTACCTCAAACTCATCAATCGATTGTGAATTTGAAAAGCTCGATGAATTAATTAATTGATTACCTGTTCGTCGACTGTATAGGTGCTTTTGATGTCGCTCAAAGCAGGCGGCGTAGGGTTGAATCTCACCGCAGCTTCTAATGTCTTCCTAATGGTGAGAATCGTCGTTTTTTGAACTGCGTACGCTTCGTTGTTGCTCTCTGCCATGTCTGATTGCTTGCTTGAGTTCGTGCCTGTGCAGGATCCATGGTGGAATCCGGCGGTGGAGGAGCAAGCGATCATGAGAATCCACCGGATTGGACAGAAGAGGACTGTTCGTGTGCGACGATTCATCGTGAAGGAGACGGTGGAGGAGCGGATGCAGCAAGTGCAAGCGAGGAAGCAGCGGATGATCGCCGGAGCTCTCACCGACGAGGAAGTCCGGTCGGCCAGGATTGAGGAGCTTAAAATGCTTTTCCGGTGAACGGCGAAAAAACAAAGGCCATAGTTTTGAATGGGCTCAATTTTGTATAGCGTTATGCCTAACTTGGGCCTACTTGAAGCCCAATATTGGCCCAGTTTATGAGCCCATTAAACTGCAATTTATTTGTTGATTGGTTCTCGTTTTCGATATGTTTATTCATAATTTTTTTTTATTCTTGTACGGATGTTTTTATTTTAAATATTATATTTAATTTGTTGAAATACTACGTGCTCCTTTTCTTTTGTTTTTTAACAATTTATTAATTTTTTTAATTTGATTTCTTAACAAAATATTTATTTTTTTTGTTTTTAGTAATTGTATTATTTATTTAATATTACAAATACATTTTCAATTTATAATATATTATACAAATATCGTTACTTTTATATCATACAATATTAATAATGGAATTTTAATATTTCTTTTTAATTTCTACTATAAATAAATATAAGATAAAAGGAGTATTTATAATTGTACGACAAAATAACTATTATAAATATAATATATTCTATTAAATATAAATGTGTCTAACTCAAAAGTGACTAGAAGTTATGATTGAGATCTTTGATGAACTAATTTGAATTTGTCAAAATTGACTTAAAAGTTATGTAATTGAATTATTCACTAAATTAGACTTAGAAATATAATTCTCAAGTCCATTAGAGTTTGAAAACATGACTTATTCAGTCAAAATGGAACTAGAGTTGAAAACTCACTTACAATGAAATTGTAGTCGAAAATAGGATTAACTCACTTTTAACATAGCTAACGTCGAAAACATGACTCGTTTCGCTCACAATAGTGCTAGATTCGGAAAACAGAAGTCTTGCCAATGGATATCAAAATAACAACGAAAACGTTATAAAAATGACAGCATAATCGTGGATAAAAGCAGATACATTAATAAAAAATATATATATACATAATTATTAGTCCTAAATATTTTGGGCCCCCGAAGATGATAGCAGTCCACATCGGAGGAGCGGATGAACTGGCCCAAATATCCCTAGTCCAGCCCAACATTGTGAAAAAATCAAATTTGGAAAGTAGATAAATAGTATGGATAAAGTTTGGAGGGGTTGTGAATAATTGATGAGTGGACTAGGTAGTTAAACACAAATAATGAATAAAGTTGTGATATAAAAGAGAAAAGAAGGGACCATTAGGGATGGAAATGTGTCACAACAGACTTTGGCTAAATAAGTCAGACATATTTTGAAGAACTAAGACTATTAGCCTGTAATAAAATGATCATAAAAGTTTTTAAGCCGTCTATTTAAAAGTTTATATAATAATTATTTTTTTAAAAAAAATTCAATCTTAGTAAAAAAAATATATAAAATGCAATAATTATTTGTATGTATATATAATTATAGTTAAAATAAATCAATTTTGTATTTGATTATTATCACTAAATTATTTTTTTTTTAAAAAAATATATAAATACTTTAAAATATACTAATGTTATATATTAAATAAAAAAATATATAAAAATAGGTCTGATAGGCCTAAATTTTTTTATTATATTTTTATTTTTTAAAAAAAATGTTGAAAAAATTATTATATCGCGAAAATATCAACTAATTATCGAAAAATAAAATTCTATAACAAAATTATTTATCGAAATAAATTCGATAATCAATAATAATTTATTGAAATAAATTCGATAATCTCAATAATTTTATCGAAATAAATTCGATAATCAATTTATCAAAATAAATTTGATAATCACAATAACTTTATTGAAATAAATTCGATAATCATCACAATAATTTATTGAGTGGGGTGGAGAGGATTAGAGAGGAAGAACTCCTGTTGGTGTAATAACATTTAATTTGATAATATTGTTTTGTTTAATATTTATTTGAAATGTATTCTTATTTGACTTAAAATGTAATTTGAATTTTTTTAGAAATTTTCATACATAATATAATTTGATAATATTTAATGTACCAAAGTAAATATTATAATTTGATAATTTGAATTTTGAGAATGATATTTATTTGTGAGTTTTTAATTTTGAGTTTTGATTATAAATAGTAAAATTTTGAATTGAAATAATTCGTGATATAAATATGTATTAATACTATTGAATATAAAATTATTTAAATATAATATAATAAAATAAAAACTATTTGATTTAATATTTATTGGAAAAAAATTGAAATACTAAAATCAAACATAAAAAAAATCTCACAATTTGCTAAGTTAATAGGTGAACATACATGCGTTTTTATTGTGACTGTAATAATTTTTAAATTTGAAATTTTGAACACTAAAAGTTTAAATACTTATTTAATACTATAATATAAATTAATATATATAATATTTTAAATAAAAAAATAGTTTTTAATTTAATGTACAAAATAAAAAATAAATATTGAATTTAATATTTTTGAAAAAAAATAAAAAATAAAATAAAAATCTTGTAATAAAAACACAGGTATGATTTTTCAATCAAATGTAACCAAATTTATGCGAGGGCATATTTCTTTTAATTTCACTGCATTTCAGTACATCTTCCATCATTGTATTTCACCTCACCCCAATTTTGGGTGTGTTTGTTTGAGGATTTGAATTTTGAATTGAAATTTTAAATAGTAAAAATTTTGAATTTAAATAATTGTATGATATAATATAAATAAATGTTAATGTGAATGTTTTGAATGTAAAATTAATTTTTAATATAATATAAAAAATAAAAAATAAGTGTTTGATTTGATATTTTTAAGAGAAAAATAAGATGAAGAGTGTATTTAAAATCCAACCCCCAAACAAACACACCCTTAACAAATTGAATTCAATTTTCATGTTTGCCTATTCAATTGCCTACATGAATTAATTATACGTCGCAGTTTGAAGTTCTGTACTTAAACTAAAAATATTCTTATATTTATATAAATATTTTTGTACAAATATCATTATAATAATATTATAAGATATTAGTAAAAATATTTTTGTTATTTTCTCCTAATTTTACTACATTTGCATATAATAATTAATATTAAAAAAATCAGCGTACAAAAACTAAATGAAACCCTACGCCGAAACCTGAGGTGGTACTATCTTCGCAATGCAATCTTTAGTTTAACTATTATAGTCCAAAATAAACAAAAAAATTTAATAATATGATCCACAGCTAATCACATAAGTAAATAAATCTTGAATAAGTAGCCTTATAGTATCTTAAAATCCTTTATGGTTAAAATCTATTGTTTTATTGCAATAAATATGAAAAAGAAAAAAAATAAAAAATAAAATCTTTTAAAATACTATTAACCAAAACTCTTGGATCAATCAAAATTAGTAAGTATATTAATGTATTTTCCAAACCTCACCTCCATCAAGTAGCATTAAAGCAAAAACTCCTCCAAAGAAGATTTTAGAAATTTTGTCGAAACGAATAATCATCAAGTGGCACTCTTTCCAGATTCACGAACTCCGAATGCCTTAGTGAGGACAGTAGAAGTTGACATAAAAATCCAAAGGTCACCCACCATTTCAAAAAGAACCTAACCTGACCTAATCCTCATCCATCCCTGCAGGTTGTTGGTCCCTCCTCGGACCACCGGCCGGTTTTGCCATTATGATCTGCATGCGAAACAAGAATGATGACATTTTACCAAGCAAAGAACAAATGAGTAACTTGCTAATGTAAATTCTACATGGAATTAATCATTTTGACAACCCCAAAGGCAATATGCACTCGTCATCATACTGCTGGAATCAATTAACCATTGCTCTAAGTATAACTGACACTTTGCAGAAATTTGGCAATTATAGTTCCTACGTCCAGTGAATCAAGGGAGAATATATTATAAGTGCCAAATTAACTACTATAAAAAACGGAAACAATGCACATTTCTTTCAAACATGATTGTTCAATTAATTTACAACCCATATATATATATATATATATATATATCAACAAACTAGATCGAGCACGTTTTGTAGAACATTTTCTGAAAAATCAGTTTGTTGAGTAAAAGCTGAAAAGGAAGCAACCTTCAGAGTTGTGATAATAAAAAATAAGGGCATAGCCACATAATGAAAGTTCTTTACCTGATCGACACGCAGAACAGTACAGGCAGCATCAGCTGCATACTTCAGGGCAAAGAATCTGCAAAAAAACAAAATTTCCATTAATAAGCTAGTAAATGATAGCGATTACCAACTCGGCTGGTTGAATCTTCAACACAAATGGCTGACGTCCACACATTGGCACCATGACAATGATGCCACTTAAGATTCAAGCACATATGACATAAAATAGATTGGATGGGTTTATACTTTATAAATTTAAAAACAAGTATGCATAGGCTGGAAACAGCAGTTTCACATAGAGTGAGACTTGGGAAATTATACAGTTGTCCAGATTACACTGCACTAATAATTTCCATAAATCGCATCGCTTGCAATTTAATCTAATATTTCAATGAAAATAAATAATTAAGCATCAACATGAAAAATGGCCAGAAAAAATGTAGGCACAGTTGTATGGACATCAGTTCGGACAATATGTAACCAATATATTTACTTGTATCAAACAGCAACAATTAATACAGAATAATAGACATGTAAATTTGGCACCTACAACTTACTTGGTGATATAGAGATCCCATATCTTCATGGCTGACGCATCCTTGCAAACACCTTCCTCCAAATCAATGCCCACTTTGGTGTTACCAGAAGCATGCTCAGCATATAAAGACGATATAATTTCTATCGCATTAAGCCCAGCATTATCAGACAATGTTTTGGGAACCATTTCAAAACTTTCAGCAAATTTTCCTATGGCATACTGGTCCAATCTGGAATTTATGATTAATTGTGTACATGTGAATAAGCACATAAATATGCATGGAATTATAACGGAAAAATTACATCTAAGCATAAAATAAGAAAGCAAAGCTAGATGATTAAAGGAAATCTGCAAAAACCTTTGCATGCTTTGGGCAAAAACATATTCCCAACTAATATCACAGCCAAACTGAAAGCCTTGGGCTCATAAAAAGAAATAAAAGACTTTTATCCAGAAAAGATCAAAGAACACCAAAAGAGCACACCCAAAAAAGTGTTCAACATATTTCCAATCCAGAGGATTCATAAAATATTTATAACATTATTTTCATCAAGAGAATAAATTAAATGAAAGACGAAACCTCTAAATATTATATGTGAATCTAGTTTGAATTTTAGAATGTCATAGAAATATTTGTAAGGGGGCAGTAATTATAATGAATGAATTTAATTCCTTTATTTTAAAATAAAATATACAATTGAAATCCCCAAGCGTTGTAACAAGTTTAGCTTTCTGTAGAACCCAAAATAAATTTAATATGGTGGAAATATATATTTCCACAAAGAAAAACAGTCATTCGAACCTTATTGTTGGAGCTTATGAATCATAAAATTCAAAACAATTGAGTGGTGGTTATGGTAATTTCGCTAGTCCCCAGGAGAGACTATATATTTTAACCAGTTATTAGGGAAGCAACGGATTAAGTGCCTTTAGAGTAATACACATTTTTCTTTATTACGCCAAGATAATTGTGTTTGGCAGTCGATGTGAAAGGAATATTGCAGGTCAGATAAGTCTACCAAACACTAAAGGTAACGAAGATATATTTGGAAAAAAATGGAACTATGAGCTATGCATAAATATATAAGAGCAAATACCCTGTTTCTTTGAAAGAAAACTCCTTCAGTCTTTTAGCTAGTTCAATTTCAGTTGCTGCTGCACCAGGCACAATCCGACTATCCCTGCACATTGCCTAGTGACAAGAACATGTGAAGTAGGATGAGATATATAGATTTTGAATGATGAGATATTATAATATTATTCACCAAAAGAACTGAAGTTGGTGAAAACTTCAAAGATTTATGAGACATCAAACACCTTATAAGCATTCACACCATCATCAACAGCTCTTTCAAGGTCATCCAATATGCTATCAGTGCTTCCCCGTAGAACAACAGTAGACACAGAGTTTCCACCTTGTTCATTTTTTATAACTGTTACCTACACAACATTAAATAAATCAATGGTCACAGAGAGTCAATGAAAACACTGAAGCACAAAAGAAGTATTGGTTGTCATACTCTAGCCCCGCCTATTTCTTCCACAGAAACAGAATCCACGTAGCCAAGATCATCGGGTGATGGTTGACTAAGCTTTAACTGTTATGTCACGATAAAAAGGTGGTTAGTGAGACAAAATTACCGAGCTTATATCAATTAAATTGTTCACTCACAAGAGCAACAGCACCAGTGGTGCGACAGAACCTCCGTAGTTCAAACTTAGAACTGATCTTTAAGACCATGAGCCTACAAAAAGATAACGTTGAAGTTTATTTTCTCATGGGAGGGGGAAACCATGTTTGTCCAACATGAAAATTATGACTACAAACTTTTAGAGAAGAAACCATCTATTGAATTGTTAAATTGAGCAAATAGAAGCCACATTGGCCAATAGGGGCTCTCAAAGCGCAAAAAATTCAGAGACCTGATGCAATAATCCTAATCCATTAATGTAAGAGTAAGGTGCCAACTAAGTTCAGTCATCAATGTTTTCCCAAGATATAGAAAAATTATTGAATAAATAGGAAAAACACCGCAAAAACTGTGCCAACATGTAAAAGAAAACACAAACACAAAAGCCAAAGCTTACATTCAAACAAAAAAAAATGTAAAAGTTAAAAAAGAAATGAATATAGCATGAAAACATTAACAGTCATCAACAAAGTGGAACATATCTACTTTCAATTCTCCAACCCGCTAAAATATTATAGTGTACACAACTGAAACATCACTTCTGACGTATACAAGATAAGGAGACAACTTATTAAAACTACCAAATAAAAACCATCAACTTGAATGCACACAATAAATACAAAGCATCAAGAGCCCATAAGACTTATGCCACAAGTAAAGAAAATTTTTGCATGAGCAGCTTGAGAAAATTCAATTGAATAATTTAATCAGATCAATTGAGGTTGTACTTGTAACGTTCGCAGAAATGTAATGCCATTTCCCCAACAGCAGCTCCACTAACAATGACTTTTGCACCTGAATCGGCGACCGCTTTGATTAGCTCCTCAACCTTAGCTTCTTCCGTCTTCGCATAATTCTCAAGCTGCAAGTAAAATAATAAGTTATAAACATGCATAACACATGAATATGGCTATAATAATTCCTTACTGGTGTTAAAACTATTTAAAGCACATATAAAACAACTATAATAGGAGAACAAAGTTTTGTATGCGTATGTGCATGGAACTCTGTATTTCAACAAATATTTACCATAGCAAAAAGTAGCCAAATTGCCTCATTCAAATGCAGAACAGTGTTAAAAAGTTATGACAGGAATAAATAAGTTTATTCAAACACCAATTTTTCATTTACTATATCACATATCAACAATCAATTTTATATTCAAAACATCATATTAAACATCTTATAGATCTCATCAAAACCCTAATTCATTTCAAATTTATACTATTACCACAAACAAACAAACCCAAAAATTGAAATGGTGATATTCTCAGGTCCACCTGCTCAGCATTGTGAATCAGAACAGTTCCTTTTGTCTCTGTTGCGGTTGTATCAACACCCCCAACAAAAACAGCAACCTGCAAAAATGAATAAATATAAATTATTTTTTACAATGGAGGTGGAATGCAATCGAGAATCATAACCATTCAGACAGGCACAAAATTTCAATACAATTGAGCAATCAATTCAGCACACTACTGAGAAAGAAGATATTTATGAATGTCATTTGTGTTCCTCTCCCTTCCTTGCTCTAACTTGTTAATGATAATCTAAAAATATCATCAACTCTATCAGTATTTTAAGTCTTTTGTTTTTGTTTACCGATGAATATTATGAAAGCCCATATATTGCACAACCACATGCTTCAATTGTTGATCTTGTAGATTAAATTTTCACATTCAGCTATTGTTATTGCCAAAAAGATAGCTGCAGCACTGAACAGAATTTGATAAATTATAGCTATCCAAGATATATCAGATTGAGAAAACAAAAAGGGCAAAATATGACTAAGACTCATCAGCATTTGAAATTAAAGACCAAAACAGCCACAAACTAACAGTTCCAATTTCAATGCTCACCTTGGCCTTCTCCATTCTCTTTATAGACCCAACAGCATCATTCTTCAAAACCATACCTCTAACAACAGAAGAATCATGCAGACCACCGCCTAATAGCTTCACAACTCTTACATTATCCACATTAAAATTTGCTGGGTTCTTGGGGCAAACTTGTATACAAGCCTTTTAAGAAAAATGCATTGCAAATCAATAATACAAAATGTTAATCAAAATAGAAAACAGTAGAAATAAATTTACCTCTGCAATAAGAGGGCATAGTATGTCCTCTTGTCCAAACTGTTTGCTAGCTACTGGAGATCTCATTCGTAAAATGACACTTTCTCTGTCTCTCACATTCATATTTTCTGAATCTTTTTCAACCAACTCCTCCAGTACCTCAATGGTCTACAATAGAGAAATGCCATGACAGGAATCAAGAGAAAATGTAACGTATGATCACAGAAGCTGTCATGTTCAGCGATAACCATAACCAATATCCAAACCTTATTGATTGCCTTTGTATATCCCATGATTATCTCACTAGGGTGCAATCCCATCCTGATGAGTTCTTCTGCATTTTGAAGCAGTTCTCCAGCAAAAGATACTGTCAAATTCGCTCCATCCCCAATTTCTTCTTGCTGAGCTTTCCCAGCTAAAACCAAGATTTTAGCTGCAGGATGCTGAACCTCCAGCTCATTTACAATAGTCGCAGCATCATTTGTGATAAAGAGTTTGTCCAAATGATTGATAACCATCTTATTCATGCCTTAACAAGAAAATGAGAACATATAAGTATAATTAACGAATGAACGATAGAATGATCTACAAATATTTAATACCATAGCTTGTAAGTAAACTATATAAAAGCATGTAATGATAAAATCACAAATATCTGACGCTAACTGTAACATCTAAAAAGAATCACTACACTCGTCATCATCAGGGTCTATTTCAAGCAAACACAACAGAAACCCATTTCCTTCCTCAAATACGTTTAGGGCACACAGAAATGGTGCAGAGAAAAACATTTGCTTTTTTTTTTATATATATATATATATATAGTTTTGGTAAAACATTACTTATCACCGATTAGTTCTAAAAAAAACCCTAGATTCCTATATAGCAAACGAAAGGGAGAGGGAATGAAATTTTCAAAAGAGAATAAAGAGAGTAACCATTGGGCCCAAGGGATGTGCGAGTAATTGTTGACAGTTGCTTGCAAGCATCGATGTTTTTTATCACTGCCTCATCCAGTCCAGACAAGTGCCGGTGCCCCTCTTTCAGCATTGACTGTATACCGTATGGCTGCATCGAAAACCCTACCATTTTCCCTCCCAGGGACTCTTAAGCCTGAAAATTACAAACACCAAGCAAAGACCTTTAAAACTCTCAAATCTAGTTTAACACGAGACTCGGAAGCTGAACTTACAGAAGGTGCGGTACGGTGCGGCCGGCGTGGGAGAGGAAGAAGGGGAAAGGAGAAGACAGCGCTATTAGGGCTCTGGTGAAGATGGATTCCAGAAAGCAAAGACCTTGAAAACTCTCAAATCTAGTTTCAACGAGAGACGGAAGCTGAACTTACAGAAGGTGAGATGCTGTGCGGGCGTGGGAGATGAAGAAGGGGAAAGTAGAAGAAAAGAAAGATGGATTCCAGATTTCATATATTGAAGACAATTATTATCATTGTTAGAATTTAAAAAATATATTAATATTTTAATTATATTTAATATAAACATAATTTTATTTTTATTTTATATAAAAATAATAATATAATAGTAAAAATAAAAATATTTATAAAAATAAATAAGATACTCTGTCCAACTACAGTGTCAATTTTTTTTTTTTTTATAGACAAGTGAATTTAAAAAATATATAATTAATAAATAATTAAAAATATATAACTGAAAATAATTATGTATAATAAAAATAATTTTAAAATAAAATTAAAATAACTTATTAATATTAAACTATATATAAAAAAAGCTATCAGAATAAATAAAACAGATGAAAATAAAAAGATAAATATTATAAATAAGAAAAAGAAAATATATAATTACTAAAATAAAATAATTAATTTGTAATTGTATAATCTAGATATATATATAAATGGACGGAAGAATTATTTTTATTGAACCGATTATTATTCATTTCCGGTTATATTCTCCTTACAAAGTTATTACTCCATGTGCTATTATATACTCCATTCATCCTTGCGTTCTTACTGGTCCGCCTATGAACTTGGTTTTCGATCTCGTACTTAGCATCTGACTGTCTGTCGCCGTCTCTTCAGAACAAAGCTTTGATACCTGTTACGTACGAAATTTAGAATTAGGTTAAAAGCCCAAGGTAAAAAGAAGAATGGGCCGGGCAATAGGGTTGATTGAACTGGTTGAAGGACACCGTGAGGAAATCAAGGAAAATAGATTTATTTCTAAGGAAAATACAAGACGGAAGGTCCTCAGGTCGGTAGGTCCTCAGGTCGGTAGGTCCTCAAGACGGAAGGTCCTCAAGACGGTAGGTCCTCAGGTCGGAAGGTCCTCAAGACGGAAGGTCCTCAGGGTGGAAAGACCTCAGGTTGGAAGGATCTCAGGTCGGTAGGTCTTCAAGACGGAAAGACCTCAAGTCGGAAGGTCTTCAGGTCGGGAGGTTCTCAAGATGAAAAGACCTCAGGTCGGAAGGTTTTCAGGTCGGGAGGTCCTCAAAACGGAAAGTCATCAGGACGGAAGGTCTTCAGGTCGGTAGGTCCTCAAGACGGAAAGTCATCAGGACGGGAAGTCCGCAGGTCGGGAGGCTTTCAGGTCGGGAAAAGGAAGAAAGTTAAGATCTCAAGAATTGATCTAAATCCAGACCGAAGTCGGGCAGACGCGGAGGTCTGTTAAGAGGAAGGTCGGGCAAGGAAGAGGTACGGACAGATGCGGAGGTCTTCGGTCGAAGACGGAGGGCGGCTGATGCGGAGGTCGGCCCAAGCGAGGTCGGGCGAAGAAGCAGGTCGGGCGAAGGACGAAGTCGGGCCAAAAGAGCGGAAAGCCTGTGGTCGGTTCAAAGAGTGAAATATAAGGATAATTTTGGTCTGCTGAGGACACGTGTCAGCATGAAAAGGGTTGGAAGACGGTTGGGAAGGAGACGTTGTAACCGTTCGGGTGACGGTTTTTCAGTACGGTTTCCCAGAGAATATTTAAAGGTTTGAATCATCATTTGGCAAGATATCTTCAATCAACTTCAACAAAGCAAAGTCAGATTTGGGGATCACCACTTTAAATTTCAGTCTTTTATTTTCCAGTTTATTGTCTGTACGTTACAGTGTTTAGAGATTCCTAATCTCAGGCACTAATTAATCAAGTTTAAGGATATTTCTCATATCTTTGAATTTTACTTTATTTTTGTTGAAAAAATACATCAACAAATTGGCGACCACAGTGGGAGCAAGACAAAATTGCTCATTCCAATTCCGGCGATAATTTCATACGTCTTAGATCCGGCCGAATCATCGGAAGGGTTATGGCAGGTTCACAACCGCAAGCATCTTCGGCACCGGTGGGAGAATCCGTTCCACCACCCATTGTGCCGAATGCCGGGGAAATCCCACAACCACCAACTGATTGGTGGTCTTATGTTCAACAAATGAACAACCAGCATACCTTGGTTATGCAGAATATGTTGCGTGAGCAACAAACGAACATGTTGCGTGAGCAACAGAGTCAGTTGCAGAACATGATAGATCAAGCACTGTCAAGGGTTAGTCTTCAACCCACTCAAACGCCACCAGGAGTGTCACCGTCCAGACCACAGGCAAATTTCGCAGGGCCATCATTCGTGGATAGTACATTCCCAAGTGCCACAAATCCCAACCGAATGGATAGGGGAAAATCTCCTTTGACTTTTCCCAACAATGTTCCACTGGGACCAAGGGTTACCAATCCGCAGCCGAGCAATACAAGGGAGGACAGGCCTGAAGGATATATACATGATCCTATTCATATTCCTGTGCAGGATCCGTTCCATGTTCCTGATCATCAACGCTTTCATGTAGATCCTGACGAGATTGCACATATATTAAGGGATCAGTATGGATTAACTCCTCAGATGGCTAACCGCCCTGCATATCAGAGACCTTTCCCAGAAAGGATCATTAATGAACACCCTCTCCCAAGGAATTTTCGACCACCCGACTTTCATGCATTCTCAGGGGAGGACGGATCTTCCACCATAGAACATGTTGGTCGGTTCACAGCACAATTAGGAGAAGTTGGCAATAACCCTTTTTATAAGTTACAGCTGTTTGGTTTATCTCTTACTAGAACGGCGTTTTCGTGGTTTGTAAGTTTGCCTCCAGGACAAATTCAGACATGGGAAGGACTGGAGATGGCATTTCATGCTAGATTCTTTAATCCTTTACCAGTTGTTTCTTTAACTGATTTACTTGAATTGAGACAGTATCCAGAAGAAACTGCTTCACAGTTTATAGAAAGGGTGCGATTGATGAAGGGACGATGTCCTACGGTAATCAGTGAGAAAGAGATGACCAATTTAGTGGTCCGGAATATGCATACTCGTTTAAGAAAGGCACTCACTGCCCTGGATGTTGAGGATTTAGCAAGTCTTGCATCCAAGGCAGGGCGTCTAGAGTCTTTGTTCAGAGAGGAAGATCAGCATAACAGGCGTAATAGAGGCCAACATATGGCGAGTATGGGAACAGAAACATGCGACTTTGATTTTAATCAGTCAGAAGAGATGGCAGCCGAAATCCTTTCTGGAAAACCGTATGTATGTCCTAAATTGAAGCCAACACCAGGATCTGAAGGAAAGGAGCAACCGACCTTTGATAGTTCGAAAGCTGATGAAATCTTTGATATCCTTCTGACTGATGGGCAGATCCGTATTCCAAAGGGCCAAAGACTTGCCACTAAAGAAGAAATCAAAGGGAGACCATATTGTAAGTGGCATAATTCTTTCACACACACTACAAGTCAGTGTACTCATTTTAGGAAGGAAATTCAAAAGGCCATCAAGACAGGTCGACTCAAATACATCACTCTAGGTGTAGACCAGCAACCGTTTCCGAATGTAACAACGGCAATGGTTGACATCCAACCAAGTTCGGAAACAGGGAAAAGTTCGGCCAATGATGGACTTACAGGGGAACGAACTCAGGCAAACCCTGGAACTAAAAAGGGAAGTCAGCCAAACAGTGGCCGACCGGAAGAACGACTCAAAGTTGTTGAAAGACCAGTCGCTGAAAAATGGGACCGACCAGACGGTTCGTTTAACGTGGAGGTGAAAGAAAGGGTTGTAGTACGTGACCACCCGACCAGAAAAACAGGGTCGGTCGGGGGCAATTGGGCTCGAAATAAAAAGCCTTTACCAGTTGATATAGACCCTCGTTTCCCGGGTATGAATCGTACACAGATTCGCAATGCCAAACGCAGGTATGCTGCAAAGTATGGGAAACGAGGTCCTTCAATGAAACAACTAACCGACGAACAAAAAGCAGCCGACCACTTGGCAGGAGATCAGTCCATTCGGGTCTTTACAGAACAAACGACTAACGAGCAAGGAGTAGCCATTCAGTCTCCAGTTGGTCGGTCCAGTCGGGTCTGGTCAGGAAAGCAACCGAATGACGGATTAGGCACTTCCGACCATACCAAAAGAAGTTCGTCGGGACAGGGGAAAGGTAAAGGAGTGGCAGATGAAATAATTAAAGGTTTTAGATGCCAACATTGTGAACGGATCAACATCAATCCATCTCTTGAAGAATTCCGTATTGAATCTTTGACGGTTCAATCCCAATCTCGGGATAAGATAAAGGAAGAAATAGTAACTACAGAGGAAAGTTCAAGATCTGTTAAATCTCGTCTGGGACCACGAATCCCTTGTCGAATGACAGAGATTAATCAGATGAGTGATGAACCGATGTGGGCGAGTCTGGTAGATGAGACTATGGATGAACCTTTATGGGCATTCTTGGCAGATGGTGAATTAGAGGAGACAGAGGGGGCAAAGGCCTCAGATTCCGATCCTCATTCGGAAACACCTTCGATTGTGTTTCCTCCTATTCCAGAGGGTGCGATCTCTCACTTGAAACCTCTGTATGTTAATGCTCACATTTGTGGGAAACCAATCACTAAGGTTTTCGTGGATAATGGAGCAGTCTTTAACGTTATGCCATTGAAGACCCTCAAGAAGTTAGGGAAAGGAATTCATGATCTGTCTCCTGTGGAATTCGAAATGACAAGTTTTACAGGGCAGCCGACTAAGCCTGAAGGCATGATGGTTGCCACAATCGAGGTCGGACCAAAGAAGATCTCCACTGTTTTCTTTATTGTGGACGCAGATACTACATACTCTCTCTTGCTGGGAAGAGATTGGATTCATGCCTCTCAATGTGTGCCTTCAACCCTGCACCAACAATTAATGTTCTGGGAAGGAAATCAGGTCTTCAAAATGGAAGCGAATGATAATCCATTCGATGTAACAGAACAAGTTGAAGAGTCAGTGTTTTACTCCAGTCAGGTGGCTCCGATGTCTCAGTTGTACATGGCCAGGGAATACCCAATCAAGGGTTATAAAGTCACTGGCCAGAACTCGATGTTCTATTAAAAGAACACCTTTATTGTATGGCTCATGATAAAGCCACACCCATTCCCGTATAATTTGTTTGTAATGGAAGATACAAGCTTAGAAGTATGTAGTTCTCTTATTAATAGGTTCTATTTAAAGCAGTTATTACATAAAGCAGAAAATAGTAAAGAGATTCTGGATGTTCACCTCCAAGAAGATGAACAATTTCGTTGGCCCGACTTATTAGAAAAAACAGAACCAACAGCTTCATCACAAGACCCATTATTGGAGTTTAATTTAGGAACCGAATTGGTTCCAAAAGTGATCAGGTTAAGTGGTTATTTGTCTAAAGAGCAACAAACAATGATGCTCGAAGTTATTAGGAACAACATTGATTGTTTAGCATGGGATTATTCAGAGATGCCTGGTTTGACAAGAAGTTTAATAGAGAATCGATTGCCTATCAAAGAAGGTTGTAAACCTTACAAACAACCTCCAAGGCAAATGAGCCCGGATCTGATGCCTCAAATCAAGGAAGAAATCCAAAAACTTCTCAAAGTGGGTTTCATTCAGCCTTGCCGTTATGCGGAGTGGCTGGCTAACATTGTGCCAGTGGTCAAGAAAAATGGTAAGATAAGGATATGCATCGACTTCAGGGATTTGAATCTAGCTACCCCTAAGGACGAATATGTGATGCCTATGGCCGACATGTTGATAGATGCAGCAGCAGGGCATAAAATCCTTAGTCTGATGGATGGTTATGCAGGTTATAACCAAATATTCTTGGCAGAAGAAGACATTCCTAAGACAGCATTCAGATGCCCAGGGGCTTTAGGTATTTATGAATGGACAGTAATGCCATTCGGGTTAAAGAATGCAGGGGCAACTTACCAAAGAGCCATGAATTCAATCTTTCATGATTTAATTGGCAGATCTATGGAAGTGTATATTGATGATGTTATAGTTAAATCTGCCAGTTTTGACGAACATTTGAGAGATCTTGAAGAGGCATTTGGAAGAATGAAGAAGTACAAGTTGAAGATGAATCCAACCAAATGTGCTTTTGGAATATCAGCCGGGAGCTTTTTAGGATTTTTAGTTCATGAGAGAGGAATTGAAATCGATGCCAATAAGGCTAAAGCCATTCTTGATAGTCGGCCACCCAAGACGGTTAAAGAAATCCAAAGTCTGTTGGGTAAGGTGAATTATTTGAGGCGTTTCATTTCTAATGCTGCTGGCAAGGTCAGACCCATTACTAAATTGTTGAAAGCTGGAAAAAATGTTTTTGAATGGGGTCCAGATCAACAGATGGCTTTAGATGCTATCAAGCAGGCATTGGTTCACCCTCCAGTCTTGATGCCTCCTAAACAAGGTCGGCCACTCAAACTTTATTTGGCAAATACATATGAAGTGGTTAGCTGTTTATTGGCACATGATGGTGATGACGGGAAGGAAAGGGCAATCTACTATCTCAGTAAAACCCTTACAGGACCAGAACTGAATTACACTATGCCAGAAAAAATGTGTTATTCATTGGTCTTCGCTTGTACTAAACTCGAGCATTATTTGCTGCCCAGAAGAGTTGAGGTCATATCAAAGGTGGATCTCATCAAATTGATTTTACAGAGACCTACTATGAAGGGCAGACTCATGAAGTGGGCCGTCAAATTGGCTCCTTTTGATCTTCAACATTCCCCTTTGAGGGCAGTCAAGGGACAAGCAGTAGCCGACTTCTTAGCAGAATTTTCCCAAGTCGGGTATTCTCATAGTGATAGCGTCCGACCATTTGGTTGTTCATCATATCTGAATACCCTACAGGTCGGATGTGTGCCTTATATAAGTACCAGAACATGGTTGATGTTCTTTGATGGTTCTACCTCTGGAAACAAATCAGGGGCAGGGGTCTTTTTGCAAGGACCTGATGGTCAGAAGATCAATTTACAATTACGATTGGAAGCCATGACTCATAATTCGGCAGAATACGAGGCTTTAATTTTGGGGCTGGAGGCTTTAATAGCCAGGAAGGTCCAGTCTGTAATAATAAGGGGGGATTCTCAATTAGTAGTCAACCAGGTAAACAATCAATATGTTTGCAATTACCCTCATCTTCGTAGATATAGGGACATTGTGGGTCGGTTATTGACGAAAATCTCAGAGGTAATAATTGAGTTCATTCCGAGGAAAGAAAACCAACGTGCTGATGAATTGGCTCAAAGGGCATGTAAAGGAATTCTGGAGGATATGTGGTCGGAGGTCAAGTCGGGCATAGATGGAAAGGTGGACCCAATATGTGACCGAATGGTCGGGCAGGAGATAGTCGTACAGGAGCCCGACTGCGAAGTTATGGTCGGGCAGGAGATAGTCGTACAGGAGCCCGACTGCGAAGTTATGGTCGGGCAGGAGATAGTCGTACAGGAGCCCGACTGCGAAGTTATGGTCGGGCAGGAGATAGTCGTACAGGAGCCCGACTGCGAAGTTATGGTCGGGCAGGAGATAGTCGTACAGGAGCCCGACTGCGAAGTTATGGTCGGGCAGGAGATAGTCGTACAGGAGCCCGACTGCGAAGTTATGGTCGGGCAGGAGGTAGTCGCACAGGAGCCTGGCTGGGAAATTATGGTCGGGCAGGAGATTTTCGAACAGGAGCCCGACTGCGAGGCCGTCGGGCAGGAGACGGTCGTTCAGGGGTCCGACTGCGAAGTTATTGTCGGACAGGAGTCCGACGGCGAAACAATGCCCGATTGGAGAACAGAGCTTATCCTGTATTTACAGAATCCAGGTGCGAGTGTTTCAATTGCGACACGATTGAAGGCTTTACGTTTTCAATTGATAAATGGAATTTTGTACAAGAGATCATTTGAAGGTTTACTTTTGAAATGCTTGGGGTCTAAAGAAGCTCTAGAGGTAATGACAGAAGTACATGGTGGGATATGTGGAGCTCATCGGGCAGGTCTGAATTTGAGGTGGGCCATTCATCGTTTGGGTTTTTTCTGGCCAAAGATTTTTGAAGATTGCATACAATTTGCTAAAGGCTGCCAGGAATGTCAGAAACATGGAAATTTAAACCATTTGCCAGTAACCGAATTGCAATTCTTGGCAAAACCATGGCCTTTTAAATCATGGGCTATGGATATTATTGGTAAGATACATCCTGCTTCATCGAAACATCATTGTTTCATATTGGTCGCGACTGACTACTTTACCAAGTGGGTAGAAGCAGTTGCTTTGAAAAATGTGGATCAGAAAGAAGTGATAGACTTCGTTTTGAATCAAATTATTTACAGATATGGTATTCCTCGGTCTATAACAACCGACCAAGGCCTGGTTTTCACAGGGGAAAAGTTCTCTAGTTTCTTGGCAGAATTCGGGGTTCGATTACATCATTCTTCACCTTATTATCCCCAAGCCAATGGACAAGCGGAAGCAGCAAATAAGATTATTATTGGGATTATAAAGAAGATGGTTGAAGGGAACCCAAGAAAATGGCATTTGTTATTGTCTCAGGCTTTGTGGGCACATAGGAATACCAGAAATACGGCAACAGGGTTCTCACCTTACCAACTCACGTTTGGCCAAGATGCTGTTTTACCAGCCGAAATTCGAGTATCATCTGGCCGAACAGAATTTACTGATAGTGATCTTACAGAGGAATACCAACAACTTATGTTGCAGCAGTTAGAAGATTTGGATGTTAACCGACTCCATGCAATAGAGCGAAGTGTGAAACAGAGTGAAATCAGAGCAAAGAGTTATGGAAAGAAAGTTCTTCACAGGACATTCCAAAAAGGAGATTTAGTCTGGAAGACCATTCTTCCTACATATAAGAAAACTGATCAATTGGGAAAATGGTCACCGAATTGGGAAGGACCATACATTGTTCAAAAAGATATTGGAAATGGCGCGTTCATTATTATAAATCATGAAGGTAAAAGAGTACATGATTGTATCAATGCTAAATATCTGAAGAGGTATTATCCTGCCTTTTCAGACAACAAAACTGCCTGAAACAAAATATTATTCAGAACCCATTTGTGGGGTTCGAACCTATTTAAAGGTTCATTTCAGTTAGTCATCATGTATTGGTGAGAAATTTTCTGCCTCTGAATCAGACTTTTCATCCCAGTGAGTGGATATTAGCTCTGGTTCTTCTTCAATAAGATCTTCCAAATCTGGTCGGTACCTTTCCCATTGGCTTTGCATTTCATCTAAATCTTGATGGGTACGTGCTTGCATGTCTGTTATGGCTTGATGTTCACGATCAACAATGGTCCGTAATCTTGAGAAGACTTTACGTTGATTGGAAAAGATGTGATCCCAACCAAGATCTGGAAGTATAGTTGCTGCGTGATTTTCTATCATTTCCATGTGGTGATGGAGATCAGGAGTGCGGCTAAGGATGTCACGAAGAGGTTCATACCCCTCAATGACTTGTTCCATCAGGCGGATGACGCGATGAATGGTTCTTCTTCCTCGTTGGGAGAATCGGAATTTGAAGTCTAGTTGCTTAAGTATATGTAACAAGTCTTCTGCATGGCCTCCAATAGGGTGATTACCCACAAAGAAGGGTTGAAGAACACCCTGCCAGTTGTTTGATGGAACATAAGGTCGGTCATTCGCCATGTTTGTTAACACTTCAAGTGTTTTGATTTTCAAAATATGCCTTGGAATGTGTTTCTTAAAATGTGAGAAACAATATTCTTTTAAAGAAGGAGTTTGTTTTGATTCCTACAAAGTTGGAAATGAAAGGTGATCCTTGTTTTGTGAAAGGAAGGAACAATATATATTACTAAGTCAAATGTTGTTACAAAGGGGGAAATATTACAACAGTGCCCCTAGGGCAGTTTTTATCTGTGTCCATTTGCTTTCATCCCTGGATAGCCTTCTGGTATTGGCAGCCGTCTGATATCTTATGATGAATTGGGATCGGGCTTGGGTTTTCAGCTCTTGATCCAATTCAGCCTCATTTTTGGTATACTTCTCAAGCAGACGCTGTTCATTGATAATTTGCTTATCCAGGGTAGACTGTTCTTTCCTCAGCTCCCGCAATTCTGCCTCCTTTTTCTGAATGGCATCATCTACTAGAGCTTTTGTGCTAAGGAGACCACCCAGCCTTCCGGTAGTCTGCTGAAGGGATTCTCGAGTCTTAGCCAAAGAATTCTCCAGCGTTGTTTGATCGAAGTCGAGTTGGGGGGTTTCGGCTGACAGGAGTCCAATGACTAACACTTCAGTTTTGAGCTCTGTAAGTCTTTCCATCAGCCGATGCAGAATGGGGACGGCTGGTGATTCCGTCGGAGTGTAAAATAGAAGGCCACCAACTGTCTGAATGAGTTTGTCCAGTAAGTCGGATCTCAATTCTGACAGGGGATGGTTAGTGGCCTCAGTGAATATGGTTCGGGCCTCCGCCGGAACCGGAACAGTCGATAGGACAGCTAAGTCCGAAGGCCCCTGCAAGTCTGACAATGTCAATAAGTATTCCAAGGGAGGTGCAAATTTATTCTTATAAGATATGTGTTACCTCTGGGCGGACTGCTGTCAGTGAGGGGGGCAGCAATGAGGTCGGTCGAGTAGGGCGGACAGCTGGTATAACAGCAGCCGACTCGTCGGCTGCTGCAAATGGTCGCTGAGGTGCCGACCTGGGTCCCTATTGAAAGTAGTATGTAAAACAGTTAGTGTTTTCTGAAAGAGATATTGTGGCATGGATTGGTTTAATCTTACCAAATTCACAGAAGTCTCCGAATCGGATGAAGACACTTCTTCCATTTCTGGAGGTTGGGCTGCCACAGGTGGTTCTTCTGCCTGCCACTCGATTGCTAGAGGAAGTGCCGCTGCTGGCTGGGCGGCTGCAGGTTGGGCGGCTGCTTCTAGAGCCACTGCAACCAGAATCTCGGGGGCACCTTCGATTTCGGGATCAGCAACATCAAGGATGTCGTTTTGAGGGTCAGCTTCGGCGAGAGCAGTTGGTCTTTCTTTTGACATGGATGAGTCTGATGCTATGTATGGCGGTCGACCCATCTGGTAAGTAGTTCCCTCGCTGTCAGAAGAGACCCCTGCTGCTGATCCGATGGGCGAAGGTGTCTGTGAAAAAAAAAATCATGGAAATGTTGGTTGTTAAATATATCAGGGTTGATCATTAGAATCTTAAGTATAGCTGATGAGAGAACTTACTGGTTCTCTAGGCACTACTGGTAAAGATTGCCTCCTGGTCGGGTGCCTAGCCCGACCGCTCCTCGGTGCAGGAGGAAGAGTTTGCCTCCTCGTCGGGTCCTCCGCCCGACTGCTCATTGGCAGATTGGTCTGGACCAAAGGCCCGGTTGAATGGTCGGCTGGGGCTGGCGTCGGTTGTGTGGTCGGTGCTGCCAAGGTCGGTTCTGGTGAATAATATGTGAAATCAAAGTTAAGATATAGTGAATTGGTTCACGGTGTTAAGAAACATTACCAATTCGGGGTCGGGCCCTTGCTGACGTCCTATTTGTTCCAAGGTCTGCTAGTGTTTGCTGGTCGGTCCCCGAGGTCGGGGGTGTTGGCAGCTGGGACGCTTTCCTTTTTCGCGTTGGAGCACTGGACCCGATCCCCGGGGCGGCTGTTTGTTGTTGGGTGCTAGTATGTCTAGCCGCCCCTAGAACCAATCCTTGGGGGGGAAGGAGTATGTTCAGCAACCGACCCTCATCAGGGGAGATCAGGGGCCATACAACCGACCACCATTCATTGAATGTTTCTACAGTCTCAGGGTTGGAGCGAAAAGGAATATAAGAATTGGAAGTTATATACGTGGTGAGCTGGGAGATATAAGAAGGGATTGAATTCGGTAGGACTCGTCGGTCAGGGCTTTGAAAAATTATATGTGGACACGCGACGGGTCCAGGGATACCTTGGCAACAGCCGAACTGGCGCGCCACGAATTGAGGTTCATAATTAAAAGAGTAAAAGGTTTTCTGCCCCTTTTTATCAAGTTTTTTGCTACTAAAAAGAGACCTGGGTTTGAGGGCAACGTCCCAGGCAAAAGGATAAGTGGAATGAGGACAAGGCTCAGGAGTCGGAAGCGGATTTGGTACTGGAAAAGGCCAAAAATGGTCGGGAGCATAGCCCGCATACTTTTTATACATAGAAAATCGAGAGTTATTGCGGGTATCTGTTAAAACTGCGATTATTATTGGATCGGAAGATTGGAGTTTATTGCGTCCTGAGCAGAGTCGGTTAAGGGCTAATCCCAAATGTTTTTCAGTTGTTGGCATAGTGGGCGGAGATCCTAAGTTAAACGCGTTGGGGAAGTAAAGACGGAACCAAAGTTCTAAAAACCAAAAAGGACCCGATGCGGCAGTGTCTAATTTTCTACTATCATTATCTGTCAGACGAAGGCTAACCCTAGTAAGTCCTTCAAACAGATTGGCTAAAAACAGGGTGCCAAGGGAAAAGAACCGACCTGACGCGATATGAATGGCCAGGTCGAGATGAGAAGGAAGAACACATTTGGAAGGGGAAACAATGATGTACCTACAAAGCCAAAAAAGGATAAAGGCAGTATGCTCTCGGTCGGTTACAGGGGTCCCTGGAGCCCCTTGCTGGTCGGTTGCGAACTTTGTCCAACCCCATTCCTTCACACCTTGTAAAGACCACCCTGGATGGTCTTCTGATGGCTCCTGCCCATCTAGGGCTCCCATTACAGGGTCTTCACCCACGACTGGAAGATGCGCGATCATTGCCACGTCCATAAGAGTTGGACCAAAGGGGCCAGAGGGCAGGAGGAAAGTCCCATTTTCCGCATTCCAGAAGGCAGACATGGCCAACAGCACTTTCTCATGCAGGTTGATAGGCATGGTGGACAGTAGTATGGCTTGATCGATTTTTTGCGATCGCCATTGGGCCTGGAAGTGTTCTGCTACCCGTCGATACCAAGCGCGGTAAGGATCTTTTGGGTCTGTGAGATGGGTTTTGATGCTGTCTCGAATGCGAATTGCTTGGTAGTTAGGATTGTTGATAGCCAAGGAATTTCGGGATTCTAAAACTTCCCTCATCCGATTTGAGTCTTCAGGAGTAGTGCAGTATGGACGGATCGTCGGAGTTAGTACTTTCGAGGCTGAAAATGGGCCCTCCGGGAGGGTTCCGTCGAAAGGAAGGGCAGGAATGTATTGATTCGCCATAGTTAGAGTGTTTTGGGATTGTGATTCACAAAGGCTTGTATTGCGGAGAAGGAAGTTAACCAGGAGTATTGCAGTAACTGGTGCAGTTGCTAAGGGAATGTTTCAAGAAGGTCGTGATTTATGAACTTCCAAACATTGATTGTTAAATGGCGTTTGAAAGTCCCTTGGCGGCGGGCAAGTTGTTACGTACGAAATTTAGAATTAGGTTAAAAGCCCAAGGTAAAAAGAAGAATGGGCCTGGCAATAGGGTTGATTGAACTGGTTGAAGGACACCGTGAGGAAATCAAGGAAAATAGATTTATTTCTAAGGAAAATACAAGACGGAAGGTCCTCAGGTCGGTAGGTCCTCAGGTCGGTAGGTCCTCAAGACGGAAGGTCCTCAAGACGGTAGGTCCTCAGGTCGGAAGGTCCTCAAGACGGAAGGTCCTCAGGGTGGAAAGACCTCAGGTTGGAAGGATCTCAGGTCGGTAGGTCTTCAAGACGGAAAGACCTCAAGTCGGAAGGTCTTCAGGTCGGGAGGTTCTCAAGATGAAAAGACCTCAGGTCGGAAGGTTTTCAGGTCGGGAGGTCCTCAAAACGGAAAGTCATCAGGACGGAAGGTCTTCAGGTCGGTAGGTCCTCAAGACGGAAAGTCATCAGGACGGGAAGTCCGCAGGTCGGGAGGCTTTCAGGTCGGGAAAAGGAAGAAAGTTAAGATCTCAAGAATTGATCTAAATCCAGACCGAAGTCGGGCAGACGCGGAGGTCTGTTAAGAGGAAGGTCGGGCAAGGAAGAGGTACGGACAGATGCGGAGGTCTTCGGTCGAAGACGGAGGGCGGCTGATGCGGAGGTCGGCCCAAGCGAGGTCGGGCGAAGAAGCAGGTCGGGCGAAGGACGAAGTCGGGCCAAAAGAGCGGAAAGCCTGTGGTCGGTTCAAAGAGTGAAATATAAGGATAATTTTGGTCTGCTGAGGACACGTGTCAGCATGAAAAGGGTTGGAAGACGGTTGGGAAGGAGACGTTGTAACCGTTCGGGTGACGGTTTTTCAGTACGGTTTCCCAGAGAATATTTAAAGGTTTGAATCATCATTTGGCAAGATATCTTCAATCAACTTCAACAAAGCAAAGTCAGATTTGGGGATCACCACTTTAAATTTCAGTCTTTTATTTTCCAGTTTATTGTCTGTACGTTACAGTGTTTAGAGATTCCTAATCTCAGGCACTAATTAATCAAGTTTAAGGATATTTCTCATACCATTTGTAACGGATCGGATGGTTCCTTCTCGAACACCTTCCCGTCGGCCTAGCGATTCTTCGACTTCCTGGAGAACTCACTAGTGCAGCCTCGCATACGATTCCAATACCTGCTAAAAATAAGAACACTATAAGATGTACTCGTTTCAGAACTATAGTCGTAATTGGGGTTGGACACAGTATTTAACGAATATTTATATTATATTGGTAGTTGATAAAAAGTATAGATAAATGACTTTTTTGCCCTTTTGAGTATATTAGTATAAAAAATAGTAGCAATTGTGTAATAATAATGAAAAAGTAGACATAGTTTTATGATGATATGGTTATTTATAGAAATGAGACTATTGTTTTGAGACGGATAAAAGTAGTAAATAAGACTATTGTATTAGAACGGAACGAGTAATACTTATGTTAGAATGAAATATTAAAAAAATGAAAACAAGAAAACAAAAATTAATATTCTTTGTACATGTGTTTTTAAATTGAAGGTTTGTTTGTTTTGAGTTTTGGTTAAATGAAAAATTTTTAAATTAAAAAAAATTATATAAATAATATAAAAATAATAAATATGTATATTAAAATCTTTTTACAAAATAAACAAATCTTGAGATGCTTAAATATAAAAATTTATTTTTGAGGTAGAAAATAATAAATTTTAAAATAAAAATAATAATTGAATAATGAATATCTAATTGTATTGTTTTAATAAAATAAATAAATTTTTAATGTAATGTTTGAAGTATATATATACTCGTCCTATAACTATTTATCTATTTGTTTTTTGTACGTAATTTTAGAAATATAGTATTATATTAGAATATAGTAGAAATAAAATATAAATAATTAAAATAATCTTATTAGTATTGTAATATATTGTTAGTATAGAAAATGTACGTTCTAATGATTTTTAAATGAAGAAAAAAAGACTATAGCACCGATCTATTCGAAAGTCGTAACAATGTTACAGGTTGTGTTGTTATAGGGTTTGTAGTTGGTTTAGGAGTGTTGAAAAAAGAGTGAATTTTAGTAATTACTTGATATGTTATAAATAAATATTTATAATATCTTAATTTTTAATTTAATATAAAAAGTAAAAATAAATATTTAATTTGATATTTTTGAAAAAAATAATAATAAAATTTGATTTAAAATTTTACTAACAAACAAGCACAGCATTAAGTGTGTTTGTTTGAGAATTTTCATTAATTTTCTATTATATTACATCAAATAATTATTTTTTGCGATTATTTTTTAAATAATTCAAAATTTTGATTGAATTTCACCTATACCAGGGTTGATAGTTGATTATAAAATAAATACAAGTGTTTCAATCTTTCCTATTTCCCTTCAACTCTTAAAACATGTCCAAATCGATATATCTTTGAAATTTTTAAAATTTTTCAAAATAAATTAAAGAAGATTTATGACTGTGTGGGGTTCTTACATACGCGGATAGAACAATAACTAGTTGGATATCATGTCATTAAAGTTAAATATATAGAAAATATAATATTTTTTCAAAAAATAAATTTTGAAGTTTTGGGTTAGAATAAAATTATTACTCCTTCTGTCCGAGATAAATTGTCCTGGGCTAATACGAGGATTTAGATAAAGTATAATTAATAAGTAATTAAGAAATAAATTAATAAAAATGATTATCATATAAAAAAGTAATTATAAGTTAAGATTAAAATAACTAAATAATTTAATTAAGATTAAAAAACTATAAATTATGAAATTTAAATGTGATTAAAATGTATAATTATATTGTAAAAAAAGAATAAATTATGTGGGACAAACGAAAATGAAAAATATAAACAATTTATTTGAGACAGATGAAGTATATATCAACGGCATGATTTCACTTGACTATCTATGGTTCCATTGCGTATGCTCGGGGTAGAAGTTTTTATTATAAGTGCTGCATAAATGGAGTGAAGGATTTGAGATGCTCTAAGGTCATCTCTTAGGTCATCTTTAACCCACCAACTTTATTTATACCGTTTAACTCTAAAAATGCAGTTGTTACACTATTTTTATTTCAATCAACAACTCTATTTTTTACTCCAAAAAGAATATTATTCAAATATTCTATTTTATATATTATTTTAAATTATTTTTTATATCTACAATTAATAATATCTTTTTAAAAAATATAAAAAATTAAAAATAAATAAAAGATTAATATACAAATATTCAAAAAATTATAAATATACAATACAAAAAATGACATTGCTACGGTTGCACTTTAGCATTTCCACCAAATATGGAGTGCGGCAGAGGAATTTATCTCCATTTTGTGCACCAAACTTCATATTTGGTGTATGATTGGAGTTGCCCTAAATGATTTTTTTTGGTTGAAGATAAAACGTTCGACCTTTGATCAACACTTGTACTTTTTAAGTATCTCTATTTGTGCATTAACATCGTTATTGAATGAGAGAGAAAGTGTGAGATAGAGAGAAAAAAAAAATCTATAAAGAATAATAAGAACTTGAATATAGAATTAAGAATTTTATAGAAAATTATTGTGACACTTCGACCCTCTAGTCATACAAAAGTCGGATGTGTCGGGATCATAGGCCGGTCATACAAGTCAATACAAGTCATTCCAACATGCTTATGTACTTATTTACGCGCACCTTAGGAGACTCAAATACGCTTTATTTTAGAGTTCTTTTAGTAAGGTTTTTGAAAAAAAAAAATTGTACATGACATGAGTTATCTATTCAATAAATTTAATTTCTATTCACTCTTGGATGGTTTAGCACCGACTCATCCATATATGGGAGTTGGTCTAGCACCGGCCTAACTCCGTAATATTAAAATTATCTTATAAATTATATTAATATTTGTATCCCAAAAAAATTATACAAAATAGAACATTCTTGTATATTAAAATTATTGCCTATGAGATAAAATTAATCATCTTTTTATTTAAAATATACTTCCTCCATTCCGCGACAAATGACCTTTTTTTTTTGTCCGTCCCATTAAAGATGACCCATTTCTATTTTTAATAAATTTATTCATCTTAAATATATTTAACAAATATAAACTAATTTAATTAAATTTTTAACCTCTCACACGTATGATCCACTCAAAATCTCTTTATTTCTATCTCTCCTCGATAAATAAATATTTTTATCTATATTTAAAACTTCTTATTTTTAATATAATTAGTTTTAAGTTAATTATAAATAAATAAATAAATTTTTTATTTATTGTTATTATATAAAATTTTATTTTCTATAAAATGATATCCATATTGTATATATTTTATTGATTTATAATGCTAAAAATATTTAAAATACCAACAACACTACTCATATAAAAATATAAAATAATATCATAATTTATTATTAATAACTTACTAATCTACACTGCCTAAAATATCGTGTCCTTAGTTAAATGGGTCATCTAGACCGGGACGGATGAAGTAATATTTTTTGGATGGATATTGACAGTTTACCAAAATTTCCTACTTTCTACGAAATCAAAAATTAAAATTGGTTAGAGTTGAAATTTTTGGCGTTTGTTCAAAGTTTTTCTAAATGTAGTTTGAAATTCATACACATTTCATTAAATAATTTTACTTATTTGATCATATTATTATATTGATGTTCAAAACAAATTAAGGGTGTGTTTGTTCGGGGTTTGGATTTTGGATTGAGATTTGAATAGTAAAAATTTTGAATTTGAATAGTTGTATGATGTGATATAAATAGGGTTGATGTGATGTTTTGAATGTAAAATTGATTTTTAGTATAATATAAAAAATGAAAAATAAGTGTTTGATTTGATGTTTTTGGGGGAAAAAAATTGGATGAACAGTAGAAATCCTCCAAAATCCTTCAAACAAACACACCCTTGTTGCATCTACTAATTTGGATAACTTCTTTAATATATTACACGTGTCGATACTACAATAAATTATTATTATTATTATTATTATTATTATTATTATTATGTCTGCTTTTGTATTTAAGGTTACTTTGATTTTTATTTGAAATTAAAATACTATTTAGTATATATAGTTTCAATAGAAATATACTTTATTTGTCTAAGTAAATTATGTAATTTATAAATAAAGTTATATAATTTTGTCATATATATATATTCACAAAATTAAATTATAATACTATTTAAATAATAATTTAAATAAAACCTCTAGTTTTAAGCTAAAACAAACTAAATTTTTACCTTTTGATTTAATATCATTTTTAATGAAATAAATATTAAATATAATATATTTTTTTATTCAATTTGTTCGTTAAAGTTGCGATTGTATCTTAAATAATAATATTTTTTTATTTTAAAATTAAAATCAAACAAATTCTTACTTTTTGATTTATTTGAAATATATAAAAATTAATATAATTTTTAATAAAATAAATATTAAATATAATATATTTTTTATTTAATTTGTTCGTTAAAGTTATGATTATATCATAAATAATAATATTTTTTTATTTTTTTTAAATATTTCTTCTATCTTAAATATATAGTAGCAATTGTCAGTGATATTACATCATATATAATATACACGGTAAGGGCACTGTAGTGGTCTATAACAAAAAAAAAAAAGTAAAGTAAAAAAAAATGATTTTTTTTTTTTTTTAATCTATAAGTGTCATGCTTAGGGGGCAAGAAGATGACTTAATGGATATTCATGAGTATATAAACTCATATATCATAACTCAATTTGGCAACCTTCTATTGTTTTATTTTAAAATAAAACATATTACTATTTATATTTTCTCAATTTGTAGATACTACAATATTGAATTACCCAATTCAATATGGCTTCAATGTGTTGTGAAAAAAGGTGTTCTCAAGCTTTTAAAAAGCAAACACAATCCGTGTAGGTGGCATTATAAGTGTGAATCATGTAAAAAATGGTTGTGTTGGAAATGATATCAATGAGAGAATATTGTGCATCTGATATGAAAAGGGAAATTCTTCCTATATAGGTGAATCAAGTGCTATATCAAGATATCCAGGTAAGGGCAATGAGATTCGATGTTCATGTTTGTGTTCCAGCGAAAAGTGTGAAAAATGTGAAAAGATTTACATAAAACACTATTTGAGCATCCTCAATTTTTTAATTTCAATATTAATCCTACTGTGTGTTTGCTTTATTTTGTAAGGTTTAGAATGCTATGATATGTCAATTGAGATGCATTTTGTCAATTTAGAATACAATCATCATTTGAATGTAATATGTGAAGTAGGAAGTATTTATATTGATAAGAATGTGTAGCAGGACGGATTGGTATTAATTTTAGGTTCATTTGGTTTAGTAGGACGGATTGGTATTAACTTCGAGGGTTTTGGATTTATGTAGTTTAATTTCATGTTGTGGTGCATTTATCATCACTGAATTTATATGATAGTTGTGTTTTGGATCTAAAACAAAAATTGTGCATATTGCACTTACTAGAATGGTTACAACAAACATCTGATCTCTTGCTTGTGGCCATTACGCGTATTATCTTACACAATATGATAGTTGAAGATGAATGTGGACAATATTTACATGTGTTAATACCCTTGTTGAAGAAGATCAAAGTCTACCAAGAGGCCACGAGTCGGTAGATGAAGTTCGCCTCCTATATCATACAAAGAATGGATTGAATTCGTAATACAAAAACTATTATTAACATGAGGTTTATGAAATTTTGAAGTGGAATACATGGTACAAGGATTGGAAGGAAAATTAGTAATATGCAAATGTAGATGTTACATGACATTCCAAGATGAATAACATAACTTTTTTACGTCATAACAAAGTATGGTGTAAGGATTCAACATAAACAGCAAATCACAAAACTTAAGATGATAAATTGAAGTGATATGATAAAGCTTGACATGCAAATAAGTGAATTCAGTCTTCACGCCCTACAATTCACAACATGAGGCATAAAACTTAGCTATACACCATTAATCAATATCTAACTTGCTGATATACAAAAATTTTAAAATAAAACCAAGAATATAGAGCACATTTTGTAGGATAAAAGAAAGATTTAGAACAATTGTTTTTGAGTGGGTAGGAGACTTAAGATTTCTATCTAAAAAATAGATGTTGAAAGGGAAGATAAGAGGTTTAGAATCAACTAGTAAGGACAAAGATGAGCACAAATAGCATAAATTTCTTGTGTCAAGATCCATAAACTACGAGAGTGAGCATTAGCAAGAGATCTACCTGAGTAACTAAAGGCTTCTACGGCATAGTCCACAAGAGATGGTCCTGATGAGAGCATCAATTTCTTGAACATGTCTTCAAACTCAGCCTTAGTTACAAATGCCGAGGACTCTGAAGATTTATTTCTTCTTCCAAAAGTAGAATAAACAACAGCAATGACAATGTTACTTTCCTTCTTTTTATCAATAAAGTCTTTATACACTTAGGTTCACCATGTATCTTGAAACAAGTCTTCTTGGTATGTCCAGACCTTCTACAATAGGCACAAATAGCATTGATAGGTATTTTGTTAAAGAACTTCTGAGGCACAGATCGAGTAGCAGCAATAGGAACTGACAGAGCCATACCAAGTGCAATGGAGTTGGACTTAAGAACATCACTCTGCGATGTCACGTTGCATAACATGCCATATGCCACACTCATAGAAAGCAAGGGATCAGTCATAAGAATGTGGTTGCAAATATGCTCGTAGGAAGAAATTAACCTTATTATCAACTGAACTAATAAAATTCATTCATCATCATTTTTTAACAATTGCATACTAAAGTTTTCACAAGTAAGAAAATGTTGTAATGCATGGAAGTCACTCCAGAGATATTTTAATGAACTAAAGTATTATTTGAAAGAACTGTTACCTTGGGATATATTAACAATTTTCTTATTAAGCATAAGAAGTTGCGGTCCACTAACACGACCGAAGAGATCTTCAAGCTCTAACCACATATCACGAGTAGAAGAAGTGTTAACAAAAGATCAAGCAATTGCAAAAATGATTGAGTTCTTAATCCACTAAGGACTAAATTATCAGCTCTTCTCTAGTAGCGGTATGTCGGACCTGTTACAGATAGTGGTGAGATAGTGCCATTGATAACTCTATCTTTAAACTTACAACTCAGGGTTGTCTCTATTGAAATTTTTCATGAAATCTAATTGAAAATATTTAGTTGAATGGTTATGAGAGCCAAACATAGATGATCTCTATCCAAAATTACGAATTCCTCATAAAGGCGGTAGTAGTCATTAGCAAGTGAATTTGTCGAAAATGAAGTTTGTATAGAGGAATCAATCATCATAGGCATGATTGTATGGATCAGTTTGCTCTGATACCATGTAACATAACAAATTAGAAGAGACAGAAATGAGAGAACCATCAAAATATAATTAGATATGTATATTCACGCTAAAAGAGAAGCACAATAACAAATAAAAATAAAAATATATAAATATAAGGAAAGAGAAACAAAAGGGTGCACTTGAATTTTGGAAAAAAAGACAAAAAAACCAAATAACAACTAAATAAAGAAACACAAAACTATATATATATTCAAAATAAACAAAAAATTCGTAAACAATTTACACTTGTTCGTAGATTGTACAAGTCTTTTAGTGTCTTCTTCTCAATCATGAACCTATCTAACTTTGTTTTTACTTATGTTGGGTGTACTCTTTTCTGTTTAGGTGCAATCACTCTGCAACAATAATATCCCGTGTGGTAAACATGAAGACACATTTCTAATTGTGGCCCGTGAGATATTTGTACCAATAAATGATGGTCAATGTACAAATGATGCAATATGGTCATATCTTGCTCTCATCAGGGACATCATCATATTCAAAATCATTGTATGATATTTACATAGTTCCACAAACCCATGTGTATGTGTTATGCATGCAAAAGAATAGAGAAATGACTAAGGAGAAGATAATTGTTTAATCAATAAGTTGTAGATAAATAAAACAACATTTCTCTTGCATTTATTTTGTGTTAAGTGCTCACATGATGTTACCAAGTTATGCGTGTTCGCTGCCAGTGTAAAATTCATGTTAGAAAAAACTTACTTTTTTCTCATTCATCTAAATAAAATAGGAAACTGCATTGTTAGTTCATCTAGAAATATAAAGATCATATAAAATATTATCTTATTTATCCTGATGCAATGCTGCACAAGTGTTTGTGCCAACCAAACTTGTTAAAGCCTAACTTTGGAAATCGAAGGAATGAAATAAGTTTAGAGAACACTTCTTTAGAAATCGAAAAAAATTCTTTTTTCGGAGACATGATTGGATCTGGGCCTAGTTTTTGTCTACTTTCGGCACTTGAAACTTATATAGACGTGGTTGAATTTTTTTTTTTGATGATGTTCACTATGTGCATGTACAATAAAGCCTGCAGGTAATTGTCCATTGGAGATTGATGCAACACATGACCTTTGAGAGTGTGAGAATGAAATGAATGAAAGAAATTTAAGTGTGAATGAAATGAAAAATTTATAGATGAAAGAGGTGAAAGAGAGTAGTTGAGCGTGAATGAGGTAACAGAAAGACAATACACATACCTGTTGAAAGTTCCCTAAATTTCAATATATAATTGTGAAAAATTTGAAAAATACAATATTTTACTAACCAAAGACTTAATTTATAGGAAAATGCATAACCAGACGAATATACCTTAGAAATTGAAAGAAGTTGAGGTAGTAGTAGCATAAAGACGATGATAATAAAAGAAAAAAAAAAAAAAAACTGAACCTCAAATAAAAGAACGACCTCGTGACCTATCCCAAAATCTAGCTTATTTTTTTATTTTAAACTTCCACACTAAAACAAGAGAAAATAATAATAAGATCTTATTCAACTAATTGATGAAACAATATAAAGTTTAGAATGACTATGAAATACAATAAATATCATGGAGAGACATAAATAATGAATATGTAATATACATACGAGCACTTTCAGTAAATTGTATGAAAAGTAAGAAAGATATAAGTGATGTAATATACAAGAGACCAAAAATAGAATCATATAGTTGCAACAAGTGAAATAGAAATGTCAATGATGGCTACTTAGACTATTTAATATGACGAGAGAAAAATTGAAAGCTATAATTTGATTCAAGGATGTCTTTATGTCCTAAAGCATCAAATGTATTTGATTAGTTTGGAACAACAATATTGTGAGAGAAAACACCGTAATAATAAGATTTTTAAGTATTTTAAAAGACAATATAACCAAGTCAGACAGTTAAACAAGACAATTATATAATACGACCTCGATGGTGACTACAACAATATTATACCTCTATGATTAATAATCAAAGGCAACTAAACATAGGTCAAATACCTAAAAAACAAACAAAAATGAAATGAAAAACTTGATCAAAACCAAAAATAAACTTGACAAAATAGGTTAGAAATATGCTAGTAATAATGTCTTTGGAATATCTCTACTCTAGGAAGCTGATGATATTGGCAATAAGAGTTTGAATAAGGAAGAAAAGTTGTATTAATCCTATATACTCTTTTCGTTCCACATTGCATATCCGAGTTACTGTAGACACGAAAATTTAAGATAAATATAATTAGTAGATAATTAAGAATGTATTAGTAAAAATAATTATCTTATAATATAAATAATTATAGATAAAAATTAAGATAACTAATTATTTTAATTAAAATTAAAAAAATAAATTAGAAAATTTAAAATAAAATTAAGGTGTGTAATCATTTAAAAAAAAAAAAGATGACATAAAATGTGAGACAGAAGTGACAATGTAGACATGATAGATATGACAGTTACTATTGCAAATAAGACTTGGAAATATCAGAATTTGAATTTATAATCTCACAATCACAAGTCCACCTCATATCATCGTACCAAAATATTTTTGTTTACACATACAGTGACACATATATTTTAGAGTTTTAATAATATTTATCAATATATATATATTTTAAATACCATCAAATACGTATTCTTTCTTATAAAGAAAAATTATATCAAATATTAATTTATTATTATTATTATTATTTTAAAAAATCTAACACGAAGATTTTTATACTCTTCAATTCTATTTACCAAATATAACTTATTGATCAACATACAAACAAAAACATCTTATTTTTTGCAAAATGAGAAAGTATAAAACTAGAAACAAAATTCTTAAGTAAATACGATCATTTTATTATTATTTTTTTTATTTTATTTAGAATATCACCATCAATGCAATAAAAAGATACTTTTCATAAAAAAATAAAGGACTGATGATTTTTGTAATTCAATTAATTTTTTTTATATAATTTGTACTATTTTAATACAGATATAGTATTGTTTTTATACTATAAAATATTAAATTAAAATATTATTTGCATTATAATTTAAATAAAAATACAAACCAAATAAAGATAATTTCTTTTTTAGTATTATTGAAATCTATATCCATAATTTTTCAAATACAGTATAAATTGATAAAATCTAAATTGTACAATAAAGATTGATTTTTTATTTTATTTTATTTTATTATTTTTATTTTATTTTTCTTTTTATGACATGAAATCTACCTCAAATTAGATTAAAAAGACAAATTATACTAAACTAAATATAGATAACAAAAAAAATTATAAGTAGTTGAAGATTTGAATCCATACCAAAGCAAACATTTGATTAAGTGGTGAAACATATTTTGTTTAATGTTTAGGTCTTGAGTTAGATTATGGGTGGTGAATATGCGGGTTTTGAATTTGATATTAAAATAATGTATAGTAAAATATATTGTGGGAGAAAAAAAAAAGCAAGAAACAAACTCTTAATTGCAGTAATCATAAGGTTTGTTTTTTTACCTCCAAACCCCAAATTTATATTTTTTAAATTATGCATTATTTTAATATCAAATTCAAATCAACATTTTTTTTAAACTCATAAAAAAAAAAAAAAACATTCAGAAGAAAAAGGTAAGCGCATAGATATAGGATAATTAAGATAAGAAAATAAATAGCAATAAACAAATAAAAATACAAACCAAATAAATATAAATTTTCTTTTTAGGGTGTGTTTATTTGGGGTTTGGATTTTGAGTTGAGATTTGAATAGTTGTATGAGTTGAATTTGAATAGTTGTATGATATGATATAAATAAGTGTTGATGTAATGTTTTGAATGTATAATTGATTTTTAATATAATATAAAAATAAAAAATAAATATTTAATTTGATATTTAAATTATATTAAACTAGACATATATAACAAAACAAAATCCTATAAATTATACTCCCTCAATCCATTTTCTAATGTCCTATTTGATATTTATACGCATTAGGCAATTAGGGTTTTTGTTATCAAATGACAAATTTGTTCTTAATCTTGTGTATAGAAAATAAAAGAGTAAATAAATAAAGGGTAAAAGAGTAAATTTTGTGTAATAAAAATAAAAAGAAGACAATAGTTATTGAACATTTCAAATAGAAAAGTAGGACGTTAGTTTGTAAACGGAGGGAGTATTAAACTAAACATAGATAATAAAACAAAATCCGAAGGAGTCGAAGATTTGACTCCATATCCAAGCAAATATTTGATTGGTGAAATATCTTTCGTTTAAGGGTTAAGTCTTGAGTTAAATTATAGGTGAATATGTGTATACTTTAGTTGGGTAAATCTGTGTCTAGTAATTATAGAGTTTGTTTCTTTTGGTTTCAAATTATAAGTATCTACTATTTGAATGATGTATTTTTCGAAAGTATATATATATTTTTTTATATAAAATATTTATTATATATTATTTTAATATTAAATTTAAATTAATTTTTTTTAAACTATAAAAAGAAACATAAAGGGTGTGTTTGTTTGAGGGTTTAGATTTTGGTTTGGAATTTGAATAATTGTATGATGGGATATAAATAAATAAGTATTGATGTGATTTTTTGAATGTAAAATTTATTTATTTTTGCATAATATAAAAAATAAAAAATAGATATTTTATCTGATATTTTTTTAAAAAAAAAATTAGATGAATAAGTGTATTTGGAAGAAAAATCCTCCGAACAGACACATCTAACATTAGAAAAAGGTAAGCGCGTACATACATGATAATTAAGGTAAGAAAATAAGTAATACTAATAAAAATATTACTATTACTTTATATATATATATGTAATTTGCAGTGAGCAGTAGAGAGAGAGAGTGCTGCGTTCTTCCATGGCTGATAGCTTTCAAACAATTGAGGACCATCGTCTTCAAACTGCTCTCCACCTTTTAGGAATCAATCATTACGAACTCTCGTAAACCTCCTTCCAACACAACACTGCCATTGAAAAACCAAAAAATTAAAAGCCCAATCAAAACCCTCACTTTCCCTTTTCCCTCCTTCGGCGGCAATCGATTGCATAAATTCTGCATTCTTTTCCGCACGCCTACTCGAAATCGCACATGCTCGAGGCCATTGTTTTTGCTCTCTCAGTTTTTTCTCAACACACACCTCATGGCTATCGAATCCCCTTTGTTTTCAGGTCCACATCTCCCCGCCCTAAGTTAAAGTCACAGGTCTCGCACCAAAGGTGTTCGACGATTTGCCTGACTGAAAATTTTCAAAGAATTAATTAGGGGAAAACGCCGCCGGTGAGTTTGTAGCCGGATCTGGAGGGGATTCCGGCGACTCAGATCTTGTCGGCGGAGGAAGAGATGGTGGCTGAGCCTTGGATTGTGAAAATGGGGAATCAGGTGAGTAACAATTTAAAACACGTTTTGTATTTCGAGAATTCCACAAAATCTCTGCACAAAAAGGAGTTATCTCGGCCTCGACAAGCCGTAGGAATCCTGTCTTTCGAAGTTGCTAATTTGATGTCCAAAATTATATATTTGCACAAATCTTTGAGCGAATCCGAGATCCACAGGCTGAAGAACGATATCCTGAAATCCGAGGGAGTTAAACTCCTCGTGTCTGATGACGAGAAGTTGCTTCTAGAACTTGCCCTGTCGGAGAAGCTAGATGATTTGAACAGTGTAGCTTCTGAGGTTTCTAGATTGGGGAAGAAATGCTCGATTCCAGCACTGCAAGGATTCGAACATGTTTATGGCGATATAGTTTCAGGGATGATTGACATTACTGAATTGGGATTTTTGGTGAAGGATATGGAGAGTATGGTTAAGAAAATGGAGAGATACGTAAATTCGACGGCGAATTTGTACGCTGAAATGGAGGTTATGAACGAATTGGAAATAGCCACGACGAAGTTCCAGCAGAACCAGCACGAGGAGAGCCGAAAAGCTTTCGAGCAGAAGCTCGTATGGCAGAGGCAAGATGTGCGGCAATTGAAGGACGCGTCATTGTGGAATCAGATGTACGATAAAGTCGTCGAGCTGCTCGCAAGGACGGTCTGCACGGTTTATGTTCGATTGTACGTCGCGTTTGGCGACGCTTGTTTGAGCGGGAACATATCCGCCGTTGAATTTAGTAGAAATTCCCGGGGTTTGGCGAAAAACGGAGGTTCGATTAATGCCGAGGATTTCGTGTCCGCGTGCGGCGGCGCGGGGCGCGGGAGGCTGTTAACGGAGTGTTGTAGTCTCGCGTCGAAAGTCGATAACGATGATCGAGTAAGCTTCGACGGCCAAAGAAGTCAATTTTCGAGCGATTGTTTTAGCAGATTTATTCAAACGATCAATCGGGATCCGTTTGGTGGCAAAAGAATTGATACCGGTTCGAGATTCAGGCACAAAAGCCGGCTGCTCGTTTACGCCCCGGAAAACACAGTCGGAGGCTCGGCTTTAGCGCTGCACTACGCGAACATTATCATCGTATTGGAAAAACTTCTTGAATACCCGCATTTGGTGGGCGACGAGGCCCGCGACGATGTGTATCAGATGCTCCCGACGAGCCTGAGGAAGAGCGTTAGAACGAGCTTGAAGTCGTACGCCAACAATGTGGCGATATACGATGCCCCTCTGGCGCACGGTTGGCAAGAAAGGCTCGGCGCGATACTGAAATGGCTTTCCCCGATGGCGCACAATATGATCAGATGGCAGAGCGAGCGCAACTTCGAGCAGCAGCAGATCGTGAAGAGGACGAACATGCTTTTGCTTCAGACTTTGTATTTTGCCGATCGGGAAAAGACGGAGGCGGCGATATGCGAAGTGCTCGTCGGGCTTACCTACATTTGTCGCTACGAGCAGCAGCAGAATGCACTGCTGGACTGCGCGAGCAGTCTCGATTTCGACGACTGCGTGGATTGGCAAATTCCGGTCGTCGACGCGTCGTTTCGGGGCCGGGGGTGAATTTTTGAGCTCGATTTTGTGAACTTACTTGTGTTTGGATCGATCGTAGAGATGAAAGGTATTTTGAGTAGATTCATCACATTATTGTCTGTGTGTAAATATCATCAGAGCTTGGAAAGTGTTAAGATGGTGACTCTACTGTAAAATATTCTCTTATTTCTTTTCCTTTGGAATGGCAAAATATTGGCAAACTTTGTTTGGGTGAATTGGATAAGCAGCATTGATTGCGCACTGGGTAAATCATGTGTGACAGGTGACCTGATACATCGAGGGTTTCAACCCATGACCTCACAGTCACAAGTCCAATTCCTACACCACCAGGTCATCTCTTACCGGACTAAGCTACTTTTTTTGTGAACATTGAAGGGAATTGCACTATATTCTTAATATTAAGTATTTTTTTATTAACAATATATTACACAAATGTCGTTATTTTTATATTATATAAGACTGAAAAGTTAATTTAGTCTTTTTATCTTTATTTCTACTCTATCTCAATATAATATTAATATTTTTAAAATTCCGTACAAAAAGCAAACGGACAGATAAATATGAAACGAAAGGAGTATATATTGAAAATCCTGTTAAAAAAAAATTATTAAAAAAAATAAAGCTAAAAGGTGTTACTCCCTCCGTCACATTGGAATGGTAACATTTGTTTTTTGCACGTAGATTTTTTAATATTAATATTATATTATATTGTAGTAAAAAAGATAAAAATATCCCTATTAGTATAATGTAATATAAAAGTAATGATATTTATTTAATACATTGTAAGTTGAAATTGTATTTATTATGTTAGGTATGTAGTACAATTGCTAAATTAGGAAATAATAACTATGTTTTGAGACGAACGAAAATAAAAAATGATAACCTTACAATGAGACGGACGGAATTTATTTTTAATTTGTTATATTTGGAAACATTTGCAATTTATTTTACAAGGTTTTGTTTTCTGTTTTTTTTTACAAAAATACACTTCCTAAAAGTATTTAGAAAATTAATGATAAGTTCACTCTTAATTTTTTTTTCTGCTTTCGATTTAAATAATATTTTAATTATTCCTCGGCCCTATTGAAATATTTTTATTTTTTATTTTCATTTATTCTAAAACAAGGTTAATATTTTTTAATTTAGTAATTGTATTATTCTTTACACAATAAATATCTTTTCGATTTATAATATATTACACAAATATCATTACTTTTATATTACACAATACTAAAAATGATATTTTTGTTTTTTTTTTTTACTACAATCTTATATAATATTAATATTCAAAAACCTATTTGTAAAAAATAAACAAAAACCTTTCAATTAGACAAATAAAGTATAATATTTTATAATAAAAATACTAATAGTTTCTTCTGTCTACAAAAGATACATCTATATTTTTGGACACAAATTTAATACTATATGTATTTTTTGTTATTTTTTATTTTTTATAATAACAAATAAAAAATAGCATAATTTTTTACTAAACAATAAAAATATTATATAAAAAAATAAAAATATTTTATTGGAATATAAATTTAAAATAAATAGATTAAAAACACGCCCAAAATAGTCCTTTAAAAAAAATCATAATTATACATTAATTTCAAGCATTAATTACTGCTGTTCGTCGCAACATATATACTCGTCGTGCCGTCACGCGTCTCCGTCGTATTCGTCGTATAACCTGTGCAATTGAGTAGAAACGACGTCACAAAAGTCGTCCGTTTCTATACATACTACAAAATTAATTTTAAATTTTTAAATTTTATTTTATTTTAAATTTTAATTGAATTAATTAATTATTTTAATTTTAATTTATAATTATTTATATTATAAAATAATTATTTTCACTAATACATTATTAATTATTTATTAATTATATTTATTAAAAATTCTCGTATTTATAGTAATTTGCAAATGCAATATGGGACGAAAGGAGTATTATATTATACTCTTTTAGTTGAAATATAGGGTGTGTTTGTTCTGGGGTTTGAATTTTGAATTGAGTTTAAATAGTAAAAATTTTGAATTTGAATATAAAATTGATTTTAAGTATAATATAAAAAATAAAAAATAGGTGTTTGATTTGATATTTTTAGGGGAAAAAATGAAATAAATAGAGTATTTAAAATCCAATCTCCAAACAAACACACCCTAAGTAAATAATTAAAAATATTTTAATAAAAATTATTATAAATTTAAATTTAAATAATTAAATAATTTCCTAAAATAAAAAAAAAAATTAAATTTTAAATTTTAAAATATAATTAAAATACATAATTATATAAAATGAAATAAAAATAAATAAATATTTATATGAAATAGAAGAATATTATACTATAAATATTTTATATATATATATATATGTGTGTGTGTATTCCTTACAAAAATATGAATCCAACAGCACAACAAAGTCAATAACCCCACGTTTTTTAAATGCAATAAAAGAATGCTCTGCTCAACCTCGACCACATATGTATATATATATAGAAGCAGGAATCGAAGCTATTAACATTCCAGATTTTGAAACCTCTCTCTCTTCTCTCTCTCTCTTTCTCTCCTCTCTCTCTCTCTTTCTCTCTCTAAGCAGGAATGGACGACCACGTATATTTCAATATAATGTCTCCAGGCAGCATAATGTGGATGGAAGAAGCCGCCGCCGCAGCCGCCGCCACCGCCATGACCCGCCGGAGTAGTACCAGAACAAGCGCTTTCTTAGCATACGCCAATAATAACTTCGCCGGCGCCGGCGCCGGCGCTCATAATGGCCAAAATAATGTGCACCGGAGGATGCTGCAATTCTGGCAGAAGCAAGGCGATCGCCGGAAAAGCAATAATCTGAACAAGATCATGGCGGAGAGGATTCGCCGGCGGACGCACCGCCACCACTACCAGGCCCTGCACCTATTGCTCCCCGCCGGAACCAAGGTACCTAATTGTTTAATTTTATTTAATTTACTTAATTAATTTTGATATATATAAATAGGCTAAATTATTTTTAACTCCCATCATCATTACAAAATTGTGGGTTAATTTCTCGTATACTTTAAAAATTGTACGGTACTTCGTTATGTTTTCAAATGCGTTGCATGAAACATCTTTTTTATATTTTTGTGTAATGAGAAGATAATTTTTTATGCATACTTTTTTTTTTTTTTTTTTCATATGGCGAGGGAATTTCATGCAATATTTTTTACTCCCTCCATCCTATGTAAGTAATTAATATGTGTATTAATAAAAATAATTATTGTATAGTAAAAATTAAGATTAAAATAACTAAATAGTTTAATTAAGATTTAAAAAATTATAAAATTTAAAATACGATTAAAGTGTATAATTATATTTCCAAAAAAAAAAGAACAAATTATATAGAACGGACGAAAATAGAAAATATGAACAAATTATGTGAAACAAACGGGGTAAAACATAAGAGGCATCATGTAATTTTTTAAGTACATGAGAGATTTATGCTGAATTTTGAAACCACAAAGAAATTATGAACAAATTTTCCTTATAAATATTATAATTGATTAATTAGAATGACAAGAAATCGATCTTGGAAGCCTCGGAGAAGGAGATCGAAGAGCTCCGACGACAGAAACAACAGCTGGAGAAGGAGGAGGTGGAGAAGATGAGACTGTTGGCCTCAAGGGGAATATTAATGCCCAAAACTACATTGGCCGAGATCGAACTTAAAGTCGCCAATTCGGCAGTGCCAGGGATCGACTCAATGCTGCAAGTCCTCGACGCTCTCAAGGTCACCGGCTCGACACCGCTTGTGATCAAATCGAGCTTTTCCGACCACCAATTCAACGCCCTATTACGCCTCGAAACCACGGTAAGAATTCATTATTATGTTGAATTGTATAATTAGTAATCTCCAACCCATCAACTTCATTTATCCAGTTTTAATTCCAAATATGCAATTGCTACAGTAATTTTATTCCAACCATAACTCCATTTTCACTATTATTCTTCAAATATTCAATTTTTCCTATTATTTTAAATAATCTTTTATTTTTATAATTTAAAATAAAATTTTTAAAAATTTTAAAAAATAAAAACTAAATTTATAATTTTAAAAATTAAAATAAAGCAACGCCAAAAGTTGGCGTTGGATTTGGCGTTGGTTGGACCAACCGACGCCAAATTAACAGTGCTGGGTTGGAGATGTTCTTAAGAGCATATACAACATGCATTAACATGATTTATATTAATATAATATACATACAATTCATGATATAATCTCACATATTTAATTTTATTACAATATATATATATTCATATAGTACAGTATAATTCGGACAATATATATTTAACACTAACATGTGTCCGCATACATAAGCTGGAATGATTTTGATGTTGATCAGATCAAATCAGCACCCTAACAGGCAAGATACATATTAATATAATTACTGTACGGACTTCTTAATTAAATATTTATATTTATATATTTATATATTAAGACGACAGTAGTGCATGCAGATAAAAGCGGCAGATGTGGAGAGAATGGTGAAGACAACGTTGTACGAAGCTGAGAACAAATTACGAGCACAAATTAAAAGATCACAGACACATACAAACCCTAATCATTGATTCATTTATTAATTCTATATATATATATATATATGTTTGATTTTATTATTTTTTAAATGTATAATTTTATTTTGTATTTTGGGCACATACATTGCAGACAGGCATCAAAGGGATAAGTAGTGTAGTTGGCACGGGATCATAGCCCCTGGCTGCCCACCCTTCCAGTTCCTTTTAAACTAGGGGTTTGTTTGTTTGGGATACCACGTTGAGTTGAGATTTAAACAGTAAAAATTTAAATTGGAACAGTTATATAATATGATATATATAGTTTTGATGTGATATTTTGAATGTAAAATTGATTTTTAGTATAATATAAAAAATAAAAATTAAATATATTTGATTTGATATTTTTTTGGTAAAAAAATTTAATAAATAGTATAACTCCTACCAAATCTGCATATAATATATATATATTATATAAATACACATATATTCAATCTGTCCCTTTAACAAATTATTAATTTTTTTCATTTTGGTCTGTTCTACGACAAAATATTTCTTTATTATCTATCTAATATTACAAACACTACAAGAAAATATCAATTTTGTAATCATATTTTTTCGTTCCTAAATCCATTTTTTCCGTTACTAATGATATTAGAGGTGAAATTATAGATGAAATTACTTTAGCTGCTTGAACTTTAGCAACGGAATTCCGTTACAAATATACTATTTTTTTGCAGTGAAATATCCTTACAACTTACAATATATTACATTTTATTCATATTATATATCAATATAATACTAATATATTTTAAACTGCGTACAAAAAGTAAACACATATACCTACTTAAGGGACAGAGGGAGTATTATATTTTTTCAGTTCATTAAAGATATTTTTTTTTGGTTTTTCCCGTTAAATTTATATCATTGCTAATCTTGACAAAATCAATAAATTAACATTTAACTATTACTCTATATTTAATACTTATTCTCAACAAATATCACTATTTTTATTATATTTTCTTTTTATTTTAATTAATTTTAACTTAATTTTCAAAAATACCTTTAAAACTTTTTATAACTTTTTTAATAAAATACTCCATCCGTCCCTTTTAATGGAGGCCTTTGGAGTTTTACAGTAGATTAAAAAATAATAGTATTTTATTAGTTAGTAGAAATGTATAACAAGATTTGACATTTTTGCCCTTTGATTTTATGTAGAAGTATGTGATGGTACGTTTGTAATTTAAATAAAAGTTAAGGGTATTTTGGTATTAATATACTTCCTCCATCCCTTAACAATGTATCCACTTTTTCATTTTGGTCCGTCTCGTAACAAAGTACCCATTTCTTTTTTTTAATAACTGCATTATATACATAACATTACAAATATCCTTCCAATTTATAATATATTACACAAATGTCATTACCTTTATATCATACAATACTAATAAAGTTAGTTTAGTTTTTTACCTTTATTTCTACTATATCTCAATATAATACTAATATTCATAAAACTCCGTATAAAAAACAAATTGATACATAGACAAGGGCGGAACTACATGGGGGTTAGGGGTAGTTCACCCCCTAACCCTCAAAATATATGTAACTTTTTATGTAAAAAATAATACTCCCTTTGTTATCCAATTGTGTGCTCATTTGACCGAACACGGATTTTAAAAAAAATATGTAAGAATATAAATTTTTATTTTTTTTGGTAAATAAAAGTGATATTTTGTTACTAAAACAAGAAATGAGAATAAATTTGGATGACAGCGAAAAAAAGAAAGTGATAATAGATTTGAATGACGAGGAAGTAAAATTATGAATCTTATAGTAATTTGACCATCCTAATTTTTTTTTATTTTGTAATATAAAAAATCATAATCCGTTTATTGATTTATACTTTTAGTCTTTAAATTTTATTTTTTATAGTAAAAAAATACTTTTATGTAATTTTGTTGAAATTTTTTCTAAACATTTAATTTTTTTTTTTCCGAGTGTACTATGAATAGAAAAAAAAAAAAAATTTTGCCGGATGTAGCATAAGGGTGTGTTCGTTTGATGGATTTGCACGAGATTTCACTATTTATCCAAAATTTTTCCCCCAAAAATATCAAATCAAATACCTATTTTTCATTTTTTATATTATACTAAAAATCAATTTTACATTCAAAATATTACATCATCACATATTTATATCACATCGTACAACTATTCAAATTCAAAATTTTTACTATTCAATTCCCAAATCAAAATTCAAACCCCCAAACAAACACACCCTAAGAAGGTCTCTGGTTCTCACATATTGACACGTGTTTTAATATAGTGAGTGAGAGGTGAGTGGGTTAGTCGTACCTGGCTACCAATTGCCAATTGGCCTATTGCTATTGGTGGCAGCAGCCACTTTGTACATTTTCAAACCCTTTAAATATTCAAAGTTTCCACCACATTTTTATTTATTTATTTATTTTTTAAATCTACGAAAATTTATATTTATCATTTTAATTATTCTTTTTGTTCTATTTTTTTTATGTCTGATTTAGTGTAAATACGAGAATTTAAATAAAATATAATTAATAAATAAAAAAATATATTAATAAATATAATTAGTATATAATATAAATAATTATTAATTAAAAAATTACTCCATTATTCATCTAAATCTATTTCAATGTTTTTTTTCATTTAAATTTATTTTCTTTTATTTTATAAGTAAAAAGTATTGTTTTTTCTATTTTTTCATTAAAAATTTTATTTTTTTTAAAATTCGTATCTAGTCAAATAAACACATAATTGAATGATAGAGAAAATATCAATTATAAAATTTAAAATTTAATTAAAATATATAATTATTTTTTTAGAAAAAAATTGATAAATAAGATCAAAAGAAGAGAGTATATTTTAACAATAGAATTGTAAATTTATTTATATGTATAGTAGAAGATATATATATATATATATATATATTTAAATAAGCAATAAATAATTTCTAGTTTAAACACACACATATAATATATATATATATATATATGTTTTTCCGATGGATTGGAACCCATAGGACTAGTTTACTAGTTTAAACATATATTAAAATATTACTTGATTTTATTTAATTTGTTTACTTTTTTTATTTTTGTTTGTTCTACGTAATAGAACTATAATTTGAATTATGTTTGACACGAGATAGTGGATAAAAAGTATGTATAAAAGATTTTTTTACCATTGTGAATGTATTAGTGTAAAAAATAGTGGCAATTGTGTAATAATAATGAAAAAGTAACGATAGTTTTATAGTGATATGATTATTTATGAAAATGAGACTATTGTTTTGGGACAAAAAAAAAATGGTAAACAGAACCATTGTATTGAGACGGATGGAGTATTTAATAATTTTAATCTTAATCTATAATTATTTTCATTAAATCATAATTATTTTTACTAATACATTTTTTTATTATTTACTAATAATACAATATCTAAAACTTCGAACATACATAAATTAAATGAGACAAATTAAATAAGACAAATTAACTGATACGAATGAAGTATATCAATTTATTTAGATATATAGATATATAAACAATAATATTCATTAATGAATTAATTTGTGGTCTACAATTCATTTAATTCATGTTACTTTACACGTCAATTATTTGATAGTGCAGCTACCATACATCTTAACTCGTTGTTTTCATTATATTTTTATACTTATGTGCCTTAACAATGTGTTTATTTATTTTTTATTTTTTATTTTGTTCATCTTATAACAAAGTATTTATTTTATTTTAGTAATTATACTATATACTAATATTAAAAATATCATTTCAATTTACAATCTATTATAAAAAATCATTATTTTTATATTATACTGTACTAATAAAGATAGATATGAAACGAAAAGAATATTAATTATCAAAATAAAAAGGTGATGTATAAGTGCAAATATGAAAAGAGATAATATAATACTCCCTTCCTTCAATTTTTATTGTCCTAAAGTATATTTGCACGGTTTTTTAAGTGATTGTCTTTTTGTTATGATTTGGTAAATTTGTCCTTGATTGTATGGTAGAGATTAAAAGTAATAAATGAATGAAAGGTAAAAATGTAAAATTTGTGTTTATAAAAAAAAATAGGACAATAGTTGTTGGACGTCCCAAATAGAAAAATAGGACATTAGTTTATGGACCGATGAAGTATATATATATTTTTAAAAAGTATAGTTAATAATAATAGCAAATTTTTAAAAATATGTACATAAAAAGAGTAAAAAGTTCTCAAACATTATTATATTAAAATTTAAAATATATCTCCAACGTTTATTTATATCATATAAATATTTGTGCATTAAAATATTTATTTTTTCTTAATCTCATATAAGCATTGTTTATTATTTTGATCATATAAATAAAAAATTATACTTCCTCCGTCCCGTTGGAAGAAGGGTTGCGTTTGCTTTTTCACGTAGATTTTTGAATATTAGTATTATATCAGATTGTAGTAAAAAAGACAAGAATATTCCTATTAGTATGGTGTAATATAAAAGTAATGATATTTGTGTAATATATTATAAGTTGAAAGAGTATTTATTACGTTAAGTAGGTAGTATAATTACTAAATTAGGAAATGATAACCTTATTTTGGGACGGACAAAATTAAAAATGGTGACCTTTCAATTGGGACAGAGGGATTATATAGTTTTATATTCAATTTATAGTCGTTAAAAATATCTTCTTAACACCGAAATATTATGACGTGCACTGATATAGTACTGTTAAAGCTAACATGGATTATTCAGAGGCCAATTTCTATTACCAAATTTTGGCGTGGATTGATTTTTCAAATAAATATACAAAAATAAAAATTAAAAATTAAATTAATACACAAACATTTGGCATTAAAAATTGTTATACTCTCCTTGAAAGGTTACTATTTTTCATTTTCGTCCGTCCCAAAACAAATTTACCATTTTCTAATTTAGTAACTGTACTACCTACTTCACATAATAAATACCCTTTCAATTTACAATATATTACATAAATGTCATTACTTTTATATTACACCATACTAATAGGAATATTTTTATCTTTTTTACTATAATTCAATATAATACTAATATTCAAAAATCTACGTACAAAAAGCAAACGACACACTTGTTGCGGGAGGGAGGGAGTATCATTGGTCCATGTTAGCACACATGCAATATTCCAATTGCAAAACAACCATTTTGACAATTATTAATTAGCCATATAATATTATTTCTATACAAACTTCAATTAATAATACAAAATAATAATAATAAATCACATATGATACAAATAAAAATCCAAATATTTATTTTGTATTATAACTTATAATTATTTTCAAAAATACCATTCTTACAAATATGTGAAAACACGCCTAGTTTTCAAAATACACTTTTTGATACACAATTGACAAATAGTACGACCAATCAAATATATATATATATATATAATATTATTTGCAATCACAAAGTAATAGTACTCACTTTGTTCTTAATATTGTGTCAAAGTCACCGTAAATACAAAAATTTAAAATATGTATAATTAGTAAATAATTAAAACTATATTAGTAAAATTAATTAAAATATAATACAACAATTAGTGATTAAGATTAAAAAAACTAATTAATCTAATAAAAATTCTAAATACTTTTAAAAAAAAAAATCATGAAAAATGTAACTTGATATGTAGAACGAATAAAGTATAACTTATTGAATAGATTAGTTCATCCGTGTTGTGTGAAATAATAATAATAATAATAATACTCCCTCCGTCACGGTACAAAGTGGTCGTTTATTTTTGTACGTAGATTTTTGAATATTAGTATTATAATGGGTTGTAGTGAAAAAGACGAAAATACCCTTATTAGTATTATGTAATATAAAAGTAATGACATTTTTTGTAATATAGTGTAAGTTTTAAGGGTATTTATTACGTTGGGTAAGTAGTACAATTATTAAATTAGGAAAGGATAATTTACTTTAGGACAAACGAAAATGAAAAATGACAACCTTTCAATGAGACGAAAGGAGTATTGACTAACAACTTAGAGAATAACTAAAAAAATCAAAGCATGAAGCTATATTGCTATTTGATATGAAAAAAATATATATATTATCTTAGAATTAAAAATCATAGTCCAATGAATAATTTCAGATTTGGATTTGTATTGGATTATTAATTTAATTAAAATTAATTTATATAAAATCCATAAAAAGAAACTATTCAATGCGGGTGGCTGGGTGGGTGGATGTTGAATCTCATGACCGAAATTACAGGGGTGTATTCAATATAGATTTTATAAGATCATGACCGAAACTATTGAATTTTAATGAAATGTTATAAAAAATTTGTATTATATAAAATCTCTCATGTTAAGCATATTTTGATGAATTCTTGAAAATATATTATTATTATTATTATTATTATTATTATTATTATTATTATGAGTAATAAATATTATAATATTATTAAAATATTTTAATAAAAATAATAATTTAAAATTAAAATATATTAGCAAATTATTTTTATCATAATAAATATGTATTACAATTATCAGCTATTTTTAATAATCAAATACATTATTATTGTGTCATTCTTCGTTGAATCGTTAATTTATAGTTACTTTTTTTTTTAATTTTACTTTTTTAATTTCAAATATTTTCTGCAAAAATCGTAAATTTGGATCTTAATTTTATATATATGTTTATTTTATGTAATAAATATATAAATCATAATACCAAATATAAATTAAAATAAATTGATATATTGAATTATAATAATATAAAAAATATTAATATACAAAAATAATATCATGTTAAAATATTTTTACATCATTAATCATTTTTAAAAAAATATTTATTAAATAATATCAGATGAATTTTCAATCGAATATGAAGTTTAAGATTTCCGACATCTCTACAAAGAAGATGAAAATTCACAATAAATCGAAAGCTAATGTATGAAAAATGAATATTGCTACTACTACGTGAAAAATGAGACCGTAATATAATGGAAATGAAAATGATGATGATAATAATAATAATAATAATAATAATAATAATAATAATAATAATGTGTTTTTTTTAATTAAAAATATTTATATTTTTAATTAATAATTTAAATAAAAAAAATTATCTACAAGTGTGTTTTATATAAATTTATATAATTATATAAATTAATAAAAAAATATTTTACAATCCTATCAAATTTATATAAATTCATAAATAATGAATAAAAATTCATCTAAATCAATTAATAAAAATCACTAAACTCTGTTTAGACTTTATAGATTTAAAAAATCGACACAAATTCGTAGAATTTTTAAAATCCAATAAAATCCTATAAAATCCAATACAGCCCCTAAGTGTGCTTGGCAAGAATAGTACTAATAATAATAATAATAAAATCAATGTGAGTGTCATTTATTTAAATAAATAAAATAATAATAACTTTAATCGACAATTTGTTTGCTCTTGCCGACCCTTATTTGTTTTCTACTACATTGAATTTCTTTTTAAATATTGAATTTTGTTCTTTTTTTTTTAATTTTAAATTAAAAGTAACATTATTTACTCTCCACAGTTTTTAATAATAAAAAATATATATTATTTTTTTAATAAAATATCAAATTAAAATACTATTTTTAAAAAAAAAATCAGAACAACACAATCAACCGTCATTTTGAGTTGATAATTGGTAAAAAGTACAGATAAAAAACATTTTTGTTCTTACAAATGTATTAATATAAAAAATAGTAGTATGCGTAATAATAATGAAAAAAATAATTATAATTTTATAGTAATATGATTATTTATGAAAATGAGAGTATTGTTTTGGAACAGACAAATATAGTAAATAAGACTATTGTATTGGGACGGATGAAGTATCACGTACTCATGGAAACAAATTTATTTCTTCACAAGAGATCTTTAAAACCCAAAACATCCCATTCTGAGAAAATGCAAATCCTCTTTTACAGCATTCATAAGAGAAAACACAGCTAGTTTTTGCAAGAGTTCATATACTAAGATAATAATGTAAGAAGAAGGGAGTACCTCGATTTTTCGTCGTCTATTCCGGGTAAGAAATCGGGCCAAGGTAATCGCCTTCGAGGCTGACGAGGGCTTGAAAATCTTTCTCGGCCTCCATATACTTCTGCCCGATCACCATGAACCGCACCACGCTGCCCTTTTCAATCTTCGACGACTTGTTGTTCATGAAGTGCGGATTCTCGCCGGAGACATACTGATAATCGTCCATCTTCTGGTGGGATAGGAACACTTTCTCGATGGGCCCGCATCGCAAGAACACGCCGTGCTTGAGAATTTGGTACACGGTGCCATCCAAGACTTCTTTCGGGAGCATCTTGAATGTCACGCACGTAAATTCCACCGGGAATAGGACGTCGCCCGACTGCTGTCGAACCCTTCCCTCGCCGATTCTTCCCACGGTGGTCACCGCCAGGAAATAGCCGAGATCCTTGGTGGCTTTCTTGGCGGCAAAGTCAGCCGTGAGGCGGGTGATTATAGCCTTTTGAAGCATTAGGCCTTCGACGTTGAGGTTCCCGGCCGGAAGTACCACATTCCATGACAACTTCGATTTGATGTACATCTCTATATACGACGAATGTAAGAAGATATCAATTGACGAAAAGGAAAATAAACACCATAGATAAGTAAAAACTACTGTACTTGTAATTCTAACATAGTATCAGAGCCCTATAAAAAAAAAAAAAGTCTATCGTAATTGTGACCGGGATTCAACCAAATATTCCAAAGCACACAACCAATTTAATCCACGCCTAAAAATAAAGATGTTAACAAGGAGAACCAAGATAACTTTGAGCTATCTTGTTACATGATAAAAATTGAAAAACGTGTTTCAACCAAGCACATTTATACTAAATGAGTTGGGATAATAAGCTACATGAAAATACTATTTATTTTAGGAGAACCAAGATAACTTTGAGCTATCTTGTTACGCGATAAAAATTGAAAAACTTGTTTGAACAGAGCACATTTTATACTAAATGAGTTGGGATAATAAGCTACACGAAAACGCTATTTATTTTAGGAGAACCAAGATAACTTTGAGATATCTTGTTACGCGATAGAAATTGAAAAACTTGTTTCAACCGAGCACATTCTATGCTAACCGAGTTGGGATAATAAGCTACATGAAAACATTATTTATTTTAGGCTAAACGAGCAAGACAAAGAGAGTTGTGCTATACAAACTAAAATCAGTCAAATATGCATTATCGAATGGTTTGAACACTTGTTTTACCTTATGTAAAGATCATTTCACTTCTTTTGAACATATATTAAAAGTTTTTTGGCAAACATAGCTTGAGCTTCTTCTTCCAGCTAATAATCCAAGTTCTAAATTCTAAATGAGTTTAAACAGGCAGAGTTCGAGCCTGCTAGCAGATCAATCGAGCCATAAATGGTTGGATTTCTAGCTCTAACCACAACATTATACTGTAATTATGATGCAGTATCTATCTCAATTATCATCTCACAGGAAAAAGTTTAATGGCAGCACAATATCAAATTCACCAAAATGTTAGATAAATTTACAGAGCACAACCTGCAAATTTCACAACCCTAAGCATGATTTAGCATTCACATTTCTCAATTAATAGCATCCTTTCTTCAAGAATTTCAAAAGTGCACAACAATCAAAATACTGTACAGTCAAACCGAAGCCCTAAACCCCAAATTGCCATGGGAAAAGAACAAAACAATTGAATAACCAAATCAGTGACTACATTTTTTTCTCAGAAACAAAATTCGCTTATGAATAGACAGCATTAATTAGAGCGAGTGGAGGGTATTATGAACCCTAACTCTTGCTGTACGTTGGAAAACTGTATGAAAATAGATCGAGCATCAACCAGTCGTTGTTCAAAAACCGCAGAACTTCGTGAATTATGAAGCAGCAATTGAAATAGGCGATAGAGAGAGATATATATATAAATTGGAAGTGATTCATAACTTTACCTGACCTGACCTTACCTTGTAATGGAGATGGGTTTGCTTCTCTTGACTCAAATTGAAACGGAAAAGCCTATTCGGGATGCGCGATCGTGTCCTTCCTTCACTCCAGAGCAGAGTAGATTAGATCAGAGACAACGAAGCCTTCTTCACCACCATTTTCATTTCATTTTCATAGGAGGACGAAGACAAACATGAACAAGAACAAGAACAAGAACTGGAACTGGAACGGGAGGGCTTTGCGGAGAGGCTCAGGAACCAAAAATTTAAATCGTAAATGGGTTGAGTTGAGTTGAGTCAGATTTTAATTTCAATTTAAAATTGGTATTTTCTATTCCATAATACCATACAATACAATTAATTAGAGCTTGTAAACGGGCCGGGTCAAGCCCAGTTCATCGACTTTTATCATTTTTTTTTCATAATTTTATGAAATATAGAGTTGGTTCCCTTCATGTTTTTTAATAATTTTTTTTACTCCCCAGTCCTAAAATTACGAGCTTATTTGAGTTGATTACGAGATTTAAAAAATATTGATATTGTAGAGATAGTTGGTAAAAAATACGAGTCAAATATTCTTTTTTGTCTTTATGAGTGTATTAGTATAAAAAGTAGTGATATTTTGTGTAATAATAATGAAAAATTAATGATAATTTTACGGTGATACGAATATTTATAAAAATGAGACTATTGTTTTGAAATAAATGAGACTATTGTTTTGAAATAAACAAAAATGGTAAACAAAATTATTATATTAAGACAGAGGGAGTATTAGATTTAAATTCGATGAGAATGAATTATATGGAACCAACTTATAATCTGTTTAAAATTTGTTTGGATTGCATAAATGGTTATCCAATTTTTCGTACAATATATATAAATGGATTCATTCGATTTAGTGTTTTTTCTAGTATATATAGGATTTGGGTAATCATAATACCACCCATTGCCCAACTACTACTAAATCGAAGATAATTATGATTGCGAAGATAAATATCGTAGACAGATGTTGTAGAGCTTATCCTCACACAACTTCCCATTATATCGCTTTTCTGATTCAAATCGCCAAGTCATGGAACCAAATCATCTCCAACAGGGACTTCGACCTTGGGCATCTCCATCAATCCAAGATCAATTCATCACTTCTTTTTTTTACCCATTACCAGGATACATTCTTCCTCTCTAAATTAGAAAATAATGAATTGAAGCCATTTATGAATCCTCCATGAAACTTGGGAATCCTACAATGGCCTAATACTCGTATCTTTCATTTCCAACGATGCAACATTGTGGATCATCCTCTGGAATCCATCTGCCAGAATGTATACAAATTTGAGATCTCTTTTTCACGGTTTGTGTGGTTTCGCATTCAACATTGGTTTCGATTCATTATCAAAGGATATAAATAGTAGTTATCAATTTGCAATGGGAAGAATGCGCATTGTTTAACGACAAAAGTGGACATTGGAACGAGTCGAAAACAACGGAGATAAAAGATGGAGATGACATTAAAAGCTTCCATTTGGACGATCATATCTGTTTGAGCAAAGAAAGACTTGAATACCAAAAATAAACCGATAGTTATAACCTAATTCTCTTCGACCTAAAGGACGACAAGTTCTATAATCCGGGGCAAGCATGGAGAACCCGAACTTCATATTATCTTGCAGATTTTTCACAAGCCCAATTTTGCATGCACCTTGGCAATGTTAATAGCTATGAGTGTCATGTTGTGCGGAAGAAAACTAGCGGCGAATGGATCAAGTTTGATGATTTGTTGGTTCCATGTCTGATGCACGAGACATATGAGAGTGGGATGCTATGGATGGAGTCTGATGAGGTGCTATGGATGGATCTTGAAGGCAGTGAGTTTACATTGATGTCGATGGTGTGCAATGATAGAGAGCTTATATTCAGTCTTGATTTTGGTACCACATCTTTTGTAGTTTATGGTTTGATTCAAAGAAAGAGTATAGTGATTTTAAGATCAATAGGCTTACAAAATAAATTCTCTTTGATGAAATATTCGGAGAATCTCTTCTTCAGTGGTAATTAAGGTAAATTTTGTTTTCTTTTTGTTTCTATTTTGTCGAGATATTGTGTTTAAATTTTATATTTAAGTCTGATATTAAAATAATATTTGATGAGATATTTTTTTTTCAAAAACACGAAGTCCAAACAGTAAAATTTTGATGAGATTTTGCGAGAGAAAAAAATACATATTTTTTCGAAAAAATGCATAGTCTAAATAGTAAAATTTGGAAGTTTGATGCAAAAGAAACACTTATTAATTTATGAGTTATGTTAGATTTTTATTTATAAATAGACCTTCTATTTTATTATTAATAATAAGTAGCTCCGAAATTATGCGAAATATAATATATTTTTAATGTTTTGTTAGGTGAAATACTATACTAACATTTAGTTTGGCGTTTTCCTTTCGTAAAAAAGACAACACTATTGATGAAGAAGAAGCACAAGCTATGAATGTGTTCTTGAAGATATATGTTCTTTTATATATATATATATATATATATAGGGTAAACTGTTTTTTAGTCCCGTAATTGGATCCCCTTATCATTTTAGTTCCGTAAGTGGAGCCTGTTGCAAACTAGTCCTATAAGTGAAAATTTTTCGTTGTTTTAGTCCTCCAGCGCCGGAGACGCCCACGTAACTCGCCGGAAGCCACGTGTCCGCCAGGTGTCCCGCGAGGTCACAATACCTGGCAGACACGTGAGTTTTATTTTATTTTTTAATTTTTTTTTAAATTGGACCAAATAAATAAAATTAAAATTAAATTTAAAAATAAAATCCACGTGTCCGCCAGGTGTCGGACACGTGGCCTCCGGCGAGCCATGCGGGCGTCTCCGACGCCGGAGGACAAAAACAGTGAAAATTTTTCACATATGAAACTAGTTTGTGACATGCTCCACTTACAAAACTAAAATGATAAGAGACTTTGTTATGTATGAAATTTAGAATTAGGTTAAAAAGCCCAAGGTAAAAGAAAAATGGGCCTGACATTAGAGTTGGTTGAACTGGCTCAAGGAAAATAGATTTATTTCGAAGGAAAGTCCTCAGGACGGAAGGACCTCAGGTCGGTAGGTCCTCAAGACGGAAAGACCTCAGATCGGATGGTCTTCAGGTCGGTAGGTTCTCAAGACGGAAAGTCCTCAGGTCGGAAGGACCTCAGGTCGGTAGGTCCTCAAGACGGAAAGACCTCAGGTCGGAAGGTCTTCAGGTCGGTAGGTCCTCAAGACGGAAAGACCTCAAGTCGGAAGGTCTTCAGGTCGGGAGGTCCTCAAGACGGAAAGTCATCAGGACGGAAGGACCTCAGGACGGTAGGTCCTCAAGACGGAAATACCTCAGGTCGGAAGGTCTTCAGGTCGGGAGGTCCTCAAGACGGAAAGTCATCAGGACGGGAAGTCCGCAGGTCGGGAGGCCCTCAGGACGGGAAGTCCGCAGGTCGGGAGGCCTTCAGGACGGGAAGTCCGCAGGTCGGGATGCCCTCAGGTCGGGAAGTTCTCAGGTCGGAACTCTGCGGCAGGACCAACAAGTCAGATGGTTTGCAAGTCGGGAGGATTGGCAGTCGGACCAATACGGTTGTAGATTGGCAGTCGGGCCTAAAGGGCGGAAGGTCTGTGGTCGGCTCAAAGAGTGAAATATAGGGATAATTTCGGTCTGCTGAGGACACGTGTCAGCAGGAGAAGGGTTGGAAGACGGTTGGGAAGGAGACGTTGTAACCGTTCGGGTGACGGTTTTCAGTACGGTTTCCCAGAGAATATTTAAGGATTTGGATCATTATTTGGCAAGGCATCTTCAATCAACTTCAACGAAGCAAAGTCAGATTTGGGGATCACCACTTTAAATTTCAGTCTTTTATTTTCCAGTTTATTTTCTGTACCATACAGTGTTTAGAGATTCCTAATCTCAGACACTAATTAATCAAGTTTAAGAATATTTTCTATATCTTTGAATTTTACTTTATTTTTGTTGAAAAATTACATCAACAGACTTAAAAATCAGTTTACCCTTGTATATATATATATATATTGTCTTCTTGAAATATTGTTTCTGCTGAATACGGAGCAATTAATCTCCCATGACTTGGTGTAATGATTGTTAAAATTTTTTACTTTAATATGACCCAAGGTTTTTGTAAACTTTTAATGGGTTTATTCAACCAACTTATTTTGTATCAGTAATACCATTTCACATATCTAACGTAAAAAAATACATTTATTCAAAAATAGAAAATGAAGACACTCAATCGTAAATGACTTGCCTTAAAACAATTTTTATCCATCTATTTTGTGTAACATGTAAAACTATTAAGACCGTAGGGTAGATGGGAAATTTATGTTCTTTTGTATCTTTAATCTTATATTGGCATTATGATGTTCTATTTATGTAGAGGGTGTCTAATAAATTGTTACGGTCAATTCATTTCGAGAGAGATATCTCCTAAAGATTCTTCTTCATTGCAAATGATATTGTAGAAGTCTACGATTGAGGTGTAGAATCGCCACATCAACCATTGCCAATGTAAACGTCCGATCTGATAGGTGATTGCATCTAGGGATGGCAATGGGTCCGGGTAGACCCGAGACCCGACCTGGACCCGACTCATTTATTTGGGATCGGGTCCAATGATACAGGCATCGGGTCCGGGTCCGAATCGGGTATTATGTACCCTTATCGGGTCCGGGTCGGGTCTCGGGTCCAATGGTGGACCCTACCCGGACCCGGACCCGACTAATATATTACTAATATATTAATTATATATATGAAAAAATTAATTTTTAATAATATAAATTATATTAAAAATATATTTTTTAGTTTTATTTATTTATTTTATTATTTTATTATAAAATTTTTGATTAAAATATATAAATTTTGATATATGTCGGGTCCGGATCCGGGTTCGGGTCCAATTTTAAGTTAAATTTTAAAAATTAAAAAAATAATTTCGGATCCATCGGGTCTTGTCGGGTATATTATTCGGGTCGGATCCGGGTATAATCGGGTCCATTTCGGATCTCGGGTCCAACCATGTGTATTCGGATCGGGTACCCATTGCCATCCCTAATTGCATCTTTTAGAATCTCAGAGGTTTCTAACAACGAGTAAATGCCTCTAGTTTCCGAACAGCATAATAGGTTTGTGGTATGGACCAATTCGGAATCCATAAATAGGAAATATGTCATTTTTGAAGAAATTACAATTCATCTCTTTAGGATTCTAAGGATAGAGCGAATATGGTAATTCGTTGGGATGACATATATTGTACCGAACCGAAAATTTTGAACCATACCGCATACTGCATACCGCACCGAAAAATTTCAGTGTGATAGAAATTTCGAATGTTTCGATACGGTACGGGTATATATCGTTTATACCAAAAATTTAATATTTTAAAATTTTTAGTATAAAAACGATATATACTGGTTATAACACAACTTGTTTTAAACAAATTCAAAAAAGACCACCCCCTACTCAGCAAAATAGCGACAAAATAACGGCGGTGGCGACCACATATGTTTTAGACTTCTAACAAGTAGCGCAACATAGAAATAGTAAAAAAGGGGAAAGAAGAGGAGAAGAAGAAGAATAGAAGTAAGCGAAGAAGTCAAGGAATGAAGAAGGAATGATGGAGAAGAAGAAGAACCGAAGGAGAAGAAGAACCGAAGGAGACGAAGAAATTGAAGAAAAAAGAATGAATGATAGAGAAGAAGAACTGAAAGAGTCGAAGAAATTGAAAAAACAAAGAATGAATGATAGAGAAGAAGAAATTGAAGAGTGGAAAAGAAGAAACGATAAATAGAAGAGAGAAGAATTAGGTTTTTTTTTTTTCAGCGGTTTGTATTTGTAGAGTGGGTAAGGGTTTTTTTCTTTAATTTTGTTTTAAATAATTATTTATATTAATAATTAAATTATTTAATTAAAATATTATCGGTACAGTATAATACCGAAATTTTAAAAAATTTATACTGATATTGTACCGAAATTGACGATATGGTACCGATACCATATCGAAAATTTTGTTATACTGAAATTTTTTGATATTTTTGGTATGATACGATACGGTAAATTGGTATTTCGGTATTTTCGGTAGATTTATCTATCCCTAATAATTCCTAATGTACACTATAGCTTCGTCTCTTTTTTTCCGATTCTTGAGGTTGATTCTTGAGGTTGTTTCCTATCATATAAGAGTATAATCAAAGCATTCGAGCTCGATCTCGCATTGATGATTTGGAGATAAACGAAATTGTCGGAATTAAGACAAAAAAATGCATTGAAACTCGATGTGTTGGAAGAATTAAAATGAAATTGAAGTTAATGCATAATTTGTGAGGAAATTACTATATTCAAATGGAAAAAAAATGTTGGAAATATTGCATTTAAAGCAGGAAAAAATAAAAGAATAAAAAGGGAAAAAAATATGCATTCAAAGTTTTATAAAGAAATTATTATATGCAAGGACAGAACTAAATTATGTTTACGGGCACCTGACCTAGTCCCAAAATGTATTTTTTATAGTTGTATTTTTCATAATTTGTCCCACAAAATTTTAATTTTAATTTTATTTTTGTGTAAAAAATAATAATATTTATGTAATTTTATGGACTTATTTAATTATTTGTAGTAAAAAATACTCTCTCCGTCTCACTTCTTATGTCCATATTTTCATTTATGTCCGTCTCACTTATTTTGTCACTTTCTTTTTTTGGAAAATAATTATACACTTTAATCTTATTTTAAAAAATTTAATTTATAATTTTTTTAATTTTAGTAATAATACTAATCAGTTATCTTAATTTATAATTATTTTTATTATACGATAATTATTTTCACTAATACATTTTTAATTATTTATTAGTTATACCTCTCATAAATTATCGTGTTTACGGTAAAACGGACAAAATATTCGGAACAGAAAAAGTAATAAATTTATATAGTTCACAGTCGTTGCACAATGGCGTAATTATGAGGGGCACGCTCTACCACTGAACTATTATGGGATAATCAACTGTCCATCGAATTCTTTGATAGATTAAATTTCTTCAACTCCAATCATATATTATACTCCATTCGTCTCATTTCTCATGTTCACCTTTCCATTTCCGTCCGTCTCACTTATTTTGTCATTTTTTTTTGAAAAATAATTATGCATTTTAATCTTATTTTTAAATTTTTAATTTATATATATTTTTTTAATTTTAATTATATTAATTAATTGTCTTAATTTTAATCTATAATTATTTTTATTATACGATAATTATTTTCACTAATACATGTTTAATTATTTACTAATTATATTCCTCCTAAATTCTAGTGTTTACAGTAACACAGACAGAATATCTGGAACGGAAGGAGTATTTGTTTGGCCATTTGTTTTTCTTTTATTTTTTTCTTCTTTACACCGTTGCACCAAAGAAAATAAATAAAATGGCCCTTGAAACTCAAGGAGTAGTTATGGTTGTATGTTCACCTCTTGCACACTCTATTTATTATCCTAAAAAATGGACGTCAAAGGTTTAACCATAGCGCATTAAAAAAATCTCATTTATTACATCATAAAAATAATAATAAAATAAAAAAGTGGTGTCTCTTTTCTATCCACGTGTGGATCCACACTTACTCTCCTTTGATTTGGTTTTTGGTTTTTAATGTGAGACATGGGAGTTGTGTAAGAATATAAAATAATAAACGCATGTGATATATTAATATTTTTGAAAAAATATGTATATTTTTTATTAAAATAAAACACCCGAACTTTCCCAAAAAGCTTCATATTATGTAGAATAAAATGCTAACTTATAATAAATTATTTTTTCTTTATTTTTTCTATGTAAAACTTGAATTTGTTCTATTTTTTCTTAACATTCTTAATATATTGGATCAATTATATTCCATCCGTTTCAAAACTATAGTATGGGTTGTGTTTGACATGAGATTCAAGGAATATTGATATTATATTAGTAATGGATAAAAAGTATCGGGTTTGTTCAGGTTTCGGGTAAGCTGAAACTGATTCAGGTCAACCTGAACCCGACCTGAAAGAATTCGTGTCGTGTTCAGGTCTAGGGTTTCAGATGAGATTTCGGATTCGGGTCGGGTTCAGGTTGACAGTTTTTTGTTATCCCCATGGCTCAACCCGACGCACGACCAAAAAACACGAATTGACACCCCTACTTTTAGCAATTTGATCGATTAAAAAAACTAATAATTGCCAAATACCCCTTAATCATATAAATAAAGTGCAGTTTAACATATAATAATAAGTAGAACAATGTTGGCTATCCAAACTAACACAACAAATGACATAACAAAAGTTCAAAAGAAACTCAGAGTATTAAGGTTTCGAAAATATTCAGAAAAGTTTGCACCAAACAATTCGGTAGTAGCTAAGAACAGAAGGAAACAATAAACCAGACAGAACAAAACTCGCGAAAATGAACCCATGTCTTACCCGGTGTTCGACGGCACTTTTCTCATTTCAGAGGAATAAACCTCGAGGAGTGGGTGGCACCGATACCCGGCCTTCCATGCTTGACAGGTTTGTAAGAGATTGAGAACTCCGCGAGGTAGTGACCGATCATTTCAGGCTTGATTTCAACCGGGTTGAAAGTTTTGCCATTGTACACGCCGAGGACGCTTCCGATCATCTCAGGGACGATGATCATGTTGCGCAGATGAGTCCTGACCAGTGCAGGCTTCTCACCAGGTGGAGCCTCGCGTTTCTGCAAAAATCGTTGTGTTTTTAGTTACAGTGGAACACAAGATGGAACTAAGCTTGAAATAAGTTTACGATAATGAAAGGTTATATAGTGTTTAAAATATATAATCGCGCTTGATCCAAAACGCCCTTAAAAAGTCACTAAATTATCAAATATCGGCTTAGCAATAAGAAATAAAAAGCATTCGTGTAAGTAAAAACTTATGTTGTAAAATATGTTTGCTATGAAATCTAGACCTGTTTCATAATTCAAGCATGACATAGATTGCTGTAAGACATGCAAAAAAATTTAAATAAAATAACAACAGAATATGGTGATGGAAATTAGAGCTGGCAAAAACTGACGCAACACAATAACCCGACACGAAATAATTGAGTTTGGGTCAAGGATTTTGACCCGATTATGTATACGGGTTGACACAAACCCGACACGATATAAACGGGTTGGGTTAAGATTGAGGCCCTCAACTCAAATACAATACGACAACCCGATTACAATATATTAATATTAATTAATATATTTATTATATATATAAAATAATTCTAATTTGATAATTCCCTTAAGTAAGTTCAATCTAAAATAATTCAACATAATTCACTATACACATAACACTAAATCAAAATATAACTAACATAACACAACAATCTGATAAAAAAATAATTGGATTTGGATAGAGGATATCAACCGGATTATGTATACGGATCAACACGAATCCGACACGACAACAAACGGGTCAAATTAAGATCGAGTGATTTAACCCATTTAATGTATTCAACCCAACACAAATCGACCAATTGCCAACTCTAATGGAAATAGAGGTTCCGAATAATTTCTCACCGCCTTACGCAGCTTCTTGATCAGAGCCATCGGCTTCCTCTTCAAACCTCTCTGGAACCTATCATTTTCCATGATTCGAAATGAGAGATTACACGGGTAAAATCAACAAGAGCAAAATGAAAAGCAACAATAGTACCAAGAAGAAACGCCACAGCCACACAAAAATTATTTCAATCAAATGTGAGCAAAGCCCACGGCCAATCACCCTTAAAACATAACCTAATTGATACCCATTCGTCCCATGTAACTTTGGTCGGTCAGTGTAATAACATAATGCACAATCGAGAACATTTTAGAGACATAATTGAAGTAGACAAACATAAATCCACTTCAACTCTAAGTTGACACAGTTTGTAATCAACAAATATAGAAAATTGTAATGGAATATAGAGTTGAAATAAATCACTGCCAGGAACAAAAGTATCATATCAGAATTGCTAGGATTATAATATCCAATAAAATTTACAAACATAATGCACATTTACAGAGCTAATAAACAATCCAACAGCAAAGCGCATTGTTCAATACACCAATCAAATACAGGACAAATTACAAGCAAATCAATTCAATCCTCCTTACCCTAACTGTGAATTCAAAGCACATAATCTTCACACTGCATTTTCGTTTTTTTTTTTTTTTTTTTCATACGATCACTGAATTAACAACAAAAAGGAAAAGGAACAAAAAACAAAAAACAAAGTTAAAAAAAAAATCAGTTACCTTCTTCTAGCACGGGCATTGAAGAGCTTGACGAGCTCATCCGTGGACATATCAAGGAGCGCATCGAGATCGACGCCTCTGAAGGAGAATTTCTTGAACGTTCTCTTCTTCGGCTGCGCCGCCGCGACCTCTGTGTCGACATCCGCCTGAAAATACATGGATAGTGTCAGGAAGCTACACAACCAATAGATAAATAAAAACCCAACACACTAAACGTTATCAGAGTAAGAAATCGTTGTACTACCATGATAGCCTGAAGTACTTTCTTCGCCGGAGGAGGATAATACGAATCGCAGCTGGTGCGCGGCTAGGGTTTCGGACGTAAATGCAGAAGGGCGATAATGAATGGTGGAGTGTTGATATTTGGTATTTTGGGCCGAAATTGGGCTAATGTGTTTAGCCCAAAATACGTACTGTAAACGATGTCTAAAGCCCAACAAACTCTAGTTTGCAATTTTTGAATTTAGGTCGCCTTTAGTATAGAGAATGGAATTACAAAAGAAATAAGAGTAGAGAATAAAATTTAAGAGAAATAGAATTAAATAGAAAATAAGAATTAATTGTCTTGATAAAAACAAAGAATTCATTTGATAAATTTTTTTTTAAAAAAAATGCTGATTAAACAAAAATAAATGATTAACCCGATAAAAAGAGAGTTTTAACAAATGAGATTTCATGAAAAATATTTTTAGTAAATTTTTTTTAAAAAAAAGTATAAATTATATACGACATTTTTTAAGATAATATTTTAGTACAATTTCTTAAAATATCGTAAAAATTAAATACTTTAAAAATAAATTAATTTTATTTTTTAAAAAATTGAAATAATATAATTTTTAAAAAATTATAAAAATTAAATAGTACAAAAAAATTAAAAAAACATTAAAAAAAACATATACTGCAATTTCTCTGCATATGAGAGAGAAATAAAAACAGGAAAATTAAAATAATTTATTTCTAGTTCCATTTATCTGACTCAAACTCTGACTTCATTTCTCTGTACCAAACATTTTTCGATCAATACTTTTTTTTTTTTTTTGGTGTGGTTGGTTTTTATTTAAAATTAAAATTATTATCTTAATTGATTAAATTATCTGTTTAATTTTTTTTAAAAAATTAAAATTAATGGTTAAAATTAAATTCAACATCAATCACATATTTTATCTCCAATTTGAAAAAGGGAATTATGTAATATTTTTTAAATTAATTATATATATATATATTATATTTTTAATATTTTATTTGAAAACTAATTATATTTTTCAAATTCTAGTAAATCTGTTGACACATCTTTAATGGAAAAATCTATCCATTTGTGAATAGACTTTTTAACTCCAAGAGCCATAGTTCTATTTCAAAGTAAGGATAAATTATATAACACTCATTGTATTAGTAAAAATTACATGAAACATCATAATTTTATTTACTGTGTAAAACGTCCTTATATTAATATAAAAGTTGCATTAACATAAGATTTCAAACGATAAATAAAAAACAAAGTGTTTTGCGCATTTTACTAAAATACAAAATAGTATTATATAATTTACCTTTAAATTATTATTCCGTTCATTAAGATTAGTATATTTAGGTCTATATTAAGAAAAATAAATATTATATTAAAAAATAATAAAAATAAAATATTGTTTTGATCAAACTGTTTTGAAAAACAAGTTTAAATTTAAATTCTAAGATAACAAAGGACTGTGACTCCATGCTGAGGACGCCAACTACAGCCGTACAAGGTCTCTTTCTTTTTTATATATATAACGCAGGAATCCGCAGCTATCCGAAAATGCGCACTCGGTAAACCCTGACCGAATCTAATATCCTACAAACTAAACCCGATAAAGAAAGTCACACTACGCAAAACATGTGTGGCAGGTTGGACCCGGAGGCGTCAGAGTTTGAACCCATGACCAAAATATCTCAACAAAGAAAATTGTTAATTGGGTGTGTTTGTTTGGAGGATTGGATTTTAAATCCTCTATTCTATCTCATTTTTCCTCCCAAAAAATATCAAATAAAATACTTATTTTTTATTTTTTATATTATACTAAAAATCAATTTTACATTCAAAACATCACATCTAACACCTATTTATATCGCATTATACAACTATTCAAATTCAAATTTTTTATTATTCAAATCTCAACTCAAAATCCAAAACCCCAAACAAACACGTCCTAAGGGAAAGTTGAATGTATGGTGTTTACCTCTCACGATCACGAGTCCATCACCACCCTACCAGACCATCCTTTCTGGAGGTGTACTAAATATTTTTTTATGACGCCTACTAAATTTTACATGGTTGACATGTTAAGAGAAAACATCCAAAATGAAAAAGGCATATTGCAAGCATATGACACCCTCTATCATCATATCATAGCACAGTCTTAATATATCTTGAAAATCTTACCTCCAAGTCCTTCCCTCTGCCTATATATGGCAACAATTACACCATAGAATTATAAAACTTTGGCAAGGCCAGTCACAATTTTTCTTGCATATATATATATATTCTGTAGCAAATACTATAAGCAAGAAAAAAAATAAAATGCATTAGTATTAGCATTAGAGAGTACCTGAAAGAGCAGGTGCTTCAATGTTCTTGACAACATTTTTGAGCTCAAATTGACAGCCTTTTCTTTCACCCAAAACTTGATCTTTCCACACCCACCCTGCTCGCCCTACTCGATCCCGATCTTTATACAGCTCGTATATCGAATCCGCACCGGCGTTCACTTCCTGAACCTCCGTCAAGCACTCGATTCCCTCCGGATCCACCAGCAACTTGCAGTCTCCATCTTTCCATGCTATCAACTGGACAAACAAAAACAATCACACCAAACTTTTTTAACTACAAACTACACGAGATTATTTCCAATTGTCGCTTGAGTATGTTTCAATTAGGAATCGTGATGTTCACTTCAAATATATATATATATATATATATATATAAAAGAAATTGAGATTTGCGAGGGTAAAACCGTTGCAAGCCTCTATTGTCACTTCACAACGTAGAGCTGCGAGGGAATTAATTCCCTTGCAAAGTTCAAAACAAATAAATGCAGGGGAATATTGTGAGGAACAATTCCGTCGTAAAATTGCGAGGGTATATACAAATTTTCCTTTGAAAAAATAAAAAAATCAAGGGAGTATTATGAGAAACAATTATGTCATAAAATTGCGAGGAAATATACAAATTTCCCTCAAGATGTTCAAGTCGTAACATTTTCTACAACATAAAAATTTTCTCGTAAAAAAAAAATAATAAAAAATGCAAGGGACTATTATGAGAAAGAATTATGTCGAAGAATTGAAGGAATATACAAATTTCCCTCAAAATGTTCAAGACGTAACATTTTATACAACATAATAATTTTCTCATAAAATTAAAAATAAAAATGCAAGGGACTATTATGAAAAAGAATTATACAGTAAAATTGAAGGAATATACAAGTTCCCTTCAAATTTTCAAGTCGTAACATTTTATACAACGTAAATTTTCTCGTAAAAATAGATAAATAAATAAAAATGTAAGGGACTATTATGAGAAAGAATTATGCCGATTGAAGGAATATACAACTTTTCGTCAAAATGTTCAAGTCATAACATTTTATACAACATAAAAAGTTCCTCGTATTAAAAATAAATAAATAAAATGCAATGGACTATTATGAGAAAGAATTATGCTGTAAAATTGAAGGAATATACAATTTTTTCTCAAAATGTTCAAGTCGTAACATTTTATACAACATAAAAAGTTCTTCGTAAAAATAAATAAAAATGCAATGGACTATTATGAGAAAGAATTATGTCGTAAAATTGAAGGAATATACAAATTTCCCTCAAAAAGTTCAAAATGCAACATTTATGTGACATAAAAATTTCCTCACAAAAAAAATGCGAGGGAATATTATGAGAAACAATTTTGTCATAAATTTGCGAGGGAATATACAAATTTTCCTCACAAAGTTCACATCATACCATTTATGCGACATGAAAATTTCCTCGCAAAAAAAAAATGAGGGAATTTATGAGAAACAATTTTATCGTAAAATTGCAAGGGAATATACAAATTTTCCTCACAAAGATCACATCATACCATTTATGTGACATAAAAATTTCCTCGCGAAAAAAAAAAAAAAAAAAAAAAAAAAAAGCGAGGGAATATAATAAAAAACAATTCTATCGTAAAATTGCAGGGGAATATACAAATTTTCCTCACAAAGTTCACATCATACCATTTATACGACATAAAAATTTCCTCGCAAAAAAAAAATGCGAGGGAATATTATGAGAAATGATTCCGTCGTAAAATTGCGAGAGAATGTACAACCTTCCCTCGCAAATTTACCCGTTTCTTATTGTTTGTATAGTTTTTTTTTATTAAAAAAAAAAAGAAAGTCTTACGATCGGCGGCCCTCCGGGAGCGTTTGTGCAATAGAGTCTAGCATTGTCGACGAGCTGTGCGTACCCTGAAAATGCAGTCGCAAACCACTTGTGCGACTTTAGCTGTGACTGCACCCTCACGGCTCTTCCCATCTGTATCGCTCGCCTACAAGAATAGTTAACGATTCGAATCGAACATCTTATTAAGATGTGTACATCTATATTGTGTTTGTAAATGAATCGACGAATACCTAATGCCTCGGATAACGGCGAGAAAAGGGTCGCAAATGACGCCAACCAACTCGATTCTGTAAGGCTTTCGGGGCTTTGGCTCTTCGGCGTCGTCTTCTATTTGAGTCCAATAGTTCTCAGTGACGGTGCCATCCTCCGAAACTTTGTAGCCTTCTCCCATACGGTAGCGATGAATGTGCACATTTCGGGCCATGTCGATTGTTTGCTCGACAAAAGGCACCCACGAGAGCGTCCCGTCCATGATCACGTCTCGCCCCTCGTTGAGCGCAGTTACTAGGAGCGACGACGCCGCATCAGTCGACGATTGGTGAACCTATAGTGGGTGTATATATATATATATATATTATAACATGGGAATCCACAAGGCCGCTCTGTCAATAAAACGCTTCAATGAGGATTTAATATATAGACAAATATGGATGTGTTGATTCGTATTTTCGAATCCTAAACGTTAAATTATGCATATAAGGAAACTCAGCAAATTGAATATGATTAGAATTTGATTTTTAATCAGAAATATAAAATTTAAAATGAGTTAACTTGATTTTATTTCAAGTCATCCGATAACTAAATAACTTACCCGACTAACGAACACAGAATAGACCCCAACACAACTTGAAAATCTAGAAATTTTAAATATTATTAAATTTTCGAATATAAATTTTAAATTACGCAGATAAAAAATTACAATAATGCTACGAATAATAATAATATAGGCAACCAATTTTAGTTTTTGTATTTCTTTTTAATTATATATTTTTTTAAATAAGACTATGACACTATATAATATTTAAGTATTTTATTTATTCTTAATATAATTTACTTTTGCAATTAATTAAAAAACATTAAATTATTTTAAACATCTAAATTAGCGTGAATTTGAATATTAGATTTCCATAAGATGATTTGATCTTATTTTTTTCATATTTTTTTAGGTCAACTTAAATTATACTTGATTTAATTTGATTTTTTTTTTCCTCCAAATTAGAATTGTTCTGAAAAAGCTCAAATTTAAATTTGAAATTTTTTTGGGTAAATTGGATTCAATTTTAACATCTCTAACAAAAATCGATACTTACGAGTTCAGCAGTTTGAAGCATGTCTTGGTGATGGCCACGGGAACTCAATGCGCGGTAGATGACATCGGTCTCCTTGAAGGCGTCGGCCTCCACAACCACAGCGTTTGCCCTGGCTTCTGACCAAAATGATCTGCGAAATACATATAATTCCAAATTACGATCGATCAAACAGAAAGTATATGTATAGTCTCTTAATTAAGGCAAAATTATTTATAACAGATTTGTGCTTTAAAAAGTTTACGCTATTCTCTCATGTGATCTAAAAACTGCGTAGAGCTCTCTTATATTTTAAAAAAATATTATACATAATTCCCTAAAAATTACAGGGGACTCCTTCGTGTTTTCGAAAATATTCTACTTAATCCATAAAAAAATATTTGTGCAATAATTTTTAAAATACGAAAAGTTTGATGCAATTTCAAAATCATGTGGGAGAATAATATAAAGTTTTCAAACCACATATGAATTTTTGTCATTAATTAATTTAAGGCAAAATTACCCATTAACGGCCCTATAATTTTGAAACTAAGGGTGTGTTTGTTTGGGGGATTGGATTTTAAATTTATTATTTATCTCATTTTTTTCCTTAAAAAAATCAAATCAAACACCTATTTTTTATTTTTTATATTATGCTAAAAATCAATTTTACATTCAAAACATCATATCAACACATATTTATATCACATCATACAACTATTCAAATTCAAAATTTTTACTATTCAAATTCCAACTCAAAATCCAAACCCCAAACAAACACACCCTTGTAAATCTTTCTTATATTTTAAAAATTGCATGACGTCCTTTTATACGTTAAAAAAATGTTGCATAAAACCTCTTCACCATACAAAAAATATAGATAGGAAATCATTTTCTCATCGTACAAAAAATGTAAAAAAGGATTTCATGCAACGTTTTTTAAAATATAAGAGAGCGTCATTCAATTTTTAAAGTACATTAAAATTAACACTAAATTTCAAAATCATAGAAGAGTTATAGACAATTTTGCATTTATTTAATAAGCTTAGCTTACTCTTTCATGATATCTTTGAGGACGGTGCTTTTTCCCGCGCCCATTCCTCCGCCCATAAGGAGGAGAACGGGGCTTCTTTCGCTGAGGTCGACCGGCGCCATGACGTCGGAGTGGTTTAACGAGCCGAGAGGCCCCCCTCCAATGGCCTTCATCTCCTCTACTAGTGTAGTGAATATTCTCTTCACTTTAAGGTCTTTTGTTATCTTATCGAATCTTTGCTTTCTGCCTCCATATATATATATATATTTGTGTTATCTTCTCATATTTATTAAATTTTGCGTAAAAAATAAATATAGACTTACAATGTAGACAAAAGAAATATTTTGTATAATATGAATAAAATTACAATATTCACAAAAATTATATTTGGTCGCCGTTAATACAGAATCTAGACGTTTATCCTAGAACGCACTCGAAAAATAGTGCTGCGGATTTTCACGTTATAAAATATATATATATATATTCACACATTTTTATATAAATATTAAATATACATATATATTTATTCAAAAAAAATGAAAATACGAGATTACGGTTCAATCTCAATTAAAAAAATTTTAAAAATCAATAGGTATTTTCTCTGTTGTACAATTATCTTTTCATTTTCTTTTTTAGAAAAAAAAAATTTTAGTAAAAGATATCCCGGGTTTTTTTAGTAAAAGTTAATATTTTTACTTTTGTCATTATTTTTTCAATATTATTAATATAAAAAAAATTACACATAACTATTTATAAAATACTAATATATTTAAATCTGTTTACAAAAATCAAATGAACATGATCGAAGGAATATATTCTAGCATAATTTGACAATGGAGATAATATTAAAAAGTAAAATTTAATCGACATGGAAAAATATAAATAAATATTTTACAACTTGTACTCCAACTTAGAACCAAACAATTACTTTCTATTGGGATCTCGAATTTACATTAACTAAGGCAATTTTTTAATATATATTTGAAAATTTTGACCTTCTCTATTAATAATAATGTATATATATATATATATATACTCCCTCTGTCTCATATTGAAAGGTTACTATTTTTCATTTTCGTCCGTCCTAAAACAAGGTTACTATTTTTTTAATTTAGTAATTGTACTACTTACCTAACATAATAAATATCTTTCCAATTTACATTATATTACACAGATATCGTTACTTTTATATTACACAATACTAATAGGGGTATTTTTGTCTTTTTCACTACAAACCATTATAATACTAATATTTAAAAATCTAAGCGCAAAAAATCTAAGCGCAAAAGTATACGACAACCTTGCACTGGGACGGAGGGAGTATATCAAATGCATGTTTTTACATAGACATCATATTATTTATTTATTTTTATTACTATTTCATTTTAAAAAATTCTAAAAAAATATATGTGTCTATTTAAACCGAGTATAATTATATGCAATTAAGTTTTTATTTAATTAAATTTTCCCCATCATCAGTGCACGACCCCAACCCCAACCACAACCAATAAATTTAATATTTTTTTTTTTTTTTTAAAAAAAAGATAATAATGACCAATGTAATATCACATCGTTTTCAATCACGCTTCAGATCTTTATATCTATTTTAATAGCAAGAGGTACAAAATTATTGCGTGTGGGCCACGCGACTTTATTTATAAAATAAATAAATAAATAAATAAAGCTACAAAATCATTTTTAATATTTATTAATTTGCCAGCTAATTTGCATTGACTACGACTTTTTGATATCCAATCATAAATGGAAATTTTGGTTTTGAAATTTTGATTTTGCGTTTTTGTTTTAAATAGTAAAATTTTAAATTGAAATAATTGATGTGATGTAAATATGTATTTATTGATATTTTGAATGTAAAAATTAATTTTAATGTAATATAATAAATAAAAAAATATGTAATTGATTTGGAGCGTGTTTGACAATTAGCTAGCTGTTAGCTGGTTTGACTAGTTGATTTGATTAGCTAAATATTTGGTAAAATAATTGTTTTATATTAGCTATTTATACGTGAGGATTTTTTTTTTTCTAATATATTTAATTGTGTTATTTTGAATTTGAAATGTTAGAAAATTTTTGTTATTAGTTATTAAAAATTATAAAAGTGTTTAGTATTTATTTTTATTATAGTTAAATTTAAAAAATAATATTTTTTATTAAAAATATAAATAATTTTTTCTATTGAAAATGATGCAAAATACAAAATAATAATTTTTTTGTATATATATTTATTATGTTAATTATTGATTAGTTCACTATATTTTTAATTTTCAATAAATTTAATTTATTCAATTTATTTTTAGTATAAAATTTATATAATGTAATTTTAATATAAAATAAATTATTAATATTTATATTTTCTATTTTAAGTTGATTTTAATAAATTTATATATTTTATAATTAAAATAATTTATATATAAAAATTAATTATTTTAAATTTATAAAAGTAAAACTATAATATAATATAATTAATAAATAATCAAAATATATTATTTGTGTAAAATCCATAATAAATTTTTAAGGGCAAATAAAGAATAAAAAAATTTAAACTGAAAAACTATTTCAAAACGTTGGATAAGTTAGCTTTGCATAAATTAGCTTTTTGGGTCCAAGAAACTATTCCAAAAATTAATATACCAAACACCTATTTAGCTGTTCAATTGGTCAAACAGTTAAAATTTCTTTAAAAAGCTCTTTCCCAAACACCTCTCGACATTTTTTAAAAAAAAAAAAAAAATTGAAATTGTATACCTGAAAATAAAATTTTACCAGTAAAATACACCCAACATTCTTTCAAAATATTGTCTCAAAATAAGGTTTAGCTGAATGATAATATTTAACTCATAACAGTAAAATCACATCAACAAACATTTTATTTTTTTTATTTTTTCTTCAAAACTGTTGAGTTTTTTTTTTTTTTTTTTGGTATTTGAATGTGAAATTTTAATCTGAATTTGATTTAAATAATATTATATATAATTTTTTATAAAAAATAAATTTTCAATTTTATTATATAGTTACAACTGAATAGTAATTTTTTTTTTATTTGAAAAAAAAACAAACAAACCCATTATATTATCAAAATTCATTATTCATCTAATGTTAAATAATTAGTTTTATTTTAAAAATATCATATATATATAACTTTATTTTTATCTAAATTCATGTCTATCAAATTGTAATTTATTATGATTCACCACTCTGGTAAAGTTGAAACCATTCTTTAAAAAAAAAAAAAAAAAAAAAAAAAAAAAAAAACAAAACAAAACGAGCAAAGTGAAATGACATAAACGGAAAAAGCTAAGTGCATAATTATCCCTTTATTAGAAGAAAAATAAATATTTTATAAAAAATTGTGTTAAAAGTAAAATAATAGATACAAGTATTTTTTAAAATTTAATTAAAAAAAAGAGCAAATATATAATATTTATTGTAAATAAATAATAATAAATTAAGTTTAAATGACTGAACAAAAATAAAATAAAACCACCATTTAATTACTTTATTTTTTATTTTTTTTTCTCAAATATAAAATATATCCTTTTAATAAATATAAACCCTATTACATACAAATATGTTTAAATTAACACTTATTTATATCAATGTTATTAATTAAATTAAAATATCTTGACGAAAAAGTTTTTATATAAAAAATAAATAAACAAATCAGTTACCATTTAAATATAATATTTGTTAAACTTTGAATAATAGTAAATATATATTTTTCAAATAGACAATGAACTCATAAATATACAATTAAATATAAACTAGATTATGCTATTAATTATATACAAATTTATTTAATTAATTAATTATTAATATTATGTGAAAATTTATATTCTTCATAAAAAAATAATACTACAAATATCAAATATAGTTTATTAGGGGGTGTTTGTTTGGAGGATTGGATTTAAATCCAACTATTCATCCAATTTTTTACCTCCAAAAACATCGAATCAAACACTTATTTTTTATTTTTTATATTATACTAAAAATCAATTTTACATTCAAAATATCACATCAATACTTATTTATACCACAGTCATTTAACTATTCAAGTTCAAAATTTTTACTATTCAAATCTCAATCTAAAATCCCAACCCCCCAAACAAACACACAGTAAATATATATTACTACATACTAATAATGTGTCCCACCTATAATCCAACCCCAGTTTTAGCAAATTTCTCCAAAGATCACACAATAATTAATGAACACAGTAAAATTACAGCACTGACCTTGTTGCAGCAATCACCAAGTCTTTCAGCTTCTTCTGCTCCGAACCAACACTCAACACCTGCAAATCAAACACGGAATCAATTCATACCCAACCCAAGAGTAACCAAAAATTCAAGCTATAGAAAAGATATATATATATATATATGTGTGTTTTTTTATTTTGATTTTGATTTTGATTGACCTGTGTAATCATGAGAGGAGCATGGCTCCAATGGAAGGCGAAGTAGCTAAGAATACATCTCTCAAATTCCTCCACCAATTTCACATACAAACCCTCTGCGTTCTCTTCCTTAGCCAAATACTCGTAAATCTTATCGTCGACGCCTTTCGACCTCTTCAGGTACTCATACGCCAATTTCGTCAGCCGCGGGCACTCAGTTTCGTTCTCCAACCCTAGCTGCCTCGCTGAATCCAATTCCAATCAATTTAGCCCTAGAAACAACAGATTACATTTCCACCTAATTAACAAATCACCTACCGAGATAATGAGAAAACCGCTCGATTCTGCCGACTCGGCCGGATTCCGTCCGGTAGAGCACCGGAGCTAGGTCGCCGCCGGCGGATTTGGACGGCCTGGATTTGCCTCGGCGGTAGTGCATGACGGCGGCGGCGACCAGTCCGACTGAGGCTGCTGCAGCGATAGGCGCGAGCGCAGCTTTGGCGAAGCCAGGATGATCTGAAACTGCAATTTATGCAACAACAATTAATTAAGGAGATAATGGAGGTACGGAGGAAGAAATCAAACAGTTTTCTGCGCGTATGAGGTGGAATTGGGAGAGAATGAGTGGTGGAATTGCATACCTTGTTCCATTTTGTGGAGAGGAGCGACGAAAAAGTGTCAGGATTCAGGAATTGGGGACTTGTTTATGTGAGTGGATTTTGGCTGAATTTTCAGTTTTTGACGTTCGGGTGTGTTTGTTTGGCGATTGAATTTTTTCATATAGTAAAAATTTTAAATTAGAATAATTGTATAATACGATATAAATAGCGGTTGATTTGATATTTTGAATGTAAAATTGATTTGTAATATTCTCTCCGTTCCATATCTGTATATTCATTTGCTTTTTGAATAGAGTTTTAGAAATATTAATATTATATTGGGATAAAGTAAAAATAAAGGTAAAAAGACTACATTAACCCTATTAGTATTATATGATATAAAGGTAATGACATTTGTGTAATATATTGTAAATTGGAAGGGTATTTGTAATGTTTGGTAGATAATACAATTACTAAAAAACGAAATGGATATTTTTGTTATGAGACAAACCAAAATGGAAAAAATGATAGATTGTTAAGGGTTGGAGGGAGTATAATATAAAAGATAAAAAATAGGTATTTAATTTGATATTTTGAAAATAATGTAAATCCTCACAAATTCCCCAAACACATCACCATCTTCCCATCTTCTCGTGTTTGTTTATAAATGGAAATTGAAGGCCATGAACGAGACAATATTTATATATATATATATATATATATATATTGGACAATTTCGGATGAATCCAAAATAGTGGTTGTTTGAGATCATGATATTTTGCACTGTGTATTCATTTTATTTATTTATTTTTTTTTTAATAACGTGGGAACTGAGCCGCTACCGAAAGTATCAACTTGGTAAACTTTCGATCGAATCTAATATTCTGCACTGAATAATTTTTTTATTTTATTTTAAACATAAAAAAGTGTATTCAATAATTTAAATTCATATTTTATAGGATTCTTTCGAAACTTTTTTTCAATTTGTAATTCGAAAAAAAAAAACTCATAATAAACAATACAATTTTCTTTTCTTTTCTTTTTTTTTATAAAAGTAAGAAATGTAGAAAAAATTTAAATACTTGCTACAAAAAATTAAAAAATCAAATATTCAATTCAAAATAATATATTTTATACTTTTGATACAATTTCTCATACAATACATACAAAATCAATCAATCTAAAAACATTGTAAGAACGGAGTATATTCAATTTTAAATTTATAAAAATCTTTCGAAATTCAGAGATATTCACATTCACATTTCTAAAATCATTTAAAATATTAAGATATTCAATAATTTATACATTAAAAACAAAAAAATTCAATGAAATTTATTGGATTGTTACACAAAATTACAAAGAAAATGTCTGGTATGAAATATATAGTAATGAAAAGAAATTTCAATAGATTCTTATAATTTAAATAGGATAAACTGTTTTTTAGTCCCGTAACTGACCCTCTTATCATTTTAGTCCCATAAGTGGAGCCTATCGCAAATTAGTCCCATAAGTGAAAAATTTTCGCTGTTTTAGTCATCCGGCGCTGGAGATGCCCGCGTGGCTCGCCGGAGGTGACGTGTCCGCTAGGTGTCGCTGACCTGACGGACACGTGGATTTTTTTAATTTTTTTTTCATTTTTTTAATTTTTTTAAAACTTATTTTTAATTTATTTTTAATTTTATTTGTATTTTTTTTATTTGATCCAATTAAAAAAAATGAAAAAAAATATAATAAATCCACGTGTCCGCCGCCAGGTGTCGCTGACCTGGCGGACACGTCACCTCCGGCGAGCCACGCGGGCGTCTCCAGCGCCGAAAATTTTTCATTTATGAGACTAGTTTGCGACAGGCTCCATTTACGAGACTAAAATGATAAAGGGGTCCAGTTACGGAACTAAAAAAACAGTTTACCCATTTAAATATATACTACCTTCATCCACGAACAAAAAATGCATTTAAAATAAATATTAAAAAATATTATATTTTAATGATAATTGATAATATTTTAGATTAAATGACAAATTACCCTTGTGAGTTTATTGTAATGAAATAATTTTTGTGTAAATAAGTGTAATTGAAAAAAAAAATATCTATAATGAGTAATAAAATAAATAGTACTTCCTTCGTCCCAAACACCGTGTAATATTTGTGTTTGGCACAGAAATTAAGGTGGAGAGTATTAAATATGGTAATTTGAGATAATTTGGATATTAAGTGATATGATTGGAGAAAGAAATGATTATCATTTTTTTTTAGTGATGTGATGGGATAAAGTAAAATTATATTAATATATATATTATTAATTTTTTTTAAATTTAGAAATATTGCAGTGAGTTTAGGACAGAGAGAGTTTCATAATAAGATGTAATTCTTTTAAATGGACAAACAAAAATAGAAAAAAATGTAATTTTTTTTAATCTTTTCCGTAGAAGAGGAAGCATTATTCTTAATTTGTATAAGTAATAAATATTACTCTCTCCGTCCCGGCTACAATGTCCTCTTTACTCAGTAGATACAAGAATTTAAGAGAGATATAATTTGTAAATAATTAAGAATATATTTGTAAAAATAATTATAAATTAAAATTAAGATAATCAATTGTCTAATTAAAATTTAAATTAAAAAATTAGATTAAAGTGTATAACTTTTTTTTTTTTAAAAAAAATGACAACATAAATGAGACATACTAATAAAAGGATGAACATTGTATGGTAAGTGGGACAAAAATAGTATAATTTTAGAATAATATTTATTAAATAATATAATTAAATATTTTAATAATATTACAATTTTCAATAATTAACAATAAAATACAAAAAATACGTAACCTTGGGTTTTTATTTTTTTAAAATTAAAACATAAATTCAAATCTCATTAATTTAGAATTTGTTCTTTTACCATTTCAAATTTAAATTAATATTTTCCACCTTATAATAATCTATTATTTATTTTTATAAAATATTAAATTAAAATACTACAATTTAAATAAAAATTTAATTCAATATTTCATTTTAAATGAATTTCAACCATAATCAAATAAACATTGATTCTCCAACCTAAATTATTTAAACCAAACACTCCAAAAAGAATTTTTTTTTATAGGCTTTACGATTAATATTATTAAAAATATAATATATATACGTTTATAAAAATTTAATAATTGAATGAATTTTTATTTATTTATTTATTTTTTAATAGTGCTACACCCTTATCATATCTAACATAAAAAAAAAACTAAAAATACAAATAAACACACTTTTATTTTTTATATTATATATATAAAAAATTAATATTTAAAAATATTACGTCAATACGTATTTATATTACATCAAATTATTTCAATCTAAAATTTTATTATTAAAAACATCAAATTCAACTCTCAAATATATAATCGAACAAACATTAATAATAAAAAAAAAAAAAAAAATTTAATAGAATGCAGTTAAGTTATGATTAAATTATACTCCCTCAATCCCAGATATTATGTTCACGTTCACGTTGCGGTTTCTGTCTGTCCCACATACCATGTGACTTTCCTTTTTTTGGAAGATGATTACACACTTTAATCTTATTTTAAAATTTTATTTTTTTTTTAATTTTAATTAAACTAATTAGTTATCTTAATGTTAATTTATAATTATTTATATTATAAATAATTATTTTCACTAATACATTTTTAATTATCTACTAATTATACTCCTCCTAAAATACCGTATGTACAGTGTAGCAGACACGGTATCTGGGACTGAGGGAGTAATATTTATTAATTATTACTTAATTAAAAAATATGACTAATTTAATGGGACAACCAAATAAGAAAAACTTAGACAAATTTAGTGGAACAGAAGAATATATATTTAAAATATCATATCAAATAATTATCCTATATTTTAAAATATAAATACAAGTGAACACACATCAAAGTAATTTAAAAATCAATTTGAATATTTTAATTATTTTACATAATATTTTACAAATATTGTCCCAATATTCTTGAATTAAAATTTTTATCTTTAAAATCATTGAAAATTTATTTAAGATTATCTCGTGTTAACAATATTATATTTAAATTATTTTTCCTTTTTCTTTTTTTTTTTTAGAAAAAAATTATTATTATTATTATTATTATTATTATTAAATTAAAATAACTAATATTTCCTTCGTCCAGTCACAGATGACCCATTTTCCTTTTTAATGACCACAGAAGATGATTCATTTCCATTTTTGTAATTTTATCAATCTTAAACATACTTAACAAATATAAATCAATTTAATTAAACTTCTAACATCTTACCCGTAGAACCCACTCAAAACTCCTTTATTTCTATCTCTCTCTTCAATTAACATAATTTTTTATCTATGTTTAAAACTCCTCATTTTTTATAAAACTAATTTATGTTAATGATAAATAAATAAAAATGATATTCATATTGCATATATTTTTCGAGATATAATCTTAAAATTTTTTAAAATACCAATAATATGATTCATATAAAAAATAATAAATTAATATCATAACTTATTATTAATAACTTAGTAATTTACATTACCTAAAAAACCGTGTCCATCATAAAAAGATTCATCCATCGCGGGACGAAGGGAGTATTTTTATACTCCCTCCGTCCACTTAGAAGGTTGACATTTACTTTGACGCGGTATTTAAGAAATAATAGTATTTTAATTATAGTGAGTAGTTAAAAGTAGTGTAATGACATTTTTGTCCTTACGTTTTTTTGTGTAAAAGTAATAATGTGATGTAAAGTAAGGGTATTTGTAGAAAAAAATAGGGTATTTAATGAAATGTTAACTTTGTAATTGGACGTCCCAAAATAGAAATATGTAAACATTGTAAGTGGACGAAGAGAGTATTTATTTTTAATATAAAATTGTATAATTAAAAGGGTCCTTAATATGTTTTCGCCATGAGTACTATAAATGTAAGGAACCGCTTTACCCCTCACAATTTTCTAACGACGGCGGTGAGACTCGAGCATGAAATATTTTGTTCTGATACAATGTTAAAATGATTATTTTAGCTAAATATACTTTTTCATGAAAATTTACTGTCCTTATTTTTCAAATGTGCTTCAGATAAACTTTCTGAACCAAATTTAATAATCCGCAGATTAGACCAACAAACAAAATAGTCTTTTATATTATCTTCCCACATTTTCTTCTATAGATTTTGTTTTCTTTAAATATTTTGCAATTTCAAATTATGGAAAATCAAGATTTTCCCAATTAATTATACACCAAACCCCCCAACCGATTTTTATTATTTGGGTAAAGATTTATATATTGAAATTATTGCATTAACCATTAATAAAAAAATAAAATAAAAAAAAAATCTGTAAAAGTAATCAACATTATTACAATTAGAATAAAGAAATAATGTGTAATTACGTAGAAGATATGGTATTCAAAGGTCGGTTAATAACTTACCAAAATATTACTACCTCCGTCCCACATACCGTGTCTGCTACACTGTAGACACTGTATTTTAGGAGGAATATAATTAATAGATAATTAAGAATGTATTAATAAAAATAATTCTCCTATAATATAAATAATTATAAATTAAGATTAAGATAACTAATTAGTTTAATTAAAATTTTAAAAAGAGATTAAAGTATATAATCATTTTTCAAAAAATGAAAGTGACATAGTATGTGGGACGGACAGAAATGACAACGTGGACATGATGTGTGAGACGGAGGGAGTATCTGATTATATAAATTATTTAAAAAAATTAAAAAATAAGTAACGCAAATTAGTGCAATAACTTTTTATATATGTCCTAATCCCATGAACATCAATTATACCTGCTGCAAAATTTGATCCTTCATTTAGAAATAACCTTAACTAATTAAATAACAATTAATTAATTTTGACTCTCCTTCAATATGGCATTGAATTAAAAATTAAATGCCTATTTTAATAGGGCAAAAATATTTATCCCAAATATATATATATATAATATTTTCCCTATACACAATTGGCTCTTGGGATTGAGTTTTTTTTTTAAAAAAAAATAAAAAAATGGATCTTTTTATGATCTTTGTTATGGCTGTTTATTCGACGGCGGCGGCGGCGGAGAGCGGCGATTTTGTAAAATATCCAAATCGAAATAATCCGGAATGGCCGAGGAGCGACGTCGACGTCGTCGCTCCTCGGATAAAATGTCAATCGACGATCGTCGTCGATCAGTCGGGAAGCCATTTTTGGAGTATTCAAGCAGCTATCGATGCAGTGCCTAAGGACAACCTTAGATGGGTTTGTATTGAAATTAGGAGGGGGATTTACAGGTTGAGTAATTTTTATAATTAAATTAAATTAATTAATTAATTAATTTAATTGATTAATTAATTATTTGTTGTAATTAAATTTGATGTAAAATATAGAGAACAGATTCGGATTCCCAGGGAGAAGCCGTACATATTTCTGAAGGGAGAATCTCGACTGAAAACGGTTATTGCTTGGGATGGTCACGACAGTATTCAGAGTGCCACTTTTATTTCTGAAGCAAATGATACCAGGGCTAAGGGTTTGACCTTTCTGGTAATTAATTTAATTTAATTTAATTTGTTTTTTATTATTATTATTATTATTATTATTATTATTATCTATCTTGTTATATATTTATTTCGAATTTTTTAGATTTAATCGGATTGAAAAAAGATTTAATTATTGGGGTTTTGGATCGATTTGAATTTGTATATACACAAAATTCTAATGATCCGACATATGAAATATTACGAGAACATGTGCGGGATTAGGGGTGTTTTTGTTTTGTATTTTGGTTTTATTTTTTTTTTATTTTTTTTAGATAATTATTTTGATAATATAAAATAATGGATATGTATATTATATTAATTTATTTGGAAAATTGTGTTAGAAAAAATTTTGTTGAAGAAACAAATCAAGAGTATTTTGGAGTTCTTGGTTGGAGTATTTTTTTTTTTTTTTTAATGTTTAGAAATATTTAAATTTTGATGATTTTGTTTGTGTTACTACTTTGGTTTGTTGAAACTTATTTGTTTTTTTAATGAATTTGTTTATTTAATTTATATATTGTATTGTAAATTTATATTTTATATGGTAAATTTATAAGAATTGCTAGAGTTATATTTGAAATCAAACTCCAAAGAATGCAACTTAATTTTTGTAATTTTAAATTATTATTTTTTTCAAAAATATTTTAGTCGATATATATATATTTTTTTCTATTTAAAATATCACGTTAAACATGTTTATTGGACATTGTATTCACACGGCATCAAATACTTTTTTACTTATGTCTAAATGTAAAATTTATTTATTTTTGAATCATTTTTACTTTTACAATTAATTAATAGTGTATTTGTTTGGTAGTTTTGATTTTAGTTTGAGATTCGAATGGTAAAAAATTTGAATTTGAATAGTTGTACGATGTGATATAAATAAATATAAATATAATTTTTTTGAATATAAAATTAATTTTTAGTATAATATAAAAAATAAAAAATAAGCGTTCTGATTTGATATTTTTTAGAGAGAATTTTGATGAGTAGTAGAAATTTGATAAAAGTTTATAAACGATGTTGTACATGCATTAGCAGAATTCATACAACTATGGACCTTCCCGGAATCAGATATATCCGGCGGTTGCGGCGAAAATCGACGGCGACCGAGTCGCCTTCTACAACTGCCGATTCCTCGGACTTCAGGACACCTTGTGGGATGTAAGAGGCCGCCATTATTTCCATCGATGCACAATTGAGGGGGCCGTGGATTTCATTTTCGGTTCGGGCCAATCCATCTACGAGGGATGTACAATATCTGTTAACGTCGATGCAATTGGCCCCGGATACGTCGGGTACATCACGGCGCAAGGACGATCATACCCCTACGAGTCGAACGGGTTCGTTTTTAAGAATTGCAACATCGATGGCAAGGGAAAAGTGTATCTTGGAAGGCCGTGGGGAATATATTCTCGAGTCATTTTCTACAAAACTTTGATGTCCGACGTCGTCGTGCCTCAGGGATGGGATTCGTGGCGTTCTCAGGGCCAAGAGTATTTATCCATCAATTTCATATATTATATATATTTGAATAAATTATTATTTTTTTTTTAATTTTTGACGTGACCTTTTATTATTTTAGAACAGTAAGTAAACATTACGCAAGAATAATCCTACAATTTTTGAATTGTGGGGTTATTTTTAAGTTTACTTACAGTTCTAAAACGATAAATAAGATTACGTGAGGAACAATTTACCTATTTTGTTTTAATATTTTATTTAATATGAATATGAATTTTATCGTGTGTTTCAGGTACAAGTTAATGTTTTCGGAGATCGATTGCCGGGGCATGGGCGCGAACACGACGGGTAGGGTCGGGTGGGTCAACAAACATTCGAGCAAGAATTTGCAACCGTTTATTGATTTGTCGTACATCGATAAAGAGGGTTGGCTTTAAGCAAACTAAGCTACTTGTGCCCTTTAGTTTCAAATTGTTAATTTATTTGCATACTTGTGGGAGATCGATCGAATGAAACAACGCATAATTAAGTATATTATTATTTTTTTTAATTTAATTTAATTTTTTATTTTATGAGTAACTGAAAGACACGCATGACTCATGACTTTTTAAGAGGTGAGATAAATAAGCACTTGAGTCTTGAGCTCTTGCGGTGTTTCTATAAAATTTTTATGTAGTTTTTATTATTTGAATTTTATGTATGTTGAAAATATATATATTTCATCCCATCAAATATTATTTAAATAAAAATTTTAACTTGTGAACTAAATTTAAACCTCGAAGAAATATTAATTTTGTATTTTCATCATCACTTTATATATTAGTAAAAAAAGTAAAAAAAATAAAAAAAATAAATAAAATATTTAATTTAAAATAACATATTTTATATTTTACACAAAAAAAATTATTTAATCTAAACATGGTGGGTGAACGGAGCTCATTTGTGGGCGTACTTTATTTTTTTGTATTTACTATTTGAATTTTATGGTTTTTGAATTATGTTCTGAATCAATTTTTATTTATTTATTTTTCATCCATCTTAAATCAATCTATTTATTTATTTTTATTTTTATTAATTGTACTTTCAACATGAATAATATTAAAATTTTTAATATAACTCTCCATTTATTGTATTATATAATTATAAAATACTACTTCCTCCGTCCCAGATACCATGTTCACATTGCCGTTTCTGTCCGTCCCACATACCATGTTATTTTCCCTTTTTGAAAAATGATTACACACTTTAATCTCATTTTAAATTTTTAATTTTTTTTATTTTAATTAAACTAATTAGTTATATTAATCTTAATTTTTAATTATTTATATTATAGAATAATTATTTTCATTAATACATTTTAATTATCTACTAATTACTCTCCTCCTAAAATACTGTTACTACGGTGTAGCAGACACGGTATATGGGACGGATGGAGTAATATTTAAGAATTGATATGTAACAAGTAAACAAAAAAATACAATACATATTGAATAGCAAAAACATATCTATATTTTTTAAAATATTATATTAAATCTAATATTAAAATATACATGGAAACCCAATCTAAATCTTAAAGAAATATATTGTATATTCTTTTTCTTATAGAATAGTGAAATATACAAATTTGGAGAATTTTTAGAAGATACATTTGTATATTGAATGTCTCGTGTGCTTGTAACTTAAATAAGTTGGTTTTATTAATTTTAATCAAATTAAATTTATTAATACATTAAATATTATTTGTTAGAAATTTTGGAAAAAAATAACGAGATTTTCTTATTGATAATCAAAATAACGAGTCTAGGAAATACAAAACAGGACTCAAATATAAGTAATCTAATATACGAATAAGATCAAATCTAGATATAAATCTGCTAAATCTAAAACCGAATATCTAAAATATCTCAACATTATTGATTGGGCGTTACAAGTCATAATTATTATTGTTAAAAATGATAGTAATTTTTTGTAATAAATAATGTTTTTAATCAGATTAAAACATATCAAAATAAAATTGAAATAAATTATATTGTGAATTTTTAAATATATTAATCTAGCTATCTTTAACAGTTAAATTCAATATTTTTTTTTTTAAAAAAAACATCAATTAAAATTGTTTGATGCACAAATAAAACTCTAAGAAAATAATACTTATTAAATGATATAAATGACCGTCTAAATCTCATTTAAAAGCTTATTAAACTTGCATGTGGACGACCATAAATAGAGGACAAAGTTAAAAGTTTAAACTGTTAAGATACGCGTCGTTTATTTATTTATCTCCATACGGGAGTCGACCAATAGAACTGTCCCAGAATTTAGGGTGTGTTCACTCTATATTTTGGTGAATTTGTTTTTTTTTTCTTTTTTTTTTAATATGAAAAATTGTACCTGTAATATAAAAAATAATATTTTGTGTTGAATTCTTGTCAATTGATAAAGTGTATATATATTATATTGTACTCATGTGTGTATATAATGTATTTCTTTTTAAAAAAATAATACTCTTTCCGTCCCGCAAGAAGGTTGTCATTTGGTTTTTGCGTCATTGTACTAATATTAAAAATATCCTTATATTTGAATAACTTACTCGACAAATATCATTGTATTTGTATTATAAGAGACTAATAAACGTATTTTTGTCTTTTTCTCTTGATTTCTACCGCGTGCGTATTGATATAATAATTAATATTCAAAGATCAATACGTAAAAAGACCATGACAACCTTTCTGCGGGACGGAGAGAGTATTTATAGAAAATTGTGTCATTTTAAAAACACAAAGTGAACCCGCCCTTAGAAATAATGTTTATTTCCGCAAAAATATAATACTCCTATATGTATATATAAATCAATAAAAACACATAAAAATCAATAAAAATACATGAAATATAATTCCATATAATATTTTTTTAGAATTCTTTTAGATTGACTTAAAAGATAAGTATAAGTCAAAAGCAGAAATAGAAGTCAAAAGTTTGATTTTGTATTTGGATGAATTATTATAAAAGTAATTTTTCATAAAAAAAATTGTTTAGATATAGTAGAGTTAAAAATAATTTTAAACTGTTAAAATTATTCAAAAGGACATGTTGTAAATATAATTGTATTTTTTATAAAAATTATATATTTTTATTATATTTAAATATTTTAAATAAAAGTATAGAAAATATATTTTTAAAATTTAATTATTTATATTTTAAAATTTTAATTTAAAGAAAATATATAAATTAAAAATAAAATTATAATATAATAGGAATATTAAATTATTCATATTTTTCAATTTATTTTAAAATTTTATAACTTATATTTAATAATTTTAATATAATTAAAAAAATTATATACTTCTATTTAAATTCGGTATCTTAATTATAATTTTAAACTTTAATTCAAGTATAATATATAAATTAAAAATAATAATATTATAATATTTTTAATTTTTTTTAAGAATGTAATATATAAATTAATTATTTTATAATATATTATATTATAGTATTGTATTTATTATTATTAAGGATAAACCAGTAATTTTAGCTGAAAAGTGTTTTTCCTTATTTAAGAAGCTACTCTGAATGTGCTTCTGAATAAAAACATTTTTCAGCCTAAAAAATTGTTTCTCCTTTGGATAGAAGTCAATACAAACAGGTACAAAGTGCTTTTTTAAAAATAGAAACCAATCCAAACGGAGCTAAGAAAATATATAATATATATTTTTTGGTAAATAGAATAATTTAAATAAAATTTTCCAAATGAACATACTCAATAAATTTTTATATTTGAACTAAAATTGATACATTTTTATTATATTATGATTAATATTGATTTTTTTTTCATTTTAACTATATCAATTATTCTAAATTCAAAATAATTTTTTTAAAAAAAATATATAAGAAAAAAATAAAATTTTACTCCAAAAAAAAGGTACATAGCCGTGTAAAATTATACATAGTCATGTAATAACATGACCGTGTATAATTGTATATGACTGCGTACTTTCCAGGTCAGTTGTCACGTCAACTTCTTTACGTCCATACCACCAATTTCTGTTAGTTTTTTAACGGAAAGATCAACATTAATTTAAATTGTTTATAATATAACCAAAATAGATTGAAATTATTTATAATGAGACTAAAATTGATAAATTTTTTATATTATGACCAAAATTGATAAATTTTAATTATATTGAGATCAAAATTGACTTTTTCCCTTTATTTTTATAGTTCTTGGAAAAAAAATATCAATTTGTTTAAAAAACTATAAAATGAAGGATTAATAAATTATTTATTTATTTATTTTATGAAAAAAAATTATTTAAGATATTTTGTGTTTTTTTATTTGTATAAAAGTTACGTAAATTAGGTTTTTATTTAAATCTAAATATTAGTTTTGGACAATGAGAATATTTCGTGCAAAATTTATATTAACACAATGGATTTCTGACCTGTCGCGCGGTCAATCAAATATTTCACTTAATCCGTTATCACAATTTAATATAATACATGGGAAGAGATCGTCTCCACAGGGATTGTGTGATTCACTCTTTCGTATTCTAATGCAGTAAATAAAGGGAGATTTTTCTTTTATTATCTAATGAAAATAAAATAACAAAACAATTAAATTAAAGAGGAACTGATTATCAAGGGGATGTCTGGCTCAAGGGATGATGCAGTTATGACACTTGTGTTTTATCATTAATTCAATAAAGTTAATTATTATTAAAGTATCAATAAATTGGTTATAGTTATCAACAAGCTCGGACAACCAATTTTTCCTTACAGTGTAGGTCATTAAGGTACGACCGTTAACTACCTTTAATTAAGTAAATAAACCTAGGTGCGACTACAAGAATATTGCCTAACCGCATTGTAATCTAGAAAAACTCAATTCAAAACAATTACTAACTAGGAGGAGCAATTAGATTTGATTGTCTAACCCTCGTAAAGGAACTATTCAACCCGGTTGTCACCTATTCAAGTGCAAATACAATTACGGATATCCTACCTGAATTGACTTTAGATTATCAGAATAATTTAAATATCGGTACCAAAATATTCAATCAATCTAACAATCACAAACGCTATTATCAGAATTAGACAAATATTGATAATAAAAAAGAACTTTTATAAAGAAAATCAAGAATATCCAAAATAAAAGAACCAAAACATTATCACCCCTCAAACCACAAAAATATCTACTTCATAATTAAATAACAAAGAACAAAAGAGAAATATAAAGTCATAGCGGGAGGGGGAATCTTCTCTGTCGATTTGCTCATGCTCGATCTATGAGTCTGTTAGTCTCCTGCTCCTGTGTGCTCTAGCCGTTCTCCCCTCCCCAATTAGGCGTGCCTTTTTTTTTTTTTTTTTCTTATTTAATTTTTGTCCTAATTATTTTGTAGATGGGCTTTTGAGCCTTTAATTAATTTTATTTTATTTTTCTGCCAATTATGCCAAATTTAATATTTGCTTTCTCCACACAACAAATAAACAATTCGCATATAAATTAGGTAGAATTTAATCAAAATCACCCAAATATTGCATATGATATGAATATAAAACGCATGCGATTTCTAACTATCAATTTCACGTAATAAATAAAATATAAAGTGTTTTATGTATTTTTAATTGTGGTATATAATTTATTCAAAAAAACCACACACAAACCAAAACATGCACTACAGTTCTATTCTTTGGAATTTTTGGGGTATGTCCTTTTTGTGAAAAGTTTCCAAAAAAAATAATTATATCTTACACATATTTATTATTTTATATTACTTATACAATTTTTTATGTATTAGATAAAAACTATCCCTTCAAACATTTCATAAAACAAACTGACCCTTGGTTATTGCTTCTTTATTTTTTTTTACTTTTTTTTTTTCATAATTATGTGATTTTTTTTTAATATATCTTCTCCATCCCGAATAAAATATCCACATTAATGTATATACAAAAATTCAGGTAAAATATAATTAATAAGTAATTAAAAAGTATATTAAAAAAATAATTATAGATTAAATTAAAATTAAAAAAAATTATAAATTATGAAATTTAAAATGTAATCGAGTATATACTCGTATTTCCAAAAGAACAAATTATGTGAAATAGATCGAAATAAAAAAACAAACATTTTATGTATCGAAAGAATATTATTTTTGCTTACAAAATATTCAAGCAAAATTGCTGTTAAAAATCAAAATCAAAATCAAAATCAAACTCAATACATCGTATAGTTCAAAGTTTATTACATTCGAACTATCACAATTTAAAATAATAATAATTTTTTTAATGAACTAAAAAATAATAATATTATCTTAGTTAGTAAAAATATAAAATAACTTTAATATTTTTATCTTTAAAAATACAAAAATTAATAAATATAAAAATATTAAATATTTTGATATTTATATATAAATTATTTTACTATTTAATTTAATTGAATCTTTTCTTCTTTTTTTTTTTTTTAATCATTCTTTAGTGTATGGGCCGAATTTGAGCCCGAGCCCGAGCCCGAGCCCAAGCCCAATCCTAAACGACCCTTGCCCTATCCCTAATTTCATTTGTCTGATAGTCGTTACCCTTTCCCCTTCACGACTTCGCTCCAGCACGGCGGCGCCGCCTCTCTTCTTCTTCGTAACTTGATCAGCTGCCGTCGTCTCCAACCGCCTGCAGTCGCATTAGAATTGTAAGCTCAGTCCTTCAATTTTTTTCAATATTTAGAAAGTGGGAGAATCTTTTCAAATTTTTACTTATGTTTTTTCGATTCGATGTTGTTGGTTTATGGCTAAAAGCGAAGTAATTGTGAGAATCTCAGGAATTCGAAGCAATTTTGACGTGTTCCTCTTTTGTTTTGTTTTTTTTAATTAGATCTCGTTTTTCATCAAAACTGCTGGAATTCACGGTTAAGAGCTATGGAGGGAGGCGATGATGGAGTGGAGAGACTGGTTGACTCTAAAGACATGCAGCAGCAGAGCAAAGCTCTCGATAAACTCACCGATCGGGTTGAGGATCGGCAACTTGACTCTACTCGAGTCCAGGAGGTGACTGGCTTTCGTTTAACAACTATGTGTGAGTTTCTGCAGTCGATTCGTCCATTATAATGTGATAAATTTTCTTTTCGGACTTTCAGGCTATGGCTTCCATTGCTGCTTCAAAAGAAGCCGATCTTCAAGCTGCCAGATTGAGGTACTCTTCTCACGATGAGACATGTATTTTTTTTATTTTATTTTTTTCTTTAAAAGGGTGAGCTTTTTATGTTGTGTAGAGAGTAGAGTTTGGTGGATATTTAAGAATCAGTGGCTGTTTATGGATGATTTCAAAAAGTTACTTTCTAAAGCTTGTATTTGCAATTGAAGCTGAATCTAAAAGAGTATGGTGGTTTGTGTAGATTTGCAGTGCTTTAATGCTTCAGAAGTGGGTGTTCATTGCATTTTGGGTTGACTTTGGAGAATAATTTATATACTGGGGTTTGAGTTGTTTCGAAGTTTTGAATCAAGTCCGCAGATATTGCTGTGTAACTTAATTCATGATTAAATATTGTTTGAAATCCAGTTGGCAATGACTCATAATTTGTATCAGTTTGTTCAATTAAGTTTTTTGATCCCAAACTTGAGTAGAATTGTGCATAGAAGTTTCGAGAATGTAAATTGGAAATATGACAAGTTTTGAAGAAAGCCATGGTCGTGTGGAGCCATGGATGTTTTCTTAGCTAATGGAAGTTGTTTCCGATGGCCTTTGCAGCAATCATTGGCACTTCAGTTATTGATAATGTAGAAACATAAGAAGTTTTGAAATAAACCATGGTATTGTGGATTTTTTTTTAGCTAAGGGAAGTTGTTTCAGATGGTCTTTATGGAAAGCTTTGGCACTTGAGTTATAGAAAATTTAATATAGCAATATGGGAAGTTTTGAAGAAATGTATGCTTTCTTGAAGTGACTCGGCGATCAATGTCTATTGGTGTAGTTAGGCATTATAATTTATACCTTTGTTGGTTGTATATACCTTGTTAGATTAGGACAATTTTTAATGATACGAGATGTTAGTACAGTTTGCAAACTGAATAGATTGAAATGGCCCGAAAGCTTAATAGTTAATTCGCAGTGTTGTTATTTCAGTGATTTCTTAATAAACATATATGATTTCGCTGATTTATAAAACTAGGGCTTGTGGTTTACGGTGCTTGTTTATGCATTTGATCTTTTTCTATTTATAAAATCGTCACAGGGAGAAAGAGTTGGCTGCTGTTAAGATTAATACCGCCGATGTTGAAATCATTGCAAATGAACTGGAGGTAATATTCGTCAAAAATATTGACTTTTTGTATTAATTAAGTTAGTTTCCACGAGCTTGGATTGCTAATGAGCTTTATCGTCACTTTGGAGAGCAGTTGGACAAGAAAGTCGCCGAAAGGACATTGAGAGAGCACAAAGGCGACGCAGTTGCAGCCATTAGATCATTGCTTTACTAACAATCTCGAGCAAAACACGCACATGGAATCCATGTGGATCTGAGTTTTTGGAAATTACTTTCGGATTCTGTGGTTGGTTTGTTAGCATAAGAACATCAAACCCGAAATCTTTTTTCACTTTTTTCCATTGCAGTGATGATTGAGTAGTGTTAAGTTCCATAATCCGTATTCGCTTGATTATTGTATTGATATCGGAAGACTAATCCATTGCAGGCTGGCCTGTATCATCGACAAAGAATCTCTGTAAGATTCGATCGACTTCACAAAGGGAATAGTTTTGTCTGCTCCAGGTACATGTTATAAAACCGTAAAATTGTTTATAACTCACGTGTGATTTGGGATATTATGTGTTGTTTGGCGTATTTTTATATGATGCTGATTAGGGCTGGTCAGCTTAAACTTTTCCCATTTGTATTTTGTTGACAAATACTCCTTTCGGCCATTAAAATTAGATCACTAGGCAGGCCGAGATTAAGAAAAATAGATATTTTATTAAAAAAAGTAATAAAAGTAAAAAGTTAGTTGAAAGTATTTTTGAAAATTTAATTAGAAATTAAAGTAAATAAATTTTTTTTAATAAAGTCAGTGGTATTTTTTGTAAATTCTGAATAAAATTTAACCAATTGGCTAAAAAAGTGAATAAATCTGACGGACAAGCAAAGAATATGGTATAATAATTATACTCCCTCTATCTCATTGAAAGATTGTCATTTTTCATTTTCGTCAATCTCAAAACAAGCTTATTATTTTTTAATTTATTAATTATACTACCTATCTAATATAACAAATATCCTTTCAATTTACACTATATTACACAAATGCCGTTACTTTTATATTATACAATACTAATAGGAATATTTTTGTCGTTTTCACTACAATTCATTATAATACTAATATTAAAAAATTTATGCGCAAAACGTAAACGATAACCTTGCATCGAAACGGAGGAAGTATTAGCATGTAATTGTGGAATTTTAAACAAACCTATAGTGTTGCTGGCTTTAAAATTTAAATAATGAGCTTTATTGATGCAACATAATTTGTTTTTATTCCAACTTGTGACAATAGGGACAAGCAGTCATGATGTCAATTTATGGATCATCATTTTGATTAATATGAGTCTCTTTAAGAAAGTGGGCCCATATCAAATTGGATCACTGAAGACCATCAAATACCCAAATCATCTGCAAACAACATCGACCAAATCAAAAAATAAATATCGAAAATTGACACATAAACAACACAAATTAATCATTTTGACATTAGGACCAACTATAAGACAATATTTGTTAAGACAAGAATACATTACAAGAATATTGAGTATTAATTGAAATTAAAAATTTATTTAGATTCATCATCTAAAATTGTCATATTCGACTTATTATTTAATAAAAAAGAAAAGAAAAAAAAAAAAGAAAAGAAAAGCAAAGCTGTTAAATGTAATGAAATTACTATGCCTTGTTAATAAATACATAGAATGTGTTTCTTTTAGCCATCATATCCAAAATTTCTATTATTCTTTGGATTCTGCGTTTTTTTATTTTATTTTTTTTTACAAAATATTCATATTGTTTTAATACCAAATTTAAATCAAAATTTTTCAATCAAATCAAAAGAAAAACACCCATAATTAGTTACCTTTGCACATAGTTTTTTTTTTTTTTTTTTGGTCAAAACTCATAAAACAAAACCAATCTTTCCTGCCTCTGAAATATAGATTTTCTTATCTTTACAGGATTTATTATTATTATTATTATTATTATTTTGATCAAGTCACAAAAAAGCAAAAAAATTGATTTGAACACACATCTTTCAAACATGGCTCTCTCATTTCTTTTGACCCTTGTAATGATGAGCTACTTCACACACACACATATATATATATATATATATAATCTCCAAATATTTAGAAATTAATGGTGTGTTTCTTTAACATATGCAGTATTTTTTAAATTTTATTATTTAAATTTTGTATTTTTTCAAAATTTTATTTTTACAAAATATTTTATTAAATATTAGTATTTAAATACAAAATCTAAATTAATTTTCTTCAAACCAAATGCAAAGAAACAAACCCTAATTTTTCTAAGTCCATAATTTGAATCCAAAATCACATAATAAAGGCCAAAATCTTCAACAGAGTATTGACTAAGATTCATGCCAAAAACACACCCTTCATTTCATGTCGTAATGCGTGTATATATATATATATACACACACACATGTATGTATGAGTTCGATTATGTAACAATATAAAAAATATATGCTGAATTATGCATAGAGTATAATGAGTCATATAAAATATTAATACAATGTCGAATTCGTATAAATATGTTGAAATTAATATTACAAATATCTTAAATTTTTATTTATTTAATGAAAAAAATTCTTCTTGATAATAATGTAAAATTATGAAATACCTATAAGTTGAGCTAAAACAAATATTGAATCATATAAAAGATGTGCTAAAACACCTCTAAAATATATAATTACAGCTCAAGATCCAAATCAATATATTCTTTGGCCCTCTGAACAAGTAAAGTCTCATAGAAAGAAGATGAGACATTGCTTTGGTGTTTCTTTCCCAGGTCACATTTTCTCACCAAACCCAATCTTTAAAAAGATTATAATTTGGTGTTAAACAGTGAAAGAACATTTGGCAGATAGATATTGAGTGTTGTGACCCTACATTTTTTACTTTTTTTTATTTTTTTATTTTTTTATTTTCTTGCTATGGTGGGAAGAAGAATCAAAATATGTTTTTGATTCTTCTGTTCTAAATTTGTTGAGATCCCTAAACTTGATTAACTAACTAGCAAATATTCGATGATCACCGTATGATTTCTCAATGCTCGCAAAATAATATATATATATATATACACTACTCACGAAATGATTTCAAAGTTATGCGTCGTTTGTGAAACATTTGAGTGCGAAAAAAATGGGTGTTTCATAACACGATTGAATTGAGAAAAATATACATACCTTGATTGAATGATGGCTTCCTCGATGATCATTTGGAAGAAAACCGATGGATTGATTGATTGATCGATCGACAAAGGGTAGTCGAATAAGTCATCAAAAGTTGAGGGGAATGAAGCCTGGTCCGAGATCATTCATCTCTCAACACAACACCATAAGATCAAGAACCTCGAACCAAACTACATTCTCCACAACATTTTTACCTCTCTTTTTCTCATTTTGATGATTTTTTTTTTTTTTTTCGAGAAGACGAAGCCATGGTCATATATATAGATATAGATATAGATATAGGTATGTGTGTGTGTGTGTGTGTGATATGGAAACAAGAGGGCTTTTCTTTATTGACAACTAATTAAGTTCACTTTCCACACCTTCCCTATTTATCATTCATACTTTTCAAATATTTCACAACACTCTACATCCATTTTTTGATTGCCACATTTTTTGTGTTGTAAGTTTGGCAAGGGAATTAGTAGTAGTAGTAGTAGTAGTTAAGGTCACCTTTTAATAACATGTGTAGATCGATCGAATTATTAGGTTTTTGTGTGCGTACGGTTTTAATACCTTAAAAAGGGTTTGATTCTGTTTAGTATGCGTGGTTTGGAAGATAAGATACGTAAATAGTTCTGAGATTGCAGTATGTGCAACGAATTGAAGTAAATATGAAATTTCTTGATATAAGATTCAAATATAAGTTTACTTTACTACTTCATCGGTTTAGAATGTATATATCTATTTATTTTTTTTGTATGTATATAAAGAATTATTATTATTATTATTATTATTATTATTTTGATGTGTGATGATTACCGATGTTTAAAGAGTATTATCGAGTAAAATAGCTTTGACAATATCATTAAATAGGGAGTGGTATTGTTGTAAGTTTAATTGAAATATAAGATTGTTTTATAATGTGTGAAGATCATATTTGTTGAATTAGAAAAATGATATATTGATTATGAACAATTTAAAATGATAAAATGAATACATTGCTAGTATAAGGAAAGAGTAATATTTAAGCACAACTAGACACCATAAGCCTAAGCAAAATCATAAAACTCATACCCCCTCCGTCCCAATACAATAGTCTTGTTGATCATTTTTTTTCAATCCCAAAACAATAGTCTCATTTTTCATAAATAATCATATCACTATAAAATTACTCTTACTCTTTCATTATTATTATACAATTGACACTACCTTTTACACTAATACACTCACAAAAAAGTCTTTTACCCGTATTTTTTACCTACTATCAATATAATATCAATATTCCTTAAATCTCTTGCCAAACACAACCAAGACTATACTTCTGGGACGAAGAGAGTACTAGATTTACTTTAAATATCATATGGTCTTATTTAAGATTTACTTGGGTTAATTTACTATGTGTGAATTGTACTGTGCTTTTAAAGTTTCTTTTCAAATAAATTTTCAAGTAAAATTTACTTATAATTTCTTATTTTTATTTTTCCTTTTTCGAAATAAACAAATATATTTATAATTTTCAATTTTTTCTTTTTATAAAATTAATATATTAATATATATATATACATAAAATTATCTTTTATTTGTCTGTATCATATAATCTTTTTTTAGACGTGGAGATAGAGTATATTCTATTGATATATAATTTTAGAATATTTAAATATATATTTTAATTTTTTTAATGATATATATTATATCATAAATCAAATAGTAATAAAATAAATTGCATGTAAATCGACATTCAATTTTTATCGATATTTAACTTTGTTGCACTACAATATACCTAAATTGTACTACACCCATCCTTAATTTTTTTTCTATTTTCCATATTTAAAATATAGCAATGTTTTTTTTTTTAAAAAAAAAATGGACACAATATTATTATTTATATCCGTTTATATAGACGTTTTTACTTACTTACAATTATTTAGAGCAAAATTTATGTAGAGAATGGGTTTGTTAAAAGAATGTTCATTTAATCATTATTTTAAAAAAAATTACCTTGAAAATCCCTGTAATGTTTTCATAAAATTATATTCTTTTAGTTCAAATTGAAATTATATTTTTATTATTTTTATTTGTTCAATTAAAAAATATTTATTTTTTATTATTGTAAAAATAATCACATGTTAATAATAAAATATCCTTAACTTTTACATAAATTATAAAATATTAAAACTATTTTAAATATTTCTATCGATTAATAAAATACTAAATATTATTTTGTAATCTATTATAAAAATTCAAATGTATACTTTCGTTAGGGATGGATGAAGTATTATTTTTTTCTTATAAAATAATATATCAAAATTATTTTTCAAGGCGGCGGCTAAGACAACACACAATATAATCAGAGACAACACACAGCATGCGTTAATATAATACAAATGCAATACGTGATATATTCTCATGCATCACATACAATAATTGATTTTAGTACATAACATACTCTCATACAGCACAGACTGTAGTTATGAACAAACATCACATGTTATTATTACAAAAGAGAACGGAGAGTAATTATTTTGTTGGATCCAAAACATCTAATGCTTCAAACTCAAATTTGTGCTGTATGTAATAAAGACATGTATTGTTTCTATATTTTATGTGTGCTAATTTAGAAAGTACTCAAAGCTACTAATAATTTTGAAAACATCATCGGCCAAAACATATTCGAACCGAAATTACCTTCAAGTTGACTACTTCGAAAAAAAAATAATAATAAAAATAAAATCAGGGTTGACATATATTTTAGACAGAATTACTTACTGCAGTTTCAAATTTTCAATAATAATCATCTAAGGGTTGGTTTGTTCATATTCATATACTTCCCCGTCCCGGTGTAAGGGTATCGTTTATTTTTTGCATATAAATTTTTTAATATTAATACTATAATAGATTTGTAGTGAAAACAGACAAAAATATCTCTATTAGTATTGTGTAATATAAAAGTAATGATATTTATGTAATATAGTGTAAGTTGGAAGAGTATTTATTATGTTAAATAGGTAATACAATTACTAAATTAGGAAATAGTAACTTTGTTTTGAAACGAACGAAAATGAAAAATAACAACCTTTCAGTAAGACCGAAAAAATATATATTTTTATAAGCAGACGTATCAATAGTAATGTTTCTTTTAAAAAAATATTACATTAATTACTTATATATATAACATTATCTTAATTATCTAATTTATTTTTTTTAAAAAAAATTAAAATTTTTAAAATTTCAAAAATCTATGTAAAAATGTAACTAGCAAACCCACCCTACCCCACCACTCTCAATTAATAATTTAAATATCATAAATATATATATTTTTTTATGATACTTTAAATAATTTAAATAAATAGACTAAGTTTGCAAACTATGTCCAATAAATCAAGGTGGGATGGGGTTTGAAATATATTACTCTCTTCGTCCACAAACTAATGTATTATTTCTTTATTTGGGATGTCCAATAATTATTGTTCTATTTAATTTTTTAAACACAAATTTTATTTTTTTACTCTTCATTCATTTATTACTTTTAATCTTTATCTTATAATAAATGACAAATTTGTTAATTCATACAAAAAAAAAAAACAATTATTTAAAAAAATTGTGCAAATATATTTTAGAACAGTAAAAATGAACGAAGGGAGTATTATTTTTATTGTGTAAATAGTATTTGATGCATGCCGAGATAACACATTTTTATTATGAATCTTGCCGTGCAAAATAAATAGTATTGATTACAATTTAAAATTAAACAAAAATAAAAATCAATGAATTTTTTTATTTAAAATAAAAATTATTCTATGTGAAAATTGAATCGAAAAGGGCTCCATAGAAAACCACGTTAATGTTTGTTTGTCCTAAAAGTTGAATGTGCAACACAATTTATATATGTAAATGTGTAAATTGTTTAAAATAAAAGAGATGGAACAATTTATATATTTGTTTGTTATTTAAAAGATATATATATTTAAAATAATAAATAAATAATTGATGTCATTTCATATTTACTTATGAAAATTTACATTTAATTTTCTTATTTTACTTTTTTTTTAAAACAAAATCTAATTAAATATTTATTTTTATTTATTATATATTACACTTAAATTTAATTTTATATTTAAAATATTATATTAATATATATTTACGTCGCATCAAATAATTATTTCCATTCAAAATTTTACTATCTAAAACTAAAATTCGAAGCGTGTTTGTGGGTTGGGATTTTGGATTTATGAATAATAAAAAGTTGAATTTGAATGCAAAGTAAATTTGTAGTATAATATAAAAAAAAATTATTTGATTTGATATTTTTGGAGGTAAATAATAATCTCAATAGTAAAAAAAATTGGTGTAAAAATCTACAAAAGAACACAACCTCCAAAAGAAAATTCGAAAAATAATTGTTTGATTTGATATTTTTTAAACTAGCAGTAACCTAGTCAAATTTTGTCCTAAAAATCTTGGTGTTTAGTTGTGAGGTTTTGATTTTGATTTTGGATTTTGAATACTTCCTCTGTCCCATTGAAAGTGTTTTATTTTCCATTTTCGTTCGTCCCAAAACAAAGTTACTATTTCCTAATTTAGCAATTGTACTATCTGCCTAATATAATAAATACCTTACACAAATGTCGTTACTTTTATATTATTATACAATATTACTGGAGTATTTTCGTCTTTTTTACTAAAACTCATTATAATACTGATATTAAAAAATCTACATACAAAAAATAAATGACAACCTTGTACCGGAATAGAAAAAATAGTAAAATTTTGAATTGAAACAGTTGTTTGATATTGATTTAATGTTTTGAATGTAAAATTAAATTTAAAATAATAAAATAAATAAAAATTAGATGTTTTATTTGATATGTTTTAATTAAAAAAAATTAGAATAGTAAAATCTGCTAAAATTTTACAAGTAAAGATCACTGTTGTACTAAAAATGTCTACTGCCTTTATGTAAAATTTGCACTGTAAGTAACAATCTGATCGATGATGATCGATAAACAGTCTCAGATTCCCACAAACAAACAAACAAATCAAAGAATCAAATGAATCATCATCATCATCAATCACGATTTAGCAAAGCTTGCAACAATGGGGACGACGACGACGAGGATGATGAGCAGCAGAAGCACAATTCCGACGCAGAGGCACCGCCGGCTGCTCCTCTGATGATCCTTCGCAACCTTCAGATTCTTCGCGCCGTCGTTCACATACTGCGCCGCGCTCATCACGTGGTGCTCTATGTCGTCCATCTGCTCCCCCTGCGCCTCCACCATCACCGCCATGTCCAGAAATACCTCGTGTAGCTCCAGCAAGCTTTTCTCTATCTCCTTCGCCGCCTCGTGCCGGTCCTGAATCTCCGCCACCGTCTCCACCACTTTCCCCCGCCCGTGCTCCTGATCCAAGCAGAAAAATCAAAATCCCCAATTTCAATTGGAAAAAAATCAATTTGGGGGTTTTTCTAGGGTTTTGAATCGATTCGAATTTGAAAATTGAAACACATACCTGGATGGCTCGGGAGAGCAATTCTTCGCCGGCGTTGCCGTCGCCGGTGGAGATAATTTTATCGATGACGTCATCGCCGGGGAATTCTCCGGTGACGGTGAAGTAGCGTCTTCCGACGGTCTCTTTATACTCCGCCATCATTCTCTGCCTCAGCGCCTGGAAATCGATCATTAGTTCTTTAAGCTTTTTTCTCAGACCGTTGGTGACGGCGGACCGGGTCCGGTCGACGGGGGTGCCAGCTTTGCAGCCGGAGAGGCGGCGGTTCGCGGCGTTGGACCGGTCCATGTCTTCGAGCCGGGCTCGGATAGCCCGAGCCCGCTTTAAGACGGAAACGACGTCGTTGTTTACGCGGGCCCGGAGTGATTTGAGGGCTTCGGGCTTGTGCAGGGCCTTGCCTTCCTCGTTGGCGTCGTGCAGGCGGCTGAGGATTTGTCGGATTGAGTTCATTTCCTTCTTTACCTCCTCGGCTTCGTCGAGGAAGGCGGTGAGGTTTTGGTCGGGCTTCGAAAGGCCCATTTCGAGGTCCGGCGGGGTCCCGGACTCCAGATCCTTCATCGCCTCTCGCTTCAGGTCGACGTAGCTCGTGAAGGACTTCGTCATTAAATCGTTCATTGCGGCGGCGGACGGCGGCGGGCGGCGCCGGCGGTGGAGATATATCTCAGATGAAAGTATTTCTTTTTTAGAGAGAGGGAGTGGAAGAATGTGAGTGAGTTTTAGAGTGAGAGAGTTTTGCAGAGGTGAAGAGGAATTGGATAATGGGTGAGATTTTGTAGCGACGGAGAAGGAGATGTCTTTGGGTAGCCGTTGCAGTCCCAACGGCTAGTTTTTTTTTTAACGTTTTTGTTTTGAAGAGGCTCTGACGGGAGTAGGCTTTTTTGTATTATTATGGTTGCTTGTATCTGATAATGTAATTATTTATTTATTACGTTTTCAGATAATTTGTACTCTTTAAATTGGCTCGAGATTTTAGGTATGTATTTTTAAATTAGTAAATAATTAAAAAATATTTTAATAAAAATATTTATCAATTAAAATTATTAAATAAATAGTTAATATAAAATTTTTAAAAATTATAAATTATAAAATTTAAAATATAATTAAAATATATAATTATATTAAAAAAAATAAATTATGTGAAACAAACAAATGATAAATTATATGAAAATAGAGTCTTGTTTTTAATGAATGCAAAGATTGAAGGATTTGGTAAACTGCTTGAGATGTATTCAGAATGTAAAAAATGGGTATCAAATAATTGCTAATCCCTTCGTCCCACATAATTTATTTATTTTTTTTAAAAAAAATTAATTATACATTTTAATTATATTTTAAAATTTAAAATTTAATTTATTTTAATGTCATCTTAATCTTAATCTATAATTTTTTGTATTAAATAATAATTATTTTTACTAATATACTTCTTAATTATTTATTAATTATATTTTACTTAAATTCTCCTGTTTATAGTAACGTGCCATCAGGACAGAGGGAGTAATAATTTATGATGAATTCTGAATTACGAAATTTGAATTTCGTTTTTTCAAATGAGCTTTGTAATAATTAATTAACCGTAATAGAGATTGTTGTTTAGTTTAGTTTTGGCTGTTGATGTTGTTGTCAATTGCATTTTTGAGATATGTATATATATATTTATTGAGAAAAATAAATATATATATTTTGATGTTGTTATCAAATGCATTTTTTTTTTAATTTAAAATGTAGTATTCAATAACTATTTTCAAGTAAATAACAGCTATTCTACTTTTGCAAGAACGAAGCAACGGTAAAGAAATACTTAAAGCACAAAATCAATCAAAGTAGCATCAATTTCAATCTCAACGATAGAAATCTTACAACATACCTGAAGGACAACCATCGAACTGAACCTATCCTTCCAAAGGGCCGTCAGAGCTCGGCTGCTCGGCCTCCGTCGATCTATCGTCGTTTTTCAGCCGCCGGGCGCGACTAATTTTCTTGAATTTCCGATCAGGCGATTCGTCGAACAGAGTCTTGTACTTCTCAAGTATCCGATCCTTCTCTTCGCATAACCCGAGCTGCTCATACGCATTCGCTACTTTCTGCACGATCGATTTCCCGGGAGGTTTCCGATCGAACGATTCCAGGCCTTTGAACAGCTTCACCAGATCCTCGAGCATATCGTTTCTGTAGTAAACGGAGATCATGAGATCGCAGAGCTTCCACGGGACGGAATGGAGATCATAAGAGAGTTTCTTTTTCCAGATCTCGTGGGCTTCTTCGACTCTACGGTCGTGATCGAGGGCCCGGATCAACTGGCCGTATGTTCCCCGGGTCGTGCCCTGTCCCTTGCTTAGCATCCATTTGATAATTTGGATGACTCTGTGCCATTGCTGATCTTTCTCGAGACGGATCAAGACCTGCTTCAGTGGGCCGATCGGGAAATCTCGCTCCCACGCAACCCAAGCGTCGAGAGTTCCATACACAGCTTCTTTGCTGTTCGGAAGATCATTCAGCGTTGTTACGAGAATGCCAATCTTGTCCTTTCTAGAAACATTTTCGCCGATTAATTGGGGTCGTCGTTTTGGAACTGTTCCAATGTCGACGGACTGGAGGATTGTGCTGAAACTGGAGGACTGAGATAGAGCTTTGTGCAGATTAAGATGGTTGATTCGACTAACCAGTTTTGGTAGGGAGGCGATTCTCGACATTTCTGGAGCACTATGAACACCAGGGAACTGAAATTTTGAAAATGTAATATGCAATTTAGCAACAGGATGATTAGAGGAAATAAAGTTCCAGTAACAGAGGATGAATCATTCAAACAAAAGTTAAGTTTGCTGCTAAGCTTATGAACAGATGAATAAATGTGCTTGTTCATTCTCCAATGGCAAAATCAAAGCTGTTCGTAGACAGATTCCTAATATTTTTCTACAAGAACACAACAAATCCAGATAATTTGTATTAGTTTTAGTTGTGCTTCAAGGTATACGAAGGATCAGAGAATTACGTTCTACGAATCAAAGTTTGTTCTTCTGAGACATTTCTTCGAACACGTAACATGCGCGCAAAACGCTGTGTTGAAACAAACATGACAAAATTTACAATAGCATACACGAATGCTTGCCAGCTCCAATTCAACCAAACTAGATTCAATTCATCAATCCGGAAACATTTTTCGTTTTAATAGCGTCAGAAATCACGGAAATCGCACATTGGAAGCAGGAGCGAAGATTATGGAAAATTCTCATAGAAAAATCACAAAACTTCAAACGTTTCAAAGATGGAGACAAAATCAATTAGAGACATAGAGTATTCTTATCTCACCTCTTCCACGGCGGCCGTCCTCCTGCCGGAACTCCAAACGAAGGCGCTGCAACGATCGGCTCCGAGGTCGATTGCTATGGCAGAAAAGCATTGAGTTTTGGGCTTTGTATATTGGGCTCTACAATTTGACTTGAGGTTTAATATATTGAACCGTTTAATTGACTTATATTTTTGGGCCGTTTAATGGGCTTTTAGATATTGGGCTTTTCTTTATGTATTTAATAAATTTAAAACGAGGTCCACATAAGACTCCGTACACACTATATAAAGGGCAACGAATTAGGTAAGGGTAAATTATATAATACCTATATTTTATTTAGCACGTTAAATTCTTTTGTGTTAACGTAAAGTGTGCACCAAATATTTTCCTTATCCAAAATTAATATTTGGTTATAAAAGATTTAAATTACACAAGTTTTATATATATATAAAAAGTAAAATATTTTAAATATTATTTTTTTTTGGATAAAATAAATAAATAAATAAACATAATTTAGATACCATATCGGATGCCGAATGACCGTCTCACCTAAAAGTTCGATTAATTATATATCCGCAAACGAGAGTCGTCAGCACGCCCCATCAGGTGCAAGTGAGGTCTGCGAAACTTGCACATGCATATGCCGCAAATGGGGATGGACGGGACTCGAACTCGAGACCTTGGTTTGTTATAGATGTAAAATAATAATAATTTAATAATTTTCTCATAAATTAATTTAAACTAAATTCAATTTTAAATAATTCAACGTTCAAACCAATAAAAAAAATTATTTAATTTGAATAAAAAAATTCGATTTAATTATGTATACTGGTCAAAACAAGTCAACCGAACCCAACATGATAATAAATGAGTCAACACAAAGTCGACACGATAATAAACGGGTCGAGTTAGAGTTGAGTAATTTAACCCGTTTAAAGTATTCAACCCAACACGAACCTGACACGAATCGATCTATTGCCACCTCTAAGTACAGTACCGTGTGGGTGGATATATATATATAATAAAAAAAAAATTAAAATGTATAGATTAATTTTTTTAATAACTTATGTATTTAATTAATATTTAATTATAATGTAATATATGTAAAAAATAAATAAATAAAATGTATATTTAATTATTTTAATGACTGAATTTTTTATAAAATATACACAATATAAATATCATTTTAATAGATAGTTAGGCTTCAATTAATACATACTCGTTAATTAAAAATTAAATAAATAATACCAAATATATAATAAAACTAAAATAAAAGGACCGAAAGGCAAAATTTAAAAATGTTCATAACACATGGCATAATAAAGTATATATGTTATTAACAATTTTAGATGATAAGAAAACTAAAATTTTCAATTTTTTTTTAATCGAAAAATTAAACTTCTAAATCAACAAAAGGTAAATGAAATTGAAAATTAATACCATTAAGAACACTAAATATAAAAGTCACAATAAAAAAAATCAACAATGATATTGGGCTGATTTTGAAAAATAAATAAAATTAAACAAAACAAAAATATACCAGATATAAAAAAAAAAAAAAAAAAACAAATAAACACAAGAAGAAAGCAAATTTTAATTTAGGGCACATAGTCGTGTTGAAAATAAAAGGTAATAAGGGACTATTTTGCAAAATATTTATTTTAGATACTCCCTCCGTCCCACGTTGGATGTTTGGGTTACTATAGACACGATAATTTAGAATAAGTATAATTAATAGATAATTAAAAATCTATTAGTAAAAATAATTATATTATAATTGTTGAGCAAAAATAATAATAATAATAATAAATAATTGCAGTAAAATTCTGGATGGGTCTGGGTATAAGCCAAACGGCCCAGAAGTCGGACAAGGAAGAATGATCGACCGATACATGGTCGGACAGGACAAGGTCGGGTACGGAGATTGGACGTGATAAAGTTGGACACGGAAGTCAGACATGATAAAGGTCGGGCGAAGAAGAAGTATCGACAATCGCGGAGGTCTGTCAAGAGGAAGGTCGGGCAAAGAAGAAGATCAAATGGTACGTAGTCGGACAAGAGACCAGATGGTGGTCGGCCAAGGAATCGGATCTGTTTCGCCGTCGGTTGATCCACGTGTGGTTGGTTCTCAGTCGGCTGATCCGCGGTCGGTTGGTTCCCAGTCGGTTAAATAGGTCAGTTGGTTCTCAGTCGGTTAAATAGGTCGGATGGTCAAAAGTCGGTTGAGCAGGTCGGGCGGTCCGCAGTTGGTTAAGTCGGACGATACGGAGGTCGGCTGATATGGAGGTCGGTCGATGCGGCGTTCGGACCAAGTAAGGTCGGGTGCGATAAGGTCGGACAATGAGGTCGGACCTGGTCGGGCCAAGCTTAAAGGTCGGGCGCAAACAGGCCGAATTCGAAAGTCGGGTATGGTAAGGTCTGGTGTGTAGATGAGGCAGGATAAGGTCGGACGTAATGAGATCGGGCAGTGAAGTAGCATGTGTAGGTCGGGTGAGAGAGCAGTTTTGGGGCGGTTGGAAGAAGTTGCAACTGGCGAACGGTTTTTTAAGGTCGGACGTGGTAGGACGGTTGACACACGTGTCAATAGAAGAGAACTTTTGGGGCGGTTAACAGCGGTTATGGTAACCGACCAGATAGCGGTTCAAACAGTTTCTTCAACAGGGTTATTTAAGGATCCAGTACTGTTGGAAAAAAGACATCTTCAATCGACATCAAATTCAAGAGAATTGCTTTTGGGGATCACCACTTTATTTTCTAGTCTTTATTTTTATTTTTCCTATTTTATTTTATGTATTCTACAGTGTTTAGAGATCCCTAATCTCAGGCGCCCATCTATCAAATTCGAAAATATTTCTCTATTTTCGATTTTATTTTTTATTGTTGAAAAATTGCATCAATAATAATATAAATAATTATAAATTAAGGTTAAGATAACTAATTAGTTTAATTAAAATTAAATAAAAAATTTTAAAATGTGTTTAAAGTGTATAATCATTTTCTAATAAAAAGAGTGACATTAGATATGAGACGGACAAAAACGATAATACGGACATGGTAGATGAGACGGAAGGAGTATTAAATTTGAATAATAAATGAAAAGCTCTCTCTCTCTCTCTCTCTCTCTCTCTCTCTCTCTCTCTCTCTCTCTCCAGTATATATTTGAATTCAATAGATCTTAAATAAAATAATTATATTAATTATGATAGTTAATGAATTGTCATTAATATTACACAGTTATAATTGATATAATTAATAAAATCATAATAAATAAATATTATATTATGATTTTATTCACATATATACATACTATATTATACATATACATATATATTTATACATATAAATATTTTTATTTTTATTTTTAAAAATAAATTATTTTTGTTAAGACCATCTTCAATCGGTGATGATATTCTCCAAATTTGTAGGGTTGGTTACAAATTCTTCCTCCAACCTACCTGGTAAAAATGTCATTGTGATTTTTCTTTTTTCTATTTTTTCTAAAGAAAATTTAATTATATTTTAATTTAAATTTATTTTAAAATTTCATTTTGTCTCTTTTATTTTATTTTTTATTAGTTTTTTTTATTATTATAACATAATTTATTTATATATTATGAACTATTTATTTATTTAAAGTTTATTAAATTTTATAGTTAATTAATTATGATAAAAAAATTATAATTATTTATATTAAATTATATTATTATAATATTTAAAAATAATATTATAAATAAAAATTAACATTAATTATGGAAAATGCATAACATTAGATAAAAAATAAACCTAAGAATACAATATTCAATAATCTCGCCTAAATTATTTGGATTATCGTCCAAACTATTAAAATAACCCTAGAAATATAATATTAAGTTAAACATAAAATATATAGTAATCATCCGCAATAAAAATAATGAATATATTTTTTTATCGGTATAATATTTAAAATGTTAATAAAAATATTATATAAGTTAAATGTGTTAAAATAGTAAAGTATTGAGTGTTATTTGTTAAATTTAAAAATTATATAAAATAGAATATATATATATATATATAAATATATATATAAAGAATATTCTTCGACTTAGGGTATGGTTGAAGATGAGTTACTGTAGTAAGTGCCGCAAAAATAGAGAAATGTACCGTAGCTCCTGCAAAAATAGAAAAATGTATAATATTTAAAATTTACTGTAACTTTTGCAAAAAATAGAGTTATGAGTTGAAAATAGTCTAAGGTAATTTGACAATGTCATTACAAGTAACATAGATTAATTTTAAAAATATATAAATTTGTTTTATTTTTTATGTTTAGTTTTTATTTTGTATTTAAAACATTCCTATTTTTTAAAAGAACTACTCCACTCCATACTACAAATATTAGAAATATAAGTACATATTACAATTTTAAACTTTAAAAATGTATTAATTCAATTTATTTTTTAAATATTTCAAATTAAAATCAATACTATGTACAGTTTTCAATAATACTAAATTTCTTATAAAATATTTCCTAATAAAACCTCAAATCAACATTCCATTTCAAACTATAATAAAACAAACATTAATATTTTCCATATATAATTATTGTATTTTTTTTTATTGAAATTTTTATTTTTACAAAATTTATTTAATTCTAGATAGTAATTTGAATTTTGTATTTCAAACTATAATAAAACAAACATTAATATTTCCCATATATAATTATTGTATTTTTTTTATTGAAATTTTTATTTTTACAAAATTTATTTAATTCTAGATAGTAATTTGAATTTTGTATTTTAATTTGATGCTTCATAATAGATCTAACTAAAATAATTATAAAGTCATCCATCATCACAATTGCATTCAATGCCTATTGTTTTAAATAGGATTTTTAATAATTTTTAATTTTTAATTTAAGAACAATTATATTTTGTTTGCACCTAAATATTTGATTTTTTTTTTTAATTTACTTTAAATTATTTGAATTATATATATATATGTGTGTGTAATATTGAGAATATTCACAATAGTGATGAAAATGGGGTGAATCTTTAGCAAGTTATAAATGATACGGCAGTTAATCAGTCTCTTTTACTAGCATTTATCAATAGAATAATTCTTCGTAAATATTATTAAAAAGTACAAAGATATACACATTAATATAATATATTATTCACTCATAAAAAGTTAATCATTCAATACAAAATATTATTTTTTATATTATCAACACATTTCTATACCATAAGCAAAAAATCAATTCATTTAAAAACGCTGAGTGAACCGATTGAATAATTAATAAAAGTGAGGTACACATTTTCTAAATTAATATTTTCATTTCAAATTTATATTTCTCTATTTTTTTTTTATAAAATATTATATTAAGTTACAAAAATATTACTCCATTCGTCTCGTAGAAAGGTTACTGTTTACTTTTTGCACCAAAATTTTTTAATATTACTATTATATTGAGTTGTAATGAAAATGACAAAAATAATCCTATTAGTATTGTTTAATATAAAAGTAATGACATTTACGTAATATAGTGTAAGTTGGAAAGATATTTATTACGTTAGACGGTGAATTACTAATCAAGGGTAGAGATCAAATTTTAGTAAGGTGAATTACTAAATTCAGCATACACTCAGTGTTGATAAAATAATCTTATTATAGTAAACAATTGATTATTTTATTATCAATATCATATATGTACTTTAAAATTCATGTTACTTTTAATGTATGAAATTTAAATAAAATGTATGTTACTTTTTAATGTATGAAATTGAAAATATTTATTTAAAATATATGAATACTCAATAAATATTGATGTTAATAATAAAAATAACATTATTATGATTATATGTCCTAATTGTACTTAATAACCACAATGAACTCAATGAATTATACATGGAAAATGCCCTTTAGATAGGAAAAGTTCATGTATTTATTTTTGTTAGTTATATATATATATATATTGTTATCTATTAAATATTATTGTTTTATTATAGATTCATTTATTCCAATGTGTTTAAGTAGTGTTTATTATCAATATTATGATATTTTAATAAAAAAAATATTGTTTATAAATCAGTAAATGAATTAATTTAAGTTCTATTATAACAAATAAAATTTATAGATTTTAAATAATTTACATAAGTACCATTATAAACTGAGATTTGACTAATTTTGAAGATATAATTGTTCAAGTCATTTACTAATGGACTTAATATTGAGAATGAATGAAATATGAAGAATATAAAGAAAATAATAATCAAATAGATATGAATTTTTAAATATATAAGAAATTATATAGTGATTACATTATTATGGTATTTATTAACATTACTTCAAAGAAAAAAAACTTTAATATGCATGTTTAAGTAAATTTAAATTATGTTTATAATATTTTAAAAATATTCATATAGGTAGTCTTGTTTATATTAAAGACAACAACCAACACAATAATGATGATAGTTTTTTTTTTTTTTTTTTTTATAATATTAATAAAAAAATTTAGATATATATATGATATATATATATATTACACGAATTGAATTTATTGTTGTTCAAAATTTTTAGACTGATAAGTGTAATAATTGCAAAAGTTTTTATAAAGTTGATTTCAACAATATTATGTGCATGTATTGCAATGACAAAATCAAAACAACTTTAAAGTAATAACCATGTATATCATTATTTTATTTTTTCTTATTTTTATAAGGAAAAATAGGACCGAGAAAAAAGATATTCTTCAATGTTGGTGGAAGCATCATCCGCTTTATCCAATTATTTCTTATATGGTTCGTAATTTTCTTTGCATTCCTACATCTATTGTTGCTTTCAAATATGCATTTAGTTGTAATGGTCGTATTATTAATCACTTCCGTAGCTCAATTAAAAGTGAAAATACTGAAGCTCTGCTTTGTCTAAGAGATTGGATATCCGGGGAAAAATGTATGTTTTTAAAACTATTATATATATATATATATATATATGTAAGTTTTTCATGTTAACATTGTATTGATTTTTTTTTTTCTTTTTATTGACATTTTTTTTTTGTTCGTGGACATTGAAGAAGCTGTCAAAGAATTTCAAAGTTACACCAATGATGTTTTAAGCCATAATGCAAATGATATATCCCATGTTACTTTGCAAAGTTCAAATGATATTTCATAACGAGATATGATTGTGGATGAATTTTTGTTCTTGATAATTCGTTAAGTGTCGAATTTATTTTTATAGATTAAAAAGTTAAACTAATAGTGGAATTTTTGCATTTTTCCGGTATTTGAATTGAAATACTTAATTGGTTTTTTTTTTTTAGGTATGAGACTGACGATGGACTTTCTTTTCAACATGAGACTGCTATATGACTTTTGTGAATTGTTTGATTTTCTCGTTTTGTTTGGATAACTTTGCGCTGTTGATGCTTACCGGAATGTTTGGGGAGTTGGATTGGCCGAAGAAATTATGAATTTTAAACTCGTTGGACAAATTAAAAATATGTTTAAATAAATATAGGCCGGGCCGGCCTGAATTAAAATTGGGCCGTGCTTAGGCCCTTATATTTTAACCCGAAATAAAATTGGGCTGGCTCATGATTCGTGCCAGCTCGGCCTGGCCCAAAAAACCGAGCCGGCCCAGCTCTACTTATTAATATGTATCATCATTTCTATTCCAATAATTTAATTATTGTTGATTTTAACATTTATATTTATATTTTATTTTAATAATATGTTATAAATTAATTTTTATATTATGTAATATTGTTTTTATAACGATCCAAAATCTCCGGAACAAATTCGTACAACCCAACCCCCACCTATGAAAACAATCAAAGAAATATAAGAAATAAATTTAAAACACCAACTATAACAAAAAAATAAAACAAAAGGAGAAATTTCATGAAAGGAGAAATTTTGCATCAAATTATCTCCATTTTTAGAATCGACTAGAAATATTCTAACAATAAAATTTTGCTGGTGGTTTATAAATTTTTAATAACAATGTATTTTGAAATACTACATTGATATAAGAAAATGTCATATGGAATGAATAATACTTTAAATAAGTTGAAACTCTTTTACTAAGTTCAGTTTAATATGTTTGAGTCTACGAAGGCTGTGTTCGGTTGTAGGATTTTATCAAAATTCTACTATTCATCCAAAATTTTCCCCCAAAAAATATTAAATCAAACACCTATTTTTCATTTTTTATATTATACTAAAAATCAATTTTACATTCAAAACATCACATCAACACCTATTTATATTACATCATACAACTATTCAAATTCAAAATTTTTACTATTCAAATCCCAATCCAAAATCCAAACCCTTGAATAGTAAAAATTTTGAATTTGAATAGTTGTATGATGTAATATAAATAGGTGTTGATGTGATGTTTTGAATGTAAAATTGATTTTTAGTATAATATAAAAAATGAAAAATAGGTGTTTGATTTGATGTTTTTGGGGGAAAAAAATTGGATGAATAGTAGAATTTTGTTAGAATTCTACAAACGAACACACCCGAAGTGTATTTTAAAAATTCAAAGTATATAATAATATATATATATATTTATAATATTGTTATATCTATCTATGAGTTGTGGAAGTTTATAGGATCTAAACTATCTCTTGGCTTATCAATTGGTTATATTTTTTTTCCTAATTCAAAAATTTATATGAGTTTGAATTTGTATAAGGACTTAGATTTGTCTTATTCGATTCGAGTTCTAGTATTTGAACCAATGTTTATATATATAAAAAAAATATTAAGTATTTATTAATACATTTGTATAATTACATACTATGTATATAATATTTGTCATTATTATTTTATTGTTAATGAGATGATTTTTAATATTTAAATTGAAAGTACTTCTCAAATTTATATTATTCACGAATTCTCTTTCTCCAAAGCATCAAATCAAAGTTCAGTTTTCACTCTAAAAATATATTTCTCTTTTATATTGTTTTATATAATTTTTTCATATTTAGAAATTACACTGCAATTTTAATTTGTTTTTACATTATTACTCAAATATATATAATTTATATTTTATTTAAAAATTACATATATAAATAATAGCATTTATAATTAATAACTATTACAAATAAAATAATTTTAAATAAATAATTAAATGCTATCGAGACAAATATTATATAATAATTAAACAAAGATAACATAATAGTATTAATTCATAACGATTTATTTAAAAAACATGCATTACATTAATAGTTCAAATAAAGTACGACATATTTATTCAGCATAGTTATTATATTCCTCCTATTAAATTATTACGGAGTGCAAAATGAACATCTTTGTATCTAATTCATCTATGTCAAGTAAGAAATTGTTGAAGTTTGATGGCTTCATCGGTTACCATTTTCACTGATGGGGTAGTGCTTCTAAAACTTCTCTATAGGGGCACTGAAATTTCGTACATATTTTATTATCATATTATGCAAATAATGCAAATCATGCAGAATTTTTTTTTTTTTTTTTTTTTTTTGCCAAAATCAAACAAGTCAACAATTATATGCTAATGTAATTGTAGAACTCCGAAAGCACGCTCCACATCTTTTCTACAACACTTTAGTTTCTGCGCAAAAATTTTTTTCTTCGTACATCGTGGATCGCAAATAATTTGCACAAAAGTAGCCCACTTAAGATAAATATCATCAGTTAGATAATATGCAAGAGAGGCAATATCTAGAGTAAGATTTGAAAACAAGTGCCAGAATTCTAAAACATTAATGTCATTATTAACACCTGACATACCAAAAAATATGCATGTCCAATTTAAACATCATAATCAGTCACAACTTAAAAAATAATAGTTGGTGATCCACTACAATATGTGAAAGTCGTAGGACAATTTTTTCATTTCCAATGCATGTAATCTAAACTCTCCAACATACTTGAAAAACTACGAGATTCCAATATGAAACAATCTTGCAATATCATTAACATAAAGATGTCGAAGATATTCAGTTGAAAAAATGTAAACGACGGTATAACAAAATCTCTTAACACTTTCAATTGTGGTTGATTTACTCATTTTAATGTACTCATCAGTTGTCTATGTCGGCGTGTTTTATAAAATTAAAGTTTGAATCTGGCCTATCGACCTGTTAAAATATATATATAAGGTCTAGACCTTACCTATTTTAAAGTATAGTCTGACCTACGAGCCTATTTAAAAATCTGTATAATATTTTTTATTTTATTTTTTATTTTTCAAACTTAATATTTGTAAAAAAATAAATACAATTATTTATTATATATAATCATTCAATTAAAATAAATTAATTTTATATTTTTTTTATTGTAGCCAAATATTATTTTTTATGAATTATAAACAATTAAAAATATAATATTTGTATATATTAGATAAAAAAAAAATATACTACATAAATATATAAACAAACGGCCTGATAAGGCCAAAAAAAGTTTTTTTGTAAAGTCTAAGAATGTTCTATTTATTTAAAAAAAAAACTTAAAAATATATTTAAATTTAACATTGTTAGTAAACAGACCAGACCAAATCAAGCCTTAACAGGCCAGGTTGTAGCCCTGTCTGGTCTATCTTCATCCCTACTAACACATAAGTGAAAATCCAAAAGAATTGTTCAAATTAGCAAAGTTTGATGTCTACATTCATGAGAAGAATTGATTGATTAGATTTTTTTATAATATATATGTATATATATATATTTAAATATAATATAAATAATTGAGATTTGTCAAAAAAATTTGATAAGTAGATTTTTATAATATATAATATATAATAATTATTTGGATAATATGATATCCATCCAATGAATGAAATGAAAGATGAAATCCAAATCAACAGTTTGAATTGCTTTGATATGGATAAATACATTTTTATAATATATGTATATAGTCAAATATAATATAAATAATTGAGATTAATAAAAAAAAAAATTGATCAAATAGCTATGGTGTTATGAAATCTAAATCATCATTTGAGATTAAGTTTTTCAATTGATAAGATCTGATATCTTTCCATAATTTTTATCTATAAATATAAATTTTCATCATTTGAGTTATTGCACCACAACAACTCACTTCTTAAACTAATATAACAAAAGTATTAAAAATTTTCTCGAAATATCCATTTGAGATGGTGGTTACAATTGTGATGAATTTTATTTAGATATCTGGCAAGATCCAATTACAATAATGCAATAATTCAGGGATCAATTTGTAATTGAATCACTCATGCATATAATCAAATTAAAAATCCTGAGCGGGAAATATGTAGTGCAAGATCTTAACAAAAATAAAAATTCAAATCATGAAGAAAGTTGTTCGAAAATTACTTGTTTTTTAAAAAAATAGAAACCTTAAAACCCAGTTGAACTTCAAGATGAATATTGCAAGTCTTTTTTTAAATTTATTGTTAATATATATAATTCGAAAATTTTATTTATAACCAGCATATTGCAAATCTTTTCTTAAATTTATTGTTAATATATATAATTCAAAAGTTCTATTTGTACCTATAAAATATTAACAAATAAGATACTAATGAAAAAATATGCAAGTTTCAAAAAGATCTTAAATTTGATCATATTTGAAACTTATTAAAAGATTTTAAAAATTTTAATAATCGAAGCTAAAAATCCGTATAAAATATCTTGAAAAAAATAATTTCACTTATAAATCATCAATCATCATCTTCGGATGATACTATTTTTTGAATATCTTGAAAATTCATCGTTTCATGTCAACTCAGACCATAATCATTTTCTGTTAAGTTACACGATAACGTAAGTAATCAAATTTAAATTATAATATTTGAAGTGTCCCATAGGGGTGAAAAAAAAGCAAAGCAGAAGAAAAATAAAGAAAAAGAATAGACACGATGTACACAACATATATATATATACATCATAATCGATCTCAACACAAAATTGAATGGTAATATAATAGTAATGCTTACCGAACATGATAATAGCACAAAATAATAGCTCAAGCTCATACAGTAAACCGAAACTCGATACTAAACGGAGAAACACAGCTAATCCAGTTGCTTGGTCCAGTCGAAAGGCTCCCAGTCGCGCGCAAAACTGGAAACCGCCTGCTTTTGTATCTCTACCGACTCATATCTCCGGCTGCTGCGCCGGTTCATGTCCTCAGCCGGCAGTTGCAGCATGCCTCGGACCACATTGTGCCCAAAGCTGCTTTTGAACTGTCTTTCGTCATCTATCACATGAACGAATCCCCTCTTCAGTCCAAATTCGATGTGGAAGTAAGGGAAATTCTTCGGGATTGAACTTCTGAGACCCTTTTCGCTAGTGTCGATCAGCTTCTTCGCATTGTGCTGACTCCATTCATCTTCAGCCTCGTCGATTGCCTGCACCAAGTCATCACATGATTAGGAAAAAAGACTAATTTTTGTTTGGCAAAATTGCTTATAATTTAAAATCTGCATGAAACTTGTTCGAAATTTAGAAAATAATATGAGATTTTATAAAATGAATTAAATAAATATAGTGCAGACTTTTCAATCCACAAGTTCCACATAAATTTGTCTTTTGGTAAATTACACTTACATTCCGTGAATTATGATGGTTGCGGGCAAAAGAATGTTCTGAAATAAATTCTATTCAATGGAAATACCTTTTTGAAGTAAACGGGAGCCTGTTTTGCGACGTGTTGTGGCAATGGGATGCATTCAACCATACAGTGGCGTCTTTGTTGCGCCAGCCCCATTACCGTCTCGAGGAACACTACGTCCATTTCCTGCTTCGCAAACATCATTATCAAGCATTTCTTGAAGTTCCGAATTTCATCCCAGACATTATCATCGACAGTTCTTGTGGAAGACTCATGCTGCAAAACACACAAAGAAGACATGTAATCTTGCTGGTCCAGTAAAATAATTAATTTCGAAAGATCGACAAGATTGCAAGCAAGCAGACAAGGGACTATCAGGCTCAAAACAGGGTTCTTAAGAGGATGAGTAAGGAAAACAATTTATAAGTAGCAAATCAATACAAATGAAGAGAAAGGGTAAGTCTACACACCTGCAAGGTTAAAATGCAACAATGTCCGGGAACCACGGGCTGCTGTTGAGGCAATGACAAGTAGGTGAAGTTTGCAATGGCGACAACCAGATGCTTGGGTCTTGAAGGATTCTTGAAGCAGAATTGGCAGCGCTCCTGCTGGGTTAAGAACCGGTTTGCATGATTAACCATCTCAGACGATGACTTTTTATTTCCATCTCCCCCTTTCTTCCGATTCCTTTTCCTAGGAGCATCATCGTAATCATATTCTTCATCTGCCTGATTAGATGTGTTGTACCGATGATTATGCATGATCTTTTGGGCGAGATGCAGATCAGCATCATCCTCTTTCCTTTTTTGTTTAGCAGAGACATCGTGCATAATAAGCCTATATATACAACCACATCAGATATTATTATGAGATAGAAACATTAAAAGGATAAACAAAAAGTTAATGCATTTTTCGAAAACAGTAAAATCCAAAGAACCTGCTTCTTGTCCCATCAATTCGGGGTTTACTAAATTCATTGTCAACATTCTGCTTTTCTTTGATTTTCTCGGCTTCTTTCTGAGGGAAAAACAATAAAACAAGATCAAATTGCAGAACAAAGGGAAAAATAAACCTACAACTATAGATCTGAAGCTGACATCATATGACTAAATACATCATCAGATTGTAACTGTAAATTTCATGTTTCTTCACAAAGGAAAGATATGCACATCATAATAATCGAATGTAATTTGGCATTAGGTAATATATTAAGTCCATCCAAAGCAGGTACTCGTTAAGAATCTGAAAGAAAAAATATAAAATGTAGAAAATAAATTTCATACAAATGCAAAGGGCGGATACTGTAACATGCTTAATAAAAATCAAATTAAAAACATTTCAAATATACAATCCTCATCACGGATTTCAACATCCAGAATAAGAATTACTCAAATCCATCAAGCATGCTCATAATCTCTCAACACAGAATATCACATAACAGTATTCCCATAGGGGCTTTTGATGGAAATATTAAATAGGATATTTTCTGAAGAAAATAGGACAAATAATAACAAAATAATTCCATACCAATAATATTTCTGCTCCCTCATGATTCCCTTTCATCCGAAGTTGCAAGGCTTTGGCAGCCAGCTGGTTTGCACTCATTGCTGGTTTCACTGTTCCGGAATTCTCTCTGGTGTCTTCTAATGCAGATCCAGGGGATTCCAAGTCTGATCTTTCTTTTTGATCCGACGAAGTGCCAACATCACCAGAATTACCCTTATTTTGACCGATAAATTTGTCCATGAAGTTTCCATCATTTGAGAACTTATTTAAACTGGACAGTGCAACAGAGACTAGAGCACTATCCTCGGCTGACAGTTTTTTATTTTCCCTCTTTCCCCAAGATAGTGTATCATTGTTTTTTGGCACTCTCATTTTGTAATTCTGTCGGCGTGATTCCTCAACACTTCTCTTTTCAAAATTCTGATGTCAAATAAATACACAAGACTTCAGATGAAGTGTATCTTCTTACGTATGGCAAGAAGACAACAATGTCTATTGAGCATAAGGATATAGTAAAGTTAATTTCAACGCTTTGTAATATGGTTAATCTTTACCTTCTCGGTCTCGTCATTTTCTTCAACCACACTTTTCTGATCATCCACCGACCATCCTCTCCTCCTGCTTTTAATGGCTTGAAGATGAGCATGAGTTGGGGCAACACCACGAGATGCTACAGAAGCAGCAAAATGCCCCATCGAACCCCACCTCTCTTCAACAACCTATAAATCAAAAGCATCATCATAAGAGATGCGATATAATAGATCAAATATGAGCTGAGTCACAGAACAGAATTTACACTATATACCTCCTGAAGTTGTCTTCCCTCACGGGCTGCTTGCTCTTGGGCCCTTTTCAAAGCTTTAAGCCTCCAACTAGCACCACCATCACCAACAACAACAGTAGATAAAAGCTGTTTGTCCCGAGCTTCATCAGACTCTTCGGGATAACCACTCCCATTATCTTTCAGATATGGATTTAGTTCCCTAGGATTATCCTTCTTTAACTTGTGACAGGATCCAAAAAAATTAATCAAACCTCATGATCATAGTCAAAATCAAAGCGAACTTAATGAAATCTGCATAACTTCATGTTTGCATTCTTTTTTCTAAGCATTTATTTGATATAACTGTTATATTGCAATTACTATGATACAATTGTGATAGATATAATTCGTCATCGATATAAACCTATCCATGATTCAACTTTTTCCTTGAGTTGAAAACAGTTTCCAATGCCAATTAAAAAAAAAAAAAAATACACAATAACTCAAGATTAAAAACAAGTTAAGCTACGAACATAAAAATACACTCTAAGGTCTTAAACAAGATTAGTTGAAAAACTATAACCTTATTGCTATTTCTCCTTTAAATAAGTGAACTGCCACCATTAAATTGTTTAACACTTGAAACCTATTTTCACAATGACCTGTATCAAATATTAATGTTGCACAGAATTACCTTTTAGCAGATTTGATGGAAAACAATTGTAAATCACTTTGTAACAAGTAAAAAGGAATTCAGTTCAAGAAAAAGGTGGATGATATACATAAATCTCATCTTTGATTGATTCTTTTTTTCTATTTACGATGTATCTAATTCACACAACAGATTTTGGTGTATACCTCTTCAGCAGGAGCTTCCACTGGCTCAATGTGTGAAGACTTATCAGAAATCCTCTCTGAATTGTCTTTTGGCTGAAGCATCCAATCCAAACCCATTTCTTTCCTCAAAGTGCTATTGGAGTTCTGTGGTTCTGATCCTTTACCTTCATCTGATTTAACATGTCAAATAAGTGTCATATAAAGTAACAAAATCATAGCCAAAACATGGTAATTTGTTAGACAATGTCACAATGCATACCCCTCATCGACTTTTCACTTTCTGAAGCACTCGAAGATTCATTATCTGAGGAATACTCTTTTCTTTTAGACTTTCCCTTCTTCTTTGAGCGGCTTTTATACTCACTACCTGAGTTACCATCATGTCTTTTCTTCTCTCGTCTCCCACTCGTGTGTTTCTTCTTTCCATGTTCTGGATCACTTAGGCTGCCACTTTCTCCTGATTGTGAAGATAAATCCTCTTCCGAGTCATACCACCTCTTTTTCTTCCTAGAGTCATTTATTTTCTGAGGACCTTCATCATCAGAACTGCTATAATGTGAACGCTTAGATTTTGCCCCCCTCTTTTCTTTTCTATAAGCAGACTTACTCTTGCTTTTTCTGGAATTGTGGGCAATATCCTCCTTTTCCTTAAACAAAAAAGTAATAAAACCCGTAAGATAAATTAATTTTTAGTGGCCAATGATTGGGAATCAGAAAATGGAAATTCATGGATAACAATTCAGAGCCAACAATTAAATATTCTTACTTCCCAGAAAAAGAAACTAGATGTATGCTTTCATAAGCCCACATAAACAAAAAGGAATTGGAGGAGCATAGACATAGGAACCCTAACCATAGGAACTTTTATGAACTAAAACTTACCTCGTTGATTTGATCCCGCGGTATGAACTTAAGTCCTGAAAGCATCGCTTCTTCCCCACGTCACAATATTCAGTGATACTGCACTCTATTGAGTTTGAGTCATATTCTAATTTGAAATGAGAATTTAAAATATAAATTTAAGGGAAAAAAAGTCATAATAATCTATAATTGAATATACAGAGCAAAAAGAGGATTTGTCAAATGACAACAAGTCAAAAACAGAGACAACTTCGGAAATTTGGCTTGTTCGGTCGAATATATGTATTTTGGCCATACATCATTCAATTCTAATACGAGAACATACACAATTAAACATCCAAATTAAAAAATTAAAGCAAAATGTTGATTAACATCCACAGTGGTTTATACATAAAATGCTTGTTTATGAACAGAACCATATCCTGACCCATTCTTTCTACAAAGCATCCCTCCTTTGCTAATGCATTCCTTCATGTTCACAAGCCCACAAATATTAGTTTCTGTATATTCTGCAATATATCATATAATTCAGTTAAGAATTTTCTAATCAAAGATACAAGCTTGAACAAATCCAACTCCTCCACAGCTCTGCTTGCAACCTCAACACACAGATTTCCATCATTCTACGAAGGGAATGACACATAAAACACTCTAAAATGGTTATTTAATACAACATTTTCTACATAGTTAACCCCCCTTAAGCAGATGCAGGTAACCCCCTCCACTTCATGGCAAAAGTAAGCTCCTAGGGTTAATAAACGAAAAGTATACTTTATAGTATATTGAAAATATGAATTGCAAAGTAAGTGATATAACTAGAAGGAGCATTGACATAGATTGGATGTAGGAAATGTCAAAATTAATCTATAATAGTTTGCAGAACAACTAATCCTATACATAACAGAAGTCAAATAGATTCAAAAAACCAACATACAAATAAGTATTTTCTTACATGCAAAAGCACAGACAAGAACATTTAGAATTTTGATCAAACTAATGGACGGGGAATGGCTGGCATGATCCAAAACTTTGACACATTTCATTTTAAGAATTGATGATCCAATGAAGAGCATAAGTTACATTAACTTCACATGAAACATTGGGCTGACAAAACAGATAAGTGGAGATTCACATTGGAGGGCATGAAACTTATGCATTATTCTAGTTAATGGTAATGATATAGGCAAGTGAGATTTAGCAAACCACTTAGAATGCTTAAAATCCAATAGCAACAATATGAACTAATTAAAGCACCAAATACTATCGATAGCAGTTATTGACAAATACTAATTCAGAATAGTCAGAGCATATAACTTAAACTCATCAAAAGCCAAACATATAATAAAAATAAAGAAGTCAAAGTATGTATGGTACTGATATTAAGTACAACAGTAGGATAATTGACCAAAAAGGAAATCAATTTAAATGAAAAATATGTGAAACAGCATCAATCAAGCTACATCACATAACTAATCTCATGGCTTGCATCTTAGATTTCCAAACATATGAATAAAGGTATGAATGTGTCCTAAGCTCTACTACGTGCTAATCACAATAGCAATTTCAAATACTATATTCAAAGTAGATAGAAATATCAATGCTCGCACATCTACATAAATCCTAATCTCTTTTTTTTTTTCTTTCTGTTTTTTTTTTTTTTCAAATCAATCTGTTTTTATGTTATTAACAAGCAAAGTAGGCAGATTGTAAGTTTTCAAATAATTTACTACATCAACTATTCATAGAAAAGCAATGTTACTAATCAGATTAATTCGCTCAAAATAAGGCACCAGAAGCTGAGTCAGTCTCTATGAGAAATGCAGGGAAAACAAAGACCCACAAAAAACCGTGTCCAGAACTTCTCAATCGATCAAAGAATACTTCAGGAGGAAAATATGTATAATTAAAACCAAATGGAAGAACTAACATACAAAATCGGCCTAACCAAATCGCCACCTTTGTAAAAACCTAGATGCACCATACAGCAGCAAACCAGAAAACCTCAAAGCAATTCACCTAAAATGCAAAGACAAGAAAATCACAGCAACAATCATTCATTCAAATACCCAAAATCCAACCGAAAAAACACGCGGCAAGCAAATACATGTCTAGGGTTTGAACAATCTCGAGCAAGACACCAAAATTCTAGGGTTTGGAAGCTGGGTAAGCAAACACGATACCTCAATTGGGCAGGTCCCTCTTGCCCTTGCGACGCGACGGAAGGAGAGGCGGAGACGAAGACGCGACGACGGACGACGGGGTAATTAAGGATGGCGCTGTTCTGGGAGAGAATTTTAGGGAAATTTTTAATCTAAGTGTTCGGTAGAACTGTAGACTTGCCCGTTCGGCTTCGAACCGTCGGTTCGAACCGCCGGTTCGCCGGTTCCGGTTCAAACCGAAACGGGGAAAGGATAATAGAGGGAGGAGGAACTTGGTGGCGTGTGGCTGCGGCGGCTGTGGATGAGTACGTGTAAATGTGTTGATTAGGGATTTAGGGAAAATTGTGTGTATTAATAATAATATTATATTTATAATTAATTTTTTTATATATTATTAAATTTTTATAAAATAAAAATAATATTTATTGTAATAAATATAAATAATTATTGATAATATTGAAAAAAATAATACTATTATTTATATTTTAAATTTTGTAATTTTTTATCATATTAATATTTTTATAATTTATTTTTATTTAAAATTTAATTAATTATATACTAAATTTATTATTTTAATTATTTTTATAATGTAAAAATTTAATTAATTATTTATATATATGATTTTTACATAATAAATAAATAATAAATATATCTGAATAAAATTAATATTAAATTTAATTATTTTTAAATAAAATTCAAATTTAAAAAAATAGAAAATAAAAAAAATATTAAAAATAAATATATATAATAAATCGGCGGTTAGAACCGTAACCAGCGATTCATAAACTTTATTTTTAATATATATGAACTTCATTACATATTACCAAAAACTTTCACATTTATATTTATTTACACAAATACTCTCGTATTCCTTCCGTTTCAAAACAAAGTATCCATTTTTCTATTTTAGTCCGTCCCATAACAAAGTATCTATTTCCTTTTTTTTAGTAACCGTACTCTATACCTAACATTACAAATACTCTTACAACTTACAATATATTACACAAATGTCATTACCTTTATATCACACATATTAATAAGATTATTTTAGTCATTTCTACTTTATTCCTACTATATCCCAATATAATACTAATATTTATAAAACTACGTGCAAAAAGCAAATGGATATTTAGTTTCGGGGCGGAGGGAGTATTAATTTTACATATCATATAAATAAAATAGTCATTACATACTAAAATATCACTAATTATCATTAAAATATACTACCTCTGTCTGACTCTAAAGGTCCAATTTATTTTTTGCGTGTTGATATTTGAATATTAATTATTATGTCAAAATATAGTACAAATTAAGAAAAAATTGAAAAAATAGTGTTTTATAATACTAATAAAATAACATTTATACAAAAAAATTATACAAATATAAAAATATTTTTAATGTTAAATACAATGACGCAAAAGATAAATATAATCTTTTGAACCGGATAAAAATAGTAATATTTATTAAATTACATAAAAATAAATATATACTTATTAAACCACAGAGAAATTATTAATTTTTATATTTTTTATTGAAAGAATATACATCATATTAAAATTCAAAAAAAGTGGATGTATACTTACTATTATTATTATTTTTTATTTTTTTTATTTTTTATTTTTCTTATGCCCGATGTGGCGTATAGTAAAATCGATTATGTGTTTTAAGATTTTAAATTAGGCCGGACTCCGATGAGTTATGGGTTTGATAAAATCTATTATGAATTGGGCTTCGTTCCAAATTATCATTTGTTCGGGGATTGGATTTTAAATACACTATTTATTTCATTTTTTTTCTAAAAAATATCAAATTAAACACTTATTTTTTATTTTTTATACTCCCTCCGTCCCAGATACCATGTCCAAGTTGCCGTTTCTGTCCGTCCCACATACCATGTCATTTTTATTTTTTGAAAAATGATTACACACTTTAATTTCATTTTAAATTTTTAAATTTTATTTTTTTTAATTTTAATTAAACGAATTAGTTATCTTAATTTTAATTTATAATTATTTATATTATAGGATAATTATTTTCACTAATACATTCTTAATTATCTACTAATTACACCCCTCCTAAGATATAGTGTCTACAGTGTAGCAGACACTGTATCTGAGACGGAGGGAGTATTATACTAAAAATCAATTTTACATTCAAAATATCACATCATACAACTTTCAAATTTAAAAATTTTACTATTCAAATCTCAACTCAAAATCCAAACCCCCACACAAACACACCCCTAAAAATGAATAATTATAAAAATTATACTACTATATTATATATAATCATTTATATTATCTAAATTTATAATTTTATATTTTTGAATATTTCACAACTTTATGTTTTGCATAATTCGATTTATCATGTTTTTCAACCAATCATTATTATGTTGTTGTAATGCTACTGCAATTGAAAATATATTATTATTTTTATTTTAAAAATTTTTAAAATTAAAATACTTAATGCTACATAATATTTGATTTTTTAATTATATGTTATATAACTATGTTGGTATGTTTTAGTCGAACAACCAAGAGCCGAATCCAACCCGATTTGATTTGTGAACAGCCGATCATAAAATCTAATCTAAAATCTGATCCTCTCCCAAATTTTTTGAGCGGTTCTTTCTTCTCCCAAATCTGTTCTTCTATGATAAAATCAGGTTTTAATATTTTCTTTTATGCTCGTTTAAATCTCGCATGTTCTAATCTCATCGCTCTCTCAACGGGTTTGTTACTATCGATAAACTTTGGGGTGTTTATCTTCTTCTCACCTCATCTATATATATGGGATTTTTCTATTCATTTAACACCAAGTAAAATCGATATTCTAGGTGTTTTTTGTGGCGGGTCTGGTCGACCTTATTCTAGTCTTCTGTCAGTCCGATTTTTGTCCATCTATTCAGGTTCCTTGGTGTACCAACGATCTAACACTTAGTGGTGTCGGCAACATAGAAAGACTTGGAGTCTGGTGAAGAGAGTGAATGTGATTTGATCCGAGTGCTTCCATCAAATTTTTTGTCAATTTCTTGATTCTTTATTTAAATTCTTGACTTTCTTTAATCTTGTAATTCGCTAATAATTTCTGTCGAAAATTTTTATTTTGCAGATTTACAAATGTTCCAAATCGATTCAGAACCCAACAACTTATAAATAAGAAAAAAAATATATAAATATATTTTCTGATGGAACAGGTTCTGAAGTCTGCAAATATGCCCAAATCCGCCCCATTGTCATCCCTACCTGTATATGTTATTCTCTTTCTTCAATGAAGCCTCCATTTTGTTGCATTTGTTTGCTCTTTCTTATCATACAAATAGTTAAGTTTGTTGATGCCGATTTTCAACAATAAAAAGTAAAATCCGAAAATAAAAATTATCTTTGAATTTGATAAAATAAATGTCTGACATTAAGAATCTCTAGACACCGTACGATACATAAATAAACTAGAAAATAAACTACTACTGACTGAAAAAATAAAATGGTGATCCCCAAAAGAAATTCCAGTGAATTTGATGTCGATTGAAGATGATTTTTCAGAACAGACCCGAATTCTTAAATAACCCTTTAAAGAAACGGTTTGAACCGCCGTCTGGTCGGTTACAGCAACCGCTGTCAACCACCCACAAGGTCCTCCTCTGTCGACACGTGTGTTAACCGACTCACCAACCGCTCGCGCCAGTTATAGGACTCAACTGGCTCGGGCGACCGCCTCTGAACACCTTACTGCCTTAAATGGGCGGCTGGCCCGACCGGCTACTCAGCCGCCCAAAATAACCCCTGGCTCCTCAGACGGACCGCAGGCCAACCGACCAATCCAGATACTAACTGGTCGCTAGACCAAACGACTCATTGGTCGCCCAATCAAGCGACCACCATCTGGTCCCTTCAATCGGCTGAACAACCATTCGTCTAGACGATTCATTGGTCACCCAATTAAGACCAACTGACCGCCCTTTCAAGCAACTGAATTACTGTTTGACCAAATGACCGGCCAATCGATCAGGCAATTAACAGGTCGCTTAATTAAACGACCAACCAACAGACCCTTTATTCGCCCGATCAATTAACAGACCTTTCCTTTCGTCCGACCTCTTTTTGACCGACCTCCGCATCGGCCATCTCATCCTTCTTCGCCCGACTTTTTCTTTCGACCGACCTTCGTATCGGCCGTCTCATCCTTCTTCGCCCAACTTCCTCTTTTGACCGACCTCCGTATCAGCCGTCTCATCCTTTTTCTTTGCCCGACCTTATCATGTCTGACCTCCGTGTCTACCGATACTTTTTCTTTGCCCGACCTTATCCTGTCCGACCTCCGTGTCTGCCAATACTTCTTTCTTTGCACTTCATTTTTTGCTCGACTTTTGGGTCGTTTGGCTTATATTCAGACCCAAGAATCCTACTGCCATTATTATTATTATTATTATTATTATTATTATTATTATTATTATTATTAATATTTTTTGTACTCAACAAAGTTAATTTGAAATAAGATCTTGATTAAAGTTTTTGTTTAAATAGTATTTTAATTACGATTTTTGTGAGAAATAATATATTTTTACTGAAAATTATGCCGGCTGAATAATATTAATTTAAATTTGAAACGGTAAAAGAGAAAATCCAAAATATTTCAATTTTGTCACTTTTTTTAAAGTCTCACAAAATTGTTCACTTATTTCAACGTTATTTCTCACATATTCTGATGATATTGCATAAACATCTTCGGTGTTTGAGAATCAATTTTGCCAAAATTTTTAAATTGCATATCTAATATTGGATAAAGACTATTTATAATTCTAAAATAATAAAGAAGATTTACATATGTGACTATACATATATATATATATAGTTTTTCTAAATCTCTTAATCTACCTACACTAATTAAGAAATTGAATACTACTTGATGGTTTTAAGATTTTGGTATGTTTCTTTTGTAAGATTGATTTTTTACATATTTTTTTAGTAAAATTATATACTACATATATTCATTATTTTTATATTAATTATATAATTTTTTATATTTTACATAAATATATATATATATATCAAATTAAAATACAAAACAAACACACTAGTGTATAAGTATTAATATCGCTTATAAGACCGCGTGGGTTTGTGTAATATTATATTTTGAAAAATATAATGTAAATTTATTACTATTATTTTTGAAAATAATTGTTTTGCATAGTTTTCATAAAAAAAAAATTATATATAATATTTATGTATATATGTAAACAATTATTAGAAAATATATATTTGCATATAAAAAAGTTAAAGCTGAATATAATTATAAATATATAAAATAATATAAAAGAAGAATATATAAGAAGTATATTTTTTAGAGAAAAGTTGACTTTTATAATCGACGTAAAATTATTATACTTCCTCCGTCCCATAACAAAAGTATCGTTTGTTTTTTGCACGTAAATTTTTGAATATTAATATTAAATTTATTTATACTAAAAAAGACAAAAATGCTCCTATTAGTATGGTGTAATATAAAAGTAACGATATTTGTATAATATATTATAAATTGTAAGATTATTTATTATGTTAGATATGTAATACAATTACTAAACTAAGAAATGATATTTCTAATGGGACGGACAAAAATAGAAAATTGTATCATTCTTATGGGACGGAGGTAGTAGATCAATTTTATTTTTACGGTAATTATTGTACTCTATCCGTCCCACATAATTTGTCCACTCTTTCTATTTTGGTTTGTCCTGATATAATTTGTTATTTTTTTTTTTTTGAAAATGTAATTATACATTTTAATCACATTTTAAAAAATTCATAATTTATAACTTTTTTTATTTCAATTAAACTATTTAGTCATCTTAATTTTAATTTTAAATTATTTTTATTATATTATAATTATTTTTACTAATATATTTTTTAATTAATTACTAATTATATATTACCTAAAACTTCGTTATTTAACTAAGGTGGGCAAATTAACTGAGACGCACAAATTAGCTGAGATGAAGATAGTATTTTTAACTAATAAATTGAAAAAGACCTAAGAAATGAATGAAATTTAAATGTATATATTGATGTACACAACTTAGTTGATCATCATATTAATGTTAAAAAATTATATTGGATTGATAAACAAATTGCTAAAGTTCTTGTTATTACCTTTATTATTAAGTTTTATTTATTTATTTATTTATTTAATATATATGAAACTCAATAGCAACCAGATAAATACGCGTTCAACTTAACTCAATTTGTTGAATACTTTTAAATATTTTTGGCTAAATTACACAAAATTTATTCGTAGTTTTATGAAATTGCGTCAAATTTTCTATACTTATAAAATTGTGTCAAATTCTTTCTTGGTTTCATAAACTCTGCATCTAACCCCATCGGCGGTCCTTATTTAACGGTATTTGATCTAAATACGCTCAAATTGCAAATAAATTTTAAAATCTTAATTTCTAAACTCCTAAAATTATAAATATATTCATTTTTCTTATATTTAGTCTAAAAAAATAATAAATATACTAAAAAATGGTTATTTTTAAGTTTTAAGAGTTTATTTTTACTGTTTTTGTAGGTTAAATATAAAAATATATATATTTGTAATTTTAGAGGTTTAGAAATTAAGATTCTAAAATTTATTAACAGTTTGGGTACATTTATGTCAAATACTGTTAAATAAGAACCGCCGAGGGATTAGACGCAGAGTTTATGAAACCATAAGGGAGTTTGACGCAATTTTAAAAGTACGGGGAATTTGGCACAATTTCGTGAAACCACTGGTAAATTTTGTATAATTTAACCAATATTTTAATTTAAGTTTAAATTAAATTATTTAGAAAAACATTCTTAATTATTATTATTATTATTGTTGTTGTTGTTATTTTATTATTAATAGTTTTTCTTTAGAATATGAGAATTTTGATTTCCTTTATTTTTTTTCTCTGTTTTTACATGACACAAAATTTCAATTTTTAGTTAAAAATATTACATTAATATATAATATGATAATACATTTAAAATTAAATATAATATTATAATATATATATATATACATATTTTTTAAAAATAACACTATCAATATAAAAAGTTTGTGTCTGTTTTACTTAATTTACTTCACAAGTGACCTTTTATTGAATTGGATAATTAATTTATTTTATGATAAAATTGAATAGTGTCAATTAAAAGAAATAATGAAAATAAAAATGAAGAAATCAGAAAACATGTATAAACACAAGAAAATAATAATAACAATTAAAAAAAAAATGGTATATGTACCAATTTATCATATTGAAAGTATTAAATTTATTGAAAATTTTGTGAATTGATATTTTCCATACATTATGATTTTCATACTAAAAATCTTTATACGGTATTCGTATATCATGTTCAAATCTTTGGTATATTGTAACATATATATATATAAATTAGTGACGACAATTACAATGTTGAATTTATATTCAGCACTGTGCTGAATAGCACACCGTATACTACAAAATATAAAGTATATTTTAATATAATACAAAATATAACACATGACCTAACAATACATGAGTTAATTTCACACAACACATACAATACTTGATTTTAGCACATGACATACTTTCATGCAGTACACATAATTATGAACTAACAACGCATGTTTTTATTACAAACAACACATGTTGTATATAATAAAGACGTATGCTGTTTTTATATTTTACGTGTGCTGATATAGAGAATCAACGTGGTGTTGATTTTTCAAATTCAGCATCCTAACATTTTAGTATACCAAAAGTTTTTGTTGGTATGCCAAAAATATTTTTGTTCTATAGAAAAAAATTCGGTATGACATTTGTACGAAGTTTGGCACGTGGAAATTTACTAAAATGTTCGATATAATATTGGTATACAAAAAAGTCAAAGGTCTCTCACCATGAAGAACTAAAAGTCAAAGATTTGTAGGATCTATTGCAATAAATAATGGCATGTGCAAATAATTTTCCAACTTAAAAAAAAAAAAAAAAGGGTATATTAGTTTTTATTTATATAAATAAACAATAGAAATACACAAATAATAATTATAATAATAAAAATAAAGAAAAAATAAATAAATATACACACAAATTCTAAACAAAAGTATAACTAAAAATAATTATTAAATAATAAGAAATATATAAAAAAATAAATTTTGATTTTAATTTGAAATATTAATGTAAACAATGTTAAAATAATAGATATTTATTGCGTTATACTCCCTCCGTCCCATGTAATATAAGTGTATTACTGTAAACACGAGAATTTAGGTAAAATATAATTAGTAAGTAATTAAGAAGTATATTAGTAAAAATAATTATAGATTAAGATTAAGATAAGTAAATAGTTTAATTAAAATTAAGAAAATTATAAAATTTAAAATTTAAAATGCGATTAAAGTGCATAATTATATTTCCAAAAATAGAAAGGACAAGTTATATGGGATGAACGAAAATAGAAAATAGGGACAAATTACGTGGGACGGATGAAGTATATTACGTCTGTTTATTTATATTCAAAATAGTGCCAGCATTATGCCATATAAGAAAAGAGTATTATCAAAAAGATTTGTTCAAAGTACTATTAAATAATGTCTTCTATAATATAATATAGTATTTCCTCGATCCCATAACTGTGTATTTTTTTTTTTTTTTTATGGACTTTTAGAAATATTAGTATTATATTGGGATATAATAGAAATAAAGAAGAAATGACTAAAATAACTTTATCACTATGTGTGATATAAAGATAATGATATTTGTATAATATATTGTAAGTTCTAAGGGTGTTTGTAAGGTTAGATAGATAGTACAATTACTAAAAAAGGAAATAGATACTTTGTTATGGGAGATTAAAATGAAAAAATAAATAATTTGTTATGGGACAGAGAATATGATAATATTGATTTGACATATCTATTGTCATCTAGTGTTTGCTAAGTCAAAAAGATTTTATTGCAATAAAATTGAAAATTGGAATGCTAGATTTAGAAAAATCAACATACTAGTCAAGACTCCAAAAAAAAAAATATCAATAAAAAATTCAGATAGTATATACTTTGTAAAATAAAATTATATGCTATATTCATATTTGAATTATAATAATATAAATAATGTGCTATTTAAATTCTTGATCAATGCTTTTCTCAAATTTGATCGGTACTATTGGCGAAATAAGTACCATAACCGAACCTTGAAAATTATAACAATTGTTTATTTATAAATCTTATTTTATTATTGTATTATACATAATAAAAAAAATTATATTTAATTACACCCGTCTTAAAATACCGTGTCTACAGTATAGCAAACACGGTATTTAGGACGGAGGGAGTATTTAATAAATTTAGTTTTTTAGGATATAAGTTTAATTATTCATAAATATTTTGTATATTATATATTACATGTCTCTAAAGATCACATTTACCTTTTGCGTCATTGTATTTAATATTAAAAATATTTTTATATTTGTATAATTTTTTGTACAAATATTCTTCTGTTGTCGTTATAAGACACTAATAAAAATATTTTTACAATTTTTTCTTAATTTATACTACGTTTTGATATAATAATTAATAGGGTAAACTGTTTTTTTAGTCCCGTAACTGGACCCCTTTATCATTTTAGTCCCGTAAGTGGAACCTGTCGCAAACTAGTCCTATAAGTGAAAACTTTTCGCGGTTTTAGTCCTCCGGCGCCGGAGACGCCCGCGTGGCTCGCCGGAGGTGACGTGTTCGCCAGGTGTTTTTTTTTTTTTTTTTTTAAATTTTTTAAAAAACTTATTTTAAATTTATTTTAAATTTTATTTGCATTTTTTATTTTTTTATTTAGTCCAATTTAAAAAAAAAATTAAAAATGAAAAAATAAATAAATCCACGTGTCCGCCAGGTGTTGCTGACCTACCGGGACACCTGGCGGACACGTCACCTCCGGCGAGCCACGCGGACATCTCCGGCGCCGGAGGACTAAAACAACGAAAATTTTCCACTTATGGGACTAATTTGCGATAGGCTCCACTTATAGGACTAAAATAATAAGGAGGTCCAGTTACGGGACTAAAAAAACAGTTTACCCTAATTAATATTCAAATATCGTGCAAAAAAGTAAATGAGATTTTTACAATCGGACAGAAGTAGTATATAATATTAATACTCCATTTGTTTTTTGCAAGTAATTTTAGAAATATTAGTATTTTATTGGGATGTAGTAGGAATAAAGTAGAAATAACTAAAATAACCTTATTAGTATGTGTAATATAAAGGTAGTGATATTTGTGTAATATATTGTAAGTTGTAAGGGTATTTCTAATGTTAGGTAGATAGTACAGTTACTAAAAAAAGAAATGAATACTTTGTTATGAGACGGATTAAAATGAAAATTGAATATTTTATTATTAGATGGATGATGTATTATAAAATTGATTGTGTAAAAAGTAAAAAAATATATATATATATATATAAAAACTCGTTACAAAAAGTTGAATATTCAAAAGATAATACTCCCTACATACTATATAATTTGTGCATATTTTCTATTTTTATCCGTCCTACACAATTTGTCCTTTCTATTTTTGGAAATATAATTATGCACTTTAATCGCATTTTAAATTTTAAATTTTATAATTTTCTTAATTTTAATTAAACTATTTATTTATTTTAATATTAATTTATAATTATTTTTATTAAATAATAATTATTTTACTAATATATTTCTTAATTACTTACTAATTATACTTTATCTAAATTTCCGTGTGTACAGTAATACACCTGTATTACATGGGACGAAGAGAGTAATAAATAATACAATATATAAATATAAAAAAATAAAAAAAACTTTCAAATACTATTTTAAATCAATTTTAAAGTACAAGATAACACATGTCAAAAATTTAGCGAAACTAATTCATAGGTACTAAGCATCAGCCGGCCGAACCCTAAACTGGCTAATAATAATAATAATAATAATAAATATTTAATTAATTGATTAGGGTTACTCATTGCTATATATACCCAAAGTGCTGCATAGATTACCAACAACATCAAGAAGCTGTAGAGAAAAGAAGATAAAATAGGATGTCTGGCTGTCCTGCAGGTAATTTCTATTTTTATTTTTATTTTTATTTTTATTTTTTTTCTTTAGAATTTTTAGTTATATATTATAAATTTCAATAAAAAAAATAAATATATTCTTTTTTATTTTTGATATAAACTATTATACCTGATAAATATTTTATTTAGAAAACAATAAAAATTAAGGGTGTGTTCATTTAGATTTGAATTGAGTTTGTAAATAATAAAAAAATGAATTGAAATGTTTTATGGATATAAGTGTTTAATATGATATTTCGAATTAAAATTAACAGTTTTGATAATATATTAAATCTAAGAAAATGATAATTATTATTTATTACTCCCTCCGTCCCGCAAAAAATGGAGGGTGCGTTTGACAATTAGCGTAGTTGTTAGCTGATTAAATTAATTGTTAGCTGTTAGCTGATTGAATTAGCTGGTTTGACTAGCTGATTCAATTGACGGTTTGTATTCAAGTGTTTGGTAAAACAACCGTTCGACATTAACTGTTTATACATAAAATGACTATTAAGGATATTGATATGTTATTTTTTAAAATATTTTATTTTGTTCATTTTAGTTTGAAATTATGATAAGTTTTGTTATTAATTATTAAAAATTATAAAAATATTATAAAATATTATTAATTTTTATTTTTATTATTTAGATTTGATAAAATTATTTTTATTAAAAAATAATTTTTTATTAAAATTATATAAAATATAAAATAATAAATCTTCTGGATATATATTTTTATTATGTTAATTATTATTTTAATATATATAAATAAATTAATAAACTTTGTTGTTTCTATTTGATTTAATTTTAAAATTTTATATATTTTACAAATAAAATGATTTATATGTAATAATTAATAATAAAAATTATTTTAAATTTTAAAAAATAAAAATATAATTTAATAAATTAAATATATCAAAAATAATTAATAAATACTGCTATAAAAATATATTTATATGATAAAATAAATAATTAAATTTTAAAGGTAAATAAGGAATAACCAAAATTAAAATGAAAAAACTTTTTCAAAACGCTGGGTAGATTAGTTTTTCAGAAATTAGCTTTTTGGGTCAAAAAAGCTCTTTCAAAAAGCTAATTTACCAAACACCTAAATTAGTTTTTTGACGGGTAAAACAGCTAAAAGTTGTTCAATAAGCTAAAAGCTCTTCAAAAAGCTTTTTCAAAAAACTAATTTACCAAAAACCTAAATTAGTGTTTTAACTTGTCAAACAGCTAAAAGTTGTTCAATAAGCTAAAAGCTCTTCAAAAAACTCTTTCCCAAACACCCTCGGAGTCTTTTGTTAGGGACACAATATTTTAGATAGTGTATGTTATTAAGTTATTAATAATAAGTTAAGACAATATTTTGTTATTTTTTATATGTGTAGTGTTGTTGGTATTTTAAATATTTTTAGAATTATATCTCAATAAAATATATGCAATATGAATATCATTTTGTAGACAATAAAATGTTATATAATACAAATGAATAAAAAAATATATTTATTTTATTTATCATTACCATAAATTGATTTTATAAAAAATGAGGAGTTTTAAAGGTAAATAAAAATATTTGTTAATTGAGGAGAGAGATAGAAATAAAGGTGTTTTGAGTGGTCTAAGATGTTAGAAGTTTAATTAAATTGATTTATATTTGTTAAATATATTTAAGATTGATAAACTTACCCAAATATAAATGAGTCACCTTTTGTGGAACGTACCAAAAGGGATTGTGGGACTTACCGAAAAGAAAATGGCGGAACCGAGGAAGTACTATTATTATTAGTACTCCCTCCGTCATGCAAATGTGTGCTCATTTGACCGGTCACAGGTTTTAATAAAAATGAATAATAATGATTACTTTTTTCTTTTATAGTAAAAAAAAAACAAAAATATAATAATTTTTTATTTAAAAAAGAAACGAGAATATTTTTCAATGACTACCCAAAAAAAAAAAAAAAAGTGAGTAACATTTAAAATACAAAGAAGACAATTGTCTTTAATTTTCAACCTAATAACACCATGTATATATATATATATATATATATATATATATTTATAATATTTGTTCTAATCCAAAATTTATTTGAAGCCTATTTGATCATTTTTTTTTAATGAAATATTTTATCCGTATGCTATTTGAACTCCTTTTATAATAGAATTAAGGCAGAAAATTTACAAATTTCTCCCTATATTTCCTCAGTTATGCAATTTTAAATACAATAAAAAAAACATAAAAAGAATAGTAAATACAAAATTAAATTTATATTTTTCTCTAATTATTACTCATCCGTCCACCTTTCAGGATCACGATTATATTTTAGGTCATTATATTTAATATTAAAAATATTTTTTATATTTGTATAATTTTTGTACATATATCTTTCTATTAGCATTATAAGACACTAATGGAAGTATTTTTGCAATTTTTTCTTAATTTGGACTACATTTTGGTATAATAATTAATACTCAAATATCAACACGCAAAAAGTAAATAAAACCCTTAGAACCGGACGTTAAGTAGTATATTTTTAAGTAGGCTAGAGGCAAAGATGAATGATACATATAAGAGTGTTCTCAAATAATTATATATGTAAAATATTTTTCGTAATTTAATATGTACAATATCCATATATAAATTATTATTATTATTATTAAAACTTCATTTTAATTTAATTTAATTTTTTTTTCGAATAATATATATGTACATTAATGCATAGGTACTTCCAAGAGTTCGTGGCCGGAGCTCGTGGGGGCGCATGGGGAGGCGGCAAAAGCCATAATCGAGAGGGAAAACAACAAAGTGAATGCGGTGGTGGTTAAGGAAGGGAGTTTTACGACTCCAGATGTTCGTTGCGATAGAGTTCGTGTTTGGGTCGATCCTAACACGGAGACCGTGACTCGAGTGCCTACGATTGGATGAAGAATACGATGATCAATGTATTTCTTATAAACTTTAAAGTTTTAACTATGTGTCGAAGATTCGTGTTTTTAGTTGGTTTGTTTTGTCTTTGGCGTAATGGATGAAATTGTTGGATTCGATTTATTTTCCCGCCTTAAAATGGGTGATTAAAAATCTCCGTATAATGAAATTGTTTTGCTTATATTGTGTATTTTAATTACAGTCATATATATATAATTAATAATACCTAGTATATCGTTTTTTTAAATACTATTTTAATTAAAATAGTATTAATTTTAAATTAAAATTAATACTATACATATCTTTTAATAAAAATATATTTCTTCTGTTTCTTAACAATTTATCTATTTTTTTATTTTGGTAAGTCCCATATAACAAAGTATCAAATTTTTTTTTTTTTTAGTAATTGTACTATGTATCTAACATTACAAATACCCTTCTAATTTACAACCTTTATATAACACAATACTAATAAGGTTAATTTAGTCTTTTTACCTTTACTTCTACTATATCCCAATATAATACTAATATTTTTAAAACCCAATAAAAAAAATGAATATATAAATATGAAACAAAAAGAGTATTATTTTTTTTTCACAAAATATTATAATAAAATACTATTTGAATAAAAATTCAAATAACCCTCTATTTCAAATCAATATAATTACTAATTACAACCAAATAAATATATATTCATATTATTGTATAGGACATGTGATGAAAAATCATACAAACTAAATTTCCTTTTAAAATTCATTTGAATTTGAGTTTTTATGTTAATTTTAGTTTAAATATTATTTTAATATAATGCTTTGTAAGTTAGCGAAAATATTATATTTTTATTAGAAAATCAACGAATTGAATAGTAAAGAAATAGATTGACATTAAACAAACAAATCGTAACATTTGGGATTTGAATTTTTTATTTATATTTTTATTTAAATAGTTTGATTTGATATTTAAGAGAAAAATAAGTATAATTTTATTGAAATTGTGCAAATTAAATAGTAGAATTATTTATTTAAAACTCAGACCAAATAAATTCTAAGAAAAATTCAAATGAATACAAAAACAATTTTGATGATATTCTCATTTAGGATTCAAAAGTTAGAAAAACATTTTAAATATGGGAATTGACCAGTCTCGTTACATTAATTCGAGTTTCAACATAATGTTTTGACTGTTTGGCTTCGTTTCTGAAAAAAATGAAAAGGATTCTTGGCTTTTATTTTAAAACATAGATAGGATTTGATCATTTTGTATTTTTTAATAATATATTTTTTTATTTATAAATATTACAAAAAAGATACAATATATTCCATACGATCGTTCAAATCTATTCTCACTTTCCTTTTTTTTTTGTTGTCATCCAAGTTTATTCCCGTTTCTTTTTTTAGTAAAAAAATACCACTTTTCTTTACAAAAAAAAAAAAAAAATTTCTATTCTTATATATTTTTCTTAAAACCCGTGCCCAGTCAAATGACCACACAATTGGATGGCGGAGGGAGTATATGTTAATATAATATATGCATTTTATTCACTTACAAAAAATAAAAGATTCAATATAAACCATTACTATTTAGGTCCGTCCCACATAAAGTGGTACACGTGGTTTTTGTTGTCGAAAATAAGAGTGAAAATCGAGATGTTTAAGTCGAAATCAAATAAGACATTTGATATAACAATGAATTCGAGTTATACTTTGCATACGATCTCCTTGAAGCAAATTTGATCTGCTACCAGTTGCTTTCAGGATAAAACGAATCAACTGGGGATTAAAGATTTCACCACGAACCGAACCAAGAAAATCTATGAGAAAATAACAAAAGTATTTTTATTTTAAAGAGAATTAGTGAGGACTTTGGAGGAAATGAATTTTTACGAATTGAAAAAAAAAATGCATTTTTTTAATTTATTTGACTTTTAATTATTCAAATAAATAAACTCGAATAAAATGCAAATTATATTTAATTGGATGCCGGACAATAACAAATGTTTTTTTTTTTTAAAGAGAAATAGAGAAAATTTAGGAGGAAAAGAATTTTTTCAATTTATTTGACTTTCAATCAATCAAATAAATAAACTCTAATAAAATGCAAGATTATATTTAATTGGATTGGGCTCGGCCAGTGGTTCACGAGCCCAATCAAGCCTATTCATGACCTCAGCCCAATTCATATTATTCATTCTTTTAAGATATTTTAGATATTTATTTTTATATTTATATTTAAATCTGATCTTATATATATTACATTATTTAAATTTGAGTTTATCGAATCCGTTTTGTATTGTCTGTATATAGGTACACAGTTATTTTGATGAATAATAACACAGTTTCATTATTATCCCAACAAATTCATTTACACTAATATATCGAAGGTTGAAGAGTTTTGTATTTCCAATGTGGAACAAATGTCCCTTCGTATTCTTCTTCCTCTTTCACCTCGTTAATATTCAATAGTTTTCGACACGAGAATTTAAGTAAATAGTACTTTCTCCGTCCAAATATAATAGTCTTGTTTACCATTTTTGTCCGTCTCAAAATAATAGTCTCATTTTCATAAATAATCATATCACTATAAAATTATCCCTGTTTTTTTATTATTATTACACAATTGCCACTACTTTTTACACTAATATACTCACAATGACAAAAAAGTAATTTATCATTACTTATTACCAACTACCAATATAATATCAATATTCCTTAAATTTCGTGTCCAACATAATAAGACTGTACTTTTGGGACAGAGAATATTAAATAGGATAATTTGATAATTAAGTGATATGATAAAAAAAAAAATGTATTTATTTATTTGATGATGTGATGGGATCAAGAGTAATATATATTTATTAAATAATTAATTATTTCTTATTTGAAAAATATTGCAAAGTATATAAGGCAATCTAAAAAAAAAATATTGCATATAAGATAGAAGAAGTATTTTTTATATTAGCAAAACAATTTTTTCATATTAATATTAAAATATATCTATCCAAAATTATAAAATAAACACAACTTTATGTATATTTAAATTGGTTTACAATTGTTTGAGAATATTAAAAAATTCTTATATTTTAATATTTTAAGAAAATAATTACAAATTAAAAATAAAAATAATAATTATATATTCTTTTCAAAGTTTTTCGTAATTTTTTAAAAGTAATTTTAATTCATAGTAATTTATATATTCCTTCCGTCTCATTGAAAAGTTGTCATTTTCCATTTTCGTCTGTTCTAAAATAAGGTTACCATCTCATAATTTAGTAATTGTACTACCTACCTAACCTAATAAATAACCTTCCATCTTACACTATATTATACAAATGTCATTACTTTTATATTACACAATACTAATATGAACATTTTTGTCTTTTTTAGTATAACCCATTATAATACTAATATTAAAAAATCTCCGTGCAAAAAGTAAACGGCAATTTTGCACCGCGACGGAGGAAGTATATATATTTAGAAAATATAAATATTATTTTAAAAAATATATAATATTTAATTAGAAAGTTTATAATCATCCATAAAAATATAAATTACTCATATTAATTAAAAAAAAGAGATATATTTATAATTTAAAATATATATTAAAAACTAATAGTGTAAAATAATATCAACAATTTAAATTTTAATGAATAATTATAAATTTTTTAAAGATAATTTATATTTATAAACAATATTTTTTATTTAAATTTTGAATTAAAATTATTTTGAAAATTTTACTAAAATACTTTAAAATATATATTAATTTATTATTTATATTATTATTATTGTTATGTTGCAATTATATTTTAAAATATTAAATTTCAATGATTTTTTTTTTTATGTTTTAAAATAATTTTAAAAATAATTTTAATTGAATTATTAATATATGTATATTAAACAATTTGAACATGAACTAAAATAATCCTAAAATATAACAGTAAATTATGAACATGACATAAAACAAGACAGTAAATTATGAATATAACTGTATTGATTGTCCATAAAGTTTAGTCAAATTTTCAAGTTTTCAATACAGTTGTTTTCATTCCCTATAAACTATTACTCCCTCTGTTAAATATAATTTGTCCCTATTTTTTATTTTCGTCTGTCCCACGTAATTTATTCATTCTTTTTTTGAAAATATAATTATACACTTTAATCTCATTTTGAATTTTTTTAATCTTAATTAAACTATTTAGTTATCTTAATCTTAATCCACAATTATTTTTATTATACGGTAATTATTTTTACTAATTCACTTCTTAATTACTTACTAATCACACTTTATCTAAATTCTCGTATCTACAGTAATAGGCCCATAATACATGGGACGGAGCTAGTATAAAATTAATTTGAATGGAATCAAAATTTTTAAATAAGATCAAAATTAATCATTGTAGTTTAGAATGAGAGTTCAAATATATTTTTTCTCATAGCCAAGTAAAAAAAAAAAAAAAAAAAAAGGGTCAAAGTAAAAACTCAAACAAACAGTCCATTATGTGTAGGCAAAAAAGCAGCCTTTATTCAAACAGTTTGAATGAATTAAAGGGAAATCAAAAAATGCATGCTGCGGTCAAAACCTCTAATAAAGACCAGACTATTGACCACTCAACACCTGCTTTATATATAATTAATTAATTAATCAATATTCATAAATTCGGGTTTGTTTTTTCTTAAAAAAACTTCAGGCTTTTACTATCTGATCTATGCGTTTTTTTGAAAAAAAATACATTTTTTTTTTGTACAAAACGTCTAATTATTTATTATTTTAATATCAAACTCAAACTAAAATTTTCTCAAATCCATCAAAAGAAATTATTTTTTGTTTTTGTACTATAGTATCTCCGTTCGACTCTAAGGGTTCAATTTACTTTTTGAGTATTGATATTTGAATATTAATTATTATATCAAAATATAGTACAAATTAAGAAAAAAATTACAAAAATACTTTCATTAGTGTCTTATACTACTAATAGAAGGATATTTGTACAAAAAATTATAAAAATATAACGATATTTTTAGAGTGTGTTTGTTTGGGGGTTTGAATTTGGAGTTGAGATTTGAATAGTAAAAATTTTGAATTGTAATAATTGTATGATATGAAATAAATAGGTGTTGATGTGATATTTTAATGTAAAATTAATTTTTAGTATAATATAAAAAATAAAAAATATGTGTTTGATTTGATGTTTTTTTGGAGAAAATTTTGGATGAATAGTAGGATTTTGCCAAAATTTTTTAAATGAACACGCCCTTAAAGTTAAGTACAATGACACAAAAGGTAAATGTGACCTAGAGGAAAACAGAGAATGTATAATTTAGAAAAAAACATTTTGAATTTATTTAATTTTGATTTGAGTGTGAATTTTTTATTTTTTATTTTAATAATATTTTGATATAATATTTTATAATATTAAATAATATATTTTATTAAAACCGTGATGGCTAAGGGGCCGGAGTGGCTGCGGATCTGGCACTGATCCAATATATCAACATATTATACAAAACATATTTAATACTACCTTCGTCTCATAACAAAGTATTTATTTTTTTCATTTTAGTTTGTGCCATAAGAAAGTTATTATTTTCTTTTTTAATAACTGTACTATCTACCTAACATTACAAATACTCTTACAACTTACAATATATTACACAAATGTCATTACTTTTATATCACATATACTAATAAGGTTATTTTAGTCATTTCTAATGTATTCCTACTATATCTCAATATAATACTAATATTTCTAAAATTAGGTACAAAAAGCAAATGGATATTTACTTATGGGACGGAGGGAGTATATATTATTATAATATTTTTTTTATAAATTATGTTATAATTCAGCATATGATCTTTTATAATAAAATATATGATATTATATTTTAATGTAATATATTGATATGATATGTCGATTTGATCAAATCAACACTATACTGATTTAATTAAGTCAGTGATCCCCGCCCGACGAGAGTGTGCCTTGCCCTCAAATTGGTTTTGTTGATTATTATTTTTTTTTTTATTATTTTTTCAGATATTGTAAATCAGCCTTGTCTTGAGGGTATATTTCTTAGGGATATTTACAATGTTACTGCCTTGGTCTCAGAAGAAGAGTAATATTTATCTTTTACACATAAATTTTAAAATATTAGTATTATATTGGTTTACAATGAAAAATACAAAAATGTTTTTATTAAATTGTGTGATATAAAAATAATGACATTTGTGTAATATATTGAAAATTGTAAGGGTATTAATTATGTAGGTATGTAGTACAATTACTAAATAAAAAAAAATAGCATTCTTGTTTTGAGACGAACAAAAATGAAAAATAGTATCCTTCTTGTGAAACGGGGGAAGTATATTAAAAAAAATTATATTTGTGAGATAAAATTCTTTGGCAATATTTTCATAATATAAAAAATTGGAAATATTAATTATTAAGTATAATGTTATTTGAACAATATCTTACATTTGAATTTATGATTTTTTATTAATGATATTTCTATGCAAGAAACTTGCTCCCCTTATTTGAAATATTAAGTTTGTTAGCTAGTATTTTTAGATGGAACAATTTTTATAAATATAGTTAGAATTTATGGAAAAATTATGAAATTTTATTGTTACGAAATTAAAAGTATAAGAATATATATACTAATGGACTCGGGATTAAATTAAAATAAATAATACAAAAGTGATATCTATAGCTAACAAATATTACAAAGAAGATACAATATACGTATATATTAACACAATATATAATACTATATAAATTATATATTCACAAAAATTAACAATTTGTGTTTCTTTACACCAAGATTTTCAAGTTTATACTATTTGAACTCTATATTTTTCGAAAAAAAATATATTTTTTTCAGTCACAAAATATCCCATCATACGTTATTTTAATATCAAACTCAAACCAAAATTTTTCCAAACTTATCAAAAGAAACAAATCAAAAGTTAATATATAAATGTAGTAATATATATCATAATTGAAATTGGATTCTATCAAAAAAGTACGTAATAATTGTGATTTTCTATAAAAGTATACTATTTTATCCCGCGAAGCAAAAAAATTACTATATTATTTATTTAAAATATCATATTCAAATATTTTTATTATTAAAAAAAATTCTAATTTAAAGCGTAAACACACCCAAGTTATCATAAATCGAGATAAGTCAACAATGTAATATTCTTATGCATGCACACATATTTCTCCTCTCTCTCTCTCTCATTCTCTCTCTCTCTCTCTCTCTATATATATATATATACACAACAAGATGAAATCCATGCAATCGATTCACAACATGAATTTTTGGAGGGTTTCAATGATCTTATGTATGATAATGTTTCTATCGATTTCTTGTAATAAAGTTTGTTCGACAAAAAATTTGAAGAAAGAAGAAGCACAATTGCTCGAGTCGATGCCACGCGGGCCAATTATACCGCCGCATAGCTCTACTTGCACGTACATACCCGGCCAGGGTGGCCAACCATGCCCGCTAATTAGCGAACAACATTTTGTGGGATCCAGACATCGCAGACTTCTCAAAAGGACAACATAGATTTGTACGAGGTTGAAGAAGAGCGGCAATCTTGAATATTTGTTGATAAAAAGGTTTGGAAATTTTGCAATTCTAAGTTTATTATGTATATATATGTACGATTATTACTTTTATTTTATAATTTTTTACAATTGTATTTTGGTCATGTAAGTTACGTTGTACTGTATTTCGATTTTTTTTTTTTTCGTCTTGAATTTTGAAGAATACTTAAGTATCATTTGATTTTTCGAGGCGGAAAAGAAAATTTTAAGTATATGACCAAAATGGAATTGTATAAAATTATATTGTAAAAAATTATAGTCGAATTTATATACACTACTAGAATTGCAATTTTCCTTAGAAAGGTTAATTGGAGCCACTTTTTACTCCTTTTTAAACCATGCTTGCTCATATTTGTTCATTTTTTTTTTTAATTTTCTTTTATATTAAATGTAATGGAAAACCAAATAATTATATGAAAATACATTTTTATTTAGTTACAAGTATACATATATATATATATATATAATGTTTATATATTTATGTTTGTAGTATAGTTTATATTATATAGTGTGCTATCCTATAAAAGAAATTTTGAAGTGAAAAATTTCATACTAAATTGATGTCAAATTGTCAATTTTAGTATATTACTTTTGTTTATTTTGCACTAATTTTAATTGGTATTAAAAGTCATGTCAATACATTAAAATTGACACCAATTTGATTTATGGTGCCACTTTTTTATTATTTTTATTATTTTTTTTATAACGTGGGAATCCGCAGCTGTTATCCGACGAATTCGCTATGGGTAAATTCTTGGCCGAACCTAATACCCTGCAAACTAGGCTTGAAAAAACAAGTAACACTAGGCGAATCATGTGTGACAAGTGTACCAATTTTTTATTTATGTGTGTTGGTAATTTTACAATTCAAAATTTTCTCTTATATCTCAGCACATATAATGTCGATTTCCTAAACCATGCAAAAAAAAAATAATAATAAAATAAAAAAATATATATATTTTTTCTTTTTACTCGGCCTATAACAGGTAGGGTGTGTTCGATTGGGAGAAATCCCAAAATTTTACTATTCATTGTTCCCCCACGTCAAGTTAAATACTTATTTTTTATATTTATATCATATTATACAATTATTATAATTCAACTTTTTACTATTTAAATTTCAATTCAAAATCGAAACTCCCAAACAAACACATATAAATGACAAAAACATGATTCAATTTTAATTAGTTTGTTCACCAAGCATTTTTTAATAGAACAATTCTCCATAAATATTACTCCCTCCGTCTCTTAACAATCTATCAATTTTTTCATTTCGGTCCGTCCCATAACAAAGTATCCATTTCATTTTTTTTTTTAGTAATGGTACCATCTACCTAACATTACAAATACTCTTCCAATTTACAATATATTACACAAATGTCATTACATTTATATTATACAATATTAATAGGGTTAATTTAGTCTTTTTACCTTTATTTTTACTTTATCCCAATATAATACTAGTATTTTTAAAACTCCGTGCAAAAAATAAATAGATATATAGATATGAGACGGAGGAAGTATTAAAAAAAATACAAATATATACACACATTAATCTAATACTCCTTTCTTTCCAAAAAAGTTATCTTTGTTTTTCTATTTTCGTCTGTCCTAAAACTATTGTTCTATTTCCTTATTTAGTAACTGTGGTCACCACTTTAAAACAAAATTATTCCTACTTTTCTAAATTACCCATAATTATTACTCTAACCTACTTTTTAAAATCATTCAAATTTTAGTCTTTTACATTCTACTTTATATCCACTTTCAATTAAATATTATTATTCCTTAATTCTAGTGTCAAATGCCCAATAAGACATCTCTTCCGGAACGGAAGAAGTATATATTATCAACTCATAAAAAAATTAACAATTCAATGTAAAATATTATCTTTTTATATTACCAATACATTTTTTCATACCATAAACAGAAAATCAATTCATAAAAACTATGCCGAGTGAACAAACTGAATATAAATACACAGTTTAATATATATATATATATCTCCATTATTTTTATGAAATTCAATTTGAATTCAAAATACGACCTTCCACTATTAACAGATATTTTTTTGTCATCAAAACTAATAAAACTACAGCTTTGTTCTTTTGCGTTTTTTCCTTTTTTTTTTATATATTATTCCTCCGTTCCATATAATTTGTCCATATTTTTTATTTTCGGTCTGTTCTATATAATTTGTTCATTTTTTTTTGAAATATAATTATACACTTTAATCTCATTTTAAATTTTAAATTTTATAATTTTTTTAATCTTAATTAAACTATTTAATTATCTTAATCTTAATCCACAATTATTTTTATTATACGATAATTATTTTACTAATATACTTTTTAATTACTTACTAATCACACTTTATCTAAATTCCCGTATCTACGGTAATAGGCCCATAGTAGATGGGACGGAGGGAGTACTATTCATCAAGTCTATTTTCTAACAAAATATTAGATTAATCACCTTTAAATTAAAAATAAAATAAAGTCAAACCAAAGTATGTTGCCTTAGATAATTTGCGTATATAATTATTTGGTAAAAAGATAGAATCAATTATGTTCATATATTTGTTTTGTATTTTAAATTTATGATGTTTTTTTTTTTTTTCATATTTGAATATATGTATGCATGTATTTTTTTTTATATATATAATATAAATTTCATGTAATTTATATTTGATGATGTGATAATCCGCAATTATGTGTGGCTGACGTTACGATCACAAATTCAGGGTATATATTGTATTTTTTTTTTATAGAGTGTATATATTGTATATATATATATATATTTTTTTATAAAATATCACAGTAATGTAATATATATATATTAGATTAGAATGAATATCATAAAGTCTGGGTTGGAATCAAATTCAAACAAACCTAGGTTTGGCTTTTCTATTCCAATTATAATTGAATATTCCTTAAGTTCGGTAAAATTATGTAGATTTGATTGAGCACAAAAATTGAAAAATAATACTCCTATCGTCCCAGCTAATTTGTCTCTTTTAACTTAGACTTGGAGTTTTAAGTATTATGTAATTAATAATTAAAAAATATATAAGTGAAAATTATTATAATTTAATAAAAATAATTATAAATTAAAATTAACATTCTTAAATAGTTTAATTTAAATAAAAAAATTATATATTATGAATTTTAAAATGTGATTAAAATGTATAATTATATATATTTCAAAAAAGAAAAGATAAATTATGTAGGACGAACGAAAATAAAAAAAAATGGACAAATAAAGTGAGACGAATGAAGTAATATTTTAATATTAAAGTAAAATAGGTCAAAAGCAAAGTAGAGATACTACAGGAATTTATTAAAAAATTGATAAAAAGAAATAGTGAGACGAGTTAAAAAAATTGTGACAAATTAATTATAATTTGTTAAAGTTAATATAATAAAATTGTGAATGAATAAAATAGTTTATTATAAATAAATTATATATAAATTTAACGAACAACCAAAAAATAAATAGTAATATAATATTGATAGACCGAAAAAATATTATAATTTATAAGAAAATATAATATACTTTTATAAGGAACTTTGACAATTGTACAAAAAATAAAATAATAAAAATTTTGACTTTTTTTTTTTATCTTGTATGTCATACATGATTTGTCTAATATTTGACACACAATTTGTGTGGTATTGTTGTTGTTTTGAATTTCTTTTTTTCTTTTTATAACGTCGAAGTTTTAAACTCATGATCTCTCCACACTACCAAACCATTTTTTACAGGACGCGGTGTGACTTTCTTTATTGGTACTTTCCGCGGGTTTAACATTCTAAAAATAATAATAAGTAGTTTGTTTATTTTGAGTTTGTCTGTGCAATATGACATTTTTCAAAAATAAAAATATTTATATAAGATATTATATTTATTTAATAATTATTTCAGTTTAAAATATCAAAACTAAACCAAAAAAACTTACACAAAAATCCATATAAATTTCCTAATTTAATTTCAACTTCTTTTTATAAATTGAAATATTTTGTATGTTTTTGAAGTTTTGAGTTGGTTTGAAAATAGTAAAAAAAATAAAATATAAATAGTAGATGTTAAATATAATATAAACTCATGTGTTATTTTAAATCAAAAAGTTACTTTTGAATGTAATATTTTTCAAGATTTTTTTTTTTTTTCTTTTATGCATAATGCAAAGTAAGTTTGAAAACATAAGTAAATACTTCAATACATAAATAGATAAAATAAAATAAAATAATTCATGGGACAAATATTAAGAAGTAAAAAAAAAAAAAAGTCTAATAACGGATCAAGATTAGAGCATCCATTACAGTCACCTTCTTCATTGTATTTGTGATTGATTACTTTTCCGGTTTTTACTATAACAATATTCATTACTTTTAATAAGAAATACAGTTATTCTAAATTTATTACCTTCAACAAAAATAATAAAAATTAATTAAGTATTATCGTTTTTTTTTTTTTGAAATCTTAAAATTTCAAATTTTAAATTCAATAAAAATTATCTATAAATATATTTAAAACTCATTAACCAATTATAACGTTTTATCTATTATATTTTAATTTTTTTTTTTAAGTTTCTAGTTTTTCCTATTCAAATTTTAAAATAGTAAATTATATGCTTCAAATTATTAAAATTTACATAGATTTATTTAAAAATTAAAATATAATATTATATAAAAATATTATTAGAGAATAAAATTATAGGACTATGTATAAATAAATAAATTATTTTTATTATACTACTACATAGGAAAAAAAATATATTATTTTAGGTAGTATAAAATAGTAAAAATAATGAGTTGAAGGTAATTAATTACAACGGGTGATAAAGAAAGTAATTTAAATATTGAAATAACGTGGATGAGAGAAATAAAAAAAATAATAGCATAGAAGTGACGACTATATCGGATACTCTTAGGATATGATTTAATTTTTAGTACCCCAAACTAGACTGTTTTAATTCATTCAACCATATACAACATTTTGACCATTTCTATGGTTAGGAATTAATTAAATAAATAATCTCTGTAACAAACTTTCATTGCATTTAAATTATTTGTGTCTATGTCACGATGGCAATGATTTTTCAATGTCAATTAAATAAAGCTACATGTAGACATTAATTCTTGACTAATTAGTCAGCAATGCGAACTTGTAACGCAAGAAATTTAGGTATTTTGAGAATTGAAAGAAAATAAGTGAAATAAATATAAATAAAAAAATGGATATATATATATATAAATTATTAATAAAAATAAATAATAGTACCCTAATTGCATGGAGTAGCTAGAAAGCTAATTATAGTTAATCATAATTACAAACAACTAGCCTCAGTACTGATCCTGTGCTGATCCAGCCAAGTCAGCATTGTACTGATTTGACCAGATCAATATATATAGGGGTGTCAATTCGTATTTTTTGGACGTGTTCGTGTCGGGTTGAGCCACGAGGATAACAAAAAAACTGTCAATCCGAACCCGAAATTTGACCTGAAACCCTAAATCTGAACACGACACGAATTTTTTCAGGTCGGGTTCAGGTTGACCTGAATTAGTTTCAGGTCACCCGAAATCCGAACAAACCCGATACAAACCCGACACGAAACAGACCCGAAAATTTTTTTAAAAATTAAATTGGCCTAAAAAATATCATTTTTATTTTAATTTTTATATTATTTTATATTTAAAATAATATAAATATTATAAATTAAAATAATAATAATAAAAATTTCAGGTCAACCCGAAACACGAAACCCAAAACCTAACCTGATTTTGATATTTCAGGTTATCAGGTCAACCCGAAACACGACCCGAACACGACACAAATTTTTTTCGTTTCAGGTTCGGGTCGACCCGATTTTTTTCAAGCCTGAAATACCCAAACCCAAACCTGAAAAATTTCAGGTCGAACGGGTTCGATTTTTCGGGTCGAATTTACTTTTGACACCCCTAAATATATGTCATATAACCAACATATATTTATATATTATACAATATATGATAAATTATAATATAACATACCTGAATTATATATAACATATGATGTACTATAAATATGCTGAGATATGATGTACTATAAATATGCTGAGATATATATAAATATATATTGATTACTTGTATAGTATATGTTGATCCGGTCAAACTAGCATAATGCTGACTTTACCTGACCTGACCAACAACTAATCCATACCCGTAATATGCAGATTATTATTATGTTTTGTCCGTTTATACTGTACATTTATATTATGTTAAATATATACTTTATATTGAGATTAATCATAACATGTATTGTATGGACTTTCACGATATACTATCACTTCATACATTACATTGTATTATATTAACGTCTAACTAGAAAATATACATATTTTTATTTTGGGACGTCCAATTACAAAGTAACTGTTTCATTAAATATTATTTATTTTCCAAATACTTATTTTGCATCACATCGTTACTTTTACACTAAAAAATAAGGGCAAAAATATCATCACATTACTTTTAACTACTCACTATAATTAAAATACTATTATTTTTTAAATTCTAAGTAAAAGTAAACGTACACATCTGAACCGGATTGGGGAATATTAATAATAATATAATAATATTATTAAATGATTTTAATTATAAATTTATTATAAAAAAATAAAAAATAATTTTTATTCTAATCCAAACAAAAAATAATTGTATCTATTTTATTTTTTTATTACTATTACTAAATTTGCAGAAAACAACAACAAAAAAATTATTATATAATCTTATTGGACTTTTAAAACATATTACTCCCTCCGTTCCATATAATATGGGTGTATTACTGTAGACACGAGAATTTAAATAAAATATAATTAGTAAATAATTAAGAAGTGTATTAGTAAAAATAATTATAGATTAAGATTAAGATAAGTAAATAGTTTAATTAAAATTAAAAAAATTATAAAATTTAAAATTCGATTAAAGTGTATAATTATATTTCCAAAAATAGAAATGACAAATTACGTGAGACAGACGAAAATAAAAAATAAGAACAAATTATACGGGACGGAGAGAGTATATCTTAGAAATTAATATACATAATTATATTATTAGTAAATTAAATATTCTAATCAAATATATATATTTTTTATAAAATAGAGAAAATATAGTAAAAATATTAAATAAACACAAAGCAGTACTAAAAAACATGACCACACACAAAGGGACCCCACCCCAAATGGCCAAATCACAAAAGTTATACAATTATAAATGTTTAATGCGTATACGAGAGTTACATATAATTTTAATTTTAAATTTTTTTCTAAAGTCCATTCCACTAAAATAAATATTTTCATTTCATAATAACTCACTATCACACATTAATTAATCTATTTGTCTTTTACTACTGAACTTTTTTGCCCTTGTAAGTGTATTAGTGTAAAAAATAGTGACAATTGTATAATAAAAATGAAAGAGTAGGGATAGTTTTATGGTGATATGGTTATTTATGAAAATAAGACTATTGTTTTGAAACGGACAAAAAAGAATAAACAAGACTATTGTATTGATACAGATAGAATATTTGAAAAATAAAATAAAAATGTGGCCGGTTTCGGATGCACGTGCTCTTTAGAGTTGACTTGCAATACGAAAAATACTCTAAAAAAAATCAATAATGATAATCTTGCCACGTGTCGTAGAATGGTCAATGTGCATTAAAATTTGGATTAATTATATAGGCTAATGTTTGAGTAAACGCAACCTTAAACTCAACTATTTATAACAAGTCATTTTGGTCTCGACATAATAGTATCAAAAGAAACTTACACTAATTAAATAATACTGAGTTTTTTTTTTACTTTTTACATTTTGATATTTAAATATTAATTATTATATTAAAATACAATGCAAATTAAAAAAAAATTACAAAAATATTTTAATTAGTGTTTTATAATACTAATTGAAGAATATTTGTACAAAAAATTATACAAATATTTAATATTAAGTACAATGACGAAAAATGTAAATATGACCCTTAGATGCGGACGGAGGAAATAATATTATTATATTAGAATATATTTATAAAATACTCAGTCCGTCCAAAAACAATAAAGACGTTTGCGACGTACACAAGAATCAAAGAATAATACTATTATATTGATAATGAGTGTAAAAGTATTTTTAAAAGACCAAAATGTTAATACTTTATATAATTATTGTGAAAAAATTGAAATAATTTTGTAAAAAAGTGACCAAAAATATAAATGAGACTATTATTTTGGAACGAACGAAATTGATAAAATCAGACTATTGTTTTGGGATAAAAGGAGTAAAAAATAAGAATACTTCCTCCGTCATATTAATTATGCTACAATATCCGAACATGAAGATTAAAAAAATAATACTATTATTTTAATGAAAAAATGGTAGATAAAAAAAGTAGAACGAAGTATCATGTAAATTTTATTAAAAAAATTAATAAAAATAGTAGGATAACTAAAAAGATAGAGTGACAAATTAATCACTCCCTCCGTCCCACATAATTTGTCCCTATTTTTTATTTTCGTCCGTCCCACATAACTTGTCATTTCTATTTTTGGAAATATAATTATGCACTTTAATCGCATTTTAAATTTTATAATTTTCTTAATTTTAATTAAACTATTTATTTATCTTAATCTTAATCTATAATTATTTTTACTAATACACTTCTTAATTACTTACTAATTATACTTTACCTAAAGTCTCGTGTCTACGGTAATACACTCATATTACATGGGACGGAGGGAGTATAAATTATTAAAATAAATGTAAAAAAAAAAGTACGGATGATAATATAGCATAATTATTTCGGACGGACCGAGTAATATTTTTGGCTTTATATATAATACATGATAATATTATGATAAATAGAAGTATGAGCGAAGTAAATTTGGGTAACGGCTGCGAATTCTTACGTCATAGAAAAAAGAATATATATATATATATAATATTCAGGATCCCGTAAAAAAATAATCCGGTAGTATGGCATAAACTCTTTATATAAAATATTTTATTTATGTAATTAAATGATTGTTTTATAATAAGAAATTTTAAAATCAAATTCTAAAATAACAATTGTATTTTGGAATTCTTTTTTAATGAAATGGTGATTGTTAAGTATTGAATATCATATAATATACTATAATTAGAATAAATTTAAAGTATATATTAAAATATTTTAAATATTATAGTTTAATAAAAATATATTCTTTCATTTATAGTTGAGTATTATGTTGTAAAAAGTAAAACTTTATATATATATATATAAATATATGTGCGCTTATACTTAATATAAATTAAGTATATAAAAATAAAGAATTTTAAATATAAATAAATATAAAAATTATAAATGAATCTTATGTTAAAAAATTAAATAATAAGATAATTCTAATATCCTATATTAATTTACTTTGTATGTTAAACCGATCTTGTTATTATATATTTTAAACAAATTTCAATAAAAATGTATTGCTTTTTTTATAGAAGTATTTTGATTTGAAATTTTATTTTTGATGTGATGTATAAGATATTGTGTTGTTAATATAAATATTAATATTTTATATTAAATATTGATTTTGTGAAAAAATAAAAGTTATATATTGAACATCGGATGAAATAAAATTCAATACAAATACACAAAATACCATTCTTTATTATAGTATAACAAATTTTCATATTTTACAATAAAATAGTAAAAATTAAACAAATACACTACGGACATAGGTTCAATTTCGATTTTATCATTCCCGATACACAAATTTTTTTAATAAAAATATTTTATTTTTATATAAATATTTAAAAAATAAAATAAATATTGTTATAGCAATTTTACAATTTATAATAAGTAAAAGTAAAAATACAAAAATAAAAAGTTATATACTGAATAACACAATCATATCATATGGTTATTAATAAATAAGATTAATTTTGTGCTACAAAAGATCACACTTATAATTACAACATTGGGTGCTTTTTAATATTGTGTCCAATGCTTTCATTATTATATCAATATTTTTAACTAAATTATACTTAACTTCTTAAAATAAACAAAACAAAAAAAAAAATGTTTTTAAAATCACATTCATAAACACATAATAAAATAAATAAATAAAATTGAGCTTTTAATAAATTATAATTAATTAATCAAATTAATTCTTATAATACACAATTAATTCTAACTATAACAATATCACATACGTTAATATAAAAAGATACGAGATCAACCTATATAAACAACAATGTAGTACTTATAAATATATTCAATACTCTCATTATTTAATTATAGTATTTGTAAAGCGGTATCTTCTCTCTTTATATATATATATATATATATACTTAGGTCAAAACGAGTTGATCAGCTATGATCAAAGTTCTAGATCGGACGGACTGGGATGTATCTCAAAAAAATTGCGGATCAAGACGGGTTAGGGTTGTGGGTTCGGGTCGTATGTATAGACCGTGGGCCAAGGCATGATTCTCATGGATCACAATTTGGATATATATTTGTGGTTTGGACGGTATTTAACAAATTTCGTTTAAAATAGTTTATTGGGTTGAAAGCAAGCGTTTCAAATTAATTTTGTATTTGTTCTTAAAAATTATTTATTTATTTCACACACAATTAATATATTTTTTATTATACTATTTATTAATTATCTGAATATATTTTATTTTAATAACTCATAAATTTATAATAATTAAAATTATTTTTTTATATGTAAATTATTTTATTTGTAATTTTTTTTATTTGTTAAAATAAAGATTAAAAAATATTAATATTATTAATTTATTTATATATTTTTAATCACATAATTTTTTTTATTAAAGATAACCATATTTATTTAAGATTATAAGTTTAATTAAAAATTAATTTAATAAACACATATACAAATTATTATTATTATTATTTTACATTTATACTATTTTCAATGAAAAAAAATATTCATATTTTTCAATAAAAATATATTAATTTTTTTACAAAATATTTAAAAAATAACAAAAACAAATATTTTAATAAAATTTCCATAGCTAATAATAAAAATTCTAAAAAAATCTTATACACCAAAAGAATTCGACTAAATATTTTTAAAATAAAATATAAAATATTTTTAATTGTCATTTTTATGTGGTAGGTGACCTGAGGTGTCGGGAGTTTGAACCCATGACCTCATAGTTACAAATCCAACCCCCACACCACCAGGTCATCCCTTACGGGACAACATAATAGATTTTAATTGTGAAGAACATATACTCTATACGAAAGAGCACAAGATCAACCTATGTAAACAACAAAATGGTGTTTTCTATAATTATATTCGATACTTTCACTATTTAATCAAGTTGTACTTAGGTTTTTTATAATAAAAGAACCTAATTCATTCTAACCGTAGAGAGCAAATACTTGTAAGAAATCACGAGATCAATTTATACAAACAATAATGCGGTACTATTTATAAATATCTTCGATGCTCTCATTATTTAATGACATTGTTTTTAATTAAATTGTACATGTTTTTTTTAATAAATCAACATAATTAATTCTAATTGTAGAAAGCGCCGACGCGAATAAGAAAGAGTGCCTAAATAAACAACAATGTAGTGCTTTATGTTAATATGTTCGATGCTCACGTTATGTAATAACCATGCTTCTAACTAAAATAAAACAAAAATAGTTTTAGTTAATTTACTTTACATTTTTTCTCCCTACCTTTGACATCATCTCGTTGCATATCATCGTTAAAACAATAATTGCGTGCAGATGTTGTGCGCGTGGTTATTGCTATTAAATAAATTTGCAATTGCGAGGCCTTTGTTTTGTGATCTTCATCGTTGTTTTGGTTATAGATTTAGATCATATACTTTTAATTCTATTTTCGATTTATTTATTATCGCATCAATACACTCTTAAATTATTTTGAGTTCTTGCACTTCCGAGGATGAAAATTTAGAATCAATGTTGAGAACAACGATGCCAACAAGAGAAATTCTAATTACGATTTTACCCTCGTCCCTTATCTCCGCCATTACATTTAAAAAATATAATTAAATAGATTAGAGTTAATCAGCACGGCAACCACCGCCTTTATCGGAATTTAAAAAATTATATATAAGCAATTACTATTTATATTGAAATAAAAACGAATTGCACTAAAAACTAATGAAATTAAAAAAAAAAATCACATAATTTACTCTAAAATAAAATAAAAAGTGAATAAATAAATAAATAAATAATAATAATAATCAGTCATGTACAATACATCAGACCACTAAAAATAAATATATTAAAAAATAAAAATTAAATCGCCGCCATATAACACTTGGAATTAAGAACATCGTCAGTTCCGTCTCACTTCTGCCGCCGCCACCACTCACGGCGGCGCCGCCGCCATGGACTCGCCGTTAAAGTGCATTTCCTTCATCGGCGGACAAGGAGGGCCGCCGGTGCCGGGGATGTTGGTGCAGCCAGATGGGCCGGAAGGAGGCACAGGCCCCCTCCCAAGTGAATTGACAAGAATACCCTTCTCCTGCAAATTTGCTTCCACATGATCATGCAAGAATAGTCTCCTTCCACTTACTTCTAATGGCACAAACCCAAATAATAATAAAACTAATAATAATAAAATAAGGACAAAACTAATTTGCCTCATTGTCTGATCAAATAAATTTAAAAAATGAATTGGGATTTCTATAGTTGATTGGATATATCCCTTGTACATATATATACATACATATATATATATAGAGAGAGAGAGGGAGAGAGAGAGAGAGAGATTATAAATTAATGTGTATAGGGAATTTCTCATTAACTTCCTAATGCATATAGGTTTTGAATATTCTTATTATTCTATTTAATATTTTTTTAGAAAGAAATTAAAAATAAAAAATAAAAAATGTTATTAATAAGATGAAAAGGAGATAAGGGTTTTGAGTTGGAAGATTGAATTTGAAAATGAGTCCCATGTTTTGTGAATTTGGTATTCATGCAATAATAATAAAAGATTGCCTTTTTGGACTAGATTTTTATTTGTGGTTTAAGGTTGGAATTAGAGTTAGGTAAACTCTATTTTATTTTATTTTATTTATTTATTTATTTTGGGTTTTGTCTTTCTTTCTAGGGTTCTCTTTTAAATTCGGGTCAATTAAATAAACTATGCTTGACAGTTTGAAATTCATTCATTGCAAATTCAAATCTTGCTTTTTTGTGATACAATCAAATAACTTTTAATACTCCCTCCGTCCCTAACAAAGAATTCATTTTTCCATTTTAGTTCGTCGGATAACAAAGTATTCATTTCTTTTTTTTTTTTTTTTATAGTAATTGTACTATCTACCTAACATTACAAATACCCTTACAACTTACAATATACTCCATCCGTCCCATAACAAAGTATCCATTTTTCCATTTTAGTCCGTCCCATAACAAAATATCGATTTCCTTTTTTAGTAATTGTACTGTCTACCTAACATTATAAATACCCTTACAACTTACAATATATTACACAAATGTCATTAGCTTTATATCACACATACTAATAAAAAGGTTATTTTAGTCATTTCTACTTTATTTCTACTATATCCTAATATAATACTAATATTTCTAAAACTATGTGCAAAAAGCAAATGGATACTTAGTTTCGGGACGGAGGGAGTATTACACAAATATCATTACCTTTATATCACACATACTAATAAGATTATTTTAGTCATTTCTACTTTATTATCCTAATATAATACTAATATTTCTAAAAGTACGTGCAAAAAGTAAATGGGTATTTACTTATGGGACGGAGGGAATATATTATCTGGTTGTGTTTGTAAGAGTAATACAATATACACGTAATGTTAAATTTGGTGACAAATATTTATTAGCTAAAAAATTTTTTTAGCAAGTTTTAGATATATAGATTGTGTTTTCTTTTTTTTTTTATAATATTTTTTCAAATTTTAATGTTTGAAATATGTACTTTTCGAAAAATATATATTTTTTTATAAAATATGTCAAATATTATTTAAATACAAAATCTAAACTAAATCTTTCTAAACAAAACCAAAAGAAACAAAGATTTTGAAAATACTAAAAAATGATTAAATGATACAAAAAAATAAATAATTAATGTGATATTTTTAAATTTATATCTCAATCTAAAACGTGAAGACACTTGGCAAGTGAAAATTTGTTTTTTTTTTTTTTTTTTTTTAACTATAATTATTATTATTATTATTATTATTAATTCTAGTTTATTGTCAAGTTTCATAATATTATACTCTGACAAATTATCTATTTTTTTTATTTTGGTTCATTAATAACAAAACTTTTATTTTTTATTTTTTAATAATTGTAATATCTACTAGCATTACAAATATCCTTGCAACTTAAAATATATTACATAAATGTCATTATCTTTATATCATACAATACTAACAAAATTATTTTAGTCATTTTACCTTTATTTCTACTTACACTTTAATATAATATTAATATTTTTTAAAACTTCGTGTAAAAAACAAATTAATAAATAAATATTTGACGGAGGAAGTTGGACAAATCAAAATGAGTTAGTTCAATTATTACCAATTGCGCTCTATTTATATATTTTTAGAAGTACTAATATAATTCATAAAATATTAAATTAACTATTTAGTTTGTTTCACAAAATATCACATTAGAAAAACATTATGCATGATATTATCACAACGTGCATAATTTGAAAATAGAAAATAAACGTGATTTCACTGCAGTAATCATAAAAATTTAAGAATATCTCCATCAATTAACATGATATCTGTGTAATTATTAATATTTTTGTCTTGCTAAAATTTGATTATTTATTCAAAATTATTTTATTTATAATATTTATTAATTAATAAAAATACTAACTTTAATATATATGTAATTCTAAAATAAAATATAATTTCTATATTTTTTTGTGATAATATAAAAATAGAAAAATACAAATTGATTATAATTTATAAATATAAAAATAGAAAAATATATATATATATATAAAGTACTACTGCAATCTTGAAGTGAAGAGTTATTATCTTATTGCTATAAATATAAGTCTACATCTTTCTTTTAGGGGGTGTTCTTTTGGGATTTACCCGAATTTCTACTATTCATTAAATTTTTTTTTTTTCCAAAAACGTCAAATCAAATATTTATTTTTTATTTTTTATATTATACTAAAAAATTAATTTTACATTCAAAATATCACATCAACGTCTATTTATATCACATCATACAACTATTCTAATTCAAAAATTTTACTATTCAAATCTTAATTCAAAATCCAAACCCCCAAAACAAACACACCCTCTTCATTGTTTTTTAGACCAAATTTTACAAAATTGATGTGTCAAATTTTCCATATTTCCAAATTTCTTCAAATTTTCTCATTGTTTCATAAAATTCATTTAACAATGTTTGAATTATATATCCAAACTGCAAATAAGTTTCAGAATCTCTATTTGATTTTGTCCATAGATTAGATTATAAATTTGTTTTGTATAAGCAATACAAAACATTCACGACGAGGGGTGAATTCGTGGGCCATCTTCGCACTTTCAACGTCTATCGGTTATATTCTTCTATCATGACCGGCTAATAGCAACTTCGAAGAATCAGAAGTGAACACCATGCAATGGGAAAAAGGGTAGAGTTTACAAGAGAGCTTTTTCTTCGACTCACAGTCCACCTATCGTCCGATTTATTTCTCTTCAATTGCAATAAAATGGATTTTGTATGGTCAGAGTAACCAAAATATGCTCCAGACGAAGACTTTCCGAGAACATCTACATTTAATCCGTGCCGCTAAATCAGTGTTTGCATGCGCAACAGAGACGGGCCAGGAGATGCATCAGATACGATGGATATTTCTAAACAGTTTGTCGACTGGTGTCGAGAAAACTCGGAGAACTCTTTCACAGAATATCCATAAAGTTTAGTGTCGTCAACATGGCTTTGCCCGGCGACGTAATTTCTTTCACCTTTTCAACTGGAGTTAGATCTTCGTCGCACATAGGAACAGCTAAGGTTAATGCCCTCACATCATGTGAATGGACTCTCGCGTGCCCAACATAATAAATTCATTTCTTAATAGATACGGGAACAGGTGTAGCGTCGCTAGAGCCCCAATTGCCTCACTAGAAAACGCTAGGGGCTGCTGCTAAGGCATTTACATCTCCCTTATGATAAGAATTTGCCTTATATAACCAAATTACAAATAAGTTTCACAGTCTCTATTTTTATATTTAGCCTTGATAAACAGTAAAAAAAACTTCTTAGAACAAGAGGAAAGCAAATATTTCTAAATATATCTACTGTTCTTTGAGGCTAAATATAAAAATAACGAGTATATACGTATAATTTTAAAGGAATTTAGAAATAGAAATTTTAAAATTAGAGGTAGAGTATAATTTCAGGAAATTATATTCATTTAATTCTTTGAGAATATATTATATTCCACATTCATAATCTTTTTTTATCTACATCTATATTCTTAGAATTTTATTTTTTTTTTAACTGAATAATAACTGAGGACTCTCTGCACTTGTCTTCGAACTTTCTCCTAGGCCATAGCCAATTGTTAATGACTGTTCGGAGAGTTCAAGAATGCATCACTATTTACCTTAGACATTCTTCAACTCTTCAAATGGTCATGAACAAAAACAGCTACCCAAAAAGTTCTAAGACATAACGCGGAGAATTCCCATTAATTATTCACATTTAAAAAAAAATAATAATTAAAAAAATCAAGAATTAAGATGCAAATCAAGAATACGATTGATTGTAGATTAAAACATGTTCTCCAAGAATTGATTGAATATCAAGGGTGTATTTATTCTGTAAGATTGTTGGAAAATAATATATATATTTTTTTTTTATGTGAAATTTAAAAATTGCGTAGAGAACATAAAAATAATAAAAATGTGTAATATATTAATTTTTTAAAAAGAAAAACCCAAGAAAAAAAAAAACTGATGGAGATCTAGAACAAGAATGTAATTAAGATGTTAATTAAGATCGATAAACACGTTATATTTGATTTCAACACAATTATAATCCAACACCCGAAGTGTTCTAATTGCAGTAATGTGTTGTATATAATATTAACATGTGCTAACCAGGGTTAATCAGTGCCGCCGCGCTGATTAACTCTGATCAACACTCTAACCATTCCGCTATATATTGTACTAACTATGGTTAATCATCATCCATCATATCTATATATATATGAGCACACAAATTATGACCAGAAAATGACTAAACAAAGAAGAAAAAAAAGAAACCACTAAGCAGAATAAGTGTAATCACAACACAAGTTAGACAGTGAATGTTAAAAAAAAAAAAAAAAAAAAAGGGCCAACAAATCTCAAACTAGAAGGCCATCAGCAACACTAACAATAAGAACTCCAAACTGAAAGCAGTGATAGAAACAGAGATTCGTGCTTTACAAAACACTATTTTTCTTACCTGGGGTGGGGTGGAGGCCTGCTGGTCCTTATTGTCCTGCTGCTCCAAGCCCACGTCGTCGGCCGGGCGGGATGACGGCTGTATAACAGGTATCGACATCAAGCGTATAAGTAAAACAGACTTACTTTACTTCTAGTGTCCATTGGAGGGTCGGAATCCTGGATAGCTGTTGCCGGAGTTGATATTCGGAGTATACTCGGGAATATGGTAAGAATAGCCGTTGTTGTCAGCGTTCCGGACATTCGGAAACGTCAGATCGCCGACCGGAATCTGCCAATGGTTAGGAATCAAACTATTATCGGCCAGGGGGCCATTCACGTACGATCGGGGGCTCGCCTGGGGAATCATGTCGTAAGAGGCAGCATACCCGTGATCGAAGCTACGCGAGCTTCTCGACAGGCCCGCCGGACCATTCGAGATGCTGTGATCGCCGAGGAAGCCAAACTGCTGATTCAGGTAGCGATGCCCGCCATTCCCGAAACCGTGACGTCGTTGGCTCAGTTCGGTCGAGCTCCCGACACCCTGCTCGTCGTCGAGCAAGTCGTTTATAATGTCCAGGTGCGGAAATTCGTCGGGAACAACCTGGTTTTGACGGGTGGACGTACTCGCCGGGAATCCGAAGGGGTCCCGAGATCGGTGCACCGAACCGTATCCGTCGAAACGCTGCTGCAGATCGTTCAACCTCAAAGCCCCCGACATGTTCCTGTTACCATCTCTTTCGGGGAATTCGGTCCAAGTTCTGCTCGGGATAATATCCGGTCGATTCATCATTCCGAACGAAAAGCTCTGTCGGATTGGATTCGGGTCGACTCGATCCGGCCTGAGCGGCGCAGAAACAAATCCGGGGGCCTGGGAGTACGGCACGGACATATTTACGGTCGAGCTTACAGGGTGATCTTGAGCAGAAGGCAAGTTTCCGGCGGCAGAAGTTCCCAAAATAGCGTTTCGATACGACTGAGGAATATAAGCGGCTGATGCGGCAGAATCAGGCCCAAGCCGACCGATTGCGCTCACTGACCGCGACAGCATTGGCCCCGTCGGGACTGCTGGAACCGCGACGGAAACCGGCTGCTTAGGGCCCGGAATAAGAGGAGCGCTCAACGGCCTCGACACAACCAGCGAAGGTGGCAACGAGGGCTTATCAGTCGTGGCTGGAGGCTTCTCGTTTCCGACATGGCCAGACGGCTTTGCGGTGGGCTTTGGAGTCGCAACCTTGGGCATATCTGGTTTCATCGCAGTCGCCTTTTCGGACGTATGTGTAGACACTGATCTATCTGCTTGTTTGGGAGATGATTTCCGAATCACAGGGGGATCATTTGTAGGTTTCGGCTCTGGTTTTGCAGGTGCAACCGAGACTGGAGGCGGAGAGATAACGCGAGCAATCCTATGAGAGGAACCATTTTCTTGCACCTGTGACTGCGAAACACAAACCGGCTAATTTAGTCGAGGGATTAGGAAATTCCTGTATAATCTTGAGTATGAAAATGTCGTTACATAAGCAATGTAACAGCAAAATCCAGAAATTTGATATCGAAAGCCATGTATTGAGATAAGAATAATTATTTCAAAACGGGTTGTCGATTTTTCAACGAGAATTACCTTATCGTGCGCATTCCATTGGGCTCCATTCAGCGCCTTCTGCGGCGATGAACAATTCGCGGCTTTGGAATTTTGAGGAGCTTCAATTGAGGACCCTGAATCCGGCGCGGCTTCAGATGGACAACTCGGTTCTTCACTTGCCCAATGAGGAGAGTGAGAAGCTGCCTTGCTCTGATAATTCCGACTTCTAGAAAGTCCAAGAGATTAATTTAATTAATGGTCGCATTCATTATAAAAGTTCACTAGTATAAGAACTGCGGAAAAAAGACTTACCTCCTGGAAGATTTTTTATTTTGGGGATTCTGAGAATTTCCTTTGTGGGAAGCATTTACTGTAACAAAAGGAACCGAGTCCGAAGAACAGGTGGATGAGCTATCATCCACAGCCGAGGAACTTCTTCCATTTTGTACACTTGAAAGTCCACTAATCTCACTACTACAGGTTTCCGATTGAGGATGAACTTCTGAAGTATCGATATCCTCCATAACAGAGGAACTTCCATTTTGTACATTTGAAAGTCCACTAATTCGGCTACTACAGGCTTCCATCGAAGGATGAACTTCTGAAGTATCGGTATCATCCACAGCAGAGGAACTTCCATTTTGTACAATTGAAAGCCCACGAATCCCACTGCTACAAGCTTCCATCTGAGGATGAATCTCGTAAGTATCAGTATCCCAATTGCTAGGATTTGGATCTCTGTCATCAGAATCTGGTGGAAGAATTTCAGGAACATGATCCACAGAATCAGACACGTCTGAAACATCTACAGTATCAAATTTTTCCAGTGCTGTTCCTGAATCATTAGTTTCGGAATCTTTGCCATTAATCGCCTGATCCAGCTCATTTTGGCCTTTTACAGGACTACTAGTCTTCTCATCCTTTCCCTTGTCTTTTCCTTTGCGATTATTTCGTTTCTGCTTGGCCTAAAATATACAAAATATCAGCCTAAAGTTCATTAACCAACAATAACACTGAAATTGAAACAAAGATGTAGAAGTGAGTCAAGATGTCTAAATCATTGTGAAACTGTCTTGCCGATCATCCAGAGGAACCTCCAAAAGATTTCACTAGGACCAAACAAAATAGATTATTTCAAACCTGCTTCTTTTTAGACTTCTTTTCCTTGTCCAATGCAGCGCGTCTTGCTTTCTGCTCAATCTCAGCAAGCCAAGCTTCCTCCTCTTCGCGTATGAGCTCCTCCTGTCTCTTTAAAGCCACAGCCTCCTGGTATGCTACCTCAATCTTACTGCTGTTGAGGCAAGAAAGGAAAAGAAATAAATCTTGGGATATCAAGATTCAAGAGTATTCGAACTGATGCATAAATGTAGTAAAGACAGTCTATGTTTGGAACAGATGGGAAATGAAGTCGGAAAATATATGTCAAGCATACAACTAGTGTCATTTCTCCTATTCACTTCTTTTATTCTTCTAGAGGACAAATATAGGCGAAACCCGAATAAACCATACGGATGGTAAAAGACTAATTATTGCCAGAACAACAGTGATAAAACTATTTCTACTCTTCATTTCATATTGAACTTCTCATGTTCACGGCACAAACTATGTTTCATGGAATTTCGAGTATAGTAAAGACAGAAAAACAGGAGTGAGATGCCATATCTGAGTTCTGATGCTAACAATAGGCGACGATGGTCTTATATAAATAGGGCTTCCAGAATAATCTTACCTAAAAACATGGCTTAAGATGAATACTTCGAGAGTTCGACGGCCTAATTCAGTAAGCCGCCTCTCCTCCTGTTCAATAGGATCTTTAGTTAGCTCCTCTCCAGCCCCAGCATCCTTCAATAAAAAGGGAACAGTGGAATCAGCCAAGATGCTCGACTAGAAAATATAAAATAATAAAAAAAAAAAACTGCAAACAAATTCCGATCTCATTCTCTTCCAATATAACACATTTGAACACCCCCAATGATGGGATGAATCTCAATAACCTACCCAGAGTGGCCAGCTACAATAGGTATTGCTAGACATAATAGTCGAGTAAGAACTGATCCACCCGGTGGGTGTAAGCAAGAATGTATCAACAAATTTCAAGAATGAATAGGATCTTTAAGCAGTAGCATCAAAGATAGATAATGACTGAACTCTTTGAAAAGTAATAGTGCATTAGCATGATCCTTCTCACTTTTGTACGGTCTTGAGGACCCTTATCATCCTTTGGGGGTAAAGGTTCCATGGAAACCTTCTCAAGTAGTAGCAGCACATCATCAACCAATACAAACATATCTTTCTCAATGCGAATTATAGGAACTCCCGGTTCTTCAGTCTCCGAACCCTTGCTCTTTTTTCCCTTTTCACAACCTTCAAGAGCCCGAAGACCGCTGTACAAGGAATCCATGACAAGGGTTGATGTGACTTCTTTTTCTATGAAAAAATGTTTCACAACAATTTTCAATATTGACTCAGTTTTCTCTTGAGACATACGCCGCTTGTAGCTTTGGTCCATACCCATCCAGAATGAACAGAAGCTGAAATTTTGGTCCAAATCAGAAATATGAGATACAAGAACATTCCAAAAATTAAGAAAACCAGACAAGATGATCAGAACCTTGGATACGATGTTAGAACTACTAGTAAAGGCTAAAATTGTTTTTAACTTAACCTTCTATTTATGTTTCTATGAAATGGTGTGATCCAGATATATAGGGTCAAATCCACTGTAAATGCAGGAGATATTATAAATAATGCAGCCTAGTCCTGATCCATGGGGTCGGAAAACATAAATCTATTTACAAGTTTACATTTTATAAGATACAGTCCTTCATTCACTGGCACCAAATAATAATGTGATACAGATACTACAAGAAAAAGAAGAAGACAAGATGATCAAAACTAAATATGTGACAAAATGCTCGATAAAAGTATACGCAAGAAAAAGACAATAAATGAGTAGCCTGATGCAGAAGGAAGCTATCGTAGATCTTTGGAAGTGTTTCTCTTATTCTATATTCAGAAAAAAGAACACAGAATTCAACAAAATAACATACCTGGACCATTTATCTTTATCGTCTATCAGCTTCCCAAGTTTGACTCTTCTCTCCTCCACAAAACGGCGACAAATTTGTTCTACATTTGTCAAATAGACTCGCACAAGCTCTCTCCTATATGGGCAGTCAAGACAGCGGAATGGCCTATCCGCTCTCTCCCTGAAAATCCCATTCGATAATCAAAATTTGAAAACAGTCAATAGGAAATGTAGAAGACACCACCAAGCCCCAAAATATTGTTTCCCAGTATTCATATTTTCCTTTTCAAAACTTTCAACAAAATATTGCCATTATGCTTCGAACAAATGCATGGTGCATATTTCTCAGTCATGAACCAGTACCGTAGGACTTGCACTTGAGCCTTGATAGTCAAACTATCGGCGTCAATAAATCCATCCAATAGCTTTGACAGCTCCATAAATTTCTTCCAACCCCAATCATGCTCCTTTTTCCAGAATCGGTGTAATGTATCTATTCGTTTAAGAAAACATGTCAAGGATGTCTGCACACATCAGGGTGTAGAAAACGAAGAAATAATGATAATTTACCAATTACCAGAATACTTTGATTTTTTGGGATCTTTATTGACCACACATATAGTGAACTGAGCAAAATGACTCCAGCCTGCCCATCAGACCAAAAGGATCAAATAAATTCATGTGAATTAGAGTCTCGGAAATTTATCTACTTATTTTTTTAATTATCACCATACCTGGCAAAAGCTTCTCATGGTTGGCAACACAAAGGAACAAGGAAAGATGATTGCAGACATCACAGCCTTGTGGGTATATCAAAATGTACCTGTCAAAATTTAATTCCGTAAATGGGGACAAGTCTTGCTGTAACGTCACCATGCCAAGTAGTTGGATATCATGAAATGATTGATAATACTCAAAAGGAAAATAATGCGATCAAATAGAAGAAACATAGATTACATTTAATCTTTTGCATAAAAATAATGACCAACAAAGCATTTAAATCATTCCAATTTTGATATCAGACCATACCATTTATAGCCTCCAACATCAAATGGATCACTGCGAAGCTCTCTTTTGTTAATCTGGGAGAACTTCTCAATCTTCCATGTGTTCTTTCCGAATAACTCAGAAGGTTTTGGGCCTGCAAAAAGAGAAAAGGGGGCGAATACCGCATATTACCTATCTTGTATGCCTGAATTTTTGTAGTGTGAAATCCTTAAACTCCAAAGAAACAAAATAAAATATCACGACTGAAAATTCTACAAATTCTAGCAACTTCAGTGAAGATCCAATCCCCAATGAACTATATTGTAGTTTGCACCAATCACCAGCTTCTACCATATCGAACCTTTAATGGCTAGAAGACAAATACAACCATAACGTACACGGGGTTCACCAATTAATTGTTATACATGCGGATACATAATTACCAAATATCTCAGAATCCTCTTTCTTTATAAGCTGAAACTGATGGCAGGTAGGTAAGCAAACATGACACGCAAGCATAACAAGAATCGAGATATTCCACGACAGATACCAAACTTACTAGCAACATAGATGAAAAATCATTTATCACACTGTAACGGCCAAAGCGCACTAAAAGACAAATATTGCAATACATAAAGCACAAATGGCAAACCTCCATCATCGTCATCATCACTGTCCCAATACGGAGGTGAAGTAGATGGAGTCCCATTTTCAACCTGCTCCGATGACCTCCACTCCGCCATCGCTTCCCCGGCTTGACAGCTCGCCTGCCTGCTCACTCCTTCACACTTTCCAGCACTTGGCTCCTCAGTTGCTGCTCCCGCCATTTCCCTGTCCTTAACTCCCCCAATTCCCTGCTTCACCAAAAACCAAATCCCACTTATGTTACCAAACAAATTACAACTTCCATTACAATCTGGAACAACAAAAAAACACCCCATCCCTTTTAGAATACATAAACTAAATACAGGTAATGTAGCCTTAACAATTTCGAAAACTCAGTCACTTAAGTGACTTACTGTTTACAAATCCTATATATATCATTTTTTGGAAGTGCCTGAACATTATCCATCGCTAAAAAGCACGCAACCTCAAAAACCCGCATCAGAAATCACAATCTTCCTTTAAACCCTAATTCCTATATCCCCAGATTGAAGAAGAAAACAAGAAACACGCATATAGTAAAACTGAAACCCACTCCAGAGCAAGACAGACATCTCAGAAAACCCAAACATGTTCCAAGAAATCGACGACAATCAATCCAAACATTTTTTGCGACTTTAAAGTGCCAATACCAATCAAATACCGAAAACCGACATCAGAATCGGTTTAATCCATCCCGAAACACCCAAACCCACCCCCCCACCGCTTAATTCAGAAAACCCCAGGAACAAACAAATACAGAAATCAAAAACCAAAACTGAACCGAACCGAACATCGCAAGAAAAATCAAGAAACGAGAAAACCCACCAGTCCAATTCAGATCGAAGAACCCGAAACGAACAAGCCTAGAGATAAACCCAAGACGAAGCTGTTTCTGATAATTTCACTCAGGTGGGCGTGGGCAGAGGCAAGATTGGAGAAGAAGGCGGATGGAAAACAAAAGGGGGGAGTTTAGCAGAAGATGAGTAGAGGGCGGAGGACATAAAAATTACCTAAGTGCTATTTTGATATTTATATATAATTTCCTGTAATTAATTTATGCACACGGCGACAAGTATTTCCAAAAACGTCCTCGAACGTTTTCTTATTTACATGTCTGGTCCCTGCCATTAAATTCACACTCCACACCTTCCCACTTGCTTGATCGATTCTTCATTTTCATTCCCAATTTTGCAAATGTTTTTGCCCCAAATTTAAATATGTTTTAATATATTTTCTCAAAAATATTATACTATAATATACATTTATTATTTTTATATATTTTATATACTTTATTATATTTCATATAAAAAATAATCATTTAAATTATCTACAGCACAAACGCATTCTTAGTCATTGCAAGGTCCAAGTGGAAAATGAATCAATAAACATTCAAGAACGAGTTGATTTTCTTGCATATTTCTCGTATTTTTATATTATATATTTGTTTAAAAATATTAATATATCACGTATATTTATTATTTTTATATTTTTTTACACAATTTTTTATATTTTACATAAAAAAAAATTGTCCTTAAAATTATCCTACAAAACAAATACACTCTTAACCATTGAAGAGGTCTATGTGAGAAAAAAATCAATAGACACGTCAAACTCTTATAAATCAAGCGGTGAGACATTCATCTTGAGGGTTGGGTCTAAGTTCAATTAATAATTACTTTTATTTCTCCAAATTAAAAATATGTCGTCAGTGATTCAAATCTATGCTCACACTTTTCTTTTTGGATTGTCATCGAAAAATATTCTCATTTCCTTAAGTAAAAAATCATTCCACTTTTGTACTTTTTTTTTACTATAAAAGAAAAAATTAACAATTATTACTATTTTTATTAAAACTCGTGTCTGGTCAAATGAGCACACATTTGCATGACGAAGGGAGTAGTAATTTTTTTCAAAAGTGTCCTATTAAGTTTTTATTTTCTATTTATTATATTATATTAAAAATTAATTTTATATTCAAAATACTAAATCAAACAAATATTTCAATTTAACTTTTTATTATTCAGAATATAAATCTAAAATTATTATTATATTTTTTTAGTAAAAAATATTTATTTTTACAAAATTTTTTGTTTGGTTTATGTTTAAAATTGAAATTTTAATTTTAATTTTAATCTAAATAATATTTTAATATAATATTTTATTAGACGGAATTATATATGTTTATTATGGTCATTGTTCTTTATAAATTAATAATGATATTTGCTTTTAACTATTGCAATAACTTACCGTATTTAGATTGGCCAATTTAAACATATGTTTGTAACAACAATTAAGATAATTTTGAGATCCTTTCAATTGAAATTTTATCCCAACTAATATTCAAGATATAAAAGATAATTGTAATATTATAAGATATATTCCCTACTTTTGTGTCAAAATTTATTTATATTTTTTTATAAGAGCTTTTATATTGGTTGATAATTAATTTTATATTATTTATATAATTCTCAAAACTTCGTATAATATATATATTACATTATGTTACAAAACAAACACACAAAAATATTTTCTATATTAAAAAAAAAACACACACACACACATTTGAATAATTGATGTAGTAATATTTAATGTCAATAATATATTTGTAAGTAATAATCATTGTATTTTAATAATAATTGGTGATAATTTTGATATGTAGAATTTTTTTTTTTAAACGTAAAGATTAGCAGCGGCTATTCGAAGAGTGTGCTTTGGATAAACTCCCGATCGAACCTAAAAAAAGTTTAAAACCATTGTAAAGGCTATTTTATTTTTATAATGAATAATATTAATGTGGAAATATTGGTGTAAAGTCCGTCTCTCGTTGATTTTCAAAAAAAAATAAAAATTAATCACAGTTGTATTATATATATATTTATATTACTTTAAATAATTATTTTTATTTAAAATTTTATTTTTCAAAATCTCAAATCCACAACAAAACATCTGCAAACAAACATTACATAAGAATTTTAAATTTAAATATAACTAATAATAATAATAATAATAATTCCATGAGTTTCTTCCCCCTCTACTTCTTCCCCTTCCTTTTACGTTGTGCCGCCTTTCTCCCGGAGACAAATTCGGCCGCCGCCGCCGCCGCCTGCTGAAACATCCAGTGAGTTTGTTTTCTTTTCTTCTTTCTCTTTCTTCTCTTTCTGATTATTTCTCTACTTGGTTCTTCCACTATATATATCAAGGAAATCAAGTTTATTTTAACATTTTTGTTATCTCTTTCCGCATTTTTTTTATTCCACAGTTTCTTCCGCCGGTGGTTGCAGCCGCCGACGATTCGTAGTTCTTTGGCCGAGCGGAGTAAAGGTGTTTTTTCGGTTTTTACTGTGACGAAAAAAAAAAAAAAAAACTGAAATGATTTGTGCCAGTGTAAGCACGACCTAGTGGAAGGGTAGTGTAGGGTAGGATTTGTAGGTTGTGTTATCGCTAAGTAAACACAGCCTATAATTTTGGTGTAATTTGCCATGGAAAACGCACCTAATCTGCCTTTCAAAGTTGGAGGACTGGCCGAAGCAAAATCGTTCCAGCAAGGTTTTCGTGGTGCGTGGTTTCGATGCAAGGTAAATAAGGGGTGTGTTTAGGGCGTGATTATTTGTTTTTTTTGGGTGTATTTGGATTTTTTGGAAGTGGAAAACAATGGTTGGATGCCATAATTTGAACAGACTTTTAGATATTAATGCTTGAAGAACATTTGGCGTTTGCTGATTGTGTTATGTTTGGTTTCACCTTGGAAAGGGAAACTGTGTTTGCGGCATATGTTCACATGTGTTATTTAGGCCTTTCTGGTTGATTAGCTCTTTGTTTTTGATATCTTAATTATGGAAATGCTAATCCTGTTTACATCGTTTGTCTTTTTAAGAATTTATGTTTCTGTTGCCTAAGTGGTTCTCTGTTTTCTTCTCGCAGATCAAAGCCATCGGGGAGAAGAAAGGATCTGCGTCGTGTCTTTTAGAATACTATGATTTTCCCGATGAAAGTAAGAGCCTGCAGTTTAGTTTAGTGAATACTTTTCTCTTTGGTTCTTGAAGGGGTTTATAGTTTTTTCAACTTTATTGGTTATAATTGTTTTTAGATCAATCATCTTTCTATCATTGTTTTAGATCAACTTTATGGTTTTTCCCACCATACTTATCATTTTTGTGGTAGAAATTGTTGTGTTGGTTGGGGGTTTGAATTTTCGGTTTGAGTTTTGAATTATAAAAAAAATTGAATTTGAATAGTTGTTTAATGTGATATAAATAGGTATGGACGAGATGTATTGAATGTATAATTAATTTTTGATATGATATAAAAATAAACAATTGAGGTTTGATTTGATGTTTAGGCAAAAAAATTGATGAATATTAAAAATTTATAGAATCCTCCAACCAAACACATGAGATTCGTTTTTCTTTGTTTGTTTGTTTCTTCTTTTTTTGTTAAACTGCTCTAAGTTCATTTGTACAATAAATTATAGTCTTTGTTTGTTCCTAGTACTTTTAATCAGGTAATGAACACTAGGCTAGAAAAGCATACTTTTCTGAAGATGGTTGGTGTTTTACTGTTCTCAAGGCATGATTTTCTTTTCTCGTTAGAATTTTAAACAAATCTATTTTATGTTTGAAATAAATTTCAAATTAAAGGCTTGTTAGCTGCATCTGAATTCTGAAGCTATTTTGATTCTTCTTCTTCTTCTCCTTCTTCTTAGTTCATTTATTTATTTTGAGGAGAATGAATATTACATAATGCTCATGAGACACCTTTACTAAGTACAGTAATATAGATGAATTTCTGGGTTGACTTTGTTAATTAGTAAGACTAGATGTGACGAAGTTGAAATATGGCAGGCAAGCAAGTTTATATCAAATTTGATTACATATTAATCTTCTTAAAATTCACTAAGATCCAAGCCTGGATTTCAGAACAGTAAAATGCAGTGGAAATTTTGTGCTTGATACATTATTAAGGTTATTTTATTTTATTTTATTTGTTTATTTTTAATGGATGAAGTTTTGGCTCCAGTATTTTATTCATGAAAGAACAACTTGTGAAATTGTCTGAGAAGTGTAGTGAGTGGAACTAACCCTGTAACTAAATTTACATTACCGAAGAACATGGGTGTCGTGCAATAAAGAAATAAAATGTTTTGCCTTACACCGACGCTAATGGAATTTGTGTTCTTGTTTCTAATCATCTTGACATTTTAAATTTTATTCCATACTGATTACACACCGAAAAAAGGGGCAGTGAATTGGTTGTTATTTGTGGAAACAAAGGTCTTTCGGTCGTTATTGGAGGGAGCAAGCAAGTTTGCCACATCTGTGGAACAATTTTGTGCAAGTGAACACGGGAAAATGTTGTAAACTATCTATTGTTTAGTATTCTAGAAGTATTTGATGACAGATGGATGTGACTACTACTAGGCATGTTTGCTTATTATAGTACCTGAGTTCATGTCTTCGTTCCTCTCAAATCATTTTAATATTAACCTAATATTTCTCACTTTGTTTTCTTATCTTTCTGTATTCTTCATTGGCCTTAGTGAGAAGTTCAAAATTGGTGAAAAAAGAAATTATTAACCTTTAGGAGTATGGATGTAGAAGATGAATATGTTCATATATTCCTGCACTTAGAATTTTATGTTTATTAATTTTTCTGAAAGCCTATATATATTTCAATTTTTGTTGGTTCTTTCTCTAGAACAAAAATGGACAAAGCTATATCAAATGCCCCCTCACACTTCGCGAAAGGCAAGAGAGAAATCTAGAGAATTGATTCTAAGGCCACACTATCCAGCTATCTATAGTGAAAAGCAAATCCCTGATGTTAATATGAATTCAGAAGTGGCGGTAATCGTTGATAATTCCTGGAAGGTGGGGGATTTGGTTGACTGGTTTACTACTGGTTGTTATTGGTCTGGAACAATCACAAAATTATTGGATGATGACAAAGCTGTGGTAATGATTTCTTATATTATGTTTACTTGGTGTCTGTACATCTAGCTTTATTTGCTTTTGGCAAAAATGTTTCTGTGAAATTTCAGTACTTAATTTTCATACTTAAGATTACCTCAAAAAAGAAGAGTTAAGTAAGCTGGAACTTAGAGGCAAAGAGGAGAAACTCTAAAGATGTATTTACTTTTAATAACTCGCTGATTGGCACTTTATACAGATTATTTCATTTCCTTCACAATTTACTCAAGTATGCTGTTTTCATTAGTATTTTGGTCAAGGATGTTGGGGGGTGTTATTTTCTCGGGATGTCACCATAATTATATGTATTCTTAAGGCGGGATAACCTGAAATATACCATATTAGAAGTATCCATTTCATGATAAAAATTCAATAAAAAACTTTTAACTCCGTTGGTGCTTTTAATAGTAATTATCATGTGGAAAATAGCAATTAACATGGTGACTAATACAGTTATTTGGTGAGTGTTCTTTTCAGTTGATGCTGCACCCACCTCCCTTTGGCGAAGGTTTAGTTTATGATATTCCTCTTAAGGATGTGCGCCCTTCATTAGAATGGTCTCCAAAGTCCGGTTGGACACTGCCCACCCAGGTCTGTAATTTGTTTTTTAAACATTTTGTAATTGTATTATGGTATTTTTTTGAGGCAAGTATCTTTCAAATTTGTTGTTACCTGATTCATTTCTAACTAGTGCTCAAGGCCCATCAACATTCTTCACATGACGTACTTGTATTCATTATGCTTTGATATTTTTGAATACTTTGTGAACTTCTTACTGTCAATTTTTTTCCATTGAAATGAATATATATCCACTCTTTCATGAAATTCTTATATTTTGTTTGAGTGTACAAATGAGTGCAAAATCTTGTAAAATTCTAGGTTGATAATATGATAGCAAATCTCTTTGATCCAACATGACCAGGGAAGAGTAGTAGAAATTCTTTAGTATAATACTTTGTTTTGAAGTTCTTTGTATGGAGTGAAGGTGACCGACAAATGGGGAAGAGGTGATAATCTACTCGGGTGCTATATTTCTTGCCTTCTTGATTCCTACTAAATAGTACAATTTGTTGTGTTGAGATAATTTGGGCCTCGGCCATTATTAGTCATACTTGTCAGTGTTAGGTGATTTTATTTATATAAGATTCTACTTTATTGTATTAGGGTTGAGATAGATTTATCCAATTTATTTGACCGAACTAAAAATTAATTTCATTTCATCAATGTTATTATTCAATTGAATGGGTTTGGAACATGTGTTTCCAACACTTGTTGATAACTCACTAGTCCTAGATGCTTATATAGCCAGTCGAATGCTAAGACAAAAAATTATTAAATAACCAAGACCTAATTAACGTAACCAGCATCCAAATGGGCTTTTAATACTATCCTCCCTAACATATGATGCTATGCTTTCTTCATTCTCATTAAATACCCCGATTACAGTTGTTTGCATTTGATGATTATAAAGAAAAATGATTTTTCAATTTAATCTTATTTAACTTGGTGAACTTTCTCTTTTATGTATGGGAAATTACATCTATCTTGTTATGGATTGCAGGATACTGACCCAGGCCGCTTCTGTGCTCGGCTTATTAAATTTAGAAATCATGGTATAATCACTGCCTTTGACACTTCAACTTATTAAATATCATTTGTCAAAATTGTTTGGAATTCTCATGAATGTGTGTAAGATAAGTTACACGGCTGTTTGATATATACTTTCCCCTGTAAGCTGATTTCATAGTGTGCTAATTTCGAATCCTTGACTTGCTGTTACATCTTTCATAATTCGACATTCTTCTTTTAGGGCATTATAAAATTTTCCCTTCAGTATTACTTGAAATGTTTTTCCCCTGCTCTATTATGTTGTTCAACTTAGCCAATTTAGTAGTTCTTAAATTCGGTCTAGTATGAATTTTTTGTTTAAGCGAGGATGGTCATATTTGTATTCAATTTTGGTTCCTCTACGATTTTGTGTAACTTAATATGAACATTAACCAGCTTTAGGAACTGTTCTATTTTTCTCTGGCGCCGATATCATTGTTGCCATTTAATCTTTCTGTTTCATTTTACCAAATATGCTAAAGCTAATACACTTAAAAGCCGTTGTTCCGTGTAACGAAATGATGGGATCATATTTAATACCCAATGCATAAAAAGAAATAGCATTCAAAGTTGAATAAAGAGTTTTTTTGTTCTACAGTACATACAGACTGATTTGATTGTTTGATTTCTTAGTAGAACTTTGGTTTTTTTTATATTTATTTTAATTTATCTCTTTTTGGTAGCTCGTCAATAAATTAAACAGTGCCGACAACTCAACAGGTACTGCTGAACTTCAAACCATGGATGCCGAAACTCAGGCTGGAACATCCGTGGGTCCGTCTCTCTCTTCTAGGGCATCCTCGAATTCATTAGCTGTTTCAGATGACCTGAAGAGTATTGGAACAGCAGATATACAGACACAATCAGCAGGACCATCGGTTTCTAAGGACACGGAAGATATAGAGGGAAATACCAAAAGCCCGAGAGGTAGGGAAAGCACCGGAATTGCAGATGTTAATTCTCGACACGCTCCAGCCGAAGTTTCCGAGAAGAACATCCAGTCGAGTAATCCTGGAGCCACGAAAGAGGCTACTCGACATCTCATTCATTCCGATCCATTCGAAGCATCAATCTTGGATTTGCAGGAATGTCTGAATAAAATCAAAAAGCTTAAAAAGGACTTAAATGGACTTTCTTCGTCCGATACTCCCTCGCTGCAATGGAAGTTCGTGGAACCGAGCAGCGTCTCCTCAAAAATGTCGAAATGACTGCTGATAAACCGGTAAACATTTTCTACCCCGGCTCTTTAAAATTAGCAATTATACGCAAGTTTATTACATTAGTTAAATGTTTGTGATGCACATTCGATTTTGCAGATCATCGATGCTTCTCGTAGTTACGGTGAGATTTTTGATGGGCTTATGTCAAACTAAACTTTGTCACATAAACACATTTACATCAGTAGTAGTAAATCTTGATTACATTGGAAGTTTTATCTTCTCCTTTGTCATTTGGATATGCATAATTTTGGATTCTGCAATATATATTATGTGGCGATAGAACTCGAATCTTTCGTACGACTATATTAAATGATCATCTCATCTGATCTTACTCCGATGTTTCGACAATGCAAATAACTGCTTAGGCCATCTCCAACGGGACTGCAATTTTGACGGTGCAGCCCCATAGATGCAGTTTTCAGTCTCTAATCCTGTGCTATTTTTGACATAAAAAAATTGGTGTTTGCTAACATTGTAGCAACGGCATTTTTATGGAGTTGTGTTTTTTTTTTTTTTTGTATATTAATTAATTTATTTATTTATATATATATTTTTTTAAAAAATATTAATTCTAGATATAAAAAGTGATTTAAAATAATATATACGATAAAATATTTGAAGAATATTAGTTTTGGAGTAAAAAATGGAGCTGTGAATTGTAGTGAAATTACTGTAGCAACTGCATTTTTAGAGTTATAATAACATAAATGGAGTTGTTCGGTTGGTGATGGCCTTAACGTAAAAATTTGTGGGGATTTCTTGTTAGGTGTTTGTTTGGTTCGGGATTGAAATTGAGTGTTATTTAATTTTGTCTAAATAGTATTTTTATTGAAAATGGTGAAGGAGGAATAATATTTATTTAATTTAAAATGGTAAAAAAACAATGTCTGAGGTAATTTTTTTTTTTTTTTTTTTTTTAAATAAAAATTGGTAGCTTACAATCATATTCAGATATTTTTTTCATTATCAATTTGCATATTCAGGTGTCTAATTTTTTTAAAATATCCCTTTCTGTATTTTTGGTCGGATCAGATGTTTTAGAACAAAATCATTTTAAATAATGTTAAAAAAAATTCATATACGTTCATGATAAATAATTTATGTTCAATAATACTCCCTTCATCTTTGGTAAAATTTAATAAACTAAAATATATTTAATAAATATAAATCATGTAACATTTATGCAATTTTTTATTTTTATTTTATTTCTCTCTAATAATTTTTTTTTTATCTATATTTAATTTTTTTTATAAAATTATTATATTTTAATTATAAATAAATAAATATATTTTTATTTATTTGTATTATTTTAAATTTTATTATCTATAAATAATATTTTATAGTGTATATATTTTATTAAGATATTATATTTAAAATATTTTTAAATATATATTTTAAATTTATTTTAATTATATATAGTAATTCTAATTTTAAAACTACAAAGAGTACTAATGATATAAAATATAATAAAATAATACTCAAAATCGACAAATCAATATTTATTTATTACTTTTTATTCAACATTTATTTATTACCCTTTATTAAACACTTATTTATAACAAATACCACAATTTTTATTACAATTTTTTCTTTTCATTTACTTTCATTTCTAACCAAATTTCCAAAAATACCCTCAACTACCTCTCACTTTTTCAATAAAATATTTTTTTTTTAAACTCTTTGTCGAATCCAAATTAACTATTTTTAGTAGACGAATGGAGCTAGTCACCCAGCAAAAAACAAATATTATTAATTAATTAAATTTTATTATTATAAATATTGTGTTCTAAATTAAATGAACGAATAAAATATTTCTTTGAATTGTGTAAACCTTTCAACCTAAATAGTTTTAGGGTTTGTACAAGATAGAAAAAGTTAATAATATTCTTAAGTTTAGGATTTGTATAAGATGGAAAAATTAATAATGTTCTTTTCGTTTAATTTAAAAGTATATATTTATTTTTTTGGATGGAATTTAAAAAATAATAATATTTTAAATATAATGAATAAATAAAAGTGACATAAACAAAAAAAATTATTCTTTTTTTATGGTGTAAAAATAATAATGTGATGATAAAATAAATATATTTATAAAAAATAAGATATATTAAAAATGATTATTTTATAATTGAATAACTTAAAATATTAAATATTTTGTAAGTGGACAAGACACAAATGTAGTATCTATAAATACGATTATGTTAAAATGATTTATAAATAGGTATTTTAATATATTTTTAATAACAATAATAATAATAATAAAACGGAAATTTGGTTGGAATTTTCTGAATTTTTTTACTTTTTTAGTATTTTTTTCTGTTAAAAAAAGTGAATTAAATATTTATTTATATTATATTAATAACTAATAAAATTTTAAAAATTATTATACAGAATTCAAATTAAAAACCCAAATTATCAAACAAACACACTATAGGTACTCGTGTAAACTACTGCCCATTGGGCTTGTTTGTGTAATTGAGTAATTGATTATTTAGTACTCATTTCTCCCCGACAGACGTGACAATTTATAATAAGTATAATTAATAGAGAACTAAGAATGTATTAATAAAAATAATTATTTTATAATATAAATAATTATAAATTAAGGTTAAGATAATTAATTAGTTTAATTAAAACTAAAAAAAATAAATTAGAAAATTTAAAATGAGATTAAAGTGTTGTTGATGCAATTTTTCAACAATAAAAAGTAAAATCCGAAAATAATTTCGAACTTAGAATAAAAATCTATTCGTAGCATAAAAAAGTATAATATATGAAAAATTAAAAGTTGACCTCCAAAAGAAATCTGCAAACAAGTAGATTTTTTCTGAGATTTGAAGATTCTTTCTACAATAAATCCAAATCCTTAAATGTTCCTTCAATAAAATGTTTGGAATCGTGTCTGAACAGTTACCCAGAACTCAACTGGCCCAATCGACTGCCTCTGGGCACCTTACTTCTTTAAATGGACGGCCAGTCCCGAACGAATGCTCCAAACGCCCAGCATGCTTCAGACAGACTGCAGGCCGACCGACTGAACCTACCGAATAACTCAACAAATTACCAACCGACTGGTCGCTAGACCAAATGACTACTTAGTCGCCCACTCGGGCGACCACCAATTAGTCCCCTCAAATAACTGAACAAACATCTGTCCAAACGATTCATTAAGCGCCCGATCTTCTCTTATCCGACCTCCATATCAGCCGACCAGCTCAACCAACCGTCTGACCTCACTTGGTCCGACCACGGGCCAACCGACCTCGGAACAACCGACTGCGTACCAACCGAACGCGGACCAACCGATTGCGTACCAACCGAACGCGGACCAACCGATTGCGTACCAACCGAACGCGGACCAACCGATGGCGGACCAACCGACGGTGAACCAACCGAACGCGGACCAACCGACAGTGAACCAACCGAACGCGGACCAACCGACCGGCTCTGTTTGCCTTATCTCCTTAGATGGACAACTGTTCAACAGACTATCCTGAAAAAAACCTCTTAATCAATCTGGCGGGCCCAACAACGGGCCTACATCTCCTTTTATCTTGGACTTTTTATCCTAATTTTAAAATTCATACGTAACAAATGTATAATTATTTTCAAAAAAAGAAAATAACATTGGATGTGAAACGGACAAAAACGACGATGTGGACATAATAGGTGAGACGGAGCAATTAGTATCTAATTAATTAATTAATTATACAAGAGTTTATCAACAAAATTATTTTAAAATTTATTGCTGTCATTCTCCCAACGGCTATTTGTTTTGTGTAACCTGCAAAAATAGACTTGGAAAAAGATTATAATCATAAATTACTAAGCAATTTTATTGTCTGGACATGCAGCAATGTGTTTTTGTCTTATCATCATTTACTTTTATATACTATATTATCATAAAAATATATATATATATATATATATTATATTATCATATAAAATATTATTATTAAAGTTACTAATGAACACAAATATTATTATTCAATTTTGTTCTTATTTTCTTTATAAATTTAAAAAAAAGGAGAATTACAAAAGAAATGAGAATATAACCCAAACTTCTAATTACTTATGCTTCAACTATTTTTTTTGGTATTACTATCAAACCTTTTCTTTTAAGAAAATAAAATACATTTTTATATAAATTATTATATATTTAAATATCATATTAAATATTTATTTATATCACATCAAATATATATTTTATATATTTTTTTTATAAATTTTAAATAACTACAAATTCCAAAATTTTCATATACTCTTTTCGTTCCAAATGTATTTCATCTTACTTATCTGATGAAAAATTTTAAAAATACTGACATTTTAACGACAATAGATGTAACATTCCAAAATGTTAAGTATTTGATGATACAATTGATTTGAGATGAACCAAAAACATAAAATCTGACAATAAATATGAAACATAGTAAGTATCTTTTTTTTTGTATATTTTGTGGGATTTTGTTCTCGATTTTATTTCGTATAAAATTATACTGTTCTAGTCCACTTAACGGTGTGTTTGTTTGGGGATTAGATTTTAAATTCACTATTCATCTAATTTTTTTTCTCAAAAACATCAAATCAAACACCTATTTTTCATTTTTTATATTATACTAAAAATCAATTTTACATTCAAAATATTACGTCAACACCTATTTATATCACATCATACAACTATTCAAATTTAAATTCTTTACTATTTAAATCTCAATTCAAAATCTAAACCCCAAACAAACAAAGTACTCGTTTGTTATTTCAACTCTCCAAAGACAAGCTAACAATTTTATAACGAATCATACTACACATTATAAATATTTTCAAAATTATATTAATACTATTACATTAAATTATACTTAAGTATGAATACATAGCAATACATGCTCTTATTTTATCGTGTATGTACTATTTGCATTAAAAGTGACAAATTTTTTTGGCCTAATTTTTTTTTGCTTTGGATTGTCTGATTTTTATTTTTTTTTATTTTTATATAAGTACACACTGGATAAATTTTCGACATAATCTAATACTAAACAAATTAGGCCCGACAGGCAAATCACACTAAGCGAATTATTTATGACAAATGACCACATCGGGATTTGATCCATAACCTCGTGATCACAAGTCCAATTCCCACACCACCACCGTATTTTTTTTTATAAAATATTATATTGGATTCACAACTTAAATAAAAAAAAAAAATAATAATAAATTCAATATTTAAACATAAAACTAAAGAAAGGCAAGGTATCTCATCAAATTTCATCCAATCCACTAGATCCTACATTTTGTCGCTTTTACAATTCCACATTTTATAATTTATAAATCTCTAATTAAAAAATAAAAAATAAATGCAAAACAATGTTCCATTTTTTGTTGTATATCTTTCACACTGCTCTCTTTAAATACACTGCTACAAATTTCTCACCGGAGCCATCCAAGTTACCACTAATTACACTTGAGCCCCCCAAAAATGGCCGCCGTTTCTCTCCACTCCATCCTCAGCCGGCACACGGCGGAGCCGCCGCCGCAGCCTCTCAACACATGCACCGTCCAGCAGCCACGCGCCTCCCTCAGCCGCCTCCACATGCTTCTCCACTCCGCCGCCGTCTCCGCCGTCCTTTATTACCGGCTTTCCAGCCTCGCCGCCGGCGGAGTTCCGGCGATCTCCTGGAGCCTCATAACTCTCGCCGAGGCCGTCCTCGCCTTCGTATGGATTCTGGCGCAGGCTTTCCGGTGGCGTCCGGTGGTCCGCGCGGCGGCGCTGGAGAATCTTCCGGCGGACGACGAGCTACCGGCGGTGGACGTGTTCATATGCACGGCGGACCCGAAGAAGGAGCCGGTGGTGGAAGTGATGAACACGGTGGTGTCGGCCATGGCGCTCGACTACCCGCCGGAGAAGCTGGCGGTGTACCTCTCGGACGAAGGCGGCGCCGCCGTGACCCTGGATGCGATGAAGGAGGCGTGCGGATTTGCGAGAGATTGGATTCCGTTCTGCCGGAAATTTGGAGTGAAGACTCGTTGCCCTGAGGCGTTCTTCTCTGCTTTCACTGAATCTGAGAGGGAAGTTCTTCAAAACCATAGTCAATTTGAGGTTGAAGAAGAACTCATTCAGGTAATAATTTTCAGTTTCTATATATATATACATATATATATTTATTATTTGGAGTTTCTTCACACAATTTTTTTTTTAATATATACTCAGTCATTCCCACGTAACATGGGTGTATTACTGTAAACACGAGAATTTAGGTAAAGTATAATTAGTAAGTAATTAAGAAATATATTAGTAAAAATAATTATTATTTAGTAAAAATAATTATAGATTAAGATAAATAAATAGTTTAATTAAAATTAAGAAAATTATAAAATTTAAAATGCGATTAAAGTGCATAATTATATTTTTAAAAATAGAAAGAACAAGTTACGGACGAAAATAGAAAATAGGAACAAATTATATGGGACAGAGGGAGTACATTTTATCCTCTAACAAAAGTAAATATTTAATATAAAATATTATTTTTTTATATTAAATTGTTTTATATTTCATATTAAAATAAAAATTTTAAATCAAAACACAAAACAATCAGTAACTGAGTCTTTATATACTTTTTTTTAAAAAAATAAAAATAAAAATAATACACTCTGTGTGTCCACAAAAATATACTCTTCCTCTACTGTCATATTTTCCATTTTTGACATATTATGTAATTTTTTATTTTGAAAAAGTATTTTACATTTTAGTCGTATTTTAAATTTTATAATATATGAATTTTATAATTTTTATTAAATTAATTATTTAGATTAATTTTAATTTATAATTATTTATATTATATTGTAATTAATTTTATTAATATATATTTAATTATTTATTAATTATACCCCTCAAATTCTCGTCTGTACAGTAAACATTACACTATAATTAGGTGGGAGGAAGTACAAATTTTTTTATCACTATAATTTTTTTATTTATAGTAAAACATTTATATATAAATATATATTTAAGTTATAGATTTGCCGATTACTTATTCTAGAAACGTGTCTAAATTATTTATTCTTTTAACTTATTTAAATTATTTTCAAATATCTCATTTTTTATCCCATACGTGACCTGGTGGTTTGGGATATTACTTTTTATCAGTAATTATAATAATTTTTTATGTCAATTAAATTTATATAATTATTTATAAAGAAAAAAATATATATTTCTTTGTAATTTTATTATTTTTTAATAAATAACAGTCAATTTGTTACTATTTTTCTATTTTTATAATTTTTTTAAGAAAGATTTATAAACAAATTTCAAATACAATCAAATGCAAACCTTTTGAAATCTATTTATTCTTATAAAATATTAAATTAATATGTAATTTTATTATTGTTATTATAATTTTTAATTCTAAAAAAATAAACTTACACTAAAAAAAAATAGTATATTTGTAACGGAATTCCGTTTCTAAAGTTTCACGTAACTAACGTAATTTCATCTCTAATTCCGTCTCTAATATCTTTAGTAACGGAAAAAGTGAATTTATTAACGAAAAAATCTCGTTATAAAATTGATAATTTCTTGTAGTGCTATATCTAATCGAAGGGTTATATATATATATATATATATGCAGTCAAAATATGAAACTTTCAAGAGAAATGTGGAAAAGGCTGCTGAGATTGAGATTGAAGATTCAGTGAACCACGATCGCCCTCCTTGCGTCGAGGTACTTTTAATAAATTATTATTATTATTATTATTATTATTATTATTATTATTATTATATATAAATATTTTATTTTATTTTATTTTATTTTATTGATGTATGTATATTATATATATATATATTATATAATATTTAATTTGGAATGAATTGAATACAGGTGATACACGACAGCAAGACGGATGATGGAGGATCAAAGCTGCCGTTGGTTGTGTACGTATCACGTGAGGAAAGACCATCCTACCCTCATCGTTTCAAGGCTGGAGCCCTCAATGCTCTCGTACGTTTAATTTTATTTATTTATTTTTTGCATATGCGCACGCAATTTCATGGCTACTTCAATTTATTATTATTATTATTATAAAGGAAATAAAAGAAAAATGTAGATCGAATCTTACAAACTAAAAATGAAAACATATAATAGGCTCGAAGTTTTTAAAATTTTGATATATTTTAATAATAGTAAAAACTTTAATATTTAATAGTATGATATTTTGATAGAAAATAGATATTAAAATTTGATACTTTTTGTTAATAAAATTATTAATAATAAAAATTTAAAAATATATGTAAATAAAATCGACGAGTCATTTCTTCGAACAAAAGAAGATTACTTTAACTCTTACTCGAAATCTCAATTATCAGATTTTATTGTGAAACACACTTTTTTTTTTTTTTTTTCCTGAAGAATTTGCTATGATATACCCGATCCATGCATGCATAATATCATGACAAATAGGTACAAATTATATATATATATATATATTTGTTAACTCATGGATGATTCTTATTGTAATTTGTTTTGATGTTATGATAATAATCACTTTAAATACCTAATTTCATTATTTAACATAAGGGGTATTGAATAATTGCATCACATGAAGTTAAGTAAACATTATTTTAGACTACATAATAAAATAATTTTCATATAAAGAATTAAAGTTACAGCTTAATTAGTCTATTTATATTTTTTTAAATAAATAAAAAATAAAATGCAACTTACATACATTCTATTCATATAATTGTGAAATAAGTTTGTTACGAGAAATAAAGCATAGGAATAGAAATAAAATTATTTTTTATCATATTCTTTAGATTTAATAAATAAAAATTGAGTAATAATTTATTATTCTCAATTTTCAATTCTCTCATATTTCTATTACCATCATCACATATCGTCTTGGTCAGAGGGTTTGGTAAATCAATAGTAGAATTTTATAATAAACATATTAATTAATGTATTTTTTAGATGATTTAATTTTTGCAATCTTTATATACATTGAATAAATGAAAATGATTTTTTGTTATATATATCAAATAGAAAAATTAATTCTTCAACAATTTTATTCGCTGCTATTATAATTTCCAACTATATTCACCACCGCATATATGAATCACATTTCCTCGCATTGTAGCTAAGAGTGTCCGGGATAATGAGCAACGCGCCGTATGCACTAATCCTAGATTGCGACATGTATTGCAATGACCCGACCTCGGCCAAGCAAGCCATGTGCTTCCATCTAGATCCCGAATTATCGAGCACACTTTCGTATGCACAATTCCCTCAAATATTTTACAACATAAGCCGAAACGACATATATGATGGCCAAGCAAGATCGGCTTACAAAGTATGTAACTTGTAACATTGTTGCATATTCTTACAATTCAATTCATTAAAATCGAGACATTATACTTAGTACAATTTTTTTTGAACATAGACCAAGTATCAAGGCATGGATGGGCTAAAAGGCACCGTTTGCGCCGGCACCGGCTATTTCTTGAAGAAGAAGGCCTTGTATTGTAGTCCTCATGAAAACGAAGGTATCACCTTACAATTTTACGATACTTTGACTGAACTTGTCGCACTTAAGATTTTTTTTTCTTGTGTTGAACAGATGAAGTTCTTCGAGATGTTGAGAAGAAGTTTGGATCCTCAAAACAATTGATTGACTCCGTGAAACACCTTAATGAGACGAGCACGAAGAAAAGAGAATTTACATCTCTAGCAACAATAGATGAAGCCAAGAAACTTGCATCTTGCACGTACGAACAAAACACAAGATGGGGGAAAGAAGTAAGTTTGCAAATCTTGTTTGCGAGAAAACTAAAAATATCGAAGCTTTTGATACTTAATTGTTGTAATGACAGATTGGTTATTCTTACGATTGTTTGCTCGAGAGCACATTCACCGGCTATCTCATGCATTGCAAAGGATGGAACTCGGTTTATCTATATCCCGAAACCCCGTGCTTCCTCGGATGTACTACCATAGACATGAAGGATGCCTTGGTGCAACTCATGAAATGGGCTTCGGGCTTGGTCCAAGTCGGGCTTTCTCGATTCAGCCCGCTCACTTACGGGATGTCGAGGATGTCCTCCCTTCAAAGCATGTGCTATGGCTACTTTGCCTTCTCCCATTTGGTCTCCATTGCTTGCTTGTTGTACGGCATTGTCCCTCAACTCTGCTTTTTCTACGGAATCCCTTTATATCCTAAGGTAAAAACTCTCGTTACATACACAATTTTGAAAATTTTAGCATTATTCATCAATCGTAATTATATATCTTTTCTTACAAAACATCACATCTAATACTAAATTTTTTATTATTGATAAGATTTTCCAAAATGTAGAACTTCAAAAATCTCTGTCTAAATAGAGTAATATCTTAATGGGTGTGTTTGTTTGTGAGTTTGGGATTTTGGGTTTGGATTTTTTAATAGAAAAAATTGAATTTGAATAGTTGTTTGATGTGATATAAATATATATTGATGTGATTTTGAATGTAAAATAAATTTATAATATAATAAAAAAAAATAATTGTTTGATAAGATATTTTTGGAGGGAAAGAAGAATCTTAATAGTAAAAATATGTTCTAAAACCCACAAAAGAACATAATTTATGTATTGTAACGGCGAACATATGTCTTGATTATTCATGTTTTCATACAAGTGATATTTCTTGGTTAGAAGCATTTATTTTAAGTTTTTAACACTATTTACCTGCCGAGGCGTTGTAACTCAACTCTTTACTATTTTTAAAATCTATAAAAATTAATTTTTTTTGTCTAAATAGAGTAATATCGCGACCTATAGTAACAAGCATATGTCTTTAATACTAATGTTGTCATATAGGTGACAAATCCTTGGTTCGGAGCATTCGCCGCTGTCTTCCTATCCTCACTCGGCCAACATTTATACGAGGTTATGTCGAGCGGGGGTTCAATTAGGACAATGTGGAATGAGCAACGGATATGGATGATAAAATCCGTAACGGCATGCCTATTCGGGTGCTTAGATGTCCTAATGAAGTATGCCGGTATGGCCAAGGCCAACTTCCGGTTGACAAACAAGGCTGTGGATCGGGAGAATTTGGAGAAGTACGAAAAGGGAAAGTTCGACTTTCAGGGCGCAAAAATGTTCATGGTGCCGCTAACGTTGTTGGTGCTACTCAACCTTGGATGCTTAGCCGGTGGCGCCAAAGGCTTTCTTGTCGATGGCACCCGGGCAGAGATGGTTGGACAGGGGTTATTGTTGACATACCTTGGCGTCCTCAGCATCCCGATTTTGGAAGGACTTGTGCCTAAAATCGGCAAATGAGGCTGTCGATTGCCCGTTTTGTTTCTTAATTTATGTAAAATTAGGTTTTTACTAAAAGCGCGTTTACTATGAAGAATACAATAAAGTTATTTAGTCATCGCATATTATTTAATATATATAAATTAAATAACTTTTAGTTATTACTTTATGTAAAGAGAGTTTAGTAGTAAAGTGAACTATTGATGTCATATCAATAAATTTTTACTATGATTGTAATTTTTACTTTATACTCTTTCATTTGTAATTTAATTTGTTTTTTATTTCAATTCAACTATAAAAAATAATTGAATTATGACAGCTTCATTGTGAAAAGGCATGATGGAATATTGGCACTAGAACGTCATTATAATATATTTTAAGACAAAGAAAAAGAAATTTAGATGGTCATTAATTAAAAACTGAAGAAAATTAAGATATAAACATTAATTAAAAACTGAAGAAAATTAAGATATAAAATAAGTAGCGCACTCGTATTTGCGGATAAATAATTAATGATTGTGTATTCCTAACAGTTCGAACTTTTGATTATATAAATATATATATATTTGATATGACGAATAATTCTAAAAGTCTAAAACATATGTATTTAATAAAATTGTTGATTAATCGACTGAATTTAATATTGATTAATCAATTAGTAGAAATGGATTAAGCTAAAAATTGCGATAAATAAATAGAGCTGGCCACGGGCATGGCTGCCTGAGCCCACGCTCAATGTCCAAAATTTTGGGCTCTTTCAACTTCTTTACATAAAAAACAATAAATATTATAAATATATGTATAATATTAAAATATTTATATTAAAAATTTTTTGATTATTTTTAAATTTAATTTTTTATTTTAATTTTAATTTGAATATATTTTGATATAATATCTTATTAAAAAATAATATAAATTTTTATTTGTAATAGAAAATGTAATTAAGTAAGAATTTTATTTTCTATTTTTGTCCGGAGTTCATCAAAATTCAAAAATCACCCGAATAAACATATGATACGGTTATCATTATTGGAATGATTAATGTTGGATTCGGCCTAAGAGGTGTTTTAGTGATTAATAAGATTAAGCTAAATGAGAAATTTAGTTAAGATGCTAATGATTCCACGTTGGCTATGACATCAAAATTTGATGTGTTTATCCATGATGATTTATAGAAGAAATCAAAAAGTGTGATTAGCTTGAAATGCATGTATATGATAATTCCAAATTTGAACATATATATTTTTTTTCTTGCAAAATATGTTTATTATTTGTATTTTTGTGTAAAAACTATCACAAATTCTGACTAAAATGTTAGCTCTTCTGCCAACTAGTCTGTTTTCTTCTAAGTCCCAAAAGCCGCGAACTTCTTCCAGCGACGTGAACCCGAGCTATAGAACCTAAAATGCGGCCAGAGACGGAACTACACAGGGGATAGGGCAGCTGACCTCAACTCCTGAAATATAATTTTTTTTTTAGTGTAAAAAATAATAAAATAATATATATTTTTTATTATTATTTTGGCCTCCCTCCTATTTTTCAAATTTTTATTTTATAGTGTAAAAGATAATAAAATTTTTGTAGTTTTATTGATTTATATTTTTAGATTTTAATTTTTTTAGTATAAATTATTGAATTTTATTAAATTTTCTTAAATATTTTTTAAAAATTTAATTTTTTAGCTATTTTTTCCTTTCTTCTTGTTTATCCGGTTGCATGGGGAGAAATCGGAAAAAAAAATATTAAATATAAAAAAAAGTGAATTGATATTTTATCCCCTTCCCCCCCTAAATTTTTAGGGGTAGTTCCGCCACTGAATGTCTTCTCATCCAAACTTCAAGTCCTGCTAATATCAATAACTAAATTAGGGTTTGGGTATGATCCTGAATAAATCGTAACTACTAGTTGTTAGTCAAAATCAACGAGTGAAAATTTTTATGCAAGTAAAATAAAATCATATAAAAGATGAATTGAACTATATATAAGAAATTTGTTGAACCACCTATGGAATATACTAAATCATATATTATATTAATCTATCACTCACAAAATATACATATTTTTATTTTGGATTGCAATTTTATTTTTTAATAAAGGTGACTTTAATCTCAGCCCTTAATTTTAATTTTAAAATTTAATTTAAAGATCATCAACTTAAAACTAAAGGTTGTGATATGATCCAAGACCTTATTAAAATACAATATATTTTAAATTACATGTCAAAGTAAATATTTACTTCTAAAATGAATGGAAGAAGTATAACATAACAATTGAAAATAAATAGGTTTCACTTATCTTGTTTTGATTGAAAACAAAATAATTAAACTGAAATGAAAGGAAAAAAAAGTGATATTTTGGATCGAAATCTCATAAGCAAAAATGTATTATAGCAGTTCCGTAAGGGATTGTCCTATAATGTGGAGAGAGAATTTATGACTGTGAGGTTGTCGGACGTAGTTTACAGGGTACTAGATTTGGTCGATGATTTACCGATTTGTACTTTCGGATAGTGACTGCGTGTTCCTAGGTTATTAAAATATATATATATGTATTATAGCAAAAATTGTATTACTAGAAAAAATATACATATAAATAACAAAGCTATGAAACAATTATATGTAGGAGTAAGAACAATGATTTTAACACAAAAAGCCTCTTAAAATTAATTTTTAGTATAATATAAAAAATAAAAATATATGTTTGATATGATATTTTTAGGGAGAAGAAATAGGATAAATAGTGTATTTGGGGGAAAATCCTCCAAACAAATACATCCTAAATATATTACACATCCGTCTGAACTATTTATGCCAAATGAAAATCAAGAAATAATTGCACTGTAAGACAAGGTATGTAAAATTATCTCGATTACAATTCGATCTTAGACGGTATTCGGATATATCGGATTAAATATTTTCAAAATAATTTAAATTTGATTTTACAATTTTTGAATTAGAATTTAACGATTTCGAATTCATATAATTATTTTATTTGATATTAATTTTATTTTATAAAAAAATAACTTTATATAACACCAATTCACCAAACCTAAAAATTTTATAATTTTATATTATTATATTATATTATATTATATTATATTATTTATATTTAATTATATTAGTATAATATTTTAAATAAATTAATAAATTTATACCATCATAATTCAATTTTAATTGAAATTAGAAAATATTTGAAATTGAATTTGGTCATAATTTTTAATTTTTTTTTTTCAAAAAACCCGAATTCAAATATCCGAATTATCAGTTTTTTTTTTTATGCACATCCCTAGTATAATGTCAAAATATAGTATGCAAAAAATAAAGTGGAAATATTATAAGAAATTTATTAAAAAATTAATAATAAAATAGTGAAAAATTAGTTATTATTTGTTAAAATATAAATATTGAAGTTAAATGTTTATAAAATTATTTATTATAAATATATTATGTATAAATTAACTGAACAATTAAAAAAAAAATTACGAGGGTGTTTGAGAAAGACTTTTTGAAGAGCTTTTAGCTTATTGAACACCTCTTAGCTGTTTGACCAGTCAAAAAATTAATTTAGGTGTTTAGTAAATTAGCTTTTTGAATGAGCTTCTTGGTCCAAAAAACTAATTTTTAAAAAGCTTATCTAGAGTTTTTTTATTTTAATTTTGGTTATTTCTTATTTACCCTTAAAACTTAATTATTTATTTTATACATATAAATATATTTTTATAGCAGTATTTATTAATTATTTTTAATTTATTAAATTATATTTTTATTTTCGTAGATTTAAAATAATTACCATTATTAATTATTACATCTAAATTATTTTATTTGTAAAATAAATAAATTTTTAAAACTAAATCAAATAGAAAAAACAAAAAATATTGATTTATTTATATATATTAAAATAATAATTAACATAATAAAAATATATATACGAAAGATTTATTATTTTATATTTTACATAATTTTAATAAAAAATTATTATTTTTTATTAAAAATAATTTTTTCAAATCTAAATAATAAAAATAAAAATAAATATTTTATAATATTTTTATAATTTTTAATAATTAATAACAAAAATTCTCAAAATTTTCAAACCAAAATGAACAAAATTAAATATTTTAAAAAATAACATATCAATGTTCTTAATAGTCACTTCATGTATAAACAGCTAATGTCAAACAATTATTTTACCAAACATTTTAATAAAAACCACTAATTGAATCAGTTAGTCAAACCAACTAATTGAATAAGCTAAAGCTAACTCACCCTAAGCTAATTGAATTTGTTCGGGGGATTGGATTTCCAATCCACTATTCATCCCATTTTTCTTTAAAAAAAAAATATCAAATCAAGCACCTATTTTTTATTTTTTATATTATACTAAAAATCAATTTTACATTCAAAACATTACATCTAACACCTATTTACATCACATCATACAACTATTCAAATTCAAATTTTTTACTATTCAAATCCCAACTCCAAATCCAAACCTCCAAACAAACACACCCTTAGTTAATGAGAGGCTTGGGAGGAACCTTTACTTGCACTAGATTTTTCCACCGAGCATTGAGTTTTTTAGCCTTAAAAAAATAGATTGTTACGAACTAGTCTATTTGTCCTACATAATTTGTCTTTATTTTTTATTTTCTTCTGTTTTATATAATTTATTTTTTATTTTTCTAGAAATATAATTATACATTTTAATCACATTTTTAATTTTAGAAAATTTTAATTTAATTTAATTATTTAATTATTTTAATTTTAATTTATAATTATTTTTACTAATATATTTCTTAATTACTTAGTAATTATACTTTATCTAAATTTTGTATCTATAGTAATACATCCATATTATATGAAACGGAGGGAGTAATATTTTAGAATTTTGATAAAAAGCCTCCGAACTTGTAAAGAAGCCATCTAAAATTACCCCACTGTCTGCTTTAAGAATAATGTAAATCATTCTAAAATGGTTAATAAACTCAATTAAGTAAAAAATAAATGAAAAAGAAATAAATTTATTGTCCCATAAGTAAGGAATAAAGTTTAATATTTTTCTTTTTATTTTAAAAAGGAATAAAGTACGAGAAAAAGTGTCCCATATGAAAAATTGTTTATTAAATTGATAGTTCTATTAATTAAACTAGGGTAGATAATTTTATTTTAATAAATCTAATCACATGTTTATTATAAAAATTAAAATTCGGTATTGATTAAAATTCGCTACAATAATATCTTAATTAGAGATAATTAATCTTACCTGATAGAATCAATTTATTATTATAATAATACTTCCTTCGTCTAATAAGATCATCTCCAACCCATTGCATTGTACACAAAAAAAATAGCGGGGAGGGGCTCCAACCCACCCCTAAATCCCCCTCCATTTTTGCAGATATCTATAGTGTTACTCCTAGTGTTACTCCATTTACTCCAAAATGGAGTAACACTGTTACTTCACTCCATTTTTGGAGTGGAGTTTCTGTGGTATTTTTTATATTTTTGGTATTTTTTATATTTTTGGTATATTGTGTAATTTTAATTTTTTAGTAGATGATATATAATTTTATATTTTAAAAAGTTGTATGTAATTTTATTTTTTTTTTGAAAAATAATGTATAATTTTATTTTTTAAAAGTGATATAAATTTAGTTTTTGGAAAGTAATATATAATTTTATTTTTTAAATTGATATATAATTTTACTGTTTGAAAAGTGATATAATTTTTATTTTTTTAAAAGTGGTACGTAATTTTATTTGAACTATTTTGTAATGTATGTTTTTGTAATAAATTGTTATGAAATAATAATATTACGTTATCTTTGTTTAATTATTATATCATTCTCTTGATAGCATTTAATTATTTATTTAAAATTATTTTATTTGTAATAGTTATTAATTATAAATGTTAATTTTTATATATGTAATTTTTTAAAAAAAATATAAATTATATGTATATGGATCTAATGTAAAAATAAATTAAAGTTGGGGTGTAATTTATAAATATGAAAAGTTATATAAAATAATATAAAAAAAGAATATATAGGGAATATAGTAAAAATTGGAGTTTATGGTTGGAGTAAAATTACCGTAGATCAACTGCATTTTTATTGTAGCAACTGCAAAAATAGAGTGGAGGGTTGGAGATGGCTAACAAAGTATCCATTTTTTTCATTTTAGTCGTCCCATAACAAAGTATCAATTTCCTCTTTTAGTAATCGTATTATCTACCTAACATTACAAATACCCTCACAACTTACAATATATTACACAAATGTCATTACTTTTATATCACACATACTAACAATGTTATTTTAGTCATTTCTACTTTATTTCTACTATATCCCAATATAATACTAATATACCTAAAACGCGTAAAAAATAATTGGATACTTATTAATGGAACCGGGGAGTATTTATATTAACATTTATATTATTTTATATTTAATCAAACAAAATAAATATCATATTAATTAATCACATAATAATATAATCTATTGAAATAATCCTACAAAATATAGTATAATCTTATAAAGTAAACATTTATATTAACAATAGATGCATTCTACCATTTAAAGTATTTACAAACAAAATATAGTAATTTATTAATAATAAGTCATAATATTATTTTATTATTTTTATATAAATAATGTTAGTTGATATTTTAAATATTTATATCATTTTATCTCAATAAAATATATAAAATATGAATTTTATTTTGTAAATAATAAAATTTTATAAAATACAAATAAATATGGATAAAATTTTTTATATATTGAGGGGATATATAAATAAAGAGGTAATGAAGGATGATACTTGTAAAGAAATTAAAATTTTAATTAAATTAATTTATATTTGTTAAGTAGGTTTAAGATGAATAAATCTATTAAAAATAGTAATGATTATCTTTTATGCGACAAAAAAAAAAAAAGAGGTCATATGTGGCGGGACGAAGAGAATATTTGATTAGTTAGTGAAAATTTGTAAGAGATTTTAATATTTTTGTCCTTTGACTTTACATATAAAGTAATTGTATGTAATAATATATTTATAATTTAAGTTAAAGTTAATGATATTTTAACACTATTGTATAATTACTTTTACTAAAACAGTAAACAGATTTTTTGAGTAAGATGAACGAAAATGATGAAAATAGTAATATTTTGGAGTGAGACAGAAAAAATATATACTCTTCTGTTCCAAGATAATTGTTCCAATTCATTAATGATACAATATTTAAAGAAATAATATTTAATTAGTTAATAATAATGAGTTATAGTATTATTTTATTATTTTTTATGTAATTACTAATATAGATAATTTTAAAGAAAATTTAATATATATAATTAAAAAAATAGAATATGTATTTAAATATTTTAAAAATTACAGCGCAATAAAAAATATATTACTGCATATATTTTTTATTTGTAGAGAATCAAATTTTTTATAATACAAGTAAGTAAAATAAATTTCGATTTATTTATAATTAACATCAATTAATTTTATAAAAAAATGGAGTTTTGAATGTAGATAAAAATATTTTTTATTTTTTGGAGAAATAGAAATAAAAGAGTTTTGATTGAGTCTTATATGAAAATATATATTATACTACATCTGTCCACCGCAATCTATTCATTTGTATTTGACGTAATTGTTTTTAACATTAAAAATATTCTTATATTTGTATAATTTTTTTGTACAAATATCATTATATGAATATTATAAAAAACTAATAGAAGTATTTTTATCGTTTTTTTATTTGTATTATATTTTGATATAATAATTAATATTCAAAAATTAATATTTGAAAAATAAATAGATAAATTGACGGTGTACGGATGTATTATCTTTTATTAATATTGATTGAAAATTATATCAAAACAAAATGATACGAGAAAAATATTAGATATTGGAGTATGAGAAGTATATTTTATCAATTATTAATTTTTAATAAAAAAAATCATTACACCAAAAATATCGGAGTTTGAGGCAAAAATTGAAATCATGACGTCATCACTGAGGTCATATCTGTGAACAGTAACGACTATTGTTCAGACACGTCTTTAGCTTGTCAGTATTATTTAACTTTATTATATAAAGGTTTCTTCTTTTTTTTTTTTTTTTTTTTTATTAATAAATAGATGCCATCCACTATTTTTTAAATCGTAAGAGTAATTTTCAATCTTCACGTTAAAATAATATTTTCTCTGTCCCATATTTATATATATCTATTTACTTTTTATATAAAATTTTTGAAATATTAATGTTATATTGAAATAAAATAAATATAAAGGTAAAAAAACTAAATTAACTCTATTAGTATTGTATTATATAAAAATAATGATATATTTTAAAAAAGAAAATAAATACTTTCTTATACGAAAGATTAAAATAAAAAAAATAGATAAATTATTAGGAAGAGAGCAAGTAATTATTATAATTTTTTTATTTATAATTTTAAAAAATTAAGGAAAAAAAAAAACACAGCTTTTTCAGACCGGTCCCCCAAACCCAAATAGCCCATTGGGCAAATTCACTGTACAAAAATATACATATGTTTAAATTAAAAAATAAAATAAATAAGTATATTTAAATTACAAAATAAAATAAAATTTATTCCTGATAGACCGCATAGAAATGAGCCTCTTTATTATAAAATTGAACTGGCCCGCCAAGTTCCGCATACATACATGTGTATGCATGTTTAATTCGCTGCTCCCGAAGCATCTAAAATCGTATCCTTGAAGGTAATTTGCAGCGGATTGTGGTTGGTTGGATTCAGTATCGGGCAGCACCGTGGCTGGTAATCTTATTGCTTACTGTGTTGTGTTCAATTTTTGTGAATTAATCGGGCATTTGGGTGAGTGTGTCAGTCTGTATGGTGTTTGAAGCAGGTGCAAAATTGGGGAAAGTTTTGGAGTTTGATTAATTAAGAGGAATGGATGAGGCTTCACTTCCGTTGAATGAGCGTGTTGTGATGCTCAAAGATTTAGTAATCAACAGGCTTCATATGCTCCTGAATGGAATTGCTATCTTATCGGTGTTTTACTACCGAGCTACGACTCTGTGGCGGATTATCCAGACCGGAGAGACTCCGGTGGTGGCTTATCTGGTGGTAATCGTAGCAGAAATTGTGTTGACTTTTATGTGGATACTGCACCAAGCATATCGGTGGATACCTGTTAGGCGAATCGTGTATCCGGAGAGATTGCCGGAGGATGAGAAGCTTCCGCGGGTGGATGTGTTCGTCTGCACCGCAGATCCAAGTAAAGAGCCATCGCTAGGGGTGATGAATACTGTCATATCTGCTATGTCGCTCGATTACCCTCCAGATAAGCTTGCTGTTTACCTTCAGGATGATGGAGGGTCTTACGTCACTCTCAGTGCTGTTCGTGAGTCCTGGAAATTCTCGAGGGTTTGGATTCCGTTCTGCCGGAGGTATAAATTGAAAATTAGGTGTCCAGAAGCTTATTTTTCGGCTAAGGAAAGTGCCGATGAGAAGTTCATCGGAAGCAGCGAGTTCGAGGCTGAGAAGAAGCTCATAGCGGTTTGTGGCGTAGCTTTTACCTTTAGAGGAGACGGTTACTGCTAATGGTATCAATGATTTGAGTACTTGACTTTCTTCTCTTTTGATTTTTGTGTGCAGGAAAAATTCAGAGAATTCCAGAAAGTTTTGGAAAAGAACTCAGTAAATGCAAGCAGCTCTGTTAGCAGAAACCATCCACCTACTATTGAGGTAGAAGCCTCTTTGTTGGCCTTAATTTATTTGTTCTTTTTCTAATGGTCTTAGGTGATTTGTGGAGACGTGTGAATGGATTGATTTTTTTGTCACTTGTTCTTATCATATTAGAATTGGTTTTCACTGCCTTTTGTCAGTTGATTTCCATTTGAATACGTTGTATTAAAACTAGGTCTTAATTTGCAAATGAACAGCTCAATGCCTATGTTAAACTTGATGGGGAAACTTGAGATCATTGGACTCCATGAAATAACAGTTTTGGTTGTAATTGCAAGTGTTTTTGTTGTCTGGAATTAATGTTTAACTCAAGCATTTGAAAATGGTGATTAAGAATACAGAAAATGTTTGCAGGGGAGTTGTCAAGAACATGTGTTTTTACTGTTTTTGTTGTCTGGAATTAATGTTTAACTCAAGCATTCAAGAATGGTGACTAAGAATACAGAAAATGTTTGCAGGGGAGTTGTCAAGAACATGTGTTTTTACTTCTGAATCAATTGACTTTCATTACAGGTTATGACAGATGAAGATCCTGACCTAAAGGAGATGCCTCTTCTTGTATATGTCTCTCGGGAGAAAAGGCCTGGTCATCCACACCATTTCAAAGGAGGAGCACTCAATACTCTTGTAAACTTCCGTTGCACTTTAATGGCTTTTTTTGAGGTTTCTTTTGTCAATTTTCTAGGTGGAAAGAAATGAATGAATACCTTTCTCTTTTGAATAACTTGAATAGAACCTAATCACTAATTTCACAGTTTCATACATGCTCAAGTTTAAATACTGTTTTAGTAGGAACTCCATTATTGCTTGAATGTCTTTTTATGTTGTTTCTTTCTATTCTCTCCCTCATAAATCTGAATTATAATCGAAAGAAAATGTTCTGCAGCTCCGAGTATCTGCTTTACTAAGCAATGCTCCATACTTTTTGGTGCTCGACTGTGACATGTACTGCTACGATCCATCATCAGCTCGGCAAGCTATGTGCTATTTGATCGACCCAAAAACATCACCACAACTAGGTTGGGTTCAATTCCCACAGAAATTTCGTAATACCAGCGAACATGATATCTACGATGGACAGCTGAATCAAATTTGGGTATGATCAATGATCTTCTACATTTTCCACTCTTAATAAACATCAAATTTCAATTCCTTGTATCAATCTAACTTATTGTCTGAAAATATTCCAGAGAGAAGGAAAAGGCTACGATGGGAGCCGAGGACCTAACATATATGGCTGCAATGCTTACATAAAGAGGGAAGCCATATATCGAAGTGACAAACTGAAAAAGGGTAGAATTCTTTACTAATCAAGGATCTTTAGTAATTGTTTTTATCTACAATCCAAGTACTTTGTTTTTTCTGTCTAGATGTTGATGTCAGCGAGCTGAAAAAGTCCTTTGGTGCAAGCAATGAGTTCATAAAATCGCTACTTCCAAATTTCACACCATTGTTGGCAGAAGACAGAAAGCCCTCTCCTACATTAGAGAAAGAGCTCCAACTCGTGGCCTCGTGTACTTACGATTCTGATTCGGAATGGGGAGATGAGGCAAGTGTTAACTGTTAGACTTGGATGTTTAAATACCAATCAATCCAGTTTTTTTCGAAGAGCGTCTTAAATATTAGGTTTGTTGAATTTGCAGATTGGATATAAGTATTTTACCGTTGTGGAGGATGCAATCACGAGCTTGATTTTACACTGTAAAGGGTGGTTTTCGGTGTATCTTGATCCTGAGATACCGTGTTTTTTGGGGTCATGTACTACATGCCTTACAGATATGTTAGCTCAGCAGACGCGATGGGCATTTGGTCTAATGCAAATGACCCTTTCGAAGTATAATCCACTTACGTATGGGCCATTGAGAATGTCGATTTTTCAGAGCATGTGTTATGGTGCAGTTGTATTCGACGCCTTCTTCAGTATTCCCTTTTATGGCTTAGCCATCATACCTCCAATCTGTCTGGTTTACGGCATTCCCCTGTATCCGAAGGTGAGTATGCTAAAGAAGCTTAAAGACATTTATATTTAAAGTTCATGTCGCCTATTTTGGATTTGATTTCATGCTTTTTACGTTGTTTTGTAGGTCTCGGATCCCTTTTTTATTGCATTTGTTTACATCTTTCTGTCAACACACCTCAAGCACGTGCAAGAGGTATTGTCCTACGCAAACGCATCCGTGATGAATGCTGTGTATGAAACGAGGGCGTGGATGATGAAGTCGGGAGTTGCTTTCATGTATGGACTATCGAATGCCATCTTGGAGAAATTCGGTTTGCATGAAGGAGGGTTCTCTCTTACAAACAAGGCGGACGATGACGAGCAGGAGAGGCGTTACAGGGAGGGGATATACGACTTCCAAGTCTCGCCTATGCTAATCATCCCGTTGTGTACTCTATACAATCTTAACTTAGCTTGCTTGGCTATTGGATTGATACGGCTTCTTCAGAGATACGACGAGTTCTTCCTTCAAGCCTGTCTCTCGTTCTACGGCGTCGCCCTCAATATCCATTTCTTTCAAGGTATGTTCCTTCGAACCGACACTGGCCGTGTCTCTCCTTATGTCACTCTGCTCTCTATCGCCGTAGCGGCTATCATATTCTGCATTGTGTCTCTTCTTCTTGTTTAGTTATCGGGAACGATAAGATTGCATAGTAGATGTTCGAATTTAAAAGAACTTTCTTATTCTTGATGTTACAATATGAAACTGAAATTCTCTATTTTATTTACAAATAGCAATCTTACAAATATCTTAAATTAGGCAATTTGAGTTTGTCAACAAAGATTGAAAATAATGTAGCCGTGATTTTCAATGTCGTTACAGTTGAAAATTAAGCAGGACTCTCATTGTCGTTAGAATCGAATATAGAGACCTCAATGCCATTAGAGTCAGAAATATGACCCTCGATATTGACAGAGTCGGAAATAGAACTTTCTCATCAAAGTGACCTAACAACACGGTGAAGATATATGCATTAAGAATTATATCAACAAATACGGTAAATAAGTTGAGATATGAACATAAAATTCTCTACTTCAATAATAAAAACTCGCAGTCATGTATTATTTATATAAAAATATGTCTTACAAATATCTTAAATAAGGTAAATACTATAAATGTAATACTACCTTCGTCCTGGTCCAGCTCTAAGGCTATCATTTATTTTATTATGAGTTGATATTTGAATATTAATTATTATTATATAAAAACATAGTGCAGATTAAGGGAAAAGAGCAAAAATACTTCTATTAATATTTTATAATATTATTATAATAACATTTATATAAAATATTATACAAGTACGAGCTCATTGCATTTGACAAACATGAATAGTGATCCCAGAAACAGAATACTAGCGGAGATTACAACGGACAACATAGTAACAGCAGGTGAAATCCTCCCCCTGTCTTTCCTCATTACCATTCCATCAAGCAAATGGTAATTCAGACACACAAACCATGGAATGGCAGCCTGTGCAAACATCTCCCTGCCCCACTCTTCTTAAAAAATTCTTACAGAGGCAACCAGAAAAGCCACCGGATTGACAATGTATAGGCTACACAATGGTGCCAGCAGCTGAGACGATGTCCGGAAGTCGTATACGCCTTCCTGGTAGCATTTCGCTTCCTCTTCATCGATCACTTTGCTTGTTATCGAAAAATTTGCTTCTTGCAGGCCGAGCCGGTCTAGGACAGCGTTGAGAGTGGCATATAAGTAGCACGCCCCGCACTTCATCATCCAGACGCGCAGATCATACAGCGCCGTCATGAATGGGCTGCCGTAGGAGACAAAGATGAATGCGAAGACGAAGAAGAATGGATCTCCCACCTGCAAGAAATATGTCGTCGTGAGTAAGGTCTAAGCTCGAAATATGGAATGGCGACTGTAAATTTACCTGGGGATACAAAGAAACGCCGTGGAGAAGACATAGTTGGGGGACGATTGCTAAGACATAAAATGAAATGGCGTAAAGAGGGTCGAGCGTAAGCCCCGCGTAGCTCATGCTTTGAAAGATCGGCATTCTACTTGTCGAGTTTATCACCGGAGAATCTCTCGACACTCCCAACAGCAGTAGTCCTAAGTTCAGATTCATCGTGCATGTCCCCAAGAAGCATGGCCTTTTCGGATCGAACCAAACCGAAATCCATCCCTTTCTGTGCAGTTTAAGGCTGTTCAACGAGTCTTCGACGACGCTGTTGTATCCCGATCCCACCTGCGCCGGAAAAACTGATAGTTAGGACAGTAAAAACCGACAAATCTTGTCCAAGTTTCTCGGAGCTTGCCTCATTGCCCCCCTCAGTGCCATCGTCCTAAGTACAAGATGCGACGAGTTGTATCTCCTTCTGTAGCGCATCGGAGACCTTCCCTTCATCTCTCGATATGCTCGGTTTGTAGCTTCCATACGTCGATTTGATTAGCTCATGGCTCGAACCGAAGTACTTCCTCAGCAGGCTCAGATCAGCATCTGGACATAGTAGCGAAAGTTAAGATTGTCTCGACGAACTTGTGAATTGTGAGCTAAATTTAAGTTCAACGGCCAAGCAAGTACCCTTTGGAACTTTGTCGATTCCATATATCGCTTCCCGTCTCATGAAAAAGTTGCAGCCCGTTATCGTCGGACCTCGAATTCCATCCAAGCCTTCCCATTCCCTCTGAGACAAGACAACATAGCTCGAACATTCGATAGCAACAAAAGTTTCACTAGATGGATACGAAACGTACCCAATAGTAGAATAGGTTCCCATCGTAGATATTGTGCGGACTTATGTTATGAAAATGCTGCGGGTATTGAACCCAAGCGAGCTTCGGGATATATCCGGGTCGAAAAAGAAGCACATTGCTTGGCGGGCTGCGCTCGCGTCGTTGCAGTAGTGGTCGCAGTCGTTGCTGATCACTGCAGAAACTCTAAGCTGCAACCATTTGGAAAGGTTCAAGAAAAATGCAGCTCGACATTGATGCGATTCAATCAGAGCTCGATTTATTTACAAGAACATTGATGGCTCTGGCTTTGAAGTGATGAGGATGCGACGGCCTTTACATTGTCATTGTCAGTCGCGTCGCTTATAATCTGTTTTACAATTGCAAGAACCTCGATCAGTCAGGCATCGATGTATATTGTCGGGGTGTGTGATACTTAGTTTAGTATCGCATTTTCAACCTTAATGATCGGCGGATGATCTCTGCTGACAGAAGTGCCGAGAGTTTCCTTATTGGCGTCGTCGTCGAGCCTTTCTTTGAATTCACCGTACTTCGCCTGCTAGGATCGATGCTGATCATCGCGATCGAATGCTAAATTGTGTTAAAACAAAAGACGAAGATATACTTCTCGTCTTTATTATTTTGAGCGTTTTAACTTAATAGCACGTGAAGAGTTCCCAATGTATGCATAATCTTAACATAGAGACGAAGGACAAAAAAACACATGTTTTTATTTAAACCTAAGTATGTACTATATGAATATATTCTTTGACATATAATCATGTACTATCAGTATTGTGCTGAATTTTATGATTCAATATAATAATAGTGGGCAAAGACGAAACATGGTGATTTACTCCTGATGCCTCTAGGTCATTTGTCATACATAGTTCGTGTACGCCAATCGGGGCACCTGTTTATCACCTGGTGCTTCTTACAAAACAGAATTTAGGTGGCGGCGGCGAATCTCCAGGCTTCCTTCATAGCAGCAAGAGTGAGCGGCGCGCCACGACATAGGCACTTGGAAGGGCGGTGGAGGAGCCATAGAAAGGAAAGGACAACCTCGGAGAGGAAGACAATGAGGTAAGTGTTGGGGACTCCCGCTTGCGGTTAATAATTAATAACCGCATTTCCCTAATAATTCGAACTTTTAGGTAAGATAATCATTATGTATTCCAAATAGTACGAGAGCCTCGAGTTCGACTTCCACCGCGTGGATAACCAATATATAGCAACATTCTTATGTATAAATTTTTGAAGGATACTAATGTAGCTCATTAGCAACATATTTATTCAGACTTCATGAAGCCTTCTAGAAATTGAACATATTTAGCTTTCTCTGTATTACCATGTTCGTTCTCTCCATTTTATACCATTTTAATTAACTTCTTCAATATTAAAAAGAAACATAAATTAATTATTTAACAAACTAAAGAAAATATGGGATTCATCCATCATTCATCTTCCTCATTGTTTGTTCTTGAGAAAATTGTGTGTTGTGTATGTTTGGTGTAAATTCTTAATTCCAAAAGAAATCTAAAGGAAACAAACATTATTTTGTTCATGTTTGATTGATTTTTGTTCTTTGGAATCGAATCCAATAGGCTCGAAATATTTGAGTGGAATCCAACGAGGGGAAAAAAAATTTTAAAAAATTGTAAAACATATAAACTTTAGAAGACATAACATTATTATTTTTTTGTCAGAAATTTTAAGAAAGTTTTTAGAACATATAAATAGTAGAAAACATAATATTATTTTATTTTAAAGAATTTTAAGAAAGTTGTAAAACATATACATTGTAGAACAAATAACATTATTTTTATATTTTTTCAGAGATTTAGAAAAGCCCTAGAACATATAAATTGCAAAAAAATATAATTTTATTTTATTTTTTTTTCAGAGATTTAAATAAATTGTAGAACATATAAATTGTAGAAAATATAACATTATTATTATTTTTTAGAGATTTAAAAAAATTGTAGAATATGAACATTATTTTTTCTTAAATTTTTATAAAATTTATAGAACACATGCATTAGAAATGTTATCCACTACTTAACCACTTGTACACAGTAAAGAAAATACTATCCTTCGTTCCTTATTTAATTCATGCATTTGGTTTGTGGCACCATATTTAAGATACTAGAGTTTAGTCAATTATTAATTAAATTGATTTATATTTTTTTTAAAATATATTTAATATTGATAAATTTACTAAAAAATAAAATAAATATAAAATTAATTTGTTTTACAATTAAGTTTTTTAAACTTGAATGTGTATGAATAATAGTCAATACAATGATATATATTACTCCATAAGTCTATTATTATTATTATTATCTCTATTTAATAGCTTTACTGTAACACCACAAATCATAAAAATATATGTATATATATTCTAGACACTCTAATCAATACTTTACCCAAAACTTGCTACAAACACACTTCATGCTGATCCTTTTAACTCACTAATGTGTTTAGCAAATACTAAACTAATATCAATAGTATCAACCAAGTATTTAAACACACACTTTAAAACATTCCAAATAGTTTTAACTCACTAATGTGTTTACCAAATACTAAACCAACATCAATAGTATCAATCAAGTATTTAAACATACACTTTAAAGCATTCCAATGTTCCACATCCGGATTAGCCATGTATCTATTCAAATAACTAAAAGAATACGCTAAATCAGACATAGTGCACACCATCAAGTACATAATAGAACCTACAACACTAATATAAGGAACATTCAACATGTATTTCACATCATTTTTAGATTTTGGGCATTGATTTTTAGATAAAATGAAATTAGAAGCGAGGAGACAACAGAGAGTTTAGCATCAGTCATGCAGAATCTATTCAAAATTTTCTTAATGTATGAAAACTGATTTAAAAACAACATGTTACCTTGTCTATTCCTAAGTATATTCATACCGAGAATTACTTCTGCATCTCCTAGGTATTTCATATTAAATTTCTTGCTTAAACAATCATTCACATGATTAATGGTTTCCAAACTAGGACTCATAATCAACATATCATCGACATATAATAGCAAGAATATGGGATGCTCACATGCTATTTTAAAATACAAACAATAATCAAAATTGCTTCTATTAAATTCCAAAGATTTCATGCATTCATCAAATTTTATATTCCATTGCCTAGGGGACTGTTTTAGTCCAAAAATGAATTTCTTTAAAAGGCACACATGATAAGGATTAATTTTATCAAAAAGGTTTTCCGGCTGTTTCATGTAAATTCTTTCATACAAATTACCATGTAAAATTGCAGTTTTTACATCTAATTGTTTTAATTCCCAACTGAAATAGACAACTAAAGCAAGCATGAGCCTTATAGTAGAATATTTAACAATAGGAGCAAAAATTTCATTGTAATATATTCCCTCAATTTGTGTAAACTCTTTAACAACTAATCTTACTTTAAATCTAACTCCATTTTTATCTTGTTTTACTTTGTAAAGCCATTTACAATCAACAACAAAACTGTTAGCTAACTTTGGCATCAAAATCCAGATTTTACTCTCCTAATAATATACCAAAATGCCTCGTACGAGTTCCACGCCGGAGTTTCCCCGCCGTTGCTGCCGTCTGCCGGAGTTGGAACCGCCAGATTCGGCTTCCTGAGTTCTGGACCCGCCGGAGACTGTCCGGGTCGACCCGGGGAGTGGTCGTTCTGTTGCAGGCTGTTGTTGATCCGACCCGGGATGTTGGCTCCGAGAAAAGTGCGGCGCCGGTTTACAGGCTGACCGTTTTTGAACCGGGTACGGATTATTGGGCGCGGCTGCCGGCGGCGCCAGGGTGCGTCGATGGGCTGCCGATGTTCTGCAGGATCGCCGGCGTGGGGCATGGTGGTCATCGGCGGGTGGAATCCGGCGACCGGCGAGGTGTCGAGCGGCGTGCTTGTGTACGACTTCGTCGGCGCGCCGCCATGCCGGGGTGTCGGCGATCGTTCTTTGCCTGCGCGGGGTCCGATTTGGATGATCGGACGGTGTACGTTGCGGGAGGGCACGACGGCGACAAGCAGGCGTTGAAGTCCACGCTGGCGTATGACGTGGCGGGCGACAATTGGTCCGTCCTGCCGGACATGTCGGCCGAGCGCGACGAGGTGGAGGGGGTGTTCCACTGCGGCAAGTTCCACGTCATCGGGGGTTACGCCACGTCCGCGCAAGGCCGGTTCACGACGAGCGCCTAGTCATTCGATCCGTCCATGTGTCAGTGGGACCCGGTGCAGGATGACTTTTTAGATTCTGCCACGTGTCTGAAGAATGTATCGGGCGATGGAAGTGGGAGCCTCTTTTGGTGCCGTGGTGCTGACGTGGTTAGCCGAGTGGGAGTGACATGGCGGAGCGTGGGTGAGGTGCCAGGTGAGGTGCGTAAAACAGTGTCGTTTGTGACAGCGTAGCAGGGAAATGTGTTAGCGATAGGGTCAGATAGGTTTGGTGGGGCCCACAAGAGTTATGTGTTGAATTTGAAGAGTTCAAAATGGGAAATGATAAGGTCAAATGAGGAATTCTCAGGTCATGTTCAATTAGGATGCAGTTTGGATCTGTTCAAAAAATAAAATAAAATAAAATAAAATTGACAGAATTACTCAACACATATTTATTATTTATAATATCTCAATATACTAAAATTGTCACACTTAGCTACCACAAAACTGAAATCTCACAAAAACAGGCAACAAGGTTAGGAATGTTACCCACTGCTCCGCAACTATTCTTTGACTTTTAACCTGTAAAATCGTTTCAACTGCACACTTAATACACAGATTAGTAAAGTTTGGATGAATCAACAAGGAACTACACAAATCAACCAAATAAGGATGATTTCAAGTCATAATCTCCTATAGGGTCTATCTTAGTCCTAATCAAGGAGATCTAAACTTTACGGAAGTGAAAAACACCTTTAAAAATCAGTTTTCACTTTGACAGAAAAGTAAACAACCAAGATTTCGATAAAACTTGAGATTATTTACACAAAACCTTCGGATTTTACAGAGAGAACTAGGTGTTCACTCCAGGAACTCGAAAAACACAATTCCAGTAAACTAACAAGCCCTAATAGCTCTTATACCACTTGTAATCGAAAATAGGACCTAGCGCTTGCAGTTTAACAACAATCAAACACATATGAACCAAAGAACATCAAATCTTTTATATATTCAAAATCGACGGAGTTCGGACTCAATTTACCCAAAGTTCCAACCGAATAGCCACGTATACACACAACCTCAACCCAAACACTACCGACATCCACAGAAACGCACAATCAGCGAGATCAACAACCTAATCGAAAGAAATCTCAAGATTCTAAGCCTAAATCATTGCGGAAAATCAATTCACACCACGAAAAGTACATAAAGGCATAATCGAGAAATCAAACCGAAGAACAGCTTTAGGACAAGCTGTAATACAACCACGATAGATGAACTTCAAGTTCCGATGGCTAAACTCGCCGGAATGCCAAGAACAGGTCGATCGCGTTCGTCGGGGAAGTTAGGGCTCCATAGAGTGAAATCGCGATATGAAGGAGTGATGAATCAATTTGTTTAGCGAACCTGGGAAACCAATATATATTAAAACCCCTTGGACCGGTTTGAGGGCGGTCCAGGGCGGTTCAGGCCAAACGAACCCATCATCCAATTCATCACTCAATCGGATCGAACCGCGGGCACAGGATCCGGGTTTCAATAGGCTGGGTCAGGTCGAAGTGTAATATGCACAAAACATCACAATTATCAAATGGTCAATCAACGGAGCAACGGCTCGTCTGAAGAACACTCTAGTATGATTTGCTCGTCGGGCCTAATTTGCAAAATATTAGGTTCGATTAGGGGTTTATCTAAGTGTACACTTTCTAATAGCGATTGCGAATTTCCATGTTATATATAAAAAAAAGTATGTTCTAGTAAAGGTAGTCGCAATTATCAAAATCTTAAATCTTGCTCTTATAAGCGTCCTCCCCAAGAGTGTACTCAAAATTTATATCCCAATATTTAAAAATTAAAATCTTAGAACCAAACAAACTACGGAGTGTTTTGAAATTATCAAAATATTATGAAAATATATATGGAGCAATTCTATATGATATATGATAACAATAAATTATTTACAACTCACTCCGTTCCAAAAGTATAATCTCGTTGTGTTGGACACGAAATTTAAGAAATATTATATTAATAGTTGATAAAAAGTAAGAATTAATGACTTTTTTGCCCCTGTGGTATATTAGTGTAAAAAATAGTGACAATTGTGTAATAATAATAAAAAAAAATAGAGATAGTTTTATGGTGATATGATTATTTATGAAAATGAGACTGAGACAGACAAAAATGATAAACAAGACTATTGTATTGAGACGAAGTATATAAATTATCTTTCACTTTTTCTTTTGGTTGTTTATTTTTTTTTAATGTGGATCCCACAATTTAAAATAATATAATAATAAAAAAAAGGACGGGGTGTTGGAGTGTAGAAAATAATAATAATAATATAATTTATTTAATTATTTTAATAATAAATTTTTTTAATGTAACCACAATTTAAATGTATAAAAATGTGATATTTTTGTGTTATTTTTTTTAGATATATGTATATTAGAAAGTAAATATATTGAGACGGTAATAAATTAAATTAATTGATATAAATATATATTATTCAATATAGGATAAACTAGTAGATTATATATTGTTTTTTTTTTATTTCCTTGGTCTTGATTTTTATGTTATATTGTCTGGACATGAAAGACTAAGAAATAACGATAATAAAATTATGGTGGATAATTTTTTTATTATAAATATATTATGCATAAGTTAATCGATAAAAAAATATGCCATAATTATTCCGAATAGAAAAATTATTTTATAATTTAATTATAATAAAATAACAGTGACAAGTTAATGAAATTTAACTTTAAAAATTGCTTATAAAAATATGAATAGACACCGCTAATCATATCATATGTCATATATTTATCATATCATCTTATATTCATATATATATATATTTGTCAGAGAACTATCATAATTTTAGAATTTTTTTTTTATTTTTTAAATAATAACTTTGAATAATTAGTTAAAATTTGTTAGGATAACAATTAATCTAACAAAATTTAGATTTATCGAGATAATAAATAACAAAAATATAGATAAAATTAGATTTCGTATATCTATATATACATTTGAGAGATCAAGCCAAAATTGCCACACAAAAAAAATTATTATGAAAATTTTGTCCATTTTTCATAATTCATTGCATTTTCAATCATACGGTGAGATTTTTTTATTAGATATCTATAGTTCAATCCAAAATTTACAGAACAATTTTCTACTTTGGGAAGGACAACGTGTGATTTTTTTTTATCTTGATTTTCCACGTGAAAAATTATATTTTTTTTTATATTTTATTTATGCATATAATTTGTTATTGTTTAAAAAAAGTAAAAAAATTTTCACATGAAAAAATATCATTATCTCTTTTATATATTATTTATGGATTAATTTCTTATCTTTTCTTATATAGTGAAATTATTATAGTAATTTTTTTGTTTAACTTATAAATTTTAAATTTGATTATACAAATATGTTTACTAATAATATTTTTATTATTATTATTTTTTAGAGAAGCAGAAAATAGAAGAAGAAAAAAAAAAGAACGATCGAGTATAGTATTTTATTTGTTTGTTTGTTTGTTATATTTTATTTTATTATGTATAATAATATTAAATTAATTTTAATGTTGTATTAATCGATTCCTTTTAATTCTTATTATATATGTATTTTACTAATTTATTTACTTCGGAGTATAATATTCTAATATTTTATTGTTATTGTATATGTATTTTTTAAAATTATCTATTGTGTTATTTTTAATTTATACTAATATAAAATATTTTTTATTCTTATTGTGTATGTATTTACTATTTTATTTAGTTTCTAAGTATAATGTTCTAATACTCTATTATTATTGTATATGTAGTTTTTAAAATTATCTATTGTGTTATTCTTATTTTCTACTAATAAAATATTTTTCATTCTTATTAATTATTTATTTTTTCTAATTGATTTGATTTCAATTATTATATTATAGTATATTTTTTAATATTTTAGATTATGTTTAAATTGTAATTTTTTGATTTGAGAAAATATTTATAGAAACCATAAAGAAAATTATTGTAAATTTTAATATATATATATATATGTATATATAAATATTTTTAGTTATTACTTTTATTCTTATTGTCTATGTATTGTTTAATTATACATTGTGTTATTTTTATTTGTTACTAATCAAATTTTTATTCATTATTATTTGATTGATTTGGTTTTGAATATTATTTTAAAATATTTTTTTCCCTAATTTTGAAGATTATATTTAAATTTCGAGAATATTAGAGAAATTCATACAAAAAAATTAAGATAAATTTTAGTAATTTATAAAAATTACTATATTTTAATTTTAGTACTTTTATTTTTATTTTATATGCATTCTTTTATTTGTTTTTTCGTTATTTTATTTTTTAATAATCAATTCTTATTTATTCATATTCTATATGTATTTTTTTTAATTAATTTGGTTTAGAATATTACTATTTTAATACATTTTTTTTTGGTTGAAAATTGAAATTATATTCAAACTTCGAGTCTTTTATTTTTATCTAATACAATTTGTTAATAAATATTTTTAATCCAACTTATATTTGCCTTCACTTTTAAGTATGAATTTTGTAATTTATAATTTTTATTACTTAATACTCTGCAATATTTATTTTTACTTTTGTTAGTGTATTAATTTTTGTTTTTGTTTTTGTTTTTTTAATATCGATAGATATGAATTTATTTCAAAACTTATTGTAATGTTTTATTTACTAAAATTGTAAATAAATATTTTAAATCTAACTTAAGTTTGAATTTAAAATTATATATATTTTATTTGATTTATGATTTACTTAATATTATTTGTTTGCTTTTCTTTACTATATATATTATTTAGTATGTTGTTTGAAACATATTTTTAACTAAAGGCTAACAACCATATATAAATAACAAATGACGACAAACTTTTTTCAAATTTATTTTAATTTTTAATTTAAAAGTGATTATGAATAATTATTTTTTATCTCTATTATATTTGAGTTTAAATTGGAATATATATTTATGAAATTTTGATTAGCTTACTTAATATTCTTTATAGTTTTTTTTTATAAATTAATTTTTGTTATTTTCATACAAAATTTTATTATCAAAATTAAATTTATTATTTATATTATAATATTAAACACAATTTTTATAATTAGCCGTGCTATGCACGGGTAATAGGCTAGTAAATAGATATTGCATATTACTTATATTTACCTATTTGCTTATAAATATATAAACATTTATATGAATTACATATATTATTATTTTTTTATCTATGTATTTGTCCACATTCACATACTTATATATTATTACTACAGGAGCCCTGCTATGCAGGAAATAGTTATATATTTTATTAAATTATAAAATTTCATTGTTATTATTAAATATATAATATTTTAATATAAAAATTATTTGAATAAATTAAAATATTTTACACACTTCAATTTTTAATAATTTAAATATTGAAAATTGATAGATTTTATCGGTTAAATATAAATATTGCAAATTTTGTTTATTCATATTTTAATAAGTAATTTTTAAAGCCAAATTTTATTAATTTGTCACTGTTATTTTACTATAATTAAATTATAAAATAATTTTTTAATTCAGAATAATTATAACATATTTTTTATCCGTTAAATTATGCATGATATATTTATAATAAAAAAAAAATTACCTACAATTTTATTATCTTTATTTATTAATCTTCATGTTAAGACAATATAATATAAAAAGCCCCGACCAAAGAAATAAAAAACAATATATAATCTACTTGCTTATCCTATATTAATTAATATATATTTATATCAGCTAATTAAATATTCAATTTGTACACAAACTAATGTCCTACTATTATCCTATTTTCGTTTTTAAACACAATTTTTACATTTTTACCTTTAATTTATTTATTATTTTAAATCTCTACCATACAATTAAAGACAAATTTGTCTATTCATAACAAAAAGACAATCACTTAAAAAAACCGTACAAATATACTTTAGGACAATAAAATTGGACGGAGGTAGTATTATTATTGAAAATTTGATTTATTATCTTCTCAATATATTTATTTTTTTAATATTACATAAATCTAAAAAATAAAAAAAATAACACATAAAAAAACATCACATTTTTATACATTTATAATTGTGATTAAATTAAATTTTTTTATTATTAAAATAATTAAACAAATTATATTATATTATTATTTTCTACACTTCAAATATCCAATACACCTGTCCCTTTTTTTATTTTATTTTATTTATTATTATATTATTATATAATTATATAACATTATAACTCCATGGTTAATATTGCGCCATGCGTACATACACCCAACCATATATTACATCAATTATTATTTAAATAATCCTCGTGCTCCATGCTGTCTTCTTTTTTTTTTTTTTTTTTGTATTTATTTATTTACCGTATATTTTTCAATATATATTTAAAATTATAGTATGAAATTTATTTTATAAAATATCCTTTCAAATAGTTCCTCCGACTATGAAAGATATATTCGTTTGAGTTAAACATGAGTCTTAATAAATATATTATTATATTTAAAGTTGGTAAAAATACGATTCAAAAATCTGATCCTAACTCGGCACGAAAAAAATTATGCTTGAATCTAAAAATATAAACTTAAAAATTTTCATGCCTGATCCAACACACAAATAACTGGGCTGTACTTGAGCCCAGTGAAGTCGACAGGTCTGACTAGCCCCCATTTAATAAATTATTTATAATTTTAAAAATAATTTATATAATAGAAAAATAATTATATAATCAAGATAACTACATAACACATATAACATACTTAATAAATATAACATATTTAACAAATGTAAATCAACTTAAGTAATTACATAACATATAACATAATTTAATAATTTTATCTACATTTAAACCTCTACTTCTTTTATAAAATTAATTTATGTTAATTATAAATAATTAAATATAATTCTTTTTATTTACATTATAGAAAATTTTATTATCTACAAAAAATTATATTCATATTGCATATATTTTTTATTATGGTATAATTTTTAAAATATTTAAATACATATTTTAATTTTTTTTAATCATATATATTAAATTTATTTTAAACCACCAATGTTATTATATATAAAAGATAATAAAATAATATAATAATTTACTATTATTAACTAATTAAACATCCTAATTTAAAATTGTCTATAATAAAAAGTATCAACTATATTGGAAAGAAAGGAATATTATTAATAAAAGAATATACTCCCTCCATCTCATAAATAAGTATCCGAATATTTTATATACGAAATTTTATAAATATTAGTATTAGGCGGCACTGTGCTAAACAACACACATAGTTAGCAAATAGCAAACGGTAATGTTAGTAACAACACATCATTTATATTACTATAATACAAACACAACACATAAAGTAACAATACACAAATAGCTAGCAAACAACATGTCTGTGACAACACATCATTTATATTGCTATAATACAAATACAACACATCAATTAATAGCACATGGTATAATTATAAACAAACAACACATGTCATTATTACAAACATCACATGTTGTATAACCTTTCCCTTAGTATTATATTGTTATATAGTAAAAATAAAATTAAAAATACAGAAATAACTTTATAAGTGTTGTATCATATAAATATAATAATATTGTATAATATATAGTAAATTGTAAGAGTATTTTTAATGGTATATAGATAGTATTTCTATAAAAAAAATAAAAAATGAATAAGACAGATAAAAAAAGTAAAAATAAAAAAGAAAAATAAATAGTTTATTATCTAGAGAAAGTATATATGTATATATATATATATTATGTATAAAAAGATACACCATTCGTCATTCAAATTTAAGCTCACTTTTTTTTGGTTGTCATAGAAAACTATTCTCATTTTTTTTTAAATTAAAAAATTATTATATTTTTATATATTTTTTTAAAATAAAAAAATAACAATTATTATTCACTTTTATTAATTTTCGTGGTCGATTAAATGAGCACAAATTTGCGTGACTGTGAGATTAATATATAGATTTGATAGAAAAGGGAGTACGAAACTTTTTATTATTGTAAAAATTTTCCAAAATTTCAAATTTCTTACTAATCGGAACCAAAATACATCTACACCAAATTAAAGAACAACCCTTAAATTCTCCTTAAAAAAGCAACTAACGTAAAGTAAAAATGGATGCAAGAACAAATCCAAAACCTTGCTATAAATAAGTCCCACCCACACAACTCATAGCTAAACCACCCAAAATCAGGCCAAAAAATAATGGTGGAAATCCACCCCCTACCCCACCCCCACCCCCTGCATCTCTGTATTCCCAAAAAAACAGAAATTTCAATTAACAGAATCCACACTATCCTCCATGGAATTGCCTTGCTCGCACTGTTCTATTACAGGATCACCACTCTTTCCCAATTAATCATTTCTCCAACTCCCCACCTTCTCCCTTACCTTATCATCTTCGTCTCCGAGGTTGTCCTCTCCTTTCTATGGCTCGTCCACCGCCCCTCCAAGTGGCGCCCCCTCACACGCGCCACCTACCCCGACAACTTGCCGAAAGACGACGCGGAACTCCCCCCTGTCGACATCTTCGTCTGCACCGTCGATCCCAGCAAGGAGCCCTCTTTAGATGTCATGAACACTGTTATATCAGCCATGGCCCTCGATTATCCTCCCGACAAGATTGCTGTCTATCTTTCCGACGATGGTGGCGCGCCGCTCACTCTTGCAGCTATGAAGGAAGCCTGGAGATTCTCCGTTGTCTGGATTCCGTTTTGTAAGAAATACCGGGTGATAAATAGGTGCCCCGATGCTTATTTCTCTGGCGCGGATAAAAGTTCCGGGGAGGTGGCGAGTGACGAGTTTTTAGCTGATAGGAAGGTGATTGAGGTACGACGTTTTTTTCTTTACACAAAAATGTAGTTTTGATCGAGTAAATGACCATATTTCCATCTTTAGCGACTTTTACTGTGTTAAAATTCAACATAGTATTGACAACATACAATATAGTAACAAATAATAAATAATATAATGACAACAATAGGGATGGTTAGGGTAAAAATCAGCACAATGCTGATTTTTTAACTCTGCACACGTTATATATACAAACACCACACAATATTATTATTATGTACAACATATGTTGTGTATAATAAATGTATATACTGTTCTTTTATAATAACAAGTGTGCAGTATGTTATGTGCTAATATCAACGGTTATGTATTGTATGAGACTAACATGCGTTGACAGTTCATTTGCTGTATTTGTATTATATTAATATATATAATATATTGTCTGTAATAATACTGTGTACTATCAAATAGCACATAATGTGCGGTTGAGACTATAACATGTGTTTTTTGTTCATGTAATATATTTGTCTTATAGTATCATATACAATGTGTTGTATATAGTAATATCATGTGTTGTATATAGTAATAGCACACGGTGTGCTGTTCAGCACAGTACTGCATTTAATTCAACACTGTAGCCGCCGCCGACAACAATACATAATTTAACATAATATAAATACATAATATGAACTAACTTTGAGTGTGTAATCATCCCCTTTATCTTTATCTCATTGTTTCGTAGTCCAATTTTGTTAAGATTCTTATGCATACATTGTGAACTCTTCATATGTAATTTAGTTAAACGATCAAAACGATAGACTCGAATTACATCGTTGTGTTTCCTTTGAACACAAATTAATGTTCGGACCGGCGGTGATCAGCATTGATTCTTGCAGGACAAGTACGGCGAATTCAAAGAAAGGCTTGACGCAAATAAGGAAACTCTCGGCACTTCTGTTAGCGGAGATCATCCGCCGATCGTTAAGGTTGAAGTTTGCTATACTAAATACCAGACACCCTAACAATATACGTTTGGAAGACTATATAATATATAATTAATAATACAAACTTAGAGCGGGAGATTGAGATGGTACGTTGAGACACTGTATAATACTTTATCCGTCTCCTAAAATTATGCTCATTTTTTTTTTCTTTCTAAAATTATTTCCCGCACATCGTGACAAAAAATTTTGAGCACAAAATTAAGAAATGATGCATTTCTTTATTAACTTTTAAGTGAGATGACTATTTAACAATATCATTTTTTTAACTGATCGACATTTTTGCAACTGTAACAATAGATTATAAACGATGCGACTGACAACAACAGCAGAAGCCCGGATTCGAACCAAAAGGGAATGCCTCTTCTCGTTTATGTGGCCAGGGAGAAACGACCGTCGCATCCTCATCACTTCAAAGCCGGAGCCATCAATGTTCTTGTAAGTTAATCGAGCTCTGATTGAATCGCATCAATGTCGAGCTGCAATTTTTCTCGAACCTTTCCAAATGCTTGCAGCTAAGAGTGTCTGGAGTGATCAGCAATGCGCCGTACTTCGTGGTGCTCGACTGCGACCACTACTGCAACGACACGAGCGCAGCCCGCCAAGCAATGTGCTTCTTTTTCGACCCGGAGATATCCCCGAAGCTCGCTTGGGTTCAGTACCCGCAACATTTTCATAACATAAGTCCGCACGATATCTACGACGGGAACCTATTCTACTATTGGGTACGTTTCGTATCCGTCTGTAGTGAAACTTTTGTTGCTATGTTTTTCGAGCTCTGTTGTCTTGTCTCAGAGAGAATGGGAAGGCTTGGATGGAATTCGAGGTCCAACGATAACAGGCTGCAACTTTTTCATGAGACGGGAAGCGATATATGGAATCGACGAAGTTCCAAAGGGTACTTGCTTGGCCGTTGAACTTAAATTTAGCTCACAATTCACAAGTTCGTCGAGACAATCTTAACTTTCGCTACTATGTCCAGATGCTGATCTGAGCCTGCTGAGGAAGTACTTCGGTTCGAGCCACGAGCTAATCAAATCGACGTATAGAAGCTACAAACCGAGCATATCGAGAGATGAAGGGAAGGTCTCCGATGAGCTACAGAAGGAGATACAACTCGTCGCATCTTGTACTTACGACGATGGCACTGAGTGGGGCAACGAGGCAAGCTCCGAGAAACTTGGATAAGATTTGTCGATTTTTACTGTCCTAACGATCGGGTTTTGGGTGCAGGTGGGATCGGGATACAACAGCGTCGTCGAAGATGCGTTGAACAGCCTTAAACTGCACAGAAAGGGATGGATTTCGGTTTGGTACGATCCGAAAAGGCCGTGCTTCTTGGGGACATGCACCACGAATCTGAACGACATGTTGGTGCAGCAGACGCGATGGGCGTTAGGACTGCTTCTGTTGGGCGTGTCGAGAAATTCTCCAGCGATAAACTTGTCAAGTAAAATGCCGATCTTTCAAAGCATGAGCTACGCGGGCCTTACACTCGATCCTCTTTACGTCATTCCATTTTATGGCTTAGCAATCGTCCCCCAACTATGTCTTCTCCACGGTGTTTCTTTGTATCCCAAGGTAAAATTACAGTCATCATTCCATACGTTAAGCTTAGACCTTACTCACGCGACATATTTCTTACAGGTGGGAGATCCATTCTTCTTCGTCTTCGCATTCATCTTCATCTCCTCGCAACTCAAGCACGTGCAAGAGGTCGTCTCCTACGGCAGCCCATTCATAACAGCGCTGTACGATCTGCGCGTCTGGATGATGAAGTGCGGGGCGTGCTACTTATATGCGACTCTCAACGCTGTCCTAGATCGGCTAGGCCTGCAAGAAGCAAATTTTTCGATAACAAGCAAAGTGATTGATGAAGAGGAAACGAAACGCTATCAGGATGGCGTATACGATTTCCGGACATCCCCTCAGCTGTTGGCCCCAATGTGTAGCCTATACATTGTCAATCTGGTGGCTTTTCTGGTTGCCTCTGTAAGAATTTTCGAAGGAGAGTGGGGCAGGGAGATGTTTGCACAGGCTGCCATTCCATGGTTTGGTGTGACTGTGAATTACCATTTGCTCGATGGAATGCTAATGAGGAAAGACAAGGGGAGGATTTCGCCTGCTGTTACTATGTTGTCCGTTGTAATTTGCGCAAGCATTCTGTTTCTGGGATCGCTATTCATGTTTGTCTAATTCCATGAGCTTGTCCTATAAATGAAAAATTCTTTCAGGAAGAAAATCAAGTGTTACAATATATTTAAAGAATATATATCATATTTATAGTATTTTCTTTATTTAAAATATGTTTAAGACGAGAGTACGAGATTTTATTATTGAAATAGAGAATTTTATGTTCGTATTTGAACTTATTTACTATATTTGTTGATATAATTCTTAATGTATATGTCTTTACCATGCCGTTTGCGTCACTTCGATGACAGTTCTATTTCGGACTCTGTCGATATTGAGTCATATTTCCGACTCTAACGGCACTGGAAGCCTTGCGTCAAACTCTAATGGCATTGAAAGTACTGCTTTTGACTCTAACGGTATTGAAAGCCTAAGAATTTTTCTAACTCTAACGACGTTGAGACCTCTAGCTACATTACTTTCAGCCTTTGTTGACAAACTTAAAGTGCCTTATTTAACATATTTGTAAATAAAATAAAAAATTTCAATTTTATATTCTTACATAAAAAAAAAAAAAAAGAAAGGTCTTTTAAATTTGAACATTTACTATGCAATCTTATCAGAAGAATCTGCAGAAGACGGAATGGATTTTAGGGAGTGTTGGTCATCCGCCATTGCAGTTGTCTGGAGGTGGAAGATGAGTCGTTGGTTAGGGTTTTCAAGTAAACTGGGGATGACGAAGGGGAGTGGAAACTATACTCAAAACTCTTAATTTCAACCGATTCTGGTCTATTTTATTTACTAATACGTTAATTTTAGTCCTTTTATTTTTAAAATAATAATTTGTTCTGCATTCGTTAAATTAAATCAATTAGTACTTAATGTTATAATGTAAAACTAGTAACAGGTAATTAGTAGAAATTGTAACATTTAATTTAATTCAATATTTTAAATAATAAATTTTATTTTAACAATAAAACATTTTACAAAGATAGCCTAAATTAATTTATATAAAAATAAATTACAAATAAAAAATACTTTTTTATGGAGATAACCTAAATTAATTTATATAAAAAATACTCCCTCCGTCCACTCATAAAGTATATAATTACTTTTGACGCGGTGTTTAAGAAATAATAATATTTTAATTATAGTGGGTAGTTAAAAGTAGTGTAATGACATTTTTGCCCTTGCTTTTTGGTGTAAAAGCAATGATGTGATGTAAAGTAAGGGTATTTGTGGAAAAAAGTAAGGTATTTAATGAAATATTTACTTTGTAATTGGACATCCCAAAATAGAAATATGTATACTTTCTAGCTGGACAGAAGGAGTAAATTATAAATAAAAAATACAATAACTAAACTAAATGAAGAATATTAAGTAATTGAATCAAAGTTTCATAAATATATATTCTATTTAAAACTCAAATATAATAGAGATAAAAAATAATTATTTATAATTCCTTTAAATTAAAAATTAAAATAAATTTAAAAGAAATTTGTACCTATCAATGAGAAATAAGAGTAATTATAGTCTTACGTTGGACATGAGATTTAAGGAATATGAATATTATATTGGTAGTCGATAAAGATAAATGATTTTTTTGCCCTTGTGAGTATATTAGTGTAAAAAGTAATGGCAATTGTGTAAATAATAATGAAAAAGTAGGGATAGTTTTATGGTGATATAATTATTTATGAAAATGAGACTATTGTTTTGGGACGAACAAAAATGATAAAAAAACTATTGTATTGGGACGAATGGAGTATTAAATAAGTGAATTATAAATTAAATAAAACTTATACTCCATCCGTTCCAAAACTATAGTTTGGGTTGTGTTTGACACGAGATTTAAGAAATATTGATATTATATTGGTAGTGGATAAAAAGTACGGATAAAAGACTTTTTTGCCTTTGTGAGTATATTAGTGTAAAAAGTAGTGGCAATTGTGTAATAATAATGAAAGAGTAAGGATAGTTTTATAGTGACATGATTATTTATGGAAATAAAATTATTATTTTGGGACGGACAAAAATGATAAATAAGACTATTGTATTGGGACGGAAGGAATATACCATTTTAAATTCAAACCTAAGTTAGATTTATAATATTTATATACAATCTTATTAAATGAAATATTACAATAAATTTTGAAATAAATTCATATCAATCGATAAAAAAAAATCTCGATCTTTTTAGCTCATTTTCTTTTTTATCGTTAGTTTGAAAAAAAAATTTAAACAATATACAAAATATATATATACTAACAAAAGTAAAAACAAATATTGCATAATATTAAGTAATAAAATAAAAAATATTTATTAATAATTCATATTAAACTAAAAATAAATGACTCAAAATTTGAATATAGTTTCAATTTTTGAAAAAAAAAACAAAACTTATTAGAATAGTAATATTTGAAACTAAATTAATTAGAAAAAATACATATAGAATAAGAATTAAATAGTAAAAAATAAAAAAAACAAATAAAAATGCATACTAAATAAGAATGAAAGTACAAAAATAAAAATAGAATTTTAAAAATAACTAAAATTTACCTTAATTTTATGTATCGATTTCTTTAATATTCTTTTCAATAGAAATACTTAAAATTTAAATATAATCTAAAAAATTAAGGGATAAATATTTTAATATAATATTCCAAAACAAAGCAATTAAAATTAAGGGATAAATATAATATAATAAAAATACTTGAAATTTAAATATAATCTAAAAAATTAAGGGATAAATATTTTAATATAATATTCCAAAACAAAGCAATTAAAAAATACATATTAAATAAGAATGAATTTAAAATTGATTAGTAAAAAATAAAAATAACACAATATAATTAAAAAATACATATAGAATGAAAGTAATAAAATAAAAATAAACTATATATAATATATAATATAATAATCAAAATCAAATCAATTAGAAAAAACAAATACTCAATAAGAGCATCCGTTACCATTACCTTATTAATTATCTTTTTCATTGCTTTCTTAGTTTTAAATATAATAAGATGTGTTATCTCTGTTAGGAAATACAGTTAATACCAATTTATTACCTTTATAAAGAATTCGTTACCTCTATAAAAATAATAAAAAGATAATTGTTTAATTAATTATAACTTAAAATTTAAATTTTGAAATTTGAAATTTTAAGATTTATCTGTACCAATACAAATTCAAATTTCTTTCAATAAAATTTTTTATATATCCAATTTTAACATTTAAAATAATTTTAAAATTTTTTATATTCAATCTTTCTTCAATTAATTCTTTAACAAAACTATGGGAAATGAAAATTTATTCAGGCAATATATTAATCCGAGTTTATTTCAATCATTTAGATTTTTAAATGCCATTAATTTTACAAATTTGAATAATTTGAATATTTCATAATATAAAAATTTATATAATATTATTATAGTTTGTATAAATTAATATTTTAAAAATAAAATATAATATTACATAATAAATAGTACTCCCTTCATCCCATAACAAAGTATCCATTTTTCCATTTTAGTCCGTCCCATAACAAAGTATCCATTTCATTTTTTTTTAGTAATTGTACTATCTACCTAACATTATAAATACCCTTACAACTTACAATATATTACACAAATGTCATTACCTTTATATCACATATATTAACAAGGTTATTTTAGTCATTTCTACTTTATTCCTACTATATCCCAATATAATATTAATATTTCTAAAACTACGTGCAAAAAACAAATTGATACTTCTTTTTGGGACGGAGGGAGTACTATTATTTATATATTATTTCCTCAGTCATTCAAATCTATTCTCATTTTCTTTTTTTTTTTGGTTGTCATCCAAATTTATTTCCGTTTTTTTTTTCGTAAAAAAATACCACTTTTATTTACCAAAAAAGTAAAAATTTTGATTATTACATATTTTTCTTAAAATCCGTGCCCGGTCAAATGAGCACATTGAATGACGGAGGGAGTATTAGATACTAAAAAATATATAAAAATAAATAATTATGATGAATTTTATAAAATACTAAAGGTAATAGATAGAAGTAATGATACTAGGTGTTCAATGATACTTGGTGTTCAAATAAATAATCTGAATAATGATGTGGAGAAGAGATATAAAAAAGTAATGCAGTAGAGACACTCACTAACTGTAACGAATGCTCTAGAATTAAAATATTTTATTAGTAAAAAATAAAAATAACACAATAGATAATTTTAAAAAAGACATATACAATAACAATGAAAAGTATTAGAATATTATATTCAGAAGTAAATAAATTAGTAAAATAAATACATAATAAGAATGAAAATGAATCAATTAGTAGAACATTAAAATTAACTTAATATTATTATTATATATAATAAAATAAAATATAAAAAACAAACAAATAAATAAAATACTATACTTGATCATTTTTTTTCTTCTTTCTACTTCTGTAAAAGTAAATTATTAGTAAAAATATTCATATAATCAAACTTAAAATTTATAATTCAAACAAAAAATATTACTATAAGAATTTCATTGTGTAAATAAAAATAAAAATTATATGCATAAATAATATATAAATAAGATAATGATATTTTTTTCATGTAAAAAATCTTTTACTTCTTTTTGAACAATATGCATAAATAAAATACGAAGTAAGAAATAAGAAGCTCAATTTTCTAGGACACTTTTTTCAATTGAGCTTCTTTTGGGTTTTAGGGTTTCGGAATTTATAAATATTTCGTGGATTCTTTTAAATTTTTGTTTTCATTTTTATTATTAAATTTATATTGACAAATTCTCTTTTGTTCGTCTATCTCAATTCGTGCAATCAGTGTCACAAGGGAAGATCATTTGAGAAGAAGAAGAAGAAGTGTCCTGATGATCTGAAGGACCTGCTCGAGGCTTGCCTCTGCCGAGTTGAGGAACGAAGGCCGGATTCGACGACACTGTTGTCGCATCCATTGTTCGAGAAGAGAGCGCGAGAGCTTAGCTACGTAGCCAAGAATCTGATGAAGAATATACCCGATGTTATCGAAAGGTTTAAGCTAATGACATTACCGGAGAATTTAACTGTTGACGTGTGGATTCCTTCAAGAGGTAATGAAAGTTCGCTTCGGCGTCCGATTCTTGGATGGAAATAGAGCTCGAAAATGCTGGAAATGGAGGCTTTATTGTCTGTGGGGAGTCTGATAATGGAGGAAAGGGAGATGATGAAAAGTCTGATCAGTAATAATGGTAAGGTTGATGTCGAAAGGGAGATTAAGAACATAAAGTCTTGGGTTCGGAAGGAGGAAGAAGAATTTGCGCGTCGGAAGGAGACATTCGAGAGATACAAAATTTTGGTTATGAAACATGGTCGGATGGCCAGAGAAGTGGGGTTGGCAGCGGCGCCGGTGGATGAGCAGACGGTGGTTGAATAGCTGCAACATCGTCTTGGAGTGGAAGAAGCTTAGCGTAGTGGAGAGTAATGTATTGTACATTTTAAGTGCCGTAACCGTCGCAGATGATGCATTGTTGAACCAGACGTGCGGTGACAGATTAGGGTTAATAGTTGAATAACAAACAAAAAAAAACATAAAGAAAATACTGATTTTGCGTGGTTCACCAACAATGTGTTGGTTATATCAATGGACAGAAACGAAGAACAGATTTATTCACTATGACAATATTACAAATTACAGATCTTGTATCCCTAAGTCAATTTAAATAAACCAAGAGAATACAAGATTTCATATCCCAAGCAAATGGAACTTTTGCTTGCTTGACCCCGACTCGCTGACCAAATAACAAATCTCCGTAAAAGCTTAGAGAATTGACAAACTAGATTCAATATATCTTGAATATTGTCCAAGAAGTGATAATACAAGTGTGAATTCATTCACACCCACCATATTTTAATATCCCACGTACAAAGTCTTAGAAGATAAATCGTTGGGAGTGAGTATTCAATTCGGATATATGGTTCTGATTTTGCCAAATTTGAACCGATTCAAACATTCGAAATTTTGTAAAATATTGATTCTAGCCACGCGGAATTGTATGAAATTTAACAATTCAAACAAAACCGAGAATTTAAAAAATATAAAATCTGATTTTAAAAAATAGGATATATTCTTTAATAAATAAATAATCTTAGAGGGAAGAAATCGTAGGGATGAGTATTATGATGTATTTGAAATTTTGTAAATACTTGATTTGAACTAAATCGAATTGTCTAAAATTTAGATCAAAAAATTCAAAATTAAATGAAATTAATATATTTTAAAATAAATATTGATATTTAGGATATATGAATAAAAAAAAGGGATACATTTGTAGTGAAAGACCAAATAAAACAAAACAAAACAGACAAATAGTAAAGTTTTAGAAACTTTTAATAAAGAAACATATTTTTTTTACATTTCAAATTGCATTTTTGTAACGACTCATCTGCATTAATATAATTCAAATACAATATATAATTAATTTAATTGTATACATGACAATATTTCATGCAAATTATATATACTTGAATTGATTTCAACGTTGTGTCTTGCAATCCCAATCCATATTCTTGCCTACTTCTGAAAACCAATTTGCAGCTCTCATGGAGAATAATTAGTTAGTTAGATTGTAATTACTTTTATTAATATGTTTTTAATTATTTAATAATTATTTAATTTGCAGCTTTATGCTAATGAACCTAACCATTACCCTATCCCATCTAATCTAAAAGATAGTTATATTTTCAATCATAAACAAGAATCGGCTGAAACTAGGGTTTTAAGTAGAGTTCCCACTCCCTCTTCATCATCCCCAGTTTTCTTGAAAACCCTAACCATCCACTCATCTTCCACCTCCAGACACCTGCAATGGCCGATAACCAACACTCCCTGAAACCCGAATCCGAATCCAAATCCGAATCCAAATCAGAAGAATCTGCAGGAGAAGCCATCCCTAACCCCTACCCTACCACCCAGGATGCCTATAATCTTCTCGAGCAACTCTCCGATGGAACCGTAAACTTAGTCTGCAGAGCCTTCTGCATCCCCAAGAACGAGCACGTCGTCATCAAGATCATCATCGGCAGCTTCATCAACATCAAACTCGAACCCAACCGTCTCTTAACCAGAAACTTCCTCCTCCCCAACCATCCCAACATCCTCAAAGCTCACACATACTTCCTCGTCGGCGACAATCTTTGGGTGGTCATGCCCTACATTGCCGGCGGATCTTTAACGTCGATCATTACATCCAAATTCCATTCCGGCTTCAGGCCTGAAATCATCGCCACGATTCTCCTCGGAGTTCTCACGGGATTGGAGGCTATGCATTCGAAAGGTTTAGTGCACAAGGGCGTCAAGCCTGGGAATATTCTTCTAGACGGTGAAGGGAATGTTTGCCTCTCCGATTTCGAAGTTTCGTCGTGGAATTACGACGCAGAAGTTGTTATAGGTTTGTCTGTTGATTCTCCGGACACTTGTTCGAAACTTTTCCAGCCGTATTGGGCGGTGCCTGAGGCTGTCGGTACGATATCCGGATATGGCGCAAAGGGCGACGTATATTGTCTCGGAATAGTTGCCCTGGAATTACTCTTAGGATGCCCTCCGATCTCGACGTTCCCTGAATCGGAATTCTTGCTTTGGCAGATTGTGCACAGGTTTCATCTCTCCTTACATTACAAGAAGGTGATGCAATTTGCCTTTTTTTTTTTCCGTACTTTTGTGCAGTTCTTTAGAGTTGAGCGAAATTTTTGGCCATTAAAGATCGTTTAGAACTTAAAATGTTGGTTTTTCTACTTTTTGGGACACTTTCTTTTGTTGGAAAATATATTTGTGGCAAAATCTGAGATACGGCTAAATCCAAAAATACAAAATCAAATAGATGCGAAATTAAATTCGACTATCGCGTAGCACACAATTTCTTTGAAGCCAATTCGGCTTTCCACATATCGTCCTCCAAGGATAGAACAAATTGTGAACGGAATTATTCCGCAAACCGAATTAGAATGAAAGAAAAATTTTGAAAATAAATTTTTAGAATTGATATTTGGTTTTCCATTGAAAAGAAGGTGAGGTTATATTTTCCAATTTATTTTATATTTAATCACTAAAAACTGACAGGTACTATTTATTTTTTTATTTTTTAAATAAAATAAATTAATCAAATAATATGTGGGAATATAATTTATTCCCCTTTCACCTATTTAATTAAATACCCAACATTTTTTTCAATATATATAAATTTTCTTATTTCGAGCTTCTTTTGGGTTTTAGGGTTTCTTACTTATCATTTTTACTGTTAAATTTATATTGATAAATTCTCTCTTGTTCATCTATCTCAATTCGTGCAATCAGCGTCGTAAGGGAAGAACAGTTGAGAAGAAGAAGAAGAAGTGTCCTGATGAGCTGAAGGACGTGCTCGACGCGTGCCTTTGCCGGGATGAGGTACGAAGGCCAGATTCGAAGACATTGTTGGCACATCCATTGTTCGAGAAGAGATCGCAAGAGCTTAACTACTTGGCCGAGAATCTGATGAATTATATACCCGATGTTGTCGGAAGGTTTAAGCGAATAACATTACAGGCGAATGTAGCTGTTGACAGGTGGATTCAATCACAAGCTAATGAAAGTTCGCTTGAGAGTCCGATTCTGGGGTGGAAATACAGTTCGAGAAAGATGGAAATGGAGCCTGTTTCGTGTGAGGGGAGTCTGACAATGGAGGAGAGGGAGATGATGAGCTGTCTGATCAGTGATGGTAATGTCGATGCCGAAACGGAGATTCAGAACATAAAGTCTTTGGCTCGGGAGGAGCAAGAAAGAACCGCGCGTCTGAAGGAGACATTGAAGGTATATAAGATTTTTATTTGGAGACATGGTCGGATGGTCAGAGAAGTTCCGGCGGTGGCGGCGGCGGCGCCGGTGGATGAGCAGATGGTGGTTGAAGAGCTGAAACGTCGTCTTGGTGTAGAAGAAGCTCAACTAAGAAGCTCAACTTAGTGGAGAGAGACTTATTTCATATTTTAACTGCCGTAACCGTTGCATATGACCCAATATTGTCTCAAGAAGTTATAATGCAAGTATGAATTCATTCAAACTCACTTTTTTTTTTTTTTCCACGTACAAAATCTTAGAAGAGAAATCGTTGGGTGAGTATTCGGATACATGGTTGTGATTTTGGCAAAATTGAATCGATTCAAAAATTCAAAATTCGAATTGTTTTGAAATTTGACGATTTGAACAAAACCGAAAATTCTGGGAACATCGAGATCGCTACCCAATATGGCTGGAAAATCTCCGGAGAAGTGGCCGGAGAATAGAGATGTACCTATAGCCACTTCTTTGTTGGGGTGCAAACTCAAGTCTCAAATTTGGAAGATATGAAGAAAATTTTACACCTTATAAGTTTCAAATAAACTGCACTAGAACGAGACTTTTTGGAAAAAAAACAAATCCGTATAACACCAGCTCAAATCAGATAATATCATAATACTAGTGTTGAGCCACAACATTCCTTCTCATAATTCCATGACAAAACTTGGAAATTGGAGAGACAAACATTCCCTTCTCCATCTAGAAGAATATTCCTAGGCTTGACGCCCTTGTGCACTAAACCTTTCGAATGCATAGCCTCCAATGCCGTGAGAATTCTAAGGAGAATCGTGGCGATGATTTTGGGGCTAAAGCCGGAATAGAATTTGGATGTAATGATCGACATTAAAGATCTGCCGGCCATGTACAGTATGACTACTGGGGTGCAAACTTAAGTCTCACATTGGAAGATGTGAAAAAAAATTCATACCTTATAAGTCTCACATAGACTCCACTAGTATGAGGCTTTTTGGAGAAAGTCAAAAAACAAATCCGTGCAGGCTTAGCTCAACGCGGACAATATTATACTAGTGTCGAGTTAGTCCAGTCCCAACAATAACCACCCAAAGATGGTTGTCACCGATAGGGAAGTATGTGTGAGCTGACGAAGCCTTTATCTTCTTAATCTCTCTTTCGGCATCAGCCTTACCCTTGCTCATTCTTTTAAACATCTCCCTCTCCTCCGTTGTCAGACTCTCCTTGGAGAAAAAAGGCTCCATTTCCAGCATATTCGAGCTGTATTTCCACTCAGAATAGGACTCGGAATCCAACTTTCATTACCGCCAAGGGATCCACCTTACAATACTTACATTCCACGGTAATGTTATTGCCTTAAACCTCTCAACAACATTGGGCTTATTCTTCATCAGATTCTCGGCCACGAAATTGAGCTCTCGCGCTCTCTTCTTGAAGAATGGATGTGCTAACAGGGTCATGGAATCTGGCCTTTGTTTTCCGAGTTTCAGAGTAATGGCCATTGCAACCTCCTATTTGTTGGGAAAGTGTGCCATTGCCGAGTTGATCGATGATTCGATAATCGTGGGGCGTTAGTTAGTAGGACACGATTCCTGCTTATGATTTCTTATTTGCAGCCATGGGAGAAGATGAGTTGGATTCTTCTCTTGGAAAGAAAGCGTAGCGAGCGACTGATTCGATTTCAAGAAAGTGAGATTTAATGTGGGAATGGAAAGGGAGGCGCTGTATATAAATAGTACCCTTCCGTCTATTTACAATGTTTACATTTACTTTTGGTGCGGTGTTTAAGAAATAATAGTATTTTAATTATACTGAGTAGTTAAAAGTAGTGTAATGACATTTTTGCCCTTATTTTTTGTGTAAAAGTAATGATGTGATGTAAAGTAAAGATATTTTTGAAAAAAGTAAGGTATTTAACGAAGTATTAACTTTTACAGTTATTTTAACCGGAAGACAATTGTTTATTAGTTTTTTTTTGGATAAACTAATGTATTTATATAAATTTAAAACTTCATTGTTTTAGAAAATGAATTTATGCTTTAAATATATATTTTTTACTTTTTATATAAAATTTTATTTCCAGCTAAATAATACTACATTTAGTCCAATTTATTTGGTAAGTGTTGACATTTGAATATTAATTATTATATTAAAACGTAGTATAAATTTTAAAAAAATTACAAAAATATTTTCATCAGTGTCTTATTATACTAATACAAACACATTTGTATAAAAAAATTATATAAATATAACGATATTTTTAATGTAAAGTACAATAACGTAAATGTAAATATAACCCTTAGAGACTGAAGATTGAAGTATATTCTTTTCGTTTCATATACAATGTTACATAAGTTTTTTCAGGCCTTAGAAACTACCAATTCATAAGAATATTTACAACTTATTTAAAAAGCCACGCCCAACAATACATGGGTGTTTACTCAAATATATTGTAATTTTATAAAATGTGTTTATCTAGATAATATAAAAATAATAAATATATGTAGTAAATTAATTTTATTGGGAAAATGTGTTAGCTTGATTAAAGTTTCTAATTTTTTTTCCCCTTTTTCTTATATATATATATATATTAATTTATTTAATTTTTATTTTGCATTTGAAATTTAATTATATCTATCTCGAATTACTAGATTTTGGATTTTACTCCACAAAAATATATAGGGGCTCAATTTATTATCCTATTTTTGCAAATCTATATAATGTGAATTTTCTAATAAATTGGTCTACTTCAGATGTGTTTGGCTGTTAATTGAAAGTCGAATCGGATGTGATTTGTTTAGTTGATATTTAATTTATAATATAATTTACTATAATTAAACTAAATTTAGAATGAATATCTAAGCATTTTAAAGACTATTTAAATCTCAATAAATATATACCATACGACAAGTTATTTGAAAGAGAATAATTTAATACAATGAAAATAACTAAATTATATATATTTATACATAAGTAGCATAAATTAATTTCTTGAAAAATTTATTTTAAAAATATATATATATATATACTTAAAAGTTTCGAATTATTCATAAAATGGCAATCCAAGAACTGCCTCGCAGCTAAAATTAACTGTAAAAGTAGTTAATTCAAATTCTTCCATTAAATTCGTCTCCATCTTCCAACTCCCACACTTAAACCCTCATTTTCTTGAAACCCTAATCACTACACCTTCTCAACAACCAACAATTTCTCCCATGGAAGAATCCGCAGAATCAGACTACGAAAGTACAGCATACAGCTGGATCTTTACCGGCAGGAGTCCTTACCCTACCAACGCCGGCGGTTATAAAATCCTCGATCAACTCAGCAATGGCACCACCGCCGTCGTCTACAGAGCTGATTGCCTTCGCACAAAAACGATTGTGGCAATCAAGATCATCGATCTTAACATCACAGAGAAGAAGTTCAACATCAACGATGTTCTAGCAGCGCATAGAATGCTTCCTACACATCCCTCCATCCTCAAACCCCACTGCCACTTCATCGACGATAATAACAAGCTTTGGGTTGTTATGCCCTACATCTCCGGCGGATCGTTAATGTCGATAATTACGTCGACGTCCACCGGAAGCCTGAGTCCGGCTATCGTCGCGACGATAATTCCCAGAGTTCTTGATGCACTCGATATTATGCATACCTTCAGAATACCACATATGGGCGTCAAGCCTGGGAACATTCTTGTAGAAAAAAATGGGAAGGTTTTGCTCTCCGATTACGCAGTTTCGACATGGAATTACGAAAAGGAATTGCTGTGTGATGTTTCCAGTACTTTGTCTTCTTCTTCTCCGGTGATAGCTCTGCCGTATTGGATGCCGCCGGAGGCTGTCGATGCCTCATTTTGGGTTGGAATAAAAGCTGATATCTTTTCTTTAGGTATAGTTGCCCTGGAATTACTTGCCGGCCGGCCTCCGATCTCCGTCTTCCCGGAATCTAAATACATGCTTCAAAAGATTAAAAAGAGGTTCGATTTCTCCGATAAATGGGAGAAGGAAAGAGAGGCGAGGAAGAAGAAGAAGAGGTGCCCTAGTAAACTGAAGGAAGTGATCAATTTGTGCCTCCGACGGGATCCAGCCAAGAGGCTGAGTTTCATAAAACTGTTAAGCGAACCATGTTTTTTCATCAACACCATGAATTTGGAGGAGAATTTAATGGCGGGTTTGCAGGATGTTAGGGAAAGGTTTAAGCCAGCGGCGGCGATGGAGATCCCGGAGGCTGAAAATGTATCTTCTGCAAGTTCGATTCAGAGACCGATTGTGGGGTGGAAATACAACAAGGAGAGGATGGAATTCGACCCTATTTTTTTTGCAGAGAATGCGGTAATGGCGGACAGCAAGTTTTCGAGAAATGTGAGTTTGGGAGACGTGATGACTTGCCATGATATTGAAAAGAAGTTGCAGACTATGAGTGTTGTCAAGAAGTTGCTGGAAAAACAGATTGCAAAATTGACTAGCACAATGGACAACATTCGAATTAGGCGTGAGAACGAAGAGACTGCCGCCGCTGAACTTCCGCCGGCGCCGGCGCCGGAAAAAGGTGAATGAGCAGAATACGGTAGAAGAAAGTGAACTTCGATAGATACACGATTGTCATGTCACACTCATTACATTTTTTTTTTTTGGTTATATACTTCTTTTGGATTTTTCTTTTATTTTTTAGTATTCAGTCTAAAGACTCTAAACATTATTTTATAAAAATATACTTTATACAACATAATATTGGACTATTATTTCTAAAACTCATATTAAAAAAAAAAAAAATCTAGAATTCTTACAGTATTTAATAATGCACTCTCATAGACACTTTTCCATTTTTTGGAATATCTTATTCATCATACACCTACACCTTGAGAAAAATAAATAAATAAATATCATGCAATTTTGGAAAGTTGAATTTCTCTACTTTATTAAAAAAGAATCATACATAATTTATAGCAAAATATGAATCTCATAATTTTACAAATATCTAATATTGTCGTGGGTATGGTGCTAAACCTAATTTCAGTACCATGCATAATTAATAATGACCATTAGATTAGATTTCAAGTAGATTAATAGTTTAGTTTAATTTAAGGGGTAAGATTATCAAATTATCAAAAATATTAAATATGACATTGAATCACACGTTATAATTAGGGAAAACAATATAATTATATCATTTCAAATGCAAGGGAGGTCAGGTCATCTAAAAAAAATTAATTCTTCTAACACCATTTCACATGAAAAAAAAATAATAACAAAAATCAACATTTCTTATATCATCAAAATAAAAATAGATATAAAATTTTTTGAACGCTGTGGATGGAACTGAAGAAGTAAACGGCGTAGTTCAAAGAGTTGGGAAAGGGAATAACACCTACCGAAATTTGAATCCCGACAAATTTTCATATCGAAATAAAAAACCACTACAAAAAAATAATATATTTGTAACGGAATTCCGTCCCTAAAGTTCACATAGCTAACGTAATTCCATTCCTAATTCCGTCTCTAATGTGATTAGTAACGGAAAAAATAGATTCAGAGACAAAAAAATTTTGTTACAAAAATGATTTTTTCTTGTAGTGAACCTTCAGATACTTTTTAAATTTTTTGTCATATATTCATTTTAAAAATCTTATGTTGGAAAACATGAGACAACCTTTCTGTAGTAGATGTCCATCGTATTGTGTTTTCTATTGCATAATATTGCGGGAGTGAAGTATATTGATCGAAAGATTTGTCCACGGGATTCCGAGTGTGAATTTGTTGTGGAAATACAACTCGGAAATGTTGGAAATAGACTTTTTTTTTTTTCTCTGTGCAAAGCCTCGGAATGGAGGAGAGGAAAATGACGGAAAGTGTGAGAAAGAAGGGTAAGGTTGATGCTTAAATGGAGGTTAATAAGATAAAGGCTTCGGGTCAGAAGGCGCAAGAAAAATTCGCGAGTATAAAGAAGACATTCGATAAATATAAGACTTTGATTAAAGACATGTTTAAGAATTTAAGAGAAAATTATAAAATTTATTATTGACAAAAAAAAAAAAAAAGTTTACAAAACTATATATAGTAGTGACTCGGGCCTAAAGTTAGTATTCGGAGTAGAAGAAACTCGGCTCCGTACTAGAGAGAGATGTATTGTACATTTTAAGTGTAACAATTTCAGATGATGCATTGTTGTGCAATTCGAACTAAAGGGAAAACTCATCTTTAGGGGTTGTCTCAAGAAATTTGAATATTTTTCTTTGAATGGCCCATGAAGAGGGCTGGTCGGAAGAGTGATGTAAGATCCCTAAAGTATTCTAAAAAGCCTTTAAAAAGAATATATTTTGTAATGAACAGATTGATAAGGAACATAGGATTAATTGATGATCCGACAAAAGAAAAACATACTAACCGAATCAAACTTGAATTATAATGCAAGAAATATGAACAAAATGCATAAATGAATAAAGAAAAATAAGGAGGAATCGGATAAAACAGGGATGAATGGAATTGGATAAAAATAGAGAGAATTGATTAATTTTTGTGTGTTGTTTGATGTGTATCTGTTGGTTGTATCCGATTCCTCCTTGTTAAAGAAGAAATTCAGATTTTCAATATAAAATTAATTAGTGATAAGTGAGTGACCTTTCACCCTTATAACTCTTATAAGCTAAGGGAGTTTCCATATTTTTCCAATATGAGACAATACTCAACATTCATAACATTTTATACCTTTTAATAACCGATCTTCAATGTACTTCACTAATTTTTCAATTAGTCTCAAGAATTACTTATCCTCATAATTTTAGAAGAGAATGTTGGATTAATGTGATTGTGGGTTAAATATAAATTGTTTGAACTATCGGTCAGATTAAGCATGAAAAGTGATCTAAATGTCTTAAGACGGCGAGTAGATGTAGACAAGTATCGATTCCTTCGATGCTAACATTCCCACGACAATAATAGAGGGCAGAATGTTCATTAGTTTTATTATTATTATTATTATTATTATTATTATTATTACTGATTTGTGGAGTGCTTTTAGCATGTGAGCAACTGCTGAGGCCGGAAGACCATATTTTAAAATTGTATTATTCATTATTATTATTTAAAATTTTAAAATTAAATTTTAACTTTTAGTTTATATTTTTTCTTCTTCATAATTATTCAATTTAATTTTAAAATTAAATTTTAATCATATGTCTTCTTCATAACTATATTTTACCTCATCTTTACAAATTTAATCATCGTCAACGTTTCTCTACCTCACACTCTGTAGCACTGCGTCCATCCACTCAAACCCAATCTGCCCCACCTTCTCTCTTCTCTCTCTTTCACTCTCACTCAGTCCTTGCTTTTCGAACCTTCGGATATTCTGTCTTTCATTTTCTTTTGTCAAATACTACCCAAACCGTCGCATTCAACCTCTTGTCCAGTCGACGTCAATCAGTGATATTATTTTGAAAATACATTTTAATCATATATTATAGGGTTCTATAATTAATTTTTCGCTCAGGGCCCCAAAAAAGTCCGAGACGGCCTGACTAATTTAGTCAAAGTTGTTAGCTTAAAGAATTGGCTGTGATTACCCACTCACACCATGAATATAAATCGGAAAATAAGCAGGATGATGATCGAACTCTCAAGGTTAGTTTCGCCGCCACTAGACTACACTCTCATTTCTTTATTATTATTATAAATGTTTGGTAGGTATTGGATAAGTTTTAATGTGAATTTGTATTTTTAGTTACTTTTTATTTTTATCATTAAAAATTATACAAAAAGTAATACACCATCTATCCCTTTAACAAATTATTCATTTTTTAATTTTAATTTGATTCGTTCCATAACAAAATATTCATTTTATTTTTTATAATTGTATTATCTACCTAACATTATAAATACTCTTACAACTTACAATATATTACACAAGTATCATTACTTTTATATCACACAATACTAATAAGGTTATTTTAGTTATTTCTACTCCATTCTTATATAATAGTAATATTTCTAAAATTCTGTACAAAAAAACAAATGAATACATAAATGAGACAGATGGAGTATAATTTTTTACTTAATGTGATGAACAATAGATGAACATAAATTTATATATTTAAAAATATTTAGATTTAAAATATATATTTCATTTCTTTAATCTAAGCCCGGCTCATCCCGCAACTGATTTTAACAAACCTCTGTCTTACTTCAATTTCTTTCCCGACTTATTTTTAAGGTCCAAAGTCAATTTTTTGGGCATTAAAGCCTAAAAAAGATTTTCAGCCGTTGGATCATGTTCATTTTTACAGTATTTAGAAAACTATCAATTCATAGGGATATCTACAACTTATAAAAGCAACTGTACATAAAAAAATAAAAATAAAAATAAAATAAAAAATAAAAAATAGAGTTTTCAAAAATACTCATCTCTGAAAATTTGATACGAAAAATATTGTTTGGGCTTCAAAAAATATGTTTGAAATTTTTGGGCACGTCAACGAATTGGATTGTGTCTAGAACCCTATTTTTTTGAAAATTTATATGATGTGATTTTTTAATACATCAGTGTACTTCAGATGTCTTTGGTTGGATTGATTTTAATTTTTTTAATTCATATTTAATTTTTAAGATAATATCCCTTACAATTATTACACTAAATTTAAGATGTGTGTTTAAGCATTTCAAGACTACTTAAATCTCAATCAATATATATAACCCGGATGTTATTTGACAATAAAAATAAGTTAATTTATGCATAATTAGTGTAAATTAATTTCTTGAAAAATTAGTTTAAAAAAAATATATATGTCTAAAAGTTTCGAATTATGCATAAAATCGCAATCCAAGAACTGCCTCGCAGTTAAAATTAACTGTAAAAGTAGTTAATTCAAATACTTCGATTATCTTCGTCTCCCTCTTCCAACTCCCACACTTAAACCCTCATTTTCTTGAAACCCTAATCACTACACCTTCTCAAAAACCAACAATTTCTCCCATGGAAGAATCCTCAGAATCAGACTACGAAAGTACAGCAACCAGCAGGTTATTTACCGGCAGGATTCCTTACCCTACCAACGCCGGCGATTATAAAATCCTCGATCAACTCAGCAATGGCACCACCGCCGTCGTCCACAGAGCTGAGTGCCTTCCCAAGAAAACGTTTGTGGCAATCAAGATCATCAATCTCGACATCACTGAAAAGAAGCTCGACATCAACCATATTGTAGCAGCCAGCAGCAAGCTTCCTGATCATGACTGCATCCTCAAACCCCACTGCCACTTCATCGACGATAAGAACAAGCTTTGGGTGGTTATGCCCTACATGGTCGGCGGATCGGTAATGTCGATAATGTCGACAGTCCCAGGAAGCATGAATCCGGACATTATCGCGTCGATACTTCACCGAGTTCTTGGCGCAATCACGGCTATGCACGCCATCGGTTTATCACATATGGGCATCAAGCCTGGGAACATTCTTCTCAGCGAAACTGGGGATGTTAGGCTGTCTGATTACAAAGTTTCGACATGGAATTACGAAAAGGAATTGCTGTGTGATGTTTCTAGTACTTTGTCTTCTCCTTCTCCGGTGATAGCTATGCCGTATTGGGTGGCGCCGGAGACTACGTCGGAGACTCTCGATGCTCAATTAGGGTTTAGCAGAACGGCTGATTTATTTTCTTTTGGTTTAGTTGCCCTGGAATTACTCACCGGCCGGCCTCCGATCGCCGTCTTCCCGGAATCTCAACAGATGCTTAGAAAGATTAAAAAGAGGTTCAATTTCTCCGATAAATGGGAGAAGGAAAGAGAGGCGAGGAAGAAGAGGAAGAAGTGCCCTGATGAACTGAAGGAAATGATCAATTCGTGTCTCCAACGGGATCCAGCGAAAAGGGCGGGTTACGTGACACTGTTATGCAATTCATATTGCAGGGAGCAAACGATTTTGGAGGACACTTTAATGGTGGGTTTGTCGAATGTTAGGGAAAGGTTTAAGCCAATGGCGGCAGCGCCGCCGCCGCCGGTGAGGGGAAGTGTATCTGCTGAAAGTTCGATGCAGAGACCGATTGTTGGGTGGGAATACGACACGCAGAGGATGGAATTCGACCCTCTTTTTTTGGCAGAGACTGCGTTAATGGCGGACAGCAAGTTTTTGAAAAATGTGAGTTTGGGGGACGTGATGAGTTGCGTTGATATTGAAAAGAAGTTGCAGACTATGAGGACTGTCAAGGAGTTGTTGGAAGAACAGACTGCGAAATTGAGTAGCAGATTGGAGAGCATTCGAAATAGGCGTGAGTGCGAAGAGACTGCCGCCGCTGAACGGCCGCCGGCGCCGGCGCCGGAAAGAGGTGAATGAGCAGATTCCGGTCGAATTTTTTTTGTTTGTCATGTAGCTTGAAGAAAGTGAACTTTTGGTTATAAACACGATTGTCATGTCACATTCATTGCCATTTTTTCTTTTCTTTTTTTTTCTTAAATTTTTGTTATATACTTCTTTTGGATTTTACTTTGATTTTTTAGTATTGAGACTAAGGGTATGGTTGCAGGTGATTCGGATTTTGGATTGAGATTTGAATGGTAAAAAATTTGAATCAAAATATTTGTATAATATTATATAAATATGGATTAATACGATGTTTAACTTATTTCACCAACAAAATAATTAGTAAAACATAACATTAAAACTAAAAGTTTAAATAAATAAATTATCGTCAAAAAGTCAAAGAGTAGTTGAGAAGTTAATGTATAGTCAATTTCATATCTAAACATTTTTTATAGATGTGAAAATATATAAATATTTTGAAAATATTTGTTTACACACTACATATTCACTTATTTGATACTTTTTATTTTAAAAAAAATATTGCATCAAATATTTTTTTTTTTCACAAAATATCAAATCAAATACTAACTTTCTAATTTTTCAAAACTTCCAAATTTTCAAAAATCTCCTAAACCCCTGTCTAAACAAACTTTTGTTTCTTGAAAAACATGGCACATAAAATACACTCATTCTGTTCAATACAATAGTCTTATTTATCATTTTTGTTCGTCCCAAAATAATAGTTTCATGTCCATAAATAACTATATCACCGTAAAAATATCTATATTTTTTTATTATTATTACATAATTGTCACTATTTTTTACACTAATATATTCACAAGGACAAAAAAGTAATTTATTTTTAATTTTTACCAACTACCAATATAATATCAATATTTTTTATATACAATACAACAAGAGTATACTTTTAGGACGGGGGAGTATCTTATACAAGCAATTCTTGAAGTAGAAATAACGTAATTAATGACAATAAGAAATTGAAAAGTAAATTTAAAATGAAAAAAATATATATATTAATAGTATAACTTTACCTTTTGAAAAATGATATATAATTAAATAGTTTTTTTTTAAAATAATGTGTAATTATATATATTGCGTTATATTGTAAAAATAAATTAAAGTTGAGGTATAATTTATAAATATAAAATTTATATAAAATAATATAAAAAATGAATATATAGAGAATATAAATTTTAGAGTGAAAATTGAAGTTTATGGTCAAAGTAGATCAATTGCATTTTTACTGTAACTACTGCAAAAATAAAGTAATGGATTAGGTCATCTCCAACCGAACAACTTCATTTATACCATTAGAACTCTAAAGACGCAGTTGTTACAGTAATTTTATCCAACCAACAATTTTATTTTTTACTCTAAAAATAATATTATTCAAATATTTCATTTTATATGTTATTTTAAACCATTTTTTATATCTAAAATTAATATTTTTAAAAAAAAATTAAAAAATAAATAAATTAATATACAAATAAAAAATATATATATACAAAATGGCATTGTAGTGTAGCAAATACTATTTTGGTGTAAAAGATAGCACAGCACAGGGTTTGAGGGTGAACTCCATTTATGGGCAGCAACCTCAAAATTGCAGCCTCGAATATCCTAGTCACTTTCTCAGTCTGTTCTTCCAACAACTCCTTGACAGCCCTCATAGTCTGCAACTTCTTTTCAATATACATATATATATATATATATATTTAATATTTTTAATTTATTTTTAACAAATACTATAGAACATTTGCAAAAAAATTCATACCCATTTTGTGAAGGTAACAGACTAAAATTTATACTATTTTTGTTTAGTTCACTAAGGTTAGCGACAAGCTCTTAAAAAACTTAAAATAGCTGGATCAAATTGAGCACCTGAATAATTAATCTATCTTGCAGTTCTATATATATATATATATATATATAGTCACTAATGGCAATTTAAAAGCAATTAATAATAGGGGTGGGAACCGCTATATTATTTACAAATATGGAGGTATTTGATGTCCCAATCGAATCGAACAAATACTTAAAACTGTGAACCGTATTTGAATAATTAACCGAAAATATTTGCAATATTTGAAAATAACTCGAATTGAACCGAAATTAAGAAAACATATATTAAAATTCTAATTAAAAATATTTAAAAATATTTCAAATATCCGTACCGAAACCAAACTGAATATAATTATTAATATAAATTTTCAAATATAATAATATAAATATATAAATATTTTCGGTTCGGTTAACCGAACCAAAAAAATATACAAAATCGAAACCGAACTGAACCGAACAAATATCAAGTATACAGTATTTATATTTGAACCGAATTTGTTCGGTTAACCGAATAATCGGTTCAGTTCAGTTCGTTTCGATTTTTTTGTCCACCCCTAATTAATATTTCTTCCGTCCCACTTACCATGTCCATATTGCCGTCTATGTCCGTCCCGCATCTCATGTCACTCTCATTTTTTGAAAAATAATTACCCATTTTAATCTTCTTTTATATTTTCTAATTTAAATTTTTTTAATTTTAATTAAATTAATTAGTTATCTTAATCTTAATCTTAATCTATAATGATTTATATCATAAGTTAATTATTTTCACTAATACATTCTTAATTATCCACTAATTATATTTATCCTAAATTCTAGGTGTCTACAATGACCAAGACACTCATTGTGGACATAGGTAATAATAAATTATATAATATACTCATTGGGTCTGTTTGTTTAGTGAAAAAATTTGAAGAAAATATATTTTTGGGAAATTGTATATTTTTATAGAAAGAACAATCTTCTTTTGTCTAACATATTCGACAATATTTTTCATTTTGATATGTCTCATATACCTTATAATATTTTCAACATATGAGATAATTAACTACGTCTTATTTTATCACATCACTCAAATAATATATATATATATATGTATTTTTATATCTCAACACATCATCTAATTCACAATTTATTGTACTTAACACTATCCATCTAAATTTTTGTGTCGAAAACCAAATGTTGCATCATATGTAGAACGGAGAGAATATAATCTTTGTGCAGAAAAGGTTTTGTCGAACAAGTGATCTTGCCCTGTTAGACAATACTCTCTTCGTCTATTAAAATTAGTCTATTTGGTTCGGTATGAACACTAAGAAAAATTAATATTTTATTAAAAAATGATAAAAACAAAAAAAAAATGAGGGTACTTTTAAAAAAAATTGTTAGATATTAGAGGAAATGAAGGGGAAAAATATAATAAAAATATAGTAGTATTCTTGTAAATGAGTGTTGAGTATAGATAAATATTGATTTATTAACTTTTTCAAACTACGTAAAAAGTAAAAAGAAAAAAAAAATGGTGGACGAATGAAGTATGTAATATCATCACTTTTATTCGATATGAAACATTATTACAATGCTTCATAAAGCAAAGAAACCCTCATTTATTTTCAAGCTATTACATTACATAAACTCTCCTAAAAATTAAATGGTGGAGGAGCATGACGATGACGATTATGGCGGCCATGACGACGGTGATTACGTCCGCATGGGCAGCCACAGAAAGAATGAACATCATTTCCCGCATCAAATGAATCAATACTTGTCGATATCACTTCTTCTTCTCCGATGTTTGGATCAAGCGGTTCATACTTATTTTCTTCGAAAACGTAAGCATGAGATGAGAACAATGCAAAAACCCATAATGTAAGGAAAAGAAGAACACAATATATACGAGACATTTTTAGATTATTTGATATGTTGATGAAAGATTTTGGGTGTTTGCGAATGAATGCACATCGAACCATTTTTATAGTGTGTAGAATATGTATTATTGGTAGATGCTTTTGTCTTTTGCATTTAATTTTCTTGTAATATTATTTAGTATTTGAAATTTATTATTAATGTTCTTTGCCATTTTAATTTTAATTTTAATTTTATAATTTTTTATTGTCATTAATTAATTTATTTGAATTCCCAACCATGTATGTAAAAGATATATATATATTATTTGGATTTTGAAGAAGCAACTTTGTGCAAAATAATTATTATATACTCTCCTCGTCCGCCTCTAAGGTCACATTTATCTTTTGCGTCATTGTTTCTAATATTAAAAATATTTTTATATTTGTATAATCTTTTGTACAAATATCATTATATTGGTATTGTAAGACATTGTTGAAAGTATTTTTGCAATTTTTCTTAATTTGTATTGCGTTTTGATATAATATTTAATATTCAAAGATCAATACGTAAAAAGTAAATGGAAGTTTTAGAGCGGGACAGAGGTAGTATAATTTATTATTAATAGCTTTTTATATGCTATTTGTGATTGTATCAAACTCTGATTTCTAACTCATCTCAAGTGTTTGATCCAGGAGACCTTCAAGGTAAAATTATTGGTCACACTTCGACTGGATAAAATACAATTACCAAGCTTTCAAAGGTCTTTACTACAAAAAAAATAATCTATTTGTAACGGAATTTTGTCCCTAAAGTTCACGTAGCTAACGTAATTCCATTCCTAATTTCGTCTCTAATGGCATTAGTAACGGAAAAAGTAGATTTAGAGACATAAAAGTTTTGTTACAAAAATGATTTTTTCTTATAATATTAGTTGCTTTTCGTTGGGGATTCAAAGTGACCAGGTTTGGTTTTCATGTGCCTTGCAGTTCTATTCATCCTCTTCTTTGTTGGGGTGATGTTCGGATCCTTGGCTACGTGGGGATTTTACTTTGGTTGGTTTTTTTTGTTAGGTTTATCGTTGTCGATTGATTGATGGAGGTGGTCGAATGGTGGTTGAATTTTACGGGAATTGTTTGCTCTTTTATTTGACTTTTTTTCAACTAAAACATTATTTGTTTATATGTCAAAATAACTTCAGAAAATATTCGTTTATAAAAATCTACTATTTCCGGGTCATCATGCTAATCTAGTCTCTTTTGGCATCTATGTTGGAAATTCACATATTCATCGAAAACAACACAGTGATTATTTTCTTGTCAATTCTTCAGTATTTTTTTTTTTTCTATTACTCGCGAAACATCGACTATTTTTCTATTTGTCTTTGAATTTTTAATGGTATAATACAAAATGGACGTTCTATAGGTATATTTGCATAGTATATAAAACAAAACATAAAAAAAAAGGGAGGATAATCAAACTAATGCCAATATTTGTATTATTATTTTCATTTCGTATATGTATTCCCATTGTAACTTGTTTATGTGATCTCGTACTGTTTTTATAAAAAAAAAAAATATATATATTATAAAAATTTAGATAATATATTATCTTATTGAAAAATATGTAATGATTAAAGAACAAATTCTCACTACAAGAAATTTTTAATTTTGTAACGAAGTTTTTTCGTTGCTAAATTCATTTTTTCCGTTAGTAATGATATTAGAGACGGAATTAGAGATGGAATTAGGTTAGTTACGTGAACTTTAGTAACGAAATTCCGTTACAAATATACTATTTTGTTATAGGGTCTATTTTCTTATACAATATTTAAACAAAATATAAATATTTCATATGATTTCTTTTTATTTTAATAAATTATTGATGAATATTAAGGAGAGAAAAAAAAGTAGTTTTAAAAAACTAAAAAAAAAAAAAAGAGTAAATTGAGGTTAAATAACTGCCTCTACAATTATTCTAAAAATCTTCAATTAACAGAAGTAAATCCCAATCCCAACTTCCATTTTCTACAAAACCCTAATCGATCACCACATCTTCTCGACAACAAGAAACCTAACTGCTCCGCAACCTCTCCCATGGCTACAAAACAAGAATCCCAAATGACAGACGAAGCTCCAACTGGTATTATTTTCTCTAAACCTACCTACTCTACGAAGAAGAACGACTATCGTATCCTCGATGATCTCAGAAATGGAGCCATGGCCGTCGTCTACAGAGCCTTATGCATTCCCAAGAACGAGCACGTGGCCATCAAGATCATCGATGGCGATTTCATCGAGAAGAACCTTGACGTCCTCCCCGTGGCCAGCGGCAACATTCTGATTCCCGATCATCCCAACTTCCTCAAACATCACTGCAACATCACCGTCGGGAACAAGCTTTGGATCGTCATGCCCTACATCGCCGGCGCATCGTTAATGTCGTTATAACGTCCGCGTTCGACTTCGGTCTGTACCAGGAAATCATTGCTCCAATACTTTACGGAGTTTTGCCGGCAATGCAACTGTACATTGCGAAGGATTTGTTCATAAGGGCATCAAGCCTGGGAACATTTTTCTGGACGAGAAGGGGAATGTTTTTATTGATATGTTTTGAATCTAGTTTGTCACTTTGCTGAGTTTTTCACGTGATCTCGTTGACCGGTCAGCAAGGCGAGGGGTAAGGGGTCCCCTTGCCTGGATCCGGGGGCGCGGAGTGGCCCCCAGACAACGGTATAGATTATTGGGTTTTGAAGTTGGTATTCGGCTGAGCTTGTCTGATGTATTCTCCTAATTTATTTAAATTAGCTTAGAAATACAAAATCTGTAATATAATATCTAAGATTGCCGTCGGGAATAAATCTGTTCTCTATTTCTATTCATACATTGTTGGTGAGCCACGTAAATCTGTGTTTTTTTTATTCGATCATTTTTGTCTAATTTCAAAGCTTCCTCGTGGAATTATGATAAGGAATTGCTGTGTGATGTTTCCGGTACTTTGTCGACGTTGTTTCCGGTGATCTCTCCGCCTTATTGGGTGGCGCCGGTGGCAGTCAGGGGTAAATTCAGCGATAAAGCCGATGTTTATTCTTTCGGCATTGTAGCTATGGAAGTGTTCTTGGGACGGCCTCCGGTGTTGGTGTTTCCGGAGTCGAATTACTTGGGCAAGAAAATTGCGAAGCGTTTTCAATACTCTGATCATTTTAGGAATTCGAAAGCAAGTATGAAGAAGTGTCCCGACGAACTTTGGGACCTTATTAACGACTGCCTTTGCCGGGATCCCATGGAAAGGCCCAATTCTACGACGTTGCTGTCGCATCCATTCTTTGAAATGAAGGGCAGTGGGATTGAGTATTTGGCCAAGAATTTGAACGAGGGATTGCCCGATGTTAAAGAAAGGTTTAGGATGATGAAACCGTTCCCTTTCTCGTCGAATTCTGGTGACGAAAGTTCGATGCAGAGGCCGATTTTGGGGTGGAAATTGAGCTCGGAAAGGTGTGAATTGGATCCTATTTTCTCTGCAGAGAGTGTGTTAATGGAGACGACGATGATGGGGTTGCGGGGAAGTGTGAATGTGGGAAATGTGACTTTTGTTAATATCGGCGAGAAAATTGCAAAAATTATCCAACGTATATACCCCATTATCACTTTTGTCTTATATTTACTTTATTGGTTAAAATATATCCTACATGTTTGCAAAAGTCAGCTATTTCTATTCTTTGGCCGCGCGTGACCACGTATGGCTTTCCGATTGGAAGGCATATAAAGACTGTAATGGCGTTGGAAGAAAAGCTCGCGAAGTTCAGAGACATGCTGGAGAGAATTGTGTATAACTTTAAGTGGTAGCATAATAATGCAGGGACAATGGAAAGCGAAACTGAAAGAGCGGTGGCGGAACTGGTGAAGGAAATGAAGATTGAGGAATTAATGGAGACTGAGGAGACGGAAGCAGTGGAGGAATTTGCAATGGAGTTGCAGAAGGAGGATGAGAAAGGGAAGAAGAAGAATTAGAAGGAGATTGTGATTGAAGAAGACGAAGGTAGAGAGGACACACTAAAATTAATCCAACAATCTAATGCATTTTTCTCTCCTTTTTATTTTCCCCATACTATGAGCTCATCCTTTACTTGACAAATTATTTATTTTCATTTGCCTCTTTTGTGTTCTTAATTTCCAGCATATTTTCAATATTATTTTCAGCTCAATCCGTTTATTAATTTCTCGTATTTTCTCTTCAATTCTAGTAATTAAATTCCCAGGAACTAGTTATCTGGATCATTCATCCATTTCTCAAAAGATTTACATAGTTCTTAAAGAAGCCAAAAAGAACCCATTTTATCTTCAACCAGATAAGCTCGGCAATCCGCCAAAAATATATTTTTTAAGATATCTTTGTCCTTCATCCATTTCTTGATCCATTGACGCAACTACACAGCCGAAGTTCGGATGATTCGATGGCGTTGAAAGCTGGTACCACTGCCAAAGACAAGGGTCGAAATGATGAACAAATACCTACACATCATCGTCAAGTTCACGTATTTACCATCTTCATTTACAAATAATCCTCCTTTTGAACTGTTATAAGTGATCTTAAGGACTGTACTGATGAGGTAGAAGATCAAGAAAGAAAAGCCCCCACCGATGCTTCTGACCAGAGATATCGATGAGGCCTCTTCCAGAAGCCTACCAAAACCGACAGTGTCTGAACTTCTGGCGTAGTTACTACAAGAAAATGTCTAATTAGTTACAATATTTTTAACTACGAAATAATTTTGTAGTTAAAATGTGTCATTCAGCGAGAAAAAATAATTTTGTCGCGAAAAATAAATTATGTACTATAAAATTAACTATTTGGCTAAAAAAGTTATGTATGTTTTGTTGCTAAAATTCTTTTGTTATGAAAGTCAAATTTGTTGCCGAAGACCTTTACTAACACGGTATAGGTAATGAAACTCATTTCGTCGTAAAAACCTTTTTACTAGGAATTCATTAAATTCTGCTACAAAATTTTTTATAGTTAAATTTCAACTATCTTGTAGTGCGTCTCCTCTCTGTAGTTTTGATCAAGTCATCCTTCTTTACAAGGGACAAGATATCGATGATTCGAAGACCTGTCCTACGACTGCTGGAGGATTCCAACATTCGGATACGACATCAAAAGCACCAGAGAATGCCGAGCAGCCCTCACAGAAGTGCTACAACACAAATTTTCTCCGTTCTCGTCTGCATCAGTAGGCCTTATGAGAGTTAATGAGCCCACTGCTACTTATAAGACAAGAATTTCAGTTATGTTCGGGTGTGTTTCTTATGATTTGGTTTGAAAATTTTTTATTTGAATTTTTTATCAAAATAATATTTGAGAATATTTTCTGAAAAAAAAAATATATAATTTTTTCAAAATTGCATAATTTAAATAGTAAAATTTGAAAGTTTAGTTAAAAAAAGAAACACATGTTTGTGTTGAATTGGATATATCTAAGCCAAACAAACGGCCCATAATTCAAAACAACGAAAGAAACAAATCTCAACATTATTTTCGATTGCTAAACCCTTAAAATAAATAAATAATACAAAAATAATTTTAGAAAAGTCAAAAAAAAAAAAAAAAAACATCAAATACTCAAAGTCAAAAAATCAAATATTAATTTAAATAATATATTTTATACTTTTTAACACAAGTCTCGATACCATACACAAAAGAATCAATTTATGGACCATTATGTTGTCAACTTATGTTCCCAATTTGGTCCCAATCTAATAAAACCTCATAAAAGAATAATTATATAAATCAATTAGCATCGAATAAACCAAAATGAAAGGCTAAAATTCTCAATAAAAAAAAAAAAAAAGAGAGATAAAATTTCAAATATTATAATCTCAAGATAACAAGCAAATTAAATTAATTATTATGTCAAAAATCTCATCATCCGTACACATTATTCTAAAAACTGAAAAAACAAATTATTTAATCTCTCAAATTTAAACAAAAAAGTCTACCAAAGATAAATTTGGTAAACAGATAAGAAAAAACAATGCCAATAATACTAGAGTCCAATTAAACAAAATCATACAAACCCAATTCGAAATACAAAATAAAATCATCAAAGGAAAAAATCCATAATTGAGCAATAAATTTGGGAAGAACAATTAATCACACATTTCCACTATTAGCAACAATTTTGCCTAAAATTAAATTTACAAATCTTAAATTCATAATATTATTAATCCATCCTCCCTATAAAATGAGAGCCCATCGCCCCAAAAAAAAAAAATATATATATATATATATATCAACAAGCAATCAATCTAATATTTCTTAGTTAATAAAAATTCTCTAACAATGTCTAGTGTATATTGTGTTCTTCTTCTTCTTGCATTATGTCTTCTTACAATGACACCATCCCGTGTTCATTGTTTACCAGAAGAAGACGAATACGAATCGACTCAAATGATGAAGGATGACAATGACTTGTGGGCAGGTATCAATTCTTTTATGGACACTTCTGAGTATCGTCGCAAGCGCCGTGCTCCTTCACCTAGTGGCCGCCGGGCACCTCGTCCTCAGCACGGTGGGCGCCGTAGTCCTCGCAATGGCCCCCGTGGTGGTCCCCGCGGTGCTCCTCGACCATCACCTCAACCATCGACTATTTAAAAGAGAAAAAATTGCTATTTTTGTTATGAAGTCCATTCATGTAATAAGTGTGCGGGCATTTCGTACAATGAAAATTATGACTTTTTCCGATAATAAAAATAACATATATAAATTTCACTTAATCAATTTGTCACTAATAATCTATTTATAGTAAATAATTTCACTTTCTTATAATACTTATACTTTACTTTTTCTAGATATCTCACTTTAACTTTAAATATTATTACTTCTTAATCTTCCAACCAAACCTATATAATTTTACAGGATGGATAGAGTAGTATTTATCTTTATATGATCTAATTGCAATTAACTAAAATTTTGATGTAAAAATTATATATTCCCTCAATTTCAATATATTTATTATTAGTTCTAAATTAGGACGTCTGAAAATATTTTTAACTTTTTTTTTATTTATATTCAATATTTCTCTTTTGCCTTTATAATTATAACTTATAAAGTCATTTCAAAAAAAAAAACTATGATATAATGATGAAAATATTAACAATTATAACATATATTTACTAACGCAAATGTAAGTATAATGTCAACTGACAAAACATATATTAGTTCACATCATACATATATATTACAATTAATCTTAATATTAAAAATATATTAACATATCATATATGCACGCATAGTATGAAGAGCCACCCAAGTCCAGTGACGGAATCAGCCTCCGAACATTGGGAGGGCGGGATTGTCCGGTCAATTGATTTTTTATAATTTAATTTTAATTTTACATTTTTCGAACTGTCATTTTTCGGTTCGAGCCGACAATTCAGTTTTTTTATATAAAAAAAAGTAAAAAATATAGAAACATGAAATAATATAAAATTTTATACTTAAAAAATAAAAATAAAATCCTTTTAGACCTGAAGACAATCTATTTAAATTATATAAAATAAATAAAATCGAGAGGCCGGGCATGCCTGTTGAGCTGCCTCCAAGCATCTTAATAGATCCCTCCATGCCCAAGTCCAAAAATATTGTTTTGTGTTCAAATATAATAAAGTTATATATTCAAAAAAAAAAAAAACTGTATTAATTTGCCCCCTCTTCTCTTTCTCAAATAATTAAATTTATGTAGTTTTGTTGTTTTGTCCACCTAATCTTTTTCCAGTTCATTTCTCTCGACGAATTTTCTGCTATGCTAACTTTTCAGGGATACAAAATATTCTTTCTAAGGCTTTCTAGAGTACTCTAAAGATCTCTTAACCCATATTTTGATCGATTTTTGTAAGGCGTCAAATTTGAAAATTCCAAATTTCTGGATATAACCGTGACTTTTGGAAAAAAATATTTAAATATAATAAAATTAAAAGTACTTTTAAACTATCATATTTAACAAAATATTAAAAAATAAAAGTGGGCATATCCTCCATAAAACCAGCTTCAATTAGAACTTGGAAGAGTGCCATTGATTCTCTTGCGAAATCAGGAGATGGCGCCAAAACTTGAGATAAAACGACAGACTGAAGAACGCCGGGGAATGCAGACGGAAGGAGGGCCAAATTGACGGAAAGTTCTACGTCAGAAATTGGAGGCTCCGCCTGAGTGTAGACAGCGGCGGCGGTGTCCACCGATGTAGTCAAGGAGAATCTGTCGCATCTTCACCATTGTTGGTTGACGAGAGTTTGTAGATAAATAATTAAATGATATTGTATCTTAAAAACTTAAGCTTTTAAGTGAGTCGGTCATTTATATCACTTAATATGGTATTAGAGCCACGGACAAGTTTAGTTTAGTGTTGTTTTTCCCCGGAGTCCGTAAGGGGGCGTGTTGGTTGACTTCTATTTGTAGATAAATAATTAAATGATGTTGTATCATTAATAGCATTGATTGACTTCCGTTTGTAGATACATAATTAAATGATGTCGTATCATTAACAACTTTGGTTGACTTCCGTTTGTAGATAAATAATTAAATGATACCGTATCATTAACAGCTTTGATTGACTTCCGTTTGTAGATAAATAATTGAATGATCCGCTGCGTGGGGGCTCAGAGAGGTCATCGCTGGCATGGCGGCCTGCTGGAGAAGGCCGACCAGCTTCTTGTTTGGCCCTGACCTCGAGGCAATCCTGCCGGAAGGAGATGGCTGACGCCGGCAACAGCTGCTGCAACGATTAGATACAAAATATGAATTTTTTGGATGGTACACGGCTGTGTGTTGGGAGAGAATGTTACTAATATACTTACACACCATGTTTAATTCGAGTCACGCTATAAAAAAAGTTAAAATTTAGTTACAAAAATATTTTGTCGTAAAATATAATAATTCATAGAAAAAATATTTTTGCGACGAAACTTATTTCGTGGCTTATATCGCGTTAGTGAAGGTCTTCGGCGACAAATATGACTTTCGTAACAAAAAATAAATAAATTTTTGAAATGAAAGTTAAGAAAAAAAAATATAGCTACGAAGCTAAAGCATTTTTGTTATAAAATTAAAATTTATAACATAAAAGTTTTAGCAACAAAATATGTATGATATATTTAGTCAAATGATTTTAGCTATGAAAAATATTGTAGCTAAAACTTTTCTTCTATGAAGATAGAATTTTCTAGCAAAAAAAAAAATTAATACGTAATTTATTTTTACAGATAAAATTAATTTTTGTTGCTAAATGACATATTTTAACTAAAAAAGATTTTTTAGTAAAAAATATTGTAACTAATTAGATACAATTTTTTTTAGTTACAATATTTTTTAGTGTCAGATCCATCTCAAGTTTTGTTACAGTCATGTTAGTAGATTTGGTTGAAATTAATTGTGAGACCAAAAATGAAAAAAAAAAAAAAAGGCTCTAGAGTTTAATTGAACAAAATAAGACAGCAATCCAATTCGAAATCCGAATAAAATCATAAAAAAAAAAAAAAAAAAAAAAAACAAATTCCTTAAGTAAGTAGTAAAAACGGGAAGAACAATTAATCACACTTTTCCACTATTAGCAAAAAAATTACATGAAATTAAATTTACAAATCTTGAATTCATAAATATTATTAACTCATCTTCACTATAAAAAGAGAGCCTATTGATTATAAAAAAAATAAAAAAATAAAAAAAAAATCATCGACAAACACTTAAATATTTGTTCGTAAAATATATTTTTTTCCTACAATGTCTCGTGTATATTGTATTATTCTCCTCCTTGCATTATGTCTTCTTACAATGACACCGTCGCGTGTTCATTGTTTACCAGAAGAAGACGAATACGAATCGACTCAAATGACGAAGGATCACAATGACTTGTGGGCATATATCAATTCTTTGATGGATATTTCTGAGTATCGTCGCAAGCGCCGTGCTCCTTCACCTAGTGGCCGCCGGGCACCTCGTCCTCAGCACGGTGGGCGCCGTAGTCCTCGCAATGGCCCCCGTGGTGGTCCCCGCGGTGCTCCTCGACCATCACTTCAACCATCGACTATTTAAAAGAGAAAAAATTGCTATTTTTGTTATGAAGTCCATTCATGTAATAAGTGTGCGTGCATTTCGTACAATGAAAATCATGTGTTTTTCGATAATAAAAATAACATATATAAATTTTCTTTAATTGAATTCTTTATTTTATATTCGTGTGATATATTGCAAGAAATATTTTTATTGTAATTCATAATTTTTCCAATTTGTCAAAAGTATGTCATTATTCTTTTTTTATGGTCCATTAAACTTATATACAATCCGTATTTATCGTAAATAATTTCGTATACCCACAGTTCTATTATCTTCAGTTTAAAAAATAATAATCAATTTGTTATTAATTTCTTTATTTATTTATTATACTACTTTTTCTACTTACTCAACTACTATTTTTACTCACCCCACTATTTTTTAACGATACTTAAATAATTTTTTTTTATAATACTTTCACTTTATCTTTTACATATCTCACTTTAAATGAAAATATTATTATTTCTTAATCTTTATGCTTTATAACAAAATCATTAAAATTTCACCTCGTGGCTGCCGGGCACCTGGCCCTAATCACGGTATGCGCGGCCCTCGCCATAGCCCCCGTGGTGGTTGCCGCCGTGCTACTCCACCATCAACTATTTAAAAGAGAAAATTGTTGCTATAAGAATATTTTCTATGAAGCTCAATCATGTAATAAGTGTGCACACGTTTCATACAATGATAATGATATATTTGAGTTGTGGCATACTTTATGCTCTATAGTTTGAAATATATTGCAAGAAATGTTTTTTTTCCATAATTCATCGTGATTTATCTTTATACTTTTATTGCAGATCAGAATTTATTTTAGGTTGTTAAAGCATAAAAAATGGTTTGTTATGAAAAATGCCTCTATCTATTTCGCGACTTTTGGTCCCCATGGTTCAAGTTGCCTCCAAATATTTACTTGAAAAACTAGACATTGCATTTAGAGCTCATCACTATATTGAATTTGCTGAATTTTAAAATTCAACATAGTGTACTAGAAACAGCATACGATGTTACTATGCAAAACTGATTGTTTGTATTAATAAAAATACAACAATTAAATTAATCGCATATGACATATTTTTATATAGTACATAACATAATCATATATACCATATAATTGAAACATCGTGCAACATAATTATAAAATACTTAAAAAGCAGTGTCTTTCAATATTTTTTAGTTTCATCTTTCATTTCTTTACATTCATGGTCAATATTTTCTATTTTATACTTTACTTTTTCATAATTAAATTTCATTTTCTTCACATTTGTATGTCCCTTAATGTCTCAACCAACCTATATATAGGGGCGATTGAGGTCTCCACCTCTTTCCACTCTTAAAAGGAAGTCCATTTAAATAAATAAATACAAAATAGATCGATCTCTCTCTCTCTCTCTCTCTCTCTCTCTCTCTCTCTCTCTCTCTCTCTCTATATATATATATATATATATATTTGTCAAATTAATGTATTTTTTAATCAAAAGGTTTTAAGAAAATATAAAAATTTCATATTATTTTTTTTTTATCTATTTTTATGTAAATTATTCTATACTTTAAAGTTTAATATTATACAAAGGAATTCAACAAATATTTGTATTTTTTCTATTTTTTCTCAATATTAATTAACAGTCATTTAAGTAGGCAAACCAAAGAGCTTGTTTGGTTGTTTTTCAGGTATTTTGGAGTGTTTTAAAATAGTAAAAATATTAGAGTAAACTGATTTTTAATCCCATAATTTGACAATTTAGCATTTTAGTCTCGTAATTGGAGCATGTCGCAAACTACTTCCGTAAGTGAAAAAAAATTTGCAATTTTAGTCCTTCGACGCCGAAGATGTTTACGTAATGTGGCTCGTTAGAGAATGTGTGTCCACCAAGTTAGTGACACGTCGCAGACATGTGGATTTTTATTGTTTTTAATTTTAAAAAAAAAAATTAATTTTTTAAATTTTTTTTGAAAATTTTAAAATTTTACAAAAAAAGACAATAAATAAATAAATCATCCACGTGTCGCTAACGTGGCGGACATGTGTCCTCCGGTGAGTCACGCGGGTGCCATGTAGTGCAAAAAAATTTCACTATCGGACTAATTTGTGATAAGCTCCCGTCGTAGAACTAAAATGATAAATGGTTTAGTAATGAAACTAAAAAATCAGTTTACCCAAAAATTCAAAGCATATAAACATATTTTAAGGAAAAAAATGTATGTATTATATATATACTATAATTGATGTATGATATGATATTTTGGGGAAAATATAAATAATTTACTATAGTTGAACAGTACAAAATTAAAATTAAAATACAACCAAACAAACTCCAAGTAAATATTGCTTAATGTTTATTTACAATATTTTACATTTTTAAAAAAAAAAAATAGGTGTCAGATCATATAAAAAACGAATATAAAATATGTATTGCATATATATTAAAGTATATAAATATTTGGTCAATAATAATATATTGAAATATAATATAAATCTATTGAACTGTGTAACAACTTGAAATCATATTACAGATATAGTTAACATTTACATATTAAAAGATCGAATAGTAATATTAAATTATTGTGTAAATTTATTAAACACACAATTAAATTTACATATTAAAAGATCGAATAGTAATATTAAATTATTGTGTAAATTTATTAAACACACAATTAATAAAACTTTTGGAACTATTTGACATAAATCTAAATGATTATTGAGCAGTGTATATTACATGTTGAGCAGCAATATTCAATATTAATAAATATTATCATTCAAGTCCCGTAAGGATGGTCTGCCACACATGTTTCGCCTAATGTGACTTTTCCGTCAGATCTGATTTGCAGGGTATTAGATTAGACCGGAAGTTTACCCGGTGCGCACTTTCGAATAGCGGCTGCGGATTTCCACGTCATCCAAAAAAAAATATATTATCATTCAACACAAAGTTCAATCTAATTTGTATCGATATAAATATATATTGCAACACTTGGCAGACTCCTCAAGCCAGACATATTGTATTATTGTAAACTAATTATATAGATTAACACAAATTATTTGTCCTCACTAGCTGCCTTTGAAAAATTTCCTATAAAATTTTGTTTGGTTATAGTTTAAATTGAATATTGATTTAAATTTTGGTTTAAATAATGTTTTAACATGATATTTTGTAGAAAAAAAATAATATATTATTATTGGTAACAGTACAAAGTGAATAATATCGATTTCGATTTTAAATTACAAAAGAACAAACACATATCTAAAATTATTCTAGAGTTCTATCAATATATATACACATATTATTAATATGAATAGAAGTAATCAATTCTTTTACGGGTGTGTTTGTTTGAGGGTTTGAATTTTGAGTTATGATTTGAATAATAAAAATTTTGAATTTGAATAGTTTACGATGTAATATAAATAGGTGTTAATGTGATATTTTGAATATAAAATTGATTTTTAGTATAATATAAAAAATGAAAAATAAGTGTTTGATTTGATATTTTTTAGAGAAAAAAATGGAATGAATAATGTATTTAAAATCCAGTCCCCCGGACAAAACTATCAATATATTTATATATACAAGCAGTTTGTGCACTGAATGCTTATTTAGAATGTAGTTGATAATATCTTAAATATTGATAGATAGCACATATATAAAACATAAATCAATGGTATAAGTTTTGTGTTAATACAATATAAATACAATACATAATAACATTTCATATTTGATTTTTGACACGAGAATTTATATGAATAGTATTAAGTAAAATAATTTGAAAATTAAAAAATATAATGAAAAAGAAGTGTTTATTTATTTTTTATATGAATGATGCGATGTGATAAGTATGACTCATTATTTTTTATTTTGAAAAACATTACAAAATATTTGAAACAGACCAAAAAAAAAATATTTCAAAATATTTAGGACGAAAAAAGTATATTGCATTCTATCATTGAATTCAATATGCACATAAGATACATAAAAATAACACACTCATAAACTGTAAACGTATATCACATAATATAATATTTTCTCTTTTCTGCGTTAATTAAAACATAATATTATTTTATATTTCATAGATAGGGCATAAGTGTTCAAAGAATAGATAAGTATGGATTTTAATACTATGCTTAGAAGGATATTTTGTTAATTTATGCTCCCACAGTCTGGTTCAAAAAGTCACATTTACTTTTTGTGTCATTGTATTTAACATTAAAAATATTCTTATATTTGTATATTTTTTTGCACAAACACTACAAAAAAATAATATATTTGTAACGGAATTTCGTTCCTAAAGTTCACGTAGCTAACGTAATTTCATTCCTATTTCCGTCTCTAATGTCATTAGTAACGGAAAAAGTAAATTTAGAGACAAAAAAATGTTGTTACAAAAATGATTTTTTCTTGTAGTGAAATATCATTCTATTAGAATTATAAGACACTAATGAAAGTATTTTTGCAATTTTTTATTAATTTGTACTACGTTTTGATATAATAATTAATATTCAAATATCAGTATGCAAAAAGTAAATGAAACCCTTAGAGTCGGACGGAGGTAGTATGTTTTTTCGTCTCAACTTAAAATACTTTATTTTACCATTTTCATCCATCTCGCTTAAAAATATTTATTTACTATTATAATAAAAATAATAGTAATACTTTAATATTAAAATACCCTTAATTTTTACCTAAATTACAAATATACTATTGCACATATAATTAATTTATACATAAAATCAAAAGGTAAAAGTATTGAAATCATTTTACACATTTTGACTAACCAATAAAATACAATTATTTTTTAATCTACTACAAACCCCCGACGCCTCAGGTCACCTGTCACACATGGTTCGCCTAGTGTGTCTTGTCTGTCGGGCCTAATTTGCAAGGTATTAGGTTCGGCCGAAGGTTTAACCGGTGCGTACTTTCGGGTAGCGGCTGCGGATTCACACGTCATAAAATAAAATAAAATAAAATACAATTATTTATTAATTTACTAAAAAACTTTAAAATGTGGGACGAAGAGTATAAATTTGTGGCACATTTTAGTAATATTGTAAGGTGTATATTTGTTAAATAAGAAAATATATTTATTGTTTGTAAACGAACAAAAATAACAAAATGTATTTATTATTAGCAATGAGAAAATATTATATTCTTTTTTAATAACGTGAGAATCTGTCATAACTATTTTTCGAGTGCGCTTTAAAAGAAAAAAATTGTCAAACCTAATAATATACAAATTAGGTTTAACAAAACAAATCATATATGATAGACAAGACCCGAAATATAAAAAATTTAAACTCATACTTTTATGGTCACAAGTCCACCCCATGCCACCGGATCATCGCTTACTTATAAATATTCTATAAAAAAAAATGGCCGTCGTCCAAGTAATTAATTAACAGAAAAGACATTGTCAAAACCAGTCTAACTTTGTTGACAGATCCAGAAGCTGTTTCTCTCTCTAGCTCTCTCTCTCTCTCTCTATATATATATATATATATATTATTATGTTTTTTTATTATTATTTATTCTAGTCTGTTGTTTTTGTCTGTGAAAACAGCTAAACATTCGACAATTGTAATTCTTGAAAGTGGAATATGACTTAGGACACAAATGAATTATTAGTTGTGCCTTAAGAAAAGCATTCACAGATTTAGAATTACTTATTAATTTATAAGATGGATATAATTAACAAAAATAATTGCAATAATGAAAAATGTAGGAAGGCTTTAATATTATCCCATTTAATAACGAAGGCAGTTAGTTATATATCTCTTTCCAGATTTTTTCAATATTTAAAAACATTGCCTTTAGAAAGGAAGGAATTTATTGGTGTTTAATTTAGGTGTCACAATCACTTTCTCTCAAATAATTTATTGACCCAAACATATTTATATTTATATTTATATCATTTTGTAAGAAAACAGACAATTCCCTCTTCCAGATTTCATTCAATTTTGCTTTTATATATAGTCATTCTCTCTTACATTTAGGGTGTGTTTGTTTGGAGGTTTGGATTTTGAGTTGGGATTTGAATAGTAAAAATTTTGAATTTGAATAGTCGTATGATGTGATATAAATAGGGTTTGATGTGATGTTTTGAATGTAAAATTGATTTTTAGTATAATATAAAAAATAAAAAATAGATGTTTGATTTGATATTTTTGGGAGAAAAAATTGGATGAATAGTGGAAATCCACCAAAATCCTTCAAACAAACACACCCTTACATACATACATACATACATACATACATACATACAGCCAATAAACTAGTATCTAAATTTTAGGGGCAAAATATTATAATTTATTTAATATTTAGCTAATAAATTTAAATAAATAATAATGACAGAATTATACATGAATTTAGATAGTTTTTAGAGGCAAATTGTATATAAACACATAAAAATTAATATTTTTAATACAAAAAAAATTATAAAAAATTTAGCTTGGGGGTTCAATTGACCCCCAAGCCCTAACTTAGTTCTGTCCCTGCAGATATATATATATATATATCTCGGTATATGATGTTTAAGGTTTGTTTACTTATTTGTTGAATTTGGACATATTTAGCTTAAGATTTAAGGGTTAGTATTCGGATTTAAGGGTTAGTATTCGAATTTTCGGTTTGGATTTTGTCAAATTTGAATCGATCCAAAAATTCAAAAGTTTGGAAAAAAAATCAATCCAAACCGAGGCGAAAGAACTGAAATGCAAAATTCGAAAATCCGAACTAGACCGAAGAGGGTTTGTTTGTTTTGTGTTTTTGTTTGATTTGATTTGAAGTGATATTTTTTTTTTTATGTGAGGTATTGAAAGTGTGTAATATACTAATAATTATTTAGAAAATATGTTTGTGTTTTTTCACTAAACAAACAAACAAATTATAAAAAAATTAATTAACTTTTAAACTTTATTTATATTTTTATAATTATTTTATAATATTAAAAATATATATATAATAAATAAAAATAAGTATGTTAAAATATAATAAATAATGTTGAGTAAAATACTTTTTTTTGCTGGAGGACTAGCCGAACCTATATAGGTTGTGAGTACTCACACAGAGGTTGAGGGATTTGTAATTAAACTACACTCTCATTTCCATTTTTATTAAATGTATATATATATATAATAATAATAAAATATATTAAATTAAAATATTATATTTCAAATTTTGGATTGATTCGGATGTTTAGTATACTGATCCAGATTGATCTGGAAATTCGAAAGTTATAAAATAGTCAATCCGAATCAATTCGAAAAATTCAAACCAAATTTTAGATTTCGATTTGATTTTAATCAAATTTCGAATATTTTGCTCACCTTTATAAAAATTAATTGATACGTTTATTTTATTAAATAATTTGAATAAATATTTTTTATTTGAAATATAAAAAATTGTGTAAAATATATAAAAATAATAAATATATACACATTTTTGTTAAAATAACACACTATTAATATAATGAAATAAGTGAAAAAAATTAATTGCAAATTGATTATTAGTATTTATTAAAGTATGAATAATAAAATTAATAGCGAATAAAATTTAAGCATAATAATATAATTTTAATGGACAAAACGAATATATACAGTTTATTCTTAGGAGGTCCAGCACTCCCAGCACAAAATCCATCTTCACCATTCATCATACTATCAACGGTGCAGATTCAACCGGTCCTCGAGATCCATGGATCTCCCAACAAATGCACGTACCCAAAGCCGGCAAAGAAGAGTAAAACACAGTGTTAAAGTCACATTTGATAATTATAAATAAATAGAACTTGTCTTATTCAGAAAAATACAATAAATTAAGGACAGGACTACTGGGCAAACCTAGTTAGTCATGATCATCTGTACATAATTTTTACCTTATAAAACATCAATTCTCATATCAATAAAATTAAATTCACAATACATATATATATATACATAATCCATTCTAAGAACATTGCCATTGTCCAAACCTCTAACATTAATGGAGCCTGAAAAATCCCTTGCATCGTCGCCGGAAAATGACGACGACGACGACCGATCAACGGCCGGCAGCGCCACCGGAGTCGGGAGATCCTACGAGTGCAATTTCTGTAAACGCGGATTTACCAACGCGCAAGCACTCGGAGGGCATATGAACATTCATCGGAAAGATAAGGGCAAGGGCAAGATCAAAATCAAGTCGAAAAATAATATTGAATATGATCGCGACAATCGAGATCACCACTCCGGTGAGTCGAATTATGGGAGTTTAAGGTTCTTTCCGGCCGAGATTTCTTCGATTGGCGATGAGAATCGATTGAGTTATTACAAACTTGGAGGTGGAAGACAGGTGGAGTATCAAATCTACTTGCCATTGCAGCCAAACCCTAATTCCCGAATTCGACATTTTAGCATGATGTCCGAAGGGGCTTTGGATAGGTTTCGAGATGGAAATGAAGGTAAGAATTTCGAGAAGACCGACGTTGATTTAGAGCTTCGCCTCGGCCGTGATTGTCCACAATGATACGTCGATCGATCGATCGAAATATTCGAATGTTAAATTTATTATTTAGTTTCAAGAATTGTATAGAATTAATGCATGCCATAGAAAGACTTGTAATTTGTGTTTGTTTGTTCATTTTAGTTTAGTTGCAACTTGATAAAATTGGATTTTTCATCACATAGACATGTAGTTATTTAGCTAATTCATTGATCTTAATCATTATTTCTTGCAATAGAATTATTTTGTTTCTCAAGCTCCATAATTGGATCTATTTCTCTTTATTGTTTGTTAATACTCCCTCCGTCCCATAACAAAGTATCAATTTTTCTATTTTAGTCTGTCTCATTACAAAGTATCCATTTTCCTTTTTAGTAACGGTACTATCTACCTAACATTATAAATACACTTACAACTTACAATATATTACACAAATGTCATTACATTTATATCACACGTACTAATAAGGTTATTTTAGTAATTTCTACTTTATTCATATTATATCTCAATACAATACTAATATTTCTAAAACTACGCGTAAAAAATAAATAGATATTTATTTATGGGACGGAGGGAGTATAATTTACCTCATCATATTCATATGCATCAACTTTAATATGAGGTCATGTAAGTAGAATTGTAAAACAAGACTTCATTTAGATTTTGGATCGAAGTTTTTAGAGTTCAAAAAAGAAAATAAAAAGTAAATGGTCAAAAGTAAGATATTTTGATATACATAATATTCTAGGAAAAGAAATAAGTATTTGATTTAATATTTTATAAAAAAAAAATAATAATAAATTATTATTTATAAATAGCTGAAAAAGTTTTAAAATTATATATGTAAATAGAGTTTAAGTGTGCTATTCTCAAATTTGTTACTATTTAGCTCGTTTGTTGAGGTAAATGAATCGAATGTAAATCCGTATAAAATTCAACTCATTAGCTCATGGCAGAACCCAAAGTTTGTTTCTAAATGTCAGAGAGTTTGAACCCATAATCTTACAGTGACGAATCTACCCCTACATCGTTAGGTCGTCTCTTCCGGTCACGTAGTGTTTATTAGTATACATTGTGTTGGTTGTTTTGGGAAAAAATTGAATTGTGTATTATTCCTCTACTAACGCAATAAACACTACACACTACATACAGTTTAGTTATTGTATAATACAATAATATGATATATATATATATATATACTAACATTCCTCAAACTTAAGATGGTGCCATAAAATTATATTTTAGTGTAATAAAATAAATAAAAAATAAGTATTTGATTTGATTTTTATGAAAAAAAAAAAAAAAAAAGATTGAGATAGTAAAATCATGGATAAAATTCCACAAGTAAACACTAACTATTGCGATTTTCAATTGACTCTGTTCTATCAATGCTATTTTTCAATTATGATTTTTCAACAATAATAATAAACAGTAAGAAAAACTTTTCATAAAAGTTAAAAAATAAATAAATAAATACTCATTATAAAATATTAAATATTCAATTTAAAATATAATATTTTATACTTTTGATACAATTACACGTACCAAGTAACACAAAAGTGGATCCATCTAAAAATGTTGCATAAACGAGCCATTATTTCAGTTATATCTTTTATTTACACAACATATTAAAAACACACTCCTTTTATTCTTTGATTTCTTTCTATAATAATAATAATAACACATTATTCACCTAATGTGATTTGTTTTGTCGAACTTAGTTTGCAGGGTATTAGGTTCGATCGAGGTTTACTCAGTGCACACTTTCGAGTAGCGATTGCGGATTTCCACGTTATAAAAATAAATAAATAAATAATAATAATAATTCATATCCATAAGGGATGGTTTGGTAGGGAGATAGACTCGTGACCGTGAGGTCATGGGTTCACTGCACTCCAAGGTAGTAGACCTATTTACGGGATACTGAGTTCACACTGGAATGATAGTGATTGTAGGTTCCACTTCTTCAAAAAAAAAGTATAACTTCATCAAAAAAAAAAGTATAATAATAATAATTCATATGTTTTCGATAAATATATATATATATATTATATACCCTACTTAATATGTTAAAATATTTTTTTGATTGAGTTTGAAAATTTTTGATTAAATTTAAATTTAAATTTTAAATAATATATGATAAAATATTTTATAGAAAAAAAAAAAAATCTAGAGATTTGGAGGGTGAAAAAATACACTACTTACAAATAATTACTCATTTATACTCCTCTTGTGGTATTAATATTCTTTTCGTCCTACTTATTTTGTCTCATTTAGCTTAGACAGGTAGTTTTAGGTAGAGTTGGCAAAAATTGATCCAACACGACAACTCGATACGACCCGATACGAAATAATTGGGTTTAGGTAAAAAATTTCAACCCAATTATGTATATGGATTGACACGAACCCGACACGATAATAAACAGGTCGGGTTAGGGTTGAGGCTTTCAACTCGAACCCGACACGACAACCCAATTATAATATATTAATATTGATTAATATATTTATTATATATATAAAATAATCATAATTTAATAAATTTTTTCATAAATTAATTTAAACTAAGTTCAATTTTAAATAATTCAACATAATTTACGCTCAAACTAATAAAAACTAACATAACACGACAACAAAACAAAAAATTATTTAATTTGAATCAAGAAATTAGACTTAATTATGTATACGGGTCAACACGAGTCAACCCGAACCCGACACGATAATAAACGGGTCGAGTTAGGATTGAGTAATTTAACTCGTTTAAAGTATTCAATCCGATACGAATCCGAGACGAATCCACCATTGCCGGCTCTAATTTTAGATACTATGTAATTAATAAATAATTAAAATGTGTATTGGTGAAAATAATTATGATTTAATAAAAATAATTATAGATTAAGATTAAAATAACTAAATAGTTTAATTAAAATAAAAAATATATAAATTATGAATTTTAAAATGCGATTAAAGTGTATAATTATATTTCCAAAAAATAAAATGACAAATTACGTGGGATAAACGAAAATAAAAATAGTAGACAAATTAAGTAGGACGGATAGAATAATATTTTAAGTTAATAAAAATGGTAACATACTTCCTTTGTCAAGGACACAATATTTTAAGTAGAGTAGATCAATAAATTATTAGAAATATAATTATACATCACGGGCCATGTAACAACATGGTCATGTATAATTATACACTGAAATATACATAACTATGTAACAACATGGCCGTGTATAATTGTATATGGTCGTATAACAACATGACAATGTACAATTATACACTAAAATATACATGACCCTTTAACAACATGGCCGTGTATAATTGTATATGGCCGTGTAGTTTCCATTATGTTTACGTCAGCAATTTCCGTGAGATTTTTAACGGTTGAAGCAAAATTGATTGAAATTGTTTATAATGGAAGCAAAATTGATTGAAATTGTTTATATTGAGACTAAAATTGATGAATTTTTTATATTGAAACCAAAATTGATAAATTTCGGTTATATTATGACCAAAATTAATCTTTTTCCATTATTATATTAGGAGTATTTCTTTATAGGGGTAGTATTGTCAGTATTTTAAATATTTTTAGTATTATATCTCAATAAAATATATATACAATATTAATATTATTTTGTAAATAATAAAATTTTATATTATAAAAATAAATAAATTGTAGATAATAAATTTTTATATAATACAAATAAATAAATTGTAAATAATAAACTTATATAATATAAATAAATAAATAATATATTTATATATTTATAATTAATTTACAACTAATTTTATAAGAATAAATTTTTTTTAATATAAATAAGCAAATTTATTTATTAGAAAAGATATAAATAAATAAGTTTTCAATAAATTTGATGAATAAAAGATTAAAAATTAAATTAAATTAATTTGTATTAATTAAATATGTTTTGTTAGAAAAAAAAAAGAAAAAAAAAAAAACGAAAATGGATCGATGGGAATTTTATTAAAATATTGTATTAATAGTAATAATACTGATAATTAGATTAGTAAAAAACCCTAATCCCACAAATAAAATCCCAATTTCTTTCCGTTTCTTTCTTCGTCTTTCTCATTTTGCTTCTTCTCCGCCCCCTTCCTTCTTCTTCTTCGTTGCGTCCGCCTTTCTCCCGGAGACGAAGTCCGCCGCTGCCCGCTGGAACAAACGGTGAGTTTGTTTGTTTTTTTTTTCTCTGGTTCTTCAGCTTCGGTACTTCCACCATATATCAACGAAATCGAGTTTATTTTAACATTTTTGTTGTTCTTTGGCTGAGCGGAGTGGAGGCTGTTTTTTTCGGTATTTCCAGTGGCGAAAATAAAAAATTAAAAAAAAATTGAAGAAATGATTTGTGGCAGTGTACATACGAGCTAGTTGTAAGGTAGGATTTGTAGGTTGGGTTTTGAAATAGTAAAACCACAGTTAAACCATGTAAGTTTACAAGCAACAGATATTGCTTTAATTTTCTGAAGTTGGGATGACATTCATAATCTATACATACATATGCTATCTTGTTCGCTTGCTTGTATTGTACTGTTATTGTGGGGACTAATTTGCTTCATAGGAGTTATTTTGATGCAAATAGAAATTTATGAAGATCAAATGCTAAAGCTTAAATTAAAGGCAGTAAACCTCTGTATAATATGCTTTCTGAAAGATCCTTGAAAAACTTTATCTTGTTCATTTGGCCTCTAAAAGCTGAGTTTAGCTTAAATAATTTTATTATAAATAAAACTACATTGCAATGCAGATGGCTAGGTGGGATGAGATATTATCCCTGCCAGTGCAGAACCCCTCAAACTTGGAGTTCTCTGCCGCCGATCTTGTTTGGTCCAAGGTTGAAGGCTGGCGTGACAAAATCGATAGACTTGCTCTGATTCCATTCTCCAGGGTAGATGATTTTGTTAGAGGGGAATCAAACAATAAAGAGTGCCCTACAAGATTCCATGTTGAGGCGAGGAGGAGACGAACTCCGCAGACAGCTTACAAACCAAAAGTCGATGGAATTCTTGAATACATCATGTATGTATGTTCTTTATCTAGTTAAATTATAATCATATTTTTAATTGTTATTTTCGTAATTACACTTGCTTATCATTTGCATTATCGTTATCCCTATATGCTATATGTAATGTCCTTTAATTAAATGATGAACTACTTTTTAGGTACTGGTGCTCCTTTGGGCCAGATGATCATAGAAAAGGTGGTTCGATTCGTCCAAGTAGGTCTACTTATGTTCCAAAGAACAAATCTTCTGGTAGACCAAATACAAAGAGGGGTTGCACCTGTCATTTTATTGTTAAACGCTTAATTGCTGAGCCGACGGTGGCTCTTATTATATATAATCAAGATAAGCATATTGATAAATCTGGGTTGCCATGTCATGGTCCGCTAGACCAAAAAGCTGTTGGGACTCGTGCCATGTATGCTCCATATATTTCAGAAGAGCTCCGCCTCCGTGTCTTGTCTCTCCTTCATGTTGGGGTCTCTGTAGAAACAATTATGCAGAGACATAATGAATCAGTGGAGAAACAAGGCGGTCCATGTAATAGAGATGATCTTTTGACTCATAGATATGTTCGTCGACAAGAGAGAAGTATTAGGCGATCTACGTATCAACTAGATGAAGATGATGCAGTGAGCATTAACATGTGGGTTGAAACCCACCAAAATAATGTTTTCTTCTATGAAGATTACTCTGATTCTGATCCTTTTACCCTGGGAATTCAAACAGAGTGGCAGTTGCAACAAATGATTCAATTTGGAAATTGCCGTTTACTGGCATATAATCGGAACTTTGGTTCAAATAAATTGAAGGTTTGTTATATTAGCTTTCCATTAAGTGTTCCCAATTATTACTATTTTGAGTCCTAACTGCTCACTCTAGTTCCTTATTATTGTTTTGGCAGTACCCTCTTTGTAGCCTTGTCGTGTTTAACTCAGAAAACAAGGCTATCCCTGTAGCTTGGATAATCACTTCTAGATTTTCGAGTACCGAATCATACAGATGGATGCGGGCACTGTACAATAGAGTTTGTGCAAAAGATCCAACATGGAGATTGGCTGGGATTATTGTGGATGATCCATTGGCAGATATCTTGGCAATTAGGTATGACTTGAATTCATCGTCATTTATATGTTATGCATATGGTTGGTTTCTTTCCTGGGCCATAAAATTAAATTTAGGCAAAATAGCAAAAAACCCTCCCTATGATTTTTTGAGTTTGCTGAAAACCCTCGTGGTTCTAAAACTCCAAAAAATCTACTTATGGTTTGCAAAATGTTGCAAAAAATCCCCCCTCCGTTAGGATTTAACGACGGTTGTATATCATACGCCTGAAATGCGATTTTTGGTCCATAAACTGATATATTTCTGTATAAAATTACTAAAATACCCTAGCTTCTTCCTCATTCTTCTTCCTTCTTCTTCTACATACTTTTAGAATTTAATCTCAATTCAATTTTTTTCATTTTGAATCCGTTAAACACAACCAAATTTGAAATCGATCTCAAATTTATAATACAGTTAATCGACCGAACATAGAGATGGATACAAGAATGTGTAAGTTATCGATTCCTTCTTCCGTTTTACCAAATCCAAAAATTTAAGAAATCAATCTATGAAGAAAGAAAGAATCTGGTGTTGTTGGTTGCAACGGCGTAGGGGAAGAAAGAAGAATTGGAGAAGAAAAATAAAAAAAAAAAGAAAATTAGGGAAAAAGAGAAAGAGAAATAAAAAGGAAATGGGAAAAAGAAAAAGAAAAGAAGTGTTGTCCAGCCCCTTTTTCCACTTCTCTTCTTTTTTCTCTTTCTCTTTTCTTTCCTTCTTCCCTGCTCCAGCCGCTTCTACCCTTCGTCTTCTTTCTCTTCTTATTCTCTAATACGGCGTGAAAAATAATTGAGGAAGAAAAGAAAAATTGAGGAAAAAGAATAAAAGAAAGAGCTGCGCGTGTGAAGAATTTGGATGAGGAAGAAGATGAAAGGAAAAAGTTAAGGGAGAAGAAAGAAGAAAAAAGAAAAGAAAAGAAAAGAAGAGAAAGAAGAAAAGAGAAGAGAGAGAAACAAATTAAAAATATATAAATAAGGGTATAATTGTCAAATTTGATAAAAATTTAACGTCAGTTAGTCAAATTTAGAGAGGGGGAGAGTGTGCAATATTTTGGAAACCACAAGTCGGTTTTTTGTAATTTTAGAACGACGAGGGATTCTCAGCGAATTCGTAAAACCACAGTGAGGTTTTTTTGCTATTTTGCCTTAAATTTATTATAAACATGTTATAGAATGATCATCTTTGAAGATAATCAAAATACGCTAACTGCATAAACGGCTCTTTGGCATAGTGTTCTGGTTCCAAGCACAACTCTAAGGGTGTGTTTGTTTAGAGGTTTGGATTTTGGTTTGGGATTTGAATAGTAAAAATTTTGAATTTGAATAGTTGTATGATGTGATATTTTGAATGTAAGATTAATTTTTAGTATAATATAAAAAGTGAAAAGTAGATGTTTGATTTGATATTTTTGGTGGAAAATTTTTTGATGAATAGTAAAAATTTGGTAAAATGTTACAAACAGACCCACCCTAAAGTTGTTATGGGGAAGTTGTCTTGATTGATATATAGCGAATGAGATAATGTAATATTGACCAAGTTTTTTACTTCAAATTCAGCTTTTGGTCCCTTTTTTTTTTATATTTAACTTTGGTGTCAAGTACTTTGTGGTATAAACCATTTTTGAATGTGTTTGTAGGGAAGTCTTTCAATGCACAGTATTGATATCCTTTTGGCGTGTTCGCCATGCATGGCATAAAAATTTGATGACAAGATGCTCGGAGATAGAAATGCAAGCCGAAATAGCAAAACATCTAAGTCCTGTGGTTAATGATATTCGCAAAGGATCTGTTCATGCGTTTGAAAATTTCATGGAAGACCTTGTCGATGCAGCCGAGTTCATGGACTACATCAAGGCAGTTTGGCATCCAAGGATAGGTATCTCTAATTCAATAAACCATAGCTTATACTGTTTTGTCTCACGAATTTAAGTTAAAAACTCTACTCTCTTTAATTAAACTCTTAACAATGTGGCTCTACTATCTTGCCATTTCAAATAATAACTAAAACTATCGAAAAATCTGAACTAGAAATATGAACTCCTATTCGCACTCTTATATGATTGTTATTATTGACCAGATATGTGGGCGAACGCATTGACGACTCTTCCTCTCGCCAGTCTAGAGACCTGCGCAGCTATGGAATTTTATCACAGCCAGTTGAAGCTTAGGTTACTGAACGAAAGAGGCCAACAAGCATACCAGCGCGCCGATTGGCTTGTTGATAAGCTTGCCACAAAAGTGCATTCTTATTTTTGGCTCGACGAGTACTCAGAAAAAGAGGATTTTGCTCGATACTGGAAAGATGAATGGATGAGTGGTCCAACAGCATGGAGAAAATCACAAAGTATTCCAGATTCCCATGTGATCGTCGAAGGTAAGTGCGCTAAAGTTACCGAGCTCGTAGATACGGTAAATACATGCCATATAGTATGGAACCCCGGTTCAGAGTACGCAATCTGCGACTGCGACTGGGCGAAAATGGGGAACTTGTGCGAGCATGTTTTCAAAGTAATGAAACTTTGTCGCAAGAAAAGAACCGTCGCCCCATCCGTCAGCATGCTCCAGTACAGCCAGGCGTTAATGAATATGTTACGTTGCCATCCTTTCGACTCTATGGTTCGCGATCATGCTGTTACCTTAGCTGCCTGGTTACAGGTGCAGTTAAATGTACAAATTGATACGGAAAGCACCGAGGAAGATGAAGAAGTACAGGTTAACTCCGTAAGCTCCCAAGATGAAGAAAATGGTACAGAGCAGAGAAGTATGGAAATCGAAGCATCTGTAGGTAATCCTGATAGAGTTGTATGTGCTGTGAACTTAAGTCCTAGTAAGGCTGCGTTAAAGCGCAAACGTATGGAAATAGAAACAGAAGTAGTAAGTGATTTCGATAGAATAATACCGGAGCCAGAAACAGAAGCCGGTGGTGATTTCGATAGAATAATCCCGATCCCAATCCAGAACAATAAATCCTATGAAAGTAGCACGGCTCCATGAGAGTCGTTTGAGTTTCGTTGTTGATAATGTAGCAGATATAACTGTTAAATTAACCGAGTATCTCATGAGCCAAGCTCGGGTCGGTCGGTCGTTCTACCTGTACAACTTGTTGCCTAAGTCTAAAAGAAGGCTCATGTTGAAGTAAATCACGGGATGGGAGAGCATTCTCTATTCAAATTGAAGGAGTTCAAAACCTCGAATCTTCACTGAATCAGTTTAATCGGAATTCAATTCGATTTGCTCCGAAAGTTTCTGTGATTTTCGAGGGTTTGTTGTGTTGTTGACGTTGATACGTGCATTGTTTTGAACTATGATAGCGGATGATGTGAAGAAGGCTTCTGAATCAGAAATAAAGGCAGCAGCAGAAGAGGCAACACTCTCCGACGCTGCTGAATCCGCTCCTGTGCCAGAATCTGGTGGTTTTCTCCACTTTCTTATTTATCAGATCTACATAAAGCTGCTGCTGTGGCTGTCAGAGGAGATCTCTCAGCAATGTATTGTCTGCCGTTCTCGAAAATCAGTATGTTCTTATTTTCTATATTTGGACTGGTTTCAATGGCTGAGGTTTATATTACGTTGTTTATATATTAGAAGTGAACTGTATTTATGTGTGTTTTTGTGAGGGTTTCTTAGATTAGAAATGTAAGCAGAAGACGAGATATATGTGGATCTACAATTCGACACCGTGACGTCATTAATAGTTCTAGTGTTAATCATGGCACACATTTTAGTCTGTCTTAGAAATTGCATTTTCGATGGTGACTGCTTACTAGTTGTTGGAGAGTCAGAGACCATGAGGAAAGAATAATATGGTTTCAATTCATTGTAGATATTTGATGCGGAGAGTTGAAATGGATTACATTCACAGATAGTGGCTGACATTTTTCCTTCCCATTCTACAATGGAAATGGAATGAATTTGTTGTGTAGAAATTATAATCAGGTTTTTGTATTTATTTCTATTTAAATTAGTTGCTAATAGAGCTTTTCCCTTTTTGAGTCTGACTAGTTTAAGAGCTAGGTGAACTATTTAGCGTCGGATCTTAGACAGAAATGGCTGTTTATTTACATCTACTATACCCGATTGGCTTCTTTCGTTATTGTTTCTGCTAAATTTGTATGAGTTTCTTTAGGTGTTTGATTGTGTTGCATTCTGGGTTGTGGTGTTTTTTCCTCTTAAATGTAGGCCGAAGACTCAGAATCTTCTATAGACGAAGGTAAATAAGGGTCTAAGATTGTATTTTCTATGTTATTGCTATTGCTATATTGAACTATTTGTCTTCCAATTATCGTAAGCGAGTTTCACTCTGTAAATGCCAGGGTTCGAAAGTTTTGGACACATCAGTGGAATCATTTGCTTTAGGAGCTCGGGAAGGAAATGAAAATGCTTGAAAAGGGTGAGATGCTTTAGCCCCTACATGTCTCGGTAGTGGCATTATGTTATTATTTATGTTCTGCGGGGACATCGTACTTACCCACCCTATAATCTTTCTGATATTATTATTTAGTCTTGAAACACGTTCTTTCACCCGACTACTTTACTGATCCCGCATTCATCTTATTTATTTGGTTCATCGTGCTAAAGGGTATGGTAATCTTTTTGAAATGATTGACATGACATGATCATCGTATATGATAGTATTTCATGGATCATATGATATGCAGACTTATATTTTGGTTTCTTTCCTATTTTTCTCAAGTTCTTGTATGGATGAGTCGATTCAAATGAGTATTCGAGCGGAGAAAAAGTCTAATGGATGAAGATCAATTGTTTGAAGAAAAATACATTTGACAAGTGCGTTTATACTTTTATATATACGGGAGGTATTTACAGTTCAAAAGTATTCATTGTCTAGCCATTTATTTTAATTTCGAACTAAAATTAGTGTATTGTTGACAAAACGGGCACTAGTATTAGTACAAATTTAATTTTGAACTAAAATTAGTATGTTGTCGACAAAATGGGGATTAAATCTGGCACGAAAAACCTGTGTTTGGATTTTTAGATATAAAATTTTTTGGGCTGTATGGCCCATTGCAAAATCGGGTTGGACCGGTTCGACATGAAAAACACAAAAAAAAAACTAGGCCACTTTCCATTATTTCACGGATGCTTCTTGATCATCACATTCATGTTGGTAAATAAAGTTTGTTTGGTACGAAATTTCCATATTTGGCTATTGATGTATATATAAAATTTAAATTTAAAATTAAATAGAACATAATGTATAAACATGGAAATATTGTTCATGAGAAAATTGACACTGATGTTTTGTTGATAAAAAGTTTTCAGGCAAGTATCACAGAGTAATTTAATATTCATTTCTGTGTGTCAACTTTATTTTTTTTAATTTTCTAAGTTAAATTATTTTATTATTAAATTTTCTAAAAATTAAAAAGTTAATATTTAATTATTATTTTCTTTTCAATTTTATTTACAACAAATGCTACTATTTTTATTATATTTTTTCCTTTTCATTTATTTAATTTCTAACTAAAATTTTAAAAATACCTTTAATTACTTTTGGTATTTATTATTTTTGTGAAATATATATTTTTTTAATGTATAAGAGTTGTAATTTGTAAATATATTGAAGAAGGAAAAGAAACTAATTTTATTTATTTTTATAATATTTTATTACATAATTAAAGAAACTTTGGATTAGAATTGGAGTTGTTTGGTTACCATCTATTTGAGATTTATTTAATGGCAAAAATATTTAATTCATTTGTGATTTGAAAAATATGACCCATTCTTACTGTTCATTCAAATTGTATAATATTTTTTTATATTTTTAAATATTGTACAAAATTTTCTTTTTAGGATATTATGTACAATATTTTCAAAATTACAAATTTAATATAATTTTTAAGAGATTTTGTATAATAATTCTTAAAACATAAGAAAGTCTTATACAATTTCTAAACTAATGCAAACTTTTCAAAATATATGTGAATTATAAGAAATTTTACTATGTTTAATTAATTTTTATTTAGTTTATGATAATGATATACTATATATATAATTAAAATAAGTATATATATATATATATACATGTTCTAAAAATTATATTCCAAATAAAAGATATATATGAATACCATTATATAAAAAATAAAAAATTTAATAATGTAAATAAATAATATATATTTATATAAAACTAACATAACTGATTTTATAAATATACATAAAATTGCAATGTAAATTAATAATTAATTAATGCAAATATGAGAGTTTTTTTTTTTCTTTTACAATTAACTTTTTGATAATACATATATGAATTAACTGTAATTGTGACGACATATTTACTTTTTATATTTTTTTAATTTATTATATATATATATTTGAGTGAATATGTTATTTATATTAAATATAAAAAATCATTGTTGATAATATAAAAAAAAATATTTTTATTGAATGTTTTTTAAGAAGATAGATGACATATAATATATATTATGGAAGTTTGTATATATATATATATATATTTTAATATTTATATTGGGGTACAAACCCAAGTCCACATCGGAAGTTGGGAAGAAAATTCTACGCTTTATAAACCCCAAGTGAATTCCATTAGGACGAGACATTTTGGAGGATATCCAAAAATAAATCCGTACGGGCTCAGCCCAAAGTTTTGTATAAACCTTATATCAGTAACGATGTGCGAGAACAAACTTCTGCATACTTTTAGAAAAGTGAAAATGCATATAAGTTCGTCCAAATAATATTTATTTTTTGCGTCATTATACTTAACATATTTATCTTAGATACTAATGGAAGTACTTTTGCAATACTCTATTTTTTTTAAAAAAATAAAAATTCTCTAAATTTTAAATTTTCTCCAACCCACTCTATTTTTTTTCTCTAAAAAAAATATTTCATATATATTCCTTATTTTACACAATTACATAACTTTTATTAACTTTTATTATTTACATATTAATCCCAATAATATTTTCTTATTAATTATAATATAATATAATTTTATATTATTTAATATTTTAATATAACATATATATTGTAATATAAATACATATATCTAATTTATAATTTATAAAATAATACAAAATAAAAAATTTTGGGATAAAAAAAAATTAAAAAAAAAAACCTTATCATCTATTTTCTAGAGAATGCAAGGAACACTGTATATTTCCAAAAATGAAGAAAGAAATGGAGCTGGTTTGGGGATTTTGCTCCAATAATGGAGTATTTCTTCAAATTTAAAGTCGGTTGGAGAAGCCCTCGTTGCAATGGAAAGTATAAGAATTGTTGCGGTTAGGGTGCACTGTTTTGATTTGATCAAATTAGTATACTAATTTTATGTAATTAGCAAATCATAATAAAACATATAATATATTATCAAATTAGCATATTAATTCGAAATAATTAGTAAAGCATCACAACACATATAACAAATATTGTGTTGTATAGAAAAACGTGTTCTGCAGGTTAAATATGTGTCGAAATCAGTATATATTATATTCCATACAATTATATAATGTGTTATGTTATATATTGTATCAATATTTGATGTGTGAATATGTTGTGTTGTAGAACTTATTTATTGTATTATTGTGTTAAAATAAAAATGTATTGAGTTGAAATCAGAATTATATTTTGGTACTTATAATTATAAAATATGCTATGTGTTATATATTAGATTAATGTGTTACTTTCTTATAAATATATATTGATTTGAGCAAATAATTAATTTGACTCAATCAATAAGGTAACCGAAACGTTGAAAAATACATGAATTTCTTTATTTTATTTATAGAATTATATATTAACTTTGAAATTTTATTTAAATAATAATTTGAATATAATATTTTATTAAAAAATGATGAGAATTTGAATAAAAAATAAAATAAAATGAAACCAAGGTATATGTGTTTCATTGCTCATTGTTGTGAACATTATGACCACTCAATTTACTAAAATAATATCTTTTGATGCCTTGTATGTATCTTAATGTTGTCACACATCATTTGATTGAAAAGAATAAGAATCAATTATTATATTATGTTAAATCTATAAATATATCAAGAATTTAAAAATATTTAGATAATCCGGACATGATACTCTACTGTTATGATAATGAATCCATGCACAATTTTAAAAATGTATTTATTTTAGTATTTTAGTTTGATATGTTCTTTTAGTTGATTTATGAAAAATTATTTTAATAATATAAAAAATGATATTTTATATTAAATTCTTGATTTTTCGTAAAAATTATAGTATTATTCATTCCGTTTCATATACAGAGTAATGTTTGTTTTTTGCACGTAATTTTTTAATATTAGTATTATATTGAGTTGTAGTAAAAAAGACGAAAATACTTTTATTAATATTGTGTAATATAAAGGTTGTGACATTTGTGTAATATATTGTAAGTTTGAAGGGTATTTATTATGATAAGTAGGTAGTACAATTACTAAATTAGAAAATTGTACTCTTGTTTTGGGATGGACGAAAATTGAAAATAAAACCCTTCTTATGGACGGAAAGAGTATATAAATTATTTATATTATGTAGATTTATGTATATGATATTTTTTTAATTAATATTTATTAAAATTTATATCCGCAATCATTTGTTGGATGAACAAACTTTATTTATCACTTTACCGCCATCATCTTTAATAAATTTCTATTTGATTTCAAAATCTTTCTATTTCGATATGATTTTTGTGATTCTATGTTAAATTGGAGAGGAATGTTACGATATATTATGATATATTTCTAAAAATATTTAAGTATATACAACTTTATAATCATTAATATTTTAATAGTAAAAATATTTGCAAGAATTTAGTTGTAATTTAAATATTACAACATATATTTGAGAATTCACTGTAAATATATGGATATATAATCTAATGAATGAAACTTTTAAAACAAAATAAACAAAAATCATTTAAAAAAATAACATATTAAAACCGAAATACTTGAAAAGGAAAATCAAATCAAAACCAAATAAAGAAAAAATATAGAAGAGATGTTGGTCTAAGAATATAAGGCGAATGATAATCCATTATTCATTTATTCTTCATTTTTTAATTAACATAATTAAGCATAATGTGCGTTTAATCCAACTTAAAATTTCTTTTTTACACAATTTTCTAATTAATATTATATTATTACAGGGTAAACTGGACCACCTTATCATTTTAGTCCCGTAAGTGGAACATGTCGCAAATTAGTCCCATAACTGAAAAATTTTCGATGTTTTAATCCTCCAGCGCCGGAGACGTCCGCGTGGCTCGCCGGAGGCCACGTGTCCGCCAGGACAGGGACACATGGCGGACACATAGATTTTTTTATTTTTTTTTAAATTTATTTTTCATTTATTTTAAATTTTATTTGCTTTTTTTAATTTTTTTATTTGGTCCAATTGAAAAAAAAATAAAGAAAATTAAAAAAACTGAAAAAAATAATATAAAATTCACGTGTCCGTCAGGTCAGCGAGACCTGGCGGGACACCTGGCGGACACGTGGCTTCCGGCAAGCCACGCGGGGCATCTCCGACGCCGGAGAACTAAAACAACGAACATTTTCCACTTATTGGACTAGTTTGCGACAGGCTCCACTTACAGGACTAAAATGATAAAGGGGTCCAATTACGAGACTAAAAAAACAGTTTATCCAAAATAATATAATACATATACACATCACCCATACGGCAGCTGTTAGAATTCAGTACGATACATACTATGCTAGTAGACAATACACAAGGGAGTGTTTACTTGGAATAATTGAATTATAATAGTAAGGATTATTTCAATAAATTAAATAATTAAATAATTATAATGTTTATTTTAATAGATTAAATAATTGATAAAATTGTATTATGTTTATTTGTTCAATTATGTGATATGATTATTTTTTTTTACACAAAATACTCTTCGTAATCTTATTATAAATTATATAATTTTTTTATACATTTTTTTCTTTCTTTGTATAGCAATGTAATATACAATAATCTATTAAAATATAATTGTGATATCTTTATGATATCTAATTTTTTAATTATAAATTAAATATATTTAATTTTATCTTCAAAATTAAAAAGTAATTTTTAGCAATATAATATATTTCATTCTTATCACTTTATATTCCGTTGTTAAGATAAAAATATATATAATTACTTTTCAAATTATTCAAAATAAATTTAAAATAAATATTAAAGAAAAATATTATTATATTCATATGAAATAATTCTAATATTTTTTCACTATAATTTTTATCAAATAAATTACTACAAACACTTATTTTTCTAACAAAATTACTTCAATAAACTCATATTACTAAAGTGTAAGTTATTGATATTTTTATACATTCAAATATGTTTGATACTTACTTATATAGTTGATGAATTACCACAAAAACTTAAAACTACTACGTACGCGTGTGAATAAGAACTGAAAATTGCCCGAATAACTGTGGGAAAAGAAAATATGCATGAGAGTGAAAGAAATGGAATGGATATGACAAAAAAAAAAAAGTTAAGAATAAGGGTAGTATAATAATTTTATTAAGTTGTATTAAATAATATTAGGGTGTTTGATTAGATTAATAATCTTTTTAATTGATATTAGTGTATCGGTCCTACGATTATCTTGGGCCTGAATATATTAAAGTAAACATGATATTAGGTCGGATAAAATAATATTATCCGACCTAATCCTTCAAAGTAAACGCCCCTCATATATATTAATATAATATAAATAAAATATATGAATTAACTGCACATAATATAATCTCACACATCACATACAATATTACGATATGTAATAAAAACACATTATGTTTGTATATTTTATATATTTTGATTCTTTTTCCTTTTAAAAAAAATTAACACTGTAGTTATTCCTAACTTATATGTAACGTTAACAAGCATGGATTAGCTGTTGATCCGGTAGTGTTGATTTGACCGGATCAGCATATGTCATACGAGTGGCCAACATATATTTATATATATTTCAGCATATTTATAATACAATATATGTTATATTATAACTTAGTATATGATATGCTATAAGATATATAACATGTGTATTATGTAAAATATATGTTGTTTGTATGACATATGTTGATCTGGTCAAGTCAGTACCATGTTGACACTACAAAAAAAATAGTATATTTGTAACGAAATTCCGTTCCTAAAGTTCACGTAGCTAACGTAATTCCTTCTCTAATTCCGTCCCTAATATTATTAGTAACGGAAAAAGTGGATTTAAGAACGAAAAAATTTCGTTACAAAATTGATATTTTTTTGTAGTGTGACTTGGCGAGATCAATACATGATCCACAACCAATATTAACATATTTGCACCCAATGTGCAATTGAATTTTGAGGGTTTTACATACACAAATTTGAATAATGTATTTTCAAAATTTCAAACTTGTATGTTGGACAGGTGCTAGGCCAACTTCCGTGAATGAGTCGGTGCCAGACCATCCGATGTTGAATATAAGTTAAGATGAATTTAATAAACTATTTATGTAAAAAATGTGCAAATTCATTTTCGGAAGTCTTATTGAAAAAACTCTAAAGTTAAGCGTGCTTGTTCTAGAATACTTTGAAGATGGGTGATTCTTTGAGAAGTCTCTCAGGATTCTGACATGCTCGGCTTCGCATGGCTTACGGGTCGAAATGTCACAATAATAGTCACAAGTTCATGCAAATGAACGGCTTCGCATGGCTTACGGGTCAAAATGTCACAATAATAGTCATAACTCTTACAAGTTCATGCAAATGAACAAATATATGATGATTCGTAAAAATACTTTTTCTGGGCTTTTAGTTGTAGATGAACAATTAGATCCAATTCATTTATGTATGAAATGATGTACATTAAATGAAGTATGAACGATTAACTTCTATTGTAGAAAATTATTTTTTCTAGTGGAAGTTTAATTTCAAGTTAAAAATGAAACGTAAAGAAAGCTTATGATCTTTTATAAGTATTGGCTTTTGGAATGAAATGGATCTTCAAAATAGGGAATGAAATGCATGTTTGTGCTACAATACAAGTAATTCAAATATGAAAATTAATTATTCAAACATACAAATCCCTTCTTCATTATGATGAAATTGTGGTCATTGGCCTCTGAAATATACAATATAACATGTTGATAACAAAATATCATGAATTTATACAAATGACATTCGATAAAATCTCAAAGTAGCCTACAAATATTGTTTATCTATGAGCAACATATGAAAAATTTATTCGATAGAATTCTATAATTCTTTGCACTTGATGGTTTATCTCGTCAGTAAGATTACATAAGAAGAAAACAAACTAAACAAACTAGGCAACCATCATATAAGGACAATTTAAACAAAAATAAAGATGAGGACAAAGATATAAAATCAATAACTCAACTTTTAGCATTTACAACCAGCTCAAACACATATCAACAAATATATCCTTAAATTCTGGATACGAAGGCTTATCATGAGGATCCCATATTTTTGCAAAATTATTATCATATAGGTAGAGGAGAACCCTTGGACCAGCAACAAAAACAATCTTAGTTTTAGAAAAATAAGAAAAGAAATTATACCATCTAGGTTAAATCCACAAAAAATCCCTTATTTTGATCCATATTGTTGAATATTTCTTTACATAATATTGAAGGTCTCTTTCATTGTTGTTTAAAACTATCAGCGTATTTGCTTTCAACTTAAATTATTTTTAATATGATTTAGTTTTGAGTAAAAACGTACTCCCTCCATCTCATATCTATGTATCTTATCCATTTTTATTTTTTTTGCACAAAGTTTAGAAATATTAGTATTATATTGGGATGTAGTAAGAATAAAGTAACAATAACTAAAATAACCTTATTAGTATTGTGTGATATAAAGATAATGATATTTTTGTAACATATTGTAAATTGTAAGGATATTTGTAATGTTAAGTATATAGTACAGTTACTAAAAAAAGAAATTGATACTTTGTTATGAGACGGATCAAAATAGAAATATGGATAGGTTTTTTAAAGACGGAGGGAGTATTATTTTTTAATAAAATATTGACAAAATACACAAAACCCACTTGTGTTTTTACGAAACTGCGTCAATTCTCCCGTACTTTCAAAATTGTATTAGACTTTCTCATGATTTCATAAACTTTGGGCCTAACCCACTCGGTCATATTAATTTAACAGTGTTTGATCTACATGTGTTCAAACTACGAATTAGATTCAAAATCTCTATTTTTAAAACCTCTGAAATTACAAATATGTTTATTTATCTTATATTTAGCCTCACAAAATAGTAAAAAATTCTTATAAACACGTGAAAACAACTGCTTTTTAATATATTTATTGTTCATTGAGGCTAAATATAAGAAGTATGAATATATTTGTAATTTCAAAGGTTTAGAAATGAATATTCTGAAACTCACGTAGTTTGATGTATGAAGGTCGAACACCAATAAGAACTATCGAGGGGGTTAGACACAAAGTTTATGAAATCATAAGAAACTCTGATATAGTTTTGGAAGTATATAAAATTTGATGTAATTTCGTGAAACCACAAGTTGATATTGTACTATTTTGCCTAAAATATTTTAAAAATAACAAAGTTAAATATTTTAATAATACTTTATAATTTTTTTATAACTAATAAAAACTCAAAAAAAAAAAAATTCTAAACATTAAAAGAACAAAACCAAGATATTTAGATAAAATTATTTATAACTCCCATGTGATTTGAAAACTCGATGTTATTTCTTTATGTACTTTAAAAATTGCATAAACTCAATGTTGCACCAAACCCCCAAATATATGTACTTAATGTTGTTTATTTACCACGCGCTCATGCTATGAGTTATGGTGCGTTACAATAAGAGAATCCACTTGAAAGTCTAAATTTATCTATTTACTTTTCAACACCTTAAATTCTGACATAAGAGGAGATCGAGGATGAAGAAGTTGGATTCTTATGGTATGTTGTTGTTCCTTGTACCAATTTAAAAGATAGTTATAACATCCTTCATTGTTTGAGGGCGTGAATGACTTCGAGGTAATTTTTTTCACCATAATTTGAAGCAATTGACATTCTTTACAAACTTCAAGTATCATCGACTATAAAAAAATACAATAATTATTTTCAAAATTTAGAATCTTCTAAAAAATCATAAAACCTACAGTAACATTGACAAAATAGAAGTGATATTATTAAAAAAAAAAAAACAAAAAGAAAGTGATATTTTTCACTGGAGAACAAAAATCAAATGGGAAGTTTCAACCATTAGTGATTTCAACCAATACTTACCGATTTGGTATTGGATTTTTTCAATTGTAAGAGAATGTCCATTGTGCTAGATCAGCTTGTTTAATTTTTATAAGATTTACCAAAAAATATAGTGATTTTTTAATGATATAAATGTTGGAAATGAATAGGTAGGATAAAGTTCAATGAAAGAAACCATAATGAAGTTTGAAGTTTGAAGTAGGGAGGAGTGAAAGGTATGCGGTAGAAATGAGAAAAATGTCCGAAATTCGAATATTCAATCCGAATCAAACTGAAAATTGACTTTTGGATTTTCAAATCAGTTCAAATTGAAAATTTTAGAAATTTTAAAAATTTAGACCGGTGTACTAAAAATCCGATCAAATTCGAAATCTGAATTATAATATATATTAATATTTTAATAAAAATATTAAATATATAAAACTCAAAATTATTAATTATATATTAATATACTTATTATTATTATAATAAAAATTTTAAAATAAAATAAAATATAAAATATGATTAATCAATTCACAAACAAACGCATATGACAATTCAACTTGAAAAAAAAAAACAATAATTTCAAATTTACCTAATTCACAAACAAACCTCAATTTTTCTTCTAGATTGAACAAGTTTAAATAATGTTAGGAGTTAGAAAATATATCAATTAAGAGTTTATTGTACTTATATGTTCATATTGGATGAAATTCAGTATAATTGATATAAGAAGCAACAATTGCATTTGAGAAGGCTTTTTCTAGGTTTGATATGCTAAATTCGATGTGTAGAATTGATTATGAATCTAATGACATGGTGCTTAATAAGGATTATTGGATGAAGACAAAAAAAAAAAATAATGAATTTTTTTAGGATTTTCTATGAGGTGACTAATTGTAGAATTTTTGGGTCTCCATATATTAACTCAAATTTGTTTCTTAATGAGATTTATAAAATACAAATTTTATTTAAGACTTTTATAGAATGTTACATTATGAATTAAGTAAATTGAACAACAACATGAAAGAAAAGTTTAACAAATATTAGGGAGATCCAAATAAGATGTCGAATAACGTTGAATTATTTGACGATACATCTGAAAACAATCATGCACCCTATATTATCTTTTGAAAATACTACACATGATGGCGTTGGAGATTATGGAACTTTTCAACCTATTTTCAATCCCAATATGAGAAAGAAAAACCATGTAAAAAAGATCAAATGTTTGAAATTATTTTCAACATTTTATAGATAAAAAACGAAAGAAAAAGCTAAGTGTGTGCACTGTGGGTTTTGCGGTAAATCTAAGAATGAGACTACTACACTAAATTTTCATTTGAAGAAAAAATGCAAATATGTCTCAAGCATAAATCTTAAGCAATCAAAATTAATTTTACCATTCGAAAAAAGTTTATATCTTAGTGCTTGTAATTTTGATTAAGAAGTTATGAATGTCTTAGCTCATATGATTATTATTGATGACTTATATTTTAAGTTTGTTGAAAGAAAAAAATTCTACTATTTTATTTTTAAGGCTTGTCCTAAATTTAATATTCAATCTAAATGAACAATTTCACGTGATTGCTTTAAGTTGTATAAGGATGAAAATAAATAAAAATTGTTGATGATATTGTTTAATTCTAAAAATTAAAGAGTGTGTCTTATTGATGATACATGCACTTCTACTAAAAAATTAAATTATATGTGTTTAATATCTCACTATATTGGTAATGGTTGGAAATTGGTAAAAAATATTATCAATTTTTGTCCAATTTTTAATCATATGGGTAGATACATTACTTGAAATGTTGAGAAATATTTACATAATTGTTGTGTTGAAAAAGTGTTCAATAACGTTATTGTTGATAATGCTTTATCGAATGATGTTGCCCTAATTTTTTCTAAAGAAATTATCAATCAATAGGGTGAAAATATTAAAAATTATAATTATATGCACATGAGATGCATTGTTCATATATTCAATTTGGTGGTGCAAGATGGTTGAAATAGATTGAATATTTTGTGAAAAAAATTAGAAATGTTATTCAATTTGTTACTTACTCGAGATCTAGATTGAACAAGTTAAAATAATATTATGAGTTAGAAAATATGTCAATTAATAGTTTATTGTGGTTATATGTTCCTATCAATGGAACTCATCGTAGTTGATGTTAGAAGCAATATTTGCATTTGAAAAAATTTTCTTTTCTAGGTTTGATGTGTTAAATTCAATGTATATAATTGATTTTGAATCTAATGACATTATACTTAGTAAGGATAATAGAATGAAGACAAAAAAAAAAAATGATGAATTTTTCGAGGATTTTATATGAGATGATTTGTAGAATTTTTAGGTCTTTATATGTTACCTCTAATTTGTTTTTTAATGAAATTTATAAAATACAGATCTTAGGAAAGACTTTTAATAAGGTTACGATAGTGAATTAAGTAAAATATCAAACAAAATGAAAGAAAAGTTTAGCATATGTTTGGGAGATCTAAACACTACAAAAAAATATCAATTTTGTAACAAGATTTTTTCGTTCTTAAATCCACTTTTTCCATTACTAATGATATTATAGACGGAATTAGGGACGGAATTACGTTAGCTATGTGAACTTTAGGAACGGAATTCCGTTACAAATATACTATTTTTTGTAGTGAAATAAGATGTCGAGTAACATTGAAATATTTGAAGATAAATCTGAAAGTACTCGTGCACCATAGATTATTTGTTGAGAATAGTACACATGATAGCGATTGAGGTTGTGAAATTTTTCAACCTATTCAATCCCAATAACAAAAGAGAAAAACTATGCAAAAAAAATCATATATTTGGAATTATAATTTACATTTTATAGATAAAAATACGAAAGAGAAAGTTAAGTGTGTGTATTGTGAAAGAACATTTTATAGATAATATAACGAAGACAAAAAAAAATGATTTTTTTGAAGATTTTCTATGAGGTAACTTGTAGAATTTTTGAATCTTCATATGCTACCTCTAATTTGTTTCTTAATGTGATTTATAAAATACATATGTTATTAAAGATTTTTATAGAAGGTTACGAGAATGAATTAAGTAAAATAACCAACAACATGAAAGAAAAATTTAATAAATATTGGTGAGATCTAAATAATATGAATAAGATAATATTCATGATGGTTATTGTTGATATTTGATATGAGTTGAAGTGTGTGACACTTACTTAACATAAATAATATGAATAAGATAATATTCATGATGGTTATTGTTGAAATTTGATATGAGTTGAAGTGTGTGACACTTACATTGTTAAGTGTATATCATGAGTTAGCTAATTCAATTGTAAAAAAAGTTAAAAAAGAATTGTATGCTAAGCAAACAATTTTTATAAAAAAAACATCATAAGCAAACAATTTTTATAAAAAAAAAAAAATGATGAGAATGAAGAAAAATAGTTGTCAAATATTAAACTTAATAATAGTGATGCATTAAAGAATATGTTGAGAAATGTAGAATATATATATATATATATGAAATTGTTTATAAGAAAGAGAATGATAATGACCTATTTAAAGAAGATCCTAATAATTAAGGACCCAAATTTAATATTTTAGATTGCTAGAAAAATAATAAATATAAAAATATTTCATATTTTTTCAATTTGTCCGAGATATCCGTCTGGGGTGGATCTACGTTCTGTTCAGTGGTGGCACGTGCCACCAATAATTTTATTCTGATAAAAGAAATTTTATATAATTTATTAATTGTGCTACTAATAAAAAATTGCAGTGACTTCACTAAAAATTTAAAATGCATTGTTATCCAAAATTTAAAATAAATTATTTAAAATTTAAAATATCATAAGTATCAAAATAATTAAAATTTAATTCAATTAAACTGATTAATTATAAAAAATAAATATAAAATAAATATTATTGTATTTTATATTATCAATAATTTTTTATTAATATTAGTATTATTATTTTATATTATTATAAAAATATAAAATATACAATTAATTTAATTATATATATTATTTATATAAAAATTGTGTCCTAAATCAAACAACCTAAACTCATTTACATTCACAGTCGTTTATGGGTGCACAACAGCCGCTACTGCATCTTCTTTCTTCTTCAGTTCAATCCAGTATTTTTGAAGATTTTCTTCTTCAGTTCAATCCAATATTTTGAAGTTCTACATGTTGTTAGATGAGATTATTGATTTATTATATTTTCTTCTTTTCATTTCGATTCTAATTCATAATTTATTTGTTCTTTCCCGATTTTGATTTAAATCTGTGCATTAATTTATTTTCTATGATGTTACTTTTTATTTTAAATTTTTTTATTGAAAGATTTTAGTTATTTATGGTAAAATTAGAATAAAATTTAAAATATATTATGAATTTTGATAATTTTTTTTTTTTTACATCTATAAAATTAAAATTAGATTTTATACTCTTAAGGAGAAATTTTTAAAAGAAAAGTATATTGTGATGGTTTAATTGGAAGTAATTTCAACAATCTTTCTCAATTTAAATGTTCTCTATTAACACTATCAAAGATAATTGAATTGAAAGATCTTCCGTGGGATCCGGTTGATAGGCCAAGAATTTTGGAATATGACCCCAATCAAAGAGATGAAATAAGACGATTGTATTTGCAAAGAGGGTCTTTTTCAACCATATGAGCATATGTTTCCAACAAAACAATTGGAAGTAAGGTACGACGTTTTGTCCCAAAATGATTTGATGAATTTTGTTAGTTGGAGTATAGTGTGAAATCGGACAAAGCTTTCTATTTATATTGTTATTTGTTTAGAGATTATGTTGGAAACCAACGTGGGAGTGAACAGTTGTAGAAGATAAATTGTTCGTATATATATATTTAAAATATAATTAAAATTTTTAATATAATTTATTTTAAAGTTTATATATTGTGCCACCGGTGAATAATTTTTCTAGATCCGTTTCTGACTGTAGCATCGGAGTCGGCATTTAGTACGGAAGGACAAGTACTGGATCAATTTTTTAAATTGTAAAAGTTGTGGAGTATTTCATTTGTGATTAAGATTGACTTTCCAAATTTGCTTATTTTAGTGGTAGAAAATTTTTCAAGATGTCAAAAAAATATACTTTAATTTTTACAATTTTTGCATTGTTTTAAATTTATTTTTTTGAATTAATTATTTTATTTTGTGTATATAAATAATAAATTAATTTATTTTTATGTACGTATGACATATATATTCCTTCCATCTTCAACAATGCCCCAAATGTAAGGATGGACGACAATTTTATTTTGTGTATATAAATAATAAATTAATTTATTTAGTTTGTTTGTGCATTAGCACATTTCTTTGTACTTAATTTATTTGTTGAAATATATTCTGGTTTATTTGCATTGGGTGATTTATTTGTCTCATATTTAATATATTATGATTTTTTTTATTTTATTTTTTATTTTTTTTATATTTGGTTTGGTTCAAATTTTATTTAATTCGATTCTATTCAGATTATCTTTCTAAAAATTTTGAATTTTTAAATCGATTCAAATTAATAAAATTCGAATAGAAAATCAGAATAATCACCCCTAAAATTATGAATAATTTTGTTTATATTTTAATTTAAAAATCCTCACATTTGTTGAAATATATTATAAGAAAATTAATAGTTTATTTTTTATATCTATTTTATATACAAGTGAAAAAACAAGTGATAATGATTATAGATATTCTAGCAATAAACCATCTTAAATTTTTATTACACGTCACATAGTCGGTATGCAAATTTTAGACCACATTTTTAGAAGTTATGACTATTTATTAATATTGAAATTCAATAAATATTATGAATATTTATTTTTATTTAAAATGTTACATTAATTTTTTATACTTATTAATACTCAACAATTTAAAATAAAATATTATTTTTTATATTTATATTTTTTTTAAAAAAAAAAACATCTTAAACTAATTCATTAAACAAACAAATCCTCTATTCCTATCTAATAATTAATTTATAAACCATAACGAATATTATGCGCATCTTAGAAATAAATATTTTCATTTCCATAATCTATGTGATCTAATTACTTTCCACATCTGGAATTAATTAATTTAATCACAAGATTATTATAATAGAAAAAAATAAATAAAAATAAAATAAAAATATTTATTTTGGTACTTTTAATGGGGGGAGAAGAAGTCTGACGTTATACGTTTTTTCAATTGAACAAAAGTGCGTCCAAGTTCTCTTCATGTAAGAACCCTGTAGGCCCCACCGACCCCCCACCACGCTACCCTTCCCAACTCCCAGCAGCACCGGGACCACAGCGCCGGCTCCATCCTAACCGTCCATATAAATCGACGGTGGAATTTCAGAATTGTAACAGCGCCGAGATTTGGCCAAATTTGTCGTCTCGCTCTAGATTTTCTGTGTTTTGTTTCTCCCCTTCTCCTTCTCTCTCCCTACGAGGAGAGTCGAAGTTGCAGTCTGAAGTAATTTCGGTTTTTAATTTTGAGCATATTGTTGGGGGAGAAGGGAAAGTGAAGAAGTCGTGATGTGTAATCTTCTCCGGAGGCTACGTACAGATGCAAATGCGTTTACGGAAGCTACAGCTTGATTTTTGTTGGGTTTTTTCGGCAGTGGAATGCAATAGGTTCGGCGCTTATTTATTTCTGACGGTTTGGCTTCCAGAACAGAAGAAGAATTAGGAATTTTAATCTCCTCTATTGATTTAATCAGTAAGTTCAGATTCTCGAATGTAGATTTATCTATAGGTTTCGGTTATGTCGAACAGAATTTAGGTTTTGCGATGAGTGAAAGCCTATGCATGAAATGCAGGTATAAGATCTGAAGAACAGCGGTTCTGCATTTTTTATTGGTAAATCCTTGGCTACCTTTTGAATCTTCTGGAGTTTTATTCCGTTTTTTTTCTAATCCCACTCGACTTGGCTTTGATTTTTGGGTCAATGAATTTCTATTATTTTAACTTTCTTCTGTTTTTCTTAAAATATTTTTAAATATTTGTCTTAGCCGTCTTCTTCAAGCTATCTATTTGGGAATTTCTTTGCTGGATTCGATTATTTGTTGCTGTAAACTGCAGAAGTTCGTAGTCTTCTTGGCGGTGCTGTATATAATCTCATAAATATATTTATATATATTTGGCTAGATTTGGGATCGGATCTCTGTTGAGCATGCTATATAATATCTGTTCTTAGGTTTGATTTTGGATTGCATTTTTAGTCGAATTCTGTGCAGAATTATATATATATATATGTATGTATGTATGTATGTATTTATTTAGGTATATTTTGATGGTGTTCGATTTTTCATATTGCAAATTGAGGATGAATTTGCCTAACTTTGCAGGTTTTGATTTGATCGAAGGTTATCGAAATTATTGCAGCCAATTCTTTCATAAATTTGTGGTAGGGAGTGGTCAATTTTCAGTGTCCTTGTAGAGTTGCATTGGGAAGCTAAACAAGATAAAAAGAGGGGGGGTGTCAATTAGGGCAAATGGATTGAGGAATTTCTTCATTTTGGATACAATGTCGAAGAACTTGGCATATGTCTTGCTGTTTTTATCATTCTTTCTATCGGTAGCTGCGGAAGACGATGATGTTTTCCGGTGTAATTGCGATGAGGTTGGGTTCTGGAGCATTGAGGGCATTCTGGAGTGCCAAAAAGTTAGCGATTTCTTGATTGCAGTAGCGTACTTCTCGATCCCGATCGAGCTGCTTTACTTCGTCACCTGTTCGAGCTTTCCGTTCAAGTGGGTGCTTTTTCAGTTCATCGCGTTCATCGTGCTGTGCGGGCTGACTCATCTGCTCAACGGATGGACTTACGGGCCTCACTCGTTTCAGCTAATGCTAGCCCTCACGGTCGCGAAATTCCTTACGGCGTTAGTCTCGTTTGCGACGGCTATAACGCTCGTGACGCTCATTCCGTTGCTGCTTAAGATCAAGGTGCGGGAGTTTATGCTTCAGAAAAAGACGTGGGATCTTGATCGGGAGGTTGGAATTATAAAGAAACAGAAAGAGGCTGGTTTGCACGTTCGTATGCTGACACAAGAGATCCGAAAATCCCTCGATCGCCACACAATTCTGTACACTACTCTCGTCGAGCTTTCGAAGACGCTGGATTTAAAGAATTGTGCTGTTTGGATGCCTAATCAAGGCCGGACGGAAATGCACCTTACTCATGAGCTCGATGAGAAGAAATTCTCGAACATTTATCGCCCTCCGATCCCGACAAGCGACCCGGAGGTGAGAATGATTAAGGGAAGCGATCGAGTGAAATTACTCGATCCCGAGGGACCCCTCGCCTTCGAAAGCAGTGGAGGAGTTGGCGAGCCGGGATCTGTAGCTGCGATCAGGATGCCGATGCTTAGGGTATCGAATTTCAAAGGAGGGACGCCGGAAATGGTTCCGGCCTGTTACGCGATTCTTGTTTTGGTCCTTCCGGAAGGGCAAAGTCGGTTTTGGAGCAAACAAGAACTCGATATTGTAGAAGTCGTCGCTGATCAAGTTGCCGTAGCACTTTCACATGCTTCGGTGCTCGAAGAATCTCAATTAATGAGAGAGAAGCTTGCGGATCAAAACCGAGCGCTGGAACAAGCCAAACAGAATGCGCTAATGGCGAGTCAAGCACGGAATGCGTTTCAGATAGTGATGAGCGACGGTTTGCGAAGGCCTATGCACTCGATTCTCGGTCTGCTTTCCGTTTTGCAGGATGAAAAGTTGGGTAAGGAGCAGAAGCTTCTAGTCGACACCATGATTATGACCGGCAATGTTCTTTCGACCTCGATAACCGATGTAATGGATACTTCGACGAAGGATAACGGAAAATTTCCTTTGGAGATGAGGTCTTTTACATTACATTCGACGATTAAACAAGTCGCTTGCCTCTCAAAGTGCCTCAGTTCTTACAAGGGTTTTGGTTTCGTGATTGATGTCGATAAATTCTTGCCGAATCAAGTTATTGGCGACGAAAGAAGAGTGTTTCAGGTCATATTGCACATGATCGGTCATATCTTGAATGCAAGCAAAGGAAGCGGGGTTCTTAACTTACGAGTCTATTCAGCGAACGGTGGAAGTCAGGGATCGAACGAGCAAAGATGGAATCGTTGGGGGCCGAATTCTTCTGACGGATATGCATGGATCAAGCTCGTTGCTGGTATTTTCCATTCTCGATCTCTTCCAGACAATGCGCTTCCTGTAATTCCGTCTGTCGAGCAAACATACATTGCTGGAATTGAAGAAAACCTGAGCTTTGATGCATTCAAGAAACTAGTTCAGGTATGCCTATGTATTCTCATGCAGTTTTTACTATGGTTAGTAATGTTTACGTGTTTAAATTGGATTTCTTTCGTTTATGCTGCAATTTTGTCATTCGGTGTTCAAATATTCTTGCGCCGTATTGGATTGTCTTTTCCGATAATAGCTTGGTGTTGTCGCATTTCTTATCTATTTGATTGCTTATCCTATGGTTCGTTAAGTTCGTTTTCTGTTGGGAACTTGTCTTTTTCCTAAGAATAACTTGTCGATGTCTTTTCGGCGCGAGTCAATAATTTCTAAATTTGAAAAATCAATGTGGTTAGCAATTGCGTGTTGCGGCTTTCTTTTTCACTTGCGGCGTATTGTAGCTGAAATATTGTCGGTTGTAATTAATTCGCAGTTGATGCAAGGGGATGTTCGTGTGATCCCGAATCAAGAAGGGTGCGACCAAAGCATGTCTCTTGTATTACGGCTTCAAACCCGAGCATCTTTTCCGGCGGGAGTATCAGATTACGGCGAATCGTCCGATCACGTGTCCAACTCTCTTCTAAGAGGCCTGAACATTCTTTTAGCCGACGCCGACGACGTGAATCGAGCTGTAACGCGGAAACTGCTTGAAAAACTGGGTTGCATCGTTACTGCTGTTTCGTCCGGTTACGAATGCCTTAGTGCTCTCGGTCCCGCCGTATCTTCGTTCCAATTCGTGCTTCTGGATCTCCACTTGCCGGGTTTAGATGGGTTCGAAGTTACGATGCGAATCCGCAAGTTCCGAAGCCGTAGCTGGCCGCTTATTGTTGCCCTGAGCTCGAGCGACGATGGAGACACGAGGGACAAATGCGTGCAAATCGGAATGAACGGCGTAATTCAAAAGCCGGGTTCGTCTCAGGAGATCGCCTACGAACTTAAGCGTGCGCTGCTTCACGCAAACCGACTTCTCCCCTGAATTGCGTAGCTCGCCTCGTTCCCGATTATAAATACGGCAAAAAGGTCAAGTTCGATCGCCCGTGTTGTTATGACGTAGGGCGAATCAAAACTTGGGACTTTGTTGAGCGAAAGCCGATGATGATGTTAATCGAGAATGATAGTGAAAAATGGTATAGAAATTCCAGCTTCTCTCGGGTTTTGTTGATCGATCTTCGGAGCAATTCTTGTTCTTACATTACGCCGATTGGGTTTTTGCGTTGTTCTTAGCTCTAACTGACCTAAGTCTCCCTCCGGGAGTCGGATTACTTGGTTTGTGTTTGTCTGTGCAGGCGAGTTTGATCGTTTTAGTACTAAAATGGCGAAAGGTTTCATTTTTCTTGCGCGCCGGGGATTGAAGGTGAAGGTTAAATTTATTTGCATTCGATGCTCGTTGACTGATAAAAGATCTATTCTGAAACAGGTCACAGCCGAGACCGAGACGAGCGATGGTACCGTCCCCGGACCGGCCCGGAATGTTTGAGGTATGTATCGTAAATTTAGAGCTGTTAATGAGCGAGCCGAACCAAATTTTAAGTGTTCGTTAACGTTTGCGAGCAAGATTTGTGTTTGTTCGTTAAGCTTTCGAGTTCGTTCGTAGTGTTCGAGCTCGGCTCGTTAAAAATTTTGGTTGTTTGAGCTCGTATTCGTGTCTGGCTCGGTTAAGCTCGTTCGAGCTCGTTTGTCTCACTTTTTTTTAATTTATATATAAATTAAAAAGAAAAATTTAAAATTATTTTATTTGTATATTTTAAATTAATATTTTATTTTATTTATAAATTATAATTTTATACGTATAAATAATATTTATAATAAATATGTTATTTAAACGAACATTCGCAAACAAAGTTCGGGCTCGTTCGTTAACCAAACGAGTCTGTTTATGTTGTTCAGCTCGGCTCGTTAATGTTCGTGAACGAGCTTTATTCGAACCGAACCGTTCCGAGTTCACGAACGGCTCGGTTCGTTTAACGGTTCTAATTGTAACCATAATCTAATCTTATTTATTGCGAACTTTAAAAAGGTTGTCCTTGTCCTCCTATTGTCTGAACTGGTTCAATGCTTCTTCTTCCATTATTGTTTCTCACACTAGATGTTTGCCTAGTGTGCCCATGTCGATAACTAATAATAGTCTACACAACATATGTCATTATTGATCTCAATACATCACATATTAGTAGACATACAATTTAGGTTAATATAACATAATAAATTATATGAATGGATATATATGACAATATTCCAAACAATATATATCACAATTGATCTTGTTACATATTAAGGGTGTGTTTGTCTAGAAAATTGGATTTTAAATGCACTATTCATATAATTTTCTCCCTCCCCTAAAATATTAAATCAAACACTTATTTTTTATTTTTTATACTATACTAAAAATCAATTTAATATTCAAAATATCACATCAATATATATTTATATCACAGTATACGACTATTCAAATTCAAAAGTTTACTGTTAAGATCTCAGCTCAAAATTCAAACTTTCAAACAATAGAATTATAACACAATATATAATATATAATTACATTGTACTGATTGAAGTTAGTCAGTATGATGTTGATTTGTCGATTTGTCCTGATCAAGACTGTAATTGGCCAAAATATATAATATATGATGAGAGCAAAGCATGTGGTTTTTGTGGATCAAAATTCTTGTTGAGGAAGCATAATGTGTGTAGGCACTATATAATGAATTTCTTCCTTATTTGAACTTCAAACTTGGGGCCCCCTTTGTTTTTTTTTTTTTTTTTTTGTTTATTTATCACATTATCTATCTTCACCCCACCCCCACCCCCACCCACCCCACCCCCATTCCTCTATGGATTTATAAACAATAACAAATAATGGGGGATGGATATGGTATGATATGATATGATGGTGTATTTGTTTGTTCTAATGAACTTTTATTTAATTGCATTATTCAATATAATAATAATAATGTGTTTTATAATGGTTGTTTGTTTGTATGGGCATTGGATTTGGATGCATCTTTCCACATACATATGTTTCTTGGACAGATATTTGGAGGGTTTTAGATTTTATTTTATTTTATTTTTAATGAATCCCACATGGTATTGGGATGAATGAACCTGAATCCCAGTTGGTGTATTGGTTACAGAATAATGTGGTGCCTAATTTAATTTTTTGAGTGTATTAATAATTAAAAATTATGGAATGGGAAGATCTTGATCTGCATGGAATAATAGAGGTGGGTGGGGGTACATGATTTTTGTCATTTTAATAGCCACAATTGTACCAAAGGTGTGCCAAATGGGATTATCAAGAATTTACATATAATATATATATATATATATATTTCTTTGAGTTGACAGAATTTTTAGGGTTTGGAGTTTTGCTTTTCAATAATAAAATTTAATTTGAAAAATATTGTGTACCAAATTTTGGGGGCTTGATGTATGAGCGGCTATTTTTTTTATAATATTAATTTATATTAATCAATAAACAAATTTATTTTTTATTTATATTATATAAAATTTTATATTTTTCATATATTGTATTGAAATATAATGTTAAGAATATTTAAATATATATTATATTTTATATATATATTAAATTTATTTCTAAATTATAAATATTCTTAATTACTTTAAAAATAATAAAATATTATTATTATTATTATTATTATTATTATTATTATTATTATTAACTAATTAAGCATTATTATTATAAATATTTTATCACTAATAAAATACGTCAATTCACCGGAGACAGAATTATATAGAAGAGGAAGTTATCTAAGTCAATATTATTTGTTTTAAAATATATATATATATATCAATTATATATTTAATTTTTTTTTTATATTATATCAAAATATTACATATCATTTAATCATAAACATCAAATAATTATTTAATTCAAAAGTTTGATATTCTCACTTAAATCAACTTTCAAACACAATCAAACAAACTCAGGAGGTTTTATTGGATTTCTTGCAAAGAAACTAAGGGTGTGTTTGTTTGAGGGTTTGGATTTTGAGTTGGGATTTGAATAATAAAAATTTTGAATTTGAATAGTTGTATGATGTGATATAAATAGGTATTGATGTGACGTTTGAATGTAAAATTGATTTTTAGTAGGTGGAGGGGAGAGGAAATGGGATGAATAGTGGATTCAATCCCCCAAACAAATTTGGAAGACTTTTCTTAATTTTCACTATTCATTAAATTTTTTTTAAAATACCAAATCAAATATTACCTTTCTTCCCGCTTTAAGGATCTTATTTACTTTTTACATGTTGATATTTTAATATTAATTATTATATCAAAACGTAGCACAAATTAAAAAAAAAAATTGCAAAAATACTTTCATTAATACTAACATAATGACATTTGTACAAAAAATTATACAAATATAAGGATATTTTTAATGTTAAGTACAACGACGCAAAAAGTAAATGTGATCTTTAGAGGCGGACGGATGGAGTATTTATTTATTTTTTTTTATATTATACTAAAAATCAAATTTATATTTAAAATATTAAATCAACACTCATTTATTCATATCATATAACTATTCAATTTAAATTTTGTACTATTTAAATCTTAACTCGAAATTAAAACCTCAAACAAACACAACTTCCAATATTATTTTAACGAAATCAGCAACATATGATTTATCGTTTTTCACATGTCCATTCACGAGAAGATCCATCAATCATTCAAAATGAAAACAATTTACCATCGACATTTTCGTCAAATAAGTTAATATACTCCTATTTTAGTTTATCCCATAATAAAGTATTTATTTCCTTTTTTTTTTTTTTTTTTTAGTAACGGTACTATCTACCTAACATTACAAAAATACTCTTGCAACTTACAATATATTACACAAATGTCATTACATTTATATCACAATACTAATAAGGATATTTTAGTTATTTCTACTTTATTCCTACTACATCCTAATATAATACTAATATTTTTAAAACTCCGTGCAAATAGGAAACGAATATATAATTATGGAATGAAGGGAGTATATATTAAGTGATGAAATTTAGGAAATGAGTGTAGCATACTCCGAAAGTAATGACACGCGAGGAAATAAATATTTTTTTCTAAAAAAATTTATATGAATATTTGATTCATTATATTCTCTAAAGTTTTCTAAAATTCTTATTATCTAAAAAACAATTAAATTGAATTTTTTAGACACATAAAGATGTTTGTTGAATATCTTTTTATCTTTAGTAACAACACAAAATAATAAGTTGTTACTATGTCAAATAGAAAATACTCCATCTGTCTAGAAAAGACGTTTTATTGGCGGTTAGCACAAAGATTAAGAAATATTAGTATTTAATTGAGAATGGATATAAAGTATAGCTAAAAGCTAAAATACTCTTACTTTTTAATGATTTTAAAAAGTAGATCAGAGTAATAATTATGAGTAGTTTGAAAAAGTTGAAATAATTTTGCTATAAAGTGGGGATCACTATTACTAAATAAGGAAACAAACAATTATTTTGAAATGGACGAAAATGAAAAAATAAGACATCTCTATTGGGACGAAGTGAGTAGTATTTTACTTTGTTTGTTGGAACTTATAAGGAATTAAACCTAAGCCCAAGACCTGTCATGTTGAAATAATTGAGATAAAAAATAAAGCAAAATAAATAAAACTCTATTCCTCATCATAGTTAGATTCGAATCTACAAATTATCGAAGGATATTGCATTCATAATAAGTGTATCTATATCTATATCTATATATATATATATATATCTTATCTTTATCTCATAAGTAATATGTTTACAATTCAACATATTTACAATAATATTGCTCAATAAATTGATTAAAAGAATATAAGAGATTAAAGGTATTATTATCATTTTTTTTTTCCATCTAATACAACTATACTTACACAATAAATATTATTGTTCTTTAATTTCCGTATAAAAAATAATTATATTTCTCTCGGACGGAAGGAGCATATATTACATAAATATTTTGAATTTAAAAAAATAATACTGTCTCAATCATTTAAATTTATTCTCACTTTTTTTTTTGTCATCCAAATTTATTCCTTTTTTTTAAGTAAAAAATACCACTTTTCTTTACCGAAAAAAAGTAAAAATTTCTATTCTTATCTATTTTTTTTTTTAAACTCGTGCCCGGTCAAATGAGCACACAATTGGACGACGGAGTGAGTACTATATTTAAAAAATTGAATTTAGGTACTTACATTTGCAATACTTTACTTGTTTTTAGATTTTTCACATCTTTAATTCAATTGAAAAATAACTTAAATTAATTAAACTTACATAGCGCATAAAATCTTTATTGTATCAACTATTAACAATTGTTTTCAAAAGGCTTTCTTGTATTGATCTTTTGATTCGATGCTCAATAAATGAAAAAAGATAAAATAATAATTAATTAATTAATTAATTAATTCTACAATATAAATTTAAGGTTTCTTCACCTTATATTTTTTACATGAATATATATATATATATTTTTTATGTTAAATAGGAAGAGTTGTATTGATAATATAAAAAATAATATTTTATATTAAAATATTAATTTTTTATAATAAAAAATATATATTATATATTATATTAATTTATGTAGATATTATATTCTTTAGTAATTTTTATGAAAATGGTGACAAATATATATATATATATATATAGAATGAACAAATCCTTAATTTTATTAAATGGAAAAAATAGAATAAATATAAAAATTCCAATTTAATTTGGTTTGAGCGATATTTATTTTTTTTATAATAAATTTTTTATAAGAAAAAAAAACAGTTAAAGAGAAGTATAAATGATAGTATAATTATTTTATTAAGAAAAATATACTTTTATTATTTTTTTTATGACAGAAGGAGTATATTTAAATTATACTAGTATTTAATTTAATTTAATACTATTTCTTTTGTTTCATATGGTTATTTTAGTCTATTCCACCTCTCAAATTTAATTTATTTTCTAAAAAATCACATATTTTCAAAATTTCAATTTATAAATTTTTTATTAATATATTTTTTATATATTTTGTTTGTTTAAACTAAAGATATAATGGTTTAACACGAAGCACCAGTGGTCTAGTGGTAGAATAGTACCCTGCCACGGTACAGACCCGGGTTCGATTCCCGGCTGGTGCAATCTATTCTTTTCCGGTTTTTTTCAATTAACGTACAACCATTTGATGCGTGAATGGTCAAAATGTTGCAATAGTCAAAAGTACAACACTATTTATATCTTTTGGTTCGTTGATGGTCCTACAGTATTTTCGTTTCGTTTATTTTCAGGTTTCCTACGAAAAACTCCGACGAATGTCATCGCCGCCGACGACCTCCGACTTCGCCGTGCTCCGGCCATGGGGGCAATTTGTAGACTTATCGGCGATCAGCGTCCCTATCTCTCTTTCCGAATCTTCCTACCGTATCAGCCAAAACCTTCGCTTCTTCCTCGCTAACTACGCCGTCCTCGCGCTTCTCGTCTTCCTCGTAACCCTATTTTCTCGACCTCTCTCCTTAATCTTCTTCCTCTGCATTTTCGCCGCGTGGTTCTACTTGATTTTCTGGCGCGAGGAGCCATTAACCGTCCTCGATTACGGCGTCAATCAGAATATTGTTCTCGGATTACTCGTTGTGATGACGTTGGTAGCGTTGTTCTGGACCGGACTGTGGTCGAATTTCTTTGTTGCGTTGATTTTCGGAGCTTTGCTCGTAGTTGTCCACGGCGTTTTGAGGGCGCCGGAGGAATCGATGGAGGATTCGCCGTATGGATCGTTGCTTAGTGTTGTGGATAGTCCGAGGGGAGACTACACTAGCGTATGAAAATTAGGGTTTCTTTTCGGGGGTAAGCTTTCTGATTAATTGGGATTTTTTTTTAGCCCTAATTTACTCATTTATTATTGCTCTTGTCATTGATTTTTGCACGCCATGGATTTGCTGTCACTACGCAATTCATTTGATTCTTTGTTTCCTGCCCTGCAATTAGCTGCAAGGGGATAAGCTTTTGTATGAACTGTGTATTGATTGTTAGTGATGATCAGATTAGCATTGGAATTATGTGTAAATAGCTTTCTTCTTTGCATCATTTCCTGCATTAGCTTCAAGATACAGTTTATTTGTTCACATTATATGACTTTGTATGAACTGTGCTTATCTGTTCATCCCTGATTTTGGTGAAGATGAAGAACTTTGAACAAATAGGAGACACAGTAACTGTTGCTAGAATTGTGTTGGTTCTTGTAATATATAGATGGATCTCAACGCTTCATTCGTAATATTTAAGGTATCAGGATTTGCTACATGTATCCCTTTGAATTGTAGTTGTATCCTTCTATGATTCCTGTGGAGATGTGACATTCAAGTAATACTAGAAAAGTAGTCAACATTCCTCTGAAACTTCATCGTGTTTAGGTGAATAGTTTCTCAGAAAACATTGAGGAATTTGAAGCTAAGCAATCAGCGGAAGCTTATGAGAAATTGGCTCTTGTTGAGATAATAATCAATGAATTCAAGAATGAAGTGAACACTAGATTAGCAGAGTTGGAGAGATCTAAATTTCGAGAAGAATAGAATCCTGTGAATTACTACTAAATGTTATTTCTTTGTTGAGATAAATAATTGATGAATCGAAAAGTGATGCGAACACTAGATGAGCAGAGTTAGAGAGATCTGAATTTCGAGAAGAATATACTCCTGCTAATTGCTACTAAATCTTATCTCTTTGGTTAGTTATAGACATGTTTCTTTGTTCCCTTTTATTCAATTCATTTTTTTCTTTTTTTCTGAAAAATTGGGTGCAGAAAGTTGCTTAGTACTTACAAGAACTTATTGTTTGAAAATAATCTTCGATGTCGAACATGTCTCTAGAACAAAGTAGCAGTATAATATAGAAGGAATTCATTAACTAAATAGTCATTTGAACCAAACCAAAAGGTTGTAAGGGTAGAAAAGAAATCAATAACATTACTAATACCCGAAGAACAAATAAAGTAATAAACCACCATTTAGCTTGAGTTGAACTGTTAGTCGATTTCTTACCGAAGATCCTATAGGCCCTTTTTTCCTAGTTGATATCCGAGTCAAGATCCGATGAGCCCTTTGCGCCGAGCATAGGATATTATAAATACAAACATTGCTGCACAAGAAATGCTTGTGATGATAACCACCTGTTAACAATTCGAGTAGAACTTTTTATTAGCAACAGTGCCTATAGGATTAGCTCTTCGAAATTTAGTTTTTACCCATTTGAACATGTGGCTATGGTTATAGTTCCATGTAAACGGAATGTTCATTCCGAATATTCCAGCCACCAACGAGTACACCGATAAGCACACAGTCGCTGAGTTGAGAAACAGCTCTAACTGCACACCCCAAACTACGGTTAGATACATCGAAAGTTCTATGAATTCTATATAGATATTCGGTTACCTGAATCAGCTGGTTTCGGTGATTATCGAGCTGAAAACAATAGACATAGACCGATAGTTTTTAGATCACTGTATTCGTATTATTCTTCGATGTCTAAAACAATGAAAAATTCTATCTTTATTACGAAACCTGAATGTTGATGTAATCTTCGGTGTTGTCTATGTACTCCCGTAGCTACAAGAACAATTCATCGAATGACTAACTATAGGGAACGCGGAAATACCTTCGAACCCGATGGAATAGTTCGTTATTTGCGCGTACCGTCGATAATTTGTTGAATGTGCTATCGATTTGCATGAAATAAGCCTGGGAGAGCAAATTGTAAAATGTTTAAGCTTCTTGTAGTAGTAATTTCTAAGTGTAAATAGATCTTTTTCTGTCTTTCTACCTCGAGTAGCGTTTCGAGATCTTCGATCTCGTTTTCTTCTCCGTGAACTGAGGCCACACTTACTCGACTAGCTCGCGATAGCTTAGATCCTTGAGTAGATGAGGTAATGAATCGCCTAGATGAAACCGAGCCACTTATAGACAAGGTACTAGTCGATTTTCTAGACAGGTAAAGGTCCGACATGTCGTCATCGTCGTTTAATAGTTGTTCTAGCTCGTCCCTCACCTACACGTACCCGAAAATACGAGTTTTTTACCTATCGAACAAAGAACTTAGTCATAGTCGGGGTAGATAATTCGAAACTAGACCTAACCTTTTGTACCTGAGCCGTTAGTCTTGTCATTCGACTCTTCAACCTATGCACCCGATCCAAATTCCGGCTGCTGATCTGCGAGAATCGTATGGTAACGAAACATCTCGTCGGGACAGTTTCTCTACGAGTTTTTAACAGAAGTCGTAAAACCAAAGTGGTCACCTTCGTCGTAAGAATGTCGAGAGCCGGGTACACTTCAGCCTCGAGTTCGATCATGCTCGCCACAAGGTAGCTACAAATGCCGTCGAGAACCACCTCGAGGGCTACGAACTCGAACGGAGAGTCTGCAATGCATCGACGCAGAAACATTGTTAGAACGCGTGTCATCGAACGGTAACGAAAACGGAGTTGTCGCGAAGGGTATTAGAATCAAACCGTCTTCTTCGGCGACTTCAGCTTCGTTTGCGATGCCCGAATCTCTATCTTTGATATCTTCCCGATGATTTACGATCGTCGCTTTTAGCCTCCCTCGAAGAACCTCGACCACCGGCGCGACGGCGTCGTCGGTCGGATCGCGAAGCAGCACCTGAACTAGCAACACAGTTACATGGGCTTGCAGAGGAACTTCAAGAATGAAGTTAAGTGTGGAGAAAAGGCTTACTTCTTCAGCTGTGATTATAGCCTTTATATGCTGCAATATTTGTGCGTATTTGATGAAGACAGCAAACAAAATTGGGTTAGTAGCGCCAAAATTAGGTGTGAAAAGAAATCTGGGCCTAGAGTTGTCGAAGTTGGATCATGCTGGCCCATTTTTTAAAAAATTAAAAATACTATAATTTTAAATTTAAATATTTTTAAAATTTGTTAATATATATAGTACATGACATGATTAATGAACTTTAAATATATAATTCCAAAATCTAAATATTTAATTCGTAGACTATGGCTTTTCTCCAAATTTCAAACTATTATGTGTTTCTTTGGATTTTAATTTGAATTTATTATTAAAATGACGAAATAATAAACTTTGATAAATTTTGTAAAAAGAAATAATAAAAATTAATTAAAAAAGAGGTGGATTTGTCTAACATAGTTGCAAATTGGACCATATTTGGGCCTAATATTCGAAGCTCTTTTTTTTTTTTAATTTGGGCTTGGCTATGGCTGATTTTTTTTTAGCTTTATATTCAACCTTATTTATAAGCCGTGCTATCCTAAACATATTTATATATATATATAAAATGTGAAAATGAATCATTTCCACGTCATTAAAAAGAATTAAATTAAATTAAATGACACATCAGCAGATCTGATGCTCACGCACAAGAAGTCCTCATTAGTTAATTTTTTAACAAACAAACAAATTAAATAAATAAATAAATACTCTATTTTTTTCATAATTATAGTATGAGTTGTGTTTGGCACGATTGTGAATAAAAAATACGAATAAAAAAAATAAGTAATAATAATAAAGAGGAAGCATTAAAAAAGATATGAAAACTTACTTGGAGATTAAGAACAATGGCGGTGCCGCGAGCAAGAATGGCGGAGGGATACGACAGCGAGGGGTCGAGTACACGCATATCACGCGCGTGTATCTCCACGCGCTCCATTATCGCGTATTTGTCCACTTCCATCACTCTCTCTCCTCCCCAACGATCCATCACAACCCACCTCCTCCACGCGCCGCCCCCGCCCCGCCGCTTCTCCGCCATTACGACGGCCGGAAATTATTTGCTGATCAAATCAAAACCAACAAGTTCTGCTCGCGTAAATACAATACAGTAAAATAAATAATTTGGTTTCCATTATATTATTACATTAGAAAATTAGAATTAAAATTCAGATATTAATTAATGGAAGCTTTGGTTAGAAGAAGCAATGAAAAATCGAATCATCAGTTCTCACTGACTCACAACTGCCTATTTATATTTTTATTTTGTATTTAAATAGTAGTTAGATATTTTATAACAAAAAAGTATTTAGGGTGTGTTTGTTTGAAGGATTTTGGTGGATTTCCACTATTCATCCAATTTTTTCCCCCCAAAAACATCAAATCAAACACCTATTTTTCATTTTTTATATTATACTAAAAATCAATTTTACATTCAAAACATCACATCAAACCCTATTTATATCACATCATACAACTATTCAAATTCAAAATTTTTACTATTCAAATCCCAACTCAAAATCCAAACCCCCAAACAAACACACTAGTGTATTTTTTAGTTGGACGTAATATTTTGTTATAAGAAATATTATAAATTTGGTTTTTTTTTTTCATTATAAAAATCACCTTGAATAAATAAAATTACATACTCCCTCCGTCCCAATACAATAGTCTTATTTACTATTTTTGTTCGTCTCAAAACAATAGTCTTATTTTCATAAATAACCATATCACATTAAAATTATCCTTATTTTTTTCATTTTAATTACACAATTGTCACTACCTTTTACACTAACACACTCACAGGGACAAAAAAATCTTTTATCCATACTTTTACCAACTACTAATATAATATCAATATTCCTTAAATCCAGTGTCCAACCCAATTAAGACTATATTTATGGGACGGGGGGAGTATAACTTTTAATAAAAAATATAATACTACATTCTTTCCAAAGAAGAGTACCATAATTTTTATGAGTATTGATATTTGAATATCAATTATTATACTAATATATTGTACAAAAAAAAATACCTCTATTAGTCTCTTATAATACAAATACAATGACATTTATGAAGTAAATTATACAAATTGTGCTTTTTATATGGGACAGAGGTAGTATTATTTTTTTCTTAAATATTTTAAAAATAATAATAATAATAATAAAACTACTTCATCAAAAAATATTTTCAAGATTGTATTTGTTTTATTATTTTGTTAGTTTTTAAAGTTTTTTTATTTATGCTAAAAATAAATATAAAAAAGTATTTTCAATAAAAATATAATTTATGTGGAATATTGTATGTAGTATCACGGTAACCTATTTTATGCGAAGTAATATTACATTTTGATATTTTATGGAATAACCTTCTATGGACGAAAAAGGAAAATATTTTTTATTATTAGAATTATAAAAAATATATATATATATATATTTGTTTATATATATATGCAATCTGAATTTTATGAATGACATTTATAGAATATTTTTTTCCAATAAATGTTTTTTTAGATGGATATTTATAAATGTTGTATATATATACTTTATTATTATTATGATTATTATTATTTCATTTAATATATTTTTTTAACAATATAATACACAATTACTATTAAATTAAAAAACCAAAAAAGCCATGTTTCTTTAGTTGATTTTTCACAAATTTTTATTATTTATTTTTTTTTTAAAAAAAAAATATCAAATTAAATACTCTATCCGTCATGTAAATATATGTAGGGGTGGACAAGGTTCGAATATTTTGCAAATATACAAGTATTTGATATCCGAACCGAACAAACACCCTAAACCGCGAACCGTATTCGAACTGAAAATTTCGGTTAACAAAAAATATGTGCAAATAATTCGAATGGAACCGAAATTAAAAAATAATATATAAAAAAACTAATTAAAATTCTAATTAAATCAAAATATTTGCAAATATTTCAAATATACGAACTGAAATCGAACCAAATATAATTATTAATATAAATTTTAAAATATAATAGCATAAATATATAAACCGAACCGAACCGAGCAAATATCAAATATACAGTATTTGTATTCGAACCGAATTTGCTCGGTTAACCAAAAATTTGGTTTGATTCAACGGTTTGGCGGTTCGGTTCGATTTTTTTGCCAACCCCTAAATATATGCCCATTTGACGGGACATAAATTTTAAGAAAAATTGGTAAAAATAAATTTTATTTTGTTTATGGTAAAAAAAAAAAATAGAAAAAGTTGTATCTTTTTATGAAAAAGAGAAACATGAATAATTTTGAATGACAGAAAAAAATAAAAATAAATTTGAATCACATAAAAAATCATATATCTATTTATAACACATAAAATAACTATCAAATTTAATTTTTATTATTAAAAAATCAAACTCAAAAATAAAATTGACAAACAAACACACTTGGATGGAAAAATTTTGATTTAAATTTTATATTTAAATAATAGTATTTGATATTGCATTTTATAAAAAAAGAAATGAAAAATGTAGTTTAAGAAACTTACCCCAAAGTATTTGTCATTGGGAATATATATATATATATATATACTTTTTTATACAGTAGAAAAAGAAGAAAAAAATTTTAACAGCAAATTTCTTAATTATTGCTTTCTTTCTTGGAGTTAATTATATTAATATTAAATACAACAAACTTATTAACTAGTTAAGTGCAATAAATACTGCCTTATAATTTAATGATGCACCTATAATAATAATAATAATAATAATAATAAGGCTAAATTGCATTAAATTTAAAGGTTAAATTGCATCAAATTCATATATTTCTAAAACTGTGTCAAGTTCGTTCGTGGTTTCATAAATTTTGCGTTTAACCCTCTCAGCGGTCTTTATTGAACGGTATTTAACATAAATGCACTCAAACTGCAAATAAATTTTAAAATATTAATTTCTAAACCCCTAAAATTACAAATACATTTATTTTTCTTATATTTAACCTCAAAAAATATAATAAAAAATAGTTATTTTTCTCAGGTTTTAAGAATTTTTTTTTTTACAGTTTTTTTTAGGCTAAATGTAAGAAAAATAAATATATTTATAATTCTAGGGGTTTAGAAATTAAGATTCTAAAATTTATTCAAAATTTGGGTGCATTTAGGTCAAATACCGTTAAATAAGGACCGCCGATAATGCCATTCGTTTCATGCATTGGGACCATCATAATTCGACTGAAAATTCCACTTTGACTGATTACAGTTTTAGTGTCTCGTGAATGTAATAACACAAAATAATCATCACATTTTCACAATCTTAGGTCGTTGTATTTTTTTTATGTAGGATGATGATATTTTCCAAATGTATTGAGGTTGGATATATTTTAATATTACAAACTCATACCATATAATATTAGTCAGGAAATGTGACAAATTTCTGTTTGCAAAGTCATTCATAATAAAAAGAAAAAATATGGAAAATTACCTATACGTTTCAGATTTTTTTTTTTTTTTTTATATTTTTTATTTCAGTTGTCACACTTATTCATTTTTTTTCGAAAATAATTATACAATTTAATTACCTATTATATTTTATATTTTATAATTTTATTAATTGTATTATATTAATTGATTATATTAATCTTAATTATAATTATTTTCACACTTAACGTGCATGTTGAATATTAACACAGATAGATGTATGCAGAAAATCGAAAATTGATGATGATTGCATTAAACAATTGCAATCTTTATACACATACATAAAATCGATGCACCATACGCAGCTATTATAATTAGAGCTGTTAAAAGAATCAAGCCGTTCGGGAACTCGGTTCGATTCGGTTCAGTTAAAGCTCGTTTGCAAACGTTAACGAGCCGAGTCGAACAACATAAACAGGCTCGTTTGGTTAACGAACGAGCCCGAACTTTGTTCGCAAACATTCGCAAACGTTCGTTTGAATAATATATTTATTATAAATATTATATACATACAAAATTATAATTTATAAATAAATAAAATTTTAAAATATATAAATAAAATAATTTAAATTTTCTTTATAATTTATATAAATTTTAAAAAATAAAACAAACGAGCTCAAACAAACTTAATCGAATTTAAACGAGCCGAACACGAGCTCGAACACTACGAATGAGCTCGAAAGCTTAACGAACGAACACAAGTCTTGTTCGCGAATGTTAACAAATACTTAAAATTTGACTCGGTTGGGATCGTTAACAACTGTAATTATAACACCCCATAATTTTCCATTAAAAAAAATAATCCAAAAATACACCCCAAAACACACCCTAAATCTCCTATACACTTATAGAAAAAAAAAAAAAAAAAAAAGTATAAATACAAAGTGAATTCTCAACTACAACACTTCCGTACACTCATCAACCTCGCTTCATCTTCAACCCTCAAACCCTAACCCTAAACCCTAACCCTGCACGGCCAGAGCCTGCAAGTGTTCGATGAACACCTGCAAGCTCACATCGTCCGTAAACACGATCTCGGCGCCCTCCGCCGCACCGCTCGAGTTCTGCGTAACTGAAGGATTCAGCTTCGCCAGAAGAAACCTTGCCTGGCTGCTATGTTGATCGCACTTGATCAGCTTCGGCACCGGAATCCTCTCTCCGGCCAACTGCCCGGCGTCGACCTCGACCGCTTCCAACAGCTTCTTCAAACTTACGTGGGCGGGATCCCGATCGTACCCCAGCTTTCGCCACTGGACAATCCGAGAACCGTAGTGAACGACGACGTGAAAAAACGAGTCGAACAGCAGGATCACATCGGGGGAGATCGAGCAGACGTCGAGCACGACCGGGACCGGCGGCCCATCAAATGAATACCGGAAAAGCGTCGGCTGAACCATGATAAGAGAGTTGATGACGGCATCCCGGTTCAACATCAGTCGGAAAAACGCCGTCTCGTCGGGAGTGCTGTTGAAGACGTCGATGAATTGGGATCGTCTCAGGTAGTACATGAACTGCGGGAACAGAGAAAAGTTCGTCGATAGACGGAAGCTGGAGGGGTCTTCCTGGACGTAATCCCCGAATTTCGACGCGAACCGTATCAGGTTCTTGTCGAGCCATCTGATGACTTCTTCGGATAAGTTTCGCTCGGCCATGTCGATCGCGAGCCTCGCCATTACCGCAGCCGCGGCTTCCTGGTCGAATCCAGAAACAATTTCGGGCGAGTGTTTCGTAACCCATCTTCTTGCGACCGTGGTTACCCGTTTTCGAAGCCCCGTGTTGCTGTATCGGTAACGTGTTATGAACTGTATGAAGAAAGCCGAGCCGGGCTGAGCTTTCTGCTCGTTCGCAACTTCGAAGAAGAACGCGATGCACGTTTTCGGAGTAACGGTGCCCGTTTTCCAAACGTGGGTGCCGCCTTCGCCGATCACTTTGTCGCTCACGGAATCGTTCTTCTTTTTGACGGAAATGCAGGGGCCGAGGGCTCCGTTTAATTTCACGTCGTTGCTAGTCACGACCTCTATCGTTGCGTCAAAGAACATCTTCAGATTTCCATCGTCGTCGCGGTGAAATAGGTGGCGGAGGCATTTTCTGAACTGCTCGGATTCGAATGTCTCCCCTAGCATCATGAAACCGCCGGAACTCTCGACCGGGACTTTTAGTTCAGCGGCTCCGACCTGATCCAGAGAACAGGCGAACAGATCAAGAACGATGGATGAATCAGATAATCTCCTAGATATTTGCTTGTAGAAGTTGCTCGATCTTTTATGGAAGGAGGCGTAACCAGTGTTGATGTCTCGGTGAGTCCTGATAGAATCGCCGTAGTCGGAGCTGACGATTGCTCCCGGGCCGACAGTTGCGGGTCCCGATGTGAAGACCATCACTCGTGAACCGGTGTTTATCGAGCATCCTTCCAAAAGGCCTACGGCTACTGATATCGCAACCCCTGTAGATCGTAGAGGCCGATGCCTCGGCTTGATAAGAGGTGACGAATCGATTTCTTCGATTGCTTTCATGATGTTGAATTCACATTCGGCAACCGGTAATAGAAAGCCCTGCTGTTTTACTGTTGGCGATTTTCCCAGCGACTGCTTGACGTGGTGGAGCCTTAGAAACTGTTTAACCTGTGATAATGCAAGCGTATATTTAATAAACATAAACGAAGAAAAAGTAGAAAAGGAAATGCCGAGAAGATCTCAAGAAAGTGAACAAAACTATATATATTTTGCGCGAGCCCGTATGTGTCCTAAAACAAATATGTCGAAGTCCCATTTCTGATTCATTAACAAACACTACTTCAAATGCAAGATGTACGATAACTCATTACATATATGCAAACTATCTTCATTTCTTGATGTGTAACCGAGAAGTGCTTCTAGCAATACATCCCTGGCATAAGCAATGATCCTACTAATGAGTAACTATAAAAACTTTCGCAATCAATTAGTCCAAATCTAAACGAGCAGTTTTATCACAACGGAATTTGCTATACAACTACGCAGACATTCTAGAAACAGAGGCGCTACTGAAATTCAGTTTGGTAGAAATGCAGCAACTGAAAGTGAGAATAAATGGCGTAAAAAAGAGGTATCGAGCAGTATCAATCCGTAACTAAACAAAATTCTTCTGTACATTAACCCGGTGTTCCTTTCGTATAAGAAATACCAACAGTACCATTAAAACCACGTTTCAACAGAATAACAAAAATTAATCTCCGGACAAGCGATCTTACTCCAAGTAAAAGATATTGATTATAATACACCAATCTTGAGATATCAAGAATAACATTTTAGGAACACACTTAAAAAACATAATGTTGAAGAAAATCGAATTATAGGATTTTTTTTCGAAACAAGGATCAAACCAATCATACACATTCAAATTCAATCATCTATGGAAGGAGTAAATAAGTTATTAATCTATGACAAATGCAGCAAATATGGAAGAAGAGAATTTTCTCCTGAATAAGAACTATCAAGTTAAGAAATCGAAGCTAAGAGAGAAAGAATTGGACCTGTTCCGATGAAACCTCACGCTCACCATGGAAGACTACAACCTTGGAACAATCTGTGAATCCCAAATCATAAACCCTCGCCATGGCATCGAAAACCACCAAACCAACCAACGAATTCTCAGGCAACCGCGTGATCGTGTGCAGCAATTCCATCTTCAGCACCTGGAGCTCCTCCGGCGACGTGCAGCCATCGACAACAAACACAAATGCAGGTCCAACCCCAACCACGGCCCCTGCTCCATCCAAACCTAATCCCGAAGCAGAATAAGACGAAATACTCGAAAACGAACTACTATTCGATCTCAAACCTAATTGCCCACTCGCACTTCTTCCAAACCCTAGGCCCGAGCCCGAACCCGAGCCCGACACATTACCGTGGCTCAAATGATACTCGATGGTGCTGTAAGTGGGGAAAAGCTCCGCTGGGATGTTGTTCTCGTTAATATGAGCATACGATCTCGGGAATGGATTCTTCCGGTTGCAGAAGGGGCACACCCAGATTTTGGATGCGTAATCGACGCGAGAATAGGGGTTCAATACGGCGGCGCATTGGGAACAACAGATCGGTTCGTAAGGGAGGATCGGAAGCTCGGTGAAAGGCGTCAATGGAGTGCACATAATGGAGAGTGGAACCACCAGCGATGAGACTTCGGGCTTGGAGACCGGCCATGAGTGCCACGACCAGCGTAGGCCTTCGATTTCTTCCAATTCGGAAAAATCCATTAGAACGACGAGGAGGATCTCGTTGGCAGGTTGCGGAATCGACAAATATCCCTAATCAAGATCAGATTAGGGTTTTGGGATTTGGGGAATTTCATAACAGTGGGTTTTCATGTATTTCTTCGGCCGGCAACGACGAGCAAAGCGGGATTGAAGAAAAAGCTAAATCACGTGCGTAGCACATGACTAAAGGAAATACCTTTTCCTTACGGATATCTTTTACCTATAATTTTTAGGCCCGCAAACGGATCAAATCGTTCAGGTTCAGGTCAGCTTAAACTGGTTACAAAACCTTTGATCTGAACTTGACTCATTTAATTAAATAAATTGATATTTATAACCTTAACATGAATCTAACTCATATAATCCGCTTAAATTTAAACTTTTTAAATTTTAATTTAAAAATACAATTTATACTAACAAAATTTTTAAATGCATAATATATATACATATTAAAACAAAAAATTATTTATTCATGTCATGAAACCGATATTCAAGAATTGAATTAACAAACACTACATAATAGTAAACAACACAATCCTTTATTTTTTATTGTTTATTTTTATAAAATTGGTCATAAATATTAAATTGTAATGATAAAATTTTAAAAATATATTTAAATTTAAAATAATATTAATTAAACAGGTTAGACGAGTTATTTTCAAGTAAAAAATATAAACTTTAATTTGATCCATTTAATTAAATGGATTAAACGAGTTTGACCCAATTATTAATTGGGTCGAAAATCTCAACCCAAACCCAACTATTTTAGGTCAGGTTCAGGTCGGGTTCATTTTTGCCATCCGTAATTTTTACTCATATAGATCTCAAATAATTTGTCCATATTTGCTATTTTCGTCAGTTCCATATAATTTATTTTTTTTCGTTTTTGGAAATATAATTATACACTTTAATCTCATTTTATATTTTAAATTTTATAATTTTTTAATCTTAATTAAACTATTTAGATATCTTAATCTTAATTTACAATTATTTTTACTATACAATAATTACTTTTACTAATAAACTTCTTAATTACTTACTAATTACACTTTACCTAAATACCCGATATCTACAATAACACGTCCATATTATTATTTTAAATTTTAAAATATGATTAAAATGTATACTCATTTTCCAAAAAATTAAATGACTAATTATGTGGAATGGACAAAAATAGAAAATATGAATAGATTTTTAGTAACTGTTATCTACCACTACAATACCTTTCAAATTTACAATACATTACACAAATATTATTACATTTATATTATAAAAAAACTAATAAGATTATTTTAATTTGTTTATCTTTATTTATACTATATTCCAATATAATACTAATATTTTAAAAATCATGTGAAAAAACAAATTGACAAATAGATATGAGACAGAGAAAATATAATTAATAAAATAATTAAAAATATATATTAATAAAATAAATATTATAAATTAAGATAACTAATTAATTTATTTAATATTAAAAAATTATTAATTATAAAAATTAAAATCAAATTAAATTATATAATTATTTTTCTTTAAAAAATAACAAATAAGATAAAGACATACTAAAATTAAAATAATAGATATATAAGGTGAAAAAGAAAAGGTGTTTTCTTTGTAAATTATACAAAAAAAAATGGCATAATATTATCAGACGAAAATACTAATATATATTGAAACAAATATGTATCATAGATCAATATAAATTTGTCAATAAATTGAAAAAAAAAATGTAATGAAATGAAATCTATTGAGAGGAAAGAGAGATTACAAATAAAAAAAAAAAAAACAAATAAAGTATGTGAAAAAAAATACTACATCCGTCCCACGTACCGTGTCTGCTACACTGTAGATATGGTATTTTAAGATGGGTGTAATTAGTAGATAATTAAGAATGTATTAGTAAAAATAATTATCCTATAATATAAATAATTATAAATTAAGATTAAGATAACTAATTAGTTTAATTAAATTTTTTTAAAAAATAAATTAAAAAGTTTAAAATGAGATTAAAGTGTGTAATCATTTTCCAAAAAAGAAAAGTGACATAGTATGTGGGACGGATAGAAACGACAATATGGACATGGTATGTGGACGGAGGGAGTAAGATATAAGACGTCTGTATCGATTCCCATCATGTTTGTATTTGTTCGTAAATATGGTTATGTTTATGTTTCAAATTTGTAATGAAATTTTGAGATAGTCATAAATCAACATAGCTATATTTACAACCAAATACAGTTGTATTAAGTTGCAAATAAATTTAAACTTTTAGGACTTATTTTTTTTTTAAAAAAAATTCTTGACCATCATTTTTCACTAAGAAAGATATTTAAATATAAAACACTCATCCGTCCCATAACAAAGTATCCATTTTTCCATTTTAGTCCGTCTCATAACAAAATATCCATTTCATTTTTTAGTAACTGTAATATCTACCTAAATTACAAATACCCTTACAACTTACAATATATTACACAAATGCCATTACATTTATATCACACATACTAATAAGATTATTTTAGTCATTTCTACTTTATTCCTACTATATCCTAATATAATACTAATATTTCTAAAACTACGTGCAAAAAGCAAATGGATACTTACTTCTGAGACGGAGGGAGTATTAAATTTTACATCCAAAATGCACAAGAAATTTAGAAAGTTCTAGAAATAAAATTTTCAGTCCCCAACAATAGTAGAGTATGTAAAATGACAAAGAAGATTTATATGGAGTCGGGCAAGACAGGTGTAGAGTATAAAAAATAGGTGTTTGATTTGATGCTTTTGTTTAAAAAAAATTGGATGAATAATATATTTATAATTCAATTCTCCAAACAAACACTCTTCTTAATTAAAACCAAATAATTTCTCATAATTACTTTTTTTTTTTTTTTAACCATTTTCATAATAGCTTTTTACATACTTTTCTTCTAACAAAAAATATGACCGTCGTCTCTATAGGAATCTTACCTAGACGGCGTCGAAGAAGCATCCAACGGATCGATCTCCAGTGAATAGTTTCTTTTGATATAATTTTTAATTTTGTTCACCTCACAAATTCTCCTCTCTGTTCTGTCCTTCGGCGGATTCAAAATCTGACGTTGCTAAAGCAGTCTTCGGAGAATAAATCACAATCGGAAGTTACCTTCGTACACAGAGGAGCGTATTTTCAATGTGAGATGAATAGAAAGCGATGTAAATTTCGAAGGAAAGGAAGAAGGCGCCGCCGATGGGCGGAGAAAATGTGTCTAAATTAGGGCGTCTGCTCTAAGTTCTTTTTCTTATTAAATGAAATATATTGGTTGCGTTCTTTTGTGAGTTTTACCACAAGTTTTTACTATTTAATTTTTATTTTTTTAAAAAAAAATTATATCAAATAATTACTTTTCTTTTTTTATATTATACTACAAATTTATTTTACATTCAAAACATCACATCAATATCTATTTATATCACATCAAATAACTATTCAAATTCAACTTTTTTACTATTAAAAATCCAAACCCACATACAAAGACACCCATAATGTTGTGTTGATATGTATTGTTTGATCATATTTTACAAGTTTTGTATTAATATACTCCTCCAGTCTCCGTAACAAAATATTCATTTTTCCATTTTAGTCCGTCCCATAACAAAGTATCCATTTCCTTTTTTAGTAACTGAACTATCTACTTAACATTACAAATACCTTTACAACTTACAATATATTATACAAATGCCATTATCTTTATATCACACATACTAATAAGATTATTTTAGTCATTTCTACTTTATTCCTATTATATCTCAATATAATACTAATATTTCTAAAACTACGTGCAAAAAGCAAATAGATATTTAGTTCCGGGACAGAGGAAGTATCTTTTTTGTAACATGTATTGTATAAATTATTATCATATATTGCCAGTTTATGCATTTGTATTATGTTAATATACATCTTGCGTTGTTATTTTATATCACACATACTATTTGTTTATACTCTCTCCGTTCCATAACTATGTATTCATTTGTTTTTTGCACAGAATTTTAAAAATATTAGTATTATATTAGAATGCAGTAGAAATAAAGTAAAAAGGACTAAAATAACTTTATTAGTACTGTGTGATATAAAGGTAATGATATTTGTGTAATATATTGTAAGTTGTAAGGATATTTGTAATGTTGGGTAGATAGTACAATTACTAAAAAAAAGAAAATGGATACTTTGTTATGAAACAGACTAAAATGAAAAAATGAATACTTTGTTATGGGACGAATAGAGTATTTTATATCTCAATTAATAATTATTTGATGTAATATAAATATGCATTAATGTTGTATTTCGACTACAAAATTATATTTAGTATAATATAATAAATAAAAATTAAATATTTGATTTAATGTTTTGGATTTGAAACAATAAAACGAACATCAAAATGTCACGAGTAAAGGTTTACAAATTTGTGTTTCCACTATGTATGTTTATTAATTAGTGGGCATTGGTCCAATTATTTTCTAAGAATAAAATATTAAACCCAATATAAAGTTACCCCAGCCCAATAACTTAGAAATATGATTTGGATTTTGAACTAATGAGCCAAATTTTTCTGCACAATCCAACGTAAATTCGAATAAAATTATTTATTTTAAATATATATATAGGGTAAATTGTTTTTTTGTTTTTTTTTAGCTCCGAACTGAATTCCCTTATTATTTTAGTCCCGTAAGTGGAGTCTGTCGCAAACTAGTCCCATAAGTGAAAATTTTTCGCTATTTTAGTCCTCGGGCGCCGGAGATGCCCGCGTGGCTCGCTGGAGGTGACGTGTCTGTCAGGTGTTGCTGACCTGGCGGACACGTGGATTTTTTTTTTTATTTTTTAAATTTTTTTAAGACTTATTTTTAATTTATTTTTAATTTTATTTGTATTTTTTTATTTTTTTATTTGGTCTAATTAAAAAAAAATTAAAAAAATAATAAATCCACGTGTCCGCTAGGTGTCGCTGACCTGGCGGGACACCTGGTGGATACGTCACCTCCGGCGAGCCACGCGGGCGTCTCCGGCGCCGAAGGACTAAAACCATGAAAATTTTTCACTTATAGGACTAGTTTGCGACATGCTCCACTTACGGGACTAAAAAAACAGTTTACCCATATATATATATATATATATATATATATATATATAGACACCAAATTAGAATATTTTTGTTCTTTTTAATTCAATTTATAAATTTTCATTAAAAAAGCATAACATTGAACATTGAAGAAATTCTACTTTAGAAATCAGCACTTACAAGATTCAATAAGCTCTTAGATTATCAAATACTAAAATTAGTTTATTTTTTTTTATCGACGAAACAATTAAAAACTATTCAATAAGTTAAAAAGTTCATAAATAAATTACTTTGCAAACACCTTCTTAATTTTTTTTTATTTTCTCTTAAGATATTGTATTTAATACTTAATTATTTAAATATAAAATATTAATTCAATAATTATTTTTTTTGTCTAAAAAAACATAAAACAAAATTACAAAACAATGCACAGAAAGCTAAGTAGTGTTTGTTTAGTAAGTTTTACATAAGGTATGGATTCTATTTAGAAGTTACAATTCATAAACTTTACCAAACACACAATATATATATCTATATATATATATAATTATATATTTTATTTCCCCAATTTTAAACAACTTTCGACATGCATTAATTACATTGTCGAGAAGACTTTACCAAATTCATCATTCAAATATCTACACAAAAAATAATAACCAAAAAAATAATATAGAAAATAAAAATCCATTGACAAGAAATTATTGGTGATCAAATTAGAATGTACAATGACCTAACTTACTTAGAACTTTACTAATATAGAAAGAATTTTCATTTAACATAATATATTTTTAAAAAAAAAAAAAAATTGATTTTTTCGGATGGGTTTCGATTTTTCTTTTCAAGATCTTATAAAAAATAAATTGAAATATGGGATAAAATAAAAAATCTATGCATATAGAAACAATCTTCATTGTCGAAAGGAAAATAATTCAGATCATATTGTACAGAATAAAATATAAATTTTTCGAATAATTAATATTAAATCAATTCTATAAAAAGAAATAAAAATTTGAATTTGTATTAAAAACAAACCAACCTAGAATTGCATCATGGAACATGCATGTGCTAGATTCAACAACTTGACCAACAAATAAATAAAAATAAATAAACTCCAATCATTCAAGAAATATAAAAACCCTAATTTAAAAATTAAATTAAATTAGACAATCTGTAATATCTATCTATAAATATATATAATTCATGGAAGTAATTAATTAGTTATTTAATTATTAATGATTAGAATTTTGCAATGAAAAGGAATAAGTGGCATGAGCATACATGCACATGGCTGTGTTCCCTTTAGCCCTCCAATTGGGGGACTATAATAATCAACCAACAGTAAATTCAATAATTAATAATTCAATAAATATTTCAATATATATATATATATAAATATTTTAATTATATTTTGCCTTTTGCTATATATATCTATATCTATATTATAATTATTAAACTCAAAAAACAAATACAACAACTCATGTGACAGCAAATGATAACTACAATAAAATAAATGAATTAGGGACTAATTGGCTTATAAAAATAATTATATATTTGTATACCCAAATATTTGACCACAAATTTTCAATAAGATGGATAATAATTTTTTATTTTTTTTATTTCCTTTTACAGTAAATAAAAGTTAAATATTACATTCCTCCGGCTCTAAAAGTCTTATTTACATTGCAAAAATAGTTTCATTAGTCTCTTATAATACTAATAAAAGAATATTTGTAAAAAAAAATATTTTTTTATAAAAATAATAATAATAATAAAAGAATATAGATTTAGGAATATATATAACAAGAAAGGCAGACAATACACAAATAAATTATGTCTATAGATTTCTCACATCTATAAATATATTATGTAATAACAGGAAATAAATTAATAATAATAATAATATTATTATTACAAAACACAGAGACACATAGGAAGTCATGAAATTCAGGAAACCATGATTGTCTGCAAAATATTAATTAAACAGAGAATTAAATAAAACATATGAAAATTAAAATTGACAGGCAATTCATTACATGCATGCATTTCTTCTTCTTCTTCTTCTTCAGCATCTGCTCTTGCATTTCTCCATTGCTCTTGGTGCTGAATTTCATCATAGATAAATGAATAAATATGAATTAATAAATGTTTATTTTAAAAAATAAATAAATTATATTATTGAAAAAAAATGTAATACCGAGTCCAATCGCTTCGGATCCCTTCATGATGCGAAGGCGTTTGCACGAATCGACAAACATCCTACACACACGCGCAAAAAAAATTATTACATACTTCACTATCGTTGTTGTCGAAGAATTTCCTTATTATATTCTCGATCGCGAGTTTGTAGAAAGATGAGGGTTTGGACATAATTAAAATTTTGAGAATAGTAAAAAAATTAATATCATCTCAGAGAGTATATCGAAAATAATAATAATAATAATAATAATAATAATAATAATAATAATAATAATAATAATAATAATAATAAAATAAATAAATGGTTTAATTACAAACTAAACAATATAATGACAAAAAAAAAAAAAAAAAAACTATTAAACAAAAATATATACATAAATAAAAATGTTGGTAGAACACTATCAAAACCTAATAATTCTTGAATCATAAGTGTATTTTTTTTTTTTTTTATATGAAGTATAGAAATCCTGTCGGTAATATAAAAAATAATATTTTAAGATGAACGTGATCCTTTTGTAAAAAGAATACAATATATATGATATATATTGAGAATTGTGTCGATAAAAATAATATTTGGATAAAAAGATAGACGAACCTTAAAAAACCCTAGAAAAATATGTCGGTATATGTTATAACACTATTCAAGATACAATCGATCGATCGAGTCGAAACATATATATATACATATATATGTATATGTATGTATAAGTGATTAAATAGAGAAACTTACTCCCAAGGAACATCTCCCACAAGCATCCAATCTCCATCTTTATCTTCATAAGTGGGAACATATTCAGAACTGTTTAGCAGATCCATAAGTTTCCTCTCATTCATGAAATCTATCATTCCTTGCCTCCCATATTCCCCTATACAAAAAAATAATTTCATAATTTAAAAAATAAATAAATAAATATTATTTGTTATTTAATTATTAATTATTAATTTTAATTAATTACCCATAGTGAAGGAGCTGAACATTTTGGCCAAGGCATCAGACAGCTGCTCATAGCTTTTGTACATTTTCAAGTCAACCTTACGTAGATACGGCGCCCCGTCCATCGACACCTTCACAAACGCCGCCGGCGCCGCCTCCTCGGCGGAGGAGCCACGGCCGCCGCCGCCCTTCTGATTTGCCATTATGTTCTTCCGGAACGACCGTACCGGCGGCCATCCCACCACCTGTGCCCTAAAAGAATAAAATTAAACACGTAAATATTTGTAACATGAAATAACATTAAAATTAATTTATTGAAATTATATATATATATATCTGAAATAAAATTAATTTTTACTTGGCAGGTGGTTTGACGTGATCTTTGGGAGGATCTACAGCTTTGTCCATGGCGGGGGGTTTCAGGCCTTCTTTCAGATCCGAAGCAGGAGAGTCGTTGGATTGAAGATTGAGATGAAGATCAACGGTCTCAGAGAAGCCACGTTTTCCGGTGATTTTGGTTTCAGTTTCGGCGGCGGCGCCGCCGCCGGGAAGGCCGAGGCAGAGCTCGGTAGCTTTCAGATTGAGGCCGTGCTCCTCCGCCTGCAACATTCCGGCGATATTCCGGCGAACTTCCATTGAAACAGCAAGTAATTCGAGTAATTAATTATATATCCTCCGCCGTCTTCCGCCGTCGCCGTCGCCGTCGATGGTGGTTGCTCTCGTCGTGGTTTTGGGTAATAGTTTTGAAGTGATATGTGTGTAGTGTAGATTGGGTTTGGGGGAAATATTATATAACGAATGGACGGCTGGGATGGAGTCTCGAGTCCCGTCCGACACGTGGCGGATGATCAACGAGTGGATTGTATGGGATCAAGTGCATGTTACTTAATTATAGTTGGAATACTTTTTAAATTAAATTAAATTGATGTGTTAATAATTTATCCACTCGTTAATTAATGGATCAACTGCAGGGCTTATTTTTTATTTATTTAAATAAATAATGTATATATATATTTAAAAAAATAAAAATAAAAATAAAAATTTGGGAGGGCATGATTAAGGGAACCAATAAATGAATGTGGTCCTGAAACAGATCAACAAAAAATTTATTTATTTATTTATTTATTTATTATATGGTAATAATAATAGTTATTATTATTATTATTATTATTATTATAAATGGTTTAATTAATTTATAATTGAATTGACCAATCATATATTGTTTGGTTAGTAATGTGTATATATTCTACACGTATATGTGCTTTCCATGTGTTTTCATGTGTCGTGCTTTTCGGGCATTGTCATTGTTTATTTAATTAATTAATTAATTATTATTATTATTATTATTATTATTATTATTATTGAACCATGATCATTCATAAATTCAAATAATTATTGTGATAATTTTCAAAGGGTAACAGGTTAATAATGTGATAATTATACGCAATAATTTAATTAAAAATAATTTATTTTTTAATAGATATATCTTCACCATGTTAAAAATTTTTTTCTCAATTTCTTGGCTATGTTCTTTTCTTTCTTCCCCAGTTTTTATGGGTGCCTCTATTTTTTTTTTATTTGAATAATAATTTAAATATAACATTTTATAAGATAATATATATACATTTATATAGAATTTAATTTAATAGTAAAAAAGAAAATTGAAATGAAACTCCAAATGTATAAAGCTCATATGTTTATGTATAATTTTCTAATGATGTATTTTTACAGTAATTTTTTTTTATTTGAAATATTATAATATAAGTGTATTTTATTCCGAAAAAATATTAAATTTAAAACATTTCGAAACAACTCACGAATAAATTGATTTAAATATTTTTTATGCAGAAAAAAACAATGATAATAGCATTGATGTAGAAGACTATATATTTTCCGGTATTTCTAATGTATAATGAAGTTTATACTTAATAAAAAAAATAAAATAAAATAAAATACTTCGATGAAGGGAGTATTTAGTAAATAGAGTATAAGTAAGGGTACTAATAAGAAATGTATATTGAAACCAATACTTTGGTATTTTTTATATTAAATAAGGATATATTTTAGTAACATTGTGAATTTTACAATTACTTAACATGTCTATTGTTTATGGATGCCTTCAATAATTAAATAGATTCTTCGGTCATAAAAAAATTATGTTAATTTTTACTATTTAAACTCTGCGCCTCGCGAAAAAAATATATTTTTTCTCTCACAAAATATCTTATTATATATTATTTAATATCAAACTCAAACTATTTTTTTTTTCCTTAAATTCATCAAAAGAAACATACCCTACAGTAAAAGGGTAATATATATATTTTTTCTAAACAAATAAAAAGAAAATATTTTGTGATGACAAAAGTAGTATCTAATATATTAGCAAATGAATATAGTATATAATTATTATACTTATAACATTTTGGAATATCCCTTATGTAAATAAGTAGTATAGATGAAAAACAATTATATATTAAATATAGGAATCAATACAATATATATATATATACACACACACGCATGCATGTATAAAACACACAGACAAACATGTGGGTGTGTGTGTGTGGAGGCCTCTTGATCCAAATTTCTTCTCAAATGCAACCCCCTCCATATATATATATTTATATATGTGTGAGGGTGGTTCATGCATGATGATATATAAAGGGGACATGATGTATCCCATAATTCAATCAAATTAGAATAATTAGGGCAATTATTTCAAAGTTTTTGAGGACCCATTTAGGGTGTGTTTGGTTGGGGGTTTGGATTTTGGATTGGGATTTGAATAGTAAAAATTTTGAATTTGAATAGTTGTATAATGTGATATAAATAGGGTTTGATGTGATGTTTTGAATGTAAAATTGATTTTTAGTATAATATAAAAAATGAAAAATAGGTGTTTGATATGATGTTTTTGGGGGAAAAAAATTGGATGAATAGTAGAAATCCTCCAAAATCCTTCAAATAAAATGAAAATTATTATTTGAACGATCCATTGTTTAAGTATTCCATAAATAATGAAAATTTACATTATATTCATTGTACATTTTAAATTTATAATTTTTTTTTTCTTAATCTTAATTTATAGTTATTTTTATTAATACATTTTTAATTATTTATTAATGATACATACTAAATTCTGATATCTACGTTACCAGAGAATAGTATTGATTGATATATAAATATTAAGTTGGATTTTAATTTAATTAATGTATTGTTTTACATGCAATGCATGAATTAAGAAAATGGTTGCACTCAAAAAAGTGTCGACAAATAAATAATTGTCTTATTTTATATACATACATGCAAATATCCAATCAATATTAATATATATATATATATATTATATTTATTTATATCTATTATAAATCATATTTATTGTCGGCAAATAATAAGTTCCCTCTTGGATGTTGTATAGCCATATTTAATAGTTACAAATAACCTATTTTAATTTAAAGTTAAATATCCATATATATATATATATATATATATATAAGTGGACAATTAGGGCGTTAATTTTATTACAAGAAGATACTATTTTTATAGCGATTTTTTTTGTGTCTAAATTTAATTTTTCTTTTACTAATGACATCAAATATAGAATTAGAGATGAATTTCATCCCTAAAATTCACATAGCTAACGTCATATATCTCTAATTTTTATTACAAATATATTATTATTTTCATAGTATTTATGACTATCGACACACATGAGCAATTACTTTTTAACATTTAATTTAAATTAAATTAGTATATGATGTATGGATTGTTACCATATATATATATATATATATATGTATGCTGAAATTAATCGTGTACTTTGTATGAATTATTAGCATATATTGGCCCTACATATGTATTTCGATAATTATGTATTCTTTTAAATTTTTAAATTTGGATTTAGAGTTTAATAATAGTAAAATTTTGAATTAAAATAACATTTGACATGAGATACGACGTTTGGTTGTAAATGTTTTAAATAAAATTTTATAATGTAATATATTAAATAAAAAGACTCGATTTAATAATTTCCGAAGAAAAAAGTGATGAATAAAATTTTATCATGTAATTTATTGGTTTCACCCAAAAGTGTATTTTGTATATAGAAAAATATATATTGAATATGATATTATTTTAGTTAAATAATAATTGAATAATTAAAAAATAAAATTATAAAAGAACAAACTGCACCTTTTTTATTTTTTGGATATATTTGTGTTTTTTAATCCTACAAACAAAAAATGTATGTGATGTCACGCTTTAATTGAAATTAATGGATTTAATATATAATGTTTTAAATAAAATAAAATTCATGGAATGCTGTTTATTATAAATAAAACAAATTACTGTATATCAAATTCATCTTCTCAAAAAGATATTTATTTTCTCAGTTTTTTTTTTCAATACAAATTATTTGTCTTTAGTAAATATAAACATTATTATATATTACAAATATCTCAAATAAACATCGATTTACAATATCATTATAATAATTAACACATCAAAAGCAAAGTAGTCTTTTTTTTTTCTTTTTTTAGGTGAAAATCCGCAGTTGTTATTCGATTTTTTTTTTAATATATATAAAAGTACTTCAATTACTATTAAAAAAATTGTTTTGGTTTGAAAAATTTTTTGTTTTGTGTTTTGGTTTAAATTTCTTCTTCTTCTTCTTTTTTTTTTTTTTAATATGAAGTATAGAGAATTATATTAACAATATAAAAATAATGAGTGAATGTAGTATATTAATTTTTTTTTTTAAAAAAAATATGTTAGAAAATTTTTTGTTGAAAGAACAAAACATTAAATTAATTTATTAACCTCTGCATAGAAAATAAACACACAAATTTCAAAGGGGTAGATAAAATAAAATACTTTTTTCACTCACCTAAATGTTTTTTGTTTTTTGTTTTTTGTCCACAAAATTATATATATTTTTTATTTATAAAAAATAATTCCGACACACTATTTAATTTACATAATTCAACATTACACTTATTTATAAATATGTCACAACTACTTACACGCACAATTTATCAAAAAAATTCCCTCATTTTATTAACTAACTCATTTATTCTCTCCTACTCATAACTATGTATCAATTTTCTTTTTGTACAGAGTTTTAGAATTATTAATATTATATTGAGATATAATAGGAATAAAGTAGAAGTGACTAAAATGACCTTATTAGTATTGTGTGATATAAAAATAATGATATTTGTGTAATATATTGAAAGTTGTAAAGGAAGTTGTAATATTAGGTAGATAGGGATTTCAACGGGGTAGGTTCGGGACGGGTTCTGAAGGCCCCGAGACCCGCCCCGCTAGAAAATATTAGGCTCCGAGACCCGCCCCGCCCCGCCCCGCTTCCACCCGCCCCCAGGACCCGCCCCGCGAGGGTTCGGGACCAACCCGGCAAACCCGTTTTTTTTAAAAATATATAATAATAAATATTTTTTTAACAATCGAATACTAAAACAAATAGCATTAAAAGCACAAAAAAAAATCTAAAAACAATCAAATATTGATTCATAAAATAAGATAAATAAATAAATAATATATTTTTATTATATAAATATACATATATTAGGTATAATAATTTTAAAAAATTATTTGGAGCAGGCGACTAATTGAATTTTATATTTAAAATTATTTAAGTAAATAAATAATATATTTTTATTATATAAATGTACATATATATTAGTTATAATAATTTTAAAAAATATTCGGGTTCGGGTCCGGGTTGAGGCGGATTTTTAGTAAAACCTGTAACCCGCTCCGAACCCGGCCGGGTTTAAAATTTTAAATTCACAACCCGCCCCAAAACATATTATTTAGACCTGAACTCGCCCCATTAAGAGCGGGGCTGGGGCGGGTCCGGGGCTAACCCGCCCCATTTGACATCCCTATAGGTAAATAATACATTTACTAAAAAAAAAAAAAATTGATACTTTGTTACGTAACAAATACTTTATTATGAAAAAATGGAGTATATACTTTCAAAAATATATATATTTTTTATACTATAATTAACCAATATAATATTATATTCATTAAAATTGATGAAAAATAAAACAATCTCTAGAAATGACATAACAAGAACATATAAATGAATAAATGAGGGTGCAATCACTAATCGTGAAAGAGTCCCATCCATATATGGCCATGAATATGAGACAGGTCACATCTTACCCCCTCCCCCCCCCCCCACCCACCCACTATATCAATTCGATCCATAGTTCTTGGTAGCTCGATGGTCACGAAAAGGAGAAAAAAAAACAGTAGAAATATTATCCATTCCATTTTGTTTGTAAGATACTACTAAATTTATTATTAATAAAAATATTTTTTAAAAATCTATTAAATCAAATATTTATTTTTAAGATATTATTTCAATACTTATTTATATCGAATTAAATAACTATTTTAATTTAAAATTATATTATTTAGAATACAAAAACAAAACTTAAACCTCATAAACAAACCAACCAACTGTGGCTTTGCTAGTTTTTTTTTTTTTGGATTTTTAGTATTTCTAATTTTGATATCTGTAAATAAAATATTTGTTAGATGTGATTTTTTGAAATAATATATGTTTAGAGAATGTTTGAAAGATTGAATAATAAAAAAAAAAACTTTGTTTATTTGTGTTTTAAATATACTTATATATGTATTTTTATTTTTATTTTATGGGTATTTTTGGATTTTAATTATTTTAAATGGATAATAAGTGTTTTGTATATAATGTTTGTTTTAGATGAAGCATGCATATTTTAAAGATATATTTTTTCTTACCACTATCAAAAGATTTGTGAATTTGTCTAAAAAAGTTATCTCGAACAAAAAATTTCGATATAATAAAGTATAATAAGTTGATGATAAGATACTTTATTAATTCCGGCATTCACAACTAGAGCTGGCTGATCGGACACGAAATAATTGGGTTTGAGTAAAAAAATTTCAACTCGATTATGTATACGGGTTGACACGAACCCGACACGATAATATACGAATCGAGTTAGGGTTGAGGCTCTCAACTCGAACCCGACACGACAACCAGATTATAATATATTAATATTGATTAATATATTCATTATATATGTAAAATAACCATAATTTAATAATTTTCTCATAAATTACTTTTAACTAAGTTCAATTTTAAATAATTCAACATAATTTACGCTCAAACCAATAAAAACTAACATAACACCACAACACAACAAAAAATTATTTAATTTGAATCAAAAAATTCGATTGAATTATGTATACGGCCCAACACGAGTCAACCCGAACCCGACACGATAATAAACGGGTCAACCCGAACCCGACACGATAATAAATGGATCGGGTTATGGTTGAGTAATTTAACCCATTTAAAGTATTCAACCTGATACGAATCGACCCACTACCAGCTCTATTCACAACCGCAACTGCCTTAATAGTCACGAGCAAAAAGTCACAGACAAGATCGAGATGATTGCAAAGAGCCCTCATCAATTGTCACATCTTTGTATATATATTTAAAATAAATAATAAGTATTTTGATACGATATTTAAAAAAGAAAAAAAAATAGATCGTAACAAAATAATTATGCAACTTATATTTTCTTTGTATTATATAAATGAAAATAGAGACTAAAACACAAAGGCAAAGTATAGCTATAAATCTTGTTATCATATAATCTTCTGTCCCAAATAATTTGTCAATTATTTTTTATTTTCGTTTATTCTACATAATTTTTTTTTTATTTTTGAAAATATAATTATGCACTTTAGTCATATTTTAAAAATCATAATATATATATTATTACTACAAAAAAAAATAGTATTTCTGTAACAAAATTGTCCATAAAGTTCACGTAGTTAACGTAATTGCATCCCTAATTTTTTCTCTAATGTCATTAGTAACGAAAAAAATGAATTTATGAACAAAAAAAATCTTGTTACAAAAATGATATTTTCTTGTAATGTATATTTTTTTTATTTTAAGTAAACTGTATAGTCATATTAATCTTAATTTATAATTATTTTCATTAAATCATAATTATTCTTACTAAGATACTTTTTAATTACTTACTAATTACATAATACCTAAAACTTCGTGCCCAGCTAATGTGGACAAAGTAGTTGAGACGGAGAGAGTATTTAATTGTGCATGTAATATTTTGAATGAAAAATATATTAGAAATATTATTATCTTTCTTTAGCAAAAAGAAAATTAGTAAATTATATAAAATATAAAATAAAATACAAAAACAATATTCATGTCGGAATTATTACGAGTTGTGTTAGGTACTAAGAGTGGTCCTCCATACAATCCCTACCGTTCGAATACCTAAGAAAGTCGTCGGGTTGGCTCTATATCGTGTTATATATATGGTTATCGAACACGTGTACGCGCGGATACATCCGTGCACTTGATTAATGTGTTGTTTAGGTCAATTAAATGTTTTGAAATCAATGATATAGAAATAATTAAGTTATGTTTGCTAAAGTTTTTATTTCGATTTTTATTACCATGCAATTTGCACGATTTATTATTAAAAAATACTATTATTTTTTCTCATAAAATATATATAGCATTATCGAATTACAAAATGAATACACTTATCTATACATACATATAAGTTTAAGTGAAATTATCATCGACCGTAAAAAAATATCAACAACAATAATAATAATAATAATAATAATAATAATAATAATAATAATAATAATAATGGCAACGTGTCGCCCCTCTATTGGAGGAACAAAGAGAATTGAAGAATGAAGAAGAGAAGCCTATATTTATATATATTATTTCGAAATAGTTATTGAATAAATTATTGTATAGCAGTACCTAAATATATGTATTTGTATAAGATTTTATATAATTTAGAAAATAAATAAATAAAAATTGGTCAACTGAAATTCCCAGATCCAGTAATGTCCATGATTTCACTCTCTGGATGACCCTATTTGGGAGACACTTTACATCAACTAATCAATATTTATTTAAATAAATTAAAATGAATTTGGTTATAGATAATTAATTAATTGTAAAATCAAAATTTGGTGGCCAAGAAAGTCAAAAAATATATATAATAAAAAAATAAATAAATAAAAGAGAATCTTGGGGCACAATAATAATTATTCGAAATGCTGGTTGAAAAAGGGACAATGGATCCCCCACTTACTGCTTTGGAGGAATGTCTTCTTAATTGCACTAGTTTTCACTCAACCTCACCCGAAAAGACTAAATTGCCCCCAATCACTACTGTATTTATTTAATTTATTTATCTATTTATTTTTTAATTTTTGGAGATTGCGTTTGGTTGGAATTGTGGGCTTTTTTTTTTTTTTTTTTTTTTTTTTAATTTTATAGTAAATTAAAAAATAACACTACTTCCGTCCGTTCAGCTCTAAAGGTTTCATTTACTTTGTGCATATTGATATTTGAATATTAATTATTACATCAAAATATAGTACAAATATTGCAAAAATACTTTATTTAGTCTCTTATAATATTAATAGAAGGACATTTGTGAAAAAAAATTATAAATATAAGGATATTTTTAATATTAAGTACAATGACGCAAAACGTAAATGTGACCTTTAGAGGCGTACGAAGGGAGTATTATTTTATTAGTTAGTAAAAGTACGTAAGAGTTTTTGAAATTTTTATCATTTGATCTTATGTATAAAATAATTGTACGTATAATGCTATGTTTGTAATTTAAGTAAAAATTATGGGTATTTTAGTATTAGTGTTTTATTATTTTTTTAAAAAATAAAAAAAATATACTTTGAAATGAGACAGACTAAAAAATGATAATTTGGAGCTGGACGAAAAGGAGTAATAATTAGTAAATAAATTATTCAACTGGAAATTTAATTTATTTATTTATGTTTTTTTAAAAAAAAGAAAATTATTTTCGATATAACTAATGATTAGTTGTTGATTGTCTATCATAAAGTTAGTTCATAATTAACAATATGAAGTATCAAGTTTGGTATGATTATTGCAAAATCCGAGTGTGATCTCAATGGTGATTATACACTTAACTCAATTTAATTCTCCCTTTGTCCCCGATATTTTGTCCACTTAATGTAGACACGAAAATTTAAAAGAGGTATAATTAGTAAATAATTAAAAATATTAATAAAAATAATTGTAGTATAATAAAAATAATTATAAATTAAAATTAAAATAACTAATTAGTATAATTAAAATTAAAAAAAAAATTATAAATTAAAATTAAAATAACTAATTAGTATAATTAAAATTAAAAAAATTATAAATTAAAATTAAAGTGTATAATTCTTTTCCAAAAAGTGACAAAATAAGTTGAACGAACAGAAATAGAAAGGTAAACTTGAGATGTGGGACGGAGGGAGTATTTATCAATTTAATTATATATAGATATAAAAATGGATTTTGATTTTGTTATATGTAAATCAACATTGTACTTATTAGCAAATTATAATAGTCTACACAATATATATATATATAACTAACTACATTTTATGATTGATTTCGATAAAAAAATATATTTATTTGAATATTTGTTTTGGGTTTTGATTTTTTTTCCTATTTAAATGATAGATCTTATATGATCATATAAATAATTATTTTAATTTAATTTTTTTTATTTTTAAAATATGCAAAAATATATTTTTTTCAACCAATGAATGAAATTTATGTATATATATATAATATTTGAGTGTTTTCGTTATAATACACACAAACAGCATACGTTAAGATTTTATACAAATTTTTTCATATCATAATTATTAAGTATGTAATGAAATAAACAGATGATATTTTGTGCAAATAATACAATACAGATAACACATGTGTCTATATTAGAATTGTAAATGAATCAAATAATTTTTGTTCGATTCGATATTCGATTTGAAATTTAATGATTCATATTCGAATAAAGATATTCGATTAGATTATAGATCAAACACAAACATAAAAATTTTAATATTCGATTCGATAATAGAAAATATATACATAGTATAAAATATAGTATGCATATATATATCCCAAAATAAATAAAACTAAATTTAATAAATATAATACTTTTAAAATTCTAAATTAATAAATATATAATATAGTTAAAATTACAACTATACAATGATATTTTTATTTATGTTAAAGTAAGAAAGTCTTTTTGTGTCAATTTGAAAAAATAATTAATAGTAAATATTTGCATTTTTTTTTATCAAATTATCTTAACATTGTTAAATTTTTTAATTAAACAATTTGAATAGAATAGCTTCGAATCAAATCGGGTCAGACAAAAACGAATTCACATCTTTAATCAAATATATGAATAATATTGAAATCGAATTCAATAATTTGTAAATTATTTCGAATCGAATACGAATATTATTTTAAAATTCAAAACGCATAAAATATTGAATCGAATAGTCAAATATTTTCACAAATCGAATACTACAATATTCCCTTCAATTCGATTCGTTTACAACTCTATTAGTTTACCACATATATATGGGTAAATTATATAACACCCCCTTGTGTTTTTAGTAAAAATGCATAAAACACCATATATTTTTGTGTTAATATAAAGTTTGCACGAAACATCCTATTTGTCCCAAATTAATATTTGGTTCTAATAAAAAAGTAAATTATGCAAGTTTTATACAAATAAAAAATGCGAAATATCTTAAATAATTTTTTTTGAATACAATAAATAAATAATTTATTAATCCTTCATTTTGTAGTTTTTGGAGACAAATAGTTATGTGCATTTATAAAAACTATAAAAATAAATGATCGATCAATTATTTATTTATTTATTGTGTTAAAAAAATTATTTAAATTATTTTTTATTTTTTATTTGTATAAAATTTGCATAATTTAGGTCTTTATTTATAACCAAATATCAATTTTGGAGAAAGAGGGAATTTCGTGCAAACTTTACATTAATACAAGGAGGTTTCACGCAATAAATAAAATATAGAGTGTTTTGTATATTTTTATTAAAATAGATGTTATATAATTTATCTTTTATAGATATAGATAGAGTGGGTACTAAGGGTGTATTTGCACAGCCCAAAAGTGGGATGGAGGGGGTTTGGAGGAAACATCAGACTGACATAGTATGTCCTTTTCACTCGTTTTTTTTTTTTTAAATTATTAATATTTAAAAAAAATTATAATAATTATAATTTAATAAAATATATATAATATATATAGGAAATAAAATTTTTTATAATACAAATAAATAAAAATTTAAAAATATATATACGTAGATATAATATAAATTTATAATTAAATTATATAAATTAATATACATTTATATTATTATATTCAACACATCAAATTAATACACATCAAAACTCCTCAAACTCCAACCAAATTCAAACCCAAAAGAAACATTAAAATTCAAACTATCTCAAAATTCAAACCCAAATTTCCCCAAAAACCTTCTAAAGAAACAAACCCTGTTTGTTTAGCGATTGAATTTTAAATCCACTATTCATCTCATTTTTTTTTCCCAAAAAATCAAATCAAACAAGTATTTTTCATTTTTTATATTATAGTAAAAATCAATTTTACATTCAAAACATCACATCAACACCTATTTATATCACATCATACAACTATTCAAATTCAAAATTTTTACTATTCAAATCTCAATTCAAAATTCAAACCCCCAAACAAATAAACCCTAAACAATTAAGAAGAATGATTTGTACATTTGGAAAAGATTATGTGAGAGATATCATCTATGCACTACAAAAAAAAAGAATAGTATGTCTGTAACGAAATTTCGTTCTTAAAGTTCATGTAGCTAACGTAATTTCATCTCAAATTCCGTCTCTAATATCATTAGTAATGGAAAAAGTGGATTTAACAACAAAAAAATCTTGTTACAAAATTGATATTTTTTTTTTTAGTGTACGTGTCAAGAGACAAATAAAAAATTAAATTAAGTGAACAAATTACTAGATCATTGGGATTGAATTTATTAGTATTATATTATATTCATAAAATTATTATTTTATTATTATTATTAGTATTATTATTAATTTGAGGCTCAAAAAAGATAGGGTGAATCTTCTTGTTTTTGGTGTGGAATCGCCTTTTTATATACATATCATGCTTTTTTATCATCTCTATGATCCTTTTCTTGTCAATAAAATTTCTCATATAATATATATATATATATTTTTTGTCTCTTGTGCCCAATCTATTTTCACACATATATATATATATATATATTTATTTCTCTTTGAGGGTTCATGCATATAACTCAAATTTTGGCTCGTAAGAAAAAGTTTGAACTCGAGTTCGACGCAACAAGTAACGTAAGATTCATCCATGGCAAATTTTACAAAAACAAATATAAATTAGTTATAGAAATGAGAGAGGGCGTGTCATTCCATAAAATAAAATAAAAAAATATCGATGCATAGAAAAATATTTCGCGACGAAGCCTATACCGCGTTAGTAAAGGTCTTTGGCGACAAATATGACTTTCGTAACAAAAAAATAATTTTTTTTGCAATAAAAATTAATAATAAAAATATAGCTATAAAAAATACGATTTCGTAGTTAAAATTCTTTTACTATAAAATTAAAATTTATAATAAAAGAGTTTTAGCAAAGCCAAATAATTTTAGCTATGAAAAATATTTTTGTAGTTAAAATCTTTTTTCTATGAAGATATAATTTTCTAGCAAAAAAAATTTTAGTAACGAAATTAATTTGTAGTCACGTAATTTATTTTCAGCAATGAAATTAATTTTTGTTACAAATTGACACGTTTTAACTACAAAAATATTTTTTAGTTAAAAATATTATAACTAATTAGATATATATATATATATTTTTTGTAGTGAACCAATAATTCAACAAAAGATTTTTTTATATTATAATCTGATTGACACGTTTCTCAATAATTAACATTTAGAAAAAAATATTTCAAACTAAAAATTTAAAAATAAACACATATCAATTTCAAACTACAATTAAACAAACTCAATCAGAACATATCTTGACTTTATTTAACTCATCGAGTCATCGCGAAAGCTCTTCGACTATCAACTTTGTGTTGGCTCACATTACATTAAATACACGCGTTAAATGAAAGTAATGGAAATCGATATATATATATATATATATACACACATATAAGCGAAATATGAGAATTTGGTAATCAAATTTGGCAAATTTACGTATGCGACGGCTAAATCAAATATTTTCACTAATATGTATATATCAATTAAAATTTTGAGAGCATACAATACATTTTGCAATCCAAAATCTATAAAAAAATAACCCTTTTTTTCTTTTTTCTTTTTTATCGTGGAAATTCCTCCCCCTCGAACCCTCGGCAACCTCTCCGTTAAGGTAATCAATCGCCGGTATCATGCTTGAATTTAAAGTAATATTCTAGACTTTTAGCTTAGACTTTACAACATAAATATAAAATATATAAATATATATATATATATATATATGATGATATTTGAGAAGAACAGATCGACTGAAAAATGACAACTTAATTACGAGAAAGAAGAAGAAAATGACTCAAATGGTCCTAAAGAGTTACAGAGTCTATTTTTTTGTACCACAAAATCTCCATTTCGATTTGTCATTACAAGTTTTGCCCATTTTTTGTAGTAGTGGTTACAAGTTAGGATCAAATATTTATATTTATTTATTTATATAATATGATCAGACAGCAACCATTGCCTTGACATATATTCCCTTTAATTTATTAATTAATTAATTATATATATATATATATATATATAATTCCCCATCACACTCACCCTTTTACTATCATTTCAAATATATATGATAAATATGAAATAATGCCAAATAATAATATCTTTGATAAACTCATGAATATGATCTTGACATGTAGTGATTACTGAAGTAGACTACATAAGAGGATAAAGATGAATTTATTTTTTTTCTTTATTTATTTTAATATGACCAAAAATAAAAAATAAAAAATAAAACCCAACTCAATTTGTCAAAAATTAGTTAATGATTATAATTTTGTGTGTATTACTAACTTGGGTAGATAACTCATTTTCACATGTCTTTGTTTGTGTTTCCCTAATTGGGGTTATTAAACAAATATATATATATATATATATATATATTCTTGCCGTTAGGTAAAAATAATCTCATTTGGTTATGTTTGACAATTAGTTGATAACTTTTAGTTGTTAGCTGATTTAATTAGTCGGTTTGACTAGCTGATTTAATTAGCGGTTTGTATTAAAATATTTGGTAAAATAACTGTTTGACAGTTTATATATAAAATGACTATTAAGAATATTGATATGTTATTTTTGAAATATTTAATTTTATTCATTTTGGTTTGAAATTTATAAGAATTTTTGTTATTAATTATTGAAAATTATAAAAATATTATAAATATTTATTTTTATTTTTAGGATAAACTATTTTTTTAGTCTCGTAACTGGACCCCTTATCATTTTAGTCCCATAGGTGAAGCATGTCGCAAACTAGTCACATAAGTGAGAAATTTTCGCTGTTTTAGTCCTCCGGCGCCGGAGATGCCCGCGTGGCTCGCCGGAGGTAACGTGTCCGCCAGATGTCGCTGAGTATTTTTTTTTTATTATTTTTTAATTTTTTTTTTGAAATTTATTTTTAATTTTATTTGTATTTTTTAATTTTTTTTATTTGGTACAGTTAAAAAAAATGAAATAAAAAATAAAAAAATCCACGTGTCCGCCAGGTGTCGCTGACCTTGCGGGACACCTGGCGGACACGTCACCTCCGGCGAGCCAAGCGGGCGTCTTCGGCGCCGGAGGACTAAAACAGCGAAATTTTTCATTTATGGAACTAGTTTGCGACAGGCTTCACTTACCGGACTAAAATGATAAAGGGGTCCAGTTACGGGACTAAAAAAACAGTTTACCCTTATTTTTATTATTTAGATCTGAGAAAATTATTTTTACTAAAAAATAATAATTTTTTATTGAAATTATGTAAAATATAAAATAATAAATCTTTCGTATATATATTTTTATTATGTTAATTATTGTTTTAATATATATAAATAAATTAGTAAATTTTATTTTTTCTATTTGATTTAGTTTTAAAAATTTATATATTTTACAAATAAAATAATTTATATGTAATTATTAATAATAATTATTATTATTTTAAATTTACAAAAATAAAAATATAATTTAATAAATTAAATATATTAAAAATAATTATACATATAAAATAAATAATTAAGTTTTAAGGGTAAATAAAGAATAACCAAAATTAAAATGAAAAAGCTCTTTCAAAACGCTGGGTAGATGAGCTTTTCAGAAATTAGTTTTTTTAGTCCAAAAAGCTCTTTCAAAAAGCTAATTTATAAAATACCTAAATTAACTTTTTGACTGGTTAAACAACTAAAAATTGTTCAATAAGCTAAAAAATTTTCAAAAAGTTCTGAAACACCCTCTTGATTTGATACGAGTTTTTAATGTGATAGATAGTTTTCCAAAAAGAAAAAAAAAATTAAAACTAATATGAATTTCTGCTTAAAAAAAATTCTTTTATATAAAATACAAATAAAAAAAGTAAACATTTTTTTTTATGATAATGAAAGTATTATGTTATATATATTTAATTAATAAATATTATATATTTTATATAAAATAATAAATTAGCTGGAGAGCTAATAGCAAACCTAATAAGCCCAACCCACTAACTAGGAAAAGGACCTACTAATTTATGTGGCCCAAAAGCTACATTTAATTATTTCTGCTAATGGGTGTGTTTGTTTAAGGGTTTTGGATTTTAAATTTGAATTTTTTAATAGTATAATTGTATATTTTTAATAGTTATATTGTGATTAAAAATAAAAAATTAAAATTAACATAATATTTTTAATGTAAAATTAATTTTTAATATAGTATATTCATATATATATATATATAAACTTCTGATTTTATATATTTTCAGTAGAAAGAAAAATATTCCCTTCATCATCCAAATTTATATTCATTTGAGTAGACACGAGTTTTAAACAATTGGATAAAATAGTTTTTTCATTTTATAATTAAAAATACTAGAAAAATAGTATATCCTTTATCCGTCTCTAATGTCGTGTTCATTGTACTTAACATTAAAAATATTTTTATATTTATATAATTTTTTGTACAAATATCTTTTTATTAATATTATAAGACACTAATGAAAATATTTTTTTTGCAATTTTTTCTTAATTTGTACTACATTTTGATATAATAATTAATATTCAAATATCAACACGCAAAAAGTAGATGAGATCAGTATTGTTTACTAAAAAAGAAATATAAATATTATTTTACAACAATAAAAATATAAAATTGAACATAAATTTAAATGACATAAGTACAAGAAAATAGAATAATTGGGCTATATCGATCATGAGATGGTTATAGATTGGAATAGTTTTGGGCCAATTCTTGTATAAGATAGTTTAACTTTTTGCCATATTAAAAAAATTTTAAAATTTCAAAACTAAAAAAATTTCGGTCTAAACGTAGAAAAAAGTTTAAAATTTTCAAAACTTTAAAAAATCTCGATCTAACGGAGTTATAACATGTGTTGGGGGAAGATTATATGAAGTGTTTTATAAAAATATAAATAATAATAATAAAAAAAATCTTATACAATTTTTAAACCATAAAAAAATAAATAAATAAATTGTTAGTAATCTATTGATGTTATAATACACAATTTCATCTTATTTTTATAAAGAATTAGACAACACATGTTAAATCTTACTAACAACTTCGAATTGCAATTAAATCTAAAATGACCGAATCAAAGACGCGACTTAAAAGATTCGATTTCAATTTGATATTTTGACAAATTAAAATCGAATAGTATTTCAAATTGGAATCTATAATCCAAAAAATGTAGAAATTAAGACAAAACAATTATTTGATCATAGGTCCAAAAATAAAAGTAAAAATTCATCTTTAATTGCAATGTAGCAATGCCATTTTCATTTTACCCAAAATAATCATCCTTAATTTTAAATTAATCAATTTGGTACCAAAAGTCATGGGCACTTGTTCTAAAGCAACATATAATTATGAAGAAAATAAATTGCTTTTAATGGTATAAATAGATAAATAAATAAATAATATATTAAAAAAAGGCTTTATGGGTAACCATATTATATATCCGTCCGTTCCATAATAAATTATTCATTTTTTCATTTTAGTTCGTCCCATAACAAAGTATCAATTTCCTTTTTTTAGTAACTGTACTATCTACTTAATGTTACAAATATCCTTACAACTTACAATATATTACACAAATGTCATTACCTTTATATCACATCATACTAATAAAGTTATTTTAGTCATTTCTATTTTATTTTTACTATATTCTAATATAATACTAATATTTCTAAAACAACGTAAAAAAAACAAATAGTCACCTAGTTATAGGATAGAGAGAATATTTTTAATTAATAATAAACACCTAAGTAAAAGTATTGGTCTTATTATAATTAAGCATAGATTCTGCAAACTTTAATCATTTCATTAGTGAATATAAAAAGAGCAATTGTTCTGCAATTAAGAGACACAAAAAGGTATCTTCACAATTAAATTATCTTCACGGCATATACCAAATAAATTCTCCTGGGCTCAATCGTAGTATTTGTTGTGTAAATTATTATTATGTGATGCCTGTTTATGTATTGTATTTATATTACTCTTTCTGTTTCAGAGCTATAGTCTTGATTGTGTTGGATACGTGATGTAAAAAATATTGATATTATATTGATAGTGAGTAAAAAGTATAAGTAAAAGATATTTTTGTCATTGTGAGTGTATTAGTGTAAAAGATAGTGACAATTGTGTAATAATAATGAAAAAGTAAAGGTAGTTATATAGTGATATAGTTATTTATGAAAAAAAAAACTATTGTTTTGAGACGGACAAAAATAGTAAATAAGACTATTATATTGGGATGGAAGAAGTACTTTATATATATATTGTGTTCTTTCATGCGCTGCCGATAAATATTAATCCATCCGTTCCAGAACTATAGTTTTAATTGGGTTACACACGAGATTTAAAGAATATTGATATTATATTGGTAGTTGATAAAAAATATGGATATAATTTTTTTTTTGCTTTTGTGAGTGTATTAGTGTAAAAAGTAGTGAAAATTGTGTAATAAAAATGAAAAAGTATGGGTAATTTTATGGTGATATGATTATTTATGGAAATAAGATTATTGTTTTAGGACGAAAAAAAATGGTAAACAAGACTATTATATTGAGACGGAGGGAGTATTTATAATGTAAGTATTGTGGTGATTAATTATAGTCGGCACATTAACAATCATCTTTTCGAAACAAATCATTTTTTCTTCAAAATTAATAATTCATCTCTCCTATAACAGTTGGCACGTTAATATGTGACATAGAATTTTATTCTGTGAAATTTAGTGAGTTGATTATAGTGGATTATATTATTATTATTTTTTTGTTGAAACGTGACTTGGATTTAGCGGTTTACCCGACCCAAAATCAAAGCGAAATGGTTGTTTCAATTGTCAAGGTTCATTTTGGGCTTATCCTAATTAATAACAAATAGACTTAGGGTTTAGAGTGTTTTGGGGTACTTATAAATAGACAACTATGGTTCTTAGTCGGATGACATAATTGTAAATCTCTAAATCAGTATAATAAAATATCTTCGGTTCCTGCCCATGGACGTAGGTTGACACACCGTCACCGAACCACGTAAAACCTCTGTGTTCTTTATTTGCTTTCTTTCTCGTTTTCTCATAACAAGTGGTATCAAAGCCATATCTCATTGATTGAAGATCTCCTCGTATAAGTTTGATCTGGAGAAATTTAATGGGTCGAATGACTTCACGCTCTGGAAGGTCAAGATGAGGGCACTTCTGGTTCAACAAGAATGTGCGGCTGCGTTAGAGGGAGAAGACAAATTTCTTAAAGACACGAATGAAAAGATAGATAAGGAGATTTTGGCAAGGGCTCATTCCGCGATCTTGTTGTCAGTTACTGATGAGGTGTTACGGGAGGTTGTAGATCAGACAACGGCTTTTGGGTTATGGAATAAACTGTGTGAGAAGTACCAAAGCAATTCTCTCGCAAACAGGCTATATCAGAAGCAACGTCTTTACACCCTCCGGATGTCCGAAAGTACTCAGGTAAAGGATCATCTTGATACCTTTAACCGTATCATTCTTGATCTTCAAGGGGTTGAGGTTAAAGTAGATGATGAAGATCAAGCCCCAATTTTACTGTGTTCACTACCTGGTTCATATGAGAATTTTGTAGATACTATGCTATATGGTAGAACTACAATTTCTGTTAATGATGTGAAAGATGCCCTTATGTCCAAAGAATTGAAAATAAATGTTTCTTTGGATGAGGGTTCTGGTTTAGGTCTGTTTGCAGGTAGGGGAAGACCACATGAGAGGGGTAACGGGAATGGGAGGTCGCGTTCAAATCAAAATCCTCTAGCAAAGTTAAGTGTTATCTTTGCAATGAGAAGGGACACGTTAAAAGGGATTGTCCACAGAAGAAGGGAAATACAAAAGTTGATTCTAGTAACAGTGGCAGCAGCGCTGCTGTAGTACAAGACAGTTATGATGATGGGGACTTTGGTGAAGTTCTGACAGCATGTAGTGCTAATACTGCTGATTCTTGGATTATGGATACCGGTGCTTCTCACCATATGACGTTCTCTCGTGTCTACTCACTTCTTTTAAGAAGTGGAATAGAACGGTGAAGTTAGGTGATGATGGGGTTCTAGCCATAAAGGGTAGTGGGATAGTGCAGATAAAATTGCATGACGGCACTGTCAGGAAATTTGACTGTAGGTATGTTCCTGAACTCAGAAAAAATTTGATTTCTCTTGGCACCTTAGCAAGGAATGGTTCAAAATATCATGGTGAAGGTGAGTGGGTGAAAGTTCTGAAAGGTGCGCTGGTAATGATGAAGAGAAAACTGCAGCATGGAATTTATTTTCTACAGGGCAGTTCAGTGATGGGAACGGCGGCGGTATCCCAGTCCTTGGATAAACATGATAACAGGACAAATTTGTGGCACCGTCGATTATGTCACATGAGTGAGCTAGGGTTGTTTGTGTTGAGCAAGCAGGGTTTATTTGGTGAGGATATGATAGGCAAAATTCAATTTTGTGAGGCTTGTGTAAAAGGGAAGCAACGCAGGTTGAGGTTTAGTACCGGTCCTCACACTTCAAAAGAAATTCTGGAGTATATTCATTCAGATCTATGGGGTCCCTCTCCAGTGAAATCGCAGGGCGGGTGTTCTTAGTTTGTCAATTTCATAGATGATTATTCGAGAAAAGTCTGGTTGTACTTTCTGAAGACTAAAGATGAGGTGTTTGGGAAGTTCAAAGAGTGGAAAACAATGGTTGAAAAACGGACGGGTAAACAGGTCAAGACTCTAAGAACTGATAATGGGTTGGAGTTCTGCAATGCTCCATTTGATGATTTCTGCAAGAAAGAAGGTATAGTGAGACACCACACTGTACGTCACACACCACAACAAAATGGAGTTGTAGAGTGAATGAACCAAACCCTCATGGCGCGTGCTAGGTGTATGCGCATATTTTCCGGATTATCTAAGCAATTTTGGGCTGAAGCAGTTAACACTGCTAGCTATCTGGTTAATAGATCTCCATCAACTGCAATTGACTTAAAGACTCCTCAAGATGTATGGTCCGGTAAACCCTCTGATTACTCTAATCTAAGAATATTTGGATGCCCTGCATACGCTCATGTGAATGATGGTAAGCTGGAGCCGAGGGCAGTAAAATGCATATTTCTAGGGTATGCAACATGGATAAAAGGTTATCGACTGTGGTGTACAAAAGGTAAAAATCCTGGTAAATTTCTTATTAGCAGAGATGTAACATTTGATGAATCTGCTATGCTTGATCAGAGTAGAGGTTGTGAAAGTATTGCAGATACAAAAGATTATGGTGCTAACTAGATGGTGGAGTTTGAGACTCATGACAGAGTTGTGTTAGATGAAGAACAACAAGATAATACCATTGATCAATCCGATCAACCAGATCAGCTAAAACCTCAAGGAAAACCGGTTGAGGGGGAAGCTGATGACGTTGGTTGATAGCTAAAAGTTGTTTGATGTAATTTGTACAAGTTCACAGAGAATTTATATTCGAAAACCAGTGAGTGAATGTTTATAGAAAAGCGATCAGATATAGTAATATTTGTGGTTGTAGACCTTGAGTAGTTATCACAATTATTTATACTCTTTTTACTGGTGAGTTTCCAGGTCGAACACAAGGATTTTAAGTCATGAATTTCAAAAGTTGGAGATCTTGAAAAAGCGACGGTAATTGCAAGAAGGGATTCGCGCTGCAGCGGATCTAGATCTCTAGTCTATTAAAAGCGGTAAATAAAACAGTAAAGGGGGTGTGAGCGGAGGCGAGCGAAGTGAAGGCGTAATATGGAGTGCCAATGGTAACCAGGTGATTGGGACATGAGCGGAAGCGGAAACCGAGTGAACGGGACATGGATGATTGGCGATTACCGAGTGAACGAGACATGAGAGGATGACACAATTGTTTATATGTATATGTAAGTAAGCGACAGAGAGTGAATGAGAAGTGTTGTGTCTGACTTGTGCGTTACTAAATGGATAGATTTCCTTGGATGTGATGAGCGAGTGGTGTAAGTGTGTTAACGAAGATATATGTATATTACGGAAACGGTTAGTAAAAGATGATGTAATTATATAAACTGAAATGTAAAGAATTCACAACACTGGAATTTGACCTTAAGAGATTTACAACAAGACTTCAATGACACCCAGAATCGGAATATTATAATAAAGAAACCCTACTGTCACTAGGAATCTCTGCGACCTAATAGAGTACCGTCTATGCCCCATTAATTATCCCAACTTCTGCCTCATTATTGGCTTTACCCTTTTGTTACCTCTTCTTAATCAAAATTGAATTCAGAACAGTAGTTAAGTAGGTTGACAAGGCTCCCACGTACTCAACTACATTGAACTACCTTGAAAACGCTTTTGGCAAAAGACAAAGCTCAGATAATCAATTCTTCTCATGCGGTAAACCAGTGAACTGAAGTTCTTTAAATTCAAAGTTTATATAAGTGTGGATAAAGTGTAGAGGAAATGTAGATGAAGAACTGAACGATATTTCATTGCTTACTACTAAAGCTGGAAAGACTAGAACTACAAAGCTGTAATTGAAAGCAGTAATCTAATCTAAGAAAGCGGTAAAGAATTGGCCAAAGGTTGAGGGAAATCCCTACTCCCTTGGCCATTCCTGTGGATAATTCCCTTACAGGGTTGGAGCTCTCGAAGACAGGAAGACAACTATATTCCGCATAAAGTAATTGCTAGAATACTCCAAAAGCGAAGTTATTTATATAAAGATATCTGGCCCTATTTATAGTAGGTGAATTGGGACGGTTGTAAACAGTTGCTGGGTGGTTCCAACCACTGCGCAGTTAGGCGGTTGCTGGTAGTTATTCTGCTGAATCAGATGCTGGCCATAACTCTCAGGGCGCCCGCTTCGCTTGCATTGAATTGTAAGGGCACAGATCTTCCTCGCTTGCCAGAGAGCTGGAGGGCATCACCGCAGCTTGGCTCGTTTGTGCTGGCTGGAAGTGAAATGGCTGCACCGCTGCAGTTGGAATACTTAGTCAAAATCTGTAGACATTCTGCAGCGGTGGGCGTCTGGGTTGTCGCTTGCAAGCGGGAGAGGCTATCGCTTGTGAGCGGTGGAAGCTATCGCTTGTCTCTCATGCCTTAGTCTTTTTCAGAAGATACTCTGGGTGCTTGCGAGCGGAGGTGGCTACCGCTTGTGGCGCATGCCTTAGCTTTTCTGGCACCAGACTTCCGCTTAAAAAGGGCAAAAATCGTTAATAATCTTAACAACGAACTCTGGATCATGCCAAGCGATATAGATCAATAATGTATGCCATTAACGAGTTATTATGATGATTTTTATACAGAAATTCGAGTAATACACATTTTGTCAAGCTAAGAATATGCTCATATTTGGAGTCATCACTGGTAGTGGAGTTGAAGATTCCATAGTAGCAAGAAAATGAAGAGAAATATTCAGAAACCAGCTAGGTTTGCAGGATGTGTCAATACATGTGACATGAATTATGTGGCTTATGCACTGACGGTTGGTGATGATCTTGGCTTTGATGAGCCAAAGACATATAAAGAAGCTATGGCGAGTAAAGATGCAGAAACCTGGATTATGACAATGAATGAAGAGATGCAGTCTCTTGAAAAGAACAAGACTTGGGATCTTGTTGCACTACCAAAAGAGGTGAAGCAAGTGGGATGCAAGTGGGACTTTAAAAGAAATGAGGGAATTCCTGGTATTGAACCTGCTAGGTTCAAGACGAGACTGGTGGCAAAAGGGTTCTCACAGAAGGAAGGAATCGATTACCATGAAGTCTTTTCTCCTGTGGTTAAACACAAAACCATTCGGGTTCTTTTGGCAATGGTGGGTGCTTTTGATCTGGAGCTGGAGCAGCTTGATGTATGTAAAAATAGCATTCCTTCATGGTAATCTAGAAGAACAGATTTACATGTCTTAACCGGAGGGGTTCTACAGTTCTAAAAGGGACTAGATATGCTTGTTAAAGAAATCTTTGTATGGCTTGAAGCAGTCTCTGAGGCAATGGTACAAGAGATTTGACTTATTCATGGTGTCTAATGGTAATACTCGTAATCAGTTTGATAACTATGTTTACTTGAAGAAAGTTTCTACTGATTCCTTTGTGTATCTGCTGTTGTATGTGGATGATATGTTAATTGCAGCTAAAAGCATGACTGTAATTAATGACTTGAAGGCTCTACTAAAGGGTGAGTTTGAGATGAAGGATTTGGGTGCGACAAAGAAAATACTTGGTATGGAGATCTGGCGTGATAGAGAAGCAAGATGGCTATGGGTTTCTCAAGAAAAGTATATTGAGAAAGTTTTGCAGGTATTCTCTGTTGATCAGTCCAAACCGGTAAGTACCCCTTTGGCGGCACACTTTAAACTTGATCGAAACACTATACCGGGTACAGATGAAGAGGTTAGCTACATGAAGACGGTTTCATATTCAAGTGCAGTTGGAAGTCTTATGTATGCAATGGTATGTACGAGACTGGATCTCGTTTATGCGGTTAATGTGGTGAGCAGGTTTATGGCTAATCCGGGTAAAGCTCACTGGGAAGCTGTAAAGTGGATCTTGAGATATTTGAAAGGAGCGTCTGATATTTGTCTGGTGTATGATGATAAAGGCCTTGGTGATGGTCTTGTTGGCTATGCAGACTCTTATTACGGGGGTGAGTTGGTGAAACGAAGATCACTGACTTGTTTTATCTTTACTTTGTTTGGATGTGCAGTCAGTTGGAAATCTACTTTACAACCTACGGTTGCACTGTCAACGACTGAGGCGGAATACATGTCAATGAATGAAGGTATTAAGGAGGGTATCTGGATACATGGTCTGGTGCAGAGTTTGGGTCTGAAGGTGGAGAAACTGGTGTTATTTTGTGACAGTCAAAGTGCTTTGAGTTTGGCTAAAAATCCAGTGTATCATGAAAGAACCAAACATATTGCTGTAAGGTTGAATTTTATTCGTGATGTTCTGGAGGAAGATAGGTTTTCTATTCAGAAAATAGCTACATAACACAATCCAGCTGATATGTTGACAAAGGTGCTACCGACGGAGAAGTTTAAGCACTGCTTGAACTTGGTGAATATTTGCAGGAGGTAAAGCCTTCGGGGCATCTGGCAGAAAGGAGATGACTGAGAGATACTGATGAACCTTTGGCGGTTGGAGAAACTCCAAGTCAAGGTGGAATTTGTTGAAACGTGACTTAGATTTAGCGGTCTACCCGACCCGAAACCAAAGCGAAAAGGGTTGTTTCAATTGACAGGGTTCCTTTTGGGCTTATCCTAATTAATAACAAATAGACTTAGGGTTTAGGGTGTTTTGGAGTGCTTATAAATAGACAACTATGATTCTTAGTTGGATGACATAATTGTAAATCTCTGAATCAATATAATAAAATTGCTTCGGTTCCTGCCCGTGGACGTAGGTTGACACACTGTCATCGAACTACGTAAAACTTTTATGTTCTTTATTTGCTTTCTTTGTCGTTTTCTCATAACATGTTTTTACGTGAGTTGTATTATTGATAGTTTTAAAATATTATTTAAATTTTGTAATAAAAAATTACTCTCCCGTCCGGTTTGCTCGGGCAAAAACTAAAAAGTAATGATACTTTATATAAAAGTGGAGTAGATAAAATATAAAATAATGTATTATAGAAAATTTATTAAAAATTTGATAAAAGATAATGTAATAATTAGAAAAAATAATGACAAAATAGTTATTACTTATTAAATAAAGTGTGAGTAATAAAATTGTTTATTATAAATAAATTGTGCATAAATTTAGCTAACAATAAAGAGAAAAAAATCTGATATAATTATAGCGATGAAAAAATTATTTTATTTATAATCAGTAAATTAAAATATTTAGAATTAATAAATTTATAATGAAGGAAAAATTATTTTATTTTATTTAAGTATATAAATGATTTATGTTTGTGTTAGAAACTTTTTTATTTAATTTCACCGTATGTATTGATTACAAATAAAATTTTCTCATCTTGTGTTCATCCAATATATATATATATATATGTTTTTGATGTTTTTTATTTTGATTTGAAATTGAGATGGTGATTTGGAATTTGATTTAAATAGTATTTCAAATCGTAGTGTTTTATAAAATAAAATAATATATTTTATTAAAAATCGTATAAAATAAATAATGAAAAAATTAATTTGAAATTAAAAAAAAAAAAAAAACAAAAAAACACCCTAAATACAAAAAAAAAAAAAAACTTTAAACAAGAACTTCACAACATGGGACATGTGGATATTATATTTTAACAAATTAATATGTTTTAAATTTCGAATCTATTGAAATTTAGTATATAACAATCCAAAAATTCAAATATAAATATAATCAAATATCTACTCATTTAAAACAAATCAATCATCTATTCAAAATATCATATTCAACATTTATTTATATTAAGCTTGAAATCTTAGGTCTGTTCATTTATGTAGTATTTTTAGATGGAATGATTGTCCATAAATTATTTTTAAAGAAATACAATATACAAATGTTAACAAAATATATAGTAGTATAATATATATTTTATCCACTAAAAAATTAATAACTCATTACAAAATATTATTTTTTATATTATTAACACAATTATATATAACTACCATATATATATATAAAACAAACAAAGTGAACAAACTCTAATTTTTATTTAATTTTTTAATTATTCCTAAATAAACTAAAATTTGAAATTAGTTATAAGAATAAAACATACTATCTTCGTCCGGCTTTAAGGGTTTCATTTAGTTTTTGCGTACTAAACATTAAAAATATTTTTATATTTGTATATTTTTTTGCACAAATGTCATTATAATAGTATTATAAGACATTAATATAAATACTTTTGTTATTTTCTTTTATTTATACTACATATTCATATAATAATTAATATTCAAATATCAACAACATGAAAAAAATAAATGGGTCCAGCCGGCCGGAGGTAATATATAAATGGTACTCAGTAAATACGAAAATTCGTAGCAGCCTCATCCTCGATGGTCTTTAATTTCCGGACAACCAAAAACACAACTTTATTATTACCAATCTCTAAAATATTTTGAAAATTTGAATCTTCCAAGCATGTATGTATATATGTATGTATATGTATCCCACTTTTCAGGCCAAGACAAACACAAACACAAAAAATGACCCCACCCCACCCCACCCACCCACCCTTCCAAAGACAAGACTGCCTAAATTAATTAATAATCCAATCCACATTACTTACTTACCAGATCAGACTTGCCCATTCGGTTTTCGAACCGGCGGTTACGGTTCAAACCGAAACCGTGTTCAAACCGAACCGAAACCGTCGTTCTGACAGTTGGGTTTCGGTTTGTAAAAATTAGGCTGAGTGAAAAGAAGCTCTCCATTAGTTGATATGGTGTAGAGTTAGGATCTTCAATGGTGAGTTTATACGTTGTCCGAGTGCATGAGAGCTAATTCTATATCTACATATATTTTTATAGTAGAATGAATACACGAATTTTGATGATAATATTTTCTGCACTATATATATATATATATACACACACACCTGGTACACATATTCCCAAATGAAAATTAATGTTGTAAAAGTCGCACCTTGGCCTTGGGGCTGGGTGCTAGCTATCTAGATGGACTTGGTGGACTTCAATTCGTAATTTGACAGTCTTCTTCTACTCTCCTGAAGTAAAATGGGAGCTAAGAATGAATAAGTGAATTTAAAGCAACATAGCATACTATATTTTGTAGGATAAATTAATTATTATTTTGACTTGTGTATTATTAAGACACATTTTAATCATTCTCATTCTCAGGTTTCAATCAATTAAAATATAAATTAATACTCCATCCGTCCGCTTACAAAGTTTACATGTTTCTATTTTGGGACATCTAATTAAAAAGTTTACATTTCATTAAATACCCTACTTTTTTCCACAAATACCCTTACTTTACATCACATCATTACTTTTACACAAAAAAAAAAATAAGGGCAAAAATGTCATTACACTACTTTTAACTACTCACTATAATTAAAATATTATTATTTTTTGAACACCGCGCCAAAAGTAAATATAATCCTTGTAAATGGACGGAGGGAGTATTATTCAATCTAAGTAAACACAGTTTGAGTAGATGTGTGACAAATATGGTGGCTCTAGTTTTGTGTAAACACACTAACTAATTAATTTTTAATTAATGTGAGAAATATGACTTACGAGTAGTTGAGAGTCAGATTGTTGGGTTTGGGTGTGGTTGGTCTTGGTTCCTTTAGAACATGCACTCCTCATAGCATGCACTAGTATCTTGATGAACTCCTTCACATGATTGTAGATGCTGAATTGAATTGCAGTCAGGAGAGAGAGAGAGAGAAAGAGAGAAGGTGATAATGGACATACTATACCATAGAGCTTCTTCCGAGTTTCAACTCATTATTCTTACGTCACTATGTCATCCTTTACTAAACTATTCACAATTTATTTACATCACATCAAATATTAATTTTATTATTATTCTCAAAATATTTAAACCTTAATCACAATTTAACTTTTATCCTTAATATTTGAAACTTTTTCTCTTATGGCCTAGTTGGACCCCCAAAACATTCTAACACATAAACCTCTAAGTTTAACGTTTGAGTATAATAGTAGATCTTGACTCATTTTATATAATTATTGCCAAAATATTGGAGATAGTTTTGTAAAAAAGGGTAGAGATTGGTTATTAAAAATAGAAATAAAACTATTGATATGAAATATAGGAAAATGGCAAAATAAGACTTTTTTTTTTTGGGGGGGGGGACAGAGGGAGTATATTAAATACAAATTAAATTTTTTATTCAAAATATATCAATATTTGATATGATATTTTAAATCGTAACAATTTTTGAATTAAAATTAAATTTACCTAATGTTTTGAATTGAATCCAAAATGAACAAATACATTTTTTTATTATTTGAAATTTATATTTCTAAGAAAATATAATTTTTTTTATAAAATATTATATTAAAATTATTTAAATAAAAGTCAAATATCTAAATTCATATATATATATATATAAATTACTAGTCAACACATCACATCTGAAATTAAGGCGCTTAAAATTAAATTCTGTGTTATGTTGTGTGCTAACAACATTATATAATATGACTTAATATAATACAAATAAAACATATGAATATGATATAGTTTAGTCACATAGCACATAAAACATATAAAGTTAGTACTCCTTATAAATCATACACGCTATAAATATGAACAAAAAGCACATGGTCTTATTTCAAATATATATATACATATAGCTATCGCATCACTTCCTAGGTTTGGTGATCTTTATGACTTAAATAGTATTGGACAGAAATCAAAGAGTATGGCGGGTGCAATTAGTTTTTCATCTAGCATGCCAACATTTTGTACACAAATCTTATGATCATGCAAGGCAATTCCCAAGAGCTCTGATAGGTAGATAGATAGATAGATATACCGAAGGTCTATAATGCATAGGCATTGACAGGACAATAAACTTTCAATTGTAATTTATAAGAAGAAGAAGAAGAAGAAGAAACATGGATAACCAACCTAAGAGCGAGCCATTAGAATATCTTACCTAAGACGATGTCTGTTACATGCCATGAAGAAAACCGCAAAGCCGTTCAGAATACTCCTCAGGGCACGAAAGATCTGAGAGAAAAGATCATTCCAAAGAGAACGCCACAGTGAAGCCTCATATGTGATCACTGTTGTTGTCTCGACACCCCTCGAAAGCTGAAAGAGGCCCCTTGCAGATAGCCATATAGTCCCAAGAAAATTATACGTAAAAGCACAGAAGAAGGCTAGAATTCTACATAATCCATGGACCAGCTTAAATGGAGCATAAAAAACCATCCAAACAATAGGGTATATCAAAGACATTACTGCATCAGACACAACACAAGAGGAGAAACAAAGAAAGCTTAATAAACAAAAAATCTCAATCATAATCAGAGCAGACAGATAGATAGATATATTATTATGATTAACCATATCTTTTATTAACTTACCAATATTCCAAGCTGTTGCAAACACATACCAAAATGGTAGCAACAAAATCTCTAAAATGTCTCCTGCCACTGTAAACGTAGTCTCGACAACCATCCAAATAACAGAGAAGAAATCCTCTGCTATGTCCATAAGCATGCTCACAAGAGGAAGGAAGAATTCCAATATTCGGATAAATGGTCGCGCCATGGGGAGAATAAAGACAGAAAGGAATGAGAAGATGGTCCGTGCCACCACAAGAAAGCATTTCACAGCTTTCTGAAAGTTATGTAGAAACAGCATAGTTCCCAAATACTGGATCCTCGAAACCATTTCCCATGCTTCTATCCAATCGAAAAGAGGTCCAAATAAATGGGAAGCTGTTGCTTTAAGAAGTGGTATGTTTTTGTACAGGTCATAGAAGCCAATGGCAACTGTGACGAATGAGATGAGCACGTACAAAGCTCGTGCCAGCGGGCACATCCATGGACGATAAAGTCGCGAGAATCCAGGGTAAGACTGTAGGAATATAGCCCAAGGAGGAAGTCCTGCCTCAAGTAGTGTAAGTAGCCACAATTCTGACATTATTATGTCCTTCAATTTAAAGGGTAGCTCCGGATCATTGAATCGGAACAAAATCAAAACATTCTTGTAGACAGTTGTCTCAATTGGTTCTTCACATTCCTGCCATTGTTTATTTTCAGTTGTCTCTGTATTCGAACAAGAAGTGCAACTAGGAGAGTCGTTCCTGGCTTCATTCGGTACGTCATCCATATCATCCTCAGTAATCATTGGTAGCCTTTCTTGAACATCATGATAGACTTCCCCTGCAACAGCAATAATAGCTTTAAACTCAGATATAAAGCAATAGCCTACATATTAGTTAGTTGGCTGTTTTTAGAAAATGTTTGTTTTCCCTCATGGATAAAATACCTATAGCGGCATCCAGATGCTTTTTTAAGACTATATGCTCGCTCACTGTCCCCGAAAACCATGTACTTGTGCTTGCTGCAGCTTGTGCAATACTGTCGAATTCCCATCTTCTCATGAGTTTTGCTTCAATTGCAAGCAATGTGTCGGTCTAAATAACGTAATCATCAGAAGAACTGAGACTCACAATTTATGTGATAAAACCTCGAAATGCATCACTCAGATTGATTATTGGCTTTTAACAGTATTATTTACCTGAAGTTCGTTTAGGTAGTTAATACCCCGCACATTGTTCCAAGTGACCTCAAACACAATGAAGCCACTGAATGTTTGGTGCAGCAACTTGCTGTTTTCAATCAAAGCATTCCGGAGCTTGTGTACGGGCTGAAGGGCTCTGTGCCGGGACAATGTCAAGGCATCCGTCAAGGCAAACCACTTTCTCTCGGGTGTAAGGCTAGCACCGGGAGCAGAAGAACCCTGCAGTTCTGTAAGTTCTTCAAGCATCTTTTCCTCTTTTCTGGCTCTTGTAGTCACGAATGGGGATAACCTGGACTGTACAAATATGAGAAAGTATTTTTCAAAACATTGGTTTTGAATAGCATTAAGATTATAGTGCAGAGAAACCAACCAGTCGAAGCAAATTCAGACTATTCAGGATTTGCGTTTAAACAGCTAGCATTCAATGACACTAACTATTAGACAACATTTTATTATTCTCGACAGAATTCGATTCTATAGATTCTTACTTCATTCGGATATAAATGATATGCTTAGAATCTGAGATGAGCATGACTTGAGCACTAATCATTCAGGTTTATTGACTCTCGTTCATGGAAATAAACTATGCATAATTTGAAGCACTAATCATTGAAGCCTGACTCATATCTAAGCCCTAGATTAGCTTTGGAAGGGGAAAAAAACAACCTTAGTGACCATCAACTGCCACCAATGCGTAGGATCTGACATATGCTCTTTCGAACGTGGTCTGTTCTCGACTAATATGTAGAATTTTCCACTTTCAAAAGCAAGAAATAAGTTGAGATGTGCGAAGTAGGACTGCATATCCCTGCATATCGTTAAGGTAATCAAATTTGAGAGCATGGTGATGATGAACAGTCAAATCATTCATGACATGAATTATGAAATTTGTAGAGAAAATTCAAAGCAATCGAACGATGCAAAGCAAATTAATACCAAATCCGTACGAAATGTTCAATAGTTCTTACCCTATCTGCAGACTCGTTAAGGGGAAAATCCATCGTTCGTGTCCGCATTTAGCCATCACCACTTTACTACGCTCCTCGGTCGGAGTCAACTTCTCCTTCCTTGAAATCGTTCCATCCAACACTGCCTCATCCATTCACCAACATTTCAAAGGTTTGGAGCAAAAAAACTAAAATATAGACGTTGTAGCTAGATTCATAATTGTCCGTCAAAGCAATAAATATGCAAAATCCCCAGGTGATACAGGAGAATTCGAGAATTGCGAATGATCAAAACATTGAGACACCGCCGAAGAGCTTCATCTCATAACAAATCCGCCGAAATTAAACACGTCGACGTAGAAGACAATGAATGGAGAGCCAGCGCGCGATTCCTGAATCAATGGCAAGAACGGAAGGCAGGAAACATAGATAAGAAACCGAAATAAGGGGGAGAATATATATATATCTATATATATGAACGTAGAGGGGAGCAGAGGAGAGTGGGAGAGATTTGCATTTCAATTTCAATGGAGGATCAAATGGCGACATGATGATGGAAATGGAATTCGTATGGTGGATGGAACGTAGACATGCCAATGGTTTCGAACCGGCGGTTCGACCGCCATCGGAGTGCTCAAGACCGGCTACCGCTGTAGTCCGTCCGTCCGTCCGTTGTTGTTTTCCGATCTGATCTATTTGTGTAGTCAGTCACCGGAGGATGGATCACCGAAACTGCCCAAAGTCTCCGTCCGATGTCTGATCATTGAAACACTGCTCGACGAAAATAGCCATCGATCATCGTCGGTCAATCTCGATCGATTCTGCTTCTCGTAGGACTATTTCAATTTGGTTTTCAATTCAAAAATTGATGCTTTGTTTTGATTATGTTAATTTCTTTTAGTATTAGTATTGTTTTGAGTTCTTATTTTTTGATTATTTTCTTCTTTTAAACAAAGATAAAAATGCACTATCTTGGATGTTGAATGTATATTCTCTCCAAAATCATCTATATTTTAATCCATCGTTCATTTCCTTTTAATTCTCTCATCAAATCCTTCCTTTACTTATTATTATTTTATTATTAGTATTATATGTACGTAAATGGTGTGTGTATATAATAATAATAATAAATTCTCATTTAAAATTTCATATTCAAAATTTAATACTATTAGTTTTTAATAATACTAAAAACACATTAAAAAATAGAACACTTAAAAATAAGAAAAAGAATCAATCACCGTAAATCAATGGCATGGCCGGTTTCAGACTTGCCTCGGTTTCGAACCGCCGGTTTTCCGGTTTTTGAACTGGCGGTTACGGTTCAAACTGAAACATAAAAATTACAAACCGTGAACCGCCGGTTTGGTGAATTATCTTTTTTTTAAAAAAAAAAACCACCTGCGCAGGCGGAGCAGACCGAAGAAGAAGAAGAAGAAGAAGAGGAAGAGGAGGAGGAGGAGGGAGGAGGAGAAGGAAAGAAAGAGAAGGAGAAGGAGAAGGAGAAGGAGAAGAAAGAGGGGAAACCTGGCGGTGGCTGGTGCGGCGGCGGTATCTGGGTGTGTAAATGTTGATTAGGGTAAAAAGTAAGATTGTGTTTGTGTGCATATTATATTTATATTTATTTTTTTATAGATTTTAAATTTTTATAAAAATAAAATAATTATTAATATATTGAAAATTGATAATATTATAATATTTTTTTTCATATTTTGAATTTTGTAATTTTTTTATTATATAATTATATTTAATTTAAATTATTTTATTATCTATTATGCTAATATTATTATAATTTATTTTTAAATTTAAAATTTAATTTAATTATTAACTAAATTATTATCAGTTTAATTATTTTTATATTGTAATAATCTAAATAATTATTTATATATATAATTTTTACATAATAAATATATTTAAATAAAATTAAAATTTAATTTAATTATTTTTAAATAAAATTCAAATATAGAAAATATAAAAGAAAAATATAAAAAATAATATATATAAACCGGCGGTACAAACCGAAACCGACGGTATTTAAACCGAAACTTTCGATTTATAAACCGTAATCGAAACCGTCATTCAGAAGATTCGATTTTGAGTTGATATTTTCACAAATCGTAATCGAATAATCGGCTGTTTAAACCGTTTGAACAAGTCTAACCAGATGTCTTTAAATCCTGCCAAGAATTCTTAAAAGGCCCACATGCCTGGCGTGAGTATATACGATACCCACCCTACCTCACATGGGGTGCACCCCACAAATCCTACGATCAAGATTCAACCACCCGGACCCCCCAATACGCATCTTGACCGTTCGTTTCAACTGCAAGTTTACCCTTTTTTATTTATTTTATTTTGTGCTCGGATCATAAAATTCATACGATTTATCTGAAACAGCCAAAAAAAAAAAAAAAAATCAAACTTATTGCAACGAAGTCCGACGGTTTTTCGGTTGTTTGAGATCATTTTGGGTCCAAATCAAAGCTTTTCTATTTTTTTGAAGCCATTATTATTATTATTATTAAACTTTTTGGCAAATTTTTAGCTTTTTTATTTGGGATTTAAGATTTTCGAATATATAAATACTTAAAAAGAATGTGTTTGGCAATTAGTTGATAGCTTTTAACTGTTAGCTGATTCAATTAACTGTTAATTTATTCAATTAGGTGGTTTGATTAGTTTATTTAATTAACCGTTTGTATTAAAGTATTTGGTAAAATACACAAAATGACTATTAAGATATTGATATATTATTTTTTAAAATATTTAATTTTGTTCATTTTAATTTGAAATTTATGAGAATTTTTGTTATTAATTATTGAAAATTATAAAAATATTATAAAATATTTATTTTTATTTTTATTATTTAGGTCTGAGAAAATTATTTTTACTAAAACATAATAATTTTTTATTGAAATTATGTAAAATATAAAATAATAAATCGTAAATCTACTTTTATTATGTTAATTCTTATTTTAATATATATAAATAAATTAATAACTTTTATTTTTTTTATTTGATTTAGTTTTAAAAATTTATATATTTTACTATGTAATAATTAATAATAATTATTATTTTAAATTTACAAAAATAAAAATATAATTTAATAAATTAAATATATTAAAAATAATTAATAAATACTGCTATAAAAATATATTTATATGTATAAAATAAATAATTAAGTTTTAAGGGTAAATAAGAAATAACCAAAATTAAAATGAAAAAATTCTTTCAAAACGATGGGTAGATGCTTTTCATAAATTAGTTTTTTGGATCCAAAAAGCTATTTCAAAAAGCTAATTTACCAAACACCTAAATTAGCTTTTTGACTGGTCAAACACCTAAGCTTATTCAATAAGCTAAAAGTCCTAAAACGCATGTGTTTACTTGTCAGGTTTTACACCTGATTTTACTATTCCAACTTTTTTTTTCCTCCAAAAACATCAAATCAAACACCCAATTTTTATTTATTTTATTACACTAAAATCTAATTTTACATTCAAAATATCACATCAACACATATTTATATCACATCAAATAACTATTTCAATTCAAAATTTTACTATTTAAAATTAAAACTCAAAACTAAAACCTCACGAATAAACACACAGAGAGATTTTTTAAACTTTTTTATACTATTTATCAACAAAATGTCTTAAAAAACAACTATGGTTGTTACTAAATTATGTGTCATGTGCTGTGTGCTTTAAAATTATGTATTGATTTTTTATTTATTTATTTATATTTTTTTTTTCTGATTAAGGCTAATAAGCACCGTAACTATTCCCAAACTATTACGTTAAATATATATATATTATCACAAAATATCATATTAAATATTAAATTTTTACTATTATCAAAATTTTCAAATTCTTTTCTTTTTATTTTTTAAAATAAGCTTATTTTCAAAATTTGATCAAACAATTTTACCTAGAGTCCTTAACGAGCCAATCTAGGCTCTTCATATTTGAACTCGGCTCAATAAAAATTTGAGTTCAGCTTGTATTCGTTCATTAAAAGATACATGCTAAAACATTTGTTTAAATTCAGCTCATTAAAATATTTTTATTCATGTTCGAATCGTTTAGCATAATGAACAAGATGAAACGAATCGAACTGAGCCGAGCCGGCGACCATTTTACTCATTTTAAAGCTCTATTTCTCTCTTATTCAACTATAACTCAATTCGTGCATTTCTAAGTAATCAAATTGATGATTCTCTTACATAAAAGAAAAGTCTTTTCCATATGGGCGGCTGAGCTTGTCCCTCTCATGTCCCCCAAATACAGCACCACTTGTCTTTAAATTGCTCCATTTTCTGCCGACATAATTAACCTTCCTTTGTCCCAAATTCATTCACTCAGATTCCAAGATGAACATCCATTATATATATATATATATATCTATATATCTATAAGAACACCTCCTTTAATCTCCTAGAAATAAATCTTCAACTCATAGCTACAGAAATTCATTGACCAGTGATTAATTCACACACCATTTGTGTTCAAGAATTTTTAGCTTTGTTTGTGATTAATTTAGCGCTTTAGAGGCATTTCATCAAACAGATGGGGAGCATAAATAAGATCCATGAAAGTGATCTAAACTTGAAGGCAACTGAGCTCAGATTAGGGTTACCTGGAACAGATGAAACCGACAAAATCAATTCTGGTTGCAAGAACAACAACAACAACAACAAACGAGCCGCGCCGGAGGAGAGTGAATCGAGCTCCAATTCTGCTACCAAATCAATCGACCATGGAACTGCCCCAGCCCCCAAGTAAGAGCCTAATTTCTTCTTTAAATAAATTAAACATCTAATTAGAAAAAACAAATCCAACTGTTCATGGCTGACCTGGTTAATTGGAATTCGATGTTAATTAGGGCACAAATTGTTGGATGGCCGCCGGTGAAGAACAGCTTCCAGGCGAAGAAGGGCGAATCGGAATCGGGAATGTATGTGAAAGTGAGCATGGATGGAGCGCCTTACCTCAGGAAGATCGATCTGAAAATTTACAGTGGTTATCCCCAGCTCCTCAAAGCTTTGGAGACCATGTTCAAGCTCACCATAGGTAATTAGGATTATATGTTTGGGTTGCGCATAATTTGTTTCCTTTTTTTTAATATAGAGTTTTGCAATTTTTTTTTTTTAAAATAAATGATAATAAGTAATTAAAATGTGCTACAAAATTAAGTATTACAAATCCGAATATTATAGATGATAAAATGTAATAAAGAGACAAATTTCATATTCAAAACTAGTGTCCACAAAATTTATTCATTTTAAAGCTCTAATTCTGCTGATATTTAGTCCGCTGATATTTAGTCCTCTGTCGTTTCGATTCGTTATTAGAAAAAAAAAAAAAAAAAAAAAAAAAGGAAAAGGAAAACACTTGAGAAATATCGGGTTTGATGGATCGGGAAGCTTTTTGTTCCAATTCCAACTCGGTCGATTTGGCGAACCGTGCTCTAATAATTTTGTTGATTTCGATGATCAGGCGAATACTCGGAAAGGGAAGGCTACAAAGGATCGGAATATGCACCGGCATACCAAGACAAAGATGGCGACTTAATGCTTGTTGGAGATGTGCCGTGGGAGTAAGTATTTTTATATGAAATAATGAGATATTTTATTAACATTATAAGTTCTATATTCGTATTCAAGTATTTTTTTTTTTTTTTTTTTTTTTTTGTACTTCATTTTTGTTCGATAAGATTTTTAAAAATATCCTACGGAATCCATGATTTCGTCAAGAAAAAATTCAAAAATTTTGTAAGGCATAAATACTACGCCCATTTTCTCATTTTCGACCTTTTTTTTTTTTTTTTTTTTCAATGAAAGATCACAATTAGTAAATAAGAAAGTGTGTCTGTTTTTAGTCGATAGATGAAAGTATAATACTAATACTCAATTCATGTTTATGTGTTTTTCTTGCAGCATGTTCATGTCGTCGTGCCGGAGACTCCGAATCATGAAGGGACCGGAGGCTAGAGGGTTGGGCGGTTGTGTTCTATGAGAATACGTTCGATAATTATTACATTTGACGGGCCAAGAAGAAGAAGAGGACGAGGGATCGTATTTCTTGGAATTATATGATCATATATGGTCTTCTTACAGCTTGGGCTGTCGAAGAATCTAGATTTCGAAATTTATTTGAGTTTGAGAGGTCTTACGGCTGCGGAAAAACATATAGAGTAAATTTTATAGGTTTCTTTATACTATTACAACATGGAATGAAGCCTTGGTGGTTTCGAGATCATGTAATGTTCTAAGTGTTTTCACTTGTATTGTAATTTCAATCCATCGAACCAAAGTTAGACATTGTTGTTGTGTATATATAAATATATATAAAAGGATTCATATATATCTTGATCGGTTTTTTTTTTTTATTTTATTTTTATTGATATATAATCTGTAGCTGTTATTCGTCAAGTGGGTATTGGATAATCTTTCGACTGAAGACAATAGTTTGTAACTTGATTCAAATAATTTAATATGATCTTGTAATCTAGAAGTGATTTCGAATCTCAATATTACGACAAACTACTTAGGATTCCATTACATATGTTATAAACAAATAATCGGCAAAATTGTTCATAACTCTCTTATAATTTTGAAATTCAGCGTAAATTTTTTATTTACTTTAGAAATTGCATAGCTCTCTTATACTTTAATAAAAGTTAGGTTTTAAAACTCAGCGTAAATTCCAACTTTACTTTAAAAAAAATTGCATGACGTCTCCTTATTCTTTCAAAAATATTGCATGAAACTCCCTGCAATGCAAAACATATAGATATGAACTCGTTTTCTCATCGTACAAGGGAGATTACATAGTGGTGGAATTTTATGCCACGTTTTTTAAATTATAAGGGGGTGTCATCCAATTTTAAAGTATAATGAGATTTTACGCTGAATTTCGAAATTACAGAAAAATTATAAACAATTTTACCCAAATAATTTATAAAATCAAATCTAGAGTTGTCGAGATAGGCCGACTGTTCAAACAACTAACAATCCATTATAATCCATAATTAGGTTAGTTTTGGCTGGGAAATTAGTTATGATGGAAGTAGGTTAAAATTACTAAACCAAACCCTCGACATGTCAGCCCGACAAATTCTATTCATTTTGACAACTCTCTCTGTATATTCTTGAAATTATTTAATCATACTTTTGCAATCTTTTATAATCTAATTTACCTAAAATGAAATTATCAATTTTTTTTAAACAATTTTAGACAAATAAAAATAAATTAAATTAAGTCTCGTAAAAAATGAATTGATAGAGTAAACTTTCAAAAGATTTCTAGATTAGTTCATTAGTTTAGGGGAAAGAAAAGATTCGTATTAATATCAAATTTTTTCATGTATTTAAGGATAAACTTGAGCATCCAAAGTTAGTTTATTTATTTATTACTCCCTCCGTCCATCTAGAAAGTATACATATATTTATTTTGGGACGTCTAATTACAAAGTAAACATTTCATTAAATACCTCACTTTTTTCCACAGATACTCTTACTTTGTATCATATCATTACTTTTATACCAAAAAATAAGGACAAAAATGTCATTACACTACGTTTAACTACCCAACGCGCCAAAACTAAATGTATACTGTATCCGTGGACGGAAGGAGTATTTATTTAATAGTAATTTATTTTGCAAGAATCCTTTTGAGAAAAGAAGATTTATTTTGTGTTTTGTGAAGAACAGAAAATCTTGAATGTAGATTCTACAAGATAAGCTATTTTAATTAATTTGGTGTTAAAAGCCAACTTTAATTAAATTAATTTCCTGGGAAAGAGTTGATTAAATTTTTAAATATGCCAAATGGCTACTTAGAGATGCGTGTTAAATTAAATAATTAATACTAGCTCTTACCTATATATACTGCACAAATTCAATGGATTTCACGGTATTTTAAAAAAATAAATTGATTTATTATAAAAAAATTATTAAAAAATTAATAAAAAATATATATATATAATTGGTAAATAGAAAAATAATGACAAATTGTGGTGTATAAGGTTATTTACTAAATTATGCATAAAAAAAATATGAGATAATTATTCACGGCGAATAAAATATCAATTATAAATGTTTTATTATTTTCAATTTTTTTAAATATTTAAAATATTTATCTAAATAGAGATTCAGTTTAAATTTTTGTTGCAGAGGATATTTGAAATTTTGATTTTTTTTGAAGAATAATTTAAAATTAATATTCGATGTATTTTGTAAAAATAAATACTCTCTCCGTCCTAGATACCGTGTCTGCTACACTATAGACACGGTATTTTATGAGGGGTGTAATTAGTAGATAATTAAGGATGTATTAGTGAAAATAATTATCCTATAATATAAATAATTATAAATTAAGATTAAGATAACTAATTAGTTTAATTAAAATTAAAAAATTTAAAATGAGATTAAAGTGTGTAATTATTTTTCAAAAAAGAAAAATAACATAGTATGTGAGACGGACAGAAACGGCAACCTGGACATGTTATCTCGAATGGAGGGAGTAATATCAAAATAAATTTGAAAAAATATAAAAATATTCACGTGTGTAAGAAATTGGAGGCCATGTTTCAACTTCGGCAAACAAAAAGACAAAAAAGGACGAAGTGGTATAGTAAAAATTTTAATTAACTTGATATAATATAAGTAAAAATTTAATAAAATAATTTAAATGGAAATTAAATTTATATACTCCCTCCGTCTTATAACTAAATATTCATTTGTTTTTTGCACGTAATTTTAAAAATATTAATATTATATTTAGATGTCGTAAGAATAAAGTAGAAATGAATAAAATAATTTTATTAGTATCTGTTATAAATTCAATGATATTTGTGTAATATATTGTAAGTTGTAAGGTATTTGTAATGTTAAGTAGATAGTACAACTCCTAAAAAAGAAAATGAATACTTTGTTATGAGACGAACTAAAATGAAAAAATAGATATTTTATTATGTGACGGAAGGAGTATAATAATAAAAAAATTTCTGAGAATTTTGAAAAATAAAAATAATAACAATAAATAGTTTGAGATAATACTGTACAATATTATATATATATATAATACTCCCTCCGTTCCATAATAAAGTATTCATTTTTTCATTTTAATCTGTCTCGTAATAAAGTATTCATTTTCTTTTTTAGTAACTGTACTATTTACCTAACATTACAAATACTTTTACAACTTACAATATATTTCACAAATGTCATTACATTTATATCACATCATACTAATAAAGTTATTTTAATCATTTTTATTTTATTTTTATTATATTTTAATATAATATTAATATTTTTAAAATTACGTGAAAAAATAAATGAATAAATAATAATAATAATAATAATAATGGGATGGAGGGAGTATTAATTTACACTATGCTTCTGGTTCACTTAAAGATATTTTTCAGAATTGTAATTGGTGACAAATGTCAGAATTGCTTTGGCTAACCAAAGACAGCTTTTCTGTTAGATTTATTTTATTTAATTTATCAATCTTCAATTCTTGCAAGATTTTGAGGCAACTCAATTTCTTGGAAAAATCTTGTCTAAACTAAAAAGAAATAGCACTATTTATAAAATACAATATACTATCTTCATCTCAAATTTTTTTTTTTTTTTTATTTTAAAATAGCCTTGTTTTTATATATATATATATATTTATTCATTTCAAATCAATAGTATCGTTTCTACAAAGAATCGTATAATCATAAAAGTAATTTTATTTTATTATTATTATTACACAAATAATATTATTTTCTACGCTAGCACATTTATTACAGGGACAAAAAAAAATATTACTAGTATTTTATACCAACTATCGATATAATAGTACTAACTACGTCTTGTAAAAAACGTGTCATTTGTTTTTTCTATGTAGTTTTTGAATATTTGTATTATATTAGTTTGTAGTAAAAAAAAAAACAAAAATACCCATTTAGTATTGTGTAATATAAAAGTAATTATATTTGTGCTTTAAGTTGTAATACAATTGCTAAATTAGAAAATGATACTCTTATTTTGAAACATGAAAAATATCACTCTTTCTTATGGTATTGAGAGAGTATTAATGTTCCTTAAATATGTGTCCAATACAAATAGGTCAATCATTTTGGGACTGAGTATAGTATAATAATAATAAAAAATCAACATATTGGAGAAATTTCACATTAAAATTATTACTATATATGTCCGGCTCTAAGAGTCCTATTTACTTTTTGTATATTAATATTTGAATATTAATTATTATATCAAAATATAGTACAAATTAAGAAAAAATTATAAAAAATACTTCTATGCATCTTATAATACTAATAGAGAGATATATTTATAAAAAAAAATAAAAATTATATAAATATAAATATATTTTTAATGTCAAATACAATGACACAAAAGTAAATGTAACATTTAATGAAGGACGAATGAAATATTTATTTTGTATTGATTACATGTAGTTGATGGATTGAATAAGGTGAATTGATCATTTTTTGTTCATTTTTTTATTTTTAGATAACACAGTTTTTTCATAAATATTATCTATAAAAAATATAATATATACACACATTAAACAATATATATTTATATTTATATATTATCCATTCATGTTAATACATTTTATTACTTATTTTGACAACTCTAACATGAATTATTCATAGCCATTTGAAAACTTTTCAATAAAATTAAAAATTCTATAAAATACATAAAAAAATTATGAAGGTATGATAGAAGTACTTCAATAGTGCGTATAATTAATATAAAAGAAATAAATAAATTGTGTTAGTTTGGTTGGTTTGCGCTGCCTATTTGTTAGATGATCGGAACATCATTAATTATTTTTTTTAAGGATTCGAACTCGAAATTTATAACTCTAATATCATATTAGATGGTCGGAATACCGTCTTAAGTGAAAATTTAAGCATATAGAGATAGTATTAAATGATTTAAATCACTTGAATGAAAATCTAAATAGTACAAAGACTCGTTCAAATTTGGAACTTAAGTAAATGGCATTGTACTAATCTCAAACTTACCCACAATCAATCATGTAAGAAGATGTTGAAATGCCAAATAAAATTCTTTGTTAAAAAATTTATCAAGAATGACAATGGAAAGGTTCGATATAAATTTTACAAGACTCTGAAATTCATCGTGTAAATTTTTTTACTCAAACCCTTTTCATTAGCATAGGGTACGGAATAGATTAGGACAAACTCGTCTCAATTGTCATTCCTAGTATTTATGATTGACTAAACTCGATACGATGTCAACTAAAAAAGAAAAAAAAAATTGTAATAAACATGTTGATCGAGATATTTCACATGACTAAGTTATGAGTAAAGAGTATTTGTTATATGCATATGTATACATTGCTATGCAAAGACACATGTAATAATAAAATAAAAACGCGAATTTGTTTATTTGACATTTAATTTTATATATGTATTATATATTGATTTTTTCTTATAAAATTATTAAATTATATTCATATTTCTCCTTTAATACATGATAAAAAAAAAAATTGTTTTTAAAGTAGAGTATAAAACACGTATTTATATCATATAAAATACTAAATTCACATTTTTAATATTGTTGGAATTCTAGATCCAAATTCAAATTTTAAACTAACAAGACTTTTAAGGCTTAATTTTGAATTTAAGAATTAATAATTAAAATTTAAATTAAAATAGTTTTAAATATGATATTTTGAATTTTTTTATAATTAATTAGATGAAAAATTGATATTTGATTTGATAATTTTAAGAATAATTTTTTTTAACAAATAGTGCAAAATTAGGTCCAAATTTTAAAGAAACGGCCTACTAGCTTCGTAAGTTCTTCGCAAACAAGGGATTCACTAATAGGAGAGTGGCAGCAGTGATTTTATTTCATCAAAAGTAATTTTTTATAATTTCGTAATTGTGTTACCACTAAAATACATAGTTTTCTATTTAAAATTGTATCATTATTTCAAAAAAATAGATGGATTATTTCATATTTAAAAATTAAAATGCCACAAACATTCAAAGAATTAAAATTCAATTCAATTAAAATGATTAATTTATATTTTAAAAATATAAATATACAAAATTAATACTATTGTATTAATGTTTTATATATTATCAATAATAATTTTAATTATATAAACATTAAGATTATTTTGTTATTAATATATAATCATTTTTATTCTAATAAAAGTTTCTTTTTAAAAATAAGACGAAAATAAAAAAATATACTCCTTCCGTCCCATAAAAAGTGTTTCATTTTCTATTTTCGTCCGTCTAAAACAAGGGTACCTTTCAACAACAATCAAATGTCAAATACAGAACCAAGTTCATAGGCGGACCAGGAAGAACGCCAAGGATAAGGTTGCTGAAGTCATGGGGACTCTTGACGGAAGGTTGGCTAAGGTAGAGCTAACTGTCGGAGATCACCACGACAAGCTCGACGAGATGGAGCAGCGTATCTGTGAGTTCTAGAATGTTCCAGAGTAATCCAGAAGGTTCCGGAACATCTTCAAGGATCTCTGCTAGCCTTTCCGTGTTCGCATGCCGCAGGCCCCTCCTCGGCGCTCCTTTGCAGCTCTCTCGGCATTGCTCGGCCAAAGCTTTGGTCCGTGACATCCTCCCCCACTCGAACTAGGCATTGCCCTCAATGCCTATAAGTAACGAGCATACTCCATCACACACAACACTCGAACCTCATCTCCTAATTTAGTAATTGTACTACCCATTTAATATAATAAATACTTTTATATATTACAAAAATGCTACCGCCTTTATATTACACAATACTAATAAGGGTATTTTCATCTTTTTAACTACAATCCAATATAATACTAATATTAAAAAATTTACGTGTAAAGAGAGAGTATATATTTTTTATTAGAACTAATAAAATACACAACATACGCCTCTTATAATAAAAGATATATATTAGTCCCGTAAGGGATGACCTGGTGGTGTAGGGGATGGACGTGTGACCGTGAGGTCATGGATTCAAATTCCCGACGCTTCAGGTCACCTGACACACATGGTTCGCCTAGTGTGACTTTCCCGTCGAGCCTGATTTGCAAGTAGCAGGTTTGACCGGGGTTTACCCAATGCGCGCAAACGCCGCCGAGAGGGGTTAACGCAAAGTTTATAAATCCATGAAAAAATTTGACCATGAGTTTATAAGACTAATTTCATGAAACTACTTTGTTCAATTTAGCCTCAAATATATAAACTAATTAAGAATAATGACATTCTATTGATTATCCTAATCTAACACTCTATAAACCATTTTCGTTGTGGATATCTAATAACAAAGACACTATCTCAAATTCATTACTACTCAGTAAACCTAAGGTTTCATTTCAATACCATGTTATGTATCAAATTTTTTTCCTAAAATTAGATTTTCATTCAAAATATCGTGATCCAAAATCATTCAATTGAAACAATGCAATGTCAAAAACCTTACAAAGAACAAAAAGGGCCCTCAAAATGTTAGAGCCATTAATTTTTACCTCTTTCCAGCTGCCGGCGAATTTTGTACACTAAGCCGTCGACTCGAGCTTTTAGAGCAGATCGATCGACAGCTTCAATGGCCGTAAACACTAAAATACACAACACGACAAGTTCTTGGCTACGGATCCGTGCATGATTCCCACCTGACAACAATGTCCCTTGTATGGCTTCCCACCCGACAAATGATTTCCCAATGTTGTCAAATAGTTCATCTCGAAAGAGTTTCAAGAATCCCGGAATCAGTCTTACCTGGTGGCTTTAACTTACAATCTTCAAAACTGAATTCAATCATTCGCGTTCGCTAAAATCTTCGGAAGAACCTCCCGACTCTGCATCTGTTTCTTCGACATTTTCTGTTGTTTCATTTACTGGAAGCTGGTTTTCTTCGACATCCTTATTACTTTCAGAGACATCGCCAGAAGGAGAATCGGAATTGTTGCTTGAAATCAATATAACGGTGGGAGAATTCTCGACCACAGGGCCTTGCCTAGTGCTAGCTGACTCGTCGACAATGGGATTGTCTGAGGAAATGTATGATACGCCGTATTTTTGCCCGTGCATTAACCCGGGACAAAATCCCTGTGCATTGAACATACAAAGGCTCAATATATATATATATACAATATATATTAGAAGCGCATATCAGTTTCTTCATTGATTTATGAAATAATAATATCGATCCGCATAAACAAAAGTACATGAAATTTATTACTGACTACTGACCTTCATCAATCCTAAAGATCGAGGCTTATGAAAACTGGGCCACGATTGAAAATTGATGTTATCTGTGTCTGTAAAAGATTCGGAATGATTTGTGCCTCTGGAGTCTTTTATAGTGTCGTGTGAATCTGTTTCTTGTATGCTTCGGCAGTATGCTCCAAGGTATGCGCAATGCTCGTGCACCAACGATATTTGTGGAGTTGCTGGAAGCAAGTGGCCTTCGGTGCTAAAGATGTATCTGTAATTTCCGATATATGATGCAGAAGAAATATGAACATTAATTAAACAGCCGGCACGTAGAAATGTGAAGTCTGCATTGTTTTCGAACAAGAAAGATAATTAAATGTAAATAACTTCATCATGCAACTCAAATGAACATGTAATGAATTCAAGAACTTAAATGACAGACGTGGATTGGATCAAACTAACTTATGACTTTGATGTTAAATAGCTAACCTGTATGGGCCATTCTCGACCAGGTTATCCGGACCAGCAGCCAAATCAAATAGCAACCACAGGTACTTGACCTGAGAGTTAAATTAATATTAACGAACAATATATATATATATATATATATAAACAGCAAGAATGAAGACATATCTTCAATGGGTGCTACTGTTCAAAAGTTTCCACAATAGATTCAGCGTTTCAAGAAAGGACTTTCGTTTTGATGATTCAAAACAGAGGTTTTACGATGTCTTATAACATTTATAACGTAGAAAAGGCTTTCATGGAGATTTTGAAACGCATTTATGCAAACCGGTGTGCAAAGTACTTACAGTCTCTGCCAGAAAGAAGCTTTCCATGTGATCTTCCTGCTGGTGAAATTCTACGTCTGATATGTGGCAATACCCGCACGTGCATCTAGCTCCATATTGCAAGCTAGCAAGCATATCTCTTCCGGCATCCAGAAATCTATGCAGTTTTGGTAAAGGTTCAGATCACACGACCATAAAGGAAATAAGATATTACTACAGACGAGAAACTACGTGTTTATTTATCAGAATGATGCCAGTGAGGGAGTTGAAAATGAAGTGATAGAAATTTCGCTTAACATGAAAAGGTTAACGGGGGAATAAGAAATTATCCATATTACTAACATTTAGTTCTGACTTCTGAGGCTACCCACTCGATTCAACAATGGATCCAATTACAGCGTTCGGGTGTAGTAAGTGTCACAAAGCAATAAGGAATTAATCCTCCATATCATGTTTTGCATTTCTGATTATTCCGTTAAGAACTTAATTTGGAAAAGAGTTTCTTTCAGATGGTAATACAAGTGTGGACTCTCTTGCTACATTTTTCGATAATCAGGTAACCCACTATCGCCCCAGCTTTTAGAATCAAGATAAAAAGTTTCAGAAAAAATTTATTTCTACGAGACATGAAATTACTGAAAATGGAGCATTCAAACCTTGGGTTTCGGGTAGCTTTGTAAAGCCAGTATGTGCTTTCTATCAACTCTGGACGCAACGGATAGCTTTTCTGACCTTGCTGAAATGCAACAATAAGATAATTACATTAGATGATGCAAAAACAAATCACATGCCGTGGAAATCAAGAAGAAGCAAGAGAAATTACCAAAAATCACACCCCATCAATGAGCATCGACAAAAGCATACTTAATCTAATAAGATAAGATGGGCATTGCTATAAGTCACCCACTTTTTAATTACTGCACAAGATTACATCAATCGACAAAAAGCATAATAATCATTGTGTACCAAACTTATGGTGTTCTTCAATTGCTAATTTGTAATTACATATGTGAAATACATATATAATTGAGTAATAACGATCAAATACAAGGTGTAATTGCAGGTTTCTAAACATGGTAAGGATTAATTCGAACATAAATATCAAATCTAAAATGATCGAAAATTCCCACACCAAATATTTGGTGTAGAAAATGGACCCTTTTTAATTGCACACAGTTATGACAAAGATAGAAATAAGAAAGCCACCTGAACATTGAAAGTTGCCAGATTGAAACCTTCTGGAGTGAAACCATACCGTTTCCAGACACTAAAGAAGGCAGCATGAGTTTTAATTGCAGGCTCGATATCCCCAGCAAGAACCTAGTATGAATGGCTTTCACTGTGTGAGAAGAGCGCAAGTATACTACAACTACAAAACTGAGATAAGCAGCATCAATACCTGAAGGCCAGGCCAGAATGCCTGCAGACTATTAAATAATGGCCAGACGAGCGCAGCAGAGTTCATGTTCACCTCCACATACCTAAAAAGGATAAATTTATAGATGTAAACATGTAATGAATAAACAAAAAGGTCAACAATAAATTAGGAAGAACTAATCAATTATTCGACTTACCAAGGATCATTATAAAGATATAACATTGCAGCCTTATAAGCCTCTTGGAAGATGAACAGATACTCTTCATCGCCAAACAATAAATAAGCCTAAAGTCAATAATCAATTATCAGAAAAAAGGAGTGACACTTGCAACATGTTCACAGTTCGATAATATATAAAACTTCAAGAAACTACATTAATAGGATTATCAAATGGGTACAAATTAAATGACTGTAACAAAGAATTGCACCACCCCTCTTTCAATCAAATTGCAAACCTACTCAAAACTAAATAGGCTATTATCACTTTCATTTTTGTTACAAAAGCAGTGACCGTTGAGATATTTTATGCAAGCTTGGGAGCAAGAAAATTTTGGTTGTTAGCTAATTAAAGATCAACATAAAATAGATTTCAGCATTCAAAAAGAGCATGATCATACAAAAATCTAATAAGATTTCCCACATTTCTTGTCCTGAATGTCATTAAAGGTAATTAAACTTGTCTAAATAATGTAAGAGACAAAGAGAATTTTAAGTTTCACTGTCAAACAAATAGTCTAGTCATTAGTTCTTGCTACTGCCAGGTTGTTAGAACCCATAACATGGCATGAATTAATTATTGACTTATAAACAGATACATATACAAATATAGAGCAAATCACTCGACATGGGCAGTAAGCTTCAACCCCAATTTCCCAATCACAAATGACATTATTTCATCAAACAGCTATAAAATTTCAAATAATCAGCCTAAACATATAAGAGCCGTGATAAGAGAATGTAAGCACTTCAATTGTGCTGCTTAGCAAAATAAAGAACAGCACGCCTTAATAAAAATGTTTTTCTCAAAGCAGCATCATTAATCAACTTAAGGTGTGTTTGTTTGGGGGTTTGGATTTTGGATTGGGATTTGAATAGTAAAAATTTTGAATTTGAATAGTTGTATGATGTGATATAAATAGGTGTTGATGTGATGTTTTGAATGTAAAATTGATTTTTAATATAATATAAAAAATAAAAAAGAGGTGTTTGATTTGATGTTTTTTGGGGGAAAAAATTGGATGAATAGTTGAATTTAAATCCAATCCTCCAAACAAACACACCCTTAACAAACATACCTTTAGTAGATACTCATAAAAAGAGTCAATACTTGTTCCTATACCAGCATCCTGCAATTCAACAAGCATATAGATAAGTATCTCACAATTTCAACTATGTTTTACGAGGAAAAGATTTCATCATGCAGATAGAAGTCAATGGTTAAAGAATATGATAATATAAGCACAAATATCTCTAACAAACATTTCATGGAGTTTACAATAGAATCCAGATATGTTAAATTACACCCATCATTGCGAAACACTGAAACAGAATTACGTATCAGATCTATGGGGGGGAAATCTTCATTCAAAACACTTAAAGATGTTGCACGAATTACCTTTTGGGTCCATTCACCAGAAAAAACATCGATATGAGCACCAACTAGGTTAATCCTTGAACGCCGAGCCCATAGTCCTCGAACTGCATTCTTTGTAACTTGTTCAAAAACTACATTCACAGGGAAGACAATGGGCCAATTAGTACTGTACAGGCACACACAAAGTTATCTGTTGTATATCTTGTTACAGCTTAGTATTATAGATCTCACAGAAATTTAGCCAGATTACATATTCAATGGAAGAAAGTGAATTAAATCACATATCTTATGCTGATTTTATTGTAGTCAATCACATCCAATAACACGCTACTTGCCCTTGGAAAATCTTAGGTCTAAACGAAAAAAAAGAAGGCACACACAAGATGATGTGATCTTGTGTACAAAAGAATGACATCAGGCAATTAGAAGCAACAATACTGACATACAATCCAACATTTAGGGATAATCAAAGAATACATATTAACTTTAAGATGTGCACACAAACTCAGGCTCTGATGATAAAGCCTAAGTGAGATAGGTAAAAATCAATGTGCGATGCTATATCACTCTACTATACTTACTGGGATCATTTGTCAAGCGGCTGAGCACTCCAAATTCCAACGTCAGGGTCCCACCACCAGCTGTTGATGTAATCTACACAAACAAGATCTTTTATATTCTTTATATCCCAAAAAGTGATGGTAAAGAGAATACATAATCCCAAATTGTTTTATCTAGGAACAAAGAACCAAATTCCCGCATCAATTGACAAACCATGTAGCTAATTGACCATAGTCATCAGAGTGTAAGTCTAATTCATTGTGTGCAGTGTCTATCACCATATGCTATACCTCCATACACTTCTTAAAACAAATCAGAGATGGAGAAAGATAAACCTTCAACTGAACTTCTCAGAGTTTCAATGAGATATAAGAAGGAAGTAATTTGGAAATATTTCAATAATCATACTTTAAGAAGTGTCATATACTACTTCAGAGGAAATGGCTTCAAGATCAACAAACTTGGAACATTAAGAAGACAACTTCTTAGACAGAATAATAAAAGGATCCATTTCATCTTGTCAATTCAATTTTACACAATTGAATTTAATGGAAGTAAGAAATAATACTACGCTCCCTAAGAATCTAATGCAAAATGGCATCAAGACACAACCTGTGGGTCTGAAATTTTTAAATAGAAAAACATAAACTAGAGTAATGTGTTCTTTCTTCTTAATGTGGATAATAATTATTATAGAAAATGAATAGCATGTTGAGAGAGTGAAGTAAATACAAAGAGGCTTTGCCTTGCTTTCATTTTCATCTACTCCATGCATTAGATTCACTGACCCAAAAGGAATTCCTGCAGAAAAATGCAATTTATAAATATCAGAAAGAGAATACTCGGCGATACCTGTTGTTACTCATTAGTATGATGTTACTAATGGATCAGTATTTTAAGTCTGTTTGACATATAAAAGTTAAAGAGAATGTGAAATCTTATAAGCCACGGAGTAGATAGCATAAAATACAAAACAGTCCATCAAGAAAAAAAAAAAAAAAGAAGGGAAAAAGGAAAGATTATATTAGCCATGGGAAGTACAGGCGAAATACATGGTTTCAATATAATGTTAGGTTCCATATGGACATGCAGGTAAAAAAATGTGTATAAAAACGATAAGAGAGGAAACATTCCAAAGCAGATGTTGAAAGAGAGATGTCACTGATGATACCTGTAGGAGTATCAAAAGCAGGTAACATTCTACGAGCTAAATCCTCTGCCAAGTGAAGTAATTCATCGTCATATGATGGTATCCTCATACCCTGCAGCAGTAAAAATTAGTATGGGTAAATTTATTTACTTCATATTGGATCCACGTATGATGAGTATACTTAAAGCAGTTACAATTACTACGCTTTAAAGCGAATTTTGACATCAGTGTCGCTATTATTCTAATTTATTGCAGGATTTAGATACATGCTAGAAAAAGTAACAATAAATAACATCCAGTAATAAGGTTTTCTAGAGAACTCAAAGGCACCACAGAACAAAAAGGCGTGGAAATGATCGGTAGCCTGCGATCCAAACAGTAGATGTAATGTGATACTAGGAACTGTATAAACACAAGAAGAATAATTGTCAATTTAGTAATTAATACCGTGTTATAGTCACTTGCAACTAGATGTGCGGAGAGTAGGCCACCAAGTATCCTTATTGTCGTTTCAAAGATCGATACAGTTTTATTCTGAAAGAAAAGGATAAGACTTTCAGAATGCGGCTAGCAATGAATGTGGCAATGTCATCAAAATATATTACGAGTCAACTTCTGATTGACTAGAGTAACAATATACTTACATTAGAACAGTACGATAACTTATATATTTAACCACTTACAATTAATTAAAAAAAAAGTCAATGGCATGCCAAGATGAATACATATATATATATATATATATATATATGATCACATTTACTGCATCTTACATAACCAGACATCAGACTCTAGTAGCTTTTACAATTTAATATGTCATTTTCGTATAGGAGTCAGCAAATCTAGCTATCTTACCAAGAATTAGCTTCTATGTGCAGCAAAAGTACCATAAGCTGGCTTTTTTTTTTTAGTTGTCATAAACAGAAAAGGCCTGGAAACTTAAATCTACTTGAAACTCCATTCATAATTTCTAACGTAGCAAAGGAAAACACGAAAGAAATGCCTAGACCCTAATTCCATTTCAATGAACTCAAAACTCCATTCATCCCCTAAGGTTGTGTTCTTTTGTAGATTTTACCACAAAATTTTACTATTCAAATTCTCTTTTTCCTTAAAAATATCAAATCAAAATTACTTTTCTTTTTTTTATATTAGACTATAAATCTATTTTACATTCAAAACATCGCATCAATATCTATTTTATATCATATCAAACAACTATTAAATTAAATTTTTTACTATTAAAAAATCCAAACCCACAAACAGACACACCCTACATGTCCGGAAATGTAGCACCCAATTTTATGATTCCACATCCACAATATGCTAAGAGCAATCAGTCATTCACATAATTCAATGACAGAATTGGAATTTCAAACAGGATAAAGGAAACAAGATAGTCATCGAAAAGTTCTTTTCCTAGACAAACATGAAATCTGTACTCACAATATCAAATCGAAGATTTTTACCAATCCATTCAACAGATGAGGTGAACTGTTCCCGATCACCGAGCAAAGCCAGCGTGTCCAAGGAATCAATCTGAGTATAGCAAAGAATAGCTGATTATAATCAACTCTAGAAACAATCGGCCATAGACATAAATGGTTGCTGAATTCACCAATGTCAATGCATATCCTCCAAGTGTATCTTCCCCTCCACACGACAACGGCTTCAATTCGTCCCGCGGAAAAGCATGCTTCATGTATCCATCAAACGCATGATAAAACATATCGCGCACCTAAATTAATCAGATTCAAAAGTATTTCTCAATGATTGAAACCACACCATCTAAGAACACTTGCATATTCAAATTTCCATGTTTTGTCATATCACAACAAGAATTTAACTCCTTCTTCGAAACATAGTCGATTCTTTGACAAAAAAACCAATAAAAACTAGATTCATTCATCTTTCATCAGATTCAAAAATATTTCTCAATGACTGAAACCAAACCATCTAAGAACACTTGCATATTCAAATTTCCAAGTTTTGCCATATGACAACAAGAATTTAATTCCTTCTTCGTAACATAGTCAATTCTTCGACAACTAACGAATAAAAACTCGATTCATTAAAAAGATTTCTCAATGAATGAAACCACACCATCTAAGAACACTTGCACAATCAAATTTCCAAGTTTTGTCATATCACAACAAGAATTTAATACCTTCTTCAAAACATAGTTGATTCTTCGATAACTAACCAATAAAAACTCGATTCATTCATCATTCATTTCTTCCATAAACATCTAATAAAACTTCCAACAAGCCCAGTAATATAAGAAACAAATCTTGCATTGAAAAAGACGAGTTATTTGGACAGACATTCATCCATACGCTTCACAAAACCATTCAAATCTCTGAAACTTTACAAATTGGGAATTCACAGACCTCATCTCTAAGCAGCTTAGCTTCCTCTTTACTGACACTTTCCGCAAGAACACCGCACACAAATTTCTCCGAAAGTATTAGCAAAATCAACCAGAGATACTTCTTCCTCGGAACGCCCATCGATCTCTCCCAGCGCGTGAAGTAGACAGGCGGGTCTGGGGGGGAGAGATGAATTCCGAATTCGGACTGCGGCAAGAACAAAAATTCGACTTAATCGGCATGGGGCCGAATTGATATTAATTAATTGTATCGCGATCAATAGATAAGAATGTGTACTTTCAGGGGCGAAAAGTAAATTTTAGTTTATGGGGCTAAAGTGGCAATAAATAGTGACGTGTGTTGTGAAATGTTATTAATGGTTTGTTGAGTTGCGTTTCCATTATAAAGCAATCTCCATTCCTCCACATTTTTTTGCAGTTGCTACATTTACGTTAATCTACGTTAATTTTATTTTAATTATAAACTTTAATTATATTATTTATATATTCCTTTTTTATATTATTTTATATAACTTTTCATATTTATAAATTACACTTCAATTTTAATTTATTTTTATATTAGATCCATACACATATAATTTATATTACTTTTCAACCGTAAAATTATATATCAATTTAGAAAATAAAATTATACATTATTTTTTTAAAAAATAAAATTATACTTACTTACCAAAAATTAAAATTATATCACTTTTAAAAAATAAAATTATACATTATTTTTCAAAAAAATAAAATTACATATAACTTTTTAAAATATAAAATTATATATCATCTACTAAAAAATTAAAATTACACAATACACTCAAAAAATACCAAAAATATAAAAAATACCACAAAAACTCCACTCCACTGTTACTCCACTGTGCATAAATGCAGTGGGTTGGAGTTTGATCTAAAAATTTATTTGCCAAATTTTTTATTCGATTCTAATATATAATATATTTTATTTTTTTTATAAAAATAACATTTAATATAATTTCTTTTTATACTAATAATACAATATTTATATTTCATTTTAAAAAAGATTAAATCAAAACGCTTGTTTCTTTACCCTTCAAATTTTAGGTTTCTACTAAAATATTTTTTAAGGAAAAAATACATTTTTGTTTTTGTCACAAAATATTTTATCATACACTATTGTAAGACTGTTATGCCGATTTTCAACAATAAAAAATAAAATCTAAAAATAGAAATTATCTTCGAACTTGATAAAATAAATGTCTGACATTAGGAATCCCTAGGCACGGTAAGATATATAAGTAAAATAAGAAAAAAACTACATAATGAAAAAGTAAAGTGGTGATCCTCAAAAGCAATTCTCTCGATTGAAGATGGTTTCTTTTAAGTCATGAACATACCTATTTAAAACCTATGTTAACCGCCACAATCAGGTCGTGCCTTCGTACCCGCTCGCCGGTTGTAACTTCTCTCAACCGACTTACAGCAAACACCTGTCCACTGCCTACAAGGTCCTCCTCTGTCAACACGTGTCTTTACCGACTCACCGACCGCTCGCGCCAGTTACAGCACTTAGCTGCCTTGACCGACCGCCTCTGAATACTTTTTGAGACAGATCATAAACCACCATCCGACTGAGAAATCATCTTGACCACCCACCAACTAAACCTACCGAATAACTCAACGATTGACCAACCGACCAATCCAGATACTAACTGATCGCTAGACCAAACGACTCATTGGTCGCCCAATCAAGCGACCACCATCTGGTCCGTTCAATCGGCTGAACAACCATTCGTCCAGACGATTCATTGGTCGCCCAATCAATCGACCATCATCTACTCTGTTCAATCGGCTGAACAACCATTCGTCCAGACGATTCATTGGTCACCCCAATCAGGCGACCACCATCAAGTCTCTTTAATCGGCTGAACAACCATTCGTCCAGACGATTCATTGGTCGCCCAATCAAGCGACTGAACTACTGTCTGACCAAGTGACCGGCCAATCTATCAGGCGACCAACTAATAGACCTTTCTTTTGACCGACCTCCATATTGACGGTCTCACCCTTCTTCGTCCGACTTCCTCTTTCGACTGACCTCTGTATTGGCCTTATCCTGTCCGACCTCCGTGTCTGACCTTGTCTTGTCCGACCTTATCTTGTCTGACCTCTGTGCCCGACCTTGTCTTTTCCGACATCCGTGCCCGACCTTGTCTTGCCCGACATCCGTGCCCGACCTCGTCTTCTCTGACCTCTGTGTTTGACCTTGTCTTGTCCGACCTCCGTGCCCGACCTCGTCTTGTCCGACCTCTATGTCTGACCTTGTCTTGTCCGACCTCCGTGCCCGACCTTGTCTGACCTCCGTACCCGACCTTGTTTGACCTTCATGGCCGACCTCGTCTTGTCCGACCTCTGTCCCCGACCTTGTCTTGCCCGACATCCGTGCCCGACCTCGTCTTGCCCGACATCCGTGCACGACCTTGTCTGACCTCCGTGCCCGACCTCGTCTTTTCCGAGGAAACATTTCTCCTAACAGCGCTTGGACTTATATTCGGACCCCCTTTTTAAGGTCCTGCTACTGTTAACATGCCCGTTAAACTCTATGTCAATCCTTAACCCAATGTAATAGAGGTCCATTCTCGAAAACCCTACGCATTGGTTTTTTGTGCTCAACAAATATCAAACTTAAACTAAAACTTTTCCAAATTCATCAAAAAGAAACATGCAAACAAACAAATCCAAGTTTTTATTGAAATTTTAATTTAACTAGAATTTTTATAGTACTATATATTTTTAAAAAATAGTAATGAAAATACTGGAGTATTAGTTTGGAAAGTTACCAAATAAATCTGAAGTTTTGTTTACTTTGGTAATTTTTTAAAAGGGTAAATTATTTTTTTAGTCTCGTAAATGATCCCTTATTATTTTTAATCCTGTAAGTGGAGTCTGTCGCAAACTAGTCTTAAAAATTTTCGTTGTTTTAGTCCTCCGGCGCCGGAGACGCTCGCGTGGCTCGCCGGAGGTGACGACACGTGGATTTTTTATTTTTTATTTTTTAAACTTTATTTTAATTTATTTTTAATTTTATTTGTATTTTTTTATTTTTTTATTTGGTCCAATTAAAAAATTATAAAAAATGAAAAAAAATAAATAAATCCACGTGTCTGCCAGGTGTCGCTGACCTGACGGGACACTTGGCGAACACGTCACCTCCAGCGAGCCACGCGGGCGTCTCCGGCTCCGCCAGGTGTCGCTGACCTGACGGGACACTTGGCGGACACGTCACCTCCGGCGAGCCACGCCGGCGTCTCCGGCGAGCCACGCCGGCGTCTCCGGCGCCGGAGGACTAAAATAGCGAAAATTTTTCACTTATGGGACTAGTTTGCGACAGACTAAAATGATAAAATGATAAGGGGTCAGTTACGAGACAAAAAAAACAGTTTACCTCTTTTTTAAAATAACATATTATGCAATTTATAAATTATTTAGAAATAAATTATACTCTCCTCGTCCTTCATAGTACTATTTTTTTTAGTCTGTCACACATCAATGTATCTACTTTATTAAAAATAATAATCATACACTAATACTAAAATACTTTTAATTTTTAAGTAAACTACAAACATACAAAGATAAAAACAAAAATATCAAAATCTTTTATACACTTTTACTAACTAATAAAATAATATTTTTTAATTTAATACAATACTCTAGAAAACCCCTTTAATTCGAGACGAATCGATTATTTTTTTACTAAACATCATTAAAATCAAGGAAACAACCGATGCATTTGATTGATAGTTGAATATGTGACCGAAAGTTAAATTAGACAGTACCATATATTTAATATTTTAATTAATATTCCTCCCTTCATTCAAAATTATGTTTACTTATTTTTAATTATAAAACAATATTCTTGTTTTTCTTTTAAACAAAAAAAAAAATATATATTATTTTTCTCTGCTTTTTTACTACAAATAATAAAAAAATGATGGTTCATTTTTATTAAAACTCGTATCCAATTATTTGAGTATATAATTGGACGACCAAAAAAGTAAAAGTATTTACTTGGATATAATATACTATATAATTTAAATATATTGAAACAAGATAGGCACACTGAGGTAGATGAAGGCTTCTTCCCATTCCAGAAATGGAGAAAAATGAACATTACACAACTACTGGTTGTTCTCCTTCGAGCTCCGATATCACGATCAACGAATCCGTCGAGTCGAGCCTCAGGGGCTCGGATTTTGGAACCGGATTTATGACCTGAAACCATCAAAGGGGCTAAACGATCTCTGCGGCGAAGGTATAATCGAGACAAAGCCTTTAATTTGGTACCTTCTTGTTGTTTCTGATGTACCCAATTGCGACTTCTCTTCGAAGATTTGCGCGCTCTGATAGCTCGTTGAACGACGGATTCTCTCCCGGTTTCATGTACAGGCCAATGTCCTGTTCACAAAATATTACATTCACATGAAAAAAAAATACACTATAACCATAGCGCGCCTGTTCAAAAGTTCAAACCTCGACGCCACAAGTAACATGTCACACATGGTTTGCTTAGGATGTGTTCGTTTAAAAGATCTATCCAAAATCCTATTCATCCAAATTTTTTCCCCCAAAAATATCAAATCAAACACCTATTTTTTATTTTTTTTTTATATTATACTAAAAATTAATTTTATATTTTCAAAACATCACATCAATACTTATTTATGTCAGGTCATACCACTGTTACAATTTAAAATTTTTACTAATCCCAGTGTGACTTGTCTTGTTGGGCCTAATTTGCAGGTTTATCCAGTGCGCGTTATTCAGAAAAGAAAAAAAAAAAAAAAAGTTGAAACCCTAACGCGTCTAGATCTTGCTTGTCACGCATAATTTACTTAGGGTGTGTTCGTTCATAAGATTTTCCCCAAAATTTACTATTCATCAAATTTTTCTCTAAAAAATATCAAATCAAACACCTATTTTTTATTTTTTATATTATTTTAAAAATCAATTTTACATTCAAAAATCACATTAACACCTATTACATTATAACTATTCAAATCATAATTTAAAATCCAAACCCCAAACAAATACACCCTTAGTGTAATTTGCTTTGCCGACCTAGTTTGCAGGCTATTAGGTTCAGTCAGGAATTTATCCAGAGCGCATTCGAAAAATAACGGTGGTGAATTTCCACACCATCAATGAAAAAAGAAAGAAAAGTTAAGCAAGCATATTTATAACCTTTACGTATATTTCATCTCCCTCGGCGTTTAGGATGTCTTTCCAGACTTCGTTTAGTTCGCTGTTTTCAGCCACTGCAAATTGGAAAGATGACGGTGTGAGACACGATGGAGTATGAAATTCATTAGGAATTAATATGGAAATCAAGACCTTGAGCAGTCACGAGGCTCATTACTTCCTCGGCTGCAATGTACGTGAGAGATGGTCTGAACCGTGTGATCTGCATAGACAAGTCGAAGGGAAACCGATGCGCAAGAAAATGTAAGAAGCCGGGACATATGGATATGTATGAACAAATATATAATTCATTAATGACGACAAGAAGGTCTGTTTGCAAGACATTTTTTAAACTTTTGATCCTATTCATCTCCAGTAACTTTTTAAAAAACAAACGCATCAAATACTAATCTTTTACTATTTCAAAATTTTTTGTTACCTGTTTCCCCAATTTTGAATCCACAATTTCGGCAACAAGGTTTTGCACCTACAAGTAATCGAAGAAAGTTACTCAAACCTAAGGAAATATATATATATATGCATAACCAAGAAGTAATGAGCAAAAGATTGAGCTCCTTCGACTGGCGAAGAGATTAAAATTCAACCATCAAAATAGTTCAAGAAGGCGCACCTTTATTCCAAGTTTACCGCAAATATTTTCAACAAGGAGGAGTGAATACGCGGAGTTTTTATCCGCTCTCGATGGATCTAAACCAAAAAAACACTAAAATACATGAAAAGTGATTTTTCAAACGTAAATTAAGCCTAAGGCAAATTGATTCTACCTCCAACTTGCCACTCTTTAGCAGAAACTACAGCAACTGAAAATGGGAAATCTTTGCCTTTCTTGAAGGACCGTTGAATGTTAATAATGGTTTCCTTCAATGTTTCATAGTCCATAGAATTTCCGACCTATGAAAAACACAAGCTGAGAAACTCATTTGTCGGCAAACAAGAAAAGCACAAGAAAACACAAAGACTGCACTTTTACCCTATGCGACACGGATATGTTTTTCAGCTTTCCTTGACCAGCACGCTCGCATGCTTTTCGTCTTTCATCCAACGAAACCTCCGACAATATTTCCTGCACTTATACATAACAATTAAACATAATTCAGTTAATTTGGGGATGCGCGTATATTTAGCAGTGACAAATTTCGGCAAAAATTTTACCAACACACTGCCAGGTCCAAGATAGTTGTCGTATTCTTCAATCATTTGTACGACATCGGGGCGCCATCCCACCACTAGTACATACTCTTTCGGTCCAAGGTTCCAATCGGATGCCTGTGTGCAGAAAATTGACAAATATCAGGACCATCATAAACATCAGTTGGAAGATACATATGTATACCTTTGAGCGCGATCTTTGTGGTCTTCTGACAATACTTTCCAGCCTTTTTGTAACATCGCGAGCTCTATTCAGGGGAGATTCGCTGTTTTTCGTAGCAGTTTCCGAGTTACTGATTATGCTAATACATTCTTTGGCGTCTTGTGGATATGAGAGCTGCGGTTTCTTCTTCCCATGCACAGGCGAAATGAATAACACCTGCAAGTGAAATGAATTGCAAACATTGGCGATCGAAAGAGGGATTGCTGACGACAACTCGGTTCTGTACCTTGTCAGTTTCTTTCAGAACTTCATTGTCTTTTGGGTGAAAATAAATCTGTCCACCTCGATAAAGACCACATACAACGGCCTGAAAGTAATGAAACCAAGAATTAACTTGCAAAACAGCCAGTTTAGCGTATCATCAATGCATCAAAGAAAATTGTAATGGTTTATGGTTTTACCTCTTGAAACCCGCGTCTCAATTGCCTGTAAGTCAGTCCTTCTAAATGAGGAAAATTGCATAGATTGAATACATTTTCTGACATTCAAGATATCCATTACTACACAAAATTATATCAGACCAAATAAGTTTTTGATAAAACTAAAGAAGTGGACATACTTCGATAATTGAGCAAGTGTTTGTATATCTTTATAAGTCCTTTCTGCCGGGAGCACTGAACAAATAACTTAGACGTAACATTCTCCACAGGTTCCACTTTCAAGCCGGAGATGGACTTCAAAAGCTCGCTTGTATTTGGACTAGAAACCTTACCACAAAAATAGAATAAAGCTTGCGCATTGTAATACAAGAACAAAAAAGATCAAGAAACTACCTCGACTACAGTAGGCACAGAGCCCATCAGAGCAAGGGGTTGAAGAGCAAGTACAGATAGAAATGCATCGGAGTCGACTTCATACCTGAATGAATAAAATAGCTAATAAATTGCGGCATCTTATGCATTGCATCATAGTCTATTTCACTTTATTATTTATGTATACATTATCCACAAAAAACAAGAAACATGAATAGCATAATTGCAAATAACAAGGAAATCACGATCTAATACGCACCTATCTTCCTTGGTTGGTAATATGATTATAGCGCGTGCTTTATTGGCTGCGGCTCTCTCGAAGGATTTTGTTAAACTTAGACTACAACTGCAAGAGGGGAGTTTAGGTTTGTGATAAAGGTATAGAAATCCATAAACATAAATTTACGTCTGTTGTTGCATATTTCAAACCACATTCGTGAAACTGAAGGAATGTCAAATATGATTTACAGATCTTTGGCCTACAGTATAGCCATATGCACAAATGTGCATACTTGGATGTACGAGTTCCAATTCATATAACCATTCCTAAGCATAAGCATAATATTACTTCGGTTAATGGAATATACCTTTTTGTTAAAATATCAATATGATAGAGATCTTTGGCCATGTTGTCCGCTACTCTGTCCATCTGCTTCCTTGGAAGGTCAGACAAAAGAAGAATACGTTGTTTTCTGCAAGCACGCATTTAAATACAGTAAGCACAGTACTGTCTCGAAACCATTTCCAAGATTTGATAAATCACAGAGAGCAGCAACCACCTAGCAGTAGCAGAGCCCAAGCGAATGGCAAATTCGTGATACTTGTTCAGCTGCTTCAATATAAAGCTGAGACGACTATTAACCCCACAAATAATTATATGATCTGCCTCTAAAACTTGCATTTGTGCCCCTTCTCTGATCCTGTGCATATTGTTCTATCGAAATGCTTATGAGGAGTATGAATGTATGATCCTGTTGAACTAGCAAAGCGTAAATGTTTTTTTCTAAAGAAATTACCCTCAATTGTTCAGTCATCGTGCTCAACAGCCGGGAATAGAATAGTATGCCCCATATTGCAAGAACAAAGCCAATCACACGTTCAATTCGAGTCCGTTGCTGTGGTTGTAGTCAGACAATGGTATTTTGCCGTAGACATTACTATGTTAATTCATCATCTAGCAATAAACGAGCTAGATTGTATGTAATGGTGACCAGATTGAGAAAGATGTTATCGTACTTTGAGATGAGTAGATGATGAACACAGGCAAGCCCAAGCCTCCCAAAAGCAATCCTCGAGAGAGTGGGTGCTACCCCTGTATTTATCCTTATTAATCATTACGCATTAAATGATAAGACAGGGGGGAGGTAATGTACATTTTGTATTAGATAATATGATTTGACGACAACCAAGGTTAAAAGGATTGGAAACAGAAGATTGCCTGTGGAACAAACATTCATAACCTAAGATTGTTAGCATTGTTTTATGAATGTATGGAGAAACTTAACCTGAACTTAAAGAAGAGGAAGCCTCCAATAATGACAAATGAGAAGCATGCAGCGAGGAGCACGATAAATATCCTGAAAACCCACATTGTGATTTTGTAAGTTATATATAAAGCATAAAGTAAATTAAAGAAATCGAACAACCAGAGATTAGCAGTATACACTTTTCAAGAAACAAAAAAGCATAACCAAGTGACAGTACACAAAATTAATTGAAAACAGTGTAAGTGAGAAATGAATTTTGTTACACTTACATGGCAACATTTCTCTCGAGTTGCGTGTTGAACAAATAAGCTAGTCGAGCAAAATTCCATTTGATGTCTTGCAATGAAGGAAGAGAAACATCCAAATGGAGTGGCGCCGGCTTACTAAGGGAATTAGACATACAACCAAAGGGTGAATTTGAAGCTGTAATTGTTCGAATTGCATAGGTGACTGCTTCATGGAGTGCTTTCATCACTGTATCTTCACTATTTGGAAGTATTGATCTAAAACATGACGAAAGGGATGCCATCATGAATTTAGCTCCACAAACCTGTGCAGCCTATAATTCTAATCCGTCATTAGTTGCACAGATACTTTCTAGCAATTATGGAGGAAAAAAGTGGAATTCTACATCACATTGAAAAAACTACAGGGTCCGGTAACCAAACATGAGCTTATTTCACAAACTTTTAAAGCAAGACAAAGACCCAATCATTGAGTGAATAACAATGAAAAAAAATTATTTGAAAGCACAATAATAATTATTTATGGCTCTGTTTAATATATTTCTAAATTACTTCTGGCATTGCTCAATAGTACTTTTTTTTAAAAAAAGATCATATCAAATACCTATGTATTAGTGTTTTTAATATACACAATTCTTCAAAAATATTACCCAAAAAATACAATGTATAATATACAATATATATATATATACATAATAATAAAAGTCAACATAAACATATAGAATATCATTCCCTGTAATACTTTCAAGATTTCCCATACCTTACAACAAAAGCACCTCTAAAACTATGGACACTAATTGATTGGGGTTTTCTACAAGATTTTTACTATTCATGAAAATTTCTCCTAACAATATCAAATCAAACACACTATTTTTTATCTTAAATGTTACAATGAAAACCTATTTTAGATACAAAACATCATATTCAACACCTATTTACATCAAATCAAATACCTATTTTATATTCACTTTTTACTATTCCAAAAATCCAAATTCTAAAATACTTCCACAACATATATAAACAGAACATAATTATTTAAGCCATGGTACAAGGGATCACATTGAAGAAACCTATGCTTTGTTCCTTTTGTGTTTTCAACACCCTTTTTGCTACACTCGAAGTAGAAATCCCACCAAAGTACATAATATACAACACTAAACCTTATACAAAAGGTCGCATCCGACAAGCATTTTCAAAACACCCACAACATCCCAAAGGACAAGTAAACACAATAATCTAACTAAACCAAGTAAAAATTGATTGTCTACTCCAAGCACACCCATTTAACAAAAATGTAGGTGAAGCCCACAGATATCTCTCTGAATAATATATTTATTCAATCTTTCAAAAACACGAACATTATGTGAATGCTAACTAACATACCAAACCCATTCTAATTGTTCTACACAACTAAAAACTAAAAAATTCAGTGATGACACCAATTATTGAAATACATGTACCTTAAAACCATTGCATGAATCAATCTCCGTCGGGTTACAATTCAGCTTGCTCAAACTATTAACTCTCATTCGACGGTCCAACTTCCATGAGATTCTCGTACTTGCGTTCCATTTTTCTGGCAAAGTTAGCAGATCCAAAATTTGAATAAAACATGATAGATTAATAAATGAATACTCAGTGAGTGAATTAAGTAGGTATTGTGGTGGAGGCAATCATAAGTTGTAATAATGCCTTAATGTTTGTTATTCTTGGCGTATAAAGTTACTGTGTCACCTAACGGAAACTTGTAGTTCGATGCAAACCAAACTCACCTGTATTGTTTATTAACAAATTATCTACAAGAATGATCGAAACAGGGATCCATCCATGGGGAAGTAGCCTTGACTTTCTGAAAACCATTACAACATTGTCAGCTTGGAAAGATTTATACAGCCTCAGAATCTCCCTATCGTTAACACTTACAAATGAGGTGAGTGCACCTAAAAGTATTGTTACTAAGGATTATAAACCATTGATCTTTTTCTTGTAAGTTTAGAGCAAAAATAAAATTGTAAATGAACTCATCAGGTGTCGGGACATCACCTGACTGCAAAGAAGACAAAAGCAAGACACCTAAAGTTATGATCACCATTGTCATAAAAAAAAAAAAGTTACGATTGCCATGGGAAAAAAAAAATTGTGGTTCTTAATGTTTTCGAAATCATTTTCACTATTAACTCTACAGTAACATAAATTTCCCTCTAAATAATATTACATCAAAAAACTATTTCCCATTTAAACTTTTATAATAACACTTTGGAACTTTTGACACTATTCATCAACAATGACTTTTTTTTAAAAAAAAAAAAAAAATCTCAAAAATATTTTCTTTACTCAACAAAACATTGTATCAAATACAGAACTTTTTACTATTACCAATTTTTTTTCAAAACTTTTATCTAAACCGAGCCCAACACGCCTGACAACACAAACAATTTCATTTAACAAAGTTATGATACTCTATTGAGCCAACATACCATCTGAAATTCAATTCCCGAATCTTCATTAATTTTCAAATCTTCAAACAAGTGATAATTATCGCCAATACAATTCCACACTCGGAATTCTCAGTAGTAAAACAGAAATATAGTGTGGGAATACACATATACAGGCTAAAACAATTAAAAACAGACCCGAAATTGGTTAAGACATTTTCACAAACATAATATATGCATTCTCTTCACACTGGCAATTTATCGACAAAAAGGCCATTGTTGATCAACGCAAAGTTCGAAAGTTGCTCAATTGTCGAATTTCAGATACAGAATTCACCTCTTATAATAAATCCAACTCGATTCTGAACCTGGGGATGAAATCCACGGCCTCAAGGCGTGCAATTGCAGCATCTCCTCACTGTTCCTTTGTTCGTTGGAGGTGGATTTCCTTTCGTATATATCACATCAAACATAGAAATGGAAGAAAATGAAAGTGGGGCAATTTGTGTGTATCGAAATGAAATGAGCAAACGCACCCACCCAGACAAACGCATGCCTCAGAAGCCATAGGAAAGTGGAGGGACCCCTGAAAACACAAGATTGGTCTCTCGAACATAATCGATAAGCGACATTGTTGTCATCGTCGTTGTACAACACGATTTGGATGTTTTGATAGATGAGATGGGATTAATTGGAATCGAAAGGAATCTAGTAGGAGCAGAGCAGGTCTGGTGATGGGTTCATTGGTTGCCGCCTGAACTGCACATCACATTCACATGGGGTTTGGGCTGCTCTCCCTCTCCTCTCCTCTCCTTCCCTGTGTAGTTTGTTGATGGCAAAATGCAGTTGGACTTGCTCAATGGTGATTTTTATATTTTATTTTTAATGATAGTTGTAAATATAATAATTCAAAAATAAAATTAAATAATTGTTAACGAGACAATACCATTTTAGGCTAATTTTTTTTTTAGGGGATAAATATATAGATAATATAAAAATAATAAACGTATCTAATTTGGAAGAACAAAACCCAAATCTTCACATAAAAATAAATAAAATACTATATAATTTCAATTTACATAATATAGATCTAATTAGTTGACATATGCTAACAATTGGAGATAGTCCCTCCGTTCCATTTAAATTACTTAGATACAGGGTATTAGATAATTAATAAATAATTTAGAAATATATTAATAAAAATAATTATAATTTAATAAAAGTAATTATAAATTATATTTCTAAAAAAAAAAAAAAGAAAAAATTAAATGAAGGAGTATTTTTTACTCCTTTCATCCCAAGACCGATGTGCTTTTTTAAATTTTTGTAGTAAATTGTAAAATAATAGCATTTTATTAGTTATTTGAGTGTATAGATAATTTTTATATTTTTACCTTCTATATTTTATGTATTTATATAATGGTATATCTATAATTTAGATAAAAATTAAAAATATTTTAATATTATAATACATTTTTTTTACTATAACAATTAAAAAGATAAATATTTTTGATTAAAATAAATTCAACTAAAAAAGAGAGTATGTTGTGATGCTTGTGTTCAAGTGTTGATTGTGATAAATTAGTCGAAATATAATAAATAGACTGACAATATAAACTTTTAACTAACATAATATTTACATGTTTTAAATAAAATAATATCTTGTGATGTGTACAATTTGTTGAGATTAACCTATATCGTGAGCTATTTATTTTAGTAAAGCATTATATTGAATTATAAAATTTAGTATTTATGGTTTGGTGGTGCTAGTTCGAGAAAATCAACTCACATTGTCTGTTCATAATTAGAGCGTTGTGGTGTATAAAAATATGTTATATTACTAATATTAATTGTTGCATGTATTGTACTGAGACTATAATATTATATATTGTCCGTCAACACAGTAACTGCTGCCTGCAAGAAGATAACGATTCAACTTACCATTTTGGCTTTTGGATTTATCAAGAAACATTTCTATATAAAAATTTAGCATACACAAACCTATACATACATATACATATACATGTATAGATACTTTTATCTCTTTGCAATGTCATCCTTCTGAACGGTGAAATCCCACACGTCTCCATACTTCTCGTTGAATTCCCATTTATCCATCGTGTTATAATCCGCGATCAACTTGTCGCGAGCCCCTCGCTCCATGTTGTATATTTCCGGCTCAAAGTTGTGCGGCTCGCTCGGCTTGTTCATCTCAATCGCACAGAAAATCACCGTAAACACAGCTGCGCCGATGTACAAATACTCTCCCTGCACAGACAATCACGAAAAAAAAAAAAAAAAAGCGATAATTCTTAACATACAATGGTCGAAGATAGGTACAAGGTTTAAGGATTGTAATAATCTTCACTACATTACCGGCGCATTGAAATACATCCCGGCCGCAATTGCAGGGGGGAATAGCCATGACATGACACCTAAGCACAACGATTAATTTTACTAAGATAAAATACTACCTCCGTCCGGCTCTAAGGGTTTCATTTACTTTTTGCGTGTTGATTTTTTAATATTAATTATTATATCAAAATATAGTACAAATTAAGAAAAAATTGCAAAAAATACTTTAATTAGTGTCTTATAATACTAATAGAATGACATTTATACAAAAAATTATACAAGATATTTTTAATGTTAAGTAAAACGATGCAAAAGGTAAATGTGACCCTTAGAGGCGGACGAAGAGAAAAATAAGTGTCACTTGTCTATGGAAAATTACAATAACTTTTTACCCTGAAATCCTGTGGGAGGTCCGACTGCCCAGTAGTCTTTAGAAACCAATTCCCAAAACGACGCTGCAAATGAAATTGATGTTGATTATCTCTGATCAAATGCAATCGGAATTTTTGTGTCAAGATCAATGAATAAAAACATGAAGAAACTATGGACAGCAAGTTTCATTACTATAGAGAGCATAACCCCCGACATATCTTATGTAGAAAATACTCGAATCGAACTGATTTTTTTTTTTTTTTTTTTTTTTTTTTTTTTTTCTGATTTCAGCACAATATAAGAGATATTAAACTAGGCTATTAACGTATATGGACAAATCATCCTAGACGAAACCTATGATTTTAAAGTCACGAGTCCACCTCTACACCAGACTATCCCTTACTTTTAGTTGCCTAAACAATGGTTTGGTAACCAAACGCACCCTTACTTACTTATTGAGTTGTAAGTTGGGTTGGGAGTGATTTATTTAATTAATATTTAATTCATGATGTAATATATATATAATTAAAGAAAATTGAAAAGATGTGTATTTAATAAAATATATAAAATACAATGATATAGGGATCCGGGGTTCCAACTTAAAACCAATTGGCTGTAAGTGGAGTAGCCCTTCACCCCTTGTAAGGTAAGAGAATCCCAACATTACATCCAATGTAGGATACTTAACAGTAAGGAATAAAATTTTATATAATTACAATAAATAGAGAGTTTTGAATGAATATAAATATATTTGTTTACTGAAGAAAAAGATAAGAAAAAAATAAAAATTGAATGAATATAAATATATTTGTTTATTGAGTTGAAAAAGAAATATAAAATTTGGAATGAATTTTAAATGGATCTCATATGATGTAATATTTTTAAAAGAAAATTGAGAACATAGTGCTAAACGGGTTCGGGAAGCCAACCAAACAGACCATAAGTTAGTTAAAGAGTAATTAATGTTGTGGAAATAGGATCTATCTTCGACTCCGCTATTTACCACATTGAATTAATCTTTTCGTGGCTAATTTTCTAACACCAATTACCCCAAAAAAAAACTAAGACGCTCTGTGATCACAACACTATTTTTCGATTGCAATTCTCAAAAAAAATAATTATAAGTAAAATAAACTGTTTTTCATAAAAATCAAAAAGTAAAAAAACCTTCAAATACTTATTAAAAAAATTAAATATTCAACTTAAAATAATATATTTTTATATTTTTGCAACAATTTCTAGTACCATATATAAAAAATTAATTCATCTAAAAATTCATCTCAAAATGCTGCATGAACAGAACCTCACGCGTGAACAGAACCTCATGCTACACAATTTATGCTATCCAGTTAACTTATCGATCATGTAGCTGCAAAACCTCCTCGAATCAGTTCTTACTTTGTATAACAATGTTGTTTATTCGGATTGCTCAAATATCCTAACATCCATACACTTAGAAAATTTTCTGAGGGTAAGAAAGATCCTATCGATGAGAAACTAGCACAGATAATCCTAAAGCTTCTAGCAGAACACAGAACACAAAACTCAATGTATACATACTTCAATATTAAAATTGACTTTTCCATACCTTTATCGTCGCTTTCGAAGAAGGTATGATGCCCGTCGTAAATCCCGTACACAAAATCCTCCTAAAAAAAAAAACCCTAGAATTTTGAAATCGCCGAGAGAGTAAAAATTCAGCTGAAATTGAGAAAGGAAAATACCGCATCGATTCCATTGGTCGCCCAAACGTCCCTCGGATCTTCGTTAAGGTCAGGTTCTATCTCCGTCAGCCCCGCCGACAGCTTCGTCGGATTACGTCGGCCGAAATGTACTCCGATTCTCGGGGAAGTCGAGTGCCGGATTCTCGCGGTGAAGCTCCTTCTCTTGGTTTGGTGCAGTTCAGAAGATTTGTCGTGGGAGAAGCTTTTGGGGATTGAATTTGTTTGGAGAACTGCGATTGTGGATGATGAGCCCGCCATTATTGGTTCGTTCAACGTGGGGTTGATTTTCGTTATTTATCCGAACGGGGCGACGATGATTGAGCTACTGAGGTGTGTTTTTTGTGTGTGTGACCGTCCAATTATATTTCGCCACGTGTCTCGTGCAATTGGGCTGTTACTTTCGTTACGTGCTTTCGCGGCCTGTATGAATTGAGTGATGAAGAACCGTTTCGTGTCTTATCCTTTTAAGGACCAAACTGTAATTTTCTTGAATTTGTAGGATATTTTTATTTAATATTCAGTCCTATGGTTTAGTTTGTAAATTATAATTAAAATGGTAAAAGTGAATAAAATAATAATAATAAAATAAACATAAGAGAAGGAAAGTTGCATAGATTCTAAAATATCTCAATTAAAAATAATTGAAAAAATATATATATATATGTATAAGAAATGTATCTATGCGTACGTATACATTCATGTGTACATTTGAGTATACGTAGATATATACATGTATATACAAATATGTAGAAAAATAATTTTTTTATAATGTGACACCATAATTTTTTTATAGTGTGATTTAATACTCACTTCAAAAGTTCACTATAATTTTTTTATAGTGTGATTTTTTTATAGTGTGATTTAATAGGCATTTAAAAAATAGATGTCACATACTCACAGTTTATATATATATATATATATATATGAGGATGATTACTGTACAAGTAAACCATGATTTATTACAGCCAGAGCATATAAAATAAGAAGACAAAACATCTTTATTTAATGCAATACATATATGTTGAATAAAATATATACAGTATATAAATATATTTATTGTGCTGAAATAATTGGTAGATTATAATATGTGAGACTCTATCATGACCGTCTGGTAGTTCATTTGTTGCATTTGCTTGTAATTATTTAATGTATTATTAGCACTATGCTGAAATATTGATTATTTTGACAAATGTCATACAATTTCATTGAGAGAACAAAGTATAGTAAGCATATGCATCTCGTGTATTTTTAAAAACAATAAAAACAACCAATCAGATTTTTTTATTCCAACATAGTTTCAGAACCAATCAACGACCAAAAGGAGATATCATAAGACCACGAGATGGCACCAAGTGAATTAAATTTCACGGAGCATAAGAGGCGCGCCATGTTGCGGCATAAGAGAGAAAGCGGCTAACGGCGCGTGAATGTACTCCGGCGAAAGATCCCAAGTAAACGCATTGAGAGCTTGAGCCAAGAACACCTTAGCTTCGATCAACAAGAAGTTCATTCCCAAACAAATTCTCGGACCCCAACCAAAGGGCATGAACGCGGCTTGTCCATTTGCCGCTTTCATGACACCTTCCGAGAACCTCATCGGGTTGAAGATATCTGCATCGGGTCCCCAAATATTTTTGTCCCGATGAAGAAAAATCAGCGGAAGCTGTAATAAAACCCCCTTGGGAAATACGTACTTCCCGATTTGCGCATCTTCCCCCACCACTCTCGACAGCTCAAACACCGGCGGGTAGAACCTCAACACCTCGTTTAATATCATGCCGACCTGCATGCGTAGAATGCCAAAAGGCGATGTACTTTAGCTCAATACGGACTATTACAAAGTTTTAAGAATAAACTCGCGAACACATATATTAAGGCTCAATAAACTTTAATTTTACATTCAAAATACTATATCAATACATATTTATATCACAACAAACAACTATTTCATTTCAGAATTTTACTATTAAAAACTCAAATGCAAAGCCAAAACCCCGCCAACAAGTACACACGTAAATTTTTTTTGGAGTTTTGAGGTTTTAGAAAATTTAAGATAAAAAGTTAAGCATTTGATATGATATTTGGTGAGAAATAATATATATTTGATACGATATTTTTTAAAAAAATATACTGTAGATGAATAGTGTAAAAAATTCTAAAAATATCTATATAAACAGAGTCTAATTCTTCTTACAAGTTTGAGCTTGCTCAAATCATCCGACTCGAGCTTGCTCCGGCCGGAGAGGACGGTTTGGACCTCTTCTCGGGCGCGAGTTTGCCATTCGGGGTAGATGGCGAGGCTAATCATAGACCAGACAAGCAAATTGGCGGAGGTCTCGAATCCGGCAAATGAGAAGACCTTGCAATTACCAGCAGCGTCGTTGATGATTCCTTCTTCATCGAGTTCTTTTGCTCTCTTCTCGTCGTATAGATCATCTATGAATATGTCGATTAAATCTTGCTTATCCTTTAATCCGGCCCGTCTCTTTTTTAGCCTCTCAACGATCATCGTTCTAAATATACTAAATAGTTCTGTTTCCATCTTCTCCCCCTTTTTCACCATCGGCGTAGGCAACAATCTAATGTTTCAAGCGTTAGACACAATATTAGTCGAGAAGGGCTAATGTTCTACGAAGGAATCGAAAAAAATTTGAATCAATTATTGTTTTCATTCGGTTTCTCTCGCATAAAAACTACTCCCTCCGTCCCTGTTCCGGATAAATTCTCCGGGTTACTGTAGATACGAAAATTTAGGATAAGTATAATTAGTAGTAAGAAAATTATAAATTATGAAATTTAAAATGTGAATAAAATGTATAATTATATTTTCAAAAAAATGAAAGGACAAATTATGTGAGACGGACGAAAATAGAAAATATGGATAATTTATGTGGGATGGAGGGAGTACTACTTTAAAGTATATTTATGAATTTCGATCATGGCAAAAACTTGTAGCTTAAAGAAAAATCTCACTCTTTCCCGGGGAGATCGAGGGATTTGACGGAGATGTTCTTGTTCGCCATATGCGATAGCTCAAGAAGCGAGAAGAAACACGTTTGCATATCTTTGTCGAAGGGACGGCTATACAATGCTTTGGAGATCGATGAAGCTGTGAAGATCTTCATGTCCTTGAACACGTCCACCACACCCGACCCATTGCTTAGTTTCGATCGCCATTTATCAAAAGCGGTCTCGGCATGCGCCACAAAAATTGGGCACATATTCTACGGAAAAATAAGTACCTTAGTCCAATAATGAAGCAAGTTCAATACATAAATACGAGAACCGTATGTAAATTTATCGAATCATTTTTACTAAAATGCCGATGAATTATGCAATACGATTTACATACAATATTTAATGTATTTATGTCAGCACACGGTTAATATGTATGTAATTTATACGATAATTTACAAACAAACAATGGAACGACCTTAAGCTTATCCATGTGAAAGCCCGGATTCATCTTCGCTCTATGCATCGCCCATTTTTCCTCCTCGAACTCAATTAGCCCGCCACGGACAAGAAGCTTGATCATTTTGTTCGAAACCTTGAAGTTCTTGTTGAAGACGACGTGCCTCAACATAATCTCCCTCATCGATTGGGGATCGGTCACATATATCCGTGGCCTCGGCCCCATCCACGTGAACGAGTTCTTACCTATCACATAAAAGGCATCCATGCTTCAACCATGATCGATAAACATATTCGATACTTTTTCTTTTTTCATAAAAAACTTTTCTATCATAGTTCTTCTACGCTAAATGACCATCTTACGTGCAATGTGGATTTACGCCATGCGAACCTTGCATGCGGACAATTTTTTACAAAGGATACGGGATCTCCCGCTCTGGTATTATGTTAAATGAACATTTCATTCAAGACTTTTTTTTCATTTTTTTTCTTATGAAAGATACGATAATAAAATATGGCTTGTCAAATTTGTGTCGAAAAAAAACCAAATCTCGTAGAAAAATGCATTATTAATTATACACTACCTCCATCCACTTTGAAACTTTATATTTACTTTTTTTGTATGTTAATCTCTAAATATTAATTATTATATCAAAAGATAATACAAATCAAGATAAAAAAAATATATATATAAAAATATTTTTATTAGTGTCTTGTGATACAAATATAATGACACTTGTATAAAAAATTAGACAAATATAATGATATTATAAAATGTGTTTGTTTGGAAGATTTGTAAAGATTTAAACTATTCACCCAATTTTTTCCCTCCAAAAACATCAAATCAAACACTTATTTTTCGTTTTTTATACTATACTAAAAATCAATTTTTACATTCAAAACATCACATCGATACCTATTTATATCACATTATACAACTATTTCAATTCAAATTTTTTACTATTCAAATTCCAACTAAAAATCCAAACCCCCAAACAAACACACCCTAGATGTTAAATACAATGATGTAAAAGGTAAATGTAAACTTATTAAATAGACAGAGTCAGTATTATATAATCTTCAAGTATTTTGTATATTGATGCGAACTATACCATACCGTATTGGTTTATGGTTTTTTGCACGTGAGGCATGACGCGAGGAATAATATCTTCATGAAGCCCGAGAGGCCGGGAAAGTACATCGGCGTACATCTCTTGAATCTCGGTGGTGTCGCCAAAGGGGGGCCGGTAGGGGTTCCCGTTGAAGCCTTGTTTTCGCAATATTTTTTCGATCCTTCGAGGCTCGAGCCAGAAAATGTCGAACACCTTCCATAGCCATACCAAGAACACTGTAAGAATCGAGATTGCTACAAATTGCCACATAATTGTTTTCGATATTTTTTAAGTCGAATTTGTGTGTATGTCCCTACTCTTCATATGTTCTATTTATATACTTACATATGTAGATATTTAAATTTATTCAATTATTGTGGATTTGTCCTATATATGTTACGTCTATATGTGGGCTTGGTTTGGAGTATTGAGAATTATTTTTTCTTTCACTCGTGTCCCTCGAGCTTCAAGTATTTTTATGTCGAAATTTGTCATCGTTGCTCTTAGAATATATATTGAAAAAAAAATTAATCTACAAATTATGTCGGTAGAATAAAGCAAACTAAATAAATTCTAGTATGTGACAAGATAAATCAAGAAAACATCGATTTTTAAACTCGTGATCTTGTAATCATAAGTTCACCTGCCAGAAGTTTGTATTTTATTTTTGCTATATCGTTGGGTGTGTTTGGTATTTTGAATTCTTTAAAGTAGTAAAAATAAAATTTTTAAAATGATATAAATAGTTTGATATTGCTCGAACTACATTGAAACATAAAAGATATATATTATATATATTTTTTAAAAAGACAAATTCAATGTAATATTTTAGATATAAAAATATATATTTGGTATGATACTTTTAAAATATAACAATAGGTGGGGTTGAAAAGAATGGCATTGTTTAAATACAAGTTTGTTTGTCCCACAAAAAAATTTAATGACACAATTTTATATATGTACAATATATATTTTATTTTTTTCATAAAAAATTAGTTTTCAATATAAAATATTATTTTTTATATTATTAACTTAACATTTTACATAAATATATTTTTTAAATTAAAATATTAAACAAACAAATTTAAGAACGAACCAGAATTTAGCTGAAGAGGGAGCTAATATTCAAAATAATAAAGTTTATTTAATTTATACATATAAAAATATATATAAAAAGATTATGCTAATTATTATATTGGTTAGAACTAATCATTGCTTAGTAAATTGCAATATCATATACATTTGTTGAATGTTTTTAAAAATATTGATAAATAATAACGTGTTTATATACTGTAGATATTTTTTTTTCATTATTATTTGAAATTGACAAGTAAAATATTTATTTGTTAAGAGAAATTTTTACTTTGAATAAAAAAACATTAAAATTATTTTATTTTCACAATTAAAAATTTATTTGATTTTAATTTTAATTTAAATATTATATTTAATTTTTTATTTAAATAATATTTTAATATAATATTTTTTATTTAAAATTATACATACTAAATAATAATATTAATAATTTTAATTTAAATTATATAATTTTTAATTTTTAATTTTTTTTTTTATCAATTTTAAATATACACATATTTAAAAAATATATATAATAATAAATAAGGAGGTGGGGTGGAGTGAGGGGGCTGCAGCCCCTTGCCCTACATTACATCCGTACTATGGTCATTGTAAAAATAATATCTTTATTTTTATAAAATTTCACGTCTTTATTATTATTAAAAAAAAAAAATCAATAACTAAATATGCCAAAATTTCACCCGAAAAATTTTAATATTGTAAGTTAGAAATTTTGGGAGAAAATAATGAAATTGTCTTTTTTATCATCAAAATAAAGAGTCTATATATAGCTAATACAAAACAGACTCGATAGACTGAAATCTAAGTAAATAAGATCAGATATAGACTTACTAAATTTAAAATTGAATATTTTGAACATTGTATAATAATATTTTTTGAGAAAATTAAAGTTGTATGGGCTCAAAGCAAGTAAGAATAAATGTCTCAATTACACAAATGAAAAAGTACACAATATCGTTCCACAATAGAACCTTAAAAACAATTTCCCATCACCTAATGTAGGCCGCGGTTTAAGTGCTATGTTGATAGGGGTGTCAAAAGTAAATCCGACCCGAAAAATTGAACTCGTTCGACCTGAAATTTTTCAGGTTTGGATTTGGATATTTCGGATTTGAAAAAAATCAAGTCGATCCGAATCCGAAATGAAAAAAATTCGTGTCGTGTTTTGGGTTGACCTGATAACCTGAAATATAAAAATCAGGTTAGATTTTGGGTTTCGTGTTTCGGGTTAACCTGAAATTTTTATTATTATTATTTTAATTTATAATATTTATATTATTTTATAAATAATATAAAAATAAAAATAAAAATGATATTTTTTAGGTCAATTTAATTTTTCTTAAAATTTTCGGGTTTGTTTCGTGTCGGGTTTGCATCCGGTTTGTTCGGGTTTCGGGTGATCTGAAACTAATTCAGGTCAATCTGAACCCGACCTGAAAAAATTCGTGTCGTGTTTGGGTCTAGGGTTTTAGGTCAGATTTCGGGTTCAGGTTGACAGTTTTTTTATTATCACCATGGCTCAACCCGACACGAATACGACCCAAAAATACGAATTGACACCCCTATATGCTGATTTGATTAAATTAGCACAAAATAATTATAAATTCGTTACAAAACAGATAATATAGTATATTAATTTGATGGAATTAGGATTCCGTCAGAAAGCAAATACTATATTTGTGTTATTATATACGTTTTCCGTCTAAATACAATAGTCTAGTTTATCTTTTTTGTCCGTATCAAAATAATAGTCTCATTTTCATAAATACTCATATCACTGTAAAATTATCTTATTTTTTCATTATTATTAAACAAATGTCACTACCTTTTACACTAATACACTTAAAAGGGCAGAAAAGTCTTTTATTCATACTTCTTACCAACTATCAATATAATATCAATATTTCTTAAATTTCGTGTACAACCCAATTAAGACTATAGTTTTGGGAAGGAGGAAATATTATTATATCATACTTTAACTTAAAATCTTTAAATATAAGTTATAAAATTTAAAAATAAATTATAAAAGTTTTATACAAAAATACAATTATATTAACATTATGTCATTTTAACTAATTTTAATGTTTAAAAGCATTTTTAATTAAAAAAAAAAAAACTGTTTTTATAATGATTTTCCAAATATAAAATTGAGATTTTTAGCACTTATTTTTTAAGTCAATTCAATCGGACCTAAAAACTATTTTCAGCTTGAGCTTGTGGCTCAAAATTTGAAATAATTATTTTAAAAAATATTAAAATTTTATCTCTTTGTAAAATTTAACATTAAACAATTATTTTATTTTAAAAATATAAAAAAAAATGATAATATGATAATCAATTTTTTTTTAAAATAATTATATACAATGAAATTTTAAGATTGTGTTTACTTCATTAATTTTGTGTTGTGTATTCAAATAGTACTTTAAAAAGATATTTTATAAAAATTAAATTTCTGACATCTTAAATTTTGTCTGTCACATTTAATTGAAATTTATCTTATGAAACCTAATTTGTAAAATTCAATAAAAATTTATTTAGAGCGAATTTAAAAAATAGTAAATACTAATTTTTACGTTATCCGAAAACTATTTATATATAATATTATTATTTAGGGAACGCATGCCTCGCGAGGGCATTAAATTATAAAATAAAATATTTTGTAATTTTCAAAATTATAATGCGGTTTTGTGCATGTCTTTTTCAAAAGTGAGTGCTCATTTGTCTATGGTGATGATTATTAAAACAATATGGCAATAACAATTTTCCACTATATTCTCAATTTTTTCTTCATATTTATGATTTTTTTTTTCTTTCTTACTTAGATATATACTCCCTCCGTCCCATGTAATATGAGTGTATTACCGTAGACACGAGAATTTAGGTAAAGTATAATTAGTAAGTAATTAAGAAGTGTATTAGTAAAAATAATTATTATTTAGTAAAAATTATTATAGATTAAGATTAAGATACGTAAATAGTTTAATTAAAATTAAGAAAATTATAAAATTTAAAAAAGGACAAGTTATATAAGACAGACAAAAATAAAAAATAGAGACAATTTATATGAAACGGAGGGAGTATAATTATTCTCTTTTTAAGTATATTTTATATGAATTACGTGTATATATATATATATTTGTATTATTTCAAATATTATTATATATAATTTTTTTTTTTTCGTCCGCTATATTTATACTTGTTTGATTGGATACAAAATTAAAATAATAATAATATTTTAATAAAAAATTAGTTAAAAAATAAAGTTCGGGTATTATAAAAAATTATTAAAAAATTAATAAAAAGCAGTTTAGTAAGTAGGAATAGTAGTAGCAACTTGGTTATTACTCTCTCATCCAAGATAATTATGTCACATTCTCATTTTTTGATAATTTTATTAACGTATACTTTAATAAATTTATAAATAGTTCATTTATTTTGAATAATTTTATTCACGTATACTTTAATAAATAATAACTAATTTGTCACTAATTTTTTTCACATATCCAATTATTTTTTTATTAACTATTTAATAAAATTTTCATGTTAGTCCTATTTTACTTTTTACAAATCTTATTTTTACATTAAAATAATACTCCTTCGTGGCTCTATCTATTTTAAAAATATATATTTATTTTTGATATAAAATTTAAAAAATAATAATATCTTAATTATAATAGGTATTTAAATAGTGAAAATACAATTTTTTGTTTAGTATAAAAATAACGGATGTGATTGTAAAATAAAAATATTTGTAAAAAAAAATTATATTTTATAACCACTAAAAAAAATAATTACTTTGTAATTAATAAAATAAAAATAAAAATATATATTTTGTAAGTAACAAAGAGAATATTACTCCCTCCGTCCCAAACACCCTGCAACATTTCTTTTTTGGTATGTCTCAAACACTATGCAATATTTTCAAAATAGGAAATAATTAATTATACATAATCTCTACCCCACACTTTATCCCCTCATATCATCCAAATAAAATAATAAAATATATATTTCTCTCTCCATCACATTACCTAATTTATAAATTATCCTACTTAATACTACTCACCTAAAAACTCGTGCCAAAAGCAAATGTTGTACCTTGTTTGGGATGAAGGGAGTATTTTAGTGTCCGTGTCTGGACAAATATGGCATAAAGAGTCTAAATGAAGAGTATTTGTTAAAATTGGGGTAATTAAATTGAGTGGATAATATATATATGACGGGGTTTGTTCATTTTATTTTATTTTTTATGAATGTATTTTTTATGTTAGATATGATGAATCATATTGGTAATATAAAAAGATAATATTTTGTATTAAATTATTAACTTTTTGTGAGTATATAAAATATATACTTCATCCGTCCCATGTAATATGGATGTATTACTATAGACACGAGAATTTAGGTAAAATATAATTAGTAAGTAATTAAGAAATGTATTAGTAAAAATTATTATTATTTAGTAAAAATAATTATAAATTAATATTAAGATAACTAAATAGTTTAATTAAAATTAAAAAAAAATTAAATTTTAAATTTTAAAATATGATTAAAGTATATAGTTAATTTTTCAAAAAAGAAAAGGACAAATTATGTAGGACGAACGAAAATAGAAAGTAGGAACAAATTATGTGGGACGAATGGAGTATTATATATTATTATATTAATATGCATATATATTATAAATTTTATAATATCCATAGGAAATCGTCCCCATAAAAGAAATTATGTGAAAAAATTGATGTGTTTTACTATTAAAAAGAAAAAGATTATACATGAATTTAACGGACAAACAGACTGACACAATTTTGATGGTCAAAATAATACTCTCTCCGTCCAATGTAATATGGGTGTATTACTGTAGACACGAAAATTTAGGTAAAGTATAATTAGTAAGTAATTAAGAAGTGTATTTAATAAAAATAATTATTATTTAGTAAAAATAATTATAGATTAAGATTAAGATAAATAAATAGTTTAATTAAAATTAAGAAAATTATAAAATTTAAAATTTAAAATGCAATTAAAGTGCATAATTATATTTTCAAAAATAGAAAAAACAAGTTATGTAGAACGGATAAAAATAGAAAATAGGGATAAATTTTGTAGGACGGATGGAGTATATCCGAGTATTTTTAAAATATTCTTATATATACTTTTAGTGACTTTTTTCAGCTTATTTTTATGCAATTTTTACTATTGTATAAGAAGATATATATTGTTTATACTCAATTCACTATTTAAATAATAAAAAGCATGACCAGTAAACAAATCTTTTTATTGTACCTAAATCTATCACATGATAATTTTCATTATATTTTATTAAATAATTTTATTTCAATACTTATTTAAATAAATACTTTTATACCTCTCACATCATATTTTTTATTATACTCCTTCACTCAAAAGTATTTATTCTTTTTATAGTTAAACTAATCTATATATTAAAATTAAAATACTTTTAATTTTTATAAAATTATTTATTTCCTTTATACTTGTAAGAGTAAAAATATCAATATCAATTTACATACTTTTACTAACCAATAAAATTCTATTATTTTTTAATATACAATAAAAAGAAAAAACAAATATATACTTTGAATTTGAGTGGAGCACGAGGAATATATATATATATATATAGTTATTTTAAATTGTCCCTTGATTATAAATTTATTATTCTATTATCTTTTTATTTTTTTCTTCCTACTATAGTGCCATACAAAATCAAAGAAGATGGTGTCGGATCAATGGTAATAAATTTGCATTCCCCAAAAAAATTGAAGTGTTGATTCTGCCACTGAACACAACCATGAGATTTCTAATACTTATATTGCATCGAAGTTTTATTAAAATTTCAATTACAACTTAGTACTTAAGCTTATTTTAAAGTGCAAATACAAATAGGCGGAACTTATTACACGCATAAATGTCAGATACAACAGACGAATATGTGCGTAGAAGTCTATAGCTTCTTGAGCAAAAGAGGAGCTCCAAACTGCGGGTGAACAGTGAAGGCGACACACGGGGCATGAACGTACGAAGGCGACGGGTCGAACGAGAATTCGCGAAGAAGCATAGCCAACATCACTTTCGATTCTATCAACGACAAGTTCATCCCGATGCAAATGCGAGGCCCCCAACCGAAAGGAAAGAACACATTCTCTCCGCCGGTCGCTTTCATCATTCCATCGGAGAATCTATCTGGCTTGAACTCGCCGGCATCTTCGCCCCAATATTTCGTGTTTCGATGATACATTAGTATTGGGAATGTGAGCAATGTGTCCTTTGGTATTTTGAACCCTTTGATCGAGATATCTTCGCCCACAAGCCTCGAGATTTCCATCCCCGGAGAATATAAACGCAACGCCTCATTGACAACATTTGTTATCTGTCGCAAAAATAGTGATTCGATCAAATGTTGATTAGGGGCATGGATCAGCTACTGATCTGGTCAAGTCAACATGGTGTTGGTGCTGATTTGATTGGATTAGCATGTACTATAGTGGTGATCAACATATATTTATAAATATTTCAGCATATTTATAATACAACATATATTATATTATAACTCAACATATGTTATCTTATAATATAACATATGTTAAGATATGTATAAACATATGTTTGTCGTCCATATGACATATGTTGACCCAATCAAATCATCACCATGCTGACTTGGCTGGATCAACATAAAATTTGTAGCTGTTAATTAGTACCCTATAGAAACATAACTAGGGTTGATTCGATTGTACGGAGTTGATTATAAGTACTAAAATGATACTACTTACGTATTTGAGCTTGGAAACATCGTCCGAAGTTATCTCTTTCTTGTCGCCCAACATTTGTAGAACCTCTTCCCGAGCGCGATCTTGACATTCATGGTGATGCGCCAACAAGACAAGGGACCATGTAAGAAGATTTGACGTTGTCTCGAAGCCCGCGAAGAAGAATATCCTTAACTCCGCGATGACTTCTTCCATAAGTCTTCCACGCTCTTTCTCCGAAAACTTCCCTTCGTATAACTCCTCCAAGAACACATCCAACAAGTCCTTGTACCCACTCTCGACATCCTCGGGCTTTCGATCTTTCAACCTTTTGTTGATCATAGTCGTAAATATCCCTCGGACATATTTGTCAATCGCATTGGCTCTTCGATTTGTTTTGGTCGGGAAGTACCTAATCGAGTCAAATCATATCTACATTCATTCATATCTATACATCTGACATATCGAAAAAAAAAAAGAAACTAGAGTCAAAGAATTAGGACACACTTTTCACCGGGAAATGACCATATTTTCGCGTGCAAGCTTGCAAGCTCCGCGAGCTCATCTAGCCGTCGAAAAGTTTCTTTGATCTCATCAGTGTAGGGACAATTGAACATCAATCTTGCCAAAACTCCGCTCGTCACGATTGCTGTATGAGGGCAAATATCGACTTCGGCACTACCTCCTCCCTTCGCCACTGATGCCCTCAACACCTTCATAGTTTCCTCGCCACATATTTGGATCCTCGGGACTATTGACTATAAAAATAAGTATATGTATACGTGTGATTTTGTATATAATCGAAAGCTACAATGTACACGCATAATTGAAACTTAGGGATCTCTATGTACCCATAGTTTGTTGAGCTTGAAGACGGGGTTGACCCGTGACCGTGATTTGCTCCATTGTTCGCCCTCGAATATAGCGAGCCCCGTCACCAACATTTGCAACGTCTTGTTGTTAGCGGTGAAGGGCTTTAGATAGACTTGGCGCTTGCTCAACACATCCCTCGCAATGTCGGGATCCATTATGAATACGCGCGGCCGAGGCCCCGCCCACGTGAAGCAGAAATCCCCTATAAAAGTCATCGTTTTATACATACTTTTGAAAGTTTTGACAGTATTAATCAACAATAGTATTTTAAAAAAATATCATATCAAATACTTAATTTTTAATTTTTGCTGGTTCGAATTTGTTCGAAAAGTCCAAAAACTACTATCTAATGAGACAAATATTTTCACATTATTAGGAATTTTGTTGTGATCCTTTTTTGTATATTTAGTCTTGACCCTCGTTAGTATTCAAACAAAGGAAATTATACTATCTTGGATCATAATTTTGTTATTATTTTAAACTGTAGTCTCAAATTTGTAATTTCTTTATTTACATATTTTTGTTAAATCTTTCTAAATATAATTTTGAAATACAATTCAAATAAAATAAAAAAAAAGAATATAATTTTAAAAGTTATGAAAATTATATCACTTAAAATAATCTTTATATAAACAAAAGCAAAGGAAGGCGTTGAAATTGAAATAGCATTTAATAGTTTTAATGTGTTTCTCGAAAAAAATATATTTTTTTTTTATTACAAAACATCACATCATAAATTATTCTAATATCAAACTCAAGTCAAAATTTTCTCAAATCTATCAAAAGAAACATACTTTTTTAAAAAAATTACATATTATATTTAATTTAATTTAAGAATTTTCATTTAAAATATTAACTCAAATATATTATTTCATTAAAAAAATTAAATTGAAAATAATACAAATAACTACTATCCAAACAAATTCTGTCCACACACTGAGTTGTGATCTTATGATAAAAACCATATCCTACTTTTGGCTTGTCTTTAATTCAAAAGTTATTCTCTTCAAGAAACGTAATATTAATTAATTATATATATTTTGTATATGTATATAATATTTTATGTTATACAAAATAATAGTATATTGAGTATATTTCATTAAAATAAAATCCTCAAAAAATCATACTCTTTCTGTCTCAAAAAAATATGTTTATTTGTACGAAATACAAAATTTTAAAAATATTAATATTATATTGATAGTTTGTAAAAAATATAAAGATTTTTTTTATCATTGTAAATATATTTTAATTTAAATGTAAAAGTAGTCTTATTTTGTGTAATAATAAATAAATAAATAAATATAGGTAATAATTATATAATCATATGATTATTTTTTAAAATAAAATATTATTTTGAAACAAACAAAAATAATAAAAAAGAATGGTTGAATTAGGACTAAAAAGGTATATTTTAAATATATTTCATTATATTTTAGAGTTCATTTGAACACCATGGCATTATTTCAATTTCGATTTTGACAGTTCTGATTAAAAAATTAAACGACTTCAATTCAAAATGTTTTTTTTTTTCAATGTTTTAATGTCATTTTATCTCGTTATATTCAAACATCTTACATTATTTTAACCAAAAATTCAAACTTCAAACATCCAAATTCAATCCAAATTGACAAAAAAAAAAAACACCTAGAACCCTCCACATTATATATATACACATATATGTATGTATAGCTTGTACCGTGTTGGTGTAAAGCTTGGTGGATGTTAGGCATGACACGTGGCACGATGTCGTCGACGATTCTGATGGGTTTCGAGAAGGCTTTCCGGTACATGCGCGCCGTGTCGTTGGAGTCTCCGACGAGGAACTTGTAAGAATTCCCTTTCATGCCCTGTGCCCGAAACATAGCCTCTATTTTCCTCGGCCTTCGCCACGCCCAGTCGAGAAATTGCCATAACCACACAGCCGCCGCCGTGACGGCGACCGCGGCGGCGCTTATGATCATTACTTCCAACATGTTTATATTTTAATTTAATTTTTTTATATATATTCTTGCTCGAGTTTTTGAATGAATTAGTGTCATCTCTATTTATAGAGGATGAAAAACATTAAAGTTGAGTCTATTGCTTTTTTTATAGGGTCCATTTGGTTTTGGCCCCAAACACAAAAAAATAAATAAATAAATAAACTCCGTTCACTTAAATTTATATCCATTTTTTTTAATTATCATTAAAAATTATTTTTATATTATTTTCTGAATTGTCATTAAAATATATTTTCATTTCTTTTAATATATATATATATATATAAAACTCCCTTCGTCCCGCACTAAATGGATCATTTGGGGTTTCTTTAATAGATTAAAAAATATTCTCTCTATTCCATATACCGTATCAGCTACACTATAGATATGGTATTTTAGAATGGATATAATTAAGAATGTATTAGTGAAAATAATTATCCTATAGATAATTGTAAATTAAGATTAAGATAACTAATTAGTTTAATTAAAATTAAAAAAAATAAATTAAAAAGTTTAAAAGGAAATTAAAGTGGTAATCATTTTTTAAAAAAAAATGACATGCGATGTGGGACGGACAAAAACGGCAACACGGACATGGTATGTAGGACGAATGGAGTAATAGATTTTTATATTTTTATCCTGGAAAAAATAATTATATATTTGTGATTTAATAAAAGTTAATGATATTTTGATATTAGTATATAATTATTTTTTACTAAAAAAGAAAAAAATACTTTGAAGTAGGATCAACGATAATATAGTAAAAAGAGTACTCTGAATTGAGATGAATAGAATATATATTTTTTTTTACTATAAAAGAAAATAATTTACTATTATTATTCACTTTTAAAAACATATGTACTAATCAAATAGACATAATTTTCGATGACAACTCGCATTATTTCTAATAAAAATATGGTATATTATTTAATTTTATAAAATGTTATATAAACAAATCAAATAAAAAAATACAATCTCAAATCAAAACCATACATATTTACACACACAATGTGTGTGTATTTTTTTTTGCAAAACACACATATTTCCTCATAAAAATTATATTACATGCATTTTTTATATACCTCAGATAAATATATATATATATATATATCTTGGATTTTTTTTATTTTTTATTTTTTTTGTCTAGTTTTGACACAAACAATGAAATTTTTTAAACAAAAATTATTTCTCTTATCCTATTTAATGTTATTTTTAGTATAAATCAATTTAAATAATATTCTCTTCTTCCTACATTTTTTTGACTATATTGCTCTTTGAATCCGTTTCACATCTCATGTTTCATTCATTTGGAAAAAAATTATATATTTTAATTATATTTTAAGTTTATTAATATTAATTTTCTTAATTTTAATTAGATTATTTAATTATATTAAATTTTAGTGTATAATTATTTGTATTGCAATGTAATTATTTATTAATGGGTAAACTGTTTTTTTAGTCACGTAACTGGACTCCCTTATCATTTTAGTCCCGTAATTGGAGTCTGTCGCAAACAAGTCCCATAAGTGAAAAATTTTCGCTGTTTTAGTCCTCCGGCGCCAGAGACGCCCGCGTGGCTCGCCGGAGGTGACGTGTCCGCCAGGTGTCGCTGACCTGGCGGCCACGTAGATTTTTTTATTTTTTTTTCATTTTTTAAAACTTATTTTTAATTTATTTTTAATTTTATTTGTATTTTTTTATTTGGTCCAATTTAAAAAAATAAAAAAAATGAAAAAATAAATAAATAAATCCACGTGTCCGCCAAGTGTCGCTGACCTGGCGAACACATCACCTCCGCCGAGCCATGCGGGCGTCTCCGGCGTCGGAGGACTAAAACAGCGAAAATTTTTCACTTATGGGACTAGTTTGCGACAAACTCCACTTACGGGACTAAAATGATAAAATTGTCTTGTTACGGGACTGAAAAAACAGTTTACCATTTACTAATTATATCTCTCTTAAAATCTCGTATCTACAATATAAATGACAACATATGTGGGACAAAATGAGTACTAAAATACTTCCCAATAAATATTAAGAGCACCACAAGTTTTATTAATGGGAATCAGAAAACATTTTTTCTTATATTTTATATAATACTAAAATTCAAAATGTATATTTAAAATATTACATAAATTTTTATTTATATCATATCAAATAATTATTTAAATATTTTTACTAATATATTTTTCAATCTTAATTTTCAGATAATACAAAGAATATATGTAATTAATATAAAACTTTAATGGATTTGGACCCTAAATAATGAAAAAATACAATTGTAAAATATCTCACACTTATTCATAATCATGATTAAGAAGAGACATACATTGGTAATACTTAACTACTGGAGCTTAGTCATGCACACCGTAGACCGCAGAAGAGTATCGAAATAGTATAAACAGTAAATAATTAAAAAATATATATTAATAAAAATAATTATATTATAATACAAATAATTATAATTTATTAGTGAATAAAAACAACAAGATAGACAAAAAATATTAGACAAATGGAATATTACTTTATAAAATATATATATATATATATATAAAGAAAATATTCAATAATACTCAATCCGTCTTATATCTATATATCCATTTGCCTTTTGTACGGAGTTTAAAATTATTAGTATTATATTGGGATAAAGTAGAAATAAAGATAAAAAGACTAAATTAACCTATTGTATGATATAAAGGTAATACATTTGTGTAATATATTATAAATTAGAGGGTATTTGTAATGTTAAGTAGGACGTATAATTACTATAAAAAATATATATATATATATATAGAAAAATATAATAAATAACTAAAATCCTTTTACCCAACAATATATATAAGAAAATTGAAGTATAAAATAAAATAAATATATATTCTTATATTCAAAATTATAAAATTATTATATGGATATATATATATTTATTAAAACTCTCGTCCAATATTTATTTTTATATTATTTTTTTAATATTATTTATATTATTATTATTATATTATTATTATTATTATTATTTTGGGTGCACGTTGCCTCGCGAGGGCGTTAAATTATGGACTAAAATATTTTGCAATATTCGAAATTAAAAATATTGTTCTGCATGTCTACTTGAAAATGAGTCTTGTTTTGTCTGTTGGTGATAACTAATCTGTAAGGCCAAAAACTAGGTTCTATGATACACAAGTTTTTAGAGTTTTAAAAAAATATTAAAATTATAAATAAAAAAATAAATATTTGATGTGAAATTTTATAACAAGAAAAATATATTTGATGTGTCTAGCAAAAGATGATATGATCGTGTGGGATGAACTTGTGATCGTGAGGTCATAGATTCAAATTTATACCTCCAAATTCACGTGGTTCACCTATATAGAAATAGATATTTTTTGAATGAATGATTTCATAACTCATAAGGCCAAATGTATGAATAATAATTAGCCTTGAATACAATTATTGTCATCCCACTACAAGAAAATATCATTTTTCTAACGAGATTTTTTCGTCTTTAAATTCATTTTTTCCGTTACTAATGATATTAGAGATGGAATTAATGATGGAATTGCGTTAACTACGTGATCTTTATGGACAGAATTCCATTACAAATATACTATTTTTTTTTGTAGTGTCCATTTTTTCTACAAATTTATGTTTATTCCATTGATGCTCCTTTTGAATCCTCACTTACACATTTTGGTTCGAGATTGAGCCACAAGTTCTCATGATTTTTCAAAGTTAATTCCTCGTCGAAATCCGAATTGATAATTTTAATGTCATCGGGTCATTTTGGGAATTTTTTAATTTAATAAAACTTCGAAGGAATTCGTGCTGAATTAGGCGGGGATTAGGATGTTGACTCGTGCTGATTTGATTAAGTCATACACTAACTTAAAACAATTAGCATTTCACCACGAGACAAACAATATTTGTTGCTACATAAATGTGTTGCGTGAGTTATTTATTATCTATGATGTATAATTTGTTTATTGTGCTTAATTCTAATATATTGTATTTTATAAAATTATATAATATGCTATCAAAATATGTTAGTATTAACATGTGATGTTGGATATGTATTGTCTTCAATTTAAATATATGTGAATTGGATCGAATCAGCAAGTTTGCATCGTACTTATTTGACATAATCAGCATAGTAACCAAAGCGATTGAGCTATAAGTGTATAAGCTGTTACAATTCAAAACATATGTATAAATATTTTAAAATTAATATTACTAAATATTTTAATTAAAATTTAAAAATATAAATTATAAATTTTCAAATGTAATTAAGTGTATAATTATATATTTTTTTTTTTAAAAAAAAGACAATTTATGTATGAGGGACAGATTTGAAAAAATAGACAAATTAAGTAGAATAGAGAAATAATACAATATATTTATATTTAACATTTATTAAAAATAAAAAGTACTATAAGAAATGAGGTATAAGTTGACGCTATGCTCCCAATTTTTTTTTCAAAATATTACATCATATGGGACTCACTCAAAATTCCTTCGAAAATTTCTATTTTTATATCTCTTCTTAATAACAAAATATGTTTATATAAATTCAAAACTTTCCATTTATTTATAAATTAATTTATATTAATCATAAATAAATATCTATATTATTTGTTTATTGTATTATATAAAATTTTATTCTCTATAAAATAATATCTATATGTATATATTTTATTAAAAATAATTATTAAAATAATTAAACACATTATTAATTTTTTTAATCTTATATATATTACTCCCTCGGGTCACATTTACCTTTTATCGTCATTGTACTTAATATTGAAAATATTCTTATATTTTTATAATTTTGTATACAAATGTCTTTGTATTGGTATTATAAGACACTAATGAAAGTATTTTTAAAATTTTTTATTAATTTGTACTACGTTTTGATATAATAATTAATATTCAAATATCAACACGCAAAAAGTAAATGTAACCCTTAGAGCCAGGACGGAGGTAGTACATCATAAATCAAATATTAATTATGATTTTTTTTTCCTTAGGGACGTGATGTCATGTCGTATTCAATTAGCGTGTTCTTTTAGAGTTAAGTTTCAATTTATTTTATATATCTGAAGCTACTACTGTTCGGATACACTTTGGATAAATCTTCGATCATATCTTATAGCTTGTAGATTATAAGACCAAATGGCATCAAAGATTTTTAAATTCATGACGTCACGGTCACAAGTTTACTCATCGCATTGCTATAGGTCACCTCTAACAGAGACGCCTAACTTTATTAGCATCATAACATGTAATGACGTCGATAAATTTAATCTTCGAACTAATAGTTTTGTCTAATAATAAAATTTTGTAATTGATGTACACGTTTGTTTGTTTAGTGAAATAATTTGGTATATTTTTTTTTTTTATGTAAGGTATAAGAATTGTGTAAGTAATATAAAAATAATAAATATGTGTGTAATATAATATTTTGGAGAAAATATATTTTTGAAGAATTGTATTTTTTTTTTAAAAGAAATTACACTCAGGAATTTTTATTTTTCAATGATATTTGACAATCAAGATACTTGAGTGAATATCTGTAAAATTATTTCGTAGAAGTCCATTGATAAACAATATTATAATTCAATTATGACCGATATATAATACTCTCTACATTCATTAAAATTAGTCATTTAGATTCGGCATGAAAATTAAGAAAAATGAATATTTTATTAAAAAAATAATAGATAGTTGAGGGTATTTTTGAAAATTTAATTAAAAAGTAAAGTAAAATGAATTAAATTAAATTTTTATTAATTGTCTCACTCCCACAATTAAGAGTGTGTTTGTTTGATATTTTTAATTTTATATATTTTTATTGTGAGATACAAATAATTGTTAAAGTATCATACAAAAATATGTTTCACTTCTTTTTATTAATTTTTATTGTTATATATATTTTGTATTATTTTAGAAAATCATATTCATATAACAGTTACTAAACAAACTTTAAGATTTTTAGTATTATTTATTTTAGCTATTTTTATACTATATATACATATATTTTGTTTAAAATAAAAATTGGCAAAAAAATAATAATAACTTGGAGGGCTCCCTTTTTTGTATATATATTTTATTTTTTTCTATCCAAGCACACGGAGAGGATTCCCTCTTGCAACTTAGGGTGAGTTTGTTTGGCGAGTTTGAATTTTGAGTTGAGATTTGAATAAAATAAAAATTGAATTGAAAAGTTATATGATGTGATATAAATAGGTGTTGATGTGATATTTTGAATATAAAATTAATTTTTAGTACTATAATATAAAAAAAAATAAAAAAAAAGATATTTGATTTGATGTTTTTAGAGGAAAATTATTTTAAATAATAATGGAAATCTAACAAATTACACAAATTTATTCACAAATATAAGATTTTATTTGTCTAACTTAAATAGTCTAGCTCATTCTTTATTCAAAATTATTTCATCTAAATAATTTATTTCTATATATTTTCTCTATCTCACTCGAATGTAACTATTTGGAATTTTATAATAAAATATTATTTTATTGATTAGTGGAACTGTGATTTTGTTATTTTTGCTATTTGTTTTTATATATAAAGTAATTATATGTGTAATAAAATATTTATAATTTAAGTAAAAATTAAAGGTATTTTGATATTAGTTATGATTATTTTTATTAAATAAAAAAATAAATACTTTTGTATAAGAAAGACAAAAATAGTAAAAATAATTTTTGGGACAAGGGAGTACAATCTATGTGATACTCATACAATTACCAATTTGTCAAACACTTTTATTTCTATTTACTCAAATACAATACTATTACATTTCACTCACTAAATTTAAAATTATTTGAAAATTTTCATCTTATATTAACTTATTCACTAATATAATATTTATTCTGTCCGGACTAAATATGCAACAATATTCAAATACGAGGATTAATAAACAATAATATTTTAATATAAAAGTGAGATAAACAATATTAGCAAATTGTATAGTGAAAAATCAAAATAAGCGAAATCTAAAGATCGAAACATATCCGATCTAGAAGAAATTTGATGTGCATATTTAAATTGAATCCGAACCTCGCGTTGCACGAGAGTTCCTTGAAACAATTTCGACCTACCTTCAATCGCCTCTCATGATAGAACAAATCGAATGGAGTTACAAATTCCGCGAACTGAATTAAGGAACCAGAAAGATTTTAAGAGGTCTTTAGAAGAGAAAATTAGCAAATCGTATTTTTGAATAGTTTTTCGTATGTTTTAAAAGGGAGGAAGAAAATTATATATATATTGATTTTCATGTTAGGGATTTTTTGTATTTTAATCACTTTGAAGAGAAAGAAGTCACTTTCCATCAAATTCGCATCCACTTCAAGCACGTCGCATTCACAACAATTATTTTTCATATAATTCTTTTGAATTTTTTTATGTAAGAATAAATTAATCAGATAAATATAAATTAAAATAATTAAATTTTAACACAATTGGGCTTGGCCCAAAAACCCTGAAAGCCACGTGTTGATTATAAATATAGATTAATTTAAGTCAAATCCAATCCAAGCCCGAGCCATCAATCCAATTTTCCATCTAGTCTTGATAGGGGTCCAATTCAATATAAAGAAGAGTGAAGGTTTTGTTTCTCGAGACACAATTTCTTCTATTTCACACTTTTCCTCTTTCACCAATATTCAACAATCTCTCACATGAAAGAGAAAAAACGATGATTCAATGAAATAATGATGAATTTTGCATATGATAATTACATTTTTCTTTGAATTTTTTTTTAAAAATAGTCGTAGTCTTCATCAATTGTCTAATGGAGGCGTTGTCCTTGAACTGTTCAATTTTTTTAGTAATTGAACTACGTTCTGACACAGAATTCATGTTTGTTCTCATCGTTTGATTTGTTTTAGTCATGAAACTCGTCGTAATACTGCAAGAGTTTCTAAAGAACTGAGTCTGACCAATTATCATTTAAAGTGGCCCTACTTTCACATAGGTGATCTCTCTAAGTTTTCGGGCTATACAACACTCTCTTAGTGATTATTAAAGCAATAATTTGCTATCCACCTGTCACCATTTGTTGACAAGAATAGGTCGAAATTATTAGCCCCCACAGTGACGTGCATAAGTCTTGTAGGTAGGTTGTACCATTAAACCTAATTCTTGTGATCTTCAATATTTTTAGGTTGAATTTTTCTTTATAAAACTTATATTTCAGCATATTTAACACTTATTCCTCTAGTCAGCTTGTAAACTACATCATGATTTAACCCTTTGGTTAGGGAATCCGCTAGATTATCTTTTGATGCAACATGTTATATGGAAATAACCTTAGTTATGATCAGTATTAGACCATCTTCGGTTCTTTCGATCTTGATTCCTAAGATCACGTCAGCAAAACTATGTCTTTCATATCGAATTTAGAATTCAACATGTCTTTGGTAGACTTGACGAGTTTGTTGTTGCTACCTATAATAAGTATATCGTCTACGTAAAAACATATAATTACATAACCCGAGTCAGCGATCTTTACATATACACACTTATCGTATTCATTGATTTTGAAACCATTGTTTATCTTGGTATAATCAAATTTTTTATGTCATTTCTTTAGAGTTTATTTCAATTCATACATTGATTTCACAAATCTAAAGATTTATTTTCATTTCCTGGAATAATAAAACCTTATAGTTGTTCCAGGTAAATTTCTTCATCAAGGTCTCTATTCAAGAAGGTCGTCTTCACATCCATTTGACGTATCTTTAGATTCCGCAGAGCGGCTATCGCCAGAATCACCGTGATAGATGTTATTCTCGTGACTGAATAATATGAGTCGAAGTACTTTAGGTCTTCTTGTTGCTTGCAACCTTTAATTACAAGTTTGGTTTTGTATTTGTTTATTGTGTCATTTGGTTTTAATTTTTTCTTGAAAATCCAGTTTGATCCGAGATGTTTCGAGTCAAGTGAGAGATCCACAAGTGTGATTCTAAATAATATAATTGATTTCACTTTTTACGGCTTCTTTCCAAAAAGGTGCTTCAAAAGATCTTATAGTCTCAACATACGTTTGAAACTCGTTTTCAAGAAGATATGTGAAATAATCATCTTCAAGTGACTTTTCAAATCTTGTTCGCTTGCTTCTTTTAAGCTCAGATTCCTGACTTGGTTCAGATTCAGATTATTTCTTTTGGTGTGCGATTTTAACATCATAATTTGATTTTTGACGTGGATAGTCTATAACTTAACAACATTGCATTTATCAATTTTTTATTTTTTTTGTGTGATTCTTGCTTTCAATAACACCGTTCGATTGAAATGAGTAAGGTGGAATTGCTTCGTAAATTATTCTATTTTGTACACAAAATTTACCATTCGAGGTTCAACTTCACATTGAATTATTTGAAATACGATTGAATTGAGTAAATGCACATGACAAAATTTTGTATAATCGTGAATGAATATAATATACCACTATAAATCAATTCGAATGGTTCATTTCAATGTAACAAAATTATTTGAAATGAGATTGAATTTATTTTGCTTTATAAAATTCATATTTATATTTATTTAATTTAAATTTTAGAATGTGGTTCAATAACAAATTTTTTTTTTTTTTTTAGGTTGAATACAAGTCACAACTTGCAATTGGACTGTCAAGTATGATAGATCAGCTAGTACTACGTTGTCAGAAGCTATTATTGCTAGCCCTATAAACCTATTACAACATATCATCAAAAAAGACAGCCACAACATGGAGTATACTAAGAAACTCAAATTACAAAAAATAAAAATAAAAATAAAAATAAAATCATGTATATTACATGCTTGTATTATTACAAAATTATATCACATCTGAATAAAATCTAATCCTAACCCTCCACAGCCGCTGACGTGTCGCCCCCCAGCCGTCAGATCAAACCGCCTTCTTCTTCTTCCCCAGTGCACCACGTCACAACCGCCCCGCCGATCCCCGACCTCATCTCCGCCCACTGCAACTCCCCAAACTCCACTCCGCCGCCGTCCACCACCCGCATCTCCACCAGCCACAACTCCACCGCCACCTCCCATACCTCCACCTCCAAAACCACCCTACCCCCCTTCACCATCCTCAACCCAACCCCCTTCCCCCCCCTCTCCACCCCATACCCCAATTCCTCCCCCGCCCTCGCCACCACCTCCTCGATCCCCGCCGTCGCTGTCGTAAACCTTATCTCCTTCCGTCCGCCGCCGTCGAAAAGCCCCGACAGATCCAACCCCGCCGACATCGAAATTATGTCGAACGCCGTCGCTTTGGGGACGTAATTGTTAAATCCCCAATTCGGATCGGAATTAGGGTTGGGGTTTTGAATCAAATTGATTTGGGAATTCGATTTCTTGAACCAGGAAAGCTTCGTCAATTCGTCTAGGGATAATCTCGTCGCCGGATTCGGATCAAGGAGTCTGTAAATGGCGAGCTTCGCCGGCTTCGAAATCCCGCCGGGAAATTCAAACGCCCGGCGGTGCATTGCGCGGTACATAGACGATAAATTGGAATCGTCAAAAGGGAGATTTCCGACGAGGAAGACGTAGAGGAGGACGCCGCAGGACCAGGCGTCAGCCTTCTCGCCGTCGTATCCTCCGCCGCCGGCGCCGCCGCAGACGACTTCCGGCGCGGTGTACGCCGGGGTGCCGCAGGCGGTGTGGATCAAGGAATTGCTGTTCTGGTTTTCCGACAAGGCGGAGAGTCCGAAGTCGGTGATTTTAACGACGCCGTTTTCGTCGAGGAGGAGGTTTTGGGGTTTGACGTCGCGGTGGTAGACGCCGTTCTGGTGGCAGAATCGGAGGCCGGCAACGACCTGCCGGAAGTAGCGGCGGGCGGTGGGCTCGGAGAACCGGCCACCGGAGCGGTTCAATCTGGCGAAGAGTTCGCCGCCGGCGGCGAGTTCCATGACGAGGTAGATCTTGGATTTGGTGGCCATGACTTCATGGAGTTTGAGGATGTTGGGGTGGTGGTGGAGGCGGCGCATGGCGGAGACTTCCCGGAGGATGCGCGGCTCCATGGCGGCGTCGACGGTGGCGGCCTTGTCGATGACTTTGACGGCGACTTCGGCGTCGGCGCCGGCGTCTTGGAGGAGGCGGGCGAGGTATACTTTTGCGAAGCTGCCGCGGCCGAGGAGGCGGCCAAGGAGGTACTTGTTGAGTATGACGGAGCCGCTGCCGCCGGCGGTGGCGGATCTTCTGAGTGTGGCGGCGGCTGGTGGGGGGCCCATCGGAGGGGTTGGTGGGAGAAGAGAGGGGGGGGAGTGTTTTATTAGGACACGGGAGGAGAAACACTAACCTCCTTTTATAGGTAAGAATGTTTGATTTGTGTCTGATTTTATTTATTTGAATAATATATATTCCCTTCTTCCGGTACAAACGAGCCTTTTGAGTTTTGTAACATATATAAAAAATAATTGTATTTTGTAATTTAGATAAAAATTAAAAGTATTTTGATATTGGTATATAATTATTTTTACTCAAATAGAACAAAGGGAGTATATATACTACGTCTGTCCTATGTAATTTGTCTCTATTTTTTATTTTCGTCCGTCACACATTCTTTTATGTTTTTGAAAAATTGATTATACACTTTAACTAATATATTTTCTAATTATTCACTAATTATACTTTAACTAAATTATCGTATTTACAGTAAATTGGATACAAAATATGGGACGAAAGAAGTATAAAAATATCGAATTGGAATGGATAGAATAGAATGCAAATATATATATATTTTGTGCAATAATTTTAAAAAATATTTTTTTACGTAAAATATAAAAAATTGTGTAAATAATATAAATATTATAATACTTCTTCTGTCTCATAAAAAGAATACTATGAGTTTTTTGTACGTATATTTTTTAATATTAATTATTATATAAATATGTAGTACAAATTTATAAAAAAAAAATGACAAAAATATCTCTATTAGTATCTTATATTACAAATACAATTACATTTGTAAAATAAATTATACAAATATAAAATATTTTTAATATTAAGTATAATATCATAAAAAAATAATAATTAATATCATTTTTATAGAATATGGATAGTATGCTAATTTGTTTGAAAAATATGTAAGTAGCTTTTCACAAAAAAACACATATAATAATAATAATAATCATAATAATAATAATAATAATAATACTCCCTCCGTCTCATTGAAAGGTTACCATTTTTCATTTTCGTCCGTTCCAAAACAAGGTTATCATTTCTTAATTTAGTAATTGTACTACCTACTTAACATAATAAATATACTTTCAACTTACAATATATTACACAAATATCATTACTTTTATATTACACTATACTAATAAGGGTATTTTAAATTTTTTCCTATAATCCAAAATAATACTAATATTTAAAAATCTACGTGCAAAAAGCAAACGTCACCGTTCACAAAGAGTAATAATAATAAATAAATAAATAAATTAGTTGTCACACTCACGCGGTAATTAATGAGCAACCCAACCCACTAAAGGGTGCAATTTCAAGTTGTCATTAAGCTTTCCTAATTAATTAATTTACATTAATTGCCATGCAAATTAATAATTAAAATATTTACTATAATTATATTGCCAAATAAACTCCAACCCTCCAATGATAATAGTGATGTGACCCCAATACACATATGATAAAAATAAATAAATAAATAAATAAATAATCGCCACTTTGAATAATAACTATCTCAATGATTTCTTAGACGACAAAGACTACTTATTGCGTTTATTTAAATATTAACCATCATTTCCCACTAAGTCGAAAATTAATTACTTCTATACAGCTCATATATCTTTATTAGATTTTTTATCAAAGATATTTTGAATTTTACTTTATAAATAAATAAATAATTTAATATGATCTTTTATACTCCCACAAAGTTCATTTTCTAATGTAATATTTGATATTTATACGTATTTATAGATAATTAGAATTTTTGTTATAAAATGACAAATTTACTTTTAATCTTATGTATAGAAAATAAAAGAATAAATAAAGTAAGACTAAAAAAGTAAATTTTGTATATAAAAATAGAAAGAAGACAATAATTTCAAAGTAGGACGTTAGTTTGTGAACTGAGTGAGTATATAATTAAATATTTAATGAGATTTGTTAATACTCATGTTCAAACACAAATATTTAATTTATACTATTTTTAATAAAAAAAATACTCCATCCGTCTCACATACTATGTCTACGTTGCCGTTTATGTCCGTTCCACATATCATGTCACTTTCTTTTTTTGGAAAATAATTATACACTTTAATCACATTTTAAACTTTTTAATTTTTTTTTTAAATTTTAATTAAACTAATTAGTTATCTTAATCTTAATTTATAATTATTTATATTATAAGATAATTATTTTTACTAATACATTCTTAATTATTTACTAATTATACTCCTTTTAAAATATCGTGTCTACGGTATAGCAAAGGTACGTGGAACGGATCGAGTAATTTTTAATAAGATATAAAATACAATTTAAATTTAAATTTATTTTATTTTTACAACCTCGCCGCCACTTGTAGTCAATATGTAGTAGTCTTTTATCTCCTTGAAAACACCACATTAGTTTCAGACTTTCAGTGTTGAATAATACTTTTTGAGATATAATTTTAATATACTAGTAATATATTTAATCAAAAAAAAATTGAAAAATATTTTAAGGGTTTTAAATTAAGTAAAAAGATACTCCCTCCGTCCACGGATAGAGTATATATTTACTTTTGGCACGAAGTTTAAAAAATAATAGTATTCTAATTATAGTGGGTAGGTAAAAGTAGTGAAATGATATTTTTGCCCTTACTTTTTAGTATAAAAGTAATGATGTGATGTAAAATAAGAGTATTTGTGGAAAAAAATAGGGTATTTAATGAAATGGTTACTTTGTAATTGGACGTTCCAAAATAGAAATATATATACTTTGTAGCTGGACGGAAAGAGTATTAAAAATTGTGTATATTTTAGAAAATATATAAAAATAATAATATATATTCACTTCAAAATAATTTTAGAAAAATTAATTGAGATTAAAAAAAAAAAAGGAAAAAAGGAGTTGCAATATAGACAATTGGGTTTGTTCATTTCGTGTTTTTTTATGAATATATTTTTTTTATGAAGTATAAAAAATTGTATTATAATATAAAAAAATATTTTTTTGTTAAATTATTAGCTTTTTTATAAATTGATAATATATATTACACAGTATTTGAGACTAACAGAGTATTTTTTTAAGTAATATTTATAAATGAACAAACCCTAAACTATAACCAAACAAATCTCGAAAAGCAGTGTGTTTGGGTTAAATTTCAAATTTACATTTTCAATATTCAATCATATGTTTTTAATAATTGTTTATTTTTAATTTCAAATGTATTTTTAACCTTATTTATCTTGTACACAATTTATTAAGAAAATAATTTTATTTTTTATAAAAATTAATATCAAAATTTTATTTAAATCAAAATTAAATATCCCTCAGTCTGGGATAAATTGTTAACGTTAAAATTTATTTAAAGAATAATTAGTAAGTAATTCAAATAAAAGTAATTATGATATAATAAAAATAATTATAGATTAAGATAATTAAATAATTTAATTAAAATTTTAAAAATTATAAAATTTAAAATACGATTAAATAGTATAATTATAGAAGATAGATAAAAATAAAATATATGAACAATTAACGTAGAATGGAGAAAGAATATCTAAATTATTTTATCAAATACTTCCCCCGTCCTAGATACAATGTCAACGTTGCTGTTTTTGTCCGTCTCACCTACCATTTCATTTTCCAAATTTATTTTCTTTTTTTAGAAAATGATTACATACTTTAATCTCATTTTAAATTTTAATTTTAATTAAATTAATTAGTTATTTTAATCTTAATTTATAATTATTAATATTATAGGATAATTATTTTCACTAATACATTCTTAATTATTTACAAATTATACCCCTAATAAAATATTGTATCTACAGTGTAGCAGACATGGTACGTGGGATGAAGGGAAGTAAAATATTATTTTATTTTAAAATTAATTAAAAACTGAAATTGAAAGCAAAAGAAAACAAACTAAAACAGTCAAAATGGTCCAGCGGCTGCAAGAAATGACAAACCTCTGCTGCTATTTCTCTGAATCTTCACAGATGATGTATGCATGCATGCACCTTGTTACAGCTTCACAGTCATAATTATTCTTTAAATAAAATTTATTTATAATATGTAATGTTTATTTATTTTTTAAAAAATATACTATATTTTTTAAATATTTGTTCATAAAATTATTTTTAGTTTTATAAATTTAATTTATATAAATTATGTTTTCATTTTGTTTTATAACAATTGACATATTTATATTTTTTAGTAAATTTATGAATTTTAAATAAATTTAAAATATATAAATCAACTTAATTATATCTCTGACATTTTATATGTGTGATCACTTAAAATTTCTTCGATTTTATATATTTTTAATAAAAAAATATTTTTATTCATATTTAGAGTTTTTCATTTATTTATAAAATTAGTTTATTTTAATTATAAATAAAAAATTAATTTTTTAATTGTATTATATAAAATTTTATTATTTATAAAATTATATCTACATTGCGTATATTTTATTCAGACATAATATTTAAAATGTTTTAAAACATATTCTAAACTTATTTTTAATCATATAATATTAATTCATAATTTTAAAATATTAACAATATCACTCGCAAAAAAAAAATAATATTACAATAAATTATTATTAATTTACTAAATTCATTACTTTAAATATATATTTTAACCAATCAAATGCATCAATTGTTTCGAAACAAAAAAATATAAAAATATATTTATTTTTACACATAATATAAAATTTTATTTTTTATAAAACAAATCAATATTAAATTTGTAGTAAGGTAAAATTTTAGAATACTTAATATAATTTTTAAATTTATTTTAAATAAAATATTATACTCTCTTCGTCTTATTTCAAATACTCCCTCCGTCCCATATAATTTGTTCTTATTTTCTATTTTCGTCCGTCCCACATAATTTGTCATTTCCTTTTTTCAAAAATTAATTATACACTTTAATCAAATTTTAAAATTTAAAATTTACAATTTACAATTTTTTTAATCTTAATTAAATCATTTAATTATTTTAATCTTAATTTATAATTATTTTTACTAAATAATAATTATTTCTACTAATACACCTCTTAATTACTTACTAATTATATTTTACCTAAATTATCGTATTTACAGTAATACGCCAATTTATTTAGGACGGAGGGAGTAGTTCATTTGATTTGAAATGAGGTTTAACAAGTTAATACCAGTGAATATTGATATTATTTTATTACTATATTTTTATACGAGTAGTAGTCCTATTGATAGTTTTAAAATAAGAATTTATATATATAATTAAAATAAATTAAAATATGTTAAATATAATATTTTAGTAAAATATATGGAATGTTAATATTATTTAGTAAAAATTAAAATTTTAAATATCATAAAATAATAAAAAGCATTATTTATTTATTTATTAAGATAAGTAAATTTTGTAAAACAAGAAAGAAATTTTAAAATAATAACAGGTTTTAAATGATTAATATTTTTTTATATGTTATTAAATTCATTAAATTGATTTATATTTGTTAAATATATTTTATTTTAATAAAATAAATTATTGAAATAGAATTTAAAAAAAAAAATCAATTGAATGAGGGAGGATAACGTTGTAATCCAAACATTATATCCATTTATTTTTATATGGTGTCTAAAAATCTATTGATTAAAATATTTTTTAAAATATAATTCACAAAGAGTAGTATATTTTTAATTTTATATGAATTATAATATTTTTTCTATAGTTCAAAATTATTTTTTTCGGTCGTCATAAAAAAAAATTATTTTATTTTTAAAGTAAAAAATCATTAAATTTTTGTATTTTTTCCTATAAAAAAAAATATCAATTCAAATTAACACACATTTGCATGACAGAATGAGTAATATTTTATTTATATATGAAAATTATATTTATTAAAATAGAAAATATATACTTCATCCGTTTCACCAAAATTGAACCATTTGGATGGAGATACGGTATTTAAGAGAATGATATTTAATTAGTTAATAATAATGAATTATTATATTATTTTATTATATAATATTTAAAGTTTTAAAGTAAATTTAATATATATGATTAAAAAATTAAAATATGTATATAAATATTTAAAAATTATATAGCAATGAAAAAATATGCGATATGAATATCATTTTACGGAGAATAAAATTTTTTATAATACAAATAAATAAAAAATATTTTTATTTATTTATAATTAATATAAATTAATTTTATAAAATATAGATAAAAAAATTATTTTTTTTAAGAGAGATAAAAATAAAGGAGTTTTGAGTGAATCTATATTATTATTGATATTGTATATTATATAGTTAATTAAATTGATTTATATTTGTTAAATATGTTTTGATTTAATAATTTTTATCCAAAAGAAAAATGTATCAATTATTATGAAACAGATAAAATTGAAAATAGTGCGGTGGAACAGATGGAGTATTATTCAAAAGTGTATCAATTTTTCATTGCCGGATGGAGTATTATTCAAAAGTATATCAATTTTTCATTGACGGATGGATTTTTATAGAAAAACATTTTAATTTAATTAAAAATATATTATTTTAAATATTTTTATAAAATATAAAAAATAACATGTACTTATTATCTATTTTTATTAAAATTTATATCCAAACTCATCCAACTTTTATATAAATGTGTTTACTTTTGTTTGGACACTCGTTGTTCTGCTCCGGGCGGCCTCAGACATAGAACAAAAAATCAAGACATATAAAATAAATTATTATATATAATATATATGTACATATATTTTAAAAAAATATATAATTAAATAATAAAAAAATTAACAATATAAAAAGAACAACTCATGATTATAATATTTTGAAGTTATACTTAATAAAGAAAAATAATAATAATGTATTTCTATTAAAATCGTACGATATAAATAGTAAAAATAATTATTTGAAATACAAATCAAACAATTTTGCTCTTGTTACCATTTTTTTTTTTTTCGCAATATTATCAATAGTTCTTTTTTAAAAAAAAAATGTAAAAAATAAAAAAATATTTATTAGCATATTTTTTATATATTGCCATTTCGCTCAATATATATATGCATTCTCTTAGGTTTAATATTTCTATTTTTCCCAAATATTCAAATAACATCAAATACTCAATTTTTATTTAAAATATTATATTAAAAACTAGTTTCTATGCTATAAAATATTGATTTTCTATTCAATTTTTTAATTATTTTCAAGCCATCAATGTCAAAATACATTGAAAAAATATCTAAAAACTTATTCAAGTAATTATTTTTTTTATGAATTCATTAGATTCATGAGAATAATTAACTACTGAAATGATGTTGATTATTTATAAATAAACATATATATATATTAAAAAATATGCTTGAATGCTGTTTGTTTTGGGGATTGGATTGGATTTACACTATTCATTTAATTTTTTTCCCCTCCAAATATCAGATCAAACGCTTATTTTTCATTTTTTATATTATACTAAAAATAAATTTTACATTCAAAACATCACATCAACACCTATTTATATCACATCATACAACTATTCAAATTCAAAATTTTTACCATTCAAATCCCAACTCAAAATCCAAACTCCCAAACAAACACGCCCTAATTATATACTTATAATTTTAAATTCACATTAATTTAAGTGATGGTTGAGGTCTGCCCAATTGTCCCAATCTTTACACATTATTAGATCTCAAGTATTTTATTGAATAATTTATTTCATCAACCTAATAAATAATTAGGATTTGCTGCCAAATTTGTATTATATATAGACAGTGTCAAATAATGTAATAATAACATATTTATATGTAATTCAATAAATTTTTTATATGATTTATTATTGTGGTTCAACTCATCAACATTCTACAAATATATTACTTCGATTCAACAAATTTATATAGTCAGTTCAACTTGTTCGATAATATTGTTATTCTCTCCGTCTCATTTAATTTGTCAGCTTTTTAAATTTTCGTTTGTCTTACATAATTTGTTCCTTTATTTTTTGAAATATAATTGTACACTTTAATCGTATTTTAAAATTCATAATTTATAATTATTTTATTTTAATTAGATTATTTAGTCATCTTAATCTTAATTTATAATTATTTTTATTAAATTATAATTATTTTCACTAATATATTTTTTAATTATTTATTAATTACACAATACCTAAAACTATGGACCTAAACTAAATGAGAGAAATCACTACAAAAAAAAAAGTATATTTGTAACATATTTCGTCTCTAAAGTTCACGTAGCTAACGTAATCTTATCTCTAATTTCGTCTCTGATGTCATTAGTAACAGAAAAAATAGATTTAGAAAGAAAAAAACTTCGTTACGAAAATGATATTTTCTTGTAATGAATTAATTGGGATGGAGGAAGTATTATTCTTTAATTTCTTTTATAATGCAAACTGGACCTGGAAATATAAATCTCCACATACAAACTAAATCCGACAATGTAAGTCATACTAAATGAATTATATGTGACAAGCAAAACCTAAAAACGTCTTAAATCTGAACTTATAATACCACAGTCATAAGTTCACTCCACACCACCATATCATCCTTACGAACTTATTCGATAAATTTCTTGTATTCTCAATAGAAAGATAACTTAACAATTTTTAAATAATGTTCTATAAAAAATTATTGGTTTGAGTTTGAAGGTTTTTTTTTTTTTTAAAAAAAAATTTAAATATTTGATGTAATATTGTTTTTAGAAAAAAATAGTGTCAAATTAAAAATTAAATTTTGTCAATCGGTCAACTAATTAAGGTTTTAGCATGCTCATAATTAAATGTAATTAATTGATTATTATATATATATATATATATATTTTTTTTTGGTCTTAACGATAGTTTGTCAGTTTAATTAACTACTACTCTACAACCTATTGGTTTATTAGTGGAATAACGACAGAGTTGATATGTTGTATATTAATCGATGTATTTTTTAATTCAAAAAATAAATCATTGTGGACTTATCACTTCAAAATCAATTTTTTAAAAAGGTAAATATAAAAGATGAATTATTGAATCCACTATAGCTGTAGATATTTTTGCTATTACTATATGATTTGTTGCACATCGCTTTCTTATTATTATTATTATTATTATTATTATTATTATTATGATTACTACTACTTCCTCCGTTATGCAAATATGTGCTCATTTGATCGGGCATGAGTTTTAATAAAAGTGAGTAATAATTGTCATTTTTTTTTTCTTTTATAGTAAAAATATATACAAAAATATAATAATTTTTTACTTTAAAAAGGTAACGAAAATTTTTTTCAATGACAACCCAAAAAAAAAAGTAAATATAAATTTAAATGACGGAGAGAGTATTATTATTATTATTATTATTTTTATTATTATTATTATTATTGTTGTTGTTGTTGAACATTATTATTTATTGAGCGCACGGCTAAAAATGGTTCTTCCTAATAATCTAAAAAATTAGGAAAATTGTCGTATAGATATTTGGTATCATTTGACAACACTTTAATTCTTTATTGACTAACATTATGCTATGTTAATTATAGTACTGGTAGCATCTCATATCACAATACATAATTTATGTTAATATAATATAAATATAATATACTAAATAATATGATTTCACACGACACATGCTAGTAATTATTTCAATACAAAATTTATATTCATACAATATTTCTAAGAATATATCCGAGTTACAATTTAAACTCAATTGGTTTTGTCTGCCGCACGTAGTTCGCTTAATGTGATTTGTCTTGTCGGACCTAGTTTGCAGGCTATTAAATTTGACTTGAGGTTTATTCAGAACGCAACCGAAAGATAGCGGTTGCGGATTCCTACGTTAATAAAAAAAAATGTTCTATTTTTTCAATGTGGAATATATTCAACACTTCCCATTCGAGATTTATATCATCACGAAATCATAACTAAGATCAATATCCAATATATACATCATAAATTTGATACTACACTAAAAAGAAATTTGAATTTCAAACTTAAAATCAATTGATATTAACTGTAATAGTTCTTCGTCCTTACAAGTCAAAAGAATCACAACATCTTTTCCAATATGGGATATATTCAATACATCTGTAATAATGTGTTATGCTTTATTTAACAACATATTGTTTGCTTTATATGAACTGATTGGGATACATTAATAGTATGTTGATTTATTCCAATAAGCATGGTAATCCTCCCTATATTTAAAACATGCGATGAAGGCATGTACTTGTGTTTGTTCGTAAGTTCTTGATTTTGAATTTTGATTTTAACTGGTAAAATTTTGAATGAAAATAATTGTTTGATGTCGTTACCATCAGAAATTAACCAGACTCGATATCAATAAATATGACACAAGTCGCAAAAAAAATTAGATGTATCTAGGTCCAAAATTCGATAGATATGACAAAGATGTCCGGACGTGCTAGACGATTGCCGTGCTGAATGATTTCAGATATCGTATCAAGCTTTGTAGTTTGACGGATAGATGGATATGTCGGACTTTTATTTTGTCGTGTGTCGGACGTTTTCAAAAAGCACGGATGCAACAAATATCATGTCAGACTCTTAAAGTTTGACCAATGGAATGGTATGTCAGACTTTTAAAAGTTTGATAGGTAGAGTGGTATATTAGACTTTTAAGATTGATGCCTTAGACTTTTCATATGAATGTGTGGCGTGTCACATGTAATTGGAGCAGACATGTAAGATATAACTCGAAAGTAATACATGAAGGTAGGATGAGTCCGGGAAAGATGACAATTTCAGATTAAATGAATTTAATTTGATTACGAATAGACGATTGAATTTTGATTTTAGATACCATGTTAAATTATAAATTATATTGTGAATATTTAAATTTAAAATTTAGATTACTTAATAATATCTTGAATTTTGTTAACAAAATATTAGAATTTTGTTACAAGATTACAAAATTGTTTAATTTGGGTATTTGGATATTTCAAATTTAGATATAATTAGAAAAGTTAGAAAATAAATTAAATTTCCTAATTATTATTTATGTATTGAAGGGTTGCGTCATTTCATGTTATCAATAGAATCAAAATTTATATTATATTATTTTTTTTTTGGTTTTTTACTTTTTTTCATTTTTGTTTATTTACTATCAAACGTATGGACATTGCATTTGCTATAAATTAAATATTTAATTACTCTAAATTCTTCGGAAGGAAAAACTTTTGGTTATTATGCGGTTTGAGATTATCATCCCACGATAATAGAGGCTGATATATAAATATATATTGATATAATATTTTCAATGTAAAGTTAAATATTAGAGTAATATAATAAATAAAAAATAAGTAATTAATTTTTATATATTTGAAATAGTAAAATCTTTTAAAAGTTCCACAAACAAAACATGTGTTTTTCCTTACCTTTATTTAAATATGATTTTGATAAATATTTTAGTCGAGGATTGAAGCTTCAAATATCGGTATAAATTCTGTGTTCAAGTAAGAAAATTTAGGGATGACATATAGTATCGTATCGAAAATACCGTTCGATATCGATATTATATTGAATTTTTCGGTAAGATTAAAATGCATATCGGTACCGTACCGAAAATTTCAATATATTGAATTTTGGTATCCCGAAATTTTCGGTATGGTACCAGTATATACCGTTTATACTGAAAATTTTAATTTCGATACGATACCGGTATATACCGCTTATACCGAAAAATTTTGATTTCGGTAGATACCGGTATATACCGATTATACCGAAAATATGATTTTAAATTTCAAAATAATTAAAAAAATTAATAAATATCACTATTCTCCGCCACAAAAATATTACGAAAAAAACCAATAAATTTTCAATAGTTTAAATATTTTTTTGTTATAATTTTAAAAAATATTAATAATAATTATTTATATTAAAAATTAAATTATTTAATAAAAATAATATCGGTACGGTATCATACCGAACTTTCCGAAAATTCATACCGATACTGTAACAAAAACTTCGGTACGATATCCATACTGTACTGAAATTTTCGATATACCGAAATTTTTAATATTTTCGACAAGATACGATATAATAAGTCGGTATGTTCGGTAAATTTATCCGTCCCTAAGAAAATTTATGATGTGAATAATGTGATTTAAAAGACTTGTATAGTATTTGTATGCCAGTCAATTCATATCATAGGTGTTTAATTTATAGTTCAATATAATTTTTATTTAATTTCATCATTTATTAAAGTTTCAATGAACATGTTATACTCTATTAGTCACACTCGAATGTAATTTTTTAGGATTTTGTAGTAAATTAAAAGATAATAGTATTTTATTGGTTAATAAAAATGTGTAAGAAATTTTGATATTTTTATTTTTGAACTTTATATATAAAGTAATTGTATATTATAATATATTTGTATTTTAAGTAAAAATTAAAAAAAAAATGTATTAATTTATAGTTATCTTTACTAAAATGTGACATAAATATTTTGAATGCGACAAATAAAATGACAAAAATAATATTTTGAATTGAGATTGAAGAAGTATTGTTCAACAGAAAATTATTAAATGGTGTGTTTGGTACAAAAATTGAGAGCAAAGAAATGTAAATCTTTTTATTTGTTTTCTTTGTTTGAGTAAAAAAAAATTAAAGTTGAGAAATAAATTATTTTTATTCTTCTATTTTTATTTTTCACCCATATCTAAAGAAATTGAGAGAAATAAATATTTATGCAGTATATTTATATATATAATTTTTTTATTTTTTAAAAAATTACACTAAATTTGATCAAAAAAAAATTTTTCTGATAAATCATCGCTCGTTAAAACTCTTTTTCATCCAATTAATTATTTATTCTTAATCGATCCATAGATAACCGCATATTTTTTACATTTCAAACGACAACCCAATTCTTATTAAGATAACTTCGTTGGGCTTCCTTCTGACTCTTACCTATTTCCTTTGTATGTTCATTTTGATTGGATACGTACTTAAATGAATATAACATTATATTGATTAATTATGATTTTAAAAATATATGAATGAATTAATACAAATTTTCATTATTCAATATATGCAACTCTCAATAAAAAAATATTTTTTTATAAAATATATTATCTATATATTATTTAGATTTAAAAAAAAATAAAAAATCCTGCATTTTAACACAAATATATATTAACCCTGCATGGTAAATAAGGCCCATTATACCTACAAGATTTACCAAATTTGGGCCGGCCCAATTTTATTATAATTATAAGACCGGAAAATGAGAATATTGATTTGTTGGGTTTTTTTTTTTAATAATATATTTTATAATAAAATATTTTATTCGTGAAATTATTATAGCTAATATATCTTTTCAATTAAAATATTATATTTAAACAACAATAATAATAATAGTTTAAATAAGAGTGATTATGTAATATATTTAATTTTTAAATTACCTTGAATTATTATGTAATTTTTTTATTTATTATATTTTTTTTACAGACATATGAGAATCCGCAGTCGTTGCTTGAGAGTGCGTACTTGAGTTTAACCCAGTTGAACCTAAAACTCTGCAAATTGGGTCCGGTAAGACAAGTCACATAAGATGAACCACGTGTGACAAATTACCTGAGGCGTCGGGTTTGAACCATAACCTAACGGTTACATAATATTTGTAAAAAAAAAAAAAAAAATTTATTAAAAGCTATGCTCAATGAATATGCTCCATCCGTCCTACCGAAATGATGACATTTATTTTTTACATGTAGACTATGTAAATACTAGCATTATATTGGGTTTTAGTAAAAATAATAAAAATACTCCTATATTAGTATTGTGTAATATAAAAGTAATACTGTTTGTGTGATATATCGTAAATTGAAAATGTATTTATTATTTTAGGCAAGTAATACAATCGTTAAATTATAAAATTATAATCTTATTTTAGGACGAACAAAAACAGATATGAAAAATGACAATTTTCAATAACACGAACGGAGGATTAATTTTAATTTGAAATATTAAAAGATCTAAACTTAAAAAGAAAACAAAATTGAAAGAAAAAAATTTCAAAGGTACAAACCCATAAGTTATTTTTATATAAAAAAATAGATTAATAAGTTATTAACAATATATTATTTTATTATTTTTTTATATAAATAGTGTGGTTAATATTTTAAATATTATTTTTTTTTGTCTCAAAATTATAATTTTAACTAGGTTGGACATGAGATTTAAGGAATATTGATATTATATTGATAGTTGATAAAAAATATAAATAAAAGATTTTTTTGTCCTTGTGAGTGTATTAGTGTAAAAATAGTGACAATTGTGTAATAAAATGAAAAAATAGGGATAGTTTTACGGTGATATGATTATTTATGAAAATAAGACTATTGTTTTGGGACAGATAAAAATAGTAAATAAGATTATTGTATTGGGACGGAGGGAGTATATTTTAATAAAATATATACAATATAAATATTATTTGGTAAATAATAAAAATTTATATAATAAGAATAAAATAAAAAATATAGTTATTTATTTATGAATAAATAATTTTATATAAAAAAAAGAGTTTTAAATATATAAAAACATTTGTTCACTAAGAGATATAAATAAAGGAGTTTTAAGTAGTTCTAACGTATAAGAGATTATAAATTTAATTAAATTGATATATATTTGTTAAGTATATTTAAGATGATAAATTTACTTTTAAAAAAATATCTATTTTTTATAGAAGGAACAAAACAAAAATAGATCATATTTACCAAAAATAAATATTGTGAGTTATCAAAAAATTAAAAAATAAAATTATTGAAATATTATTATTTTTCTTACATATATATATTTAAGATGGGCCGTGGGCTTGTGGATTAAGCCCAATTATAAGAAAATCCAATTTTGCATTTTATTGCAACTGATTTGCAACTTGCAAGTTTAAAAATTCTCAAACAATCATTCAAAATAAATTAACTATTTTTTTCTTATGATATATATATAGGTAATTTCACTCTCTCAAAAATTTTCCTCTAAAAATTTTCTACCCCTAATTGGATTCGCGAAATTCGTTATTTCGTTCTATTTTGAGAGACGATCGGTGTCGGGTCAAATTCGTTTCAAGAAAATTGCATGTACGCAAAGCTCGGATATTATTTAAATCTGATACTCCTTCCGTCTGTTTCTAAGGGTTATATTTACATTTTTACGTCATTGTATTTAATATTAAAAATATCCTTATATTTGTATAATTGCTCATACAAATATCTTTCTATTACTATTATAAGACACTGATAGAAGTATTTTTGTAATTTTTTCTTAATTTATTCTACGTTTAGATATAATAATTACTATTCAAATATCAACATTTCAAAAATAAATGAAACCCTTAGAGCCGAACAGAAATAGTATTTAATTTCATTATCAAATTTGTAGTTTCGAATTTTGTCACATCTCGATTAATATTTTTAATATATATATCTATATATATATATATACTAATTGAATCAAATCAGCATTGATCAAATCATTATTTAGAGAGACAACCTAAAAGTACAATGGCAGTTTGAGATAATGATAAAATTATTTAGATGATAACAAAAAAAAAAAAAAAAAAAAAAAGCCCATAATTGGCTTTTTAGTTACTATTCCCAAAATCGTTCAACTAATTAAAGTGACAAATGATGGTCAAAGTCAAGAAAAAAAAATATACAAAAAAACAAAAATTTACTCTGCTTCTTGTCTACCTCTCCAAACACAAATCACTCTCCTTATCCATTATATAAAAATAAATAAATAAATAAATTTCCCATTAGGGTTATTACATTAAATTATTAATTAGAGTTAGGTTACTTGTCAATCTTGTAACTATTTGTACTTCAATCTCCCAATATTTGAATATATATATATATATTCTTAGTTAAATTGTACTTCCTCCGTCCTAAATACCGTGTCTGCTACACTGTAGACACAGTATTTTAAGAGGGGTATAATTAGTAGATAATTAAAAATCTATTAGTGAAAATAATTATTCTATAATATAAATAATTATAAATTAAGATTAAGATAACTAATTAGTTTAATTAAAATTAAAAAAAATTAAAAAATTTAAAATTAGATTAAAGTATGTAATCATTTTCCAAAAAAGTAAAGTGACATGGTATGTGAGACGAACAGAAACGGCAACGTGGATATGATATCTGGGACGGAGGGAGTACAAAATTTATATGTGATTTCATTAAATTAAGTTAAATCCCCTATATTTTTAAAATTGCGTCAAACTCCCTTGTGGTTTCATAAATTTTGCGTCTAACTTCCTCGACGGTCCTTATCTAAAGGTATTTGACCTAAATGCTTTTTAATCTCAATTTCTAAACACTTAAAATTATAAATATATTCATTTTTTATATATATTTAGCATAAAAAAATAGTAAATATATTAAAAAATAATTATTTTTATCAGGTTTTAAGAATTTATTTTTACTGTTTTTTTAGGCTAAATATAAAAAAAAAATGTGTGTAATTTTAGGAGTTTAAAATTGAGATTCTATAATTTATTCGCAGTTTGAGCACATTTATGTCAAATAATGTTATATAAGGACCGCATATGAGGTTAGACGCAGAGATTATGAAATCACAGGAGTTTGACACAGTTTTAAAAGTACAGGAGATTTGACGCAATTTTGTGAAATCACACGTGAATTTTGTGCAATTTAACCATATATCTTTTAACCCTTTATTTTTTTTAATAAAATATTACTTTCAATAATTATTTTATTTTAAAAATAATAAAATCTAATATTAATGTTATTATAATGATTTGGCATGCACAACTCGACATAATTGATCCTAATTATGGATTACCTAGTAGCATAAGGGTTTGTTCATTTGTTTTTGGATAGATATATTTTAAATAATATTTTATATTGAATTATTAATTTTTTATTAATAAATAAAATATATATTATATATTATGTGGTCTATTATATTCTCCATTGTCCTACATACCATTTTCACGTTACCGTTTCTATCCGTTCCACATCCCATGTCATTTTCTTTTTTTCAAAATGATTATACAGTTTAATCTGATTTTAAATTTTTTAATTTATTTTTTAAAAAGTTTTAATTAAAATAATTAGTTATTTTAATCTTAATTTATAATATGTATATTATGAAATAATTATTTTTACTAATACATTTTTAATTTTTTACTAGATATACTTATCATTAATTCTCGTATTTACCGTGACCCAGACATCCAATGTGGTACGGAGGGGAGTAATTTTTAATATTGGAAACGGTTGGGAGATGACTGTTGGGAAGTTGCATTTCATTTCATTTTATTGATTGTTTTGCATGCCCACTTATTAATTTTTAGAGTATTTTACATATTAATTAATTAAATAATTAAATGTAATAAAGGGGCATGCTTACACGCATTCCATTCCATCACATTTATTGCTCATTTAATGATTGTGACAAATAACTTTCGGGGCGGTTGCTCATTAGCCCTAAATAATTGGAATTATTTATGACTGTTATCTTTAATTTAAAAGTTAATATTTATTTAATTAAAATAATATTCTCTCTTTTGCACTTTTAATTTTTATGTGACATTTAAAGGATTTTTCTTTTTTTTTTTTTATAATGATATGGTAACCCGCAGTTGCTACCTGAAAGTGGACACTGGATAATATTTTGTATTTTAATTCTACGACAGCTAATAATAGTTTTGTCAATAAAAATTATTTTACTCTTATGTAAATAAGTATAAATATAATCGTCCGTCTCTAATGTCACATTTATTTTTTGCTTCATTTTAATTAAAAATATCCTCGTAATTATATAATTTTTTTGTAAATATATATATATATATAATCGCATTATTAATATTCAGTCGGCACACATTGATAAAATAACTAAAACATTTTATGTAAACAACACGTGTCCATATACTTACACTATATTATTAACATCCAATCAATACATTTTGATAAAATAACTTGAAATAATTAGAAAACAAATATACGTATAATATATTACAAAATATATATATATTATTTCTGACTCTAAGGTTTTATTTAATTTTTGCATGTTATCTTTAAATATTAATTATTATATCAAAATATAATATAAATTAAAAAAATTACAAAAATATTCGATTAGTGTCTTATAATACTAATAGAATGATATTTGTATAAAAATTATAAAAATATAAAAATATTTTTAATGTTAAATACAATGACGGCAAAATTTAAATGTAACCCTTAGAGGTGGACGGATGAAGTATTATATATTAGGATTTTTTTTTTTCAAAATTCTTCAAATTTTACTCTTTGAAGCTTATAATTTTTTTTTTAAAAAATATTTGTTTTTCTTACAAAATATTTAATAAAATATTATTTTAATACTTCCTCCGTCCCATAACAAAGTATCTATTTTTTCATTTTAGTCCGTCCCATAACAAAGTATTCATTTTTTTTTAGTAACTGTACTATCTATTTAACATTACAAATACTTTTACAACTTATAATATATTACACAAATGTCATTACCTTTATATCACACATAGTAATAAGGTTATTTTAATTATTTTTACTTTATTCCTATTATATCTCAATATAATACTAATATTTCTAAAACTACATGTAAAAAGCAAATGGATATTTAGTTTCGGGACGGAAGAAGTATTAAATTCAAATCAAATTTATTTAAACTCATCCCAAAAAAATGTAGTTATTTTTAGATGGAACAATTTTTTATAAATATTAATTAAAAAAATATAATATATTATTTTTCATAAAAAATTAAAAATTTAATATAATATATATATTTTTAATATTATCAAGACAATTTCTCATATATAACATTAAAAATAATAATAATAAAAAACATTCACGAAGAATAATGAACAAAATCAATATTGATATGTATAAATTAAAGAATGCTTTAAGAAATATTAGATATAAATATAAAGCATATATTTATTTTAGACAAATATATATATATGCATAAATTTGATAGATAGATAAAATATTTAAAAAAATAATAAAAATTACTTCAACTCAAATAATATTACAATTCCTAAAATACTTTTACAATTTTTAATAAATAAATATAATTATTTTTAAAATTATAAAAGAAAGCAACCATTGACTAATTTTTGTATCATGAAATAATATATTTCCAATTAATACTTCTAACTATTTTTTCAATACATATTAGTATCAATATTCATATGCTTAATTAAAATTAGAACTGTTGTCTATGATGTATTAGGGTATGGTTTTTATTTTTAATGTTTTGCAATTTTTATGAAAATATTTTATTTTATTTAATAAAAAATATCACATTTAAATTACTATCCGCATTTAAATGTAAAATGAAATTCCAAGATAATACATGTCACATTGTTACAAGAATATATGAAATTATTTAAAATTTAAAGCATTTATAGAAAAATTTATTTTGAAATAATTTTATTTGCTACTCTCTCTCTTTTTTTTTTTTTTTTATTACTAAGGATGTATTTGTCTTTTATAGGTCATCTCCAACCCATCAACTCTATTTATTCAATTTTAACTCCTAATATGCAATTTCTATAGTAATTTTTTAAAAAAATTTTAAAAATAAAATTAAATTTATAATTTTAAAAATTAAAAAATTAAAAATAAAAATAAAAATAACAAAATGCCAAAAAATGACGTTCCTACATTGCAACGCCAATTTGGCCTTATTGTGTTTTATATTTATATTTGTGTTTAAATAGTATTTTTTTGTTATTTAAGTTTATGCTTAGTTTTATTTTTGAAATGTTTTTAAATAAAAAGTACTTTTTTCTGTATGAAAAATAAAAATTAACATTATTATTCATTTATATTAAAATTTGTGTCCAAAATATAAAATTTTATAATAAAAAGGTAATTGGTTATAATATTTTATGAAATAATATATTTTTATAAGAAATTATAAAATTTTCTTGGTAAATAAAAAAGTGATCAAAGAATCAATTGATTGATAAAAACAATAAACACCAATAAAATGATAAAAATCACTTTATGAGAGAGCCTATATATGCAATTTTTTTTTTTTTTTTTTATCAAAAAAAATTAAAAATTTGATCAGTGGTGAGCTAGAAAATAACTTTGGTGGGCCGAAAATTTATTTATATAAAACAATATCTAATAAATTTAAAATTATATGACATAATTAATTTTTTTTAAAAAAAATTACAAATAATCTTTTTAGTAGATTTTCTCTCATTTTATCTTTTTCAGATACTTTTAAATATTTGGGATGTTTGAGTTAAAAATATTTAATAATAATATTTTTATTAAATATATAGGAACAATAAATTACTTAAAATTTAAAAATTATACAAATATTATATAATAAAAATATAAAATTAAAATAATTAAGAGGGCCCAACACACTTTGACCCCACTAACTACGCATTGTACTAATTATCAATTTTTATTATGGATTCGAAGTTTTAATCATGCCTTTTTAATAAAACGATAATGCCATAAACACCCACTTATAAGACCAAATTACCTACCTAAAAAATTACTAAATATGCATATATAAACCACAACAACGACGACGACGACCACGATAATAATAGTAATAATAATAATAATAATAATAATAATAGAAAAAATTATTTTTGGTCGTATTTAATATCAGAATTATCAATTTTAGTTCCATAAAATTTTTTTATCAATTTTGGTCTCACTTAAATGAAATTTTATTAATTTTAGTTCCAAAATGGTTAACTAGGACTGAACACGGCTGTGTTGGGTGACTCAGAAGGTGACTGGACGTCCCATGCAACCAACACGGCCGTGTTGGGCTCAATACGGCCGTGTTGATTACCCTGCACTTCTAAACACGGCCATGTTTCTGTCCGTGTTCTGAATACAACCATGTTCCTGCTCATGTTCTCAACACAGTTATCTTCCTGTCCATGTTCTCAACACAGTCATGTTCTAGGTCATGTTCATGACCATATTTTCAACACAGCCATGTTTTAGGCCATGTTCACGACCATATTTTCAATATAATCATATTGTAGGTCATGTTTATTATTATTTTCACTTCTTAGTTAAATTATTTGATATATATATTTATAATTCAACAAAAATATTTTTTACAATTATTTCATAATATAAAAAATAGTCATTTTTTAATATTTTAAAAATAATTGCAAAAATATATATAATGATGAATATTAAAAATATCAAAGTAAAAATATATATTAATATATTATTATTTTTATATATATATTTTTTTGCAATTATTTTTTTAAAATATTAAAAATTGATTATTTTTTATATTATGAAATAATTGTAAAAAATATTTTTGTTGAATTATAAATATATATATATATATATCAAATAATTTTAACTAAGAAGTGAAAATAATAATAAACATGATATGCAATATAATTATATTGAAAACATAGTCGTGAACATAGCATAAAACATGGCTGTGTTGAGAACATGGTCGTGAACATGGCCTAAAACATGACTATGTTGAGAATATGGGCAGTAACATGGCTGTGTTCAGAACACGGGCAGGCAGGAACACGGCCGTGTTTAGAAGTGCAGGGTAATCAACACGGCTATGTTGGGCTGCCTGGGACGCCCAGTTACCTTCTGAGCCATCCAACACGACCTTGTTGGGCTGCCTGGGACGCCCAGTTACCTTCTGAACCATCCAACACGACCTTGTTGGGCTACCTGGGACGCCCAGTCACCTTCTGAGTCATCCAACACGGCCGTATTCAAGCCAACACGGTCGTGTTCAGTCTCATTCAACCATTTTGGGACCAAAATTGATAAATTTCGTTTGATTTGGACAAAAATTGATAAAAAATTTTGAATGTGACTAAAATTGATAATTATGATATTGAATTAGACAAAAAATAATTTTTTTCTCTAATAATAATAATAATAATAATAATACAACTTGTGTTGATCGCTTCAATATATATACCGAAAATTTTACAAATTTGTTTGACTACTATTAAAGAAATACAAAAACTATGTAAAATAACTAAAAACTCCATGTGGTTTACAAAATTTGATGAAATGACTCGTGATCGTAAAATTTCATTTTACCTACTTGTAGTTCAGATAATATAGCAAAAAAATATCTCACTCATTAGTACTTAATGGAAATTATAACATACACGCTTAAAATTATTACAAATTCATAGATAACTAGACAAAAAGTTACAAAAATATCTTCCTATGTATTATTAAAACTAGTTTTCTTCTTCCCTTGTTATTTACGAATTTATAAACACTTCTACTACAATTTTCACTAAATATTAATGAGTGTTGTATTTTTATTTTTATTTTTTACAATCTTATGAACTACAAATAAGTAAAATAAAATTTTAGGACTAGAAAATCTTTTCATTCGCAAGCCACAAAGATTATATTTTTATTTTACCCAAAAACTATGTTACTAGAACGAGAATAGGTAAAGAAAAAGGACGTAATAACGTAACATTTATTAGCCAACAATCCTCTTCGATATGTAGAAGTGATTCGTAACACTATCAATGAAAGGTAGAAGATACACTTGCCGAGTTTCGAGCTTTTCTACTTCCATTATTCGATTAAAAAAAAAAATGCATATTTTGCTTCAATTGATCATTATTGTAACAATTGTTTTTAGCCAATCTAAGGAAAAAGAAAAAGAAAAAGAATTGATTTATCATAAATAAATTGCCACAAAATTAGTATACAAAACTCAATAATATATAAGATTTGTGTTACACAAGAAAATCGGGAGAATTTCCTATTATCGTAACTTGCATGTGCAAGGCACGTGAGACTTGATTGAAAATAAGATGTCACTCTAACAAACTTTTCGTGCTAAAATTTAGGTGCTTATGAGTGTATTTGAAGGGATTTACATACATATATATATATATATCATTATTTATTTATTTACTTATTATATTGGTATTTAGTTATTTTAGCTTGTTTAGATAAATATTTTTGAAGTTTTTGTTTGTTCTTTTCTAATTCTAAATCGAAATTAAGACCATTTATTTCGTACGATTTTCAATAAATACATATTATTTTATCTAATAAAATATCATATCAAAATATTATTTAAATGAAAATTCAAATAAACACTTTATTTCATCAATTTCAAATAACAACTAATCAAATTAGTATTTAAAAAAGAAATTGAAAATAATAAAATTAAGTATTTGATAAATTTTGCTAGGAAAAAATATATTTTATATAAAAAATTCTAAAACCACCATCCAATGTTAATAATTCTAAAACTTACTATTTTATCTTCCAACTATTCAAGAAATTAGTAATTTTGAGCTTCGTTTTTTATTTATTTAATTTCAAATATTTATCTCCTCTCGTACAATGATAGCATATATATTGGTTTGTATTTTCAAAATATAATACTCCCTCCGTCCCACGTTGGAAGTCTTGATTACGGTAGACACAAGAATTTAGGATAAGTATAATTAGTAAATAATTAATAATGTATTATATTATAGATTAAGATTAAGATAACTAATTAGTTTAATTAAAATTAAAAATTTTAAAATTAGATTAAAATGCATAATCATTTTCCAGAAAAGAAAAGTGACATGAAATATGGGACGGACATAAACGACAATATGGACATGGTAGGTGGGACTGACGGAGTATAAAATAAAACAAAAATGTGCATAAAATGGGAGCAAGGGTCAAGAAAAATTGATAATAAAAATATATTCACATTGTACAAGTATCATTACATATTTACATGTATTTGGAACCTCACTATTTTTAAAAATCTATATATAAATGGGTGATTAGGGTTAATTAATATTTAAATGAATAGTCATAATTAGTACATATAATTAGGCTAGGTCAGACTTTAACTAAATAAGCTAATTTGTTTTAAAAATATGTAGCATAAACCTGGCATATAAGTGTGAAAAAAAAAATTGGGTAAATTGTTTCTTTAGTCCTGTAATTGGGTCTTTTTATTATTTTAATCTCGTAACTGTAGTTTGTCGCAAACTAGTCTCGTACGTGAAATTTTTTCATAATTTTAATCATCTGGCGCCGGAGATGCCTACATGGCACCCATGTGACTTGCCGAAGGACACGTGTAACAGTCTAAGTCTGACCTTTTTAAAAGTCTGATCTAATCTATAAATTTGGTTAAAAGACTACACCTTTTTTTTTTTATTTTATTTTGCAAATTTAGTACTAGAAATAAAAATAAAATAAATGCAATTATTTAATATATATAAAGTTAATAATTCTATTTTTTATAATTAAAATTATTTAATAATATTATTATTAGATATAAAGTTATTCTTAATAAATAATAATAATAAAATACTTTTATAAAATAATAATAATAATAATAATAAATAAATAAATAAATAAATAAATAAGTCAGCTTGTTAATTTAAAAGTTTTTTTTAAAAAAAATCTAAACTTACTCTGTTTTAATAAAAAAATGTTTTAAAAAATATTTTGATATGATTTTTTTAATAAATAGATTAGATCATACAACGTTTTATATAAGCCAGGCCGTAAGCCCTGACAGCGACTTGACCTTTTTCGCACATTTACCATTCCAATCCGTTTTTTACTTTCATGGCATTTTAATTCGAGACTTTTACATTAATCTAGTCCATTTTTACATTTATTTTAGTTTATTTCATTCCAATGCATAAGCTAGGGGCGGATCCACCATTGGTGGAATGGTGGCCCGTGTCACCTGTTATTTTATTATATCAAAAGAAATTTTGTATGATTTAATAAATGTGCTATCACTGAAAAATTTTAGTGTTCCCACTTAAAATTTAAAATTGCATTATTATCCAAAACAAATTAGGTGAATTATTTAAAATTTAATTTTAAAATATCATCTATACCAAATAATTAAAATTTAATCCAATTAAAAATAATTTATTTATATTTTAAAACATAAATATACAAAATAATATTATATTATTATTATTTTTTAATAAATTGAGTCTTATAATTTATTTTATTTTTAAGTTTATATATTGTGCAATCAGTAAAAAAATTTTGAATCCTATTTCAAGCTTGGATCCATAGGAATCACTCAATTTATTCGCCTCACGATTCAGGGCCGCACACTTATTACTTTCAAGCCGTTCGAGGCCCTCTAAGGCTAAGGACCACAATCATCCGTTGGCCTTCCGATTAGGGACCGTACACACACCGTATCCAATAATTCGAGACCTCCCGAGCCTAAGGATGTCAAACGTCAACTATCATAAAGGCTTCTGAAATACTTGCTGGAACCCTAAGCCGACTTCCATCTTCGAGTCGACGATGATCGCTTGATCAAAGAGCGCAATACTGAAAATCGTAAGAGGACTTAGAACCTCGCAAAATTTGATTCCAACAGCTAATATGTATATTGTATTAAGATCAATTATGAGATATATTATATAAACTATTATTATATATTGTCGGTTTATATCATGTATTTTATATCATGTATTTATATTATATTAACAATAACATTTCCGCTGATATCAATTGTTATATATATTTTGTGAACTATTTGTTAAGAGGCAATCTGGGATTCCATTTCAAAATTTTGGATCCCTTCTTAAGATGATATCATAATTATGAATGTTCATATTAGGTATTGATCCTGATTATAATTTTGAGATAATATCATCTCGAGTGACGGGTGTTAAGTTGTCCCACATAAAAATGTGTTGGGAGCTCTCATAGTTTATAAGAATTAAGAGAAACTCCTTTTTATCAACGACTAGTTATAAGATAAAGCTTTGAATCTCTTCTTAATATGATATCAGAGTTATACTACATATATTGGATATGAATTCTAGTTAGGATTTCGAGATGATATGGATATGGATTTTAGTTAGGATTTCGAGATGATATCATTTCGAATGAGGAGTGTTAAGTTGTTCCATGTAGAAATTATATTGAAAGTTCTCTTAGTTTATAAAAGTGAATGACAATTTATTTTATCACCAATTAGTTTTAAGATGAAACTTTAGGTTCCTTCTTAATTCTATTATCATGTACTCCCTCCCTCAAAGCAAATTGATTATTATTTGTTAAAGTAAGAATAATAAAATTATTTACTATAAATAAATTATGTATATATTTTGCAGATATCTAAAAAAAAATGGTATAATTATCCCATACTAAAACTTTTGTGTGTGTTTGTATTTGGTATTTATATAGTTATTTGATATAAAATTTTGTCAAAAAATAATAATATATTTTATTAATAACTAAAATAATAAATAGTAAGTAAAAATTTTAAAACAAAAATGTAAAGAAAACAAACCCTAAAACTAACAAACACACTTAAACTACAAAATAATGGAATATACCCCGAATCTAGGGTGTCTTTTTTTCCTTTTTTTTTTTAAATGGTTGAAAAAAAAATTCATATCAAGTATAAAAAACTGTGTAAAAATATAAAAATAATAAATATGTATAATATATTAATTTTTTTTTAAAAAAAGATATCTATAAAAAGAAAACACACACACCGGAATTTCTTACCAAATGTATCCCATTATAATGCATTTACAGAAAGTATTAATTAAATTAAATTAAATTAAATAGCTAATCAAACTCAAATTACTTGTCCCAAAATTTTGTACAGTTCAAATTTGGTACACCAACTACCAATTATATCCATTTATTAATATTTCGTTCAAGATTATTACAAAACCCACACGTACTTCTTTCTAGTTTTCTTTTCTTTGCCCAAATCTTTGCAATAACAAACATGACAAAACAAGTCACACAAGTAGAATCATATGCGACAGACAATATTTGAAAACGTCGAAAGTATGAACTCATATTTTACGATCACGAGTCCACCCTCATACTATTCAGGCTATTACGAAAATTTAAATTATATTCTCTTGTGTGTGTATTAGGAATTTAAGTTTGAATTTGAGTTTTAAATAATAAAATTTTAATTATGAATATTTATTCAATATAATATAAATAAATTTTGATTTAATATTTTAAATATAAATTGATTATTAATGTATATAAAAAAAAATAAAAATTATATGTTTAGTTCAATACTATTTTTTTAAAAAAATAAAATTAAATTAATGAATAGTAAAAAAAAAATTTAGTAACCCCAACCAAATACACTTTTTGTATTTTTATTTTTATTCTCTTATTATTATTATTATTATTATTATTAAAACACATGCACCCGATTTTTATTTTTTGTCGACAAATTATCATATCAATATACTGTTATTACTTCAAAAAATTTCAAAACAAAACAACGATCACTTTTTTACATTTCCTAAAATAAACATATTTATGAGCCAATTAATGATTTTTTAATTTTCTGTTAATAAAAAAATTATAATTTTTTTTTCTTTTATATTAATTAAGTTTACTTAAAATATTTATTATTGTTATTTCTTTTTATACATCTCTTACTATTTCATTATAAAAATAATATACTTAGTCTTATATAAATATATATCCAACTTATAATTTAGACATAAAAAAATAAAATCAACAAATAAACATATGTGGTTTATTCATACCGAAGTGTGGTTAAAATGAATTATATGTAAGCTAAACAATTATTGGATGATGGCCCAAACAAGTCTTACCTTTTTTTTTTTCAGCCTGAAAACTAACATAAATAATTTTGAGTGGTTTCGGACAATACAATCATTACAGGTTACAACAACAACATGAACTGTGGATGAATTGCTAGATGTTGTTACAAAATCCTTTGAAGAATTTACCACACAACATTGAATAATATTTTTAAAATTTGCAGGCATGTCTTGGAGAAATCATGGCATGCAATGGTAAAAATAATTACAAACCTTCTCACATTGGTAAAGCGGCTATGACAAGAAATAATAACTTGCCTACAATCTTGGAGATTGATTGAGAGTTGTTTAAATTCAGTATTGTGACACATTTATTAAAGCAAATGAGGCTCGAGATTTGAGAGATCTTATTACGTACGTTGAGGGAATGATATAGATGACCAAAAAAATCTTTATTTTGTCCAAATTTCACATTTTGTAAGTAATTGTGGAACTTTATAAAATGTTTGTAAGTAGATATCCTTCTGTAAATGAGTTTGATAACAACTAATAATATGTTGTTAGCAAATAATATAAACGTAGTTGTAGCACAAAGTCATTAACATTTGTAGTGACAACACATAAAGAAAGTCCATCATCCTCAACTAAATGTTCCTGATTTCACTTTTGATATAGTATTTATGTAACATTAGAGGAGCAATCGTTCTCAAATTGTATTTTCATCATATAGTATGGACGACACTGCATTGTAAAATATTAAGTGAGAAACAATTTTTTTGAGAATTGGGACACTTGACTTTTAGATTGTAATATCATCATTGAGTATGGAACAAAGGAAAAATACTTTCACATAATAAAGATCACCGACTATTAGAATTTACTAAATTATTATGCAATTTAATAAATTCATTAAAGGATAATGCTTACAAAATATAATGATTGCATTATACTTAGTGTAAGTCTCTAAATCTCAAATTAATGCGAGGCACGTTAAGATTTATTGTAGAGGAAACATATATCATTATCTAAGGTTGTCTATTCCAACTAATAACAAATATTTGCCACACACACATGAAAATCGATTTCAAGTTAGCTAAAGCATACAATAAGTTGAAAATATATCTCAACCATCCAGCTTGACTTCTAGTGTTGAGGGACTCTCAATCATTAATCAGAACGTGTAGTGATGGTGCTTATAAAAAACATAATCAAAGCCCAACATTAACACTCGACAAATTTTCAATGAAGCCTCAAAATCTTTAATTTTAACAAAAAAATTTTAAGTAATGTTACTAAAAAGAGAATGAAAGTGTTTAGAAAGTCACACTACGATTGAAAGGAGCTTTAACCATCTAAAATGAGGAACACCCTTCGGCCGGCGCCAGAGACCGAGGGGGCGAGGGACATCGTTGGTGGAGGTTCCGGAAAAGAAGACAACGACAATGAAGAAAGCGAAAGAAGGAGGAGAGTCGGTAAGCGAATATGAAAGGGTTTCAAAAACTCTAAATTGAGTAGTCGAGTGTGGGGGATGTTCAAGGTAATAGGTTGATTAGTTAGTAATTATGCTTTTAATTTTGTAATTAGTTATAAATATTGTAATGATATTTTCGTAATATATATAGTTTGAGTTTAAAAATATTTTTAGCGGTAAGTAGGTATTGAAGTTACTAAAAGAAAAATGAACATCTTATTTTGATACAAACTAAAATAAGAAAAATAGATAATTTATTAAAAAAATAAAAAATATATATATGTAATTATTTCTTAATGTCCGTGTCATTAATTATAGGGTGTGTTTGTTTCAAGGATTTGGAGGAATTTTTATTATTCATACAAAATTTTTCTTACAAAAACATCGTATCAAATACCTAAAACATTAGTTATTTATATAAAATTATATTACTATTCAAATTCAAATTTTTTACTAACAGCCTCTACGCACTAAGTAAACTTTTGGCTGAACCTAATACCCTGCAAACTAAGTCCGATAAGACAAGTCACACTGGGAGAACCAGGTGTAATAAGTAAATCTAAAAGCGTCCGAATTTAAACTCATAACCTCATGATCACAAGTTCACTCCTTACACCACCGGATCATCTCTTACCATACAATACAACCACGATGTTTCCGACGATGATGGATGGAGTAATAAATGTCCTACTATTTATCCCATAAACCCTAATAAATAAAATAAATAAATAAATAGTAGATAACGCGTGGGGAGGTTGTCCGAAGGCAGGGCAAGCTAATATTTGTCTGTCAAAATTCAATGCTCTCTCAGCATTAAAAGTTCGTTGGGGTAGTTGAACTTACTTACTAACTTACTCCCCTTCCCTTTATATATATATATATACACATAATACTTCCCTTCTTACTACATACATTCATACATACCATTTTCCAATATTTATTTTTATATAAATATAAATATATATATTCAAATTTCAATATTTATTAAATAATCAGTTAATTTTTCAAATTATCATATTTCCCCTAACCAATGGCGGATTCCGGCGGCTCATCCACGGCGGCGAGAATCTCCGTCGACGGCGGCGCCGGCCATTATAAAAAGCTTCCAAACTTCCTCCAATCCGTACGCCTCAAGTACGTGAAGCTCGGCTACCATTACCTCATCTCCAACGCGATGTATCTCCTCCTCGTCCCCGCCGTCGGCGCTCTCTCCGTCAACATCTCCGGCGACGGGGCGGCGCAGCTCTGGAACCACCTGCGGTTCAATCTGGTGGCGGTGGCGGCGGCGGCGGCGGCGCTGGCGGCGTTCGTGGCGACGCTGTATTTCATGACGCGGCCGCGCCGCGTCTACCTGGTGGACTTCGCCTGCTACCGGCCGGCGGCGGCGGCGATGTGCAGCAAGGAGGTGTTTATGGAGCGGTCGAGGGCGGCGGAGACGTTTACGGCGGAGAATTTGGAGTTTCAGAAGCGGATTTTGGAGCGGTCGGGGTTAGGGCAGAAGACGTATTTTCCGGAGGCGCTGCTTAGGGTTCCGGCGAATCCGTGTATGGCGGAGGCGAGGAAGGAGGCGGAGATGGTGATGTTCGGCGCGATTGACGATCTGCTGGAGAAGACGGGGGTGAGGGCGAAGGATATTGGGATACTGGTGGTGAATTGCAGCCTGTTCTGCCCGACGCCGTCGCTGTCCGCCATGGTCGTCAACCATTACAAGCTTAGAGGGAATATTCTGAGCTATAATTTGGGAGGGATGGGTTGCAGTGCAGGGCTGATCTCCATTGATTTGGCCAAGCAGCTCTTGCAGGTATATATTTATATGTTTTGATTCTTTTTATTTTTATTTGGATTTTACTACTTCCTCAAACAGACAAATTGATATTATTAGTAAAAATAATTATGATATAATAAAAATAATTATAAATTAAAATTAATTAAATAATAGTATTTCCTTTTGAGACTAAACTTTTTATTTATATTTGACGTCATTGTTTTTAATATTAAAAATATTCTTAGATTTATATAATTTTTTTTATTTTTTTATTTTTTTTATAAATGTTATTATATTAGTGTTATAAGATACTTGTCAATATGAAAAATTGGACGGAGAGAGTATAATTAAGATTAAAAAAAATTATAAATTATGAAATTTAAATTGTATAATTATATTTTAAAAAAACTACAAATTATATAAAGACGGATGAAAATACAACATATGAATAGTTTATGCGGGATGGAGTTCACTAGAAATACTGAATCAATTTTTATTTTATGTTTAGATATTATTTTGAAATTTAAAATATTATATACAATATTATATAAATTTCAAAATTTATTATTCTAACCTTCAATTTCAAAATCCACACAAACATGTCGTGTATTACGAGGGTTTGAATTTTGTGTTTAGGGCTTAATAATAGTACATGATTTGATATTTTAAATATAAAATTAATTTTTAGTATAATATAAAAAATAAAAATAAATATTTGATTTAATCTTTTTTTTAAAAAAAAAATTAATTAATTAATGAATAGTCTAGTTATTATAAATATTGTACAACACTCACTAAATTTTAGTGTTCAAGCAACAATAATCTCTAAAATATTTTAAGTTTAAATGTTTTAATGATTTTATGTAATATTCTTTAAAATATATAAAAATAATAATTATATATAAGTTTTAAATTAAGAAAAATTGTGTAGACTTTTCAAATAGAATTGTGCTACAAGTTCTTTTGCTTTAGTTTTTTGTTGTTTTCTATTCCATATTTGGTTACCTTCAAGTCGATTTTATTGCTGGAACTAATTGGTGAAAATGGTGACATCATTTATTGCAATGGCTATGTTTACTTAATAACTTTGAAAATTATACTCCCTCCGTCTCATAAATATAGTTTTAATTGGATTGGATTTGAGATTTAAGGAATATTTATATTATATTGGTAGTCGGTAAAAAGTATGGATACAAAGATTTTTTTGTCCTTCTTAGTGTATTAGTGTAAAAAAATAGTGGCAATTGTGTAATAAAAATGAAAAAGTAGGGGTAGTTTTATAGAAATAAGACTATTATTTTAAGACGGGAAAAAATGATAAACAAGACTGTCCGGAGTATATGTTACTTCTATAATTAGAGTATCTTGCAATAATTAGGGTTTATTAACTTGCAATTTAGTTTTATATTTTAATTTTGAGTTTTTCTTAACATAATATTTCCTAAAGAAAATGATGTTTTTGAAATATAATCGTTTGTATAAAATATAACTATTGAATTATGTATATATATATATATACACACACAAACTTATATATTTCTAAAATAAATATTAATTTATTAGACATTACATAATAGGAAAAGACAAAAATACACCAAATTTATTTTATCCTTTTTTTTTCTAGGCAATTTTAATTTTAGAACAAAAGTGTTGACCTAAAAAGGCACTTCTTGTCATTTCATTATTACCTACCAATTTTACTTTTTGGCAATATTTTTTATTTTATCATCCATCCATACCCATAAAAGCATTAAATACTACTTTCCCTCCTTTGAAAAATTTTGAATAGATAAATACTTCTTTCCTTTCAAAAATAATATTTTTATTTTGTCATTTCTTCGTTCCATGATCTTATTTCTAATTTTTATTAACTAACTTTTCACTTTTTTACAAAATTATCCTCACTTTTTAACCATAATTATATAAAATATGGATTTTGATCTTTTAAAAATATTTTTACACCAACTATCAATATAATATTATTATTCTTTAATTCTTGTGTCCATCATAAATGTTCATATGTTTTGAGACTAAAGGAGTATATTTTTTAATCATAACTAGTAATTTAGATGTGATATTTTAAATAAAATCGAAATATTTCTTGCAGGTGCAACCAAACTCCTACGCTCTTGTAGTAAGCATGGAGAACATAACTCTCAATTGGTACTTCGGAAACAATCGATCGATGCTCGTTTCCAACTGTATCTTCAGAATGGGGGGCGCCGCAATTCTCCTCTCAAACAAACCCTCTGACAAAAAACGATCAAAATACCAGCTCATCCACACAGTCCGGACCCACAAGGGCGCGGACAACAAAAGCTACGGTTGCGTATTCCAAGAAGAGGACGACGCCAAACAGGTCGGCGTCGCCCTCTCCAAGGACCTAATGGCCGTAGCCGGGGAAGCCCTAAAGACAAACATCACGACGTTAGGACCGTTGGTCCTCCCGATGTCCGAACAACTCCTCTTCCTCTTCACCCTCGTCGCAAGAAAAGTGTTCAACATGAAGATCAAACCTTACATCCCGGATTTCAAGCTCGCATTCGAACATTTTTGCATCCACGCGGGCGGGCGCGCCGTGTTGGACGAGCTAGAGAAAAATCTCGATCTGAGTCAGTGGCATATGGAACCTTCTAGAATGACGCTCTACAGATTTGGGAACACGTCGAGTAGCTCGTTGTGGTACGAGTTGGCGTACGCCGAGGCTAAGGGGAGAATTCGAAAAGGCGATCGGACATGGCAAATTGCATTCGGGTCGGGGTTTAAGTGTAACAGCGCCGTGTGGAGAGCGCTCCGGCGCATCGATCCGACGGCGGAGAAGGTGAAGAATCCATGGATGGATGAGATTGATGAGTTCCCTATTGAAGTGCCAAGAGTTACAAAGATTGATTGATTAGATCTAGATCTTTGAGAGTAACTTTTGGTGTCATTTTGGATCTAAGATGATTTTTGGACAAATTCAAGATTATGTTTTTATGTGTTTTGGACAAGTTGTGGTGGCTTACTATTACACATTGGTTGTAGAGGTGGTTTTATTAAGGATGTAATCATCTATCACCTTGTACAATATATTGTACTTATTAGTTTTTACTTCAATGTCGTTAATTGTTGAAGGGCTATAGGACTTTTTATTCTCTTTTTGAGATTTTTTATTTTATTTTATTTTTCATATTCAATTTTTTTTCTTTTTAATATTAGGCTGATAGCACGTAATGTATACCAGACAACATATTAAATATAAATTTACAATATACATATAAAATAGAAGTAACACTACATATTAATACTTATACAATATATATTGTCTTTTATATTTTCATATATCGTATCTGTAGTTTTTCACGTATTCAACACTCTTATCAAAATGTTAATATTTATAGTATTTTAAATAAAAGTGAAAATAGTAAACAAAATATGATGGAAGGAATATATGGTAGCATTGTATATGTTACAATTTAGATTATACTAAAAGTTATACTATCTCTATTCATTGTTAATTTATTAATTTGCATTTAGTGTTATTATTTTTTAAAATTAAAAATAATTTTATATTTGTATATTTTTTTTTGTACAAATATCATTACATTAATATTCTAAGACATTAATAAAAGTATTTTATCATTTTTTCTTAATTTGTAATATATTTTGATATAATAATTAATATTAAAAAATTAAAATGCAAAAAGTAAATTGATAGACTGATTACGACTAATTAACAGCCCCCTATACACCTTGCATTATTACTACAGCTGAGAAGAACATCTTAACTTCTTAATTAATTTTGAGTTTATCATTAATCATTAGTTATTAGGATACATATTTATATACATATATATATATATATATTTATAAGATTTGGTGGTAATATTCAATTGAATCAAACAACTGTAAACATCGTTACATTAAGGTATGTGGTGTTTTTTATAATAACAAGTATGTTATATAAGAATACGTCATGTACTAAAATCAATTATTGTGTGTGTTGTATGAGAGTGCTGCTAGTTCATGTGTTGTATTTGTATTATATTAACATATACAATGTGTTGTCTGTAATAATATTGTACAATGTCAGACAACATATAATGTGCTGTTGAGACTAAAACATGTGTTCTTTGTTCATATGATGTACTTGTATTATATTAAAATATGCAGTGTTTGTACATAGTAATATTATGTACTGTCAAACAGCACTGTAGCCGCCACCGTACATATAATTCTAGTTAGAGTGTCAATTTGATCCGATCAATACATATAATCAAGACAGTCTGCAAATTCTTTTATATAACGTACCACAATATTGTATCATATAAAAATATATAATAATTACAGTATATACTGTAAGAATATGTATTATATATTGTATTATTATATACCGTGAAAATATGCACTACGAAAACCAAACCGATATATATATATATATATATAATATGTGTGTGAATGTGTACACACAATGAAGTCGGCCATTTAAAGTGCACCAAGAAACCACTCCAAACATATGCATAAACTGACCAAAATAAATTCGGTTTTTATTAATTATTTATTTAATTTTTACCAAGTCAAAATAGTCTAACAACTACTATTAATTAATAGAAGTACCCAAAAAAATATTACATGTAAATTTATTGGAAAATATCACATAATACACAAATATACTACTCCCTTCGTTCCAATACAATAGTTATGTTTACCATTTTTATTTTGTTCCAAAACAATAGTCTCATTTTTATAAATAATTATATCACTATAAAATTATCCTTACTTTTTCATAATTATTACACAATTACAATTACTTTTTACACTAATACACTCACAAGGACAAAAAAGTCTTTTACACGTACTTTTTACCCACTACCAATATAATATCAATATTTCTTAAATCTCGTACTAAACACAATCAGATTAAGGGGGTGTTTGGCAAATAGCTTTTTGAAGATCTTTTAGCTATTTGACCAGTCAAAAATCTAATTTAGGTGTTTGGTAAATTAGCTTTTTGAAATAGCTTTTTGGACAAAAAAACTAATTTTTGAATAGCTAACTTACCCAACCTTTTGAAATAGCTTTTTCTGTAAAAAAAAATTTTATTCATTGTATACCCTTAAAAATTTATTATGCATTTTACATGAATAAATATATTTTGATTATTTATTAATTATATTAGAATATTTTATTATAATATAGTTTTACTTTTATAAATTTAAAATAATTAATGTTTATATAAAAATTATTTTAATTGTAAAATATATAAATTTATTAAAATCAACATAAAATAGAAAATATAAATACTAATAATTTATTTTTATATTAAAATTACATTATATAAATTTTATACTAAAAATAAATTAAATAAATTAAATTTATTGAAAATTATAAATATAATGAACTAATCGATAACTAACACAATAAATATATACACGAAAAATTTATTATTTTATATTTTACATCATTTTCAATAGAAAAAACTATTTATATATTTTAATAAAAATATATTATTTTTTTAAATCTAACTGTAATAAAAATAAATACTTTTATAACACTTTTATAATTTTCAATAACTAATAACAAAAAATTTTAAACATTCTAAATTCAAAAGAACATAACTGAATATATTAGAAACAAAAATAAAATATTAATGTCTTCGATTCTCATTTTACGTATAAACAACTAATATCAAACAGTTGTTTTACCAAACATTTTAATACAAACAACTAATTAAATCAGCTAGTCAAACCAGCTAATTGAATCAGCTAACAGCTATCAGCTAATTGAATCAGCTAACAGCTATCAGCTAATTGAATCAGCTATCAGCTAATTGCCAAACACGCCCTAAGTTCTAATATCAGTATTTTTTAATATATATATTGATAATTTAATGATAGTTGTGTTGTATAATGTTAAATTATTCATTTTTGTTGTTAAATTAGTGAATGTGTGTAATTTGGATATAAAAAAAAAAAACAAGACTTTTTTTCATCATCAATATTTATGTCAATTCGGTAAATATAGAAATTGTTTCTTTTATAGTAAAAAATAGAAAATTAATGTTTTCTTTTTACTATAAAAATAAAACAGGAATATTATTAATGATAATAAAAAAAAATAGCATATATTTAGATAACAAATAAAGTAACATTTATGTATTAATATTATAAATGTTACATTTATGTATTAATAAAGTTTTATAATGATGTGAGAGTGTTTGGGTTGAAAATTAGAATTTTGAATAATAATAAAAAAAAATTAAAATAATTGTATAATTTGATATAAATAAGTATTGATATAATACCTTAAATATAAGATCAATTTTTAATATAATATAAAAAATAAATATATATCTTTGATATTTTTTGTAAAAACTAAAAATAAAAATGAATGAATAGCAAGAATCTATCAAAATCCTCAACCAAACATAACCATATGTTTACTTCTATAATAATGGGACAACTGATTTAGGAGTAACGAAAATAGTAAAATAAGACAATATATATGATCGATGGAGTATCTCATATACTCCCTCCGTCATTCAATTCTGTGCTCATTTGACCGAGCACGGATTTTAAGAAAAATATGTAAAAATAAAAATTTTTACTTTTTTTTTTTTGGTAAAAAAAAGTGGTATTTTTTACTAAAAGAGCAAACATGAATAAATTTGGATGACAATAAAAAAAAAAAAAAAAAAAAGTGAGAATAGATTTGAATGACGGAGAAAGTACTATAAATGTCGGTGTAACAATATATTCAATTGAGCGATGTTTGTATTAACTTAACAAAATAGAAAATATAACGAATTTAATACATATGTTAATTTAAGAATTATATGAATTTCATTATATCTAATGTGGTTACTTATAATTAAAGAAAGAAAAAAAATGTAAAATCTAAATTTTACATAAAATCTCACTTCACTACACCTCAATTGACATCTTATTTAGAGAATTTCTTATTAAATATATTTTCAAATCAGTTTTTGACATTATTTATCAATAACATATATATACTTTTTAAAATATTACATTAAATACATATTTTTATTTAAAATATTACATTAAAAATTTATATCATATACAAAGCATCACGTCTATCTAGTACCTATACAACATTTGGGCCGGCCCAACAGTTTAAAATTGGGCCTTGAAGGCTAAGCCCGAGCACAATCCAATTTCAAATCGAGTTGTGTCGGCTCATTTTTTTTTTTATTTAACTTCAAATTATTTTTTTTTTCTTTTTAAAATTTTTATATAAATTTAATAAAAATGCTATTAAAATGGTTTACCACCAAGCTCTAACTTGACTTGTGTTATTAATTTGTTCGTAAAATTAATTATAATCAACTGGGCGGGGCAGGCACGGCCTGAGTCTCATGAGCCGAGCACGACCCAAAAATTTTGAGTCTATTTTAGAATTCCAAACACAAATTCGGATCGAAATTTCGAACCATACCTATTTTCAGCACCTCTATTTACATCAAATTAAATAAATATTTACGTTCAATTTTATTATTTTCAAAACCCTAATATTTCCAAATAGTACATGAAATAACATATCATTTATGTTAACATGTATGTTACAAATACATTATATATGAACCGACAATATCTAACAATTGTCAATACAACACATACTATTATTAATTTCAGTATATAAAATATATTTATACAATACCCCTGTATATAGAGTTGTCACACATGATTTCAATTACCACAACATATATTGTATTAATTGAAACAATGTGTCGTATGCCTATTTATGAAGTATTGACGGGAAAAATCAATATCATATTGATTTGATTCAATCAGTAAATTAACTTTTTCAGTATCATGGACTAGCTACTAGCATAGCCTTTTCGTCATTTTCTAATTTAATAAAGCTAACTCATATAAATATATAATAAAACAATACAAATTACAATTTAAACAACAAATTTAAAATTTTTGATACCCTATAAATTTTTAAAAACATTACATCACATATGTTTTTTCTTATAAAATATAGTATCAAATACTAACTTTTTATTATTTCAAAATTTCTAAAAATTTACAAAAATTTGTCTAAAAGTACAAAGTTTGTTTAGACAAGAGTCTTTCAAAAATTTCTGAAATTTTTAAAGTTTGAAAAAAAGTAAAAAAAATAGTATTACCTCCGTCCCATAAAGGATATCATTTTCTATTTTTGTATGTCCTAAAACATGGTTACTATTTCCTTATTTAGTAATTGCATTACTTACTAACATAATTAATACCCTTACAACTTCCAATATATTACACAAATATATTACTTTTTTTACTATAAACCAATATAATACTAATATTCAAAAATCTACGTGCAAAAAGTAAATATCATTCTTCTTTCGGAGGTAGTATTTGATTTAATATTTTGTGAGAAAAAAAATGTACTTACACGATATTTTTTTTAACAATAAATAGTGCAAAATCTTAAACCTTTCATTCATGTCATCAACTTGCATATCCTACTTGATAGGAAAGATGGAACCAGTTGTTCTATTATTAGTATTATATTCAAATGATAAAAACGTTTACATTTTTAACAAAACGCGATACTATTCATTAAAGAAAAAAAAAAGTAAGAATTTAAAACAATATCACATAAAATATTTATGTTCATTCACAAAATGTCATATAAAAATATTTAATTTATTATTTCTAAATTTTTTCAAAACTTAAAAAACAAGCATTAATTTTAATAGAGAAAAGTAGGTGATAATTAATTAAATGAAGAACATAGGTGGGAATGAGGCCACATGCCTACTCTCAACATATTGATCATATATATATATATATATATATATATATATAAAGATTGACAGGTTAGTTCACCTATCTAGCATTTAATTGAACATTGCAAGTTGCTACCATACTGAATAGTCCACTCTCTTGTGCATTTAATTGTAAAAGTATTTGCATTTCATTCTTGCCCAAAATTTCATCAAATTATATGTAACTAGAATAGACAAACATTTTTTCTTACCTATCTTATGTTTAAGTAGAAAAAAGTTCCTCCATGGGAGAGGTTGTCTTTCTTTATAATTCAACCCATATTTGAAAAGTCCTTATAATTCCTCTCATGGTTTAGAAACTAGGTTGGTAATTTTCTCTCGTGTTTTAAAAAATATTAGATAAAATCATCTAAAAGTCTAAACTTGATAGATTGGTAGAGGCCGTTGTTATTCGAGCACTACAGTTTAAAAAATTTATGCAATATTTTTTAAAATACAGAGAGGAGGGTTGCGCAGTTTCTATAATTTAGAGAGAAACACTACGCAATTATGTCTTGTTTATTTAATAGCATTTAGTAAACATGGTTGAGCTAGATTCAAAGATTGCATTAGGGTGTCTATATAAGAGAGTTGGTCATCAAGAATAAGGTAAGAATGTACCTTCCTCATATGCTTTCAAGTTTTGAATTTTCCGCGGCAAACCACATCCTATTTATTGCGATGCATTGCACCTACAGGCCTACAAGGAAACAAAGGTGGTTAATATGTTTTTTTTGGTTGTTGAAAGATGGCGATAATTAATCAACAAAGATCGAACAAAAAAACACACTTTAAGAAGATATAGATATAGGCCAAAATTATACCTTTGAATGGAATGAAGTTAAGTGAAGCTTTACCAATTTTCGGGGATCTTATGGATCCATTGACTCATTCTTCAACCAAAGCCTCCGGGGCAAACCCTCACATGAATCGATAAAATTACTCATTCTTCAACGATGAGTAACTTTGGAACGACTAGTCGCACCTTATGATTGGGATTGTATAGATCAAATTTCTCATTCATGTGTTTTCCTCACACTTATCTAAAGGGAATGGTACGTAGCCAAAACATAACAAAATAAACCGCAAACAAGAATAGACTCCGGCCACTCAAGTGGCCGTGACGGCATTTCGGCAACGGTTCAGAGCAGATGAAGGCAACTTAGTAGCGGCAACATCAACAAGGATGGCGAATCACCAACGGTCGAATCAAGAACGGTAACAAATAGGTAGCATGTAACAAACCAGACGATCTTCTACTCAATTCGATCCGAAATCAAAATAAACTTTTCAAATTTTCTTGAAATTGCGTGACACTGCTATCAAATAATTTGGTTGCTCCAAGAGCATATAAGTAACAGACTACTGAAAATGATATTTTGTGTGATCTACCGGTGTAATGTGATATTAACTACTTCCTCCTTCCGCCTCTAAAGTTACATTTATCTTTTGTGTCATTGTATTAAACATTAAAAATATCTTTATATTTGTATAACTTTTTGTCCAAATATTCTTCTATTAGTTTTATAAGATACTAATGAAAGTATTTTTGCAATTTTTTATTAATTTGTACTACGTTTTTTATATAATAATTAATATTCAAAAATAGTTTCAATATGCAAAAAGTAAATGAGACTTTAGAGCCGGACAAATGTAGTATTACGATTCTGGCTGCTCTAAAAGTGAGTAAATAGCTGACCATGATAGCCAACTCTACATGATATTTGTCAATATGACTTTTGTTTATGCATATATAATATGACACATTTTGATAGATAAACAATTTTTTTTTTTTTTTGGGCAACAAAAAATAAAAAGAATTTTAGTAGTACAAAAAAAATTCAAAGCTATTAATGGTACTAACAGTCCTTTTTCAATTGATGAAAACAAGGATGAAATGGATGAATGTTCTTGTTCCTATATTATCCTAAACTTATTAGAAAAAAATCTTAATGTATCTACAAAATTTGTTCAAGATATTAAAAAAGTTATATAAATATATTGATGAACATACCCTATTGTGCTATTAACTTTTATTCCTTTATCTTTTTGTTTTATGTGAAATATGTTATTTAGTATTTATGCTTTGAAACAATCTTGAATAGATTAAAAAAATAAAAAATTATATTTGTAAGTAAATAAGGGCAGAGGAAAATTAGATTTAAGTTTGGGACTAAGAATTAAAAAAATAGTTGGAACCGAGATCACTTTATTAAGCAATGTCCACATAAAAAATAAATAAATAAATAATTTTGTGTTATAACTTAGTTATAATCGAAAAAAGAACTTTACTTTATTCGAATAAATTGAAATAGAGAACCACAGAAAAAAAAAAAAAAAAATCAATTTATGGGCTCATGAACAAATCTATCGTAACATAACCTAGATGCATGAGCTCATGAACAAATCTAAGATTCATAATTCAAGAACTAAATAGAAAAAAAATAATAATAAGAGAAATAATAATTAATGATGAATTCTTCAATTTTGTGCCACAATCAGTCCTAGGTGAATAGGGTCCTTCTTCCCCCTTCTAGTATAGATCTTGACCTTACCCGACCCCATAATATTCTGTATATATCTTTCATATGTTTCCCATAAGAAATTTGTACTCTATAAGTCTGTGCCATATGCTACTATTTTCATGGCTAATGAAAATTTGTGCAAAGTTGTTGCAATTGGTGATAAATAGTTATTAGTTACTTTCATAGCTATCAAATGAAATAACCTATATGTTTGTTTTTGTTAAATTTGATTGTGTCAAATGTGAATACTTTTTTTTTTTTAATGATAAAACTAAATTATGGTATTGAAGATTAAGTCATCTAAATATTAAAAGTCTTGAAATCTTCAAAAAGAAATCAAGTATAAAACAATTTGCTAGGCAAAATTTGTTTAGTATATAATTCCTCTAAGTTCTTTAACGGAGTTAAGTTTTCAAACTTTCTTAGCACAAAATCATATAAGATCTAAATAATAGATGAATAAGCATATTCATCCATCTTAGCCTTCTTGCACTCAAAGCTCTAATACCATTGTTGGGTTCTCATTCGGCTATTTTCAGTCAATAAACTCATAAAGAGAAACAAAATAAACAGATCAAAATAGTTAATAGAAAATAAGAATAAAAAATAACGCTAAAAAGATATTAAAAAACACGTAAGCTCATATCACATGTACTCCAAGTCGTCTACATGACCTACACCCACAAGTGCCTATTTATGGGTTTCCAACTCAACTCAACTCAACCCAAACCCAAAATATCAACAAAGAGGTAGACAAACACACAAAGAGGCGGGATAGAACCAAGAGAAAACACGGAGGGTTGAATGGTTGGAACAAATCCGACGACAATGGGGACAACAAACGCAGTCGGATGGAGAATGGATGATAGAAACAAATTGAGTCAAACATGTTTTGGACAAGAACATGCGGAAATCAGGTCAAATCAATTCGGGTTATGACGAGACACATATACCAATAGTAGTTTAGTGCTAAATCCCAAAATGTTCTCAATAGAATCCAAGGTGCATTATGTGAAAAATTATAACATCAACAAGCTACATACTGTTCCATATGACCCTAAAAGTACTAACAGTTATGTATTTCTCTAAGAGAAAATATATATCTTAAAATTCCCTAACCAACATATTATTTGCAACAAGCTATAAACCTACTTATCTTATGAGATAAATGAAGTATTAATTATGTTCAAACATAGATGACTTTTAAAACAAAGAGTATATATATAGGTCGGCTAATTCATTGAACTAAAGTCTACTAAAGTGTTCTCTAAGAAGTCAAAAGAAGTACTCTAGGTTGTGTTCTTTTTATTATTCAAATTCTTTTCTTTCTAAAAAAATATCAAATCAAACAATTTCTTTTCTTTTTTATATTATACTACAAATTTATTTTACATTCAAAACATCACATCAACATCTATTTATATCACATCAAATAACGATTCAAATTCAATTTTTTACTATTCAAAAATCCAAACCCACAAACAAACACATATTTTCCTTTAAAGTTTGGATATGGGCTTAGTGTTTGAGCATAGTAAAATTTTATGTTGAAACAAATGTAAATAGGTATTTGATGTAATGTTTTTTATGAAAAATTATTTTCATGTGATGTATTAAATGAAAAATAGATGTTCGAGTTGATTTTGGAGGTGGGGTGGGGGAAATTTTTATGAATAGTGAGAAATCATAACCAAATCTTAAAAAAAAACATAGTAGAGACTTACCTTAGGTTTAATATACATGTTGACTTGGTAAATTTGATTGATGTTATTCAGAGTTGATAAATTGCATAGTATATCATAGACTTCATAATCAATTGCCTAACCTACTCAGCTAGATAAAGTTGATCAAGTGTAGAATATATTTTCTTCAGTAATCAAATGTTTACTAGTTTTTTATGGACAAACATGATTATGAAATAATCACCAACTAGAAACACCAGTAATATAGTACCTTTTTATGTTTAGACAAGTTTTTTTGTTTCTTTCAATTTCTTTGCTATGCAATCTTCGCAATATCCACTGTGAAATCTCACAAAATATTATATCCAACCATCATTTAAACCAAACACGGAAAGAACAAACACTAAATCACAATTATCATGTCATATTTAACACTATTTAGAATGTGTTTAATACACATCATTATAAAACCATTCATTCCATCATGATAAATAATCACATGTAAAATTTTTAAATAATCACACAAGATTATAAAACTAAATATTAACTACTCTTTCCGTCTGCCAAACTTATTACAAAAGAAATTTTCCATAAGTTTGACGGACCTAGGGAGTATTATTTTAAGAACATGAAGTATTATAAATTACAGATTAGTAAATTACTCGAACAAAGGATAAAAATTTGTTGGAAATTAGAATTATGTGCAAATTCATATTCAAATAGGATTGTTAACTCGTATGGCTCTCTGTGTTTGTGGGTTCTCAGCTGAAACTTTACTACTCACTAATATTTTTCTTTTAAAAAATATTAAATTAAATATTTATATTTTTATATTGAACTAAAAATTAATTTTACAATGAAAATATTACATCAACGCATATTTATATCATATCAAACAACTATTTCGATTCAAAATATTACTACTATTTAAAATTCAAAATCTTTGTTTGGTGTTTAAGTTGTTTATACTTTATAGCTTTAGTGCTTTTTTATTATTAAATATGAAAAATTGTAAAGGTGTTAGCGTTTGAATTGTTGACCTCGATTGTATATGTGTAGTTGTTCACTTTTATTAAGGGTGTGTTTGTTTGGGGGTTTGGATTTTGATTTTGGATTTGAATATAAAAAATTTTGAATTTGAATAGTTGTATGATGTGATATAAATAGGTATTGATGTAATATTTTGAATGTCAAATTAATTTTTAGTACTCCCTCCGTCCCTTAACAAACTATCCATTTTTTCATTTTGGTTCGTCCATAACAAAAAATTCATTTCCATTTCAATCTACCTAACATTGCAAATATCGTTTCAATTTACAAAATATTACACAAATGTCATTACCTATATATCATACAATACTAATAAGGTTAGTTTAGTTTTTTTACCTTTATTTCTACTACATCCCAATATAATACTAATATTTCTAAAACTTCGTGCAAAATGCAAACGAATAGATAGATATGAGGCGGATGGAGTATAATATAGAAAATAAAAAATAGATATTTGATTTTATATTTCTTTTAGGTAAAATTTTAGTGAATAGTAGAAATTTGTAAATCTTGTACAAACAAAAACACCCTATATGTAATGTATTTGTTGGATAACATACTCACTGCAACTGAATATTTTATGAAAATAGTTATAAAATTAAAAACATAGTTAGGAGTATTTTTGGAAATTGGGTGCATTTGGTTACCAATTCGATTAATGAGTTGGAAGTAATTTATTTTATTAATATTTAATTTATGATGTAATATATAAAATATTAAAAAATTTAAAAATATGTGTTTAATTATTTTAATGACTATATTTTTATAAAATATATAATATGGAATAAATAAAAAAATATAAATATTTATTTATAATTAACATACATTAATTTTACAAATAAATGAAAGGTTATGAAGGTATTTTAATATACTTTTTATTGAAGAAAGAAATAAAAATAAAAAATTTTAAATGGACTTTAGTGGATCCCATATGACATATTTTGAAAAAAGAAAATTGGAAACATAGTGTTAACTTAAGTTGGGAAGCCAACCAAACAATAGAAGGTAATAATTTAAAAAATGAAGAGAAATAATATGAATAAAGGTAGTGACATTTGTTATTAAATAAAATATTGAATGAAACATAATAATTTAGAAAGTGAAGAGAAATAATATAAACAAAGGTAGTGACATTTATTGTTAAATAAGTATTGAACCAAGAATAAATTTAGAGACGGACTAAAAATGAAAGTGAATAAACTTGGCGGACTGTGGTAGTATTTTTTTGTATGAGTTTTTTTGGCTTGGAAGAACACAACCTACATTTTCAGCAATTAATCCTATTTCAGTCTAAAGTAGACATCAATTCCACAGATAACTTGACAGAAAGGTAATTAGAAAATTTATATGTACTGCCGATAATTTGAATGTCTTGGCCATCCATAGGGTTGGCAAGAGCAATATTCACTTTTTTAAAATTATGACAAATAGGGTGGCATAAAGCATGTGCTCCTAAACTTATATAAAGCATCTATTTTTGCATGTAACTTAAACTTGAGGAAATTAAAGCCATGGGAGAAGAGAGAATACCTGATGGCAAAACAGCATCTTCCCCGATTCCTGAAGTTGGGAAAAACAAAGCCAGTTTCCAGGCCTCGATCAGGCTAAAATACGTAAAGCTTGGTGTTCATTATGTGATTTCGAATGTCGCGTATCTGTTTATCATTATCCTCCTCCTTACAGCTGCAGCAAACATATCAACAAAGCACATATTCGAGATATTTCAATTATGCAATTATCATCTCAAATACAATAATGTTTTCGCAGTAATCATAAGCACATCTCTAATGTTCACCTTAGCAACGTATTATATAATGAGTAGGCCAAGAAAAGTTTACCTGGTGGATTTCGCCTGCTACAAGCCTGATGATCAGTCCCCCCTCGTGTGCCCCCGAGAGAAGCTTGTGAAAGTGGCATCTGATCTTATCAGCAAAGAAAGTGGTGAGTTTATAAAGAAAATTATGGAGAGATCAGGATTGGGGGACAATACCTACATGACTTGTCTCGATAATTTCCCCCTAAAACGCCCCTTCGAGGATGCCAGGGAGGAAGCTGAGACGATTATATTTGGAGCTATTGACGAACTTTTTGCCAAAACCAAAGTGAAGCCAAGAGATATAGGCATTGTGATAGTAAACATTACTGCTTTTAATCCAACACCTTCTCTTTCGGCCACCGTTGTCAACCGTTACAAGCTACGAGGTGATGTGGTGAGCTGCAACTTAGGTGGAATGGGCTGCAGTGCTGGATTAATAGCTCTAGACCTGGCAAAGCAGCTTCTACAGGTAATTGCGTTCAGCATTTATGAATTCCGAATGTGTATCTGCAAGAACATAACAGAAAGTGAGCTATACACATCAAATATTAAGAGATGTACATTCAACAAGTAAACTATATATGTCTTTGCAACTGTAACTGACATCAAATTTTCAACTTCTACAGGTGCAACCGAACACTTACGCTCTAATTATGAGTTTGGAGAGCGTAGCAAGCAATTATTATGCAGGTAAAGAGCGCTCAAAGCTGCTGTCGAACTGCCTCTTTAGACTGGGAGGGGCAGCGATTCTGTTATCGAATAGGTTTTCTGATCGAAGGCGTTCAAAATATGAACTCACTCGCACACTACGTACCCACAAAGGTGCTGACGACAAAGCATACAATTGTGTGAGCCAAGTGGAGGATGAAGAAGGATATCTCGGGATGTCATTGTCCAAAGACATAATTAATGTCGCCGGACAGGCCTTACAGGCACATATCACAACACTCGGACCTTTGGTACTTCCAATGTCAGAGCAGCTCCTATTTGTAGCCACTTTGGCTGCAAAAAAGATGTTCAAGATGAAAATCAAGGCGTATGTTCCGGACTTCAAGCTTGCTTTCGATCACTTCTGCATTCACACGGGTGGGAGAGCAGTGTTGGATGAGCTGGAGAAGACCCTCCAGCTCACCGAATGGGACATGGAGCCTTCTAGAATGACTCTCTATAGGTTTGGCAACACCTCTAGCAGTTCGGTGTGGTATGAACTTGCATATGCTGAGGCCAAAGGGCGGGTTAAAAAGGGTCATCGTGTCTGGCAAATAGCATTTGGTTCTGGATTCAAGTGTAACACCGGTGTCTGGCGAGCATTAAAGACGGTTGATCCTGCCAAGGAGAAGAATGTATGGATGGATGAGATTCACAAATTTCCTGTTCAAGTGCCAAAAGTAATGCCGATACCAACATAACTGAGGGGGTTTAAGGGAACAAACATACATGTTCCAACATACATAAGGTTATTTACTAATAAAACACTTGTTTCTCCATTCTCATTGATTAAAATTCCAAATCTGTGTTCATGTTTAATTTGCAAAGGAAGTCTTCAGCCAAGTTTGTTAAGCATCTGTTATGTCCTATGACTTTTGAACAAGTAAACAGACATGTTCCTTAATCTAAAAACAACATACAAGTATTGGTATGATTTTAGGATCGAAAAAACTTTGGTTTTCTTAGTGAAACCTTTGTTAATCAATCGGCTTCAAGCCCAAAATCACCCAAACACAAACAATCCAACCCGAAAACCTCACAACCTGCCACAAACAAAACAAGCAAACACTCAAAACCGAACCCTAAAACCCTTAACAAGGAAACCACAATTTGCTTACTCGATTTATCGTGTTATTTACACACCAAACAAACGCAGACTTGAGAAAACAACAGAAAACCCAAAAGAAACGATGGAGACAGCACTCACATTTATGACTCGCTGGACCTCACCTGAATCCCTCAAACACTATGAAAGTAGCCGGAATCTCAAGCTTCACAGAGACCGAAGCCAAGAACTCCGAGGAACAGAACAAATTATGTTATTCATAAAATTGCAATCATACAATAAACAAATAGAGGAACAAATTTCTACCAATACAATTAGCAAGAATAGTTTGTACATAGGGAAATATCCATTAACAACACTGTCGATACAACTTCAATTCCTGATGAGAATCCAGAGAACTTTCTGGCCACTTCTTGAAGCAAATAGAAATGAACAACATCGTATAATGCTTAAAATGCCAACGCAAATTCACATTATCATTCATGAAATGAAAACAGTACAAATGATTAAAGTGCAAACGTGTATTCCAAATCAAATGACATCAAAACCCATACCAAGTTGCCTTATTTTTGGACGACAACAGTTTATCACAAGATTCATCTGCTTTGAACTAATGGGCCATAATTCCATCACACGAAGACAACGACACAAAAATTGCACGTCCACCAATTATGATCCTGAAAAACTACTTCAACCGCTCACGAATTTTCTTTAATTTGAGGAAAACAAAACAAAACAAAACAAAAGTGATTTACCTAATTTCCTACCGCAATTCAAATACGTTCAAACAACTTTTTCTGTAAAGATTTTATCCGGAAGAACAAATTACAAGCATACAGTTAATGGCTCGCGAATAGATCGAAATAAATGCGTAAACGTAAACATGCTTTGTCTATTAATGAGATTCTAAATTCGCGCAATGCTCTAAATCTTATGCAAGTTAATGATTTCTTTACTTACCATCCCACGCGAAGGAGGAGCTAATCCACTTGCAGCCGCCGGACTGTTGCCTTAACTACCGGCGGAGGAAGCGGCGGAGCCGCCGCAAGGCTATGCTTGCTTTCTATGGGCATGTCTGACCTTTTCTCAATCTGCCCATTTACTTTAGGTAGATTACAAATGGGCCTTAATTTTTTAGGCCCATTTTCAGAATTAATATTTTAAAATGGGTTGGTAGATTAAAAATGGGCCTTAATTTTTTAGGCCCATTTTCAAAATTAATATTTTGTCCAATTAAAAAAAAAAAAAAAAAAAACCATAGCCATTCAGCCCTAAGTTGGTATTTTTAAATAACGAGAGGTTTTGTTCATCGATTTATTATTTAATATATATGTATATGATTAAAAATTTAAAAAAATAATAAAGTATAAGTAAATTCCACTCAAAATTACTTCATCCTGTCTATTTTTATTTTTTTTTTATTCCTATTCCATATAATTTGTCAATTTTTCAAAAAAAATATAATTATGCATTTTAATCGTATTTTAAATTTTATTATTTTAAATTTTAAATTTTAACTAAATAATTTAATTATTTTAATTTAAACTTATAATTATTTTTACTAATAGAGTCTTAATTACTTATTAATTATATTTTATCTAAGTTCACGTATAAATACTTTGAGTTGTGATTTGAATAGTAAAAATTTTGAATTTGAATAGTGGTATGATATGATATAAATAGGTGTTGATGTGATGTTTTGAATGTAAAATTAATTTTTAATATAATATAAAAATAAAAAATAGATGTTTGATTTAATATTTTTTGAGAAAAAAAATGAAATAAATAGTAAAAATCTAATCCAATCCCCCAAACAAACACCCCCTCCACTGGGGGAGTAATAATTTTCCGTCCGTCAAAAATTCTTTATTTATAGTAAAAAAAATAATAATAATCTTCATAAGTTTATTATTTTTACTTTAAGAAAGAATAGATTAAATAATAATCAATTAGCAATTATTTTTATATTTATTTCATTACTCTTTTAGCAATTTTTTTATACATTTTTTATAATATCTCAATTTATTTTTTATATACTTAATTTTAATATTAATATGGTCCAACCAAATCTAAGTGATTTTATATAAAAAATAAATAAATAAATAAATAAAGAGACATATACTCGCCGTCCCACAACTATTGCATATTTTTGAATAAGTCAAAATTAAATAAAATCAAGTTTCAATAATATTAAAAGATTTATAAAAAAATATTGTATCGTATTTGTTTGGAGTTTTTTTAGGAGATGATTACTATCCAATTGTTTTTTCCTCAAAAAATATTAAATTAAAATATATCTATTAATTTTATATTAATCTAAAAATTAATTTTATATTTAAAAATAATATCAACACTTATTTATATCTATTTATACAACATTAAATTTAAATTAAAATATATCTATTAATTCTATATTTTAAAATAATATTAACACTTATTTATATCTATTTATACAGCATTAAATTTAAATATTTCTTCGTCTCATTGAAAGGTTGTCATTTTCCATTTTCATCCGTCTCAAAACAAGGTTACCATTTCCTAATTTAGTAATTGTACTACATATCTAACATAATAAATATTTTTTCAACTTACATTATATTACACAAATGTCATTACTTTTATATTACACAATACTAATAGGGGTATTTTTGTCTTTTTAACTACAATCCATTATAATACTAATATTCAAAAATCTATGTGCAAAAATAAACGACAACCTTGCACCAGGACGGAGGGAATAACACTTTTAACTTAAAATTTTATTATTAAAAATTCAAGTTCAAAATCCAACAAAAACACCCTATAGGTGAAAAGAGTAAGAAATTATACTCTCAGTGCCCCATAACAAATTATTCATTTTTTCATTTTAGTCCGTCTCATAACAAAATATTCATTCATTTTTTAATAATTGTATTATCTACCTAACATTACAAATACTCTTACAATTTACAATATATTACACAAATGTCATTACCTTTATATCACACAATACTAATAATGTTATTTTAATTATTTCTACTTTATTTCTATTATATTCTCAATATGATACTAATATTTTTAAAACTACGTGCAAAAAGCAAACGAATATTTAATTATGGGGCGGAGGTAGTATATAATTATAGTGTTGAATCCTTAATTAATTGTTTTTCTATTGGAATGATTATTACTTTTGAAATGAAGTTATTGAACATTATAAAATATTTATTGGAAAATATAAAAGTTATGTTGAATCTTTGGAAATTTCCACCTAATAGAAATTTTAAATATCCAATAAATTTTTGTGTTAAATGAAATTAAAAATGAGAAAATTAGGTTTGAATCAGACTAATTTTAATTTTTGCTCTAATATTTATATTCTATTTTTTCACAATAAAAAAAAGAAAGAAAAATTATAATGCAATTCAAAATATTCTTTTTTTATATTATCGACATGAATTTTAATAGCTCACACCAAAAACTATCTCAAATATAATGGAGTATTTTATTTTAGATTCATATGTGACCATAAATACATGTATTTGCCTATGCATCATTGATTTTGTTTATGTTTAATTATATTATTTTAATATAGTAAATAATTATTAGTTTTTAAATCATCAAACTAAAAATTTGGTACATAAAAATCCTTTAAATTCAAATTTATTGCGTTTACCTTGAATTCAATTGATTAGATAAATATCAATTTCAAATTAAAATTAGAAATATATATTTGATATTAAATTTGATCATATATTTTTTTTTAAAAAAAAAAAGAATATCATAAATATTGAATTCAAATTTCATAGTTACCCCTGAGAGATTGTAACTCAAACGGTTAAACACTTCTTCGTATAATTGAGACTAAGAGTTTAATTCCTGTAAAGTGCGTCGTGCGTGAAAATAAAATAAAATAAAATAAAATAAAAAAATCGGAGTTATCAATTTCATTTTCATTATATTCCAAATCCAAGTACAATTCTTTTGGGGTTTTTTATTATTGAATTTTTATTTAAAAAATAATTTAATGTGACATTTTATAAAAATAAATAAATAAATAAATAGCAGTATATATTTATTGAGAATGTTAAGAAAAAAAAAAAAAAAAAAACTAAAATAAACAAATCCTTGGAGTTTATTATTTAGGTTTTTTATTATTATTATTTCAAATTTAAATCTACATAATTTAGTTGTACTATTTTCAATAAAAGATTTTTTTTCGTCATATAAATTTATTTTCACTTTTCTTTTAAAGTTGTTACTAAAAAAATTGGTAAAAAAATACATTATATTTGTATACATTTTTAGTGTAAAAAGCAAAAAGTAACCGTTATTATTATTTTTATTAAAATTCATGATCAAATATTTAAGAACATATTTAGCGACGGGGGGTATTATTTTGACTCACAAAATATCATATCAAAATAATATTTAAATTAAATGTCAAATTAAATATTAAAATCAAATACACCCCTTCTATGTTTGAATATGATGCAAAATTAATACTCATTTTTTAAAAAAAAAAAAAATCTTGATGATTATAAATAAATAAATAAATAATAATAATAATATTTTATTGATTATTGATTAATTGCTAAATCACCTAACAAATTTTATTGTGTTTGTTATGATACATATATTTATTTATCTATTAAGCTCTATGATTGGATGTTAATTAATTATCATAATTCATATATTAGTATATTACTTAATTTAATTGATTTAGATAACACCTACCAAATTATTAATCTTACAACTAATTTAGATGCTTTAGCAAATATTTTATTTCACTCATTTCATACTATATTCATCTACTTGTGTTGCTGTCAATTTGTGATTTTATTATTATTATTTTTTTTTTTTAATTTTTTTATGACATAGGAATCGAATGCAATATTCGGCTTGGTCAAATCTATTGTAACTATAGAGCTTGTTCTTTTGTATTTTTAAACTGAAATCAATGATATTTACTCTACACAATTTTTAATAAAAATATTTCTTTCTATAAAAATATCACATAAAAATACTAGTATTTTAATATTAATGTATAATTATTTTTACTTAAAAAATATATTTTTTAAGTGAGACAAATAAAAATGATAAAAAGATATTTTGAATTGAGATGGAGAGAGCATTATGAAAAAATAAATAAATAAATAAATAACAATTATTATTACTGTATTGAATTTTCTATTGAATTATAAATTTTACCATGGTTAACGTATGAATAAATTTCAATATAATAGTCTTGTTTATCATTTTTGTCCGTCCCAAAACAATAGTCTCATTTCCAATAATAATTATATCAGTCAAAATATAATAGTCTTGTTTATCATTTTTATCCGTCCCAAAACAATAGTCTAATTTCCATTAATAATCATATCACCATAAAATTATTCATGTTTTTTTATTATTATTACACAATTGCCACTACTTTTTACACTAATATACTCACAAGGGCAAAAAAGTTATTTATCCTTACTTATTACCAACTACCAATATAATATCAAGTATTCCTTAAATCTCGTGTTCAACACAATAAAACTATACTTTTGGGACGAAAGAGAGTATATAATTTATATTAAGATAATTGAAATGTAACATACCAACTAAAACATATGGCATAGTCTTGTTAAATAAAAGCAAGTTAATATTTTTACATAAAATTATAACCATACAACTATCTATCAACTCAAAAATATTTTAATCAAGATATTCTTACACACTTTTCATTATATATAAAATCTTAATATTTTTTTTATTTATATGCAAAAAGTAAATAAATAGTAGTGTGAAACAAATGTATATATTTTGTTATTTTAATTTGTCATACATCAATCAATATATGATACTCTCTCAGTCTATTTTTTTTTAATGTCCTATTTGGTATTTACATGCATTTTTAGGCAATTAGGATTTTTGTTATAAAATGACAAATTTGTACTTAATTTTGTGTATAGAAAATGAATGAGTAAATAAAGTAAGGACAAAAGAGTAATTTTTATGTATAAAAATATAAAGAAGATAATAATTATTGTACATTTCAAATAAGAAAGTAGATTATAAATATATTATTCACTTTGTTCACTTAAAAAATGTACATTTAATTTTTTTCATTAAATTTAATTAATATTTTATTTTAATAATAGTTCGTGATAGTATTGATGAGTAAATATTATTTTACTCAATAATGTGTAAAGTTAATGTGGTGTCTTAGGGTGTGTTTGTTTGAAGGATTTTGGAGGATTTCCACTATTCATCCAATTTTTTCCCCCAAAAATATCAAATCAAACACCTATTTTTCATTTTTTTATATTATACTAAAAATCAATTTTACATTCAAAACATCACATCAAACCCTATTTATATCACATCATACAACTATTCAAATTCAAAATTTTTACTATTCAAATCCCAATCCAAAATCCAAACCCCCAAACAAACACACCCTTAATATAAATAAATATAAATAGAAATGTATTGTAATATATAATAAAGTACATAAATACTAAAAATATAAATAAATACTTTATGTTTGGTAAAAAAAAAATATGTCAAAATTTATTATACATTTTTACTCACCACAAATACATAATTTTGGATGAAAATGGAGTATATAAAATATTAGTAATAAATAGAAGTATAGAGGGTTAGTCCAGTTTGAGTTATGATATGAATTTTTTATTTAAATAATATTTTTAATATAATATTTAAAAAATAATACTATATTTCTATTAAAAAATTATACTAATAAAAATTGATTCCCTTATAGGTTGCCTTAATATTGGTACAATTTTTACATAAAATGTACAGTAAAATTGCCAATAACTTCTTTATAATTTCGAAATTCAGCGTAAATCTCTTATTTACTTTAAAAAGACATTGAGTTCTTTTATATTTTAAAAACGTTGCATGAAACTCATCTGTGATTTCGAACTCAGTGTAAATCTCTATTTTAATTTTTAAAAAATTGCATAACGCCCCCTTATACTTTCAAAAATATTGCATCAAATTCGAGTCAAGCCGAGCCGAACTAAATTTTAAGTGTTCGTTAACGTTTACGAACAAGGCTCGTGTTCGTTCGTTAAGCTTTTGAGCTCGTTTGTACTATTCGAGCTCGGCTTATTAAAAAATTTTGTTGTTTGATTTCGTGTTCGTATTCGGCTCGTTTAGGCTCGATTAAGCTCGTTCGAGTTCGTTCGAACTCGTTTGTTGCATTTTTTGTAATTTATATATAAATTTTTTTAAAAAATAAAATTATTTTATTTATATATTTAAAATTAATATTTCATTTATTTTTATAAATTATAATTATATATATATAATATCTATAATAAATATATTATTTAAACAAACGTTCGCGAACAAAGCTCGAGCTCGTTCGTTAACCAAACGAGTCTGTTTATGTTATTCAGTTTGGCTCGTTAACGTTCACGAACGAGCTTTAACTGAGCTGAATCGAGCCAAACCGAGTCGAGTTCACGAACGATTCGATTCGTTTAACAGCTCTACATCAAACCCCCCGTCATGCAAAAAATATGAATAGAAAATCATCATCCCATCACACAATGGAAGTTTCATGGAGTTGGGATTTCACGCAACTTTTTTAAAATATAAATGAACATTTTGTAATGTTTAAAGTATTGAGAGATTTTATCAAAATTTCGAAACCATGAAAAAGTTACGAACAATTTTACGGAAATATACTGAAAGTCCACAGCAGCTACTGTGAGGGTGCGACCACCTAATTGCATCTCACCTTTAAGATTTATAATTAAGTTTTCTTGTAGCCTCGGCAAAAAATCAAATTTATATATCACAAGCAATCTGCAATCCAGTCAAGGTCCGTGGACCAAAGGACCAGATAAATCTCGATCGCGAATATTACAAGGCACAACAAAATCTACGGTGGGGATTGAAATCCATGGACCAGATAGCTTTCTAGGAGAAACCATATCCATAAAAGCCCATTGGATAGAGCATAGTAGGTGAGGAGTTGCTTTCATAAAGGTATTATTATTATTATTATTATTTATTATTATTATTATTATTGTCAAAAACTTTTATTATTTGCTTTAGGACAAAAATAAATAAATAAATAAAATTAAAAATTGAGGGCCCGCAATCAGACAAATTTTAAAAAATTATATAAATATTACGAAAGTGACCCCCCAATCTATGGTTTAGTCCCTTCAGTGGCCCCCACACAATTATTGTAGATTAAATAATTTGTTTAAAATTAATGTCATATCTATAAAAATATAAATTATATTTTTTTCTAAAAGCAGTATTATATTGAAATTATTATATAAACAAAATTAAACTCAAACATTTTTATTTTTTGGACTTGGTTAATTTTATTTATCTTCAAAAAAAGTACTTCACTTCCAAAATTTTTCAATGTTACATTTGATATAAAAAAATTTAAATGATATAATTTTTATGTTTTTTTGCATGATTTAATCTTTAATTTTTATATAAATTTTTTTAGAAATTATATTTAAAACAATAAAAGATTAAAAAAAAAGTGCATAAATGAAAGCAAGAAATTCAAATTATGTGTGTAGCTTGTAACATTTCATTAATTGACTGTTATTTTATGGTACTTAAAAGATTTTTTTTTTTCATATTTTTACCATCGTTTCATTATATTTTTAATATAAATAGATTAGTATTTTTTAATAAATAATTATATCAAATTAATAATTAAACTAAAATCGAAAAAAAAAAAAAACTCCAAAAGAAATGTCCCTCTAGTTTTTATATATGGATATTTTGAAATTTTTATTACTATTTATCAACGATCAATTTTTCAAAATTAATCGTATCAATAATTATGTTATTTCACAAAGTAACGCATACTTTTATTATTATTATTATTATAAAAATCAAATCAAAATTTTAAAAAAAATTCTAATGCAAAATTTTGTTATGCAACACTAAAAATGGCATAGGATTTTATTATTTTATGAAATGTATAAAAAAAATATCATTTTATTATTTACATAGACTTTTTTTGCGTTCTAATGAATAAGATTTGTTATCTCGCCACAAGTGAAATTAATTATAAATTTTTTTTAAGAGCATTGGATTGCATCATCAGAATATGAAATATATACCTGGAGCCGACAATAGGTCGATTCGTGTCGGGTTGGCTATTTTAAATGGGTTAAATTACTCAATCTTAACCCGACCCATTTATTATCATGTCGGATTCGTGTTAACCCGTTTATTATCGTGTCGGGTTCGGGTTGACTCGTGTTAACCCGTATACATAATTAAGTCTAATTTTTTTATTCAAATTAAATAATTTTTTGTTTCGTTGTAGTGTTATGTTAGTTTTTATTGGTTTGAGCTTAAATTATATTGAATTATTTAAAATTGAACTTAGTTTAAAATAATTTATGAACAAAATATTAAATTATGATTATTTTATATATATAATAAATATATTAATCAATATTAATATATTATAATCGGGTTGTCGTATCGGGTTCGAGTTGAGAGTCTCAATCCTAACCCGACCCGTTTATTATCGTGTCGGGTTCATGTCAACCGTATACATAATCAGATTGAAATATTTGATCCATACCCAATTATTTCATGTCGGGTCAGTTTTTGCTAGCTTTGTATATCCCAGAAAACACCACCTTATTGTTTGCATATACTCTTCTTATGCTCTAACGAATAAGAGTTTTTGCTATCGCAAAAAAAATAAAATAAAATTATATTTTCTTTTTTTTTATATATATATAGAAATATTGTGATTATATAATAAGAGTATAAAATATCTAAAAAATAAAAAATAAATAAAACATATTCTTATTATTTGCATAAACTTTTATTATACTCTAATGAATCAGAATCTATGCTCTTAGTAAAAAGAGAATTAATTATATAAGTTGTTTATTTTTTTTATATAAGAGCAATGTGATTATATAATTAAATTTTAAAAAATATATTTTTTAAAAATAGTAGTATATTATTATTTGTATAGACTTTTATTGTTTTTTTTTTTTTTTTTTTGGTAATAGAGTTTATGGTCTCGCCACAAAAGAATTAATTATTTTGATTTTTATAGAAATATTGTAATTACACAACATTATTATTTCCATAGGTTTTCTCAAACACTGAATTAATTAACAATCAAAAGTGTAAATAAAAAAATAATAAAAAAAAATATTTAAAAATTATATAAAAATAAATAGTAATAATTTTGACTTGAAGTCACAATATAACAAACTCCAAATCAATATATATTATATTTCATTTAATTTGAAACCACACGAAACAAACATCCAACATCTATTTGGTATACTTTTAAATTCAGACATACTTGCAACGTATCATCTTATCGAGCTAATTCTTTGTCGGATTATTATTATTAAATCATTTATAAAAATAATTTTGAGCAATATAAATAATTTGAAGTGATTTAAATTTTTAATCTAATTTTAAGTATTTTAATTTTATTTTAAATTTTTTAATTTAAATTTTTTTAATTTTAATTAAACTAATTAATTATTTTAATCTTAATTTATAATAATTTATATTATAAATTAATTATTTTTATTAATATATTCTTAATTATTAACTAATTATATTTATTTTAAATTTCTGTTTCTGTATTCAAAATATTAGATTATTAAATAATAATAATAATAATATCATTATTATTTGTAGTTTGAGGGAGTAAAGCAAACAAATAGTCAATAGGTACAAACCCAAGAAAGTCAATATTCCTTACTTGGGACCTTAAAAAATTAGAAATTATTTATTTATATATATATATATATTATTTTATTTATTTTAACATCCCAATGCACGTACAACACGTGTGAAATTCATTCTTTAATGCCCTTTTCACAACTTTTTCTTTTTCAGATAAAATAAATAAATGAAATAATTATCTGCAAATTTCACTGCCCCCACTCCCTCTTGTCTAGTAAAAGTAAAAGTAAAAATTAAATTAATAAATTATAAAAACAAGAAAAAAAAAACGATTTTCAAGGAGATAATTGATTAATAGAATTATTCTTTGAAAGCACTCATTTGAGGGATGAATTGAAGAAAATATATCTTTATAATATATATATATATATTGGATTCCAAATTGTTTTGGGTTTAAATTGATATATAAATAATAAAATGGAATTTGATAAATTTTGAATATAATATAAAAATTATTTCGATCAATAATAAATGTAAAATATACAATTAAAATAAATGAATACGAAAAATGAAAATTTTAAGTATGTAAGTTTATTTATTTAAGATAAATAAAAAAAAATATAGCATTATTAGCTTCACTTGTAAAGAAAATATTGATAAATGTAGATAAATTCAAAATTATGACAACGTTTTTTAAGCATAGTTCCACTAATTTTTTAGAACCCAATAAACAAACCATGGGAGCAATTAGAGTTGTCACTCGTAATTTTATTCTCTCTATGTTATGGTGCAATTTGTTTTTCCATTTGAGAAGTTTTTTTTTTTTTTTTTTTTTTTTTTTTTTTTTTTTTTTTGAGATTTCTTTATCTTGTTTCTATTATTTATCGGTAGTCGTATTATGGCAGTGGAATATTATTATTGTAATCGTCAAGGTCATGTAATTCAGAATTATCGTACTCGATCACCTCGAAATACGCAAACTAATTCAATTGTCTTATCAGTTTGTATATGCAATACTCCAAAATATAGTGGCCCTCTCGCATCAAGTTCTTACTAATAGTTCCTCCTATATCATGACCAATTCAGGTAATTCTCGGTGGTACTTGATTCCGGTTGTTGTAATCATATGACATCTATAGTTGATCTCTTAATTGGTGCGTACTTTGTGTCATCTTCATCACTTATACAGACTGCTAAGAGGAGCCACATGACTGTCATTCATTTAGGATTTGTATATCTCCCATTTACAAATTTTATTAATAGTTACTGCATTTCTCGGTTAATTCTAAATCTTGTATGAGTTGGCCAGCTAGTTGACCAAGAATTTACTGTTTCTCCTCTTATGGTGTGCAGATTAAGGATCAACGTGCAGATCAAATTCTTGAGACTGGTCGAAAGGTGAGTCGACTACAGTCTTTTCAAATTCCTTCATGCAATTTTTCTGTTAATGCTACTCATACTTCTATTACTATAATTTCTTTCACTAGTTTATACTGCACTTTCATTTTGGTTATGCATATTTCTTTAAAATTTAGTCTATGGTTAGTTTTGAGTTATTTGATTGCTTACACTGTCGTTTGAAAAAACAATCAGTCTTATCGTTTTCAAAAAATATGTCAATCGCAAATAAATAATTTTCTCTGATTCATTATGATATTTGAGGTCCTTCTCCTGTTCTCTCTATGAGTGGATGTTATTATGTCATATTCATATTTGATTAATCACGTTTAAAATAAATATATTTTTTAAGACAACGTTCAAAATTACCTAAAATATACACTCAATATGCTCAAATAATTAGGACTAATGAGAAAAAAGACATAGATGTGAAGATAAATAAATGTACTTATGCTAATGAAAACTATTCTCTACTTTCAAAACTAGCACACAACTTACTTAGCGTTGGTCAGTTGATATGTTTTATCTCCAAAACATTAAAGTTGTTTTTTTTTTATCCATGATATGCACCAGATCTTGTTTCTTAAACTTACAATGGTTGACAAGAGTTTTTCAATCTATATTCATACTGAAATTGAAGTGGCTATTATTTCTAAAATTGATGTGCCAAGATTATGGCATAAAAGATATTGACATCATCATTACGAAGCTTCTGGTTATATGATTAAAAATAATTTGGTTAAAGACGTGCTATTAACAACTAATTCAATTGAAGCGTCCATTGCTTACTAAGTTAAAAAGCAACATAGGAGCAAGATTCCGAAGTTACGAGAATGGAAAGTTGAAATAAAATTACTACTTGTTCACTCAGATATTTGTGATCAAATGAAAACTGAATCATGCAATAGAAATCGATATTTTGTGTTGTTAATAGATGATTTGACAAGAATGACTTTGATATACTTTGTCAAGCAAAAATCCCAAGTATTTAAAATGTTCAAAAAATTTAAAAGTGGTGGCTGAAAATTAAAGTGGATGCAAATTATTACGCATCCATAATGGAATGAAGTACAATTCAAGTGCTTTATTAAAAAATAAAATAAAATAATAAAAAATAAAATTCATGATAATGACATTGATCATGAGCTCACGGTACCATAATCTTCTGAACATAATGAAGTGACGGTGAGAAAAAATTGAACTATTGTTGAAATAGTGAGATGTATGCTATTTAAGATGAAACTTCCAAATGAATTTTGGGCAAAGACTGCCTCTACCGTTGTATACCTTCAAAATAAGCGTTATACTACTTCGAGGAGATATACTACACCAACTGAGAGTTGGAGTGAAAGCAAACCATCTGCAAAAAATTTAAAAGATTTTGAGCGCATGTGCTATGTTCATGTTCCAGCAGCTGTAAGAAATAAATTGGAGTAGAAATCGCCACCTAGAAATTTTCATCATTATGCTTCAAATATAAAAAAGTTACCAAATTTATGATTTGAAGACAAATAAAGTGAAAATAAGTCAAGATGTTATCCTGGATGAAGAAAGCTATTGGAATTAAAACTTACATCAAATAGAAAAATTGAAGGAACTTGAATAGAACTCAACAAATGTTGACATTACAAATTGTCTTTTTAAATCAATAATGATGATTTAGATGAAAATAGAAGCAATCAACAAAAAATAAAGAAAACAAGAAAAAAAAAAAAAAAAAGAGGTTATGTGAAGAAATGCAACTTTGCAATTAATTTTACAAGCTTTAAAGATTATGTGAAGAATGAAAATTTGAATTCAAACGAAAAATGAGATTGACATGATTATTAAAAATGAAACTTAGGAATCGATTACTAAACTAAAAGAAAAAAAAAATGTTTTTGGGCTGGAATGGGTTTATAAAACAAAGTTGAATTCAGACGACACATTCAACAAGTTGAAATCAAAACTCGTTGTTAAAGATTTTGCACAAGAAGATAGATTGACTATATAGAGGTTTTTGCTTCAATGGATGGATTTACTATCATTCGATTATTTATTGCTCTAGATGCAAAGAATAGATGAAAATTGTTTTATCTGGATGTCAAATCTACATTCTTTAGTGGAGAATTGAAAAAAGAAATTTATATTGAAAAACTACAAGAATTCAAAGCAGAAGGCAATAAAAATCTTGTTCTAGATTTTACAAAGCTTTGTATGATTAAACAAGCTTCAAGAGCTTGGTACAAAAAAGTTGATATATTTTTGTAATCGGAATTTATTAAAAGTCATAATGATGCTACTTTGTATGTTAAGAAAGGAAAATAAGATAATATCCGCATCGTATCTATCTATGTTGATGATTTGTTAGTAACACGGAAATAAAAATATAAGTGATTGAATTCAAGAAAGAAATAAAGAGAGCTTTTAAATGTCTGATTTGGGAAAATTGAATTATTTTATTGGAATGAAAATTTTAAAATTGAAATATAAAATTTTTCATTAGCCAAGAGAAGTATGTTATTGATTTGTTAAAGCGGTTTCAAATGTGAAGGAACCAACTAGTTGATATCCCTCTTATTGTTAATAAGAAACTTTCAAATGATGATGGAGGTGATACGGTCGATGCATCTATATACCGCAATTCAGTTGGAAGTTTCATGTACTTACTAACACCATACTTGATTTGATATTTTCTACAAGTATGTTATCAAAGTTTATGTATTCACCTAGAAAGTGTGTGTTGCGAAAAAGTTATGATATATAAGAAGAATGATTGATTATGAAATTTTCTATACATCTAATCATGAATAACAATTGATAGGATATTTCGATTCAAATTGGATAGGGAGTGTAGATCACATAAAAAATACATTTGTCTATTTTTATTTTTTATTTTTTGTTTTAAAGTGTTTACTTGGAGTTCGAAAAAATAGGATGTGGTTGTACAATCATCAAGTGAAGCAAAATATATAATTGTAGAAATGCTACAAATCAAATGAGATAGTTTGATTGAATTACTGACGAAGTTGGGCAAAAGAATGATGAGTTATCAAATTGTTTGTGGATAACAAATCAACTATTATTATACCAAAGGATCATGTTTTTCATTGTATAACTAAGGATCATATTTTTCATTGTATAACTAAGCACATTAGTGTCAAATTTTATTCAATTCGTAAAGCTGAAACAAATGGTGAAATTAATGTAGTTTATTATCAATTTGAATATCAATTAGTTGACATGATGACAAAAGACCTTGGACACAACAATTTTGAAAAGTTTAAAAATGAAATGAAAGTTTTTAGTAAAATCTCAAATAGAAGAACGTTGATATTTTAAATTTTATAAAAAAATTCTAATTTGATATTTTTTGTTTAATACTTAAATAATAATATGTTGATGATGTAGAAAGTAGAATGTGACTATATTAGTTTGAAGAAGCTTTTTAGAGAAGTTAGATGGATATATGTACTTTTGTATATATAATTTTGTGTATGTAGAAATAGAAAATTCGTTCTCCTTCTTTAGTTTCTTTTATCTGGTTTGGTTTCCTTTTTATTGTTCTCGTCTCCTTGCGATTTGTGATATGTGAGTTGAAAACTTGATTGCACATTGTGATATGGTACAATAGGTGTATTTATAGATGTTGCAGCAACAATCAATGAAAATATATTAGAGAATAACTATGTCGGTGAGTGACGGGTGCAACTGGCGCCCAGTTGTAACAATCGGAGATGTTGAGATATTTTAGATATTCGGTTTTATATTTAGTAGATTTATATTTAGATTTGATCTTATACATAGATTAGATTATTTAGATTTGAGTCTATCGAGTCTGTTTTGTATAGTATATATATATAGGTTCCTTATTTTGATGACCAATAAAACAATAACATTATTTTTTCCCCAAAATTTCTAAGAGAATGAGAGGAAGATAGAAAAATAAGAAAACAAAAAATGAAAGACGGCAAAGTATCACTAAAGGAGAAGAAAAAATGAGAACAAGAAGACGAATGGCAAAAAAGCGACGAGAAAAGAAGAAATGTGGTTGGGTGGTGGTGAATTTATCATGCGTGTTTTTTGCCAAATTTATCTAAATTTTATAATTTAGTTTATGTCTTTGTCAAAGAAAAATATACTATCTCGTCGTCTCGGTAAGATATCCATTTACAATTTGTGTTATTATATTTAATATTAAAAATATTTTTATATTTTTTATAATTTTTTGTACAAATGTCATTATATTAGTATTATAAGATAATAATATAAGTATTTTTGTCATTTTCTCTTAATTTGTAATACGTTTGATATAATAATTAATATTCAAACATCAACACATAAACAGTAAAATGATACTTAGTTACATAGCAAGAAAAAATATTTTTTTTCTTACAAAATATTCCATCAAATATTATTATAAGGAAATACACCGAGAATTTGATTTTTAGAGTTTTTATATTAAAATTATGTAGTTTTATTATTTTTTTATAATAATATAATAATGTGAATTTTCTAATTATTTCAATGTCATACTTCTTCATACAATTTTAATTTTCCGGTTTTTTAAATTCGAAAACTTAGATAAATGTATAATTAGTAAATAATTTAAATATTATAAAAATAAAAATACAAACAAATTATACGAAACAATTAAAAAGTGAAAAATATAAATAAATTACACAAATGAAAAATATGAATAAATTACACGAAACGAAACGGAGAAAGTATAAATTATTAATTTATTATTATGGTATATACAATTTTAAAGTAATTATTTGTTTGATTGTGATTTTAATTCTTTTGTAATTAGTATTTAAATGTAATATTTTGTAAAAAGCAATATTATATTTTTATAAAATTATACATAGCGAATAATTATTATTTTATTATAAAATCACAAAAAGTAAATCAACTTGTGATCTTGTTTTTAGATATATTAGGATTTTTTTTTTCTTTTTTTTTAAGTATGAAAAGATAATATAAAAAAAATAATTTCAACGTCCACCAAATTTATTTTTATTTTTCTTTTTAGTCTATCTCCTAAATTTATCTTATTACTAATTTTATAAAAATATATTATATTTTTATAAAATTATACATAGCGAATAATGATTATTTTATTTTAAAATCACAAAAAATAAATTCTTGTTTTTAGATGTATTAGTTTTTTTTTTTTGTTTTTTTTAAGTACGAAAAGATAATATAAAAAAATAATCCTTCCGTCCACTGAATTTATTATCATTTTTCTTTTTAGTATTTCTATTAAATTTATTTCATTACTAATTTTTGCAAATTTAACAAATTAACATTTAATTATTTCTCTATATGCAACACTTATTTACAACAAAGCTTACTAACTTTATTACATGATCTCCCTTCAATTACTTTACTTTTTAATTAAATTTTCAAAAATACCCTCGACTACCTATCACTTTTTTTAATAAAATATTCATTTTTTTAATTCTTGTGTCAAACCTAAATGAGCTAATTTAATGGACGAAAAAAGTAATATTATTTTCTGATGAATTAATATAATATTATATATTGTGTGATTCTGTGTTTTTTAATAATTATTAAAAATTGTATTTCCTCTGTCCCATTGAAAAGTTGTCATTTTTCATTTTCGTCCGTCTCAAAACAAGGTTACTATTTCCTAATTTAGTAATTGTACTACCTACCTAACATAATAAATACCTTTCAAACTTACACTATATTACAAAATATCATTATTTTTATATTACACAATAGTTATAGGGGCATTTTCGTCCTTTTCACTATAACCTATTATAATACTAATATTCAAAAATCTACGTGCAAAAAGTAAACAATAACTTTTCACCGGGACGGGAATATTATAAATAAATTATTGAGTGAAAGCTTTTATCTCATTTTTCTTTATATTATTTTTTAAAAAAATAATTACTTAATCTGCAATTTAAATTTATTTTTATTTTTTTAGTTGTCAATCTAAATTTATTTTCATTTATTTTTTCAGTAAAAAAAATACTTCTTTTCTATTTTTTTTTACCTTTCAAAATAATATTTTTATTTTTACCAGTTTTGTTAAAATGTATGTCCAGTCAAATGAGTATATATTTTGACGACGAATGGTGTAATATTCATTTTCCTCCAAATTTTGCTCAATGTTTGAATTCGACACGAAAATTTAAGTAGATAATATTAAATAAGATAATTTGATAATTATTTTATATAACCAAGAAAACAAATATATATATTTTATTTAGGTGATGTGATGAGACAAAATATTCATTAAAATTAAATATTTTAAATTATTTCTTATTTTAAAATTATTGCAAAAATTTGTAATAAACAAAAAAACATATTGCAGCCTGTTTGTAACATGGGTGAGTATATATTATTATACAGAAATAATAATTATGTTGTGCATAACACAAATCACGTCTAGTTGTATCTATTTATATATCCGCAATTTTATTTTATTTTTTTATTTAAAGTATTATTTTTATTTTTATTTTTTTTTAAAAAAATTCAAAATATATCTAAACACATCTTGTTTGTTTACAAATATATTCCTCTGTCCGGCTCTAAGAGTTCTATTTATTTTTTAAGATCTTTGAACATTAATTATTTTATGAAAATTTAGTACTCCCTCCGTCCCAGATACCATGTCCACGTTGTCGTTTCTGTCCGTCCCATATACCATGTCACTTTTCTTTATTGGAAAATGATTACACACTTTAATTTCATTTTAAAATTTTTTATTTTTTTTAATTTTAATTAGACTAATTAGTTATCTTAATCTTAATTTATAATTATTTATATTATAGGATAATTATTTTCACTAATACATTCTTAATCATCTACTAATTATACCCCTCCTAAAATACCGTGTCTACACTTGTCTACAGTGTAGCAGACACGATATCTGGGACGGAGGGAGTATTAATCAAGAAAAATTGAAAAAAATACTTCTATTAGTTAGTATCTTAAATTACTATTATAATAATATTTATACAAAAAAATTATATAAATATAAAAATAATTTTTAATATTAAATACAATGAAAAAAAATAAAATAAATGAGACTTTAGAAACGAGTGAAGGAGTATTTTAGTTGGGTTATAGTAGTAACAAATGTTGGAGACACGTTATTGAAAGTTTAACCACGTGGAGTGAAAATCACACCTCAAAAATTAACACACACATCACACAATTACCAAAAAAAAAAAAAGTAACACAAACTTCACCAAATAAAAAATACTATTGTCTTAATATAATAGTCTTGTTTATCATTTTTGTTCATCCTAAAATAATAGTCTCATTTTTATAAATAATCATATCACAATAAAATTACCCTTACTTTTTCATTATTATTACACAATTGTTACTACTTTTTATACTAATATATTCACAAGGACAAAAAAATCTTTTACCTGTACTTTTTACCCACTACCAATATAATATCAATATTATTTAAATCTGCACAATGACAAAAAAGTATTTTACCTGTACTTTTTACCCATTACCAATATAATATTAATATTATTTAAATCTTGTGCTAAACACAACTCAGACTATAACGTTAAACGGAGGGAGTATAAAATAAAATTTAAAATAATAATAATAATAATAACCCAATTAATGGTAAATTCCAAAAGTGAGACATGCAAATGTGACGGAAGGTGTGGTAGGGTAAGCAATTCATTCCCAACTCCGAAGTAGAAAATAGAATAAAGAAAGAAAGATCTGACATTTGGCAAAAACCATACCTCATAATAAATAAAATAATAATTTATCTGTTCACATAAAATGTGTTGTCTTATATTAAATATAAAAATTTTAAAAAATTATACTCTTTTCGTCTTAATTTAATTAACTTTTTTAAAATTTTTTTTAGTAAAAATAATTTATATTTTATTGATTAATCAAAATATATAATTGATTTTTTTTTATATTTTTGTCATTTGATTTTATGTATAAAATAATTACATAAATAAAAATATAATTTAAATAAATATTAAAAATATTTTAATATTAATGTATAATTACTTTTTTTAAAAAAGAAAAAAATATTTGTTTATAAAATAAAAAGAAGATACTATTTTTTTTATAAAATTAAAAAAATACTTTGAATTGAGATGAAATAAATAATTAATAAATATACTAATAAAAATAAATATAATATAACATAGATAATTATAAATTGAAGTTAAAATAATTAAATAATTTAATTAATATTATAAATTATTAAATTTAAAATATAATTAAAATATATAATTGTATTAGAAAAAATAAGAAACTATAGACGAATCAAAATATAAAAATAGGAGTAATAAATATTTTATACTCCTACCGGCCCAAAAGAAGTGTATAAAGTAGAATATAAAGAATAATAATATTTAATTGAAAGTGGATATAAAGTAGAATATAAATGACTAAAATGCCCTTGCTTTTTGAAGGATTTTAAAGAGTATGTTAGAATAATAATTAGGGGTAGTATGAAAAAGTAGGAATAATTTTGTTATAAAGTAGAGACCACGGCTACTAAATAAAAAAACAAGACAATTATTTTGAAATGGACGAAAATGAAAAAACAAGATAAATCTTTTGGGACGGAGGGAAGTATTAGACAGAGAGTATAAAATAATTTGGATTTGTTATTTGATTATTATTTTAAATCAACATTAATATTATTCGGCCTATACAGATTTTAATTAAAAAATATATATATTACGATTTTTTTAATAAAATATCATATTTAAATATTATTTTTATGTGTTTTTTTTAAATTTTATTATAAATTTTTGCTATTTAGATTTTTTTTTTCTTGAAAAAGTATTATATCAAATAATTTTTTTTATTATATTAATATTTATTTATATCACATCAAACAATTATTCAAATTATTTTTTACTACTCAAATATTCAATCCCAAAATCTGAAAAAAAAAAAAAAAGAAAAAAAAAAAAGAAAAAAAAAAAAAGAGAGAATATCACATTATTGTAATGACACTTACCTCGACTCTTTGCCTCCTCTTCACGCTTTCCCATATGGCACGAGACCCTTCTCACTCCTCTTTGTCTCTCTCTACATTTTTTAAAGTTTAGGACACTTTTTCCTATGGATTTTAATCACACCAAGACCTCAAAATGCTTGCAATATATCCCTTGTGTTTCCATACCAGGAAACAACTGGATATGATATCATAAACACACTGTTATAAATTATTAAATTACAAAAAGGGATTTATTTATTTTAGGGTGGGGGTGATTTTTTTACATAAAAAACCCTTCTGTGAAAAAGATAAGGGGAATAACAAAAAGGAAAATTTTAAATTTACAAAATTTCTCTCCACTGAAGATAATCATACCTCTGATTTAATTCTGGACCGTTTTCTTTTATCTATTTATATATATATATATATATATATTTGTTTTTTGTTTTGATTTAAAAAAATTACTCGTAGGGGCAAAATGGGAAAGCCAAAATTATTTAGAGCTTCTCTCTGAGTAGAGAGGCCAAGCCGGTGACGACCGGTTTATTTCCCCGGTCGAAACTCTTCGGTTTCACCGCCGGCAGCTGCCACGTCATCTCCGGCGGAGGATCTTTCGCCGGCGATTTCGCCTCGTCTGTTGAAGCTGAATCCTCGCCGAAGATCAGGTTCAATTCGCCGACTTCGTATTCGAGGGTGTCGGGTTCGGGTTCTCGGGTAGGGTCGGAGGATTTGGGCGGCGAGATGCGGGTATGGGGGCCGAGCCATTTGGATTTGAGGTACTCGATTTTCCGCCATGGCGGAATGTGCATTCCTTTCTTCTTCAGGCTGAGACGGGCGGCGTCGGAGGCTATGGAGACGATCTGGAGGAGGCGGTCGGATTTTCCGACGAAGAGGTAGGGGAGCTGTTGGAGAATCGCCTTGTAGCTGCTCGTCGATCGGGCGATTTCGAACTCCGATCGGAAATCTACGTCGATTAAGATACGCTCGCCGTCTATTAGGACGTCGATGTACTCGTACTCGCCTGAAGGATGGGGAGAATTTAGATTTCATTTTAGGAAATTTGAGTTTCGATTAATCAATCGATCGAAACTGATTCGAGTGGTTCTAGATGATTCCAGAACCACCGAATCGGAAGATATAACTCGTTTTTTGAAATTCGAAGAACTGTAGAAATTTTCAGAGATTCGGAGAATGAAGGCTGGAACAGAATGAGATTTAGAGTTACCTGCTGGAATGGAGGATGATTTTTCCCATTTGGATTTGCAGAGTGAAGCGTTATGACTGAGCGCAACTAAGCCGTCGGTGACCAATTTCCTCAAATCGTCTTTCCTTTTGCAAGTTTTGTTGTTCTTCTCAACGATTTTCGATGCATCTGCCAATAAATTTCTCTCTGCGACGCTCGCGCAAGGAATCAAAGCCTACAGATAGTGAGAGGTTCGGATTAGAGACGAAGAACAAGTGCGGAGAAGAACACAAAATTAGTCGAACAAATCAGGAGATTTCTCACCTTGAGCGAGTCCGAGGGATCGCTGAACGAAGAATTAGCGGATAGCGAGTCGGAGAAGAAATCAAGTTCGTCGTCGGAACTGTCGTTGCTGTTACCGTTGAAGCAATTACAGCGATTCCGGCCGCATTTCTTCTCGTTGTTGTTGTCTTCGATGAAATTCTGAACCATTTTATCTAAACAAACAGTGCTTGGTTCAAATTCCGGCACCGCACCGGCGCCGCCGTCCTTTTCGCCGGCGGCAGCCTTCTCCGCAGATGCAATCCTTAGCACGCCGTTGAACGGACGGTCAAACAGCCGCTTCAGCCGAGATTTCAACACCGGCGGTTTAGCAACATCGCTCCGAATTGAATCGACCGGCTGGATTCTCATCGGAAAAGGCATTTTTCCAACCAAAAACACTCTACAGTCAGACCTAACTGCTCTTCCTTCCCCTATACAGTCTGAACATCAAATCGGAGCTTCTAGAAAGCAACTTTACAGAACATTTGACAAAAACAATTCTCCAGAGACTTCAATTCCAGAAACCAAAAGCTAGCCAAATCAGTCAATTCAAAATATCGCCCACGGTTCCCCACTCGTTAATCCAACCTCAAATAATCCGATAACCAAAACCTACTCATTAACACCATAGATCAACACCAATATTTACTCACAAAAATAAGAACAGGACAAAGCACTCGCTTTCCATCCGCAAAAAAAACGAAAACGAAAGAGATATTTTCAGCTTCCGGTTATGGCTTTTCGTGGAAAACATGACGATGATGAAACGAGACAGGAGCATTGTACTTGTAGGTGAATGAAGCCGGAAATCTCATTTTCCGGCGAGTTTCCATCGCCGACGACTAGATGTTACTTGGCGCAGAGTTTTCAACTTTTTTTTTTTTTTTTCTTTTTCTCTCTCTCTTTGATTCCTTTCTTTCTTTTTTTTTTAAATGGTTTTTGGCTGTATGCGACCTTAAAATGGGTGTTGGGTTTATATAGAAACCTTCCTTGCTGACATGGACATACCCGCCACGTGTCTTCTTACGTGGCAATGATAAGTTTCAAATCCGGGCTATGATCCTCTGCGGCCCAATTTTGTGGTCTTGAAACCCAATCCACTAGAATTTGAACACGTGTCCACTAATGGTGCCACGTATTTTTCAACGAAGGACATGCTAACTTTAAAAAAAAATAATAGTAATAAAATTTCAATTATTATTAATTATTCCATACTACCAAGTGTCTTTTTTTTTCTTTTTTTTCTTTGGTTTTTACATTAGACCTTATTTAATTTAATAAAACAATCATATGCATTACTATCTTTTGTCGATTAATAAATAATTTGTACATATTTTTTAATTTATTACTAGACAATATTATACTTTATTTACAAATATATCACAACCATTTATATATTCATAGTTCTTTTTTTCTTTTTATTTTTTATGATTTCGAGCACAAATTAATACTACATTCGTCCGATTCTAAAAGTCTCATTTAATTTTTGCTTATTTATTTTTTAATACTCCCTCCGTCCACACACAAAATATACATTTGCTTTTGGCGTGATGTTTAAGAAATAAAAGTATTTTAATTATAATGGGTAGTTAAAAATAGTATAATGCCATTTTTACCTTGTTTTTTTATGTAAAAGTAATGATGTGATGTAAAGTATGGGTATTTGTGAAAAAAAATAAGGTATTTAATTAAATATTTATTTTGTAATTGGACGTCCCAAAATAGAAATATGTATACTTTCTAGCTGGACGGAGAGAGTATTAATTATTATATCAAAACATAGTATAAATTTAAAAAAAAAAATTATAAAAATACTTCAATTAGTGCCTTATAATACTAATGAATAACATTGTTTATGAATTTAGAAAATTAATATACCCCTAAAATTAATCTCCACATTTAATATAGCCTGGAGAAAAAAAAAAATTATTTATTTTTTTAGTATTGGTGGATCACATTACGCAGTACAAATACTTGGGTGTTGAAATTTTAAAAAAAAATTCTAACACATTTTTTAAAAATAATTAATACATACATATATTCATTATTTTAATATTACCTATTTAACCCAAAACGCAAAAACAAACGCACCCTTCGAATTTACACCTATTTACATTAATATTACATCAAATTAAAATTTGCTAAATTATATAACACTCCATTGTATTTTAATAAAATACATAAAACATCCAATATTTTATTTATTGCGTGAAATTGTCTTGTTTTAATGTAAAATTTGCATAAAACACTATTTTCGTCCAAAATTGATATTTGATTGTAAATATAAATTCAATAATGCAATTTTTATACAAATAAAATAGATCATATATCTTAAATAGTTTTTTTTTTCAATAAAATAAATAAATAAATACATAATTGATTAATCATTTATTTTACAGTTTTTTTTTAGACAAATTGTTATCTTAATTCTTTAAAACTATAAAAATAAATAATTGATCAAGTATTTATTTTTTATTTTATTCAAAAAATTATTTAAAATATTTTTTATTTTTTTATTTGTATAAAACTGACGTAATTTAAATTTTAATTTATAACCAACTATCAATTTTGAACAATGAGAATATTTTATACAAATATTATATTAACACAAAAAAAAATTCATGTAATAAATAAAATAATATAATAAACACAATAGAGTATTTATTATATGATGTACTGATTAAAAATTAAGAAAAAAAAATATTTTTATATACAAAAGTACCACAAAATATTATCCCATTATATTAGAATATAAAAGCAAAATAGTCTTTGTATAGCACAAGCTACTATCATATCATATTAGAACATAAGATAAAATAATAGTACTATTTTACATAAAGGAAAAAATACCATAAATTATTATTAAAATATTATTTGACTTTGATTTCGAATTAATTTTTTTTATTTAAACATTTAAACTTTAATTCAAATAATATTTTAATTAAAAATATAAAAAAAATTATTCCATACTCAATGTACGTTTTTTATCATTATCGTCAGTTTCATTAAAAAAATTATCAATTTTCAATTATAATGAAAATAATTATATATAAAATATCAAAATATTCATAATTCTTTATAGTATATATATTTTTATTTTTAATAGTAAAAATGTCAAAATTATTTTATATATATATTTGCTAACTAATAAAATATTATTATATAATAGTATTAATTTACCGTAAAAACAAAATAGGATATTGAATTGAGACGAATAGCATATATTTTTATGAGATTTTGTATTGAATATTATTCCATATATAATAAAAAAAAAATGCACATTTTTTCTTATTTGTTTGTTATAAAAAAATACGTGTCAATTTCTCTATTTTTTACTATTAGTTATCATTTTTAACCAAAATTTCTATTTTTTTATTATAAAAAAAAAAACACATTATATTAAAATTAATATTCAGATCAAATGAACATATTTTTACATGGCGAAATGAGCATTATTTATTTGAATTTAAAATCAAACACACATTCAATTTTGCATTAAAAAATGTTAGATAGTATAAATGACTGCTATCATACGAAATTTGCACGTGAATGACGACAATTAGGGTGGTGGAATTCGAAGACGAGATCTATAATTCTGATACTATGTTAGATGATATTTATGATCAGATTACTTGATACCCGTTTATAAATAAATAAATAAATAATTTATATTCTTAATAATTTATATTTTTAGGTGAATTAATCATTTACGTGTTACTTACCGCTTAAATTTTTATATGCGAGACGATTATTTATATTATCTAATAAAAATAAAATAATATAAAAGAAAAAAGAGCAAAAAATTACGGTAGCCCTATAGATATATATTAGGTATAATTTTAGGTTTGCATAAAATATTGAAACATATGTTGTAGGGTAGGCAGCGGATTACTCTTCAATATGATGTAAGTGATGGCCCACAATTATTATTTTTAATTTAATTTAATTTAATAATATAAATATAAATATAAATATTGATGGACAGTTCCAAAAACCCAAAAATAAATCACAATAAAGGCAATCAACCACTCCCCTCAGTAGTTAGTACTTTGTTTGCATCTCCCTTAGGGAATACAATTATTATTATTGTTATTACTTCATCTCCTCCGTCTCACATAATTTGTCCTTATTTTCTATTTTTGTTTGTCCACATAATTTGTCTTTTTTATTTTTGAAAATATAATTATGCACTTTAATCGCAATTTAAATTTTAAATTTTATAATTTCTTTAATTTTAATTAAACTATTTACTTATTTTAATTTTAATCTATAATTATTTTTACTAAATAATAATGATTTTTATTAATATATTTTTAATTACTTATTAATTATACTTTACCTAAATTTCCATGTCTACAGTAATACATCCATATTACATGGGACGGATGGAGTATTATTATTATATTTAATTTTAGACACACTAGTTTTTTTTTATTCATCTTAAATGGAGTAATTTTTTTTATATATATAAAATTTCAATATAGACCTATTTATAATACTATATATATATTCACTTCGTCCCATAATAGAATATCTATTTTTTCATTTTAGTTCGTCTCATAATAAAGTATCAATTTTTTTTTTAATAATTGTACTATTTACCTAACATTACAAATATCCTTACAATTTACAATATATTACACAAATGTTATTATTTTTATATCACACAATACTAATAACTAATAAGGTTATTTTAGTCATTTATACTTCATTCTTATTACATTCCAATATAATACTAATATTTCTAAAATTTCGTGCAAAAAAAATAAATAAATATCTGGATATGAAACAGAGTATATATATATTTCTTAAATAAATAAATGTAATTATATAAAATTAAATCTTCGTATTTTTCAATGTTGATTATGTATTTATATTATAAATTTTTTTAAAAAAAGAAAGAGAGTATTTATTTTATTTTTATTTTTATTTTTTTTTTGTAAATATATATTACATCATAGTTTGACCATCAACCAAACAACAATTCGTTCTAACTAACCGTACTGAACTTCCAATAACAAATAGAATTGGTAATAAATAAATATTTAATAAATTATTTTGAATGTTATACTTATTTTTAAAATTTTAAATTATTTTATTATTAATCAAATCTTTTCAAAAAAATGATACAAATTAAACATGATATGTGGAAACATTCTTAGCCTGTCAAAATAATAATTTTAGATTAATGAAAATTATTATTCTTTTATTTTGGGTTTGATCGAAATTATTTTTAATATGATATTTCATATAAATGATGATAATAATTTTGTATATAAATTTTTTTTATATAAAACGTAAATGATTAGCTTAGCTACTTTACACAGGGAAAAGTATTTACTCTCTCATAATTATGTATTTGTTTGCTTTTCGCACGAAGTTTTAGAAATATTAGTATTATATTGGGATATAGTATGAATAAAGTAAAAATGACTTAAATAATCTTATTCGTATTGTGTGATATAAAAGTAATAACATTTGTGTAATATATTGTAAGTTGTTAGGGTATTTGTACTATTAGATAGATAGTACAGTTACTAAAAAAAAATGAATACTTTGTTATGGGACAGACTAAAATGAAAAAAATAAATACTCCCTCCGTCCCATAACAAAGTATCCATTTTTCCATTTTAGTCCATCCCATAACAAAGTATCCATTTCTTTTTTTAGTAACTGTACTCTAACATTACAAATACCCTTACAACTTACAATATATTACACAAATGTCATTACCTCTATATCACACGTACTAATAAGATTATTTTAGTCATTTCTACTTTATTCCTACTATATCCCAATATAATACTAATATTTCTAAAACTACGTGCAAAAAACAAATAATAGTTAATTTTGAGACGGAGAGAGTACTATGTTATGAGACGGAGAGAGTATTAAAATTGAGAGGTGTTTGTTTAATTTTATTTTAGTCCTTGTCACGGCCCTATATAATACTACTTCATAAAGTGGACATTTAAAAATTTATATCAAATAATTAATTTTATTTTAAAAAATATTATATTCAATATTTATTTTTTATTTAAAAAAATAAAAAAAGAATCAAAATATCCCTCTCACTTTAAAATACAACAACCCATGTAAAAATGTATTTTTAATTGATCAATAATTCTATAATTTGTCCCCACCCAATCGAACAATGCAACTACACTAAGATTTGGTATAGTCAATTAAGTAAAATTATAATGTATTTTTAATTTTGATTTTAATTTTAAAGTATAATTATTAAATCCAATATTGTAAATAAAAAATTCTAAATAAATTATATTCCTCCAATTTCATTATAGTTGATATTTTCTATTTTAGTAAATTTAGCAATATTAATAATACTTAATAAATACAATAAATCAATTTAATTAAATTTATAATATTTTACATGTATAACTCGCTTAAAAACTTGTTATTTTTTTTAACAAAATTGGTTTATATTAATTATAAATAAAAAAATAATTTTGATTTAATTATATTATGTAGTATATTTTTTTACTGAACCGAAGAAATATTAATAATAAATAAAATTTTATATATTTAAATAAAATTTATTATCTACCAATAATATTTATATTTTATATATTTTTACTGAAATATAATTTTTAAAATATTCAAATATATATTCTAAATTTTTTTAATCAATATATATAGTAATCTTAATTTTTAAATGACCAACAATATTTCTTAATAAAATAATAAAATAGTATCATAATTTATTATTATTAATTAATTAAATATTATTATTTGAAATACTATATTTCTAATCAAATGTGTATAAATAATTGTAGATTGATAGTTAGACAATTAAATAGTTTAATTAAAATAAAAAATAATGAATTGTGAAATTTAAAATGTAATTCAAATGTATAATTATATTTAAAAGAAAAATAATTTATGAACCACGGACAAAAATAAAAAGAGTAACAAATTAAATTAAATAGAACGAATAAAGTAATAATAATAATACTCTCCCGTCTCAGATACTGTGTCTGCTACACCGTATACACGGTATTTTAGGAGGGATGTAATTAGTAGATAATTAAGAATGTATTAGTGAAAATAATTATCAAATAATTATCCTATAATATAAATAATTATAAATTAAAAGTTTAATTAAAATTAAAAAATTTAAAATGAGATTAAAATGTGTAATTATTTTTCAAAAAAAAAAGTAATATGGTACGTAGGACGGACAAAAACGGCAACGTGAAAATGGTATATAGGAGAGACGGAGTAATAATAATAATAGGAGAAGTAGGTGTATGGACCAGAGAGTGCCCTCATCGATTGATTGATGTGCGTCAGCTATTTTAATTTATTTATTTAACATATTAATTAATTAATTAGTTTTGCAATTATTAATTTTATTTATTTAATTGAACATGCCTGCATTATTGGTTTTCACATTTTGACTATGTACAATAAGTTACAACCGCTACATCTACATACATCTTTCTTTTGCAATGTTTATGGCTATATATATATATATTTCCAGATTTTAATTATTTCTTTTTTTTAAAAAAAAAAAAAAAATTAAAATTAAACCAGGTCAAATTAATATTTTTTAAATATTGTATTACATTAAAATTAGTATTTTTATATTTACAATATTATATTAATTTTTTTATATATTAAATTAAATAATTATTTTTAATTAAAAAATTTCTATTCAAAATATTATTGCAACCGCCCCCCCCCCCCACCCCCCCAAAAAAAAAGAATTTGCTTTGATAAATTTGCAATTGGTAATCTATGTACAAAATAAAAGTATATATTTAATTTATGTGAAATTAAAAAATAAATTGATATTTTCTATGAAATCATTTTTACTCTAATAGGAAATATGTAGATTGGTGTATGAAAATAAAACCAACAAAAGATTTGTTTACTTTGTATATATATATTTTTTATAAATATAATTTTTATATTAGATATGAAAAATTATGCTGATAATATAAAAATAAATGAAATATATTTATATATATTATGTTAATATGTGTATATTTGTATTTTTTTAACACTAATATTTATATAATTAATTCATAAAGAGAGTTAAAAAAAAATACATATATTGAAGTGGGACGAGAAATTATCAAATTAAATATATATTATTTTATCTTATATAAAAATTAAATTTTTATTCAAAATTTCACCTCAAATAACAATTTAATTCAAAATTTTATTATGGAAATTGAAAAGGCATTGTCACATTAGATATGTTGTGTCAAATTCAAAATTAAATTTATTTAAATATTAAGGTACGACCCATATATATATATATATAAAATTAAATAATCTAAAATTTAAATAATGTTGTGTTCCTTTATCTCATGGACCCGTGGCAATAAATTGACAATTTAAAAGTTATCAATAATATTTATTTATGTACATACTCTAAAGATGGGTCAATTTTATGAAAAGGCTTACCTAAGTCATAGCTTTATTAGGGTATATTATATTGTATCATTTTAATTTATTTATGGTTGATGGTCCTATAAAAAAAAATGTTATGTAGCCATTTACCCATTCAATCATTCAATTATTTAGCTATTTTAATTTAATTTAATTTTTTTAATGATAAATATATGTGAAAGATAATATTCTGAATATATATATATATTTGATTTTGAGAGCTACACCTGATTGGTAATTGATTTAGGATGAATAAAAAATATATAATCTAAAAAAATGTTACACAATTCATACAAATTAATTTAAAACAAACTAAAGTATATATATTAATAAATGGTGGATCCTATTATCCTATTGTTTTTTTTTTTTTTTTCTTAATTTGATATATATATATATATTTTATTTTATCAATGATTTAGACGTAGTGTTTTATAAAATAATATAATGTGTTTTTTTTTTTTTTTTTTTTTTTTTTTTTTTTTTTTTTTACATTATATCGCTATAGTTACATCATAGAAAAAAAAATTAAAATTAAATTTTAAAAGAACATAATATTCTGTTCAATTTTGATTTGAGATTGAAATTTGAATTTTTGTTAAATAGTGTTTCAATATTATACTCCATCAGTCCCACGTACAGTGTCTATTACATTGTAGATACGGTATTTTAAAAGGGGTGTAATTAGTTTATAATTAAAATGTATTAGTGAAAATAATTAACGTATAATATAAATAATTATAAATTAAGATTAAGATAACTAATTAGTTTAATTAAAATTAAAAAAAAATAAATTAAAAAATTTAAAATAAAATTAAATTGTGTAATTATTTTTCAAAAAAAAAAGGGTGACATGGTATATGGGACGGGCAGAAACGGCATCGTGGATATGGTATATGGGACGGAGGGAGTATTTTATATTATCTCTGCCTTTCAATTATGTTCATAATTCTTTTGTACTCCCTCCGTCCTAAACACCCTGCAACATTTCATTTTTGGTATGTTCCAAACAGCCTGCAACATTTTCAAAATAGGAAATAATTAATTATATTTAATTTCTACCCCACACTTTATCTCCTCACAACATCGAAATAAAAAAATAAAATATATATTTTTTTCTCCATCACATCACGTAATTTCTAAATTATCCTACTTAATACTACCCACCTAGAAACCCGTGCCAAAAGTAAATGTTGCACCTTGTTTTGGACAGAGGGAGTAATATTTAGATGACGGAAGTAGTAAAAAAAATAAATGTGTTTGTTTAGGTTTTAATTTAAAATATATTTTTTTGTTCAATATAAAAAATTATGTCAATAATATAAAAATAATATTTTATCAAAATGTAGTACAAATTAATTATTATATCAAAATGTAGTACAAATTAAGAAAAAATTATAAAAATGCTTTAATTAGTGCTTATAATGCTAATAGGACATTTGTACAAAAAGTTATAAAAATATAAGAATATTTTTAATGTTAAGTATAATGATGCAAAAGGTAAATGTGACCCTTAAAGACGGACGAATAGAGTATAAATTATTATTTTTTTGTGAAAGAATACTACTCCCTCCGTCCCATAAATATAATTTTAATTGGATTGGATACGGAATTTAAGAAATATTGATATTATATTAGTAGTGGATAAAAAATATGAATATAAGATTTTTTTGCCTTTGTGAGTGTATTAGTGTAAAAAGTAGTGGTAATTGTGTAATAAAAATGAAAGAGTAGGGGTAGTTTTATGGTGTTATGATTATTTATGAAAATAAGACTATTGTTTTAAGACGGATAAAAATAATAAACAAGACTATTATATTGAAACGAAGAGACTACATGTTATTTATGTAATATGAATGTTATGGATTTATTATTTTTTATTTATTAATATTCATCAAGAATCACGTCAATAAAATATTACTGGGTGATCAAACCCATTTTATTAAATTAATGAGCTCTTCAATACTCTTTCCGTTCCAAACATCTTGTCTGCTACACTGTAGATACAGTATTTTAGGAGGGGTGTAATTAGTAGATAATTAAAAATATATTAGTAAAAATAATTATCATATAATATAAATAATTATAAATTAAGATTGAGATAATTAATTAATTTAATTAAATTAAAAAAAATAAAATTAAAAAATTTAAAATGAGATTAAAGTGTATAATTATTTTCAAAAAAGAAAAATGATATGGTACGTGAGACGGATAAAAACGACAACATAGATATGGTATCTTGGACGGATCGAAGTATGAAATTGGATAAATAAATATTTTACTGACACATTTACAACATTATTTTTTTTTAGTACAACGTCATTTCAACTCATTAATTTTGACCTTTCCAAATGGTTAGAATCTGTTTATTTCAATTTGTTAAAAAAAGTCAAATTAAAATTGAACTTTTTAAATTATAGTTTTAATTTAGAGGTTGTTTGCTAAATGAAATTATTTAAATTTGAATTTTTTAATAAATGGACGTATAGTATTATTTTATATTAAATATTAGAGTTTATTCTTTTGTGATTAAAAAAAAAATACTACTAATATATTTAATAAAAAATACATTATTATTTTTCACAAAATATCGTATTACCTTCGTTATCCATACATCTGCTCATTTGATCAGACACAAACTTTAGTAAAAGTAATTAAAAATAGAAACTTTTTCTTTCAAGATAAATAAAAAATAGAAAAAAATAATTTTTTAATAAAAAAAAATAATTTTAGATAATAATAAAAATAAATAAATTTGAATAACAAAATAAATATCAAAATATCATTTGAATAAAAATTCAAATTAATATTTCATTTCAAGTCAATTTCAAAATACAACCAAACAAACTTTTATTCTTATATATATATATATTACTATTTTCACTATTTTTTTTTTATATTACTATTTTCACTATTTTTTTTTCTTTTTACATAAGTTATACTTTCTCCCTCCTGAAACTATAGTCTTGGTTGCGTTGAATACGAGATTTAAGGAATATTGATATTATATTGATAATAGTAAAAAGTACATGTAAAATATATTTTTGTCCTTGTTAGTGTATTAGTGTAAAAGGCAGTGACAATTGTGTAATAATAATAAAAAAGTAAGGATAACTATATAATGATATGATTATTTATGAAAATAAGACTATTGTTTTGTAACGAACAAAAATAGTAAATAAGACTATTGCATTGAAACGAATAAAGTATATAACATCATTATATTTATCATAAAAATTATTAATAATAATTATTTTCAAATAAAAGATATCAAAACCATATATATATCATAGTTAATATTTTTAAGTAACATATGCCTACATGGGCACTTCGGGTGTGTTCTTTTGGCGGATTTCCCCAAATTTTTACTATTCATCTAATTTATTTTTTTCAAAAAAATATCAAATCAAATACCTATTTTATATTTTTTATATTATACTTAAAATTAATTTTACATTCAAAATATCACATCAACACCTATTTATATCACATCATACAACCCCCAGACAAACACACCCTTCATAAATTTTGTAGACAATGAAGTTGATTATTAAAATGGAATAAATGAAGGGAAAAATTATTAGTTGAAATTAATATACACAATATATATATATTAAAATATTATGTAATGAGAGGTCCCCTACAGTGTATAGTTGAATATATAGTTGCAAATTTAAAATACTATCAAGATCAATTTATTTATATATGATTGGTTGATGTTAGTTTAATCATAAACATTTAATAGGTTAAAATAATTCAGCATTAAAACTATATATATTTTATAAAACTCATAGAGAAAATAAATTCAATTTACTTTGAAATATAAGGTATTCCATTTACTTATAGATTACTTATTTATTTCGACTCTAATATTTATATGTATTTTTGACACGCGAATTAAAAAATATTAGTATTATAATAGTATAGCAGGTAGATATAGTAGTGTAAAGATCAAATTATTTCTACTTTAAAATATAAGTGTATAATAAAATGAAAGTAAGATGATAAATAGTGTAAAAAAAGTATTACGATCCACAGTTACTAAAAAGTAAAATGTAAACGTAAATTAGATGAATAAAAAGAAAATATATAAACATTAAAAATGGACGGAATGAGTTTTTTTTTTTCACAAAGGGTCTTATTTAAAAATATTTCTATTAGTGTATTTCTTATTCGTTCAGAGTAAACCCCCGGCCGAACCTAATATGAAGCAAACTAGGCCTGACAGACAAGTCATATTAAGAGAACCATGTTTGGCATGTGACTTGAGACGTCGAGGGTTTGAACCCATGACCTCATGGGTGTCACACGTTTAACCCCCGACACCATCGGACCATCATTTACAAGACAATATAAAAATATTTTAAATATTAAGTTTAATGACGCAAAATATGGCTATCAAAACAGTACAATGAGCCTTGTTTGTTGCACTTTTTGTTATGGTAACAATCTGCTATGACACCTAAGATTGCCTTTAGATTATATAACATTCTAATAGATTATATAATTACATGATAAAATAATTCGATATTTACTTTGATTAATTATTGTGTAAAATAATTGATTTTTCCTAAAGTATTTTTAATTATATGATAAAATTAATAGTAAGTTATATATTAATGAAATTTAAAATAATATTTTAACATTCATTATTATACCTTAATGGAGTATTATTTAATACTACCTACAATAGAAAGATTAATAATATTTAATTTTTGATACTATTATAATTATATTTTATTTTAAGTTATAATACTCCATCCGTCTCGGCTATTGTGTCTCATTTACTGTAAACACGATAATTTAAGAGAGATATAATTGGTAAATAATTAAGAATATATTTGTAAAAATAATTATTGTACAATAAAAATAATTTTAGATTAAAATTAAGATAATTAATTGGTCTAATTAAAATTTAAAAAATTATAAATTAAAATGAGATTAAAGTGTATAATTTTTTTGAAGAAAGGAAAGCGATAAAATAAGTGGGACATACAAAAAATGAAAAGATGAACATGATAAATGAGACGGATGGATTAATAAATAGTAAATACATAATTAAATTAAATTAAATAATACTATTTGTCATAATCAATTAAATTAAACACACCCTAAATGTGTAAGTCTCAAGAAATATTTTCAACAATAACAAAAAAAAAATAAAAATTATATGTTAATAACATATATGTTTTAAATAAAATTGATCAATTTTTTTTAGGTAAAAATAATTCCAAATAAAATGGATTTTTTTATTTTTTTATTTTTTTCAATTTTTACTTTTCGACTTCTTTATTAAATTAGAATAATCGGATGATATTTTTAAAACTATTAGTTATTATATGAAATTAATAGATAAGAAAATAATATATTAGTGTCATTGTCATTTGTTACCAATACGCCACTCTATTTTGATTTTTTGATCAATAAATGGGATGGGCTTTGTAGTTTCTTCTAATTATTAAATTAATTGTGATTGTTGATGTTATTTGATAGCCTTGTTTGTACTTTCATACAAAAAGAAAATCTACATAAAAAATACTCCATCTGTCGTGCAAATATGTGCTCACTTAATCGGACACGAATTTTAATAAAAATGAGTAATAATTGTTATTTTTTCATTTTATAGTAAAAAAAAATACAAAAGTGTAATGATTTTTTACTTAAAAAAGAAACGTCAATATTTTTTGATGACAACCCAAAAAGAAAAATAAGCATAAATTTGAATGACAGAGGGAGTATATAGTATTTTCATAGTTCTTTTTATAGTTTTTATCTAAAACATTATCGGTCTATTTTATTTAAATAGTATTTTAATTTAACATTTTGTAAAAAACAAAATATGTTATTGAAAATAATAAGAATTTAATAGTAATATATATATATATATAAATATAATTTTCTTAAAAAGAGATAAAGTTGACAATGGATTGGATCGAATTTTTAATGAGCTAAATTATTCAATTCAAATTCGATCTGTTTATTTAAACTAGTAAGAAGATTTGACTCGAACTCGACATGCTCAAAGAAAAAAATGATCGATTAACCCGTTTAATAATTTTTTAAACATTTTAAATGATTCGAACCTGATCCCACTTTTTTACCCAATTAAAATTTTTATAAAATATAAAAATTTTACAAATCAAATTATAATCAAATAATCAATCTCCCAAAAAACTAAAAGCAATCAAGTCAATAAAAGAAAATAGTACATATTTATAGATCGTCTTCAATTTAAATTAATATTTTTATTAAATTAAAATCTTACACATAAATAAGAAATATATTCATTAATATTTTCATATATATATATATATATAAACGAATTGTCGTGTCAAGTTCAACTTAAAGGCTTCAATCATAACTCCACTCGTTTATTATTGTATCAGTTTCATGTTGACTCGTATATTGAATTAGATTACAATTATTGAATTCATATCGGATTATCGTATAATGTCAACTTTTGCCACATCTAAAAAGAGATACCAATTTTCATACTCCCTCTGTCCACCACCAATCTATTTATTTTGCCATTTTAGTCTGTTCATCGCAAATGTATCGATTTCATTTTTTAGTAAATGTATCTTCCACTAAAATATAAAATTACTCCACCCTTTATATAATATTACACAAATACCATCAAATAACACCACTTAATACTATAAATGTTAAGAGGTATGATAGTCTTTATGTATATCAATTGTACAACATATCAATATAATATTAATATACTAAAATCTACGTGCAAAAAGTAAACAGATAGATAGTCGGTGGACGGAGGGAGTATAAAATTACTACTACATTCGTCCCATAACAAAGTATCCATTTTTCCATTTTAGTCCGTCCCATAACAAAATATCCATTTCATTTTTTAGTAACTGTACTATCTACCTAACATTACAAATACCCTTACAACTTACAATATATTACACAAATGTCATTACCTTTATATCACACATACTAATAATGTTATTTTAGTCATTTCTAATTTATTCCTACTATATTCCAATATAATATTAATATTTCTAAAACCACATGTAAAAAATAAATGGATATTTTTTTATGGGACGGAGGGAGTACAACATCTAAGAATTATTTCACCAAAATATCACAACACACAAACACACAAAAAAATACCTAAGAACATGCATGCCCTAACATACCCGTTGATTTGGTTTGTGTTTGCATTTGTATTTTTTTATTTAATAATAATTTAATACAATTTTTTTTTTTCTAAAAATAAATAATACATTTTTATTGTGTAACATAATACTACATAATGAACAAAAACAAAAATATTTCTTAAACCAAACACACTTAACAAAGGCAGTTCATTTTGCCTTTGATTGACAACTACTTTGCAATTTTAAATTAATTTGTTTTCATTTAAATTTTAAATTTAATTTTTTTTATCACTTTTTATAATTAAATTGAAATATTTTTAATTAACCTTAAAAAAATAATAATAAATGAATGAAAACTAATAAAATTGAAGATAGATAATGTGATGAGTAGCTTTATGGAGACAAGGGTATTTGATAACACAATATTTTTTATGATGTCTTGAAAATTATTGAAGAATCTCTTTTATTTTAGTTATCATTATTATCACTTTTTTTTTTTTTTTTTTTCCAAAGATTTTTGAAAACATGGCTTCTTTATTGATTTCAAGAATTCTTTTTAGTCCTTTTCATGATTTTATTTTATTTTATTTTATTTTTATTTATTTTGGGTGAAATTTGCATTTAGTGGACCCAATTGATCTATATATATATACATACAATGAAATAATTGCTGAATATACATGTAACCAATTTTAAATATATGGGCCCATTTATTAATGAATATAAATTTTAAAAAATTTTAGTATTAGTCATGAAAAGTAATTTTTTTTTAAAAAAAATAAATTATATTTTGTTATAAAAATTTTATATTTAAATAGAGTGTTATTATATTTATATGCCTATATAATAACTATTTTCTATTAAATTTAAGTACAATACTAATGTTGAGTTTAGACATAGATGTATTTGAATTTGTGTTTTATAAATATTGATTTTTATTTTTTTTTATTTTTATGTGACATATTAAGTACTCTATGTTTTAATACAATAGTCTTATTTCAATAAATAATTATATCACCATAAAACTACTTTTAACTTTTTCGTTTTTTTTACACAATTGCCATTATTTTTTATACTAATACACTCACGAGGACAAAAAAGTCTTTTATCTATATTTTTTATCCACCATCAATATAATATCAATATTTCTTAAATTTCGTGCACAACCCAAATAAGACTATACTTATGGGACGGAGGAAGTATATAATATTCTGTATAGAAAATTAATATATATGATATTATTGAAAACGAAATAAATTATATAGTAAAAATTAAAAAAGACTAAAGTCGTGAACGTCTAGTTTTAAAATAATTATATTTATGACTATATGGGATATGTTAACTTTATGCTTGATTTTTTATTTTTATTTTTATTTTTTTTAATGATGTGAGAATTCGCAGTCGCTATTTCAAAATGTGCACTGGGTAAATCTTCGGTCGGACCTAATACACTGCAAACTAGGCTCGACAGACAAATTACACTAGACGAACCATGTATTTTTAGGATGAGTCGTAGTTAAATATAATATTTTTTTATATATAAAAATAGTAAAGTATTTATAAATAATTGATAAAATTCTTTTTTTAAAGAAAAATAAAATCAAGTGAACAGGTTCATGAATTGTGAAGGGTAATGTTTGTGATATATATATATATATATATATTATTTTTTTAATAAGAAGTCGCAAATGGTATAATAATAAGTATAAAATAAATCGAGTTTTTTTAATTATTTTGAATTTTTTATTAAAAATAATTATTAAAGTATTTATTTTAAATTAGAATGTATTTTAAATGTATTATATTTATATAATTTAAAAAATATTTTACAATTAATGTTGTAATATTATAATTAGTTGTTCATTTTTTTTTTTTAAGGTGTTTATATTATGTTTATTTTTTAAGTCAATCCAAACCACGCCTAATCAACACAATATTGATCATTCTTCCTATAAAAAAAAAATATTGATCATTCTTAATAAACACCCTAATATTTTTCATCTATATCCAGAAATTAATATATAATTTAAATTAAACTTAAATATTTCGAGTATAAAATAGAAAATCGAAGTGTAAAATTAAAATTATATTTAAGATATATGAAATTAAATATACAAAAAATTATATATTTCCAACTGTCATGCATGAATTTGGTTTTGCATAATTAAAGTTAATTATCTCTTTACTTTTTTCCTTTCTATAATTACAATGCTTAATTAATTTGTTTATTGAACTTTAATTTCACATCCAAGAAAGTTAAAGTGTTATTATTTTAATTTTTTTTATTTTCCCATTTTTTTTAACCTTATAAAAGTGTTAAATAAAATATTATATTTAATTTTTACATTTATGCACTTATACGTTTATCTTTATATATGTATATATATTTGGTGCGGAGGGAGTATTAATATTATATAATCATAATAGTCAATATTTATTTGCCTCATATATTATATTATAATTAATGTAGATACAAAAGTTTAATAATAAATTAAATGTAATATTTTATAAAATGAAATTAATATAATTTAAAAAAAAAACATAAAAATCAAATATTAAAAAAATTGAATAACACACTACATTATTTCTCAATATTAATTTCTCTTCCTTTCTTTTTTTGCATGAAAAAATTGAAATAAAAAATCTATTTATCAAACTTGACTTATTAGTAGTGGAAGATCAGCCTATGTATACATATTGATATCAGATTAAGGCCCATTAACATATCTACATAAGGCCCAAATAGAAAGTCAAAAAAGCCCAATGGGCTTCCCCACAAAACTTGGTCAAACTCAATGCGAAATGACGCTTTTACCCCTGCAATTCCACGCTTACAGTTTGCATGCAATCCATCTGTCCCTCTCTCCACTACACACACATATACATACATATGTATATATATATATATTTGCACAAATAAATTTTTTCAAAATTAAAATAATCCACAATGTCTTCATCATCAATTTCTTTCGTCTCTTCCAATTTCATGAAAAATTCTGTAAAAATCCCACTCTCCAAACCCTACAAAATTTCCCAAATAAATTTAGCCAAACGCGGCCTCTCTGCCGCTGCCCCATCTGCCCGGATAGTCCTCCGGGCACACGATCCCGGAAAATCTCCGCCGGAGATTCCCAACTACCCGCCGGAAGTTCCACCGCCGCCTGATAACCCGGAAGTAGTTCCGACTCCGCCGGAAATTCCCGCGGCGGAGCCACCAGGTCCAGAGTTTCCAGGGCCTCTGGAGCCGGAAGCGCCGCCGCCGCCGCCAGAGGTGACTCCTCCGATGCCGGAAGCGCCGCCGCGGCCTGATATTCCGCCGCCGATCGTGGGTTCAAACGGGCTTGTTTGTTAAGAGTTACGTTAATTTCGGGGCATGCTGTTTATATGCTATTTCTTTTTTCCGTTGAATAAATTAATTATAATAATTATTATTATTATTTCAAAATGCACTCTTTTATTTTTTTCGAAATAATTATTGCATGTTTTATTTATTATATATTGAATTTACGTATTTTTTTAAAATCTATTTATAAATTTATTATTTTTATTGGAGATAGACAATGTCCTGATGTATATATTACTTCAATCTTTTATTTTGCTTGCATTCCTCCTCTTACCATTCAAATCTATGTTCTTTTTTTTTTTTTTTTGTTTTATATTGAAAAATATTTTTTTTACTTTTTAAGTAAAAAATTATTACAATTTTTTTTTACTATAAAAGAATCTTTATTACTCACTTTTAATTTTTTATTAAAAGAATCCTTATTACTCATTTTTTTATTGCTTATCTACTATTAAAAAAAAAAAAAATCACCCTTTTATTTACTTAATACTCCCTGCCTCCGTCCCACTTAATTTGTCAGTGTTTCTTATTTTCGTCCGTCTCACATTGTCCTTTCTATTGAAAATATAATTATGCACTTTAATCGTATTTTAAATTTTAAATTTTATAATTTTCTTAATTTTAATTAAATTATTTATTTATTTTAATCTTAATTTATAATTATTTTTACTAGTATATTTTTTAATTACTTACTAATTATACTTTACCTAAATTCATATTACATTGGGAGTGTTGGTCTAATTGGGTATGTAACAATTTTGAACAAAATGAGTGTTTATTTTTTGTCTTAAAAAAATGATAATTATAATATTGTCCATCAACAAAATGGGCTGATTTTTATGGTAGTTCATATTAGATGGAGTCAATGTATTGTTATGGCCCAATCAAATCAATTTAACCAAACAATATATATAGAAATGCACTACTTTATTTTTTTTTTTTGGTTATGCTATTGTTACTCATTTTGGATATTTTTAAATTTTACTTTAAATAATTATTGAGTATCATATTTTATAGATATAAAGATTCATAGTTAAGTAAAATAGTAAAAAATGTAAAAAAAAAAGAAAAAAGAAAAAAGACCATTATCTTTGTTATTTTACAATGCTGATTTAAAAAATCAATATTGGGTTATTCAGACTACATAAAATACCAATTAAAAATTCAAAAGCATATGCTCTTTTAAATAAAAATATATATATATATATATATTGTTTTGGATATTTGATCCATATTTTTTATGTGCTTTATAAATTTATATCATATGTTTTTTATACCTCACTCCACCCCAGCCATTTATTTAATATATTTATATATAATATAAAAATTAATAGAAATCGTTAAAATATTTTGAAAATTAAAATTTATTTGATTTTAAATTAAATCAAAATTATTATTATTAAAATATTATTTAAATAAAAAATAAATGCAATATTTAAATTCAAATTAAAACCAAATAGATTTTTAATTGTGAGAATGAAATAATTTTAATGATTTTTTTTTTTATTATTATTAAAACTAAAAATTTCTTTTAAAAATAAATGTATTGTGTTTAATTTCAAACAATAATTTTAAAAAATATCTATAGTATATAATCACGTTATTATTTGTCAATATTTTTAAAGAAATTCAACATGTGTATATCATATTATGGTTTACTGAACAATGGTTACTAAAAAATCTGACTTAAAAAATATAATTTTTAAAATCTGACTGAAATATATAATAACAAAAAATAAGTAAGTATATATATATAAATTAAATAAACTATATTATCTTTAATATTAGTCCCTGACTATACGGATTTTAAATTGATGCTTTATGAATTCTTAATTAGTAATCCCTGTTCCGGATAATTTGGACTTATTAATTTAAATATGAGAATTTAGAAAAATATAATTAGTAAATAATTAAAAATATATTAGTAAAAATAATTATAATTTAAAATTAATTTAACTAAATAATTTAACTAAAATTAAAAATTAAAAGAATTAAAATTTAATTAACATTTATAATTATATTTTTTTAAAAAATAAAGTGACAAATTAGAGGAAGAAGTTAAAATATGAAAATATATGAAGGACTTTTTTGATATTGTACCAATTAGGAAAAAGTTTTGAATCACGAGTTTTGTCATTTTCTATTCTTCATTTTCTTGGACATTGGGACAGCTTGCTCCATTATTAACCCTATCTTTACTCAGATCATTTAATCTTCTAGAAATTAGGGTATCTGTTGCTACTGTTTTAATTTTGATTGATACTATATTTTTATTATTTTTCAAGTTTTTTTTATTTCATTTGAAATTAAATACCAATTCCGTCCTAGAACTATAGTTTTAATTGGGTTGAGTACGAGATTCATAAAATATTGATATTATATTAGTGGTTGGTAAAAAATATGGATAAAAAACTTTTTTGCTCCTGTGAATGTATTAGTGTAAAAAGTAGTGACAATTGTGTAATAAAAATAAAAATGTAGGGATAGTTTTATGGTGGTATGGTTATTTATGGAATTAAGGATATTGTTTTGAAACGGATAGAAATAGTAAATAAGACTATTGTATTGGGACATAAGGAATATTTATTTTTATAATGGAATTTAATAAATATTACTCCCTCTAGTCCCATGTATCGTGTCTGGTTACTGTAGACGCGAAAATTTTAAATAAATATAATTAGTAGATAATTAAAAATATAGTAGTAAAAATAATTATCTTATAATATAAATAATTATAAATTAAAATTAAGATAACTAGTTAGTTTTATTAAAATAAAAAAATTATAAATTAAAAAATTTAAAACGAGATTAAAGTGTATAATCAATTTTCAAAAGAGAAAAATAACATGAGATATGAGACGGATAAAAACGGCGACGTAAACACAGTAAGCAGAACAGAGAGTATATTTTAATAATAATTAATGATAGTTTTAATATATAAATATTATTTTATCTATATAATGTGTAAAGTTGGTGTATATAACATATATAGTGTAATTCATACATATTGAAAGAAAATAAATTTTTTTATTTGGATTAACTAGACGGAGGAAACATTACATTATATATATATATATATATAGTACACATTCAAAATTTTTAATTTTTAGTTTCTCATTAATTAATAAATAGATATATTTATATACATTCAAAAGTTTTTTTTTAATTTATTTTTAAAATTAATTTATTTTAATTATAATTTATAATTTTTTATATGTACTAAATTGTATTTTCTAGAGAATACTCCCTATGCCTCTTTTAAAAGGGAGTTTTTGGTATTTTGTAGCAGATGAAAATAACATAGTATTTTATTGGTTAGTGAAAGTGGTAAGATATTTTGATATTTTTATTATTTGATTTTTTTGTATAAAGTAATTATATGTGTAATAGTATATTTTTATTTAAGTAAAAATTAATGGCATTTTGGTATTTTTTTTTTTAAATAAGAAATGATACTTTAAAATGAGACTGACGAAAATAGTAAAAAATGTAGTTTTAATTGAGACGGATGAAATAACATTTTATTGATTAGCGGAAGTGTATAAGAGATTTTGATATTTTTATTATTTGACTTTATGTATAAAGTAATTGTTTGTAATGATATACTTGTACGTAAAAGTTAAAGTATTTTGGTATTTGTGTATAATTATTTTTATTAAAATAGAAAGTAAATATTTTAGAGTGAGATGTACGAAAATTATAAAAAAATAATTTGAGTTGAGCCGTAGAATATATTAAAATAGAATATGTAAAAATATTAAAAAATTAAATTAATAAATTAATAAAAATGATATGATAAATAAAAAGTACTGACAAAATTATTATTAATTTTTGAAGTAACGGTAATAAAATTATGAGAATTAAATATTTTACTATAAATACTATATATATAATTCCTTCGTTTCTAATATCACATTTATTTTTTGCGTCATTCTACTTGTATTTAATATTAAAAATATTTTTATATTTATATAATTTTTGTACATATATTATTTTATTATTATTATAAGACACTAACGAAAGTATTTTTGTAATTTTTTTAATTTATATTATATTTTTTATATAATAATCAATATTTAATTATTAACATCCAAAAAAATAAATAAGATCTCAGAGCAGGAAGGATGTAGTATATAAATTGTGCGGACACAAAAAAAAGTACATATAATTTGGCTGATCCTTGAGTATTAATTTTTTCCATCCGGTTCTCTCCGGTTCGAGGTGAAAACGCTACTGCTAAAACACGTTTTCGTAACTGTAAAAAAGCGCACATCCTCCCGGCGACTGGTGCAGGCATTTCCGTTATTACTCGAGCATTGGGAAATCAATGGCGGAGACAGCATCTCAACCTTTCCTTCAATTCCACGATATTCTGCAATTAAATTCCCCAAACGAAGAACAAGATTGCGAAACCAATTGATTCAACCCCCAAGATAACCCAATTCCCAATCTACCGTCGCACTGATTTCGAGCGTTCAGATCACCGCCCAAATGGCCACTTATTTCAGCCCAGCCGCGTGCTCACGCGCCGCCGTCGCCGCCCCGCCCCACCGCCGGCAATTCGGGAGCCTGTTTTCCCTTTTCAGTAAGGGAAGTCTCTGCCGCTCTATAGAGCTTCTCCGGAAGCACAACGCTGCGGTAAGGTTTTCAACTATCAAGGCCGCCGGCAATGGGGGCGACTCCTACTTGGACATGTGGCAGAAGTCGGTCGACCGTCAGAGGAAGAGTGTGGAGTTCGAAAGAATGGCGGAGAACTCTACCGAAGGAATGGAAGAGAGAGGAAAAGCAGAGAGCGAAGATGATTTGGAGAGGAAGAGCAGCGAATTCCAGAAGCTTCTAGAAGTTCCGGTGGAGGAAAGAGATAGGGTCCAGCGAATGCAGGTGATTGATCGTGCCGCCGCCGCGATTGCCGCAGCGAAAGCCTTGGTGAAGGACAAACCGCCGGAGGTTCAATTTTCCGGCCAATCAACGATCGAGGATCAACAGGAAGGTAACTGTAACATCGAAATCATTTGCCCTAATTTTGATCTTGTTAATTTGCGAATTTCCATTTTCTTGCGATTAGGATCATAAATTCAACTGCGTCAAGTTCATACAACATCTGCAAATTCCTTGATGCTTACACAGGATTACCTTTTGGCTTGAATCTTGTGATAGATTTCAATCTTAGAATTTGGCATTAGCATATTGAGCTTGTTTGTGTGATCCATCAAGTGTCGAAGCTGCCGCAGGCCGCCGCATTGCTGGTTTTTCCGATAGTTTTGGATCATTTTAATGTCTATTGTGTCAAGAATATAGATCAAATCGAACATTTGCTGTCGTGTTGGTTTTAGTGGCTGAATTACCTGTTTCTTCGATAGTTTTGGATCATTATAATGTCTATTGTATCATTTGCTAAGAATGTTGCTACGATTGAATCGAATATTCGCTCTTGTGTTGGATTTAGTGGCTAAATTGCCAGTTTTTTCGATAGTTTGGGATCATTTGCTTAGAACGTTGCTATTAGTCGAATCGAATATTTGCTGCCGTGTTGAATTTAGTTTCTGCATTTTATGTTCGATAGGGAGGCGGGGTGTTGAATCGGAGGTGGTGCAGTCAGGAAGCGTGAATGTTGGGACACCTGGTCCAAGTTTCTGGGAGTGGGCGCCGCCGCCGGAAAATGATGACAAGAGTGGTCTGAAACCTGTTGTTCAAGCTTCCCCGTCTTCCGGACAAACCAGCAAACCGGTTATGGAGCGTGACCGTGGTCCGAAATTCTTGTCGCTCCCATTCGAGGCGAAAATGCTCAAAAACCGCGCGAATCCTCCCCTTCCACCTCTGCAATCGCTTGTCGAGGTTCAACATGACGGAGTCTCCGGCGCGACTCCGGAAAGAGAACAAGAAGTTGGCGTCGAGTTCTTGACAAATGCAGCTGAAGCCGTCGACGCGTTGAGTAACCTGGAAGAAACCTCCCAACAAGGGGTGAGTCCCGACGGGTCGAGATGGTGGACGGAGACGGGAACGGAGCGACGCCCCGACGGGGTTATCTGTAAGTGGACGCTGACCCGAGGGGTCAGCCACGACAAAGTGACGGAGTGGGAAACCAAATATTGGGAAGCTTCGGATGCTTTTGGATATAAGGAACTTGGCTCCGAGAAGTCGGGGCGCGACGCCATGGGAAATGTTTGGCGCGAATATTGGCGGGAATCAATGATGCAGGTTAGGCATTTTTCTTCGCGTAGAAAACCGACTACGAGTTATATAGACTTTGCTCAGATAGAAGTTGAGTTTTGAAAAATTTTGGGAATAAGGAATATTAGAATTATATTGAGACGAAGTAGAAATAAAGTAGAAATGATTAAAATAATCTTATTAGTATTATGTAATACAATGTAATGATATTTGCGTAATACTTTATCGTCTTAAAACCACGGTGGGTGTAAAAGCGTTTTTAAAAGATTAAAATACCCAATACTTTATGTAATTATTGTGAAAAAAGCGGAGATAGTTTTGTAAAAAGCTGAAAAATTAGTTATCAAAAATTGAAATAAGACTATTGTTTTGGGACATGCGAAAATGGTAAAATGAGACTATTATTTTGGGACAGATAGAGTATATTGTAAGTTGTAAGGGAATTTATATTGCTAAATATAAAGTACAATTATTAAAAAATAAAATTGATACTTTGTTATAAAACGGACCAAAATGGAAAAATGAATAGTTTGTTAATGGACGGATGAATGTATGATATTTTTCGAAAAGGTTACTATTGATAAATAGTGTGAAAAATTCTAAAAGTGCCTGCGTAAACAGAGTCAATCTTTCGATTCTTAACTTGCTTATGCTTTGTAGGAAGAAGGGATAATTCATCTCGAGAAAATGGCGGATAAGTGGGGGAAGAACGCGCGGGGCGACGAATGGCAAGAGCAATGGTGGGAGCATTACGATCACTCGGGGCGAGCCGAGAAGTGGGCCCACAAGTGGTGCAGCATCGATCCGCAAACTCCCGTCGACGTAGGCCACGCCCACGTCTGGCACGAGAGGTAACTGACAGATTCCTGCATAGACAGTGATTTAGATGTGATATTTTGTAAGATGATCCGTCCGCTCGGTCATTACAGGTGGGGCGAAAAATACGATGGGAAAGGGGGGAGCTCGAAGTACACGGACAAATGGGCCGAGCGATTCGAGGGCGACGGGTGGGCGAAATGGGGCGACAAATGGGACGAGCATTTCGATCCCGACGCGCGCGGCGTGAAGCAAGGGGAGACGTGGTGGGAGGGCAAGTATGGGGAGCGGTGGAACCGGACGTGGGGCGAGGGCCACAACGGGTCCGGTTGGGTTCATAAGTACGGCAAGAGTAGCAGCGGCGAGCATTGGGACACGCACGTTCCGCAAGATACGTGGTACGAAAAATTCCCGCATTATGACTTTTATCATTGCCTCGATAACTCGGTTCAGCTGCGCGACGTTCGTAAACCGTCGGAATAGTCGGGAGTAGAGAGATCTGCTCGAAATTCCGACGGTGTTTGTGCTAGTTGAAATGAGTCGAACCGAGCTAAACTCGGAATATATGTTTTTAAAATATTAGGATTAGATGGTATTGAGAACTTTGGAATAAAGGATGTGGAATAGCTTCTACGTCTGTGGAAATCTATTTCCTGTTAAAAGTTTGGTTTTTATTTTTATTTTATTTTTTTATTTTTTTATTTTATACTTCATTTATTTTGGATTTGTTTTTTATTTACATATTATTTTCAAATAGAAATAGAATTCTTCGTAATATTAAGGTAAAATCTCATCATTTTCTACGTCAATATTTTTTGTGTTTTAAAAATTACGTAACACTCTCTTATGCTTTAAAAACGTTGCATTAAATCTTATCTCTATGAAACTTGTGATGATGATTTTTTATTCATATTTTTTTTTGCATGATGGGATTTCAGGTAATATTTTTGAAAGTATAAGAGGACGTAATACAATTTTTTTAAAAATAAAGTGGAGATTTACACTGAGTTTTGAAACTGCAGAGGATATGCAACGTTTTTTGAAAGTATAAGGAGGGTTTTATGCAATTTTTAAGTAAAAGAAAAATTTACGCTGAATTTCGAAAGACAATAGAATTGTAGACAATTTTGCTTAATATTTTTATAACTTTTAATAATTTAACAAAAGAATTTGTGATACAATTCAAAATCAAAATCCAAAATCTTATAATTTAGAATTTACATAAAAATTTTATTTACAAAATATATTAAAAAGTATACAATTTATGTATACTATCGTATTCTATAATATATTTTTTATAAAATAAGTTATAAATTCAAATTACGCCAAAAACATTAGCGAAAAGGTTATTATTGGGAAAATTATTTGTAGATTCATAGGACCACTTAATACCAAATTTGGATAAAAACAAAAAATCATTTTGCTACTTTCAATTCATTCCATTTTTATTCAATATTAGATTCACATACACAACTTTTATTTTTAATTGTTAGGTTTGAATTTGAGATGATTTTTTTTTTTTTACTATTCATTTAATACAATTTATAACAAAATATATTTTAAAGAAAAATTGTAAAATATTATACATATATATATTATATTATTACTTTTATCTTTTATTTATTTTGTTGATAAAATATATTTTATATATTTTAAAAAATTATAATTTTCATATCCTAAATTCGCATGAATGACATGTGTAATCTTATTTTCAACATTCTAATTCCCCGTTTCAATACTCCATATTGTTTTTTTTTCCTTTTATTTTATTTTATTTAATACAATTGATTATCTTATTCAAACTTTCACAATAATTTCAAATTTAAAATTTTCATTGAACTGTTTTTATTTATAATTTTATGATTTTTCTATTTTTTGTTTATATGTTATTGTATTTGTTTATTTTATATTTTTATATATGCATATATTTTCTTATAAGTGTTTATAAATGTGATTATTTATATTGTTTGAATTTTTATTTTTTTTTTGTATTAATACTTAAAAAGTTAGCTTATTTGCCAATTAAAATTAGATTGAAGAAACTTTTAAAAATATTATGTAATATGAAGATTAATAATTTTAATATCGAGATTAATTTAAAAAATTAAAATAACTTTTTACTATTTAATATTTAAATTGATTAAAAAAATTAAAGTAATTTTAACTTTTTTCGAAATGTAGGGTGTGTATGTTTTATTATATAATTTGAATGAATATTTTTTGATGTATAGTATGATAAAATTTGTAAATAATATAAATATAATGAATGTATGTGATATATTAATATTTTTAAATAATCGTGTAAAAAATAAATAAAGAGAACACAAAGTATCATAAAATCTAAAAAGATATAAAATAGATTTATTACTGTATGTTATAATACATCATAATATTGTTTTCATAATTATTAATTATAGATAATACTTATAAATAAAGATATAAAATAAATTTAATAAAGTTATTATAAATTTTATAAAATTATGTAACTATCTTCATTTATGTAGTTGACAAAATATATTTTACATATTATAAAATTTGTATTTTTTGTAATCATAATATGCCACGTGACCTTAAACATTGAAGAGGGCCAAAGTGAGTGAGATTAGTAGGACATGAAGATCACACATAGCTCGGATACGAAAAACCTAATTTTTAGGAATGTGCAAAGTATATTTGCCTACAAGGTAAATATGAGATAAAAACAATAATTGAGTATATATATAATATTTTTGCAAATTTTCCATTTAATTGATGTTATTTTTAAAATATTTTGGAGAATTATGATATTGTTTGAGTAATGTGATTTTTATTACTCTTATAATACTACTTGCGTCCAATCACAAAGTACACAGTGACATTTTTGTATTTATATTTGAATATTAATTATTATATCAAAATATAGTACAAATAAAGATAAAAAGATAAAAATACATCTCTCTTATAATGCAAATATAATGATATTTGTTGAGTAAATCATATAAATATAAGGATATTTTAAATGTTAAATACAATGACGTAAAAACATTTGTTTACTTCCTGGCTGGACGGAGGTAGTATTCTATTGAAAAACATAGTGTGTTTATTTGTAATATTTTTATTTTGGATTTTGATTTTGAATTGAATCGGTGGTTTAATGTAATATAAATATATATTGTTGTAATAGTTTGAATGTAAAATTAAATTTTAGTATAATATAATAAATCAAAAATAAATATTTAACGTAATATTTTTTTTGAAAGAATTAAAATTGTAAAATCAAATGCAAAATCTTATAACTAAACACAAAGATATATTTGTAGACACTAAAAATATATGTCTAAAATCAATTAAATATCATGTATTTTGGAAGAAAATAAAATTCCAATAAAATAAATATATAATATTTAATTATGTACATATGTTAATTTTTGTACAATAAATATCAATCATTAATGCAAAAATCTGTTTAAAATGAAAGATATCGTACAAATATTACGTGCATAAATTGAGTCATAATAAATTTGGCAGCAAAATAAATTAATCTTATCAATAAAGGAAGTATATAAATTAATATATTCCGAAAAAGGGCAATGATATAAAGATCTTGGCGAGAAAGGAAGGTGCACAATCAAATCTGTCAAGAATGAAAAAGAGCATCTGATGGAAAAGGAAATATTATTCTTATTGGCCAATCAAAACGCGCCACGTGGCACCATTAAAAAAGGAAGCCGAAGCCACCCATCCCCTATAAATAGGAGCCATGGCCAGTTCATTTGAGACACCGAAGTTATATGGAGGATTCAAGCAAAGGGGTAAATTTCTAGACTCTCTCTGTATTGGTCTTCATGTTCTTCGTGTCCTTCGAAGCGTCACTAATTTGGACAAATGATCCAATATTGGTTGACGAATCGACGAAGTTAAAGTTCTTCGTTGTATGTCCAAGCCGGAGGAAGGATCAAAGTTCTTAAAGCCGTTGAGGAATTCATCAAAGCCTCCAAAGTTACCCTCAAAGCTTCAAGATGTTCATCACATTCTTCAACAAAATATCAACTAGGCCATTTTCGATCCAAAAGTCAAAAGGACACGCCGTCAAAAGTGTTATGGAGCACCAAATCCACCTTTTCAAGGATCAAAGCTCCAAAAGCAATTGAAGAGTCCATCGAAGCCAAGGAAGAGCATCCAAAGTTCATCCCAAACCTTCGAGGTGTTCATCGCATTCTTCACCAAAGCAACAACTCCGCCCTCTTCGATCCAAAAGTCAAAGGGACAAGCCGCCAAAAACGTTATAGAGCACCAAATCCACCTCCTCAAAGATCAAAGCTGCGGATCGTCCAAGGAAGATATCAAATCCAAAGTTGATGATCAAATCACCCGCGCGGAAACCAAAGCCCTCCAAAAGCGGCAAAGTCAAACCAAAGATCAAAGCCTCAGATCGTCCAAATAGGACATCAAATCCAAATGCGACGATCAAATTGCCCGCACGGAGACCGAAGCTCTCCAAAAGGCGGAAAAAGCAAACCAAATATCAAAGCCGCGGATTGTCCAAAGAAGACAATAAATCCAAAGCAGATGATCAAATCGCCCACACGGAGACCAAATCTCTCCAAAAGGCGGCAAAAGCAAACCAAAGATCAAAGCCGCGGATCGTCCAAAGAAGACACCAAATCCAAAGCCGTTGATCAAATCGTCCACACAGAGACCGAAGCTCTCTAAAAGGTGAAAAAGGCAAACCAAAGATCAAAGCTGCGGATCGTCCAAAGAATACATCAAATCCAAAGCCGATGATCAAATCGCCCACACGGAGACCGAAGCTCTCCAAAAGGCGGAAAAGACAAACCAAAAATCAAAGTTGCGGATCGTCCAAAGAAGACATCAAATCCAAAACTGATGGTCGAATCGTCAACACGGAAACCAAAGCCCTCCAAAAGGCGGCAAAGCCAAATCAAAGATCAAAGCCTCGGATCGTCTAAAAAAAAGACATCCAAAGTCGAGGATCAAATCGCCCGCACGGAGACCAAAGCTCTCCAAAAGCTGGCAAAGTCAAATCCAAGACCAAACCTCTTCGGATCAAAGAAGCCATCGAAAACTAAGTTGAAAAACAAATCGACTCGGAAGGAGAATCAAAGGACCCATTTAGATAATAGGACCAGCTTTAAATTCAAATCAAATATAATTTGTATAAATTTATGTGTTTATTAAAAATAACACAATTTTTTGTCCACAATATTATATTAGGGTATGGATCAGTTGCTATCTGTCAAGTCAACATGATGCTAATTTGACCGGATCAACATAGTTATACATGTAATGAACATATATTTATATATATCTCAACATATTTATTATATATATTAATATTATAATTCGATATATGTTATACCATTTATAAATATATGTCGGTTATGCGTATGACATATATTGATCTGATCAAATCACCATCAGGATAACTTGATCGGATCAACACAGAATGCACGACTATATATTTTTTGTATTATCGGACATGTTTGTGTTTGTGTTTTGTATTTGTAATTTGTATTGAAAGAGAAGTTTTAAAATAATGTTTTATTAGATAAAATAATACTATATTTTTATATAAAATTTAAAATAAATTAAAAAATATATAAAAAAGCCTCAAAGTTCTTTGTTTTTGTGGTGTCATTTTATTTAGTTATTTTTTAGGTGAAAATAATTATTAGATATAATTTTTTTTTTTTTTTAAAAAAATGGTTAGAAAATTGGATAGTAAAAAAGCATTCCCTTTATTTCGAAAGTCTTTCTTTAATTCTTGTGTGTTTGTGTTTTTAATTTTCTTGCATGCAACGTCTCGAACATTTTCCAACATATTGTGTAAAGGCACCAAATTCCGACTTGTATTTTTTTAAGACAACTATAGTCTTATAATATATATATATATATTCTTGTAAAATTTTTTATTCCATTTTGGCTTGGAAAGTCAATGTGTTACTTTTTTTTTGTAGTTTAATTTATTATATTTTGGTTTACTTTTTATTTGAATGATAATTTGAATGGAATATTTTGTAAAAAAATTATATATATATATATAATTATAAATAATAATTGTATAATACAAAAATACTATAACCAACTCCACACACTAAAAAAGTGTGAAGTACTTTAGGATATTACTAAAGATTAAGAGATGCTTGTTCGTAGAAAATGAACATTTCTTGCTTGTGTTTTCATTGTTTTTGGTGTTTTGATTTATTTTCAAGAAAATAACAATAATTTAAATAAAAATTATTATTAACATGATATGTTTAATAGAAAATAAATATCGAATATAATTTCAATGGAAAGTTATGGCTGCAACAAGAGAATGCATTTATTTATTAATAGTCGATAAAATTTTAAGAACATATTGAATGTAATAATATATATCATTTCATCCGCCAAATTTATAGACATTTCTTTTTAAGTTACAAAGAAAATATTCCTAATTTGACCGACTAAGGAAGTATTAATTATAATCAATTTCAATATAATATTGATTAATTAAGAAGATAATAATGTAAATCTTAAATTTAATGTTGAATGATATAAAATTGCTATAAAACTAAATAAAATTTATTGAACAATGATCAGTTTCAATGCCATATAAAATTTTATAGTCATGAAAAAATTATTTAGGCATATTTTAATTCAAATATGAACTTTACTTATAATTCTTTATTTTTATTTTATTTTTTATTATTATTAGATATCACGTCAGACCATTTATTTGAACCAAAATTTAAATAAAAAATTTCAAACTCAAACCAAAACTAAAGTCAAACAAACTCATAGTTTTTAAAATCGTTAAAATATAAAATATATATTATATCTTAATTAACTTACAACAAAACAATATTTCATTACTTAACAATATGAATATATATATTTTAAACGACTTCGTCAAATTCATTAGTTTTGTTCGATAAATTTCAAAATTGATTGTGAATTTTAAATTAACATCCTTTAATATTTTAAATATTTTTTTTTATACGATGTCATTTCGAATACCTTCTACAATCAAATGACGTATTTTATGAAGTATTTCAAATTCTAAGTAATTTATACCAATTCATTTAAAATTCACAATCAGTTCCCTATAAGTTTTTTTTTTTATTTTTTTATTTTTTTACTATACAACAATCGTGATTTTATTTTAACTACTAATTATTTTATCTTATCCATTAAGATTTCATATATAATTCAATAATTAATGTCTACTTAGCGGCTGCGGATTCCCATGTCATAATAATAATAATAATAATAATAATAATAATAATAATTAATGTCTACTTTAATTATTTTGACAATGTAAGAGTTCATATTACCTAATCCCTTAGGATCTAAGAAATGTTTTGTAAGTTTTATAATAACAAAAATATTTAACTTGCATGTATTTTTAGATAATATTAAGTTTAGTAAGTTTAAAATAAGAGCACACAAGTTTTTTTTGGTTTGTTTATTTATTTATTTTCCCGTTTAAGGTATTGTGTGCGCGTAGTTGGTAATTATTTTTAAAATTTGATTTTGATTATTAGTTTGAATATGATATTTTGTAATAAAAAATTTAATTTTATAAAGAATCGTTAGAATGAAATAATAACAAAAAGATTAATTATCAAATGAAAAAGAAGTCTAAAATGACTTCTAAAATGGACACAACAAACACAAAAATACATCCTCAGACATAAATTTATACTCATTTGATTTGATACGAGTTTTGATTTTGTTTTAAAAAATACTTCATCTGTCTCACTTAAATTGTCCTATTTAGTTTAGGCATAAGATTTTATATATTGTTCAATTAGTAAGTAATTAAAAAAAGGTGTTAGTAAAAATAATTATAATTTAATAAAAATAATTATAAATTAAGTTTAAGATGACTAGCTAATTAAAATTAAAAAAATTATAAATTTGAATTTTAAAATGTGATTAAAGTGTATAATTATATTTCCAAAAAAAGAAAGGACAAATTATGTGGAACGAAGGAAAATAAAAATACGAGACAAATTCAATGGTACTCTCTCCGTCCCTGCCGCTACAAATGATTATTTTCTTTCTTTGTCCGATCCACAAAAGACGATTCATTTCTATTTTTGATAAACTTATCAATTTTAAATACACTTAACAAATATAAATCAATTTAATTAAATAACTAATCCGTATTATCTAAATAATTAATATATATTGTCTAAATTCTTGTATCCAAACAAAACGTATCATCTTAAATGAAATGGAGAAAGTATCATATTTAAAATGTACGGAAAAAAAAAAAAAAAAAACCACTTTGAAGGTGTATGATTTTTTATTAAAAAATAATACTATTTCCGTCCCAAAACTATAATTTGGGTTGTGTTTGGTACGAGATTTAAGGAATATTGATATTATATTGGTAGTGGGTAAAAAAATTCGGATAAAAGACTTTTTTGCCCTTGTGAGTGTATAAGTGTAAAAAGTAGTGACAATTGTGTAATAATAATGAAAAAGTAGGGATAACTTTATAGTGATATAGTTATTTATAAAAATGAGATTATTATTTTAGAACAGATAAAAATAGTAAACAGGAGTATTGTATTGAAACAAGGAGTATTGTAATTTTATTAAAATTGAATACTGCTAATTTGAATTTGAAAATTAGAATACAACTAATAATTACTCCTTTTTCCCTTTATTATTTTACTTTTTAATTTCTTTATTAGTAAATATATTAATCTTTATGTCTCATATATTATGTCATAATTTTTATTTGTTTATTTTATATTTTATGTTATTTTTTAAAAAATAATTATATATTTTAATTATATCTTAAAATTTAATTATATAAATTAATTATTATCATTTTATTTTATAATTATTTTATTAATATATTCTTAATTATTTACGTATCTATGCTAGATAAGAGTATCCGTTACTATTATCTTCATTATTTTTCTCATTACCTTATTAGTTTTTACTATAATAAAATGTGTATTAGAAAATACAGTTAATAATAATTTATTACTTTTATCAAGAACTTATTACCTTTAAAAAAATAATAAAAAAATAATTGTTTAATTAATTATAACTTAAAATTTAAATTTTAAAATTTCAAATTATCAATATATATTTTACCAATACAAATTCAAATTTATTTCAATAAAAAATTTTATATATCTAATTTTAACATTTAAAATTTTAAATGTTTTTATATTCAATTTTTCTTTAACTAATTCTTTAATAAAACTATCGGAAACGAAAATTTATTCGGACAATATATTAATTCGAGTTTATTTCAATCATTCGGTTTTTTAAATGTCATTAATTTTACAAATTCGAATAATTTTAATATTTCATAATATAAAAATTTATATAATATTATTATAGTTTATATAAATTAATATTTTAAAAATAAAATATAATATTACATAATAAATATTATTTATATATTATTAGATACTAAAAATATATATAAATAAATAATTGTGATGAATTTTATAAAATTGTAAAAGTAATAGATAAAAGTATTGATACTATAACATGTGTCAGAAAAAAATAATTTAAATTATAATATAAATATAATGCGGAAAAGAGATATAAAAGAGATAATAAGGTAGAAACACTAGGGTGTGTTTGTTTGGGGAATTGGATTGGATTTACACTATTTATCCAATTTTTTCCCTTCAAAAACATCAAATCAAACACCTATTTTTTATTTTTTATATTATACTAAAAATCAATTTTACATTTAAAACATCACATCAACACCTATTTATATCACATTATATAACTATTCAAATCTCAACTCAAAATCCAAAACTGGAACAAACACACCCTAAGTGTAGACAAATGCTCTAAGAGAGTAAAAAAGAAGCAGTGATCACATTGACCCGACATGGCACCGCGTTGACCCATAGATATATGATAATTAATACACAATACATACGCGCGAACAATCCTTTCCTTACCATTTACGACAGATTTCTTGCAATGCACGTAGGCTTCTTACCAAATTAATTATTTCGACAAAATTAACATTAATCTTCACAAAAATCCTAGTTGGATGGATCATCTTTATTCCATGCATTCACGTCGGTTAAATTACACCGCCATTGAAGGGGACCTTCCAAGAACCCTAACATCTCAAATTTAAAAATCCATTCCACACACAATCCCTATATATATATATGTATAAATACACACATGATTACATACATTTTGTATCATACTTCTAAATATATATCTCGACGAAGCAATGGCATCAATCGTTGGAGCTAAAGTGGAATGTATGGACCGTCTACTGTTGATCGACGACGCTATAACCGCGTCGAATCGACGGAGATGGCGAATGGCTTTCGTTGTAATATATTGCTCGAGAGCCTTCGATCTCTCTCGCTTCCGCCGCGCCGCCACGCCGAAATTAACGACTTCGTCGGAAAAGGTTGTTATCGAGGTTTCCGAGAAACATCCTTTGTTCTCGAGCATCGATCGATTGAGCCTCTCAAATCTCGTCAAGGGTAAGAGCGCGCGCCATTTGGCTCGACTCGGAGGGGTCAAAGGGATTTCCGTGTCGCTCAAGACAGATCGATGGCACGGGATTAACGACGATGACGATCCGAAAAATGTTGCGGCGAGACGCGAAGCTTTCGGTAGCAATAGTTATAAGAAACCCGCGGCGAAGAGCTTCGTTGGTTTCGTATGGGAGGCTTTTAAGGATCCGACGATCGTCGTTCTACTTGCGTGCGCCGCGCTCTCCCTCGGATTCGGTATTAAGCAACACGGTCCGACGGAAGGTTGGTACGATGGGGGGAGCATATTTATCGCGGTGTTTCTCGTCGTATCGGTTTCGTCGGTGAGTAATTTCCGGCAGAGTCGACAGTTCGAGAAGCTTTCGAAGGTAAGCGGTGATATTTCCGTAGAAGTCGTGAGGAGTGGGAGGCGGCAGAAGATCTCGATTTTTGACGTTGTTGTGGGAGATGTCGTTTGCTTGAAGATCGGCGATCAAGTTCCTGCCGACGGGTTGTTTGTCGACGGGTATTCTTTACAAGTCGACGAATCGAGCATGACGGGGGAGAGCGATCACGTCGAGGTCGAATATAAAGCAAATCCGTTCTTGTTTTCGGGGACTAAGATCGTCGACGGCTACGGAAAAATGCTCGTCACTTCCGTCGGGATGAACACGACGTGGGGCGAAATGATGAGCACGATAAGCCGGGATTCAGACGAGGAGACACCGTTGCAATCGCGGCTCAACGGTTTGACATCGTCGATCGGGAAGGTCGGTTTGGCCATAGCGTTCGCGGTTCTCGTCGTGCTTCTTGTTCGATACTTCACGGGGAATACGAAGAACGAGAGAGGGGATACTGAGTTCGTCGGCGGTAGGACTAATGCGAACGACATTGTCGACGCCGTGGTTCGAATTGTCGCCGCGGCCGTGACGATCGTCGTCGTCGCGATCCCCGAAGGGCTACCGTTGGCGGTGACGCTAACGTTGGCGTACTCGATGAAACGAATGATGGCGGATCAGGCAATGGTGAGGAAACTCTCGGCTTGCGAGACGATGGGCTCGGCGACGACGATATGTACCGATAAAACGGGGACGCTTACGACGAATCAAATGAAAGTAACGAAGTTTTGGCAAGGGAAGGAAGATCGCACGACGATCGCCGGAGAAGTTGTCGAGTTGCTCCGGCAAGGAGTCGGGCTCAACACAATGGGGGGCGTTTACGAGTCGGGAGCTGGATTCGAATTCTCCGGTAGCCCGACGGAGAAGGCGATACTATCGTGGGCAGTTCTCGAGCTGAAAATGGACATCGACGCCGTGCAAAAGAATTACGCGATTCTTAACGTCGAAACATTCAACTCGGAGAAAAAAAGGAGCGGCGTTTTGACGAGGAAGATCGACGACGATTCGCGCCACGTTCATTGGAAAGGCGCTGCAGAAATGATACTCGCGATGTGCTCGTCTTACTACGATTCGGATGGGAAAATGAAACTGCTCGATAGCGACGAAATGGTGCGATTCAATCGTATAATCGAAGGAATGGCCGCCGGAAGTCTTCGATGCATAGGGTTCGCCCATAGTCGGATTTCAGAAATCGCCGAAGAGGATATCACGATTCGTGACGACGGTTTAACTCTCCTCGGATTAGTCGGGCTTAAAGATCCTTGCCGTCCTGGCGCGAAGAAAGCCGTCGAAGATTGCCAACACGCCGGAGTTAATGTCAAGATGATAACTGGCGACAATATTTTCACGGCGAAGGCTATCGCGACGGAGTGCGGAATACTTTCCTGCAATCAAGAAGCGACCGATGGATCAGTAATCGAAGGATTAGAGTTCCGAAACTACTCCGACGAGGAGCGAATGGCGCGAGTCGACAAAATCTGCGTAATGGCGCGATCGTCACCGTTCGACAAGCTTCTAATCGTCGAATGCCTCAAGAAAAAAGGCCACGTCGTCGCTGTGACGGGGGACGGCACGAACGATGCGCCGGCGTTGAAGGAAGCGGATATCGGCCTTTCGATGGGAATCCAAGGAACGGAAGTCGCGAAAGAAAGCTCGGACATCGTCATCCTCGACGACAACTTTGCCACCGTCGCGACGGTTTTACGGTGGGGGAGATGTGTCTACGACAACATCCAAAAGTTCGTACAATTTCAGCTCACCGTAAACGTCGCGGCGTTGGCGATCAATTTCGTCGCGGCGATCTCCGCCGGCGAGGTGCCGTTGACGGCGGTGCAATTGTTGTGGCTAAATCTCATAATGGATACGCTCGGCGCGTTGGCGCTCGCGACGGAGCGGCCGACGAGGGAGCTAATGGAGAAGAATCCGGTCGGGCGATCCAAGCCGCTCATCACGAACGTGATGTGGCGGAATCTGACCGCGCAAGCATTCTACCAAATCTCTATTCTGCTGACCCTCCAGTTCGGCGGCGAATCGATTTTCGGCGTGACGGAGAAGGTGAACGATACAATGATTTTTAACGCATTCGTTTTGTGTCAAGTTTTTAACGAATTTAACGCGCGAAAGCTTGAGAAAAAGAATATTTTCGAGGGGGTTTTAGGGAATAAGGCGTTCGTCGGAATCGTGGCTGCGACGGTGGCGCTGCAGGTGGTGATGGTGGAGGTTTTGAAGAAGTTTGCGGATACGGAGAGGCTGAGTTTGGGAGAATGGGGAATTTGTGTGGGAATTGCGGCTGTGACTTGGCCTGTTGGTTGGGCGGTGAAGTTTGTGCCGGTGCCGGAGACGCCATTGTTGAGTTATTTCAGTTTGAAGAAGCTCAGAAGGGATGGGAGGTAGAAGATGAAGTCTGTTATTTGTGGTTGAAGTATGTTTATTTAGTTATTTATTTATGAGAAAATTATTATTTGGATTGTTGATTTTTTCATTTGAATTTTAATATAAATACATTTTATCTTTGTAAATACATTTTACTCTTCTATTATATGTAGAATTGCAAAATTGTTCTGGCATAATTTTCGACTATGGTCACTATGTATATAATTGTGTATAGTTTCTATAGTACATTATTAGAGTATTTACCATTATTTTCCCTCATTAAAAAATTAATAATAAAAGAGTAAATGATTTTTAAGTCAGGTAACTCGTTTCTTTTATTATTTTAGTATGGTAAATGGAGTTTGTATTGAAATAATTCTACAAGTGATTTTTTTTGGAATGGTCTTTCAGCGCTGAACATGCGTGCGTGGCTCGCCAAAATATATGTATTTTACGAGGTAAGCTCAATCTGACGGACACGTGAAATATTAATTTTTAGGGAAAATTAACTTTTTAGTCTTGTAATTACAACTTTTAGGAAAATAATTTTGTAAGTATTTTTTTTTTTTTCACAATTAGTCATCTGGTCAGATAGCAGCTATCCTCGTGGATATGTAATTTTTTTTTTTTTAATTTTTTAAAATTTGTACAATACCGAAAATAAAAAGATTTTTTAAAAAAGAAAATCATATGTCCGCTAGGTAGGCCCGCTACACCTAGCTGCTGGATATGTGTGCTTCAGTGTGACATGTGTTCATCACTTGAAATAAGGAAAAATACTCCCTCCGTTTCACATACCATGTCCACGTTGTCGTTTATGTCCGTCCCATATTCCACGTCACTTTCATTTTTTGGAAAATAATTACACACTTTAATCTCATTTTAAACTTTTTAATTTATTTTTTTTATTTTAATTAAACTAATTAGTTATCTTAATCTTAATTTATAATTATTTATATTATAAGATAATTATTTTCACTAATACATTCTTAATTATCTCCTAATTACACCCCTTCTAAAATATCGTGTCTAAAGTATAGCAGACACGGTATATAGGATGGAGGGAGTAATATTTTTTATAGAAAGTAAGGGTGTGTTGATGAACTTGTGGCACGCTGGAGCACACACGTCCGCTAGGTAGGTGCCACCTAAAGGATACGTGAATTTATTTTTCAATTAATTAATTTATTTTTATTTATTTTTGGTATTTTGTTCAAATTTAAATAAAAAAGATTCACGTGTCCACCAAGCGTTTATTTGGCGGACATATATGTACTTCGGCGTGCCACGCAGGTATCATGTACGCATCTCCAGCGCCATATGACCAATTGTGTAAAAAAAATCACTTATGAAACTATTTTTATACAAACTCCAGTACGACATTAAAATGATAAGGAGAATTAATTATGAGACTAAAAAATAATTTTCTCAAAAAAATTGATATTCCAAGTGTCCGCCGTGTGGTTCTTATCTGGCAGACATGTGTCTCTTGGCTTGCCACGCAAGCATTTTTGGATCCGAAAAATCAAATATGCCAAAAAAAATTTCATTTAAATGACTATTTCAATACAACCTCCAATGGACTGAGGAATAATAAATTGGATCAATTACTAAACTAAAAAAATCAATTTACCCAAATAAATTTATGGGCAATAGAGCATTTAAAATTTATTATCATCTAGTTTTTTGAAATCATGCAACGTGAGTTCAGGAGTATATAAAAAAATTATTTATTTATATTTAAATAAGAAAAAGATAATAACAAGAAAACTTATTTTTAAGTTCTCTTTCATTCTCAAATTAATTTAGGACAAACACGTATAATTATAGAATTCTTTTAGTAGATTTTCAGGAAAAAAAAAAAAAGAAGTGCACATATTATTGACATTTAATCTATTCAATAAATTTAACATCTATTCATTTTCGGATATTACATGCTCTTCGACAAATTCAACTCCTGAGTTTAACCATGAATAGATATTTATTTTGATAATTTTAGAAAAAAATTGAAAAAATAAAATAAAATAATTCAATAAAACATGAGGTTTAGGCTGCTCTAATTTCATTTAATTCAATAAAAAAAGGGGTATGAGTGTCATCTAAAGAAGAAATGCATCCTATCACCTTTCATTTAATAATTAATCACAAACTTTATAGACATTGTCACAAACTTAAATTAAAGATTTATTTTTTATTTGGGATACTAAACTAAAAATTAAATTTATATTCAAAATAATATAAAATTACTTATTTATATTATATTAAATAATTATTTAAATTTTAAATTTTATTATTTATAATTTGGTAAATTATATAATAATCTCTTGTGTTTTTAGTAAAATTCACAAAACATCTTTTGTTTTATTTATTACGTGAAATTCTTTTGTGTTAATATAAACTTTGCGCGAAACACCTCTTTGTCCAAAAATGATTTTGGTTCTAAATAAAGACCTAAATTACGCAAATTTTATAAAAATAAAAAATGTAAAATATTTTAAATATTTTTTTAATAAAATAAATAAATAATTGATAAATAATTTAATTTTATAAATTTTTAAAAATCAGATAACAATTTGTCTCCAAAAAACTATAAAATGAATGATTAATCAATTATTTATTTATTTAATTCAAAAAACTTAGTTAAAATATTATATATTTTTTATTTGTTTAAAACTTGCATAATTTAATTTAGGTCTTTATTAAGAATCAAATATCAGTTTTGGACAAGAATGATGTTTCATACAAAATTTACATTAATACAAAAGAGTTTCACGCAATAAATAAAATACAATGTATTTTGTGCAATTTTACTAAAATATAAGAAGATGTTTTATAATTTATCATTTACCCTTTATAATACACGAACAAACAAACCCTAAACTTCTTGTAAAAGTTTATTTGAGTTTTTGGGCCGAATAGACTTTGAATGATCACAGAAATTTTGATTTTGTCAGTCTAATAAATCATAAGCCTATTCAAATAATTGCATTTTTATTTATTTATTTATTTTATTATTCAATATATGTCCAAAATTATGTAATAACTAAATTAAGAATTTTCATATAACTAAAATTTAATTATACTCTGAACCGTAATTATGATTATGATTTTATTTCATTTTCTTAATCAAGATGTATTCTTTAATTATGATTTTTTTTTAAATTTTCGAATAAGAAGTGTTTTCAATTGAAAAGTGTATATAAATAGGACCAATTCCTTAGACATTTGATGAATTTTTATTATGTTTTTATGGATTTTTTCATCAAAATACAAGTCCTTCGTTTTTTTCCCCTTATGTTATACAGTTATACACCATATTCCTTGATAATTTGGCCTCTGCCGCCTGCGGCTCCTCCTCCGCTGCCTCTACCATTACAACCGGAGGAGGCGCTGCAACAGTAAACCTAGCATCCGCTTCCTCTTCATTTGTTTTCTCCACGCCATATATCTCTATCGCTGGCTGAGTTAGCGTTTTCTTTTTCTTGGATCTTGTGGATTCAAGAAAGTGAAAAGTGAGAGGGAATTGAAATCGTAATGACGTTTGTGTAATATGTTGTAAGTTGTAAGTGTATTTGTAATATTAGGTAGATGGTACAATTACTAAAAAAATGAAACAGAATTTTGTTATGGGACGGACCAAAATAAAAAAATGAATAATTTTTTATGGGACCGAGGAAGTATGGTTTTGATCATGTTTTCTTGGTCTATAAATAGTAAAGTATAAAATTTGTAATATGTTCTACAAATTTTTAAAAAATATAAGAAAAAGATATTATATATTCTATATTTTTTAAAAATCTTTGAAAAAGAATAATATTGTGTTTCATGTATTTTTTTTTTCCTTTTGTAAAACATAGAGATTTTATTTTAATTTTTACAATTGTACTAACAAAATACTAAATTCTAAAAAAAAAGTACAACAATCATTTAAATGAATTGATTAAATAAAGGGTTGATTTTACTAAATTAATTAAATAGATAATATTATTATAGATGGTTTTATTTTATTTTATTTATTTTTTATATTATTTTTTTATAACGTGGGAATCCACAGCTGCTACCAGAAGGTACTCACTGGATAAACTTCCGAACGAACCTAATACCCTGCAAATTAGGCCCAACATGCAAGTCACACTAGACTTTAGAGATGACTTTATCTGATTGGATGAAACAAAGGACATAGAAAAAATAAGAATAGAGAATTTGAACCACAATAAACCATATAGCAAAATCTTCTCTAAAAACAAACTGCAAATGAGAAGTGATTTTCTATGTAATTTTTAAACCTTATAGTAAACAAATAAAATATATTTTCCAAATAATTGGAAGATGTATGAAATATTAAAAGAATTGCTGAAATAAAAATCCAAATGTTAATTTTGTAATTTTTTTTATTTTGAAAAATAAATTATTATTTATAACCCCTTAATTTAGGTACTTATAATTTACTAAACTAAGTATTTATCAGATTATTTTATCCTTAGCATAAATATCAACCATTGATATATATTTTTGTATATTATATGAATCATATTATTGGTTTATTATAAAGTATTTATGTTTATATATATATATATATATATTTAGAAAAGAAGGTTAATGTAATACGTGACAATTTTATCAATTTAAAATAATTTTTATAAAGTTATATTACATGAATAATATTATTGAGAATTAATTATTTTATACATTTATAAGATCTAGTATACAATAAATTAATAATAAATAAAACGCATATAATAGAGAAATTTAAGTTTCATCATAATTTCCTATAAAAATATATACTCTCTCTTCGTCTCAGCTAATTTGTCTACTTTAGCTGAGGTACGGAGTTTTATGTATGATATAATTAGTAAGTAATTAAGAAGTTTATTAATAAAAATAATTATAAATTATGATTAAAATGATTAAATAGTTTAATTAAAATACAAAAGTTATAAATTATGAATTTTGAAATATGATTAAAGTGTATAATTATATTTTTGAAAAAGAAAAAAACAATATATGTGAGACAGACATATATGAAAATAATGGACAAATTAAATGGAATAGAGGTAGTATTATTTTATTTTGAAAAATATCATATGAAAGTATATTTAAACAAAAATTCCTGAAAAAACACATTCATTTAAAAAAAGTGAACAAACTCATTGTAATATTAAAAACTATAGAACATGCAATCGTAAATAATAATAATAATAATAATAATAATAATAATAATAATAATAATAATAATAATAATACTTCCTCCGTCTTATAATAAAGTATCCATTTTTTCATTTTAGTCTATCACATAACAAGATATCCATTTCCTTTTTTTAGTAACTGTACTATTTACTTAACATTATAAATACCCTTACAACTTACAATATATTACACAAATGTTATTACCTTTATATCGCACATACTAATAAGATTATTTTAGTTGTTTCTACTTTATTCCTACTATATCTCAATATAATACTAATATTTCTAAAACTACGTGCAAAAAGTAAATGAATATTTAGCTATGGACGGATGGAGTAATATAATTTCTAAATAAATTAATGATTAAAACTAAATGGGCTACTTTTTATTTGCCATTTGGGCCTTAGATTCTAACGATTTAGAAATCAAATAGACCTAATATTATTACACAAATACCTTTTCATTGCTCTCCACATGTTTTTTTTTTTCATTATGATAGAGATATATTCATATTTCATACTCTTTTATTTTAAATTTTTTTAAAATTTCTAATTAATGATATTGTCTCATCAACTATCAATATATATATATAAATATATATACATGCTGGATTATCAATATATATATGTGTACACGTAGGATTATCATAAAATAGCTTTAATTTAAATGACAAGACAAAGAGTACAAAAAAGTGACAATCACTAGCAAAAATTATGATGAGCACATGATTAGCCCATTCTCTAAAAAGGACTAAAAAAAAGACAAAATATTTTGGCCCCCTTCATTTTTTATTTTTAAATTTTAAATTTTTTATTTTTTAATTTTTTGGGTTTTGGAAAAGTTGTATATATATATATATATGTACATACACATTAAAGGTTCCTCTTTCTTTTCCCATAGTTCAAATACACAAATCATTACAAAACATGAACAACAATTATCAAAATCTTTTTCATCTAAATAACTTTTACATTATTACACGAGTGTTTGTCGGTTGAATCTTGACCGTTGGATTCGTTTCTTGGATTTTCATGGGCATGTTTGGTAGGTGGTGGTAATGTACATTATGCATGCATGTGTGACAAAGGGCCATATTATTTAATGTCATTTATTTATGTCTCATTTAGATTAAAATTTTTTTTTAAAAAAAAATAGTAAAAAATTAAGTATATGACAGTGATGTGATATATTGTGAAAGAAGAAATATATTTAATAAAATATTTTTTTAAAAAAATAGTACTCCCTCCGTCCCACAATGATTGATACTATTTCTATTTTTGTCTGTTCCGTAACAATTGATACTTTTCTATTTTTGGTAAAAATTATTAAACCAAAACATATTTAACAAATATAAATCAAATTAATTAACTACATAACATAAAACATCATAAATGACGTAGGACTCACTCAAAACCATTTTATTTCTATATCTCTCCTAAAAAAAATAAATATTTTTATCTATATTTAAAACTACAAATCTTTTATAAAATTGATTTATGTTAATTATAAATAAACAAAAATATTTTTTTATTTACTTGCATTATAGAAAATTTTATTCTCTACAAAATGATATTCATATTACATATATTTTATAATTGCTATATAAATTTTAAATATTTAAACATATGTTTTAATTTTTTTAATTATATATATTAATTTATTTTAAAACTATAAATATTATTAATTATACAAAGAATAATATAATAATATTATAAGTAATTATTATTAACTAATTAAATAATTTCACCTTAAATATCGTGTTTCTAATCAAATGGTTCAATTCCGGTGAGACGAATGGAGTATTTATAAGTAGTACTCTCTCTTCCATAAGAAGAGTATCATGGGTCTTTCGCGTATAGATTTTTAAATATTCATTATTATATCAATACGTAATATTTCATTCGTTTCAAAACTATAGTCTTATTTAGGTTGCGTACGAGATTTAAAAAATATTGATATTATATTGATAGTTGGTACAAAAGTATTAGTAAAAGACATTTTTGCCCTTATGAGTATATTAGTGTAAAAAATAGTGGCGTTTGTGTAATAATAATGAAAAATTAAGGATACTTTTATAATGATATGATTATTTATGAAAATGAGACTATTGTTTTGGGATAAACAAAAATAGTAAACAAGACTATTGTATTGGGACAGAAGAAATGCAAATTAAGAAAAACTAACAAAAATATATCTATTAGTCTCTTACAATACAAATACAATGATATTTGCGAAGTAAATTATACATATATATATATAAATATTTTTAATATTAAATATAATGACACAAAAGACAAATGATGTTGTAATATAAATTTTGTAAAAATTTCAGCATAAACATAACCTTAATCATTGAAGTATAATACAAATAAGAAATAAAATCACATTTTTGTATGAAAAATATAAATTCCTTATCTTGAAATATTTGAATAAAGGTTGGAAAGGTAGTCAAAAAAATAAAAATAAAAATGTAAAAAGAGTAAAGAAAGTGAAAGCATAGGTCATATCAAATGAAGCAAAACAAAAGCTTTTCCTCATCTCAATAAAAAAGAAAGCATAAAGTGATTGGGTTGGGTGTATGTGGATGACCTATTAGCTAATATATATATATATATATATGTATATATATATGCACTTTGATTTTGATCGAAGCCATTTTGAGAAAATGATGTTACACAAAATTCACTTCAATCATTGATCAATTCAATTAAATTAAATTCAATTCTTGGCTACCCAAAAAGGAAAAGCAAACATTTCCACATCAAATTGTCTAATAAAGATACACAATACATGCATGCATGCATGTATGAAATTATTTAATTAATATACACCACACTACATTACTAACTAAGAAGTGATGACAATACGTCGAGTATATATAATAGAGTTTAAATATTTTACTTTTCTGTTAAATTACATCAATTTTTACTATTAAGTGTCAAATGATAGCAATACGTTGAATATATATAGAATATAGTATGGTCCAAATACTATATTTGTCTGCCAAATTGCAATAATTTTACGGCTAAGTATCAAATGATGGTAATTAGTCAAATATATATATAATAGGATTTAAATACTTTATTTGTCTGCCAAATTACAATAGCTTTTACTGTTAAGTATCAAAGATGAAAATACGTCGAATATATATAATAGGGTTCAGAAACTATATTTGTCTGCCAAATTGCAATAATTTTTACGGTTAAGTGTCAAATGATGGCAATACGTCGAATATATATATAATAGGATTCAAATACTTTATTTGTCTGCCAAATTATAATAGCTTTTACTGTTAAGTATCAAAGATGGAAATACGTCGAATATATATATATGGTTCAAGTACTTTATTGGTCTGCTAAATTACAATAGTTTTTATTGTTAAGTATCAAGGATGGAAATACGTACATCGAAGTATATATAATAGGGTTCAAATACTCAATTTGTACACCAAATTACAACATATTTTACTATTAAGTACCAAATGATATCAATACGTCGAGTATATACAATAGGGTTCAAATATTTTATTTGTCAGTCAAATTACAATAGTTTTTACTGTTAAGTACCAAATGATGGCAATGCGTCGAGTATATGTAATAAGGTTCAAATATTTTATTCGCCCTCCAAATTACAATAGTTTTATAGTTAAATTAAAAAAATGTAGCAATATATTGAGTATATATTATAGGGTTTAAATATTCTATTTGTCCCCCAAATTATACCAATTATTTTTTGTTCGTTAGATTTGTGCATAGAATTGTGATATTATAAAAATCAAGATTAAAGCGCACACAATAATTTGATGATCTAGTTTATTTAGAATGATCTATATCTGATGGCGACCAAATTAGATATATTTACTAGTATTTTAAGTATATGTTTTAGAGAGAATATATCGAATATTTATAAAAATTAAAGATAAAACCCTAACATACGCAGTTCAAAAATTGTACGGACATACCCAAAATCCGAATGCTTGGATGTACAACATCCTTGAGGCTCTAGTTTTATAAGATTGTATATTTGAGGTAATTAAATCTAAAGAAATGACAATACGTTGAGTATAATAGAATTCGGATACTTTTTAAGTTTGAAAGGATAGCAATGCGCTTATTATAAGATGATTCAAAAATGTTTTGTAAGATCCGATATTTGAACCAATCCGACATAAACCTAAATTTTATATTGCATGCAATGATTACAGTGCTGATTTGAAAATTTACAAAAGAATAAATTAATTTATATATATATTCTATTTGAATAGTTTTAAGGGTAAACTGTTTTTTTAGTCCCGTAACTGGACCCCTTATCATTTTAGTCCTGTAAGTGGAGCCTGTCGCAAACTAGTCCCATAAGAAAAATTTTTGCTGTCTTAGTTCTCCGGCGCCGTAGATGCCCGCGTGGCACGCCGGAGGTGACGTGTCCGCTGACCTGGCGGACACGTGTTTTTTTTTCATTTTTTATTTTTTTTAAACTTATTTTTAATTTATTTTTAATTTTATTTGTATTTTTTTTATTTGGTCAAATTAAAAAAAATTAAAAAAGTAAAAATAAAAAATAAATCCACGTGTTCGCCAGGTGTAGCTGACCTGGCGGGACACCTGGCGGACACGTCACCTCCGGCGAGCCACGCGGGCGTCTCTGGCGCCGGGGGACTAAAACAGCGAAAAATTTTCACTTATGAGACTAGTTTGCGACAGACTCCACTTCTATGACTAAAATGATAAGGGGTCCAGTTACGGAACTAAAAAAACAGTTTACCCTAATTTTAAATAATTTTTATTACATTATCACATTGTTTTTAATAAAAAAAAAAATGCTCTTTTCATCGACATCTAACGTTTATATATTTCTATTTTCGTATGTCAAATTCAAAGTTTATATTTTTTTTAGTAACGGTAGACTCAACCACTAACTACTAATTACTTTTTCAATACTTATTTATCATCTTACTTTTATACAATTATATATACATATTTACAAAACTGGACTGACGGAGATTATATTTAATACTTTATTCATCTTATTTAATTTGTCTATTTTAGCTTATGTACAGAGTTTTAGGTATTGTTATTAATAAGTAATTAAAAGGTATATTAGTAAAATAATTATAATTTAATAAAAATAACTATAAATAATATTAAAATAACTAAATAGTTTAATTAAAATATTATGAATTTTAAAATTTGATTAATATGTATAATTATATTTTTAAAAAAAAAATACAGATTACGTGACACGTATGAAAATAGAAAAAAATGAACAAATTAATGGCACGGAGAATACAAATTAATGTGTACAGACTATTTTGTATTTAAAAAAAAAAGTTTTTCTTTTTTAAAAAAAAGACACTATTAAGAGTAATTTCTATTAAAAAACAATATTTTAAAGTTATTATTATTAATTGGGATATAAATAATTTGGAAGTACGCTAAACGACAAACAAATTTCCATTTCGATGAAAGATGATTATAATGGGACGAAAATGCCCCGCGGGCTTTTTCTACTCTAATAGTGTAAAAAGGCGTTGTATCGGGCGAAGCAAACGAGGACATTTCCGTCTTTTGAAACCGACAGTTCTGCTGCAGTAGAAAGTGATGTGTCAAAAGACCAAAAAACCAGACACTGTCAACAGTAATGATGCCTTCCCAAAAGCCTTCCACCGGGATTTTCTGGTCTTTTCATTACAAAGGATCTACAAAACCATATATAAATATATATATATATATATTTTATTACATCGTTCTGCTGTCCCAAAGAAAGATTAATAAGTTCAAACTCCGGACGTTCCAACTCACATGTCACACACGTGGTTTGTCTAGTATAATTTTTTTGTCAAGCTTAATTTGCAGAATATTATATTCGATCGAGAGTTTATCTAGTGCACACTTTCGGGTAGCAGCTGTGGGTTCCCGCGTTATTAAAAAAAATAAAAAAAATTAATGGTAACAAAAATTAATACTTCATATCATTTGACAGTCTATTTATTTTTTCATTTTAGTATGTCACGTGACAAAGTATTTATTTCTTTATTTTAGTAACTGTACTATCTACTTAACATTACAAATACTCTTTCAATTTACAATATATTTTACAAATATCGTTGTCTTTATATCATACTCCCTCCGTCCTACATAATTTGTCCATATTTTTTATTTTCGTCTGTTGCACATAACTTGCCATTTTCTTTTTTGAAAATATGATTATCCACTTTAATTACATTTTAAATTTTAAATTATATAATTTTTTAAATCTTAATTAAATTATTTACTTATTTTAATCTTAATCTATAATTATTTTTATTAAATAATAATTATTTATAATAATACTCCCTCTGTCCCAAAAGAATTATCTTGTTTTTCTATTTTCGTCCATCTCAAAACAATTATCTTCTTTCTTATTTAGTAACTGTGGTCCTCACTTTATAACAAAATTATTCCTACTTTTTCAAACTACCCCTAATTATTACTCTAATCTATTTTTTTAAAATTTTTAAAAAAGCAAGGGCATTATAGTCTTGGACATCATACTTTATACCCACTTTCAATTAAATAATATTATTCCTTAATTCACGTGTCAACTCCCAAAAAGACATTTCTTCTGGGACGGAGGGAGTATACTTTTTATTTACCTACTAATTATACTTTACCTAAATTTTCGTACCTACAAGAATACACCAAAAATATATGAGACGGAGGGAATACATTACTAATAAAATTAATTTAATTTTTTTTATTTATGTATATTTCAATATAATACTAATATTTTTAAAATTTTATTGAAAAAATAAATAAATATATAAATATGGGAGAGATTAATTGTTTGGGAATTTTTGTTATGGTATTAAAATTGTTTTATTTATTTATTTTGTAGTTTTTTTTTTTTTTTGTTGTTAATTTAATATTAGGAAAAGGTGAGGTAAAGTTAATAGAAAGCCATCATTTGGTTGCCTCGTACTCGTATTTATTTCAGCTTAGGGCTCAGTGATTTTGCAGGAATCGAGTCAAAGATTGTTGGGTGTGTTTGTTTTTAATTTTTCTTGTGTTTGACACTAATTTAAATAAATTTATATGTTTTTTTTTTTTTTTTAAATAGTATACTTTCACATTATTTAAAAGAAAAAAATTATATATACTTACAATTTTCACATTATTACAAAAATATTATTATAGTTATTTATGAGTTGAATCATATGCTGATTTGTTTATAAATTCATCGTGTGTGGTAAATTTAATCCTAATCTTTAATCTGAATATAAGTAAGAATACAATACATACATCTATTAAATATAAATAATATTATTTTCGTCATTCAATTTCATTTTTATTTCTTTTGGGAGAATATATTATATTTTTTCACAAGAAATTATTATAAATATAAAATATTATTTTTTATATTATTAACACAATTTTATTATGATACTAAAATGTTCGTTTCAAAATAATGATATTTTTTTTTCTAATTTAATAATTGTTTTGTTATTTATTTTACATAATAAATACTCTTATAATTTACAATATATTATATAAATATTATTTTTTTTTATAAAAAATATATTATACAATAGTAATAGTATTATTATTGTCCTTTTAACTATAAATCAATATAATACTAATATTAAAAAAATTATATACAAAAGTACATTAATATATATTGTGTTAATGTATATTACTATGTATATTATTTTTTAATAATATTTATTGAGATTTATTTCACTTAAAATAACGTGAACAATCTCTATTAAAAAACTTCGTTGTTATAGTCTTTCGGCGTCGGAGATGCCCGCATGGCACTCACGTGGCTCGCCGGAAGCTACGTGTACGCAAGGCAACGACACTTAAATGATACTCCCTCCGTCCGCTTACAATGTTGACGTTTACTTTTGACGCAATGTTTAAGAAATAATAGTATTTTAATTATAGTGAGTAGTTAAAAGTAGTGTAATGACATTTTTGCCTTTACTTTTTTGTGTAAAAGTAATGATGTAACGTAAAATAAGGATATTTGTGAAAAAAATATGATATTTAATGAAATGTTAACTTTGTAATTGGACGTCCCAAAATAAAAATACGTAAACATTGTAAGTGGACGGAGGGAGTATATTTTTTAAAAAATATATATATTATATTTTTTATTTTTTATATTTGGTCCAATTTATAGAAAAGGACAAATTATATTAATTTTTTTTTAAAAAAAAAAATTCATGTGTCCGCCAAGTCAGCGATGACCTAGCGTACATGTGTCCTCCAATGTGCCACGTGGATGTCACGTAGGCATTTCTGGCCCCGTAGACTAAAACTGCAAAAAAAAAAAATTCATTTACGAGATTAGTTTGCGATAAACTCCAGTTACCGGACAAAAATGATAAAATGTCCAATTACAAAACTAAAATGATAAAAATATCCAGTTACAGAATTAAAAAAATAAAAATTAAAATTAATTTACCAAAATAACAAAGCAAATATATTTAAAACGGACAATAAAGTATTTAATTAAAAATATATATTTTGGAAAAAAAAATTACCAAAATACTATCTTTTATTGACACAATTTTTAATATTTCATTCGTTATTCAAATCTATACACACTTTTTTTTTAATTGTCATCAGAAAATATTTATTTTTTTTAAGTAAAAAATTATTACACTTTTGTATTCTTTTTTATTATAAAAAAAGTAACAATTATCAATGTTTTTATTAAAACTCGTACCCAGTCAAATGAGCACATATTTGCATGACAGATGGAGTATATATTCTATTATTCACCATAAATCACATTTAATTAAAAATATTACTCCCTCTGTTGCACCTAATTTGTTTCTACTTTCTATTTTCATCTGTCCACATAACTTGTCCTTATTATCCACTTTAATCACATTTTAAATTTTCTAATTTTTTAATTTTAATTAAACTATTTACTTATCTTAATCTTAATCTATAATTATTTTTACTAATACACTTCTTAATTACCTACTAATTATACTTTATATAAATTTCCGTATCTACGGTAACACGCCCGAAATATATAGGACAGAGGGAGTATTAATGTATTATTGACATCATTTTCACACACACATAAAAAGAACAAATATTCTCTCCGTCTCATTGAAATGTTGTTATTTTTTATTTTCGTCCGTCCCAAAACAAGGTTACCATTTCCTAATTTAGTAATTGTACTACCTACCTAACATAATAAATACCCTTCCAACTTACACTATATTACACAAATGTCATTACTTTTATATTACACAATACTAGTAGGGGTATTTTCGTCTTTTTCACTACAATCTATTATAATACTAATATTAAAAAATCTACGTCCAAAAAATAAACGACAACTTTGCACCGGGAGTCCGGGACAAAGGGAGTATATCAAATTAAAATACTAAAATAAATACATACAATTATTATTATTATTATTATTACTATTATTATTGCACGCGTGTTTGTGGTACGTGTCTTCCACCAAACTAATTAAATCCCAACCTTGTTAATCTCAAGTGCCTCGAATTTAACACCAGCTTTTGTTTATATAAATATTTTTATAAGTTTTGATTTAATTCATTAATAATATTTAAGAAAATTACATTAATAATTTCTTTCTCTTAAAATATATAAATAAATAAATCTCTACTTTTTTTCAATTTTTTGTACACTTCACAGAAATCTATTTATATTGTTATTATAATTGAAATATTGATCTCTACGTTAATACCAAATGTTATTTATTTTCTCATAAATTACAAATATAATATCAATAGTTAAACAAATTTTTAATATAATGGGATTCATATACTTTTAAATGATAAATTTGCTTAAATATTTTTTTATATTTGGGTAAATTATATAACATTTCATTGTGTTTTAATAAAAATGCACAAAATACTACACTATGTGTTTTATTTATTGCGTGAAACTCCCTTGTGTTAATGTAAAGTTTGCACCGAACACCCTTTTTGTCCAAAATTGATATTTAGTTCTAAATAAATACCTAAATTACGCAAGTTTTATACAAATAAAAAGCACAAAATATCTTAAATAAATAAATAAATAAATAAATAATTTATTAATCATTCATTTTATAGTTTCTGGAACAAGTTGTTGTATGATTTTTATAAAAATTATAAATATAAATGATTGATCAATTATTTATTTATTTATTTTATTCAAAAAAATTATTTAAGATATTTTATGTTTTTTATTTGTATAAAATTTACGTAATTTAGGTCTTTATTTCGAACCAAAAATCAGTTTTGGACAAGGAGGGTCTTTCATGCAAACTTTCTATTAACACAAGGGATTTCACGCAATAAATAAAACATAGTGTATTTTGTACATTTTTAGTAAAATACAAGAATGTGTTATATAATTTACCCTTTATATTTTCACTCAATAATAAAATTTTACCATTCTTTAATATACCATAATATATATATATTATGAGAAAACAAGAAAGAAAGCAAATAAATAACACAGAGGTTTTACGTGTTTGGTGACGGTGTCTCAACCTACGTCCACGGGTAGGAACCGGAGAGATTTTATTATACTGATTCAGAGATTTACAATATGTCATCCGACTAAGAACCATAGTTGTCTATTTATAAGCACCCCAAAACACCCTAAACCCTACGCCTATTTGTTATTAATTAGGATAAGCCAAAATGAACCATGCCAATTGAAACAGTTCTTTCGCTTTGGTTTAGGGTCGGATAGACCGCTAAATCCAAGTCACTTCTCAACCATATATATCAAACTTGACATAAAAACATATAATAGAGACATTATATATAGTGTGTTTCTTTATCCCAAAATTCTCAAACTCAATATCGAAAGTTTTCAAAACATAATCTCTTGTAATTAAAAATATAAAATCTAAAATAATTTAAATCATTTAAAGACTTTATAAAGTATTAGAAGGTACATATATGCAACTAATGTCACTCCTAAAAAAATAAATATATATATATTGAAATATATGAATGTGCATGTGTACGTATTATGTTGTATTTGACTAATACTATACATATGCTTAAGAAAATAGGTTTTTTTTTTTTAAAAAAAATAGTAGGTAAACTTTCAATTGCAAAATAATTATAAATAAATTAGATGCACTATAAATTAAAAAATCATTGCTAAACAAATTGTTTTTACTTTATACTAATAAATTTGTATATGAAAAATATTGATGTTTGACTTGTTAGGTCTGGACTTCGTCTCGACGATTTTTTATTGAATTAATTTAAGATATAAAACTAACTAGAGATCAAAATATTAATTAATATTACCAAATTGTGCTTTTGACAATCATTTCTCATTCTTAGGATGATGTTAATTATGCAAATTAGATTTAATGGATAAAAAGAATAAGAATAGGCCTATATGTTGCATAAAAAATGGGTATTTCTTATGAATATTAATAAATATATATATATACACATATTCATATAATATAAATAACATATATATATTATATGATTTTACAAAAAAATCAATACAAAATAATATATTTTATATTATCCACATCATTTCTCATACTTCACAACACATAAAAAAAAAAAAAAAAAACAAAAAAAAACAAAAAAACAAAACTTCAAACTAAAATATTAAATTGTTGTTAATTTATATATTGGTTTGGGTTTTTTTTTAATTATTATTATTTACTTCCGCTAATTAAATTGTATTTTGTTTACGAAATTTTTTCGAATAAAGTCCAACGATTCAGAATATAAATTCACAGTATAAACAAACACACTATTTTATAAATATTGCATATTATATATGGTATACTTAGAAAAAAAAATAAAAATAAAACAGTAATAAATAAGGGAAAAAGCACACATGCACACGCATTTTTTTTTTTAAAAAAAATAATAATAAAATCTAATTTATTGTATCCCACATTTTTTCTTCTATTTTAAAATTTTTAAAAAATAATAATAACAACATACAAGTACTCCAACCATAACTGTCGTTTCTTCTGTATGGATATTGTATTGTCTGTATTTATCAACTCTAGACTGTATTATCCGTTCATATGATATATTTGTATAATGATAACATAAAACAAACGACATAAGTCGTAGTAAAATACATCACAATTTATAATTGATTTCATCATCATCTATAGTAAAAAATAATATAATTACGTGATTTTATTTAACACAATATGTATTGTTTGTATTTATATTGTATGCTGATTGTCTCTTATTATGTATTGTTCGTACTGTGTTGAATTTTTTCATTTAGCACGATAATCGCCGTTATAATATGTTTTCTTCATCAACTCACAAAATATACACATTTCTATTTTGATCGTCTAATTACAAAATAATTATTATATTTTTTAGTAATTATGGATTTTTTTTTCTATAAATATTTCTACTTTATCATCACATCATTAGTTGTACACCACTTTAAAATTAAGAGTAAAATTATATTTATATTACTTCTATATATACTTTAAAAATGGACGAACAAAGTATTTTTTTTAATATTACTAATACTCCCTCAATTCCAATTCAAAACATTTGTATCATTTTTATATGTCCACTCAAAAGTATTTTTTTTTTCTTTCTATTTTAGTAAAAGTGATAATATATTAATACTAAAATATTCTTACCGTTTTGTAAATTACAAACATACTATTACATATAAAATTAATATATACATAAAATCAAATGATAAAAATATCAAAACCACGTACTGCTACCTAATAAAATACTTCCCTGTCCGCCTCTAAGGGTTACATTTACTTTTTGCGTCATTGTAATTAACATTAAAAATATCCTTATACTTGTATAATTTTTTGTGCAAATGTCCTTCTATTGATATTATAAGACACTAATAGAAGTATTTTTGCAATTTTTTCTTAATTTGTACTACATTTTAATATAATAATTGATATTCAAATATCCACACGAAAGTAAATGAGACTCTTAGAGCCGGACGGAGATAGTATTATTATTTTTTAATCTACTATAAAACCACAAAATAGTACATTCAAAACCCCCGACGCCTCAGGTCACCTGCCACACATGGTCGTCTAGTGTGACTTTTCTTTCGAGCTTGGTTTGCAGGGTATTAGGTTCGGCCGGGGGGTTACCCAATGCGAACGTTCGGGTAGCGGCTGCAGGTTCCCACGTTATCCAAAAAAAAAAAAAAAATTGAACGAAAAGAATATATTTTTACATATTTACCATAGAAAAATATTTTAAATTAAAAATATTAAATAAATACACTCATGGTAGTGGTAGTGGTAGCCATGCAGCAATGCATTCATTTCATCATATTGATTGACACTCTCAATGCACTCAACCTGTTCCACTTTTTGCCTCTTTCTCTTGTAATAATTTTTTATACTTATGCATGAATGTTTTTTTTTTGTAAAAATTATGTAATTTTATGTGGATAAAGATATTAAATAATAATAATAATATTTTTATATAAAGTTAGAATAAATAATTACAAATAAAGTGGATGTATCATGAGAAAATTTATAAAATATTCTTAATTGGGAATGATACTGTGATTTAATTAAATTATAATCATAAAAAATAATTATTTGTTCAAGTAAAATTAATAAAATTATTGATGAACTAAGTTTTTTGCTATATATGTATTATAATAATTTTAAAAGACAAAAAAAAAAAAAAAAAAAACCAATATAATTTTAGTAGCGAAATGAATATTTCTTTCTCTGTTAACAATAAATACACTTTCCTATTTCAAACGTTTACAAACAATTAGAATATATACATATAATTAATATAATTAAAATACATTATAGAATTTTTAGTTTCATATTTCATCCGTCCTTTAAGTAAGTATCTGTTTGCTTTTTAAATAAAATTTAAAGTATATTAGTATTATATTAATATATAATAAGAATAAAGTAGAAATGAATAAATAACCTTATTAGTATTGTGTCATATAATAGTAATAATATTTGTGTAAGATATTATAAGTTGTAAGGGTATTTGTAATGTTAGATAGATAATATATTTATTAAAAAAAAAAATTGATACTTTATTATGGAACGAATCAAAACGAAAAAATAAATACTCCTTCCGTCCCGATGCAAGGTTGCCGTTTACTTTTTGTATGTAGATTTTTGAATACTAGTATTATAATGGGTTGTAGTGAAAAAAAGATGAAAATACCCTCAGTAGTATTGTGTAATATAAAAGTAATGACATTTGTGTAATATAGTGTAAGTTTGAAGAATATTTATTATGTTAGGTAAGTAGTATAATTACTAAATTAGGAAATGATAATCTTGTTTTGATACGGACGAAAATGAAAAATGACAACCTTTCAATGAAATAGAGAGTGTAGTTTGTTAAGAGACAAAATGAGTATTAAACTATTTTTTTTTTTTTTTTACTTTTTTTTTTATGTCCGGCCGAATAAGCAATATTGTGTATTTAGTAGTGGCCTTGATGGGTTGGGGGCCCTCATCAGATGAGCACTAAGTTAATAATAATAATAATAATAATGCATCCGTAAGAGCACCGTTTGTTTTTTCAGATAGATTTTTTAATATTAATATTATATTAGTTTATAATAAAAAAACAAAAATATCTCTATTAGTATAGCATGTTATAAAAGTGATGAAATTTGTGTAATATATTATAAATTGTAAAAATATTTATTATGTTAAGTAAATAGTACAATTTTTATATATCGGGAAAAATGTGTGTGTTGCCACTACACTTAAATATTCCTTCTCTTTGTCCACTACTACAAAATTTATATATATAAAAGAAAAATAAAAACCCTAGAACCCCCAACTAAAAACAAGCATGGCCCATCCACATATCATTCTCCATTGGAAAATGTTCTTTATATTTTAGTATCACATAATAATAATAATAATAATAATAATAATAATAATAAGGGTAAACTATTTTTTTTAAGTTATGTACTTAGACTTTTTTATCATTTTAGTTCCGTAATTGAAATATGTCGCAAACTAGTTTAAGTAGAAAATTTTTTGTTATTTTAGTTCTCCGTTCGCCATAAGCCATGTGTCCACCAGGTGTTTCGCTAGGTCAACGACATCTGACGGATACGTAGAGTTTTTTATTTTTTAAATTTTTTTTCAATTGGGCCAAATAAAAAAAATTTAAAAAGACAAATAAAATTAAAAATATTTTTTTAAAAAAAATTAGAAAAACAAAAAAAAAAAATTCACGTGTCTGTCAGGTGTTGCTGACCTGGCGGACACGTGGCCTTCGGCTAGCGTCCCTGGCGCCGGAGGACTAAAATAGCCAAAATTTTCAGTTATGAAACCTATTAGCAAAAGACTTCATTTACAAGACTAAAATGATAAAGAGATTTAGTTATGATACTAAAAAAAACAGTTTTACTCTAATAATAATAATAATTATTATTATTATTATTATTAAAATTTGGGCAAGTGAGTTTGTAAGGAAGTTGACGAGTGTCTGTTTGAGAACAAACACAGCCCATACCTTAAAAATATAATAAATTATTTATAGGAATGAGACTTTATTTTTATTATTATTATTATTATATTTAATCAAAACCCTCCAAGAAAAAAGTCATAAGTTTCTCCATTACTATTGTTTTATGTAAAAATTTTGTCACTATTTGTGTCCCATAAACTCCAAAGTTTGAGTTTAAGAGAATTATAATTCTCAAACGTTGTTTTCAACTATTATTTTATAATATCCATTATGTCTATATATATATATATATATATATATTATATATCAAAGAATATCAACTTGATGTAACTATTTTTTAATTTTTTTTAATGACGTAGGAACCCGCAGTCGCTATCCGAAAGTGCGCACTGGATAAACCCCAAGTCGAACCTAATACCCTGCAAACCAGGTCCGACGGGATGACGTAACTATTTGATTAATGACTGTATGGATTTGTTCTTTTGTGATTTTAAACCGAAATTATTCTATGCAGTTTTTGATTAAAAAAAAAAAAAATACTCCCTCCGTCCCATTGAAAGGGTCACATTTATTTTTTGCACGTATATTTTTTAATATTAGTATTATATTGGATTGTAGTAAAAAAAAAAGACAAAAATACACACCTATTAGTATGATGTAATATAAAAGTAATAATATTTGTGTAATATAATGTAAGTTGAAAGAATATTTATTATATCAGATAGACAGTACAATTACTAAATTAGGAAATAGTAACCTTATTTTGGACGAAAATAGAAAATGATAACCTTTCAATTTTCGGGGGAGGGGGGGCGGAGTACTAAATTTTTTTTTTTTACAAAATATTACATCAAATGTTATTTAAACGAAATAAAAATTTGTCGGTTCCCACCGATATTTTCGGATATTTTCACAAATTCAAGTTAAATGATGAGTCTATTAATATATCTAACAATTTAAAAACTTTTAATTGGAAGTTGTGGAATCTATATAGAAGTTTTGAAAATTTTATATTGTGTTTTTTTTTTTTTTTTTTTTTTTGATTTTTACCATAACTTTTTATTATATAATTTTTTTTTTAAAAAAAAATATCAAATTACACGCGTTACTTTTTTTATTATTATTATACTTTCAAATCTATTTTATATTCAAAATATAGCATCAACCTCTATTTATATCAAATCAAACAATTATTTAAATTTATATTTTTACTATTAAAAAATTCAAATCCAAAAATCCAAACCCACAAACAAACACAGCCGAGTTTTGCAAAATTTTATAAATAGTTAAGAAAAAAAATATTCCTTGAGAAAAAAAAAAGTATTTCATTATTATTATTTTTAAAAAAATACTATTTTATATTCCCTCCGTCCACTTAATAAGTTTACATTTACTTTTGCGTTATTATATTTAACATTAAAATTATACTTATATTTGTATATTTTTTTTATACAAATGTCATTATATTTGTATTATAAGACACTAATAAATATATTTTTGTCATTTTTTTTATTTGAACTATATTTTGATATGATAATTAATATTTAAAAATCAGCATGCAAAAAACAAATGTCAACCTTCTAAGTGGACGGAGAGAGTATATAATAACAAAATTCTCAAAAATATGTAGCATAATAAATAAATCTGATGTTGTTGTCACTTTGCTAACACTACAAAAAAATCGTATATTTGTAACGGAATTACGTTCTTAAAGTGTACGTAGCTAACGTAATTTCATCCCTAATTCCGCCTCTAATGTCATTAGTAACGAAAAAAAATAGATTTAGGGATGAAAAAAACTCGTTATAAAAATGATATTTTCTTGTAGTGTAAGCTGAAAGAGTTTTGACTATGCATAGATATATTTTCCCTATAATTAATCGTAGATTATCGTAATGGAACTGAGTCATCAAATTCTTTATATTCTTTTGTACTTTTCATAAAAAAAAAATAAAAAAATCAAATATTACTTTGAATGATCCTCTAATTATAATATAAACATAATCTAACATAACAATACATAGGCATATATTTCAACATCACGATTATTTTGGAGTTTGATTTCAATCTTTTTATATATTATAATAATAATAATATAATTATCATAATTTTCTAAAAATATATATTTTATTTTCATAAAATACTATAATTCAGATTACTATTCAAAATAAGGACTAAAACAAGAAAATAAATAAAATTCTAAAAAAACATAATACAGCATTATTTTCAAAACAGTAGCAATAAATAATATGTGGTCCAGCTCTTGTAAATATTTATATACATAAATTGAATTTTTGGAAATATAATATGTGTATATGTATATTAAATGTATGTATAGGTTGTAAGTATAAATTAAATAATATAAATATATAATAGAGCAGTGATGATTCTGAAATTCCTCTTCCACAATTTTTATAGTCACTTTTTTGTGTCCATATAAAGCTCATGAATTGTCTTCAAGGAAAGTGACTTGACCTTAATCTGCATTGCAGTTTAGTTGTAGTAACAAAAATAAAAAATAATTAAATAAATAAAATAGCTAAACTATATATATATATATATATTATGGGATGATTTTTACATTTTAGTTTCTAACAAACTAATTTATTTCCTCTCAAATATTATGCAATACTCCATATGTCTCAAAACTATAGTATGGGTTATTTTCAGCACGAAATTTAAAGAATATTAATATTATATTAATAGTGGGTAAAAAGTACGGATAAAAGATTTTTTTGCTCTTGTGAGTGTATTAGTGTAAAAAGTAGTAGCAATTGTGTAATAATAATGTAAAAGTAATGGTAGTTTTATAGTAATATGATTATTTATGGAAATGAGACTATTGTTTTGAGATGGACAAAAATGGTAAACAAGACTACTGTATTAGGACGGAGGGAATATTATTTTTTTGGTATGTCCCATATATCATAAATATTTTTTATTTAATACTATAAACCTAAATTTTCGTGTCGAAAACAAATGTTGTACTCCATCCGTTCTATAACAAAGTATTCATTTTTCAATGTTAATCCGTCTCATAACAAAGTATCGATTTCCTTTTTTTAGTAATTGTACTATCTACCTAACATTACAAATATTCTTACCACTTAAAATATATTACACAAATGTCATTATCTTTATATCACACAATACTAATAAGGTTATTTTAGTGATTTCTATTTTATTCCTACTACATTTCAATATTGTTGATGTATTTTTTCAACAAAAATAAAGTAAAATTCAAAGATATAGAAAATATCCTTAAACTTGATTAATTAGTGCCTGAGATTAGGAATCTCTAAACACTGTATGGTACAGAAAATAAACTGGAAAATAAAAGACTGAAATTTAAAGTGGTGATCCCCAAATCTGACTTTGCTTTGTTGAAGTTGATTGAAGATGCCTCGCCAAACGATGATTCAAATCCTTAAATATTCCCTGGGAAACCGTACTGAAAACCGCCACCCGAACGGTTACAACGTCTCCTTCTCAACCGTCTTCCAACCTTTCTCATGCTGACACGTGTCCCCAGCAGACCAAAATTCCCTATATTTCGCTCCTTGAGCCGACCACAAACCTTCCGCTCTTTTGGCCCGACTTCGTCCTTCGTCCGACCTACTTCTTCGCCCGACCCCACTTGGGCCGACCTCCATATCAACCGCCCCCTGTCTTTGATCAAAGGCCTCCGCGTTTGTCCAACTCCGCCTTCTATCCGACCTACAGTTTACCCGACCTGCGGATATCCTATCTCGACAACTTTTCCGTCTCGAAGACCTCCCGACCTGAAGACCCTCCGACTTAAGGTCTCTCCGTCTTGCGGACCTCCCGACCGGAAGACCTTCCGACTTGAGGTCTTTCCGTCTTGCGGATCTCCCGACCTGAAGACCGTCCGGCTTGAGGTCTTTCATCTTGAGGGCCTCCCGACCTGAAGACCGTCCGACTTGAGGTCTTTCCGTCTTGCGGACCTCCCGACCTGAAGACCTTCCGACTTGAGGTCTTTCCGTCTTGCGGACCTCCCGACCCGAAGACCTTCCGACTTGAGGTCTCTCCGTCTTGCGGACCTCCCGACCGGAAGACCTTCCGACTTGAGGTCTTTCCGTCGTGCGGATCTCCCGACCTGAAGACCGTCCGGCTTGAGGTCTTTCATCTTGAGGGCCTCCCGACCTGAAGTCCTTCCGTCCTGAGGACCTACCGACCTGAGAACCTTCCGTCCTGAGGACCTACCGACCTAAAAACCTTCCGTCCTGAGGTCTTTCCGTCCTGAGGACCTACCGACCTGAGGTCCTTCCGTCCTGAATTTTCCTTAGAAATAAATAAATAAATTTATTTTCCTTGATTTCCTCACGGTGTCCTTCAGCCAGTTCAATCAACCCTATTGCCAGGCCCATTCCTCGTTTTACCTTGGGCTTTTAACCTAATTCTAAATTTCGTGCGTAACAACTTGCCCGCCGCCAAGGGACTTTCAAACGCCAATAAATGTTTGGAAGTTCATAAAGCACTACCTTCTTGAAAAACTCCCTTAGCAACTACACCAGTTACTGCAACACTCCTGGTTTATTCCTTCTTCGCAATACGAGCCTGTGTGAATCACAATCCCAAAACATTCTAACTATGGCGAATCAATACATTCCTGCCCTTCCCTTCGACGGAACCCTTCCAGAAGGTCCATTTTCAGCCTCGAAAGTACTAACTCCGACGATCCGTCCATATTGCACTACTCCTGAAGATTCAAATCGGATGAGGGAAGTTTTGGAATCTCGCAACGCCTTGGCTATCAACAATCCCAACTACCAAGCAGTTCGCATCCGAGACAGCATCAAGACCCATCTCACAGACCCAAAAGATCTGTATCGTGCTTGGTATCGACGAGTAGCAGAACACTTCCAGACCCAATGGCGATCCCAAAAGATCGACCAAGCAATACTACTGTCTACCATGCCTATCAACCTGCATGAGAAGGTGTTGTTGGCCATGTCCGCCTTCTGGAATGCGGAAAATGGGACTTTCCTTTTGCCCTCGGCCCCCTTTGGCCCAACCCTTATGGACGTGGCCATGATCGCACATCTCCCAGTCGTGGGTGAAGACCCTGTAATGGGAGCCCTAGATGGGCAGGAGCCATCAGAAGACCATCCGGGATGGTCTTTACAAGGTGTGAAGGAATGGGGTTGGACAAAGTTCGCAACCGACCAGCAAGGGGCTCCAGGGACTCCTGTAACCGACCGGGAGCATACTGCCTTTATTCTGTTCTGGCTTTGTAGGTACATCATTGTTTCTCCTTCCAAAAGTGTTCTTCCTTCTCACCTCGACCTGGCCATTCATATTGCGTCAGGTCGGTTCTTCTCCCTTGGCACCCTATTTTTAGCCAATCTGTTCGAAGGACTCACCAGGGTTAGCCTTCGTTTAACAGATAACGATAATAGGAAATTAGACACTGCCGCGTCGGGTCCTTTTTGGTTTTTAGAACTTTGGTTCCGTCTTTATTTCCCCAACGCGTTTAACTTAGGATCTCCGCCCACTATGCCAACATCTGAAAAACATTTAGGATTAGTCCTCAACCGATTCTGCTCAGGACGCAATAAACTCCAATCGTCCGATCCAATAATAACTGCCATTTTAACAGATACCCGCAGTAACTCTCGATTTTCTATGTATAAAAAATATGCGGGTTATGCTCCCGACCATTTTTGGCCCTTTCCAGTACCAAACCCGCTTCCGACTCCTGAGCCTTGTCCTCATCCCACCTATCCTTTCGCCTGGGACGTCGCCCTCAAACCCAGGTCTCTTTTTAGTAGCAAGAAACTTGATAAAAAAGGGCAGAAAACTTTTTACACTTTTAACTATGAACCTCAATTCATGGCGCGCCAGTTCGGCTGTTGCCAAGGTATCCCTGGACCCGTCGCGTGTCCCCAAATAATTTTTCAAAGTCCCGACCGACGAGTCCTTCCTAATTCAATCCCTTCTTATATCTCCCAGCTCACCACGTATATAATTTCCAATTCTTATATTCCTTTCCGCTCCAACCCTGAGATTGTAGATACTTTCAATGAATGGTGGTCGGTCGTATGGTCCCTGATATCCCCTGATGAGAGTCGGTTGCTGAACGTCCTCCTCCCTCCCCAAGGACTGGTTCTAAGGGCGGCGATACATACTAGCACCCAAAAACAAACAACCGCCCCGGGAATCGGATCTGGGGGTCCCACGCGCAAAAGAAAAACTTCCCAGCTGCAAACACCCCCGACCTCGGAGACCGACCAGCAAACACTAGCAGACCTTGGAATAACTAGGACGTCAGCAAGGACCCGACCCCGAATCGGTAATGTTGCTTAACACCGTGAACCAATTCACTATATCATAACTTTGATTTCACTCATTTCATTCCCCAGAAACGACCTTGGTGACACCGACCAAGCAACCGACGCCAGCACCAACCGACCATTCAATCGGGCCTTTGGTCCAGACCAATTTGCCAATGAGCAGTCGGGCGGAGGACCCGACGCAGAGGCAAACCCCTCCTCCCGTACCGAGGAGTGGTCGGGCCAGGCCCCCGACCAGGAAACAATCTTTACCAACAGTGCCTAGAGAACCAGTAAGTTCTCTCATCAGCAATACTTAGGATTCTAATGATCAACCTTGATATATTTAACAACCAACATTTCCATGATTTTTCACAGACACCTTCACCCATCGCATCAGCAGCAGGGGTCTCTTCAGACAGCGAGGGGACTACTTCCCAGATGGGTCGCCCGCCATACATGGCATCAGACTCATCCATTTCGAAGGAAAGACCAACTGCCCTCGCCGAAGCTGACCCTCAAAACGACATCCTTGATGTTGCTGATCCCGAAATCGAAGGTGCCCCAGAGATCCCGGTTGCAGCGGCTCTAGAAGCAGCCGCCCAACCTGCAGAAATGGAAGAAATGTCTTCATCCGATTCGGAGACTTCTGTTAATTTGGTAAGATTAAACCAATCCATGTCATAACTTTTCTTTCGAAAAAACACTAACTGTTTCCAATACTACTTTCCATAGGGACCCAGGTCGGCACCTCAGCGACCATTCGCAGCAGCCGACGAGTCGGCTGCTGTTATACCAGCTGTCTGCCCAGCTCGACCGACCTCATTGCTACCCCCCTCACTGACAGCAGTCCACCCAGAGGTACCACATATCTTCTTTGAACAAATTTGCGACCCCCTTGGAATATTTATTGACATTGTAGGACTTGCAGGGGCCTTCGGACTTAGCCGTCCTATCGACTGTTCCGGTTCCAGCGGAGGCCCAGACTGTGTTCACTGAGGCCATTAACCGTCCCCTGTCCGAACTAAGGTCCGACTTATTGGACAAACTCATTCAGACGGTTGGTGGCCTTCTTTTTTACACTCCAACGGAATCACCAGCCGTCCCCATTCTGCATCGGCTGATGGAAAGACTTACAGAGCTCAAAACTGAAGTGGTAGTCATTGGCCTTCTGTCAGCCGAAACCCCCCAGCCCGACTTCGATCAAACAACGCTGGAGAATTCTTTGGCCAAGACTCGAGAATCCCTTCAGCATACTACTGGAAGACTGGGTGGTCTCCTTAGCACGAAAGCTCTGGTTGATGATGCCATTCAGAAAAAGGAGGCAGAATTGCGGGAGCTGAGGAAAGAACAGTCTACCCTGGATAAGCAAATTACCAATGAACAGCATCTGCTTGAGAAGTATACCAAAAATGAGGCTGAATTGGATCAAGAGCTGAAAACCCAAGCCCGATCCCAATTCATCAGAAGATATCAGACGGCTGCCAATACCAGAAGGCTATCCAGGGATGAAAACAAATGGACACAAATAAAAACTGCCCTAGGGGCACTGTTGTAATATTTCCCCCTTTGTAACAACAACTGACTTAGTAATCCATCTTTTCTTTCTTCTCTCAAAACAAGGATCACCTTTCAATTCCCAGCTTTATAGGAAACGACCCAAACTCCTTCTTTAAAAGCACACTGTTTCTCACATTTTAAGAAACATATTCCCAGGCATATTTTAAAAATCAAAACACTGAAAGTGTGAACAAACATGGCGAATGACCGACCTCATGTTCCATCAAGCAACTGGGAGGGTGTTCTTCAACCCTTCTTTGTAGGTAATCACCCTATTGGAGGCCATGCAGAAGACTTGTTATATATACTCAAGCAACTAGACTTCAAATTCCGATTCTCCCAACGAGGTAGAAGAACTATTCATCGCGTCATCCGCCTGATGGAAAAAGTCATTGAGGGGTATGAACCTCTTCGGGACATCCTCAGCCGCATCCCTGATCTCCATCATCACATGGAAATGATTGAAAATCATGCAGCAACCATACTTCCAGACCTTGGTTGGGATAACATATTTTCCAATCAACGAAAAGTCTTTTCAAGATTGCGTACCATTGTTGACCGTGAACATCAAGCCCTAACAGACATGCAAGCACGTACCCACCAAGATCTAGATGACATGCAAAGCCAATGGGAAAGGTACCGACCAGACTTGGAAGATCTTATTGAAGAAGAACCAGAGCTAATATCCACTCACTGGGATGAAAAGTCTGATTCAGAGACAGAAAATTTCTCACAACTACACGATGACTAACAGAAATGAACCTTCCAGTAGGTTCGAACCCCCATAAATGGGTTCTGAATAATATGTGGTTTCAGGCAGTTTTGTTATCTGAAAAGGCAGGATAATACCTCTTCAGATATTTAGCATTAATACAATCATGTACTCTTCTACCTTCATGATTTACAATAATGAACGCGCCATTTCCAATATCTTTTTGAACAATGTATGGTCCTTCCCAATTCGGTGACCACTTTCCCAATTGATCAGTTTTCTTATATGTAGGAAGAATGGTCTTCCAGACTAGGTCTCCTTTTTGGAATGTCCTGTGAAGAACTTTCTTTCCGTAACTCCTTGCTCTGATTTCACTCTGTTTCACACTTCGATCTATTGCATGGAGACGGTTAACATCCAAATCTTCTAACTGCTGCAACATAAGTTGTTGGTATTCCTTTGTAAGATTACTATCAGTAAATTCTGTTCGGCCGGATGATACTCGAATTTCGGCTGGTAAAACAGCATCTTGGCCAAACGTAAGTTGGTACGGTGAGAACCCTGTGGCCGTATTTCTGGTATTTCTATGTGCCCATAAAGCCTGAGACAATAACAAATGCCACTTTCTTGGGTTCCCTTCAATCATCTTCTTTATAATCCCAATGATAATCTTATTTGCTGCTTCCGCCTGTCCATTGGCTTGGGGATAATAAGGTGAAGAATGATGTAACCGAACACCGAATTCTGCCAAGAAATTAGAGAACCTTTCCCCTGTAAAGACCAAGCCTTGGTCGGTTGTTATAGACTGAGGAATACCATATCTGTAAATAATTTGGTGCAAAACGAAGTCTATCACTTCTTTCTGATCCACATTTTTCAAAGCAACCGCTTCCACCCATTTGGTAAAGTAATCAGTCGCGACCAATATGAAACAGTGATGTTTCGATGAAGCAGGATGTATCTTACCAATAATATCCATAGCCCACGATTTAAAAGGCCATGGTTTTGCCAAGAATTGTAATTCGGTTACTGGCAAATGATTTAAGTTTCCATGTCTCTGACATTCCTGGCAGCCTTTTGCAAATTGTATGCAATCCTCAAAAATCTTAGGCCAGAAAAAACCCAAGCGATGAATGGCCCATCTCATATTGAGACCTGCCCGATGAGCTCCACATATCCCACCATGTACTTCTGTCATCACTTCTAGAGCTTCTTCAGATCCCAAGCATTTCAAAAGTAAACCTTCAAATGATCTCTTGTACAAAATTCCATTTATCAATTGAAAACGTAAAGCCTTCAATCGTATCGCAATTGAAACACTCGCACCAGGATTCTGTAAATACAGGATAAGCTCCGTTCTCCAATCGGACACTGTTTCGCCATCGGACTTCTGTCCGATAAAAACTTCGCAATCGGGCTCCTGACCGACCGTCTCCTGCCCGACAGGCTCGCAGTCGGGCTCCTGTCCGACACTCTCCTGCCTGATCATAACTTCACAATCGGGCTCCTGACCGACAGCCTCTTGCTCGACCATAACTTCACAGTCGGGCTCCTGTCCGATATCCTCTTGCCCGACCGTAACCTCGCAGTCGGACTCCGGACCGATATCCTCTTGCCCGACCGTAACTTCGCAGTCGGGGTCCCGTCCGATAGTCTCCTGCCCGACCGTAACTTCGCAGATCGGGTCTGTCTTTCCTTCTATGCCCGACTTGACCTCCGACCACATATCCTCCAGAATTCCTTTACATGCCCTTTGAGCCAATTCATCAGCACGTTGGTTTTCTTCCCTCGGAATGAACTCAATTATTACTTCTGAGATTTTTGTCAGTAACCGACTCACAATGTCCCTATATCTGCGAAGATGAGGGTAATTGCACACATATCGATTATTTACCTGGTTGACTACTAATTGAGAATCCCCCCTTATGATTACAGACTGGACCTTCCTGGCAATTAAAGCCTCCAAACCCAAAATTAAAGCTTCATATTCTGCCGAATTATGGGTCATGGATTCCAATCGTAGTTGTAAGTTGATCTTTTGACCATCAGGTCCTTGCAAAAAGACCCCTGCCCCCGATTTGTTTCCAGAGGTAGAACCATCAAAGAACATCAACCATGTTCTGGTACTTATATAAGGCACACATCCGACCTGTAGATTATCTCGATATGATGCACAACTAAATGGTCGGACACTATCACAAAGAGAATACCCGACTTGTGAGAATTCTGCCAAGAAGTCGGCTACTGCTTGTCCCTTAATTGCCCTCAGTGGGGAATGGTGAAGATCGAAAGGAGCCAATTTGATGGCCCATTTCATGAGTCTGCCCTTCATAGTAGGTCTCTGTAAAATCAATTTGATGAGATCCACCTTTGATATGACCTCAACTCTTCTGGGCAGCAAATAATGCTCGAGTTTAGCGCAAGCGAAGACTAATGAATAACACATTTTTTCTGGGATAGTGTAATTCAGTTCTGGTCCTGTAAGGGTTTTACTGAGATAGTAAATTGCCCTTTCCTTCCCGTCATCACCATCCTGCGCCAATAAACAACTAACCACTTCATATGTATTTGCCAAATAAAGTTTGAGTGGCCGACCTTGTTTAGGAGGCATCAAGACTGGAGGGTGAACCAATGCCTGCTTGATAGCATCTAAAGCCGTTTGTTGGTCGGGACCCCATTCAAAGGCAATTTTTCCAGCTTTCAACAATTTAGTAATGGGTCTGACCTTGCCAGCAGCATTAGAAATGAAACGCCTCAAATAATTCACCTTACCCAACAGACTTTGGATTTCTGTAACCGTCTTGGGTGGCCGACTATCAAGAATGGCTTTAGCCTTGTTGGCATCAATTTCAATTCCTCTCTCATGAACTAAGAATCCTAGAAAGCTCCCGGCTGATATTCCAAAAGCACATTTGGTTGGATTCATCTTCAACTTGTACTTCTTCATTCTTTCAAATGCCTCTTCAAGATCTCTCAAATGTTCGTCAAAACTGGCAGATTTAACTATAACATCATCAATATACACTTCCATAGATCTGCCAATTAAATCATGAAAGATTGAATTCATGGCTCTTTGGTAAGTTGCCCCTGCATTCTTTAACCCGAATGGCATGACTGTCCATTCATAAATACCCAAAGCCCCTGGGCATCTGAATGCTGTCTTAGGAATGTCTTCTTCTGCCAAGAATATTTGGTTATAACCTGCATAGCCATCCATCAGACTAAGGATTTTATGCCCTGCTGCTGCATCTATCAGCATGTCGGCCATAGGCATCACGTATTCGTCCTTAGGGGTAGCTAGATTCAAATCCCTGAAGTCGATGCATATCCTTATCTTACCATTTTTCTTGACCACTGGCACAATATTAGCCAGCCACTCCGCATAACGGCAAGGTTGAATGAAACCCACTTTGAGAAGTTTTTGGATTTCTTCCTTGATTTGAGGCATCAGATCTGGACTCATTCGCCTTGGAGGTTGTTTGTAAGGCTTACAACCTTCTTTGATGGGCAATCGATGCTCTATTAGACTTCTTGTCAAACCAGGCATCTCTGAATAATCCCACGCTAAACAATCAATGTTGTTTCTAATAACTTCAAGCATCATTGTTTGTTGCTCTTTAGACAAATAACCACTTAACCTGATCACTTTTGGAACCAATTCGGTTCCTAAATTAAACTCCAATAACGGGTCTTGTGATGAAGCTGTTGGTTCTGTTTTTTCTAATAAGTCGGGCCAACGAAATTGTTCATCTTCTTGGAGGTGAACATCCAGAATCTCTTTATTATTTTCTACTTTATGTAATAACTGTTTTAAATAGAACTTATTAATAAGAGAACTACATACTTCTAAAGTTGTATCTTCCATAACAAACAACTTATACAGAAATGGGTGTGGCTTTATCATGAGCCATACAATAAAGGTGTTCTTTTAATAGAACATCGAGTTCTGGCCAGTGACTTTATAACCCTTGTTTGGGTATTCCCTAGCCATATACAACTGAGACATCGGAGCCAAATGACTAGAATAAAACACTGACTCTTCCACTTGTTCTGTTACGTCGAATGGGTTGTCATTCGCTTCCATTTTAAAGACCTGATTTCCTTCCCAGAACATTAACTGTTGGTGCAAGGTTGATGGCACACATTGAGAGGCATGAATCCAATCTCGTCCCAGCAAAAGAGAGTATGTAGTATCTGCGTCCACAATAAAGAAAACAGTGGAAATTTTCTTTGGTCCGACCTCAATTGTGGCAACCATCATACCTTCAGGCTTGGTCGGCTGCCCTGTAAAACTTGTCATTTCGAATTCCACAGGGGACAAATCATGAATTCCTTTCCCTAGCTTCTTGAGAGTCTTCAATGGCATAACATTAAAGACTGCTCCATTATCCACGAAAACCTTTGTGATTGGTTTCCCACAAATGTGAGCATTAACATACAGCGGTTTCAAATGGGAGTTCGCACCCTCTGGAATAGGAGGAAACACAATTGAAGGTGCTTCCGACTGAGGCTCAGAATCTGTAATCTTTGCCCACTCTGTTTCCTCTAATTCGCCATCTGCCAAGAATGCCCATAAAGGTTCGTCCATAGTATCATCTACCAGACTCGCCCACGTCGGTTCATCACTCATCTGGTTAACCTCTGTCATTCGACAAGGGATTCGTGGTCCCAGACGAGATTTAACAGATCTTGAATTTTCCTCTGTAGGCACCACTTCTTCCTTCGTCTCATTTCGAGATTGAACCGTCAAGGATTCAATACGAAATTCTTCCAGAGATGGATTGATGTTGATCCGTTCACAATGTTGGCATCTAAAACCTTTAATTATTTCATCTGCCATTCCTTTACCTTTCCCCTGTCCCGACGAACTTCTTTTGGTATAGTCGGAAGTTCCTAATCCGTCCTTCGGTTGCTTTCCTGACCAGACCCGACTGGACCGACTTACTCCCTGCTCGTCGGTCGTTTGTTCTGTAAAGACTCTAATGGACTGATCTCCTGTCAAGTGGTCGGCCGCATTTTGTTCGTCGGTTCTTTGTTGCACTGCAGGAACTCGTTTCCCATACTTTGCAGCATACCTGCGTTTGGCATTGCGAATCTGTGTACGATTCATACCTGGGAAACGAGGATCTATATCAACGGGTAAAGGCTTTTTATTTCGAGCCCAATCGTTCCCGACTGAACCCGTTTTTCTGGTCGGGTGGTCTCTCACTAAAACTTTTTCCTTCACTTCCACATTAAAAGAACCGTCTGGACGGTCCCATTTTTCAGCGACTGGCCTTTCAACAACCTTGAGTCGTTCTTCCGGTCGGCTGCTATTTGGCTGATTCCCTTTCTTTTTTCCGGGACTTGCCTGAGTTTGCTCCCTTGTTTGTCCACTATTGACCGAACTTTTCCTTGTTTCCGAACTTGGTTGGATGTCAACCATTGCAGTTGTTACTTTCGGAAATGGTTGCTGGTCTACACCTAAAGTGATGTATTTGAGCCGACCTGTCTTGATGGCTTTTTGAATTTCCTTCCTAAAATGAGTACACTGACTTGTAGTGTGTGTGAAAGAATTATGCCACTTACAATATGGTCTCCCTTTGATTTCTTCTTTAGTGGCAAGTCTTTGGCCCTTTGGAATACGGATCTGCCCATCAGTCAATAGGATATCAAAGATTTCATCAGCTTTCGAACTATCAAAGGTCGGTTGCTCCTTTCCTTCAGATCCTGGTACTGGCTTCAATTTAGGACATACATACGGTTTTCCAGAAAGGATTTCGGCTGCCATCTCTTCTGACTGATTAAAATCAAAGTCGCATGTTTCTGTTCCCATACTCGCCATATGTTGGCCTCTATTACGCCTGTTATGCTGATCTTCCTCTCTGAACAAAGACTCTAGACGTCCTGCCTTGGATGCAAGATTTGCCAAATCCTCAACATCCAGGGCAGTAAGTGCCTTTCTTAAACGATTATGCATATTCCGGACCACTAAATTGGTCATCTCTTTCTCACTGATTACCGTAGGACATCGTCCCTTCATCAATCGCACCCTTTCTATAAACTGTGAAGCAGTTTCTTCTGGATACTGTCTCAATTCAAGTAAATCAGTTAAAGAAACAACTGGTAAAGGATTAAAGAATCTAGCGTGAAATGCCATCTCCAATCCTTCCCATGTCTGAATTTGTCCAGGAGGTAGACTTACAAACCATGAAAACGCCGTTCTGGTAAGAGACAAACCAAACAGCTGTAACTTATAAAAAGGGTTATTGCCAACTTCTCCTAATTGTGCTGTGAACCGACCAACATGTTCTATGGTGGAAGATCCGTCCTCCCCTGAGAATGCATGAAAGTCGGGTGGTCGAAAATTCCTTGGGAGAGGGTGTTCATGAATGATCCTTTCTGGGAAAGGTCTTTGATATGCAGGGCGGTTAGCCATCTGAGGAGTTAATCCATACTGATCCCTTAATATATGTGCAATCTCATCAGGATCTACATGAAAGCGTTGATGATCAGGAACCTGGAACGGATCCTGCACAGGAATATGAATCGGATCATGTATATATCCTTCAGGCCTGTCCTCCCTTGTATTGTTCGGCTGCGAACTGGTAACCCTTGGTCCCAATGGAACATTGTTGGGAAAAGTCAAAGGAGTTTTTCCCCGATCCATTCGGTTGGGATTTGTGGCACTTGGGAATGTACTATCCACGAAGGATGGCCCTGCGAAATTTGCCTGTGGTCTGGACGGTGACACTCCTGGTGGCGTTTGAGTGGGTTGAAGACTAACCCTTGACAATGCTTGATCTATCATGTTCTGCAACTGACTCTGTTGCTCACGCAACATGTTCGTTTGTTGCTCACGCAACATATTCTGCATAACCAAGGTATGCTGGTTGTTCATTTGTTGAACATAAGACCACCAATCAGTTGGTGGTTGTGGGATTTCCCCGGCATTTGGCACAATGGGTGGTGGAACGGATTCTCCCACCGGTGTCGAAGATGCTTGCGGTTGTGACCCTGCCATATGGACCCTTCCGATGATTCGGCCGGATCGAAGACGTATGAAATTATCGCCGGAATTGGAATGAGCAATTTTGTCTTGCTCCCACTGTGGTCGCCAATTTGTTGATGTATTTTTTCAACAAAAATAAAGTAAAATTCAAAGATATAGAAAATATCCTTAAACTTGATTAATTAGTGCCTGAGATTAGGAATCTCTAAACACTGTATGGTACAGAAAATAAACTGGAAAATAAAAGACTGAAATTTAAAGTGGTGATCCCCAAATCTGACTTTGCTTTGTTGAAGTTGATTGAAGATGCCTCGCCAAACGATGATTCAAATCCTTAAATATTCCCTGGGAAACCGTACTGAAAACCGCCACCCGAACGGTTACAACGTCTCCTTCTCAACCGTCTTCCAACCTTTCTCATGCTGACACGTGTCCCCAGCAGACCAAAATTCCCTATATTTCGCTCCTTGAGCCGACCACAAACCTTCCGCTCTTTTGGCCCGACTTCGTCCTTCGTCCGACCTACTTCTTCGCCCGACCCCACTTGGGCCGACCTCCATATCAACCGCCCCCTGTCTTTGATCAAAGGCCTCCGCGTTTGTCCAACTCCGCCTTCTATCCGACCTACAGTTTACCCGACCTGCGGATATCCTATCTCGACAACTTTTCCGTCTCGAAGACCTCCCGACCTGAAGACCCTCCGACTTAAGGTCTCTCCGTCTTGCGGACCTCCCGACCGGAAGACCTTCCGACTTGAGGTCTTTCCGTCTTGCGGATCTCCCGACCTGAAGACCGTCCGGCTTGAGGTCTTTCATCTTGAGGGCCTCCCGACCTGAAGACCGTCCGACTTGAGGTCTTTCCGTCTTGCGGACCTCCCGACCTGAAGACCTTCCGACTTGAGGTCTTTCCGTCTTGCGGACCTCCCGACCCGAAGACCTTCCGACTTGAGGTCTCTCCGTCTTGCGGACCTCCCGACCGGAAGACCTTCCGACTTGAGGTCTTTCCGTCGTGCGGATCTCCCGACCTGAAGACCGTCCGGCTTGAGGTCTTTCATCTTGAGGGCCTCCCGACCTGAAGTCCTTCCGTCCTGAGGACCTACCGACCTGAGAACCTTCCGTCCTGAGGACCTACCGACCTAAAAACCTTCCGTCCTGAGGTCTTTCCGTCCTGAGGACCTACCGACCTGAGGTCCTTCCGTCCTGAATTTTCCTTAGAAATAAATAAATAAATTTATTTTCCTTGATTTCCTCACGGTGTCCTTCAGCCAGTTCAATCAACCCTATTGCCAGGCCCATTCCTCGTTTTACCTTGGGCTTTTAACCTAATTCTAAATTTCGTGCGTAACAAATATAATACTAATATTTCTAAAATCTCGTACAAAAAGCAAATGAATATATAATTATGGGACGGAGGGAGGACTCTGTTTGGGAGAGAGTACTTTTTATTAGTTGTTTCAGATAAATTATAATGAATTTGTAAACTAATTTTGTGTTTATGTCTATATGGGAGTGTTCGAATTTTTCCAGAAAATTCAATTTTTTTTTTGAAAAATTCTCCAAATCGAATCAAAATAATCAAAATTTGAAATTCAAAGTTGAAAAATTCCAAGGTAAAAAATCTGAACCAAATAGAAAATTTTTGAAATTCTAATTTATTTATTTTTTAAAATTTTAAATTTATATTTTTAAAATTGTTTTATATATAATACTTAAATATATATGATATATAAAAATTAAATATATTAAAATATAATTAATAATTGAGTTTTTATTTTTATTAAAATATTTGCTCAGTGTCATTTGAATTGACTCATTTTCTTTTTATGTTTATATTTTTAATAAAATTTACTAAATCAAAATATATTTAAGAAATATAAATTAACATAATTAATTTTATAATATATAGCATCATACATAATGTAAGACTCATTCATAATCCATTTATTTTTATCTATTTCCTAAATAAATAAATAATTTTATTTAAATAAAATATAATTAGTAAATAATTTAAAAATACATTAATAAAAATAATTATATATTACTCCCTCGTCCCATGTAATTTGGGTGTATTACTGCAGACACGGAAATTTAGGAAAGTATAATTAGTAAGTAATTAAGAAGTGTATTAGTAAAAATAATTATTATTTAGTAAAAATAATTATAAATTAACATTAAGATAAGTAAATAGTTTAATTAAAATTAAGAAAATTATAAAATTTAAAATTTAAAATACGATTAAAGTGCATAATTATATTTCTAAAATTAGAAAGGACAAATTATGTGGGACGGACGAAAATAGAAAATAGGGATAAATTATGCGGGACGAAGAGAGTAAAATTAAGATTAACAATATATATTAATTATAAAATTTAAAATGTGATTAAAAGTTATAATAATTTTTCCTAAAATAAAAGGACAAATAAGATGGAACAAAAAAAATAAAAATAATGGACGGAAAAAGATGGAACGAAGATAGTATTATATATTTTTTAAAAAAAAATTATTTTAATGTATCATTCAAGTAGTAACAAAAATTAAATCTAGTGTGATTGGGCCTAATTTTTAAATTATTAGATTAAGTCGAGAATTTATCCAGAGTTCATCCGAAAAATAGCGGCGGTGAGTTGCTAAGTCATAATAATAATAATAATAATAAAATTAATGTGCATTTTTGTTGTATTTTTTTGGTAGTTTAAAAGAATTTTTACCATTTATAAAAAAATGTCAAATCAAAATTGATAGTAATTGTGACTTGATCAAATTAATATGAAATATGGTGCATTTACTTTATATGATAAAACTATAATATATCCATTATTCTAATGGATTATATAATTATATGAAAAAATAATAATGTTAACTAGAATTTATTATTGCATAAGATTATTAATTATGCCTAAAATACTCTTGTTAATTAAATGATAAATTTATTTGTTAGCTACATATTAATGAAAAATAAAATGGTCTTTTTACAATAATTATACCTTAGTATTATTTAATACCACCAATGAGATAAAATATTAAGAATTATAGAATTATTATATCGAATTTTAACTTATTTCGAAATATAATACTCCATCCGTCTCACATACCGTGTTTGCTACACTGCAGACACAGTATTTTAGTAGGGGTGTAATTAGTAAATAATTAATAATGTATTAGTGAAAATAATTATCCTATGATATAAATAATTATAAATTAATATTAAGATAACTAATTAGTTTAATTAAAATTAAAAAAATAAATTAAAAAGTTTAAAATGAGATTAAAGCGTGTAATTATTTTCCAAAAAAAAAAGTGATATGGAATGAATATGCTTAAATTAAAATAATTTAATTTAATGAATATAAATAAATCATAATTTAAATCAATTACATCTAATATAACCAAAATTAGTTATATTATTGTATTGATTTAGAGAAATCAACACAATTCTAATTTTTATATAACATAAATTTTAGTATAGATATCTTTGTGAAATAAGAGCATGTACTCTTATGTTTATTTTTTAAAATTGAAAGCCTAAAAAAGTATATTTAATGATCTATAGAATATTTGATGTTCTCTAATGTATTATAAAAGTATGTTTAGTGCTCTATATGTTTTATATTGTGTAGTTAATTCAAGAAATAGTATTAATTTAAGATTTCATAAAGCATCGATCAAAAATTCTGAAAGTACCGATTAATGGCTCATAAAATACACGTTTTAAATATACTTTCTTCGTTTCAATACAATAGTCTTGTTTACCATTTTTGTCCGTCGCAAAACAATAATCTGATTTTCATAAATAATCATATCACCGTAAAACTACCCCTACTTTTTAATTTTTATTATATAATTGTCACTACTTTTTTACTCTAATACACTCAACAAGGGCAAAAAAGTCTTTTATCTATATTTTTTTTTACCAACTATCAATATAATATCAATATTCCTTAAATCTCGTGCTCAACCCAATTAAGAGTATATTTATAGGACGGAGGTAATAGTATATGCTATCTGGACTTTTAATTAATGCTATCTAAACTCTTAAATAATACTCCCTCCATCCGCTTACAAAGTTTACATATTTCTATTTTGGGACGTCCAATTACAAAGTTTACATTTCATTAAATACCCTATTTTTTTCCACAAATACTCTTACTTTATATCACATCATTACTTTTACACAAAAAAAAGTAAGGACAAAAATGTCATTACACTATTTTTAACTACTCACTATAATTAAAATACTATTATTTCTTAAACACCGCGCCAAAAGTAAATGTAACCCTTGTAAATGGACGGAGGGAGTACTTTCTGAAAACTCGAACGATACTGCTTAGGGTGTGTTTGTTTGGGGGATTGGATTAGATTTCCACTATTCATTCCATTTTTTTTTCTGCAAAAACATCAAATTAAACACCTATTTTTTATTTTTTATATTATACTAAAAATTAATTTTACATTCAAAATATCACATTAACACTTGTTTATATCACATCATACAACTATTCAAATTCAAAATTATTACTATTCAAATTCCAACTTAAAATCGAAACCTCCAAGCAAACAACCCCTTTAAAATATTTGACCAGCCTCCAAATTAGATTATAGTATAAATAATTTTAATTTAAAATTTTATTGTTAGAAAATGATGACAATTCAAAAACCACATCCAAACAATCCCTAAAAAACTAAACAAACAAAATAAAGGGGTTCTTAATTTTCAAAAGTGTAATGATAACAAAGCAATGGGCAATCACAAGAAAAACCAAAGGATGTAATGAGTGGTACTAATTGAGATCACACTCTTGTTTTCCCTTTTGGATTGAAAACTATATATATACATACTATCATATATACATATAAATATATACTTTATTGTCCCATAAATATAGTTTTAATTGGGTTGGACATAAGATTTAAAGAATATTGATATTATATTGATAGTTGGTAAAAAATATGGATAAAAAACTTTTTTACCATTGTGAATATATTAGTGTAAAAAGTAATGACAATTATGTAATAATTATGAAAAAATAGAGATAATTTTATGGCGATATGATTAGTTATGAAAATAAAACTATTATTTTATTTTAGGACGAACAAAATAGTAAACAAAACTATTATATTGGGACGAATGGAGTATATCTTTTAATATATTTATGCATATATATTTGAAATTTTTAATACTATTAGTTATTAAAATTTACATCAAATCTTCCAACTTATATTGTTCTTAAAAATTTTCAAAAGTTTGAAACTCAAAAAAAAAAAAAAAAAACTTCTTAAATAGAATAGTTAATTGTTGGATTGTAATTTGAAATTGATTTAAAATAAAATATTAATTTAAATTCTTGTTTATATACTTTGTTTGTCTGCTTTTAAGGTCACATTTATTTTTTACACAATTGTACATAACATTTGAAAATATTTTTATATTTGTATAATTTTTTTGTACAAATATATTTCTATTAGTATTATAGGACACAAATTAAAATATTTTTGTAATTTTTTTCTTAATTTGTACTACGTTTGATATAATAATTAATATTCAAATATCAAGGTACAATAAATAAATAAAATCTTTAAAGTCGAACAAAAGTATTAATATTTTGATACAATATTTTATATAAAAAATAATATATTTTTATTAAAAATATTGTAAAATAAATTATGTTGATAAGTATGTATGTGTGTGATAGAGAAAGTTAGAGAGAGAGAGTGAGAGGGACCCCATTAGATCTAAGTTCAATTGTGTTATCATTCAAGAATCCCAACTTTGGTTCTGTCCCTAAATTTTCAATCCATTCATTCTTCAACTTTGTAGACCAAAGCCAGCAACCCCATTTTTTCAGCTACTTTGCAGACCAATGTTACAATACCCTTTTCTTTAAATAACACTATTTCCGTCCCGAATCTAAGAGTTACATTTATTTGAATATTAATTATTATATCAAAATATAGTATAAATTTAAAAAATTAGAAAAATATTTTAATTAGTATCTTATAAAACATATAAATATAAGAATATTTTTTAATATTAAGTACAGTCTTGCAAAAAATAAATGAAAGCTTTAAAGACTGACGGATAAAGTAATAATCTTATTATTATTATTATATTATTATTATTATTAGATAATTTTAATATTAAACTCTTTAATATATATATATATATATATTTGTGTGTACCATCTCCCAACTAACCATTGTAAGGCAACCAGAGTCTATACATTATAACTTTGCAGGTGCTGATTTTATTTACCAATGAATGTATAAAAGATTGTATCTTTAATTTTACCTGCAGAAAATACTTATTATCAATTTATTTTTTTTTTCTTAAAGTCAAAAGAAAATAATAATAAAATCTTGTGGCAGTGAAAAGAATTTATTAATTTAGAAGTGTCCATGTCCCTAGTAGCTAATAATTAGATTCAACAATTATGATGGATAGTAAACCCTAAATCTGTACTGAACAAATCTGCAATTTCATCATATATATATATATATATTATATTTATATATCTCTTCTACTAGAGCCTAGTGTACTAAATACTACTACTAGTCATTAGTAATTCATTTTTGTTTGTTAGCTGGAAAGCAATCAATATATACATACACATACTATAAAATAAATAAATAAATAAGTAAACATAGCTTTCATAAAACTAATGTGAAGTTGATAAGCATGATACATTGGGTGTGTTTGTTTGGGGTTTTGGATTTTGAGTTAGAGATTTGAATAGTAAAAATTTTGAATTTGAATAGTTGTATGATGTGATATAAATAGGTGTTGATGTGATGTTTTGAATGTAAAATTGATTTTTAATATAATATAAAAAATAAAAAATAGGTGTTTGATTTGATTTTTTTTGGGGAAAAAAATGGGATGAATAGTATGATTAAAATCCAATCCTCCAAACAAACACATCCTGTGTTTGTTCTGGGATTGGATTTTAAATACATTATTCATCCAATTTTTTTATTCCAAAAAACATCGAATCAAACATCTATTTTTTATTTTTTTATATTATATTAAAAATCAATTTTACATTCAAAATATCACATCAACACCTATTTATATTGCATCATATACAACTATTCAAATTCAAAATTTTTACTATTCAAAATCCAAAACCTCAAACAAACAAACCCATTATCTATTTTTATTTGTTAACGATAATACTATTCAATTGACACACATATATATATATATATATTAAATAAAATCTCACATTAAAAATAAAAATAAAAATAGAAACCAAATAAACGTGTTATTTAAAACTATCTCTAATTCATAATTCTATTCTCGCAGAATTTACAATACATTTTTTTTTTTATTTTTGCAGAATCTTCTAAATAATTTATCTTCAATCATACCTTTTATTTTTGCGATTACAGTAACTCATCTCTAACTATTCTCTATTTTTACAGGTTAATGAATATTTTATTTTTTATATTACTTTTTAAAATTTATAAATAACATTAAATATTTTATTGTTTTTATATATTTAATTTATAAAAATATTTTAAATATTATATTAATAAATTAAATTTATAACTTTTATTATTATTAAATACTAATATTTATGTAAAATACTATATAATAAATACAATAAAATTAATATTAATTATAAAATTAAAATATAAATATACAAAAATAATTTATTTTATAAATAATAAAATAAAAATTACAAAAAATAAAATAAAATCATAATTTTTAAAATAATTTTTAATTAATTTAAATTTAAAATAAAATAAAAAATAAGAAAAATCATCCTCTCTATTAAGAGGGTGCCCTCTCGTACGAGAGAAAGAATTTACTTCACCTTCTCATTCCAAAGGGTGATGTAAATGATCTATTAATAATATTATAAAATTCCAAAAGATCTTTTAAATGTAAAAATACAATAAAATTAGCATTAATATTTATAAATTTTATGATAAAATAAATATAAATTCTCTCCATCCCGTAAATATAACCCATTTAAATCAGTCACAACATTAAAAAAAATAAAAAAATTATTGAAATATTGTAAAAAGTAAAAAAATAATTAAGAGTATTTTTTAAAATTTAGTTATTAATTGAAAACGATGACGAAAAAATAAATTAAATATAATGATAATTGTAATAAATAAATATTGAATAAAAATAATACTTAAATAGTAAAAACTTGAATTTACTAAAAGTAATAATAAATTAAATTTCACGGAAAAAAATACTTTTACCATCTCAACTCAAAATATTTTTTTACAATTTTAATCTGACTATTCAAAACTATTAATTTCATATTTTAAAACAAATAATCATATATTATATCAAAATATTTTTATTTTTTATTTAAATTACAAAAGTACTATTACATACGTAGAAAAACTTTATATATAAAATAAAAAAAATAAAAAATGTCAATTTTTTACAATGACCAATAAAATACTAAAGTAGTAGTATTTTTTTATACAAACCAAAGAATAAATAGATGGATGTGATATGTTTTTTTGTTTGGGGGATTTAATTTTAAATTTACTATTTATCCTATTTTTTTTCCCCCATAAAATATCAAATCAAATATTTATTTTAATTTTTTATGTTATACTTCCTCCGTCCCACAACTATAGTGTGGGTTGGATTTGACACGAGTTTTAAAAAATATTGATATTATATTGATAGTGGGCAAAAAATATGGATAAAAGATTTTTTTGCCCTTGTAAATGTATTAGTATAAAAAGTAATGGCAATTATGTAATAATAATGAAAAAGTAAAGGTAATTTTATAGTGATATGCTTATATATGAAAATGAGATTATTGTTTTGAGACGAACAAAAATGGTAAACAAGACTATTGTATTGGAACGGATGAAGTATTAAAAATCAAATTTATATTCAAAATATCACGTCAACACTTATTTCGCATCATACAACTATTCAAATTTAAAATTTTTATTATTTAAATCTCAACTCAAAATTCAAAACCCGAAAACGAACACACTTAAATATTATAATCTTGATCGATTTGTACTACTAACATGATTGCATCCACACTATATATGCAATGTATACATTTATTTATTTATTAAGCAGTATATATATATATTTAATGTATTGGTAAAATATTTTGTTTGAGAAGTAGCCAGCAAATTGAGGCATTGGCTCGACATATTTATAATTCTATTTTTTACTATTATTATTTAAATATTTATTTTTTATTATTTTAAATAATTTTTTATTTTTATAATTTAAAATAAAATTTTTAAAAATTTAGAAAAATAAAAAAAATTTAAAAGTTATAATTAAAAATTTAATTTATTTTTTTAAAAAAAAATATATAAAAGCAACGCTATTTTTTTTGGTATCGCTACAGTGCAAATAGCAACACCAAAAAGTGGCGCAAGATTACCCGACGCCAAATAAACCAACTCAGTGCCAATGACTTGTATAGTACTCCCTCCGTCAAGTTAGAAAGTATACATATTTCTATTTTGGGACGTCCAATTACAGAGTAACCATTTCATTAAATACCCAATTTTTTTCATAAATACCTCTAGTTTACATCACATCATTACTTTTATAAAAAAAAAAGTAAAGGCAAAAATGTCATTTTACTATTTTTATCTACCTACTATAATTAAAATAATATTATTCCTTAATCTCCGCATCAAAAATAATTATATACTTTTAGCTTGGACGGAGAAAATATGACTTAGGCATTGTCTGTCACAAATAATTTGCATAATGGGACTTATTTTACCGAACATAGTTTTCAAATTATTTTTTTTTAATGGAAAGTTAACCAAAAATATATCCCAAAAATATTAATTACAAATTTTCATCTTATAAAAATAAAAAATTAAAAAAAATAAAACCAAAAATAAAACCTTATGTTGAACAAAGATACACATACACACATAGTGGCGGTGTGGCCCCCACAGTCCTACTTCGACCTCAAACCGACCGTTACAGCTTACCAAAGCTTGACTGTTTTGCCACACAAAAGATTTTAGGACTATATATATATATATACATATGTCTATTGAGAATATGAGTATAGAAATTTAAAATAATTGGCTCTAATTGTTTTTTTCTTTTTATTATTATTATTTAAATTATTATCAGAAAATACTCTTTCCGTTCCAAAAGAATTTTTTTGTTTTTTTATTTTCGTCCGTCCCAAAACAATTATCATATTTTTTTATTTAGTAATCGTGATCCCCACCTTATAACAAATTTATTCATACTGTTTTAAACTATCTATAATTATTACTATAATTTACTTTTTAAAATCTTTCAAAAAATAAAGATACTCTCAACAAGACGCTTCTTATGGATGGAGGGAGTAGTATATAAATAAAAAAAAAAAAGAGTCGTAAATGGTAAAGCAGTAGGAGCAGTATATATATATATATAAAAGTGTATCGAAATCTCCGCAGTGGTGAGGAGTGAGGACTGCAAGTTCGAATTATTCTTCTTCGACTTAAAAAATAAACACATAATATAGAGTGAGAAACAGTGTCTCTCTGTTTGAGATATATATATATATATATATATTTTCTTCTATTGCTTTTGTCTCTCTCAAAATTTCTTTTTTAAATTTCACGTGGTGTGGCTTTATCTGCCCTCATTGAAATGCACATTACATTCACAACCAATTTTTGATTTAAAAAATATACACTATTTTATATATATATATATGTATATTTTAAAAAAAATTCTATACAAGATTTTTTAAAATACACTATTAATTTGCCTATGGATATCGATCTCTCTCTAGACCCACTCACAAACCAAATTATATATATATATATCTGTGTATCTATATCTGTTTTCTTAAGCTATATGGAGGTGAGTTTGGAATAATTAATTGGATATTTATGGAGGAGGCAATTGTACAGACCCGAGGCTGCAAGTGCAAGCAATAAATAAAAAAGAAAAAAAAAAGTGCAAGCAATAAAGTAAGTTTCTTTTTTATCTTTTTCAAAAAATTATCATACAATTTCAATATATATAGATATATATACATATACAAATTTGTGTAATGTATGAGGGAAAGAGAAGAAGTGTGTGTAAGGGAGATTTTTTTTTTTTTTTTTTTATTTTTAAGAAAGCAAAAGGAAGGTTAATTTTTTTTTTTTTAATTATTATTATTAGTATTTATTTTATTATTATTTTGTTAAAAGGGGGGGTTTGTGTGAGTGTTGCGAGTGTGGGTTGAAAAGGGTTTTTACACGTGATAAAGAGAACATCAAAGGCAGTTGCATGCGTGTACAAAAGATTCATTATCATCATCATCATCTTCTTCATCATCCTCCTCTCTCTCTCTAGAATTCATTTTTTTCCCCCAATTCTTTACACTACAAAATCCTCTCTCTTTCTATCTCTATCTCTATCTCATTATCTATCCAATCTGAAATTTGAACCCACCCCAGAAAGAAGAAAAAAAAAAAGCCCATCTTTTTTGTCATCATCAACGCCATTTTTGAAAACTCTTTTTCATCATTTCAAAATATTTTCTTGATCCCTTTTGGAGGGTGTCTTTTAAGGAAGTAATTAAAGCCCATTTTCTGCAGCAAAGCTTTGATTCAGAAAAAGAAAGAAGAAGAAAGATGCAGTGTTGATTTGGTGAGCATTTCTTGATTAATTAAAATCAAGAAAATTAAAGCTTCGAATTAAGCATTTAATTTGATTGATATATATATATATATATGTTTTTGGTTATCTCTTCCAATGAGGTGTCGTTTTCCATGGCAGCAGTAAAATAAAAATATTTCAAGAAGATGAAAATGGATAGATATGTTTGGTTTGATTTGATTTGATTTGATGAGTTCTTCAATGTTTATTCTCTTCTTTTAATTCTTTAGTTTTAGTTTTATGTGTTTGTATCGATCGAATAACACTCTTTGGTTGCTCTTTTGTTGCTTTCTAGGCGTTTTTATTCTCTTTCTTGAGCAGTCATATTTCTGTCCTCACATTTATTTATGTATATATATATCTATATGTGTCTTTAATTACTATCTTGGATTTATTCAAACTTTTTTCTGATACAAGTCTTGGTTTTGGTTAGGGGACAAGATGAAGGATGGTTTTGTCTTCTGGACATTTCTACTATTTGATTAGATTTCATGGTAACTATATCACCATACATTTTTTTTCTATATTTGTGCACATGTTCTTCATTTTTTCTTTCAAGATTTCATTTTTCATTTATAGGGTTTTCAACCCCTACTTCCCATTCAAATTTCTTTATGGATATATCTTACCATTGCTATTATTATTAATTGATTCATTAAGTTTAAATATATATATTTTTTTAAAATACAATGGAAAGTTTTCTAAACATTAGAAAGAATGGTATAGATCTTTTTAAACTATAAATTCAAGAAAATTTACCTTATTATTATTAAGGACTCCATTTTTGGGATGGGTTTGTTGAAACTTATGTTGGCTATTTTAGCTTTGAGATTTGCAGCAGCAGAAAGAATGGAAATGTCTGTAGTTTGCATTGAAAATAATAATAATAATAATAATTTATTTATTTTTTTTCAAGAAAGCCCATCTTTATTTATTTAATGCTTCCCTTCCCTTTTGCTTTTGCGTGTGGGATTTGCCAGCATTACTATCAAATTTCCATTCTTGAATACATTTTTTCAATTTAGGGCTATCGAGCTGACACACTCAATTTTCCATCTTTGTTTCGATTCTACAGTTCATCTATCCAACCCATTAAATCCCTAAATCCCTCAAAAAAAAAAAAAAAAAAAAAAACCCCAAACTGTTCTATCCTATACATAACAAGAAATTCCCAATATCATCACAACCTTAAATCATGCCAATAAGACCAATGAAAGAGAATTCCGAGCACCACTTGCCAATCAAACCCCAATTTCAAAACCCCACCAAGAACCCACCCAAGATCGGAAAAGTCCCGCCGCCGCCGGCGGCAGCGGCGGCCGCCCAGGACTCGCCGCCGTCAAGAAACCGCGGCCGGAGGAGGAGAAGAGGCGGCCGGAAATCGGACCAGAGCGACTCATTTATGCGGCCGAGTTCCCGTCCATGCACCGCCGCAGATAAACCGCCGGTTCTCGCCCGCGAAACCGGCCAGACCGTTGTCCCGGCGCTTCCCGGTCCGACCGGCCCGGTCCGAAACGACGGCGGGTACCCTTCTTCCAGCAAGTCCTTAACATTCCCTGCCCGGCCTGGTTTCGGGCAGCTGGGCAGCAAATGCATCGTTAAGGCCAACCATTTCTTCGCCGAGTTACCAGACAAGGATTTGATCCAATATGATGTAAGATTTTTCGGAGAAATTAATGATATCCTTACCCTTTTCGTGGCAATTAATGTTATCCTTTTTTGACACATTGTGCCATCAATGAATAGATCTTTGTTTGGTTGGATTTCTTTCTGTAGGTGAGTATCAGTCCTGAAGTGGCCTCACGAGCTGTAAATCGAGCAATCATGGCAGAGCTTGTTAAGCTCTATAAAGAATCTCATTTGGGGACGAGGTTGCCTGCTTACGATGGTCGGAAAAGCCTCTACACTGCCGGAGAACTTCCCTTTGCTTGGAAGGAATTCACCGTTAAATTAGTCGATGAAGATGACGCCATTAATGGCCCCAAGTAATTGTCGCATTACTCCCTCTTTTTTCGTCGAATTGTATGCTCAAATATTAGGTCACAAGTTTTAACTAGAACGGATAATAAACGATACAAAAAAGTAGTACGTTCGTAATATTAGTATTTTAGTATTTGTGAAAAATATTTAGTCGTGTAAAAATAAATGTCGTTACTAAAATGTAATGGTAATGTAATAGTAAAAAGAAAATTGTTCGTTTAGACGGAGGGTTTTGGAGAGTTTTGGAATTTTGAAAGTTTGGAGAAAAAAGTAAAAAGTTACCGTTTGATTTGATATTTTGTGAGAAAAAAAGTATAATTGATGTGACGTTTTCGTAAAATGGATGGTGCCTAATTAATGAAAATAGATGGAAAATTGAATATGTTTTTATATTTTTAAAAAGAAAAGTGAGCATAGATTTAAATATCAGAAAAAGTATGATACGACAATGTGCATTGATCGTCGTTAATTTTCAATGAATTTTATGATTTGTCGAATTTCAGGAGGGAAAGGGAATATAAAGTCGCGATCAAGTTTGTCGCGCGGGCGAATTTGTATCATTTAGGACAGTTTCTTGCCGGAAAGCGAGCGGATGGGCCGAAGGAAGCGCTGCAAATTCTTGACATTGTGTTGCGGGAGCTTTCGATGAAAAGGTACAGAGGAATGATCGATTTTTCGGCTGTTCGATATTCGGTGTGCTGATGCGGCGTTTTGTTTGTGTTAAGAAGGTTCTGCCCTGTCGGGAGATCATTTTTCTCTCCGGAAATCCGAAAGCCGCAACGGCTCGGCGATGGTTTGGAGGCATGGTGCGGATTCTACCAGAGCTTAAGGCCTACTCAGATGGGCTTGTCGCTTAACATCGGTAAATTTGATATCGATTTTAATTTTTGCCACAGTCGATCGAAATTGCTTGTTGAAATTGTTATATTGATTTTACCGAATTACAGATATGGCTTCCGCGGCGTTCATCGAAGCTCTTCCGGTGATTGAATTTGTCGCACAACTACTCGGAAAGGATGTGTCGAGGCCTTTATCCGATTCGGATCGCATAAAGGTCGTTGCTTTGTTGATTATTTACGCATAAGTTTGTCTTTGTTCGTCGCGTCGAAGTAATTCATGATTTCGGGATTTTTTTTGTTTGTTTTTTAGGTGAAGAAGGCTCTTCGAGGCGTAAAAGTTGAAGTAACTCACCGAGGAGAAGTACGAAGAAAATATCGAGTCTCCGGCATCACAACTCAACCTACTCGAGAGCTAGTGTACGTACGATCTCTCTCTGTTTAATTAAATCTATTTTGTAAAATGCCGTGACTTTTAATCTTGTTTTACGTTACTACAGGTTTCCCGTCGACGATAACTCAACCATGAAGTCGGTTGTCGAATATTTTCAAGAAATGTACGATTTCACGATTCAGTATACTCATCTTCCTTGTCTACAAGTCGGAAATCAGAAAAAGGCCAATTATTTGCCGATGGAGGTTCGACATTGTTGTTTCGAATTCGTTGAGCTTCTGTATGATTTGTTCGTTACCGCGCTAACACTTTTTTTTTTGTCTCAGGCATGTAAAATCGTCGAGGGACAAAGATACACTAAGAGATTGAGCGAAAAACAGATTACGGCGCTCCTAAAGGTTACATGCCAAAGACCGCGCGACCGGGAGAAGGACATTGTGCAGGTAGTAAAAAATTATTGTCTATTATATTACGATTATTTTCGATGATATGCGTCAGATGTTTAATGTCGTTGTACTGTACGAATGTAGGCTGTCGAAAACAACGATTATGAACACGATGATTACGCTAAAGAGTTCGGTATACGAATTAGCGAAAAGTTAGCTTCGGTGGAGGCGCGAGTTCTCCCGGCACCATGGGTTAGTTCCTATGTCTGATGCGATTCGCCTTTAATTTCATCGACAAATTTAGCGCGAACCTAACGAGTCGTTTGAATTCAGTTGAAATATCACGAAACCGGGAAGGAAAAAGATTGCTTGCCGCAAGTAGGCCAGTGGAATATGATGAACAAGGTTTCAGTCGTTATCGATTTTTTCCGTATCATATAATTATTCGAAACTTTATATCAAGCTCGCCTTTTTTTTTTTTGTAGAAAATGATTAACGGCATGACGGTTAGTCGATGGGCGTGCATTAACTTCTCTCGGAACGTTCAAGACGGCGTTGCTCGGGGATTTTGCAACGAGCTCGCGCAAATGTGTCAAGTCTCCGGCATGGTAAATTTTTTCTATTCGATTTGAAAAAAAATTACGGTTTTGTATGTTATCCCAATTGTTTAAACTTTACGGTCGCAGGAATTTAATCCCGATCCGGTGATTCCGATCTACACGTCGAGGCCCGATCAAGTCGAGAAATCGTTAAAGCATGTATACCATGCTTGTATGAACAAATTGAAAGGAAAAGAGTTGGAGCTTCTTCTCGCAATACTTCCCGACAACAACGGTTCTTTATACGGTAATCAACGCGCAATGTTTTGTGTTTTAGCGATTATTTTTTGTTTGGCTAATTGTCATTTCTACGTCGTACAGGCGATCTGAAGCGAATATGCGAAACCGATCTCGGGTTGATCTCCCAATGCTGTCTTACGAAACACGTTTTCAAGATTAACAAGCAGTATTTGGCGAACGTATCGTTGAAAATAAACGTTAAGGTACGGATGGTTCGCTCGGATTCAAACTGCGTCGCGTATTTCCGTTTTGCTCGTTTTTATTCGGTGTTTTCTTCTAACAGATGGGCGGCAGAAACACCGTTCTATTGGATGCAATAAGCTGTCGAATACCGTTGGTCAGCGATATTCCGACGATTATATTTGGAGCGGACGTGACGCACCCGGAAAACGGAGAGGATACGAGCCCGTCGATTGCTGCTGTAAGAATTTTCTTATGCAACATACTCGATACATGTTTTCTTAGCCTGGGATGTAATAATTCAATGTATTGATCGATTTCCAGGTTGTCGCGTCTCAGGATTGGCCGGAGGTCACAAAATACGCCGGACTCGTTTGCGCGCAAGCCCACAGGCAAGAACTGATTCAAGATTTGTACAAGACGTGGCACGATCCCGCTCGCGGCACAGTCAGCGGCGGCATGATCAGGTTCGTCGTTAATACATTGATTTGCTATAATCGTCGTTGTAATTTTTATATAACGATCGAATCGATTGTCTCTTTTCGTAGGGATCTTTTGATCTCGTTTAGAAAAGCGACGGGACAAAAGCCGCAGAGGATTATATTTTACCGGTTAGCATCGTCGTAGTTATCGTTGACGTAAATTTATTCGACGCCTAGCTGATTCTTGATTTGAAATTTATAGGGACGGCGTGAGCGAAGGGCAGTTTTATCAAGTGTTATTGTTCGAGCTCGATGCGATTAGGAAGGTCGGTTACATTGTTTTTATGGCGTTTGTGTTATATATTTGATGCTATATCGATGGTTGTCTTCTTACACAGGCGTGCGCGTCGTTGGAGCCGAATTATCAGCCTCTGGTGACGTTTATTGTGGTCCAAAAACGACATCATACCCGACTTTTCGCCAACAATCACCGCGATAGAAGCAGCACTGATAAGAGCGGGAACATCTTACCCGGTAAATTTCGACTCTTTTTTCTACAATTTTTCATAGCAATTAGACTGTTAATCGAATTGAGTAGCTCGCGATCAAAGTTTGACTCGATTCGTTCACAACTCGACTCGATTATTTTATGGCGATAAATGAGGCGAGTTTGACTCGCGGGTGGTTCGACTGAGCTTATTAGTGATATATATTTGTATTATTTTTTTATGTTACGGCAAGCTCGAGCTATTCTTTTAATTTGAATCCTAAATGAGCCGAGTCCGGCCTCTACCGGTAGTATGTTCGAGTCGAGTTCAAACAACTGATACTCGAGCTCGTTCGGTTCGTTTAATAAGTTTAACTGCAAAATGAGATATTTGTATTATTTTATATATTACCCCAAGCTCAAGCTGTAATTTTAGCTTGAATCCTAAATGAGCCGAGTCAAGCCTTTACCTGTAGTATGTTCGGATCGAGCTCAAATAACAGATATATGTCGTTTAGTTTGTTTAACAGCTCTAATTGCAAAGTAATTTCAAATAAATAACAACCGTCTTTCCGCAGGCACCGTTGTCGACTCTAAAATCTGTCACCCGACCGAATTCGACTTCTATCTATGCAGCCATGCAGGAATTCAGGTACGTAAAAATCGATCATACTTTCATGATTTTAAGCTATTAGTAAATCAGAAAATTTATCGATCTAATTCGTTAGGGGACGAGCCGGCCGGCGCATTACCATGTACTTTGGGACGAGAACAACTTCACGGCGGACGGGATCCAGTCGCTTACGAACAATCTCTGCTACACGTACGCGCGATGCACGCGCTCTGTTTCTGTCGGTAAGGCCCCCCGCTGCATATTCTTATCTATCTTTCCGCGTAAATTTTTGTCGTTGTTTCTAACAATGTCGAACTTTTCTGTTTGAGACAGTTCCTCCGGCTTACTATGCGCATTTGGCGGCGTTTCGAGCGAGATTCTACATGGAACCGGAGGTGCAGGAAGGCGGCGGCAATGGGTGCTCCGGGAAGGCCGGGCGGGTCGGCGGTGGCGGCGAGTTCGGCGGCGTCCGGCCGTTGCCGGCGCTGAAGGAGAATGTGAAGAGAGTAATGTTTTACTGCTGAAAGAGGAGGGGGAGAGATGGAGGAGTGAGAGAGTAATTAGGGTTTAAGGTAGTTAGGGTTTAGGTGATACGGCGTCGTTTCGGTTCGTATGTACGTTAGTCTCTGTGTACTGTTGGTATGTACTTTGTATATATTAGTTGGGTTATTTCGTGGGTTTTAAAAAAGATTTTTAATACTCTTTTTTTTTTTTTCAAAAATATTAAATCAAATAATTTTTTTTTATATTATATTACAAATTTATTTTATATTAGAAATATCACATTAATATCTATTTATATCGTACCAAATAATTATTCAAATTCAATTTTTTACCCTTCTTAAATTCAAATACAAAAGTCCAAATCCACAAACAAACACACCATTTTTAATTTTTAATTAGTGAATATAATTAATTTATTAATGCAGGGAGACTTGAGATCATTAGAATGTTAAAGTAGTTATTAATTTTTTTATTATTATTTTTTTACTACTCTCCCCATTCCAGGCTGTTCATTTTTTTTTATTTTCATCTGTCCACTTTCCTTTTATAAAAAACATTATATATTTTAATCTCATTTTAAAATTTTAATTATATTAATTAATTATCTTAATTTTAATTTAAAATTATTTTTATTAAATAATAATTATTTTTACTAATATATTTTTAATTATTTATTAATTATACATCTTCTAAATTCTCGTGTTTACAATAAAGGGACACTGTGTCATCTGGGACGGAGATAATATTATTATTATTTATTATTATTATTTTTAAATTTATTTTATTTCGATGGTGTTCTTTGTATTTTTTCAGTTCTTGCTTTTTTCTTTTTTAAAAAAATATTACACCTTCTACCTAATATATTTGGTGGTTATATTGCGATTTTAATCTCTATATTTTTTTTTTGACTCATATATTATATTGAAAAAAGTTATATATTTCAAATATATTATATATTTTTTAACTTAATTTTTTAAAAATTAATTAATTATTTTAATTTTAATTTATAATTATTTTATTATATTATAGAGTTATTTCTTTTATTTATATATTTTTTTAGTAATTATATCAGTCTTAAAAGAGGTAGATTGTAGCCAAAAGACCATCAAATTATATTTGGTTTAATTGATTAAAAATTTGTAGATTATCTTATACTCCTATATGATATTATATAGAATTGTCTGATTTTTATAAGAGTGTGTTTGTTCGGGGAATTGGATTAGATTTCTACTATTCATTCCATTTTTTCTCCCAAAAATATCAGATCAAACATCTATTTTTTATTTTTTATATTATACTAAAAATCAATTTTTCATTCAAAACATCGCATCAACGCCTATTTATATCACATCATACAATTATTCAAATTCAAAATTTTTACTATTCAAATCCTAACTCAAAATCCAAACCCCAAACAAACACACCCGAAGTTTATTGAAGATAGACATACCATCAAAAGGTTAGAAGCCCTTCCAACAAACTTTTAGATAAAATTAATGTCTCAAATAAAAAAAAAAATAAAATTGTGAAACCATTAATGTGAGATAGTACTGTTCTTTTTTTTTTTTTTTTTCATTTAACTCGGAATAACAAAAAAAAAAAAATATATATATATATATATATAAAATATCATCCCAAATATATGTTCTAATATTGAATTAGGACTCAAATATTAGGAATTTAAAGTCTAAGGTGTGTTTGTTTGGGGAATTGGATTTTAAAAATATACTATTTATCCCATTTTTTTCTTCCAAAAATATCAAATCAAACATTTATTTTTTATTTTTTATATTATACTAAAAATTAATTTTACATTCAAAATATCACGTCAAATTCAAAATTTTTACTATTCAAATCTCAACTCAAATCCAAATCCCAGTCAAAATCCCAACTATGGATTGAGTAAAGCCCGCAACGATTAATTGGGTTGGTTAATCCTATAATAAATCTTTGAGACAAAAAAGATTTTCATTTAGTTTCAAGGCTTTCTGAACTAGCTTTTATTTTTTTATTTTTCAGAATCATTAGTAAAAGATTTTTTATTTTTATTTTTATATTTTTATTTTTTAATCTTTCAACATGTAAACACCTTATGTAAAATTGTATTTCATCCGTCCACATCTAAGAGTCATATTTACTTTTTGTGTCACTGTACTAAACATTAAAAATACTTTTATATTTGTATAATTTTTTTATACAATTGTCCTTCTAGTAGTATTATAAGACATTAATGAAAGTATTTTTGTATTTTTTTTTTCTTAATTTGTACTACATTTTGAAATCTATTAATCAATGTTCACTTGGCTCTAAGATTACAATACGACAAGATGTGCCGACTAGGTGGAATTCTACATAGTTGATTATTTTCATCTGCCTTGTATTGTAAGCTTGCCTTAATTCACTTGAGGTTGAGTGATTTTAATTTTAAGTATTGTTCAATATCCGGTGAATGGACAAGGATTGAAATATTATATTCCTTTCTTAAGGTGTCTTCTTTTTTTTTTTCTAATTTATTTATGGTATGAAGTATCCTAATGCAAATTTGCTCTTTTATTTTGTTTTTAAGATTGAAGTCACATTGTATCAAAGGTTGTGTGGTAACAATGAATTCTTGAAGACAATGACATCTCATATGTTTAAAAAATTTGACAAATATTGTAGTGAGTACAACATTTTGTTTGCTATCGTAATAATATTTAATTCTAAATTCAAGTTGAATTTTGTGAAATTTTCATATTCTAAACTTTGTGGGCAAAATAATACAAATTTTGAAAAAATAAAGTCTAAATTATTCACTATGTTTGATGAGTACATGAGTGAATCTAGCAAGTCTAGTACTTCTATGTTTAGGGGAACTTTAACTTTTGAGGAAAGTACCGATGCAATAAAGAAAAATGATCATCCGGATATTTTAAAGTTATTTTTATTTTGAGTATTTTTAATTTACTTATATGTATGATTATTTTATAATAAGATTGTATATTTAAAAATATTAATGTCTTTGATATTATTTATAATTACATGAATTTTACTCTTTTGACCTTTTGAGCCTCAAAAAATGAGCAAAACGAATGAATCGAGTGGTATTGGAGGAATCAAGAATGAATCATTATCATTCCTTTGATGTTTTGAATTATTGAAAATTTTATGATTGTAGATATTTTGAAGTGGCGAAGATGAGACAAAATATATTGAGTGTACCGATTTCTACTGTTACTTTAGAGTCGACATTTAGCATTTGTGGAAGAATAATTAATCAATATCATAGTGCAATAAAACCAAATGCAATTGAAACATTAATTTGCTGTAGAGATTGGTTAATGGGGCTAAATGGTTATTTATTAAAATCCTTTTAGTATTAACTTTTATATAAATTATATTTAAATTTAGCGTTTACTTTTATTTTATATATAGAAAATAATGAGGTTAAGTTAGATGATTTCACTTATAATGTAATGGAGATGTCTTCGAATGAAATTGCATGAAATACGAATTGAATACGTAGATATGTCTCATTTTGAGGAAGATGTAAGTAATTATCAATACTTAAATTTATTCTCTCGTATAAATCGGTACAAAAAAACTCTAATGTAATAACTCGTTCATATTAGAAAATACAGTTGTAGTTGTTGTTGAAGTTTTTGTTGCTTTTGCTAAAATGCATAGGGTTAGAGAGAGCATATGAATGATGTTGATGTTGATGTTGATGTTTCGGTTATTGATGAATTAATATTGTTGTTGCTTCTTTATATTTATGTTGGTCTTAATGAATTATTAATGTTGTTGTTACCCTTGTTTCTACGTTGTTAATATTTTTATACATATGCTTCTAATGGTGTGTTTTTGGGTTATTTATAGATTTCATGGAATTAGGCAAAATTTGGGGTATATTACGGAGCAAGGGGCAAAATGCAGAACATACTTAGACGTGATGATGCATAAGGACAACATAGTGGGAGAAGAATAAAAATTTACAAGAAAGCCTCCGGGGCAAATTGAGATTTAAAAGTCGTTGGGTCTTTGATTGAAATGAGGCTAAGACTAAAAATTTAAAAACACAATGTGCAATCGAAGAGAGAGAAGAAACGCATCATCACGTTCTCACCCACGACATCAATCTTTGGAGGGGAAAAGAGAACGCAAACAAGAAAACAATGCAGAAAACTCCAAAAAGCGGTGCAGACAGAATTTTCGGGTGCTCCTACTTCATTCTTAGAATTTGTTTTTCTTTGTCGAGTATCAAATTGAAGACATGATGTTGTTTCTATTTTGTCTTAAGTTTGTTATTTATATGGATTGTGAGTAGATTTTATTTCTAGCGTAGATGTGAATTGATGTTTGAAATTGAAATTGTGACACTTGATTTTGTTGAATTTGATGTTTATTGATGTTGAGTATTTTTAATTCTTCTTGTCTATGAATTGATATTTGTGCGCGTATTTATTTTGAGTTTTTATAGCTACATTGGAGATTGATATCCGTAATTATGTAATCTTCAATTGGAGTAGCAACTTAGATGAAAAATACTTTAGGGTTGTACCTAGGATTTTCACTTAATTAGAAAAATAACTAATAGTCTTACCTTAACTGTTGAAAAAGTAAAAGAATGTTAGTAATGAACGTCTGTAGATCAACTATAACCAATTTATCAAACTAATCAATGAACTTGATTGTTAGTCGATGAATAAATTTTCTATCATAAACAGAAAACTCAAGCCTATGCTAGAGTTATCTTTGGAAAATTAATCATCTTGCATTTTAGTTTATTTATTTAATTGAGTTAATTTTATTTTCTCTTGTTTAGTGTGCTAAACTAAAATCCTCCTATATATATATATTTATAATAATATAATTATATTCAACTAAGTGGTCAAATCGTTACTACGAGGCGACTCTACTTACCAGCATTACTGAATGTGCATATTTTGTGAAGTAGAAACTAATATTTTATATTACAGTTGTGTGACAGACTACCAGCATTTTGATCGGCTAAGGAGTTTTCTTGTTATAATTACAACATAGTCTAATTATATAGATTAATTAAATAAGACATAACCATGACAAGTAATTAGTTACACATTATTTTCTCACTCTTATATTAATCACACGTAGTAAACACAGTCTTAGGGTTTAATTAGGGTTTGATATATCGAATCATTTTCTTTGTGAAGCTATTTATCCTACATAGAATGAAATCCATTTTAACTTTTCTTTCTGCTCAATTCAAAGTGCTCAAGATGAATATATATATATATATATTTTATAACCAACATATAATTTTTATTAATAATTCAACCCTAAAATTTGTATTAACAAACATCTATTTGCATACTTAATTTAACTAGTTAATCCTGTGTATATATGTCTTTTGGTTTCTCACTCATCGAAGCTAGAGAGAGAAAAATATATTTACTTGTGGATAGATACACACATTGAGTGTGGAGGTTGGGAGGTGTCATGGTGGGGTGGGGGCACAGACTGCATCATCCCAAAGAAAGCAAAGAAAAATACACATGAACCTTGTACAAAGACATTTCTGAAAATAGAAGCAGACAGTTCAGGCAAATGCTTCAATCCTAGTATCAAGGCAACAAAAAAAGGAAAGAAAGAAAGAAAAGACCACAAACACACAAGCACATTATTACAGAAAAGGTCGAAAATGTATTTCAAGAGAAGCTTAGCTGTGTTTGTTTGGGAGATTTTGTATAAATTCATTAATTTTTATTTTTATTTCCTAAAAAATATTAAATCAAACACTTAATTTTCATTATTATACTACTGAAAATCAATTTTATATCTAAAAAAATATTTTTAAATCATACAACTATTCAAATTCAATATATATATATATATTTTTTATTTAAACCAAATTCAAAATTCAAATGTGTGTGTGTTCAATACATTTTTAAAAATTTTGCAGTTATAGTAAGTCAGAAAGATTCTAATTCTTTATCCAAAATTTTCTTGTATCTTCACCCCTCTCTACAAACACACATACACGCACACGCACGCATCTGTGTGTGTGTGTGAAATTTTCAGGGTTTCCAGAAACCCTAATTGAGAATATAAATATATATATATATTTAATTGAATTAATTAAATAAAAATATAGAGATGATGCATTTTACAAGAACATACAAACCTCTTGCTACAAAGCTCCACTGGATTTTCAGGCTGCCTGAAAAATAATAAAAAAAAAAAAGTACGATTTTCTGAAAAATTGATTGTCCAAAGTTTGAACATTTGTATAAACATGTAGAATTCAAGACAAGATTATTTTCAAATACATGTAGAACCATGTTTGAACAAAGCAAACAAAGATAAAATAATATATATATAAAAAAAACTACATTAATTTTTTTTAACAATAATCAAATATCCTACTTACAAGAAAAAAAAAAAAAAAAAAAAATAGCCCTATTACAAAATTAGGGTTTTCTTCGTGCAACCGAGGATTTGATGAAGCTACCACATGATCTAATGATCCTTTCCCGAACCCCGACAGATATTGACGAAGAAATTAAAGGCTTAGATCATGCTGGCAGCTTCACCATATACCGCCGCACGGCGTGTGAACTAAAAAGGCTCCGCAAACCTCGCCGATAATTCTTAACAAAAAAAAAGAAAAAATCGAAACAAGAAACCCTAGGTAGGTTTGCAAAATGGTTATTGTGGAGTTGGATTTTTGGAGGGTATAAATAGAGGAAGAAGGTAAGTTAAAAAGGGGAATATAGTTTGAGTGGATTGAAAAGATAAGAGTGTAGGTAAAGGGGAAACTATGCAAAGCCATATAACAATAAGAACAAAAAATAAATAGACATGGCCATGGCCAAGAGTGGTCCCAAATCATGCAAATTGAATATTGTCACGCCAAATCCATATATTGATAGTTTCCATATATTTTGTATGATCATTTATTAACTTTAGGGCTAAAATTGGGGGGACCCTACCCCCTACCCCCTACCCCCTACCCCCCCCTCCCCTTTACACACTTAATAATTAAATTTGATCAATATTACAATTCAATGATTTTCTAAGAGAGACTATTGTGTTTTGAAATGTTTTTGTTTGCCCAAATTTTTTTCCGACACAATTTTCAATATATATATATTATATTATTTTAAAAAAATTAACATTCAATATAAAAGTACTATTTTTTATATTATCCCTCTATATCTTATACTAAGAAAATATTCAAATCAAAATTTAAAACACTAAACAAACAAACCAGATATTTGAAAGTGTTTGGTGATTTGAAATGTTTTTGAAAATAATAAAATCTTGAATTGAAAAAAATATTAAGGTGTGATTTATTAAGTTAATATATATATATATATATTTCTAAATTATTGAATGTGATGTAGATAAATACTGAATATTTTTAAGTATCGTTGAATGTAACGTAAGTAGGCATCGGATTAGATGTTTTGAGTAAAAAAATAAAAATAAAAAATGTATATTTTAAATAAAAGATACATATTTAGTGTAATATTTTAGTACAATATACTTTTTTAAATAGCGTGAAAATAATATTTAAAATGTAAATAAATAACTTGCATTTTTAATATCCTTTCATAATGAAATCAACATTTTTATTTTTTCATAACACCGCAAACATGCTAAAATACATGTAACCATATTACAAATAGTCATTTTTAATTCTACGTTAGTATATTTTTATCTAATGCGATCTCCAGAATAACGGGTTTTGAAATTATTCGTTTGCGTATGCATTTTCCTTTTGTTCCGAGTCTTGATCCATATCGAAGCTTAACATTCTCAACGACTTATCAACGCACGTTGTATTCAACATAATACTACTTCGCCACAAGCATGCGAATAAGTTAGATTCGATGGACCCAAAAATTATTTGAAATTTCATCGTGACGACGAATATTTGTATATATATATATATGTGTAACTCTCTCTCTCTCTCATGGTTGTGTTGAGTGAGAAAGGAATCAAAAGGGACCAAAATCAAAAGAATTAATTATAAATATTGAGATAACAATTGTGAGTATAGTAAATTAGAGGGGACCATAATAGGGTTTTCTCCATAGCCAAATTTGTTTACAATTTATGCAGTGGAAAGATTCAGACCAAAGAGGTAATTGAAAGAGAGCATCTCATCAACCCTGTAAATATATATATATATATATATATAAATTACCTTAGATAAAAATCTTTTTTTTTTTTTTTTACCATTATGTAGTAATGAGTAATTTTCCATTTAAGCATGTAATCTCTCTGCACTTCCAATGGCATTTCCTTCCAGAATTTCCATTTTAATTTTTTATTTATTTTTTATTTATTTATTTTTTCTGGACACTCACTAATACAAATCTGATCTGATCTCAGACAGCTGGAAAAAATATGGCTTTTTAATCAATTCCTAGTTACACATAAAAATATTTTTATTATTGGATGCAGACATTAGAGAAAATGACTGGTGATAGTGATTAATCAGCTTTCTTGGCATGTATAAATATATTATTTTTTTATTTTATTTTCTGTAATTTAATTTGTTCACATGCATACCTGATGTATATTCACTAATACACATCACTCAAGTTACGTTGCATACAATTCATACTCCTTTATTTGGAAATTCAAATCTCTTTTAGGAAACTAATTAAAATAATTTATTATTTAAAATACTTAATTACGTTTTAATCTCAATTTTATTTTGGAAATTGATTGTGCACTGATTTTTTTTTTTTTATTATTATTTTTTAAAAATATACAAATATTTAATTTCTACGAATGGGAGTCAAATTATATGTAACAAGTTTGTTTGTTTGTTTGTATTTTTTTAACATCATTTCCAATATATATATTTTAATACAAATAAAATATTTTTCTCATAAAATGTTTAAAAATAATGAAAACTACATCACTTTAAACAACATCACATTAATACTTTCACAATTCTCAATAAATAATAAAAATATAAAAATTGAAAATGTGATATTTTGTTCTTTCTAGGGTATCCTCAATATATACATCTTACAATCTAAACAAAATTTCTAAGAGTCATAAGTAAAGAAAGAGTGTTTAATTATATTGGATTTATTTATTTAATTAAATAGTAATTTGAATGTGATATTTTATATTAAAAATAATATATATTTTTATATAGAAATCATGAAAGTTGAACAAAAATAAAATAAAGTAAATTGCAAGTGAACAAACCCTAGTTTGTGTTCTTTTTGAGCTTCTATTTTTCTAATTTCATTGCTATACGAGAGCCAATATTCTTTATAGAAATATAATATTTTTTTTCTTGCAAAATATTATATTTAATTATTTATTCCTTCATCCAATTATGTACTCAAATATTTAGGCATGAATTTTAATAAAAATAAGTAATAATTATTTTTTTGCTTTTATACTAAAATACAAAAAAAAATAATAAGTAATTATTATTATTATTTCTTTTGCTAAAAATTGAAATATATTTTTTTAATAACAATTAAAAAAAAAAAAAAACATATATTTGAATGACAAATGTAATACTGTTTAAATGCGAACCAAACACACATGAGTAATGGTATTCACTAGCTAATGTCGTCTACATTTCATGTCTCATTTATTTGAGGTGACTCGATCGATTACATAGCACATATATATTGATAAGGCATTGATATTAGCCAACTTCAACGTAACATTAAGCCCACAAGTTTTGATTTTCAAGTATCAAACAATTGTACGATCAATACTAGTATAGTACTCAGCCATTTCAAGTATTAACAATGACGATAGTTAGAATATTGATTGAGTCAAATCAGTACCGTACTGATTTATGATCAAGTTAATTAGCACACCAACTTAAAACAATTAACATTTAATAACATGACATATATTATATGATCAAATTAGCACACTAACTTGAATTTATTAACATTTCATTATAAGAAAAATAACATATATTGTGATATATAGAAACATGTATTTCGTGGGCTATATATTATGCTGAAATTAATATATATGAGCTAAATGAAATTATATAATATGTAATCCTATATACTATCTTTGTTCGGCTTTAAGGGTCTCATTTACGTTTTGTGTATTGATCTATGAATATTAATTATTATATGAAAATATAGTACAAATAAAAAAAAAATGACAAAAATATTTCTATTAGTGTCTTATAATACTATTATAACACTATAAGAAAAAATTATTTTTGTAACAAAATTTTTTTGTTTATAAATCTACTTTTTCCGTTACTAATGACATTAGAGACGGAATTAGGAATGAAATTACGTTAGCTACGTGAACTTTATGGACGGAATTCCGTTACAAATATATTATTTTTTTGTAGTGTAATGACATTTGTGCAAAAAATTATACAAATATAAGGATATTTTTAATGTTAAGTATAATGACACAAAAGGTAAATGAGACCTTTAAAATCGAACGAAGAGAGTATATTGTATTCACATTTACAGTTATATATTGTGTTGTACTATGTAATATGCTCATTGTGCAATTGTGTTGAAATTAAAATATACTATGCTGAAATAAAAATATATTGTACATGCAATTATGTAATGTCTTATAAAAAATATGCTTAGATGTCACATTAATATATGCTACTTTTATTTATTTATTTTTATAAAATATGTTGATTAAATCAAATTAATACGATTAACAATTATATAAAATACCAGTATAGTACCAAGCTGTTACGTTCAGTCATTGTATATAAATTCATTGAATTATATTGCAAATATGTAAAATATATATATATATATAACGAAAAACAAATTGCTAAGTTTGTGGTTTTATATTTACATTTTTTTATATTAAATAGTTATTTAATGAAATACATAAATATGGACTGATATAATATTTTGATAGAAAACTTCATTTTTAATTAGTATAAAATAAAAAAAAATAATCTAATGTTTTTTTTTTGTGAAAAAAAATATCATGAATAATAAAATATGACAAAAAAATCACAAGCACACACAAATTTTATGTTTATTAAATATTTTAAAAGAGTTAATATATGGTTTAAATTAATTATTATTCCATTTGTTCTAATACAATATCTTTGTTTATTTTAAAATAATAGTTTTATTTTCATAAATACTCGTATCACTATAAAATTATCTTTACTTTTTTTATCATTATTACACAAATGTTACTACTTTTTATACTAATACACTTGTAAGGGCAAAATAATCTTTTATTTATACTTTTTATCAACTATTAATATAATATTAATATTTCTTGAATATTGTATCCAATCAAAATAAAACTATAATTTTGAAACAAAAAGAGCATATAATACTCTAATTTAAATTAATTATAATTATAAGAAAAATTGTTAGGTTTGAATACATTCATATAGAAAGTGGTCCTCGTTTGTGACTGTATAGACAGACTGGCAGTAGAGTTTCAGACAGTATGTGTGCTTGTTTATTTTTAATATTTTATACCTGGTTTTATTATTTTAATTTTTTTTTAAATATCAAATATCAAATTATTTATTATTTATTATATTATATTAAAATTTAATTTTACATTCAAATTATTATATTAAACAGTTATGTTAACTCAAAATTTTATTATTTAAAATCAAAATTTAAAATCAAAATCTTCCGAATAAATACAATTTTCTTTTTTTTTTCTGACACTTCTAAACATACAATTTATATCCTAATAAAACATAATTCTTCGTCTTCTATAATTATATTATATTTTTGACCGTTCATTAAATTTATGCATAATTTATTTATAATAATAAATTTTATCACTCACAAAATTTATTATTTTTATTTTAATAAATAATAATTAAATTATCATTACTTTTTCAACCTACCATATCATATATATATATATATATTTTTTATCGATTTTTAATAATTCTTTTTAATATCTCTATTTTACTTTTTTCATGCTTTATTTTTATACTAAAATATTATTATTACTTTTAATTTTTATGCCCAAATCAATCCAATATAATTAGACCGAAAGAGTAATATTTTTTAATTGTTAAAGAAAATGTATGTATTAGAATATTAAATTACCCTTGAAATATAAGGATCATATTTAAAAATAAATACAAATTGAAATAAATGTTTTTATATTATTACGTTCTTGGTAAATCACATAAATATGTATCTTCTTTATATACATTTTTTTTTGTTATTCGATCACTAATCCTAATCCGTCGCAATATTATTTTATTGTCATAACAGATTTGGTTATAAAAAACTCAATTTAAATTAATGATAATTATGATTAGGATTTGATAAGAAATAATATCATCTCGATTTTAATAGCAATAATATAATCTCCATTTTAGTGAATTTTATAATGATAGTAAAACAATTATACTGGAGCTGTTAGAACTATATTATTAGGCCATCTTCAATCCATCAACTCTATATTTATCCAATTTTAACTCTAAATATGTCGTTGTTACAATAATTTTATTCTAACCATAACTCCATTTTTCCCAATTATTATTCAAATATTCAATTTTTTCTATTATTTTAAACAATTTTTTATTTTTATAATTTAAAATATTATTTTTTAAAACTTTAGAAAAATAAAAAATATATTTAAAAGTTAAAATTAAAAATCTAATTTTTTTTTTAAAAAAATAGGAAGCAATGTCATTTTTTGGCGTTGCTACAATGCAACACCAAAATTGAAACTGTACCGTAGTTAACGCAAAATAATAGCGCAAGATTTGGCATCTATTAAAAACAACTTACGCGAAATCAACCAACCCAGCGCTGGATTAAAGATGTCCTATCAATGACTACAGGTAATTAACATGATAGCTTATTTTACCTCAATTGTTGCCTAATAATATAGTTCAACGGCTTCGATATAATTATCTTAAAATAATTACACACAATATATGTCGTATTATTGACAACAAATACTAATAATTCATATAATATACATTAAAATTGATATTATATAATATAAAGTATATATTAATATAATATAGAGTAAACTATTTTTTTTAGTTCTGTAACTACATCTCATTATCATTTTAATCTCGTAAATTGAGTCTGTCGCAAACTAATTCCATAAGTGGAAAATTTTCGTTGTTTTAGTCCTCCGACGCTGGAGACGCCCGCATGGCTCGCCGGAATCCACGTGTCCGCCAGGTCAGCGACACTTAGCGAATACGTAGATTTTTATTTTTTTTTTTTATTTTTTTTAATTGGACTAAGTAAAAAAAATTAAAAAAGGCAAATAAAATTAAAAATAAATTTTAAAAAATTTTAAAAAATGAAAAATAAAAAAATAAAATCTACGTGTCTGCCAGGTGTTGTTGACCTTGCGGACACGTGGCCTCCGACAAGCCACGCGGGCGTCTCCGACGCCGGAAAACTAAAACAACGAAAAGTTTTCACTTATGGGACTAGTTTGCAACAGACTCTACTTAGGGGACTAAAATGATAAGGGGTCTAGTTACGGGACTAAAAAAACAGTTTGCCCTACAATATAAATACATGATGTAAATTGTTTATTCACATAGCATATAGTGTTTAATTCGAACTATATAATTAAAAGGCTAAATTGCACAAAATCTACCTGTGGTTTCATGAAATTGCGCCAAATCCCCTATACTTTTAAAACTGCGTCAAACTCTCTCCTGGTTTCATAAACTCTGCGTTTAACCCCCTCGGCGGTCCTTATTTAACAGTATTTGACCTAAATGCGTCATAATTGCAAATAAATTTTAAAATCTCAATTTTTAAACCCCAAAAATTATAAATATATTCATTTTTTTTGTATTTAATTTCAAAAAAATAATAAATATACTAAAAAATAGTTATTTTTATCCGATTTTAAGAGTTTATTTTTACTATTTTTTTAGGCTAAATATAAGAAAAATATATATTTTGTAATTTTAGAGGTTTAGAAATTAAGATTATAAAATTTATTCATAGTTTGGGCGCATTTAGGTCAAATACTGTTAAATAAGGACCACCGAAGGATTAAACGCAGAATTTATGAAACCATAAGGGAGTTTGACGCAATTTTAAAAGTACGGGGGAGTTGACGCAATTTTGTGAAACCACAGATAATTTTGTGCAATTTAGCCCAATTAAAAATAAAAGCTGATATACTAATTAGGATTACTCGTAAGGTCATGATATCAATTATTATTATTTTTGAAAAATTAATTAATTATTCTTTATTTTTATATTATAGTATTATAAATTAATTTTATATTAAAAATATTATATCAATGCTTATTATATCGAAATTAAATAATTATTATAATTAAAAACTTTTACTATTTAAAATTCATACCTGAATTGGACATTTATTATATATAGGTCCGAGGGGTTTCAATTAAAAAAAAATAACCAATATTTTTATCATTTTCAATAAATTAATTTTAAACTAAATAATTAAGCAAACATCGATCTTAAAAATATAGTGGGTTTTTTTTCCATATTTTTGGATAAAGATCTTTTTTTTTATATTAGGTACGTGTAATTATATTGATAATATAAAAAATAATATTTTAAATAATTTTTTTTTGAGTGAGTAATGTATATATATATTATGTTACTATTTATATATTGTATTTTTTATAATATTTGTAGAAAATTATGATATTTAAAATTGTTGGGTAATAATACCCGTATATAATTTTCTAGTAGAAAATTGTTTATATGTAAATACTATATTTACAATAGTATATATCGACACCCTTATTTATGTTTATATATTTACAAAGCCAATAGCATGCTAAAATTTCTAATTCAACATTATTGAATTTAATTAGAATTTTGAATTGAATAAATTATTTATGTAATTAAAAATATTAATTAAGATTAAAAGTTACTACTAAATTCAGCATATGCTAAATTAATATATAAATCATCATAGCGTGGGGTTGGACATGTGACCGCGAGGTCATGGGTTCAAACCCCGAACGTCTCAGGTCACATATGGTTCGTCTAGTGTGACTGGCTTATCGAGCTTAATTTGTAGGATATTAAGTTCAGCCGGGAGTTTACCCGTACGCACTCTTAGACAGCGGCTACGGATTCCCAGGTCATTAAAATATATATATATATATAAATCATATATGATTTAATCTCATACACTTATACTATCAATTTTGTATTTTGATTAAATATATTGATATTATTTATAATATAATTTTTTAATATTCAATTATATAATTCTCTGTAAGATATATTATTATTTTAATAAAATATTACATTCGAATAGCATTGAAACAAAAATAAAATCAAAATAAGAAAAAATTATCAATCAACCACACCCATTATATATAATATATATATTTTTTAATTTAAAAAACATAAAAAAAACTCATAAAACGACACTCATTGGTGAATTTACACACTGTTCTTTAAACATAATTTTTTTTATTACTCCCTCCGTCTCGAAACTAAGTATCAATTTGTTTTTTGCACGTAATTTTAGAAATATTAGTACTCTATTGATATATATTAGGAATAAAGTAGAAATAACTAAAATAATCTTATTAGTATGTGTGATATAAAGATAATGACATTTGTGAAATATATTGTAAGTTGTAAAGATATTTGTAACGTTAGATAAATAGTACAGTTACTAAAAGAGAAATGAATATTTTGTTATGAAACGGACTAAAATGAAAAAATAGATATTTTATTATGGGACGGAAGAAGTATTATTATTATAGAAACTTCTAAAAATATAATAATAAAAATTACAAAATATTTTATAAAAAAAGTAAAAAAGAAAAACTTTATATACTTATTATAAAAAAAACTCAAAATCAAATATTCAAACATAAAATAATATATTTTATATTTCCATACAATTTTTTATGTCACATATCAAAAATCATTTCATGCCGAGTAAATGAACTTTACTATTTTTTTTTTTAATTCGTCTTTTTTTAAAAAAATTATAAAATTTATTAAGAAGATTCCAAAAATTCAGTTAAGGGTGTGTTTGTTTGGGGATTGGATTGAATTTACACTATTCATCCCATTTTTTTTCTCCAAAAATATCAAATTAAACACCTATTTTTCATTTTTTATATTATACTAAAAATTAATTTTACATTCAAAACATCTATTTATATCACATCATACTATTATTCAAATTCAAATTTTTTACTATTCAAAATCCCAACTCAAAATCCAACGGCCCAAACAAACACACCCTAAAAAGAACTCACGTAGGTTTGCAGTGTCGCGTTATTTGTGCGAATGCGATTTTTCTAATTCGGAACACGCTTTTCAAAAACCGTTGGCTCAGCTACTATAAATACAGGCGTCATAAGAAACGGAGGCACCTGTTCGCCAATTCGCCGTCTCATTGTTCGCTCAGATATTCTCCAGAAGCTCAATCGTAATACAAACATGCTTGCCTTCAAGTATGAAGAATTGAAATACTCGCGTTGAAGTTCAATTACTGAGCAGCAATGTCTTATCGTATCTATGCATCTGATTTTGTTTTTCTATTTGAATTTTGAGCTGCAGAGCTGAAGAGCAGAGCCAGCTACAGCTTGTCGAAAGAGAAGAAATCGAAGACGAGGAGGATTTGTTTGAAGCAATCGATAAGTGTATAGACTCGTAAACAGTTATACGCATTATCCTTGTTTTTGTCATTTTGATTGATTTTCATTTCAAACTCAGTTTTCAGTATGATTCTGGCGACGCTTCGTCACATTTTCTGTTGATCTTATACTCATCTCGTTGAAGCTTTTTTCTGTCTAGGAATTAAATACATATATTTACTAATTATTTAGCATACTTTCTCTGTTTTGCTTGTAGCATATTTCCTCTGTTTTGCTAGCTTTTTGTTCATCTTCTTATTGTTTTTATGGTGAATTCTCTTAATATAAAGGAAATCTGTTTGGGTAGATGTAATATCACACTTTGAATGGAGCAAAGTTTCTTCAGTGTTTGCAGTTCTTATTGACTGTTTGAGTAGATAAATATTGATTGTAATTTCCAGGATCAGTTTATTTCAGTATGATCAATTATGACCTTAAATATGTTCATGCAGTAATATATTTGCTGTCTATAATAAATCTGATTTAATGTTTAGCAAATGCTTGGTTGTAATTTAATGTAGAGTGTAAGTGCATAACTCTCGTTCCTGTCATATTGTTTGACTGAATGCTAATTTTCACGTTAACTCATGTATGGTAAGTTGAGAAAATTATTAAATGCTTTCATAGAACTGGAAACTGATGAAGAACTTGCGTTGAGGCAAGATCCCTGGCTAACTGTAGTGTTCTTAAAATACACTATAGCTTTAGTTGTTGCTGAAAGCTTTGGCCTATGATTTCTTAAGTGACTGCACATGGAATCAATGCTGGAGATGTGAAGAAGTTGCAGGATGCTGGAATTTATACATGCAATGGCTTAATGATGCACACTAAGAAGGTGAATATTGTAATCACTCTATGATATGTTTCCAGAGTTGCGCAGTAGTATAATCCGTGATTTCTCCAAACCTTCCAGAGTTTAACAGGAATCAAAGGACTTTCTGAAGCAAAAGTTGAAAAGATCTGTGAAGCAGTAGAAAAGATAGTGGTTAGTGTTTCCTTTCATGGAACTGACAAATGTATATATATATATATATATATATATAGTCTTCAATGTATATCTTACCATTTTTTCTCCCACTTATTTACAGAACTTTGGTTATATCACTGGAAGTGAAGTTCTAATGAAAGTGAGTTTTTCATTTCCTCTGGCTGCATAGTGGAGCCAAAGAGCACTTGCAACAGATAACTCTCCTATTTATACGTTTTGTTGGCTGTACAGAGAAAATCGATAGTTCGTATCACAACCGGAAGCCAAGCTTTAGATGAACTTCTTGGGGGTAACAGATAAATTTTCTTATATGCTTTCATTTGATTGAATTTCAGTAAACAGTATTCATGACTCACTTGTGTCTTACATCTATGAAGGTGGGATCGAGACTTTGGCAATTACAGAAGCTTTTGGGGAATTTAGGTAAGAAGATGTATGCTTCTTGTTTTTGATAATTAAAAGAAAAAGTATGATTTATTCGAGTACTTGTGATTAACATGCAACTCAGATCTGGAAAAACACAGCTGGCGCATACTCTTTGTGTTTCGACACAGGTATTTATTTTCTCAATCTTTTCGAAGGAAATAAAAATCTCCATGGCACATCCAATGATAGATTACTTTTAGCTGTTTTGATCCCCGATACATGTTCCTTTCACAATGATGGAATCCTTCTCTTTTTTCCAATATTGAAGCTTCCGATTAATCTAAGGGGAGGCAATGGAAAGGTTGCTTACATCGACACTGAGGGGACATTGTATCCTTTTCTTGTATTGTATCCGGTCCCTGTTTTAGTTTAAATTGCCATATTCAATATATACTTTTCTTGACATGTATAATCTGAAGCCGACCAGATCGAATAATACCAATTGCTGAAAGATTCGGAATGGATCCGGGAGCGGTGCTTGATAATGTAAAGATGGTTCTTCTATTCACTAATGCTTTTTTCTTTTCCGATCAATCTCCATCTAATGGTTCATTTTTTCGTTTTCCCAAGATCATATATGCCCGCGCTTACACATACGAGCATCAGTACAACTTGCTTTTGGGTTTAGCAGCAAAAATGGCTGAAGAACCTTTCCGACTTTTGGTCAGGCATCAAATCTAGCTTTGCATAACTAATCTCAAATGGTGAACTAATTTGTCGAGCCTGTTATTCCAGATTGTCGATTCAGTGATCGCCCTCTTTCGAGTGGACTTCACTGGTAGAGGAGAGCTTGCGGATCGTCAGGTCTAAACGATATCTAATTATTTACAGAAGCTCTGTTCATCCTTTGTATTATTAACACATTCATGTCACACATTTTCAGCAAAAGCTGGCTCAGATGCTCTCCAGATTGATTAAGATTGCTGAGGAATTCAATGTTGCTGTTTACATGACCAACCAAGGTAGTACTCTTACATTATTACATAACTCTTAATTATTTGTTGCTATATATATATTCATATGTTTGTCGTCTCATTTTCGCAGTAATCGCTGATCCGGGAGGAGGAGTTTTTATATCGGATCCGAAGAAGCCGGCAGGTGGTCATGTTCTGGCTCATGCAGCAACCATAAGGCTAATGTTCAGGAAAGGCAAAGGCGAACAGCGTGTCTGCAAGGTGTTCGATGCTCCGAATCTTCCGGAAGCAGAAGCAATATCCTTTTTGCAATTCTTCCCTAAATCCACATTTTTTGTTACTAATGAGATTATGGATGAAATTACCTTAGCTACCTATATTATTTTATTAGTCACAAGACACTTGATGCTTTTCTTAACAGGAACACGTTTTCCAGATAACTCCAGGTGGAATTGCAGATGCTAAGGATTGAGCAGTTCTTCTATATACATCCCACAGGTAGGTGCCTTAATTAATACGTTCTGGTTAGCTTCATTTTGTTAAATGCATATAACTTTCAGCAGGTGTTCTACATATGGTTTTACTCTTTTCTGTTTTTTTGTTTTTTGCTGCAACATATTTTCTTTGAAATTTCTAATTACTTGGAATCATGGAGCTAACATTTTCCCCACATTGATATATATATATATATATATATATATAGGTGTGGTTTGTGCTTTAGTTTGATGTGTTTTTCTAAGATAAAATAATATATTTTTTTAAGAGTTAGTTTGAAAATTATATAATAAAATTTAAAAATAAAAAATAAGAATGTGTTCTCTTTATTTTCAAACGGTTTTCTAAATAAAATTACTAATGGCGCTGGGCCCGTGGATTCGGCTTCCATTCTTTCTCAGTCTAGACCGGCCTGTTTGCCTTGATGGGCTGAGCCCGGTAACTCTTCTCCTAAAAACAATTTTGAGATAACACTACTTTTGTGAATTGACATATGCAAATTTATAACAAGACGACTCTAATGCAAAAGTAGTTTAAATTTAGAGTTTGTCCCATATTATTATTATTATTATTATTATTATTATTATGCATACAATAATGATATGATTCAAATTTATTTATAAATTCGTATAACTCACGTTTAGTTGTTTATATAATAATTAGGGTTTAAATAAATTTATAACTAAATATGTATATCTAGGCCTAATATATATATATATATATATTATATAACTAGGTCCTAGGATGACCTGAATATCCCAAACTCAACCTAATTTAGACTTGATTGTACAATTACAATTAATAATTTTTACTTAATATATTAGATTATATTAATATAGAAAAATATTAAGAAATTGTATAGTATTATATTGTTATTTAAAAATTTGTAATTAAAAATAACACAAATTGAAACTCCTCCTACCAATTCCTATTTAAATTTATTCCCATTTGAATTAGTACATTCTTCTCTAGTAGCTAAATTTATTATTTTGTAAAGAATATAATTTTATATTAAAAAATTAAATAAAAATATTTTTATTTATTTATAATTAATATAAAACTAATTTTGTAAAAATAAAGAGTTTTAAATATAGATAAAAATATTTATTTATTGAAAAGAGTGATAGAAATAATTTTTTTTTTTTTTTGAATAGGATCAACCTATAATATGTTATAAATTTAATTAAATTAATAAAAGAAAAAGACATACATAAGGAGTTTTAAGTAGGTTTCACACATAAAGTATTAAAAATTTAATTATATTAATTTATATTTATTAATTATATTTAATATTGATAAATTTACTAAAAAATAAAAATATAACTATTAGACATTATTACATATAAGGGGCCTTCATGACTGGCCTTGGATCGGAACTGGTTTTGGTAATGTATTGTTGTCTACACATTTATGGTTTAGCAAAATATTAGACTTTATTATATTTACATCAGTATTTTTTTGTTAATTTTTCAACCATCATTGTCATTAATAATATTCAATACTTAGCGAAAAATTCGAAACTGTTAAAATATATTTAGAAGCAGTATATTATATAAAAAATTTGTATATTATGTACGCATTCTTATGATTAAAATAGAGAATTTCAATTTTATATTTTAATAGAAACTATCATAATATTATAACAACCATTATTGTCATTAATACGAAAGGTAAAAAATATTATTAATTAACTCTATTCAAGAAAAATAAAAATGTATACAAATTTCAGGCAATATATTCATTAGGATGAGCCAGGAGATAAGCCTCAATAGCCTGAAGGATCGCCACAACCTTCGTATCACTTTCGGCGATACCTTCTTCAAACCACTTACGCATATCTTCCGATGTAATTTCTACAATCATGTCGTACGTGGTGGTGATTGTCACGACCGATCCTCCACCATCCGGCCGGGCTTCTATCTTTATCTCCTGGCAAATAGAGTCGAGAAAATCTTCGAAGCCATCCCCTTCTATTGCAGTCGATTTGAAAACCAAGTTCTTTATGTCGAGCTCGTCCACCCTCACTGTCATTGCCTTGAATAAATGACCTACATTGAATCAAAATTAATTAGAACTTCGAACGCAAAAATTCTTATTTAAAAATTAAGAATTGGAAAACAAGAAGGAATTTGATGTGTTGTTTTCATTTCGATTTATAAATTTTAGATATGCATGCCTTGTTCTACTATTAATTTTATTACCTTCGTCGAAAGAGAGCAAGTATACGGACCCTGGTCTCCCATCTCCATAGATAAACGTACTATCTTGGATTGCATGCGGCATTACCTTTTTCATTATATTTATCCCGTCAAGGATAAATGCTTTGAAAAATCTTGTTGCTTGAATCGAAGAATTAAATACATTTTTGTAAGTATTGGAGCTCATGATCACGTAAGAGAGAAGATGAAAAATAATTTTTGATTGTTAAGCGATGAGTCGTACTCTATGATAGTCTTATTTATAATGTAAAATTCATTTACTTTGAAATATTATTTAGTATATATATCTTGTTAATATATAATATAGGATTGCATATTTTGGCAATATTGCATCGGCACGCATATATTCGACATATTACTAATATATATAGATTATTACAATAAAATCAACAATATATGTTGTATGTATCCTCATTGTCATGGCCTTGAATAGACCCTACATGAATATTAAATAGGTTAAATTGTTTTCTTAGTCCCGTATCCGACTCATTTATCATTTTAGGACTTTAAGTGGACCATGTCTGAAAATAGTCCCGTAAGTAAAATATTTTCGTTAAAATGGTCCTCTGGTGCTGAACTCGCCACGCTGGCTCGCTGTTGTTGACGTGGCGCCGACGTGGCTAACATGTCATCATCACATAGATGCCACGCTAACGACACATGGATTTTTTTTTTTAATTTTTTAATTTTACAAAATGTCTTGGTAAACTATTTTTTTAGTGCCGACCTCCTTTATCATTTTTAGGACATTTAAATGGATTATGTCTCAAAATAATCTTACAAGTAAAATTTTTTCGCTAAAATGGTCCTCCGACGTTACATTTACGTGGCGATGACATATCATCCGCGTTAGCGCCACGTCAGCAACGACTGCCAGTGTGGCAAGTCCGACACCGAATGACCATTTTAGCGAAAATTTTTTACTTTTGGGACTATTTTCAGACATGATTCACTTAAAATTCTAAAATGATAAAGGATATCAGATACGGGACTCTAAAAAACAGTTTACCTTATTAAATAAAAAATATCTTATCACCAAGTTTGACATATGCTACCAACTACACAGTTTGGGTCATTGTCGGTCTTGCATAAAAATAACAAGTCTGTGCAATGTATTCTCATAGACAACTTTACTCTCATAGCCCTACATTTTACAGAGTGACATCTAGTTGCCTGTCCTTGTTGGAACGATCTTTAGATAATTTGTTCGTTATTATTAACATTTTTTGAATAATTTAGTTTTAGTTTCACTATTTAACAATATGTAAATATGAGTTCAAATTTTTGGACAAGGTTTAGTTGACATGTATAATGAACAAGATTTTGGTAACACGTGATTATTATAATAATATCGAAAATATATAGTCTACGATTTTGTTAATAATTACGTGACATTTTAATTTCTTTTTTTTTTATATTTCTATCTTTTTTTTCTTTTTCTTTATATATCGTTGAATGGAAAAAATACTGCTATCTTAGTAGTGAGAAACACATTGTTTTTAAATTCCGGTATTCATGAAGAATGAATTGTTCCAACTCAATATCATCGAGTATTTTCAATGCTTGCATGGAAATGAGTCATCTTCAAAGTATATTTTTCTTGCAATATTTTTGTCTCGAGGTTTCTTCATTCATTTTATTGAATCAATGATACTATTTTGATGTGTTAAGTTTGTTTAAATTGTGAGTGAGTATATAAAGTTAATTTTTTCGGATGTCTCGAAAGGGACAGAGTATATAACATGTATTTATTATTATTATTATTATTATTATTATTATTATTATTTATTTTAAGAAAAATAAATATTTGTGTTTGAATATTTTTTAATTATCATTAGTTTTTCTCATATAATATCGTATTCCAAACTTTTTTTTTTTTTTTTTCAAAATCACACTTTCAGTAAATATCTTTTATCTATTTTTTTTTTTTCTTTTCTAAAAATTAAACACAATTAAAACAATTACTAATATAAAGGAACGATGTTGTAAAATGACTAATAGTATTATTGTATTTCAGAATCTAGAATTAAATATTTATGTAATTAAATGATGTGAATAATATGAAAAAATTGTTTATATTTCATTACATCAATAATATTATTACAGTTATTATTAAATTTCTTATATCTCTATATAAAATACACATAATATATATTGATATATTTTATATGTTGTGAATATATTTGTAGGATATATATAATACGATTATATATTATTTAAAAGGTAGTGAATTTTGAAAATATTATTATTAGAATATATAAAATATGTATATTTTTTTATGTAATATATTCATAATTAAAATTAAAGTGCATATGATATACATAATTTAATATTTCTGAAAGTTTAGACCCTCTATATATATCCCTAATTTCGACACCATGTAAATAGTTCTCATAAATATATATATTCATTCCCCTTTTTATTTTCAAATTTTATGCTCTTTTCTTTCTGATTTTTTTTTTTTTTTTTAACTATACAATCCACCCTATACTCTTAATTTTTATTACAAAATATTCTCAATTATTTCATCCCATAATATCAAAATAAAAAATAAGAACAAAACTCCGAGTGCATTCAGATTACCTTGCAAACCCACTGTATATAAAGTTTTTAACTTTATTACCATCATTGAAAGAGAGCAAATATTTATTTGTCTTTTAATTATTTCCAAAAATACTTACCAAAAAATTTCAAAATATCATATTTTTATTGCAACCATTATTGTCATTAATGATATTGTTTGTAGCGCCATATTGGATACTAATGCAAAAAATTAATTACCCCAAAACTCCCTTGCTACGGTAAAAAAAAATATTATTCATTGACTCTATTCAACAAAAAAAAAAAATATTTATAAATTTTAGGCAATATATTCATTAGGGTGAGCCTGGAGATAAGCCTCAATAGCCCGAAGAATCGCCACAACCTTCCTATCACTTTCGGCGATACTTTCTTCGAACCACTTAAGAGCATATCTTCTGATGTAATTCTACAATCATATCGTATGTGGTGGTGATTGTCAGGACCGATCCTCCACCATCCGGCCGGGCTTCTATTTTTATCTCCTGGCAAATGGAGTCGAGAAAATCTTCAAAGCCATTTGAATACCAAGTTCTTTATGTCGAGCTCGTCCACCCTCACTGTCATTGCCTTGAATAGATGCTCTACATTGAATCAAGAAGGAGTTTGATGTGTTATATTTATTTCTATTTATGAATTTTAGATATGCACGTCTCCTACTACTATTAACTTATTACCTTCGTCGAAAGAGAGCAAATACACGGACCCTGGTCTCCCATCTCCATAGATAAATGTACTATCTTGGATTGCATGCGGCATTACCTTTTTTATTATATTTATCCCGTCGAGGATAAATGCTTTGAAAAATCTTGTTGCTGGAATCGAAGAATTAATTATATTTGTATAAGTCTTAGAGCTCGTGATTATGTAACATAAAAGATGAAAAATTATTTTCTTATTGTTAAACGATGAATCATACTCGCACGAAAGTCATATTTATAATGTAAAATATTTCTTCTTTATTACATCGAAATATTATTTAATGTATCTTGTAATATATAATATACGATTTCATATTTTAGCATTATTGCATCGGCACACATATATTCAACATATTAATAATATATTGCGAGTATTACAATAAAATCAACTAAACTATATTATTGTGTACGATGTTGTTAATAATGGCATGACATTTTAATTTATTTATCTTTTCTATTTCTATCTTTTGTTTTTCTTAATATATCGATGCATGGAAAATATACTATATCTTAGTATTGAGAAACACATTTGTTTTGAATCCAACTACTCATGAAGAATGAATTGTTCCAACTCAATATTATCGAGAATTGTCAATGCATGCATGGAAATAGGTCATCCTCAAAGTATATTTCCCTTGCAATATTTTTGTATTGAGCTTTCTTCATTCCTTTTATTAAATTAATGATGCTCTTTTTGATATGTTGAATTTTTTTAAATTTTGAGTGAGTATATACATAAAGTTAATTAAATATATATATATATATAATGAGTATATTTTTTTTTTTTTTTAAGATTCTAATAGTTTAGCGGAATTTTTTTAGGGTAAATTGTTTTTTTAGTCTCGTAACTGGACCCCTTTATTATTTTAGTCCCGTAAGTGGATTCTGTTGCAAACTAGTCCCATAAGTGAAAAATTTTCGCTGTTTTAGTCCTCCGGCGCCGGAGATGCCCACGTGGCTCGCCAGGTCAGCGACACCTGGCGGACACGTGGATTTTTATTTTTTTTTTTCATTTTTAATTTTTTTTTATAACTTATTTTTAATTTTATTTGTATTTTATTTTATTTTTTTTATTTGTTCCAATTTAAAAAAATAAAATAAAAATAATAAATCCACGTGTCCGCCATGTGTCGCTGACCTGACGGGACACCTGGCGGACACGTCACCTCCGGCGAGCCACGCGGGCGTCTCCAGCGTCGGAGGACTAAAACAGCAAAAAATTTTCACTTATGGGACTAGTTTGCGACAGGCTCCACTTACAGGACTAAAATGATAAATTGGTCCAATTACGGAAAAAAAAACAGTTTACCCTCTTTCTTTTTCTTTTTTTTTTTTTTTTTTTTTTTATGTGATGACATAGGTGGGTTTTTTTGTTTTTATTTTTTCATATAGTTTAAATGAGTCTTTTTATGTGATGGAGTACTATATAGATATATATATATATTTTTTCCATTCAAGATATAATAGTCATTTAACATAATTTAATTGATTTTGCATATAGTAACATATAATATTATTTTTTATACTATTCAATAATATTTTCTTTGCAAATTATATTATTGACCTATTTCTAAGTATCATTGTATTATAAAAACTAAATAACTAATAACTAAAATCACGTTCAATGTAGAATAAAAAAAAAATCAACTTATATTAGGAGTGACTATTACATTTCCTTAAGATAATATTGTTTGTGTCATCATACATAGACCTAAAATTTTGTTTCATTTTTCATTAGATACATTTTATTAGTATATACATTAAATTACAAGAAAATAAGAAGATAATTTGTATCATTTTAAATAGTTATAAAGAGTAATAAAATTAATTATGAACAAAATATGATATTTGCTAATTAGACAAACATGTATTAAATATATTAAAAATAAAAAAAAAATACACAAATGAATACGTCTTCAATAACAAATATATATATATTTATATTATGTGAATCTTATTAGTTTATTTCAAACTATTTATGTTTATATGATGCATTTATAAAATAAGATTTATGTAATATATCGTAACTTTACCATTTTAAAAGTACTTTTATAATTATATATTACATGAATTCTATTATTTATAATTAATAATTTTATAAGATCTAAGTACATATATATATATGAATATACTTTTTTCTTAATATATATACAATATATACTGATAATAAATAAAAAGAACATAATAAAATCTTAAGGTCCATTTAGATTGATTTTGAATATAATTAAAAGATAAATAAATATTTGTGTCTATTTTTTAAAAAAAAATTATCATTAGTTTTTGTCAAATATAATACCATATTCCAAGCTTTTTCTTTTCTTAAAAAAAAAAAAAAAAGAAATTTAAAATCACTTTAAGTAAATATCTTTTATCTTTTTTTTAAAAAAAAGTAAAAATAAAACACAATTTAAAAAATTATGGATATAAAGGAATGAAGTTGTAAAATGAGTAATAGTATTATTGTATTTCAAAATCTAGAGTAAAATATTTATCTAATTAAATCATGTGAATAATATGAATAATTTGTTTATATTTCATCACATCAATAATATTATTACAATTGTAACCAAATTTCCCATATCCCTATATAAAATACGCATAATACATATTGAAATATTTTATATGTTGTAAATATATTTGTAGGATATATATACTAGGATTATATATTATAAAAGAAGTAGGGAATTTTTTAATATTATTACTAGAATATATTAAATATTTTTTTGTTTATGTAATATATTTAACATTTTTAAAAGTTTAGATCCTCTATATATATATATATCCACTAACTTGTACACCATGTAAATAGTACCATAAACATATGTTCATTCTCTTTTTTATTTTCAAAATTTATGCTCTTTTCTTTTTTATTTTTTATTTTTTTCACTATACAATCCACCAAATACACTAATTTTTATTACAAAATAACCTTAATCATTATTTAAATGCAGAATACAGACACAAATACAAATCAAACTGATCCAACAATTATCCCCCCACCCATAATATGAAAATAAAAAATAAGAACAAAATTACGAGTGTATTCAGATTACCTTACAAATCCGCTATGTATAAAGTTTTAAACTTTATTACTTTCATTGAAAGAGAGCAAATACGCCGACCATGGTTTCTCATCTTCATAGATAAATGTATTATCTTGAATTTCATGCGACAATTACGAGTGCATAGTATAAAGTTTAACTTTATTACCTTCATCGAAAGAGAGCAAATAAGCGGACATTGGTCTCCCATCTCCATAGATAAATGTACTATCTTGGATTTCATGCGGCATTATCTTTTTTTATTATATTTAATTATCCCGTCAAGGATAAATGCTTTGAACAATTTCGTCGGTGAAATCGAATAATTTATTATATTTTTGTAAATATTAGAGCTTATGATTATATAAGAGAGAAAGATAAAAATAATTTATTTATTTATTTTTTTTTATTTTTTTATTTTTTTTACATGGTGAATTATGGTCAGAGTAATATTTATAATGTAAAATATTTCTTCTTTATTACATCCAACAATGTTATTTCATTTACTTTGAAATATTATTCAATTTATATCTTGTTAATATATAATATGTAATTGCATATTTTAGAAATATTGCATTTGGCATGTTTAATATTCAGCATATTACTAATATATAAAGATTATTATGTACAATAAAATCAACAATGTATGTTCTACGCAATTTTATTATCGTTGTTGTTGTTGTTTCTTTTTATCATTTTTAAATATTTTTATAATGCGTATTAAATTAATAATATTATTGATAATTAATAATTTTATAAATTTATAAATGTAGTGTATATCTTATTCTTGTTATCTGTACAATATATCAAGAATAAATAACAATGTACATAATAAATAAAATTTTTATGTTCCATCTAGATTGATTTTGGAAATAATTAAAAGACAGGACAATATTTGTGTTTGAATAATTTTTTAATTATCATTAGTTTTTCTCAAATATAATATCACATTCTAAACTTTTTTTGGAATCCCTTTTAATAATTATAAATATATATATATCTATATTTGAATAAAATTATAACACACTCAAACTCATAGTAAAAGTACAAAAAAATAATAAGTACAAATACAAAGGAATTTAAAATGAAATGTAAAAAATATTTTGAAGAATGGATTAGTAAAATAAAAATTAATATTCTTGTAATTGATTGTAAAACTAATATAAATTAATATTAAATGACTATCTCGCTACAATGTTAAACTAGTAGGGAATAAATATCATTTATTTATTTATTTTGTACATGATTCAAACAAACAACAAAATTATTGCACTTATTATATTAGATTTTGTAGATCCCTTTATATAATCCACATGATACATATAGATTTGTTTTAGATGTTGTGAATATATTTGAAGGATATATACAATATGAATATATAACATTTAAATAGTAGTAAAATTTTAAAATATTGTTATTATAATATATCAAATATTTTTTTTGTTTATTTAATATATTCATAATAAATCTAGGCCTTTATGTATCCACTACGTTTACATAATGTAAATACTACTAATAAACATATTTCCATTCATGTTGTAAAAAAATATGGGCAAAATACGATAAAAATTTTAATTTGAAAATATTTGAAAGATTAAACATACAAGATATAACGTATTTTGAAATAAATCCTTACTTCTATGGGCAGAGACGCCAAGAATCGACTACACAAAAAGAGTTCCAAATACAATATACAAATAACCAAATAACTAATCAAACAGCCAACCCATACGAAATTGGCCACACAATTGCAAGACCAAATCTTAATTTTAACTTGCACGAATGACAACAATCCCCAATTTGTTGCCCTTCATTGGACTCCCATGGACACTCCCTCCCATTCCTTCCAATTCTATATATATTAGGGTTTAGGCTATAGATTAATTTTGAGCTTAACAAATTGAGCTTAATTTCAAATCTCAAAATAACAAAATTTCTATCTTGGCTTAAAATTATCAAATTCTAAACAAACGAACTCCATAAAGCAGCCTCTTTCACTGCCCCTTGGGGCACTCACGGATTGCATAAGCTGATCAAGTCCAGACCATGTTTGAACTTAGATGCCACAATTAATTTATTCTGCATATCCACTGGATTATCAATACCGGAGACCTTTTTAGGGTGTGTTTGTTTGAAGGATTTGTGTGAATTTCTACTATTTACATAAAAATTTTCCCCCAAAAATATCAAATTAAACACTTATTTTTTATTTTTTTATATTATACTAAAAATCAATTTTACATTCAAAACATCAAATTAATATATATTTATATCACATCATATAACTATTCAAATTCAATTTTTTTTACTATCCAAATCCCAATCCAAAATCCAAACCCCCAAGCAAACACACCCTTAATATATATATTTTTTGTTGTTGCAAACAAGGTAAAGAAAACATAATTTGCAAGCTTCAGATATGGATTTATTTGTCTTCTCAATTGACTAGGACGCATATAACTTGGACAAGCATGATTTAAATCACGATTTGAAGAAAATTCCATGGAAACTAATGCAGAACCTATAACTGTGTTGTCCTAAAGTAAATAAAGACCATTTACCAATTCTCCCCTAATCACATCAAGTGAGTCTCAAGAAACTCTTAGAACTTCACATGCACATGCATACCTACAACCAATTGAATCAATAGTAGTACTCAATGATATAAGATTTTTCTTCAACTTCGGAACATGTCTAACATTAGCCATTGTCCTCACAATACCATCATCCATCTTAATTCTAATTGTTCCTATTCCAACCACCTTATAGAATGTGTCGCATAGTTGATGGTACGATGAGAATTAATCTCTGTTAGGACACATTATATAAGCAATACGAATCAAGTATCTAATTGTCACCAAGTGACCCATTTGATATTTTAGGAACTTTTGCATTATCCATATTCTCCTCAGCAAAGCTAACAAAATCATTAGTATTTGAGGAGTTAGCAATACTTTTTGTTTTCCTTGAGTTTCATACATTTGTCTTTCTAGTGACATTGTTATTTGTAGTAATGACATTGATTCTTACCACCTCTAGATTTAAATTTATATTTGCCTTTGTCATTCTTTGAACTTGTTCCACCTTGAGCAATCAAACCATTAACTTAATCATCAGTAAAAATTTTGGATACCTTTTGCTTCAACTCCTTAGAATTCAACGATGCTTTCATATCCTCCAAGAAAAGAGTGTCATGACCATATATATATATATATATATACAAGTTCAAACAAATGAGATAAAGAACATAGAAAAAATCAATGCATAATCCTCTTTATCAACTTGACATCGACATTCTTCAAAGGCATAACAATCTTGTCGAAATCATAAAGATGGTTCATAATGAGCGTACCTTCCTTCATACAAATAGTGTAGAGTTGTTGCTTCAAATAAAGTCGCATTGTCAATGACTTTGTCATATATATCGCTTCCAATTTGGTCCAAAAACTTGCTGGAGATGTCTCATTTGCTACAACATGTAAAACATCATCACCTAAACACAACTCAAGGCACTAAGAGCACGCACCAAGAAATCTTTCTTGTCTTTATCGGACATATGCTCTTGCAATGCCTTCTTTCCCTTTAGTACCTTCGAAAAAATTTGTTGAACCAATAAAACATGCATCTTAAGACACCATAATCCAATAAATGACACAGGATTTTGTTGACTCAATTCGGTTATAAACACAACCTATCTAAAGGATACTACTACAAAAGAGTGTTCACAATAAACCTACCACCGGGTTACAAGACTCAATTAACACTCCTTCAACCCCTGACCTTTCATCTTGTTTATCTTGCAAATCCTACATAGATAACTAGTCGTTATTACTCCATAATAACACCAACAGAACTCCATTAGCATAAAGTAAGAAAGTCTACAAGCTGGTCGACATCTCCGATTTCTCTTTTCTCCGGTGACTTCTCCGGTGACCTTAAACATCAGAATATACTTCAAAATGGAGAATGAGTGAAGCTTAATTGAGAGCACTGAAAACATCTATTTTTAATTTTCTATATCATGCTAAAAATAAACTTTACATTCAAAACGTCACATTAACACCTATTTATATCACATTATACAATTACTCAAATTCAAAATATTTACTATTCAAATCACAAACTCAAAATCTAAACTCCCAGACAAACAAACCCCTAGGAGGATTTCTCATTCAACAAACTTTACTTGTAAGTCTAAACTTAGTCAATACCATGATAATAACCATATAATTTCCCAATACTATCATTTCTTTATTCTTGTTGTTCTCTAATAATCTGGATTTTATATCATATAAATATCAAATTCAATAGTAAGATCCTTAATATGTAGAATAAATGTGATATTATTTTTGTTTGCATTATCAATCTATGTGAAGAAATCTTTAATTTATTGATGAAGTAATCTTAACTTCAACTAGAATTTTTTGTACAATAATAATTCAATACTGTTTAATTTTTAAAACCTATAATTTAATCGAAAATGAAACCGTAAAAGGGGGGAAAAAATTGGCGATTTCAAACCATTTTGCTGTTTTATTATTATTATTATTATTATTATTATTATTATTATTATTATTATTATTATTATTATTATTGTTGTTGTTGTTGTTGTTGTTGTTGTTGAAATAGCTTGTATCTGATTACAAATTCGCTGATTTGAAAAATTTTGGTTTAGTTTCACATTATAACGAATCAAAATCGCCGATTAAAACCATTGGACAATAGTAAGTTGGCATGTATAATGCATGGGATTTTATTAACACGTGATTATTATAATACGATCGAAAATATATAGTGTACAATTTTGTTAATAACGGCAAGATATTTTAATTTCTTTTTCTTTAACATTTCTTTCTTTTTCTTCTTTTTTCCCATTTATTTATACTTGAATGGAAATATATATCTTAGCCTTAGGAAAGTCATTGGTTTATGATCAAGCTATTCATGGTGAACGGATTGTTGCAACTCAATATCATCGAATATTCTCAAGACAAGCATGGAAACAAATAATCTTTAAAGTATTTTTTTTAAGTTTCAATGTTTTTGCATAGAACTTTGTTCATTTCTGTTATTAAAATAATGATGCTATTTTGATATATACTATATTTGTTTAAATTGAGTGAGTATTAAGTTAATTATAATGATCAGATAATAACAAGTGTTTTTTTTATTCAAATATGGTTTAACCGATCGAATTTCTTTTATGTGATTGAAGTATATATATAAATATTTTCATAAAATATGTAATAATTTAACATAGTATAACAGATTTTGCATATAGTTTAACATATAGGTTTTATATGATTTAATAGAATTTTTATGTTCATCGATATCTTTTCTTAATTATATGATTGTCTACTTCTATGTATCATTAGATTATAAAAACTAGTCTCACCATCTTAGTTTTTTTTATGTCATATTGTTCAGATATAGGAAGAAATAATAAAATTTTATTATAAACATATAGTAGATAAAAAGTAAAGATGGATATTATGATATAATTAATAAAAAAAAAGTAGTGAGTTAAATAGAAAAAATAGTGACAAATTGATTATTATTTATAAAAATAAAATTAATAAAATTGTAAATGGATACAATTATTTACAATAAATTAACTATTATTAATTTTAAAAGAAAACAAAAGAAATGACATAATTATGACGGACATAAAAAGTACTCCTCCGTCCCACTTAATTTGTCTACTATTTTTATTATGTTCGTCTCACTTAAATTGTCCTTTCTTTTTTTTTTGAAATAAAATTATACATTTTAGTCGCATTTTAAAATTCATAATTTATAATTTTATTTCATTTTAATTAAACCATTTAGTCATCTTAATCTTAATCTAAAATTATTTTTATTAAATCATAATTATTTTTACTAACACATTTCTTAATGAGTCACTAATTACACAATATTTAAAACTCCGTATCTAATCTTAATGGAACAAATTAGTCGGGATGGAGGGAGTATTACATACGATGGTCTTACAACTTAAAATAAAGTTCATATAATATATTAAATAAAAAATACTCTCTCCATCTCGTATACCTTCCAATATTTTTATATTTTTATCTGTCTCGTGTATTTTATAATATTTTCAAAATAGAAAATAATTTACTATATATTATTTCATCACATGACTCAAAATAAAAAACTATGTAAAAAATATTAGGATATTTTAAATTGAGATGTAAAAGATATTTTACAAAAATGGATTAGTAAAATAAAAGAATAATATTATTGTAATTGCTAGTAAAAGAAATATTAGGTATGATATTTTGAAATTTGAGATTTAAATATATTTCTAATTAAATTATGTGAATAATATTACTAATTTCTCTGTATTTTGTCATATGAATAATATAATTACTTGTTATTATATTAAATTGTCAATATTTCTATAAAATATACATAATACATATTGATATATTCTATATTTTGTGATATATTTGTAGGATAAATACAATATGTTTAAGATTGTAAGGAGTAATATAAAAATTTAGAAATATCATTATTATAATATATTAGATTTTTTTATTTGTTGACATAATATATACATAATAAAAACTAAAGTACATATAATACTTAGAACTTAACATTTTTTAAAGTTTTACACCCTCTATATATATTCACTTATTTGTACACCATGTAAATATTAATATTAAGCATGTTCATTCTTATTTTAAAAAACTTTGGCTCTAGTTCTCTTTTTTCTTTTTCTAAAATTTTTTTTCGATCTTTTACTATGCAATCCCTTTATTCCTTGTAAAATACATTATTTTTTTTCACAAAAAAAAATACATCCTATCACTATTTAAACACACACACACACACAAAATAAAATAAAATATAAACACAAACACAAACCAAACTCACCCTTACTAATACATATTTTTTGCCAAAAATAGGATAATTCATGTTTATTTTTCATACAAAACATCACATCTACCAACTATTACATTCAAAAAAATATGAAAATAAAAAATAAGAACAAAAATCACTATTTAAATGGCCTTTCGTGGAATGGAGCAGATGGATCGGAGCAATTCCAAACACGTCGCCATGCTCTACCCTTTAATTTTATTTGGCACAACCTTCTGTAGAAGGCGCATTCCATCTACGTTAGAAGAGTTGGAGTAGTCTACCCGATGAAAGAGTAGATGCGTCTACTTTAAAGTATAGGAACCCATTATGATTTAAAGTTGTATTGATTCTCTTAATGAGATCCATATTTAAAATGTATGATAGTCGTCTTTTATTACATTGAATGATATGTTTTGTTTACTTTAGAATATTTTATGATATTTTTATACTAATAATTTATGAAATAAAATTACATAATTCCGACAATACCAAATCAATGCATACAATATGTAAATATTCTCTATTCATAACATGTACATTATTATAATTAAATCATCAATATATGTTGCACATATTCTTCGATTTTTCATTTTTCGAAATTTTTAAAAATAAAATTTATGTGGTTGCCGCTCACGATATATTATATCATAATAATATTCAACTATTATTATTGTTATTATTATTATTATGTAGTAATATATTGTTATTGTGATAATAGTAAAATTTTAAATTAAAATAATTATTTAATGTGATATAAATATATATTACTGTAAAATTTTAAATTAAAATATAATTGAATGTGTTAAAAATAAATATTTTGAAGAAAATAAACAGTTTGCGATACTTTTGTATGTAAATATTATGATTTAAATTTGATATGTCGATGTAAATATTCATTTATCATTTATTTTAGTATAGTAATGGCAAAAAAATTACATATATTTTAATTTAGATGAAATTAAATTTTTTATACTCGCAATCGTCTTACAGACAAATGAATTTTTTAATATAAGTAAATAGTTAAAGAACAAACAATGTATAATACTTCTTATTTCATATTATTAAATTATTTCAATCTTAAATAAGAAAAATTAAATTAAATCTATTTATTTGTCTACAATGTAATGAGTACTATTTAAAATAATATATATATATATATATGTGGCACTGTGTTTATGCCGGCCTATTCATTGTTTGCGAATTCATTCTGAAATGCACCCGCAGAACTTGAGCGATGTCTTTCGGATTCACTCTAGGTGGAATAGGATCGAACACGGGAATGGGATTATGGGCATGTCCCCCAACCTCTCTTCCCTAGAGAAGGCAGCTCTGTTGGGATGGGATTATGAGTATGTTCCCCAAACCTCTCTTCCCCAGAGAAGGCTGGTTTGGGATGGGATTACGAGTCGGTTCCCCCAACCTCTCTTCCCTAGAGAAGGCTGGTTCGGCTCTGACATCCAATAGAACATTATTTGGGTATGTTAGAAGAGTTTTTCCCCTGTCAACCCTAGTAGTGGCACTTGGAAGAGTGTTGTCTACATATGAAAGCCCTGTAAAATTTGCTTGTAATCTGGATGGTGAAATCCCTGGCGGTGACTGAATGGGTTGCAGAGTAATCCTTGATAAAGTCTGATCTAGCATATTTTGCATAAGGTTTTGTTGCTCACGCAACATGTTTTGCATAACCAGAGTATGCTGGTTGTTCAATTGTTGAATATAAGACACCCAATCGGCAGGTACTTGTGGTGCTTCCCCTGCATTCGGCATAGCAGGTAGTGAAATTGTTTCCCCCACTGGTGTTGAAGCGACTTGGGGCTGTGAGCCTGCCATATGGATCCTTCTAATGATTCGGCCGGACCTCAGTCGTATAAAATTCTCGCTTGACGTAGGATCAGCAATCTTGCCTTTCTCCCACTGTGGTCGCCAAATTGTTGATGCAATTTTTCAACAATAAAAAGTAAAATCCGAAAATAGAAATTATCTTTGAATTTGATAAAATAAATGTTTGAGATTAAGAATAACTAGACACTATAGGATACATAGATAAACTAGGAAAATAAATACTACATACTGAAAAAGTAAATGGTGATCTCCAAAAGCAATTTCTTGAATTTGATTGTCGATTGAAGATGATTTGTCAGAACAGACCCGAATCCTTAAATAACCCCTTAAAGAAACGGTTTGAACCGTCGTCTGGTCGGTTACAGCAACCGCTGTCAACCGCCACCAGGTCCTCCTATGTTGATACGTGTGTTAACCGACTCACCAACCGCTCTCGCCAGTTACATCACTCAACTGACTCGGCCGACCGCCTCTGAAAACCTCACCGCCTTAAATGGGTGGCTGGTCCGACCGGCTACTCAGCCGTCCAAAATAACCCCTGACTCCTTAGGCGGACTGCAGGCCAACCGACCAATCCAGATAGTAACTGGTAGTTAGACCAAACGACTCATTAGTCGCCCAATCAAGCGACCACCATCTGGTCCCTTCAATCGTCTGAACAACCATTCGTCCAGACGATTCGTTGGTCGTCCAATCAAGCGACCAACTAACTGCCTTTTCAAGCGACTGAACTACTGTTTGACCAAGTGACCGGCGAATCGATTAGGCGATTAACAGGTCGCTTAATTAAGCGCCCAACCAATAGACCCTTCATTCGCCCGACCAATTAACAGACTTTTGACCGACCTCCGTATCGATCCTATCTTCGCCCGACTTCATCTTGCCCGACCTATATGTCGTTCGACCTGGATGCATATCATTTCCTTCATCCGTCCTCTCATTGCCCGACTTCATTTCGCCCGACCTATATGCCGTCCGATCTGGATGCCTATTATTTCTTCCGTGTCTGATCTTATCATGTCCGACCTCCGTGCCTGACCTTATCATGTCCGGCCTCAGAGCCCGACCTTATCATGTCAGACCTCCGTGCCTGACCTTATCATGTCTGATCTCCGTGCCCGACTTTATCTTGTCCGACCTCCGTGTCTGCCGAATCATCCTTCTTTGCCCGACCTTATCCTGTCCGACCTCCGTGTCTGCCGATACTTCATCTTCGCCCGACTTTTGAGCCGCTTGGCTTATATTCAGACCCATCCAAAATCCTAATGCCATTATTATTATTATTATTATTATTATTATTATTATTATTATTATTTGTGCTCAACAATATATATTGAAGTTTATATTATTATTATTATTATTATTATTATTATACTATGTTTTTTACATTAACTTGTATTAATGGTATATAATATATTTTTTTATATTATATAAAGATATTTTTTTTACGAAAAAATTTATATTATTTTTATCCGACTTTAAGGGAAATATTTAATTTTTGCAGTGCTAATTTTTTAATATTAATTATTATATTAAAACATAGTATAAATCAAGGGGAAAAGGAAAAAATATTTTTATTAGTGTCATATAATACTAATATTATGATATTTGTACAAAAAAATTACAAAAATACAAGGATATTTCAAATGTTAAATACAATAACGCAAAATATAATATAACCCTTAGAGGCGGGCAGAATGAATATTAATTGTGATTTTATAAAATTTTGCTTTGAAAAAAATTTCCAACACATTTCCTCAAAAAAATAAAATAATATACTACATACATTCATTATTTTTATATTATTTACACAATTCTCTATACGTCGAATAAAAAATTTCTTTTCAAACCGAAATACAAACAAACACGCCCTAAATTATAACAATATATGAATAAATTTTGAGATTATAAATTATTATAATAATTAACATGGTGTAAAAATAATATTTTATTCAATATATTTGATAAAAATAAATGCGTTTGCTTGGGATTTTGATTTTTTATTTTGATTTGAATAGTAAAATTTTGAATTTAAATAATTGCGTAATATGATATAAATAGTAATTGATATGATATTTTGAATATAAAATTATTTTTATTGTAATGTATAAAAGATAAAAATAAATGTGTGATTTGATATCTTTTGAAAAAAAAAAATCACGAATACAAGAAATTAAATTAGTGTGTTTGTTTTGTGAAATAGTTGAAAATTAAAAAAAAATATATATGTGAAGTATAAAAAAATTGCCTAGAGAATATAAAAATAATGAATGTTGAAAAGTATTGAATTTATAAATAATAAATATAATAATATGTTTAATAAATCTTATATACTCTCTACGTTTTACATTTAAATCTGTTTTATAACAAAGTATTCATTTCATTTTTTTAATAATTGTATTATCTACATAACATTACAAATGTCTTTACAACTTACCATATATTACACAAATATCATTACATTTATACTATATAATACAAATAAAATATTTTTAGTCATTTCTACTATATATTTCACTATATATCAATATAATAATAATATACTTTAAATTCCGTGAAAAAAAAAATGATATCTATTAAGAGTCGGAGGGAGTATGTAACATATTTACTAACTCTTACGTACGTAATATATTTTATTACAAAATTCATTAAATCTCATCAAAATAAGAATAAAGAAATTTTAAAGTGGAAAGTTACCAAAAAAATTTATTACATATATTCCCAATAAAACCTCTTTAATTTAATGGAACTTTTCAATGTAATCCAAATCCCACGCCCTTTTAAATGTGGAAGTGTTCTTTTGGCAACCATTTTTCAATTTTATTTTATTTTTCACAAAATATTATATTTAAGTTAATATTCAAATAAAAAAAACTAAAATCAATTATTTTAAAAAACATAAAATTCACTAACCAACATTATTCTAATTAATTTAAATTACAACATTGAATGAAAGAAGGTTTTGATAATTCTTGTAAGATAAAAATCACAATCCAAAAACACACATTTGTAATATTTGTCTAATACGATTCAATTGTCACTTTTATAATTACATTTTCATTCAAAATTTAATCTTATAAGTGTAACATTTTAAATTTTAAATTCAATATAACTCATGTGAATGGCACGTGCTGTCTATTTAGAGCAAAACTTAAAGAGGACTAAAATGTGGTTAAAATATTTATGTAATAGAATTGCAATTTTCATAATTTCATTTCATCAACTTCCTATAAATAAAGTCCCTTGTCTATCATTCTTTCCACACCAAACAATATATACAATCAAAACCCTCTCATATAAATAATAAATTAAAAATAAAAATATAAAATTTAATTTCTTTTCTCCGAGTTTAAGCTTATTCGACAATGGCATCGGAATTGATTTACAAGGAAGAAATAAACATGGCAGTCCCGGCGCACAGGGTTTGGAAGGGAATTGTCCTCGATAGCGAGAACATCATTCGCGAAATCATGCCCGAAGCCATCAAAAGCATACAAGTCCTCGAGGGAGATGGCCGTGGTGTTGGAACTATCCAAATCGTCCATTTTGGTGAAGGTACGTAATATTATCAAAATTACGTTGTGAGAAAATTGTAAATTTTGTTCTAGAAATATATATATATATATATGTTTGTATATATCGATCATTTCGCAATATGGTTTTGTTACTAAATTTCACTGTTCATTATTTTGATCCTAATGGCGAGAATTACAAACTACACAAGTAATTAAAATCGAAATTGTGAATAATTGAAACTTATATGACTATTGTTGTTGAGATACTTTATATTTAAATTTAATTTAGTACTCCCTCCTTCCCGCGAGGTATGAATCTTTTTATTAGGGACACGTTTTTTAGGTAGTGTAAATTAATAAGTTATTAATAATAAATTATTATGTTAGTTTATTATTTTTTATATGAATAATATTATTGGTATTTTAAAAAAGATTTAAGATTAAATATCTCGAAAAAATATATGTAATATGAATATCATTTTGTAGATAATAAAATTTTATATAATACAAATAAATAAGTTTTATAAAAAATGAGGAGTTTTAAATATAGATAAAAAAATTATGTTAATTGAGGAGAGAGATAGAAATAAAGGAGTTTTGAGTGGGTTATACGGATAATATGTTATAAATTTAATTAAATTGATTTATATTTGTTAAATATGTTTAAGATTGATAAAGTTACCAAAAATGGAAAGGAGCGGGGACTCTGGGAGTATTTGTTTAGATTATTCTTATTAGTTTACTTTTTAGATTTAGTAAGCTTTAGATTATGAACTTATCAATAGATTTAGTTATTTTGTCTGTTTCATGTTGTCTATATATAGCCTCTTATTTTGTTGATTAAATGATACAATCTTTAGCATTTCCATAAAATAATTTTAACTACATTGCGATAACAAAAAGAAAATACATCAAAATAAATATATATATATATATACAACTACCCATTTTCTCTATATTTACACACAATATGGACTTCATAAATTTTTCGATTATAAACAATAACTTTTCCAATTATAGATTTGTTTACATGGATATTTTCTAATTTTTGTCATTATTTATTAACAGTAATTTTTTTAAAAAAGTCATATCAATTTTGTTTTTTCTTTCTTAAAATATTATATCAAATAGTTAGAGTTTATTTGATTTTGATTCAATTTTGAATTTCAGTTTAAACAATATTTTGATATGATAGTTTGTAAAACGAAATAATGAATCTTTATTGAGATGATTTTGGTTTGATATTGAAACCAAACACACCCTAAGTTTTCTAAAATTTCAAAACTTCCAAAATTTCTATATAATGTGTAGTGAGTCCCATGAAGACCTCGAAGCAGCGAATCGACGTGATAGACGAAGAGAATTACATATTCCAATACACGGTACTGGAAATCGAGGATTTCGATGGGCTAGTGGACTCAGTCAAAAAAGTTATAAAGATCGAACCGGGAAGTCATCCGGAGGGGAGATCAACGGTGTATAAGTACACCAACACATACTACACCAAAGGGGAGCAACATCACAGCGCAATCAAAGACCGGATCAAAGACATTGCCAAGAAGAGCGAGACAGCCTTCTTTAAAGCGGCCGAGAACTACCTCTTATCACATCCCGATAAATACAATTGATAATCAAATCGGATCGTATATTAAATAAGAGATGGCGCAAGTGCGCGCGTGATATACTTAGCTTGTGATCGACTTTCAAGCCGAGTCCTTATCTTTCATGGGCTCAGGACGAAATAAAAATAGAACAAAATCTTAAAATTGATGAAGCATTAAAAGTATTTTTTATGTGGCTTTTTTTTTTTTTTTTTTTTAAGACTTTAGGATGTGCAGAATAACCGTTCACCCAAAAGTTCGAACTGTTAGAGAAACGTATCATTTTGAATGTGCAGAATGACCGTTTTACCTAAAAGCTCGAACTGTTATTGAAATGCATCATTAATATATTTGTCTGCAAACAAGAGTCCCCAACATAAGAGATAATAGTGGATTGATATATGTAATTTTGCGAGCGAAATTAGCGTTATATACGACAAAGGTCTACACGGCCAACAGGTAATTATTATCTATTGCAAACTTTGAAAAAAAAAAAAAAAAATTAAAAAATGTTACATTGATAAAGTTCAATTAAAAATCAGACCTTTCATATATACTCGTCACACATATAAACAAAAACATATGAACGAATTTGATAATTTGTTAAATTTTCAGGTGTGTATGTGTAGATACGTACGTTTGTATGTATGTATGTACAGCGAACTCGATCGGCGCGCTACACGGGGGCGTCTAATTGTAGTGCAGGATCCTTCAGTTGTACATTTGGGATCTTCTCCGTCTCCTCCTCCTCTTCATTCAAATCCTGCAGTCAATTTCGTGTGATTCTTACACGAGTTGTATCGAAGATTAAATGTGTCGAGGGCTATTAAGGAAGAGAAGTTAAACATACATCTACCGGCACTGGGAATAGATTTATGCTGCTTGGATTGAAAGTTAAGCCACTGCATAACACAATGTCGACGGCACATTTATCAGATACAGCTAAGAGTTGTTTGAATGAATCTCGTTTATGAAATTAGGTTAAGAGATGAAATCGGCGTAGAGGTAAACAACAAGTGTGTACCTGTGAGACAGTACCAAACGCCACACGTATGGGACGAAGAATTCCTCGGGATGGTTCTCTTGTTCGTAGGTGAACCGTAGTTGAGTAAACATCTAAACAGAAACGTATATAGACATTAGACTATAGATGACAACGCAACACACAAAATATCAAAGGTGTGTTTCTTTTCGGTTTCTATCTATTTTACTATTTGGACTTCACATTCTCCGAAAAAAAAAAAGTCCTTACGCCTCCGCTAAACTTATGCATATACTCCCTCCGTCCCCCAAATTTATTCTTACTTTTCTTTTTAGTCCGTCCATTTAATTTATTCCATTACTAATTTGGGCAAAGTCAACGAATCAACTTTAATTATTACCTTTCATTCAACACTTATTTACAACAAATACCACTGACTTTATTACATTCTCTCTCTTTATTTAATTTAATTTTTAACTAAATTTTCAAAAATACCCTCAACTACCTATTATTTTTTCAATAAAATATTCATTTTTTTTAAACCTCGTGCCGAACCCAAGTGTGCTAATTTTAATGGACGGAGGGAATACTATTTATAAAATCCTACTATACTAAATAATACATCCTCTGTCCCACTTCAAAGTACATTTTTTACTATTTTCAGTCTCACTAAAAAATATCTATTTCTTATTTTACCAAAATATCTTTAATTTTTACTTAAATTACAAATACATCATTACATTACACATACAATTATTTTACACATAGTCAGACAAAAATGTCAAAAACATCTTTCATATTTTCATTGACCAATAAAATACTATTAGTTCTTACTCTACTACAAAATCCCAAACTGTTATTTAGAGTGGGAGGATGGAGTATTTTTATCAATTCCTTGTAAATTTCATATAATACCCCCAATTTATTTTTTACATACCCTACTTCAACATTAAAATAACATTATTTCTTAGTCTCTATGCCCACATAAAACCACATAAAATTTCCGGAGAGAGTATATTTTTTCCTCTTACTAAATATCACAATATTATATAAATTAAAAATTCAATCCTCTAAACTCAATCCAGATCGGAAAAGAAACATTAGTTGATTCCATACCTTCATCCCCTCGCCTCTCCACGATCGACAGTTGTTGATAATGACGTCAAGTACTTTCTCTACCGACCACTCTCCATCCATTTTCTGCGCATCGATTCGGCTATTGAAGAAATCCAAAACCTGTAATGGAAGAAAGTATAGTCAGCGATGGATCATTCATTATAAGTAAATCTACTCATGGACTAAAAATATTAATGTCTGAGCACATACCAAAAATATGTTGTCCAACAGCTCATTAAAACGTGGATGGTTTTTGAAAGGTAGAAAAACTTCTTGTCGGTGCATAATTGCATAAACAACCTGAAAGTTACATATGTCAATGACATAAAAACATAATAAAATTAACCATATCTTTTAAAGCTAATCAAACGGTTCTATGATACCTCTGGGTTCCGTGGCAATGCGTAAGTTAGAATTGCATTTATTATCTCCAGAACGAGCCTCAAGAAATCAGTATAGATATGCAGTTCGGCTGTCTGCGAAATAGAAAAGGATTGTCAGTAATATTCTATCCTCGTCAAATAAATTTAATCGGTCATGCTATAATTATAAAAAACTTCATTACAGGGTCCTCCGGAAGGTTGTCTCCTCTTAGATCGCCATCTGGTGCATTCATGTTGTCGTTTTTAATCTCCGCTAATTTATTGTACCTGAAAATTTGAGATGTTTAAAAGAATAAATCACATTGTGAATGTCAACCCCGTACGGAGCATCAATAATAATTGAGAATGCTGATGAAGGTGTAAAAAGGCATACTTGCGCGCAAGCATATCAAAAAGGCTAACCAACCGCTGTGCTGCATATGAACTCAGCCTATAAACATGCGGTGCCATATTTGCCAAAATCGCAAGACAATTTGTATGTAGATAGACATCCTAGGAACAATAAGAGCGTTAAATTGATAAATGACCAAATAATTTTTTTCAGTATACTACGATCATAGCTTCCGCAGCCATATGTAGCAGCAACATCCATATTTGAAAAAACAATGACTTAGCAAAAAACTTGTAATTTGCTGAGAAGAATATGATTACGCTCCCGCCACAAAATTAGAATTTAAGAGGGGGGAAAGGAACATAAATACATAATCATGGGCGTAACCACAGTTCCAAAATTTTCATGTAGAAGAAGATTACCAAACACATGTAATGGTTTCGAGAAAATAATTAAATTTGCCAGGCAATGAATAAAAAATAATAGTGATAGTAAAGTATAAATAAATAAACATACCCGCAGCTTAGAGAGATTGTACTTCACTGTTCTAATTAAAATAATCACCATGAGGGAACCTAGAGAAGTCTGATTAAGGCGGCGTTCTTGATACCATGGAATGTTGGGAAGCATCTGGGAGAATAAATACCAACTCAGAGTTCCCCTAAAATGTATTTAATTAATATAGGGAGAATAAAACAACTTTACCAGTTTATGAATGCTGGAGTTGAAAGAAGAATCTTGGCTCAGTATGAGAAAGATAACAAGCACCATATAAATATGATTGGATGTCCTACTCGAGGCATTATACAGTGTCTCCAACATGGGCATCAACTGTTCATCGAAAAATAACAAAGAAAATGAGAAACAAGTCTGGCCAGTTGGATTATACATACAGTTCATACCAATGAAGAATATAGAAGGCCATTAAAAACAATCATGATCTATTCCTCTATGAAAGGGAGAATCGATGCAGATTCCACTTGTACAATGACATTTTCAATAGGATATATAGGTTTGTTTGCTTGTGTTTTCGATTTTTTGGATTTGAAATTTTCAAATAAAAGATAGGTGTTGGATGTGTGATGTATTTTGGTAGAAAAATCTTTTTCGCTATAAATAATGTAGTGCAAAAATGGAAAAGAAAATACAAGTGAACACACCATGTTTTTTAAACAAAATGATAAACATAACGTCAAGTGAAACATTAAGTTTCGACAGTAACTCCAGCTTCTAACAATTTATTTGAATAAGGTTCAGGGTGAAATTCTGAACTTGGGGGTGGGACGTTTCGGCAACAGGAGAACAAGGAGAAAACACTGCTATTTATATCCTGCCACCAAAAACTTCTCTTAAATCTGCAACAACCAATTACATTATACAACACCTTTACGAAGTAATGAAACTTTTGTGTTTGGTTGGAGGTTTTTGAAAGATTTTCGCTATTCATTAATTTTTTCTCCCTAATAAACATCAAATCAAATATTTATTTTTTATATTATATTAAAAAGTAATTTTACATCAAAATATCACATCAAATATCACATCACATCAAAGAACATAGACGTTTCTAGTCATACCAATGTATCTAAATCTGTTCGCACCAATACGTATTCCAGAAAATCTGAATTTCCATGCACCAGGGAATAAAGCAACAGAACAGAGGTTTCATTGGCCAAGCACCTGGAAGGAGAAAAATGGATTGGGTAGTTAGAACTACTAAGGAACCAAAAACATAACTTTTTTTATGCTCTGCAATTGTTAGCAGTGCACAAGGGGATCGGTGATGTGCACAGAACTACCCTGCAATTTTCAACATTACATTCTGTTTACTTATGCTTTTAAACTTATTTTGTACAAATTCACCAGAACGATTCTCTCTAATATATATCACATCCAAAACCTATTTTCATTTAAAATATTACATCAAAAACCTTTTTTATTCAAAATGTCATAGACAACACATCTTTACGTCACTTCAAACATCTATTATCTATTCTAACTTTTTATTATTTTCAAACCAACCCAAACTCCAAAATATTTCCAGAATATATTTAAACACACCCTTTGTTTTTTATAAAGACAACTTATTATATAAAGACAACTTTTTATGTGAATCCTATAAAGGAAAAACTATACTTAATCAATGCTAATGCAAACAAAAGAAAATGTAAATCAAATAAAAGAAAAAAGCCATGTTCTAGGCTCCATCAAATGTTGTAGGAGAGGTCAGACTGCTAATCACAACAGTATAGTAAACACTAACCAAGCTCCTCCAACCAACGTTCGTAGAATGAGCTTTCATATTATTAAACAAATTGTATTGGTTTTACAATTTTTATTGGTTTCAATAGAAATTATCAATAAGATCCAATGATCAAACTTCACAGAAATTAACAATAAGAATTCAATTTCCAGTAGACATAAGAAAATTAATCACTTACATTCCGAGTGTATCAAAAAGAGAAGCAAATGGTAACCGCACAAGAGGACCACTGTGTGCATTTCCCTCAATGTCAACGCGATCAACTGCAGTCAAACCACATCCACTTTAGCAGGCTAAACTATAATCAATTAATATAATAATTATAGCATTGCAGAAGATCATACATTCAACATCTCGAGCATTTTCTACAGCTTTCCGAAAAGGGTTTTCAGAAAAACATGCTTCTTCTTTTGGGAAAGACTCTGAACTGGTGTTGTTACTTTTATCCTTGATACCTTCCACTGAAATACATCTATAGTAATAACTAAGAATCAGCAAAACAATAAGACTTGTTTCTGATAATCGACTCTTTGAAGCTTCACCAGCTGAGCTGACTAAGTAGTTAAAGGGCAGCAATACCCAGTTTGCTGCAAGTACAGATAATACTTCAGTCAGGACGATAGAGATAAAAAGCAGAGAAAAGTTCTTCTGAACAGCAACAACAATCTGGATACAAGAAGAAAGCGATGGGTTGCCCTCTCTAAGTTGAAAACAATAAAAGGGAACCAGGCGTACAAATTCTGACACCAAACAAGTCTTCCTTCTATAAATAATCACTATAAGTTATCTCAAATTAGTTAATTGGAACACACCGATTCAACCAAAAATCAACACATCCATACCACATAAGAGTTAAGAAACATGGAAACAGAACAGATGGATGATGAATTTTGCAGCAATACCTGCTACAAAACTAACTCTTTTAAGAACACCAAGCTGATCTCCTTCAGAGATTATTGTAGAAGGCAAAGTATTTAAGGGAAACTGCATGTAGTTGAGTACTAACTTGCACACAACCAGATTAATCAGTGTGCTTTCCTGCGGAAACACATCAAACACCAACCAATTAATTGGAAAAGAACTGAATAATAATTAAGCTTCTGAAGTCATTTGACATTCACCTGGCCCATTGCTGCATCTATGAAAGGATGTACATCACTTGGACCTGGTACTGGCCCCGAGAGAAGCTGTGTTGACATGGCTATTAGTAGGAAGTTAAGAAGCTCTTGATGCAGAAGATGCGTCTGAGGGCTGCATATAACAATTCAACTACTGGGATCATGTCACACGAAGTATTAATGTACATATTGCACAAGTTACAGCATACCTAACATCAACTTTGCCAATAAAGCTAAGTGCACTGAACATGATGAGATCTTCAATACGTTGACCTGCTTTGAAGATAAAAAAGATACTTGAGGATCAAAACAAGTAGAATGGGATTGTGGCAAAAGAATATCATAACTGAATTGCAATAGTGATTTAATATATATGATAGTGTAACAATTTTTTTAAGTGTAGTTTTAAAATCTATACCACTGCAATTTGTGAAAATATACCCATCTCTAAGGACTCCAATGATACTAACATACTCAGCATTAATATGATTAAGGGTTGCATGGCTCACCTCACCAATTTATTGATTGATCACCAAAGATTGCAAAGAAATGAAATAAGTACAGGTTTCTGGATTTCTAAATTAGGGAAGCACGAGCCAACTAGTAGCATCATGTAGTGAATGTCACTAAAACTGAGAAAATATCAAATTGTCAAGCAACAAGCTCAGTAACTAACAATTATTTAAACCAGTCACGACACCTCACTCTGACATTCCTAGATGACATTTGAGCCTAGTAAGTTTCAATAGAAACTTCTTCATACAAGGTAAATGCATGATATGTAAAAGAATTTCTTCTGGTTCTGAAGATTTTTTCTTATTATAGAATCCATGAATCAATTTTTTTGCCTTATAAGGATGGCATAATTAGAAAGGGTGTTAATGACAAGAATCAACAAAAATTTCCACAGGATAAGAAGAATGATGAAACATAAACAGAGATAGGTAGGCATGAAGAAATTAAAAGTTGGTGTCAGTAACTTAAAACCAACAATTTTGATTGTCCAAAACTTAGACCATTAAGAAATAGAAAGATTATAGATAAAGCAACAACTAAAGTGACTGTTAACGATTGAAACAAAAATGAACTTAACATAAAATAGATAATTAAAGCAATGAAGCAATGCCTAAAGCCACCATGAATGTGTGAACAATGAGAAAATCGTTTATAAACATAAATGTCAAACCTTTTGAGAAGTTATTTGGAATAGACTCGGTTTCATCCAGAGATAAGTACAGTTCCTCAAAGTTGTCGCTCTTAGAATTCTCAATCAGATACTTCAGAAAGACAGATGATACAATTAACCCATTAATAGCTTTTGGGAAAGCAAGAGATGCGCCATCAGATGTAGAAACACACTCTTGCAAGCACCATGCTAGGTGAATCAAAATCTTCGCTAGATGCCTGGTTTTATAATTATTCATGGCTGCGTGCAAATAAAAACGTAAGAAGGTCAGCCCAATGGCCAATAGTAAACAAATCTTAGATGATTGTGAAGAATTCAAATGCAATGCTATGACAAAGCAAGTGGTTTAATTCAATGATTTAGGAAATACTAATCCTAAAGTCAAAAGTATAAGAACAACTATTAAAATGGAAACCCTAAAACCATTGAGTCCACAGAAGAAACTACAAATGTAAATGCAAGATTGCACAAATCTTTGTACAAAACCAATAAAGTAGACACTTCCAGCTATCTTAGAAAAAGACACTTTCAAGGTTTTGCCCCTCAACAAAAAACAAAATTGTAATGTTGACCAAAAGCTAGGGCACTATAGAAAGATAAGAAAGAAAACAATATACTGGAATTACAGATATTTTATTTCAAAATTGAATTTATGTGATTTGCACAGCCGAACACAAATAGGCACGTAGGCAATTACAGCAAACTCTACTCATAAATAACAGCAATCAGATTATCATAACTTTCCTCAGAACTCAATTTCTCCTCATATAAATATATGTGTACATATATATATATATATAGATGTTTCACTTCAAGCATTTCTATAAAACATAATGAAAAAACTCCTACAGGGGTGTTTCTCAAACAAAACCTCAAAACTAAAGACACTCAACGAGCACGGGATCAATGAAATTAAAAATCTTAATAACAATGCAACATCAAAATCCACCTATCCAAACAAAATTTGCGTAATTAAACACCAATCAATCAAAGTCAAATTCAAACCACCACCGCCAACAACACACGAATTCACCATAGAATACAAAAACAACAAAATCAGTAAGCAATTAAACCCCAACAATAGAACTACAATTCCAGTGGCAGAGAAATCTAAATAATTACAAACATAGAGACAATAGCAAGTGCACTGACCAAGTAACTGGCAAGCTTGGCGAACGCGATGAGCCTGCCAGCGTAGGTCGAGAGGAAGCTCCAGAAGCTTCTGCCAGTAATCGGAAGCGAGGGGAAATGACTTTTCCCCGACGAACTCTCCAATTAAGTACTCCGCCGTAGCTTGAGGGCGCGCTCCGCCGCCTAATCGCGGCGTTGATGGCACTCCGCCCATTTTCCGTCACCGTAGCACCGACAGAGACGGGAATTTTCGTGTAATTGGGCGTAGGAATGCGTCTGTAGCAATGTGGTTAGATCTGAAACGGGGAATACAACACAACTTAGAGAACGAAGCTTTCAACGGAAACTTTAAAATAAATATATAAATATATAAATGTGTGTATATATTTTGGGGGTGCTTTGGATTTTGTGAAACGACGACTCCATGACGGTATACATTACAACTAGATAGGAAAGACTTCTGAATTGACGAAATTGCCCTCCACTTGTAGTGTCGGTATTTTTAATTTATTTTCTTATTATTTACAATAAACAAAAATTAAAAAAATAAATATTTTCCGTTTAGAACGAATAAAATAAGTTTTTCGGTCCTCTTAGAAAATTTTTATTTAAATATTTTCCGTTTGGAACGAATAAAATACGTTTTTCGTCCTCTTAGAAAATATACATATTTCTATTTTAGAACGTCCCATTATAAAGTAATAATTTTATTAAATATCTCATTTTTTTTACAAATACCATTATAGTGTGTTTATTTTGAAGATTTTTCCCGAAATTCACTATTCATCTAAAGGATAAAAATATCATTATACTAGTTTTATCTATCCACTATCGTTAAAATATTAATATTTTTTAAACTCCACGCTAAAAATAAATGTATACTTCTTACTTGACCGAGAGAGTATTAGATTTGTGAAAATGGGTTAACGGAGCGAGTTGACCCACAATTCACCCTAGTCTGCAAATCAGTGGGTTGTTTGCGGATCAATATGTTGCGGAGAGTGGACTAAACTTTTATCAATTCAATCCAATGGCGAGCTAAGCGAGCTAATTCGCAAGTTTTTTTATTGTTATTTAAATTTATTTTATTTTATTTTTTTAGTAAAAAAAATATATTTTTTTACTTTTCTTTTATCTGAATAGTAAATATTTTAAATTCATGTTTGGTGAAATGACAATTTAATCACGGGAGTAAGAAATTGGTAAAAATTTAGATAGACATGAAAAATATTCCACCGAAATTAGAGAAGAATTATAGGTGTGATGTCATTGTGTACAGCCGGCTGGCTGTAGTGTTTTTACGGGAGTCGGTGCTGACGTGGCATCATCCACGTGGAACATTGAACAGCAGAACTTGGTATCTGGTCCGTCCATTCATAATAACTTCAGAATTCTACGCCACGTGGACGGTGGATGCGTTGGCTGATGACTGTGTCACTGCCTACGAGGTTGAGTTGGATGCAGGACCCACCTGTACGACGTCGTTTAAGGTATTGACGGTGATAAGTTTTCTTTTTTTTTTTACTCCCTCCATTCTGAAAATATGGGACTATTAGTATAAATACGAAAATTTAGGTAAAATATAATTATTAAGTAATTAAAAATTGTATTAGTAAAAGTAATTATTATGTAGTAAAAATAATTATAAATTAAAATTAAAATAAGTAAATAGTTTAATTAAAATTAAAAAAATTATAAAATTTAAAATTTAAAATGCGATTAAAGTACATAATTATATTTCCAAAAATAAAAAGGACAATTTATGTGGGACGGACGAAAATAGAATATAGGGACAAATTATATGGGACGGAGGGAGTAATAAATTATACTCTTTTTCGTCCGGCTCTAAGGATCTCATTTACCATTTGCGTTATTGTACTTAACATTAAAAATATTCTTATAGACAAATGTCATTATAATAGTATTACAAGACACTCATAGAAATATTTTTGTTTTTTACCTTAATTTGTACTATATTTTTATATAATAATTAATATTCAAATATCAAGACGGAGGTAGTATAAAACTTCATTTTGTTTTAAGTAAAAATACACAAAATATCATGTGTTTTATTTATTACGTAAAATTCTTTTTTGTTAACTTAAAATTTGCACATAACACTTTCTTTGTCATGTAGTTCTAAATAAAGACATAATTATGCATGTTTTATACAAATAAAATATATAAATTATTTAAAATAATTTTTTAATAAAAATAAATAAATAAATTATTGATCAATTATTTATTTATAATTTTTGTAAAAATCAAATAATAATGTCTCCAAAAAAACTATCAAAAAAGAAGAATTAATCAATTATTTTATTTATTTATTTTATTCAAAAAAAAATATTTAAGATATTTTATCTCTTATATTTGTATAAAATGTGCATAATTGAGTTCATATTTCCAATCAAATATAAGTTTTAAACAAATATTATATTTTGTGCAAATTTTATATTAACACAATAGTTTTTCACAGAAAAAATAAAATACAAGATGTTTTGGGTGTGTTTGTTTGGGGGATTGGATTGGATTTACATTATTCATCCAATTTTTTTTCCCCAAAAATATCAAATCAAACACATATTTTTCATTTTTTATATTATACGAAAAATCAATTTTATATTCAAAACATCACATCAACACCTATTTATATCACATTATATAACTATTCAAATTCAAAATTTTTACTATTCAAATCTCAACTCAAAATCCAAACCCCCAAACAAACACACCCTTTATACATTTTTACTAAAATATAAAACGTATTATATAATTTACTTTTTTTTAATATGAAAATCCGCTCGTCACTATCCTTCAACTGTGTGTTGACTAAATTTTCGTTCGAAGTTAGCAGTCTGTAAATTATATTTTAAAAAAAAAAAAAAAAATCATTTTAAACTAAACATGTATAACGCAAAACACCATTGCTTTTAATTATTCACCATTGTTATGACTTTAATTTTCTTTATATATATTTTATCATTTGATTATTACTACTATTTTAGTATTATTTTTTTAAAAAATATATATATATTAAATGAAGAATTTAATCTAAAACCTAAAAAATGTTCAAAGGAGCATATCTCAAATTTAGGTTATATATTGATGAAGGTTATTTTAATTTTTTGGAAATAGAAATGCACTATGTATATAATTTTTAAATAAAAAAAATAGTAAAATATATTGAATAAAATAAAATTATAATCTATATTTAATTTTATTATAAAATATAATATAAATTCAAACAAACAAAAACAGATTAAAATCTTGTAAGTGTGAAGGTGGCAAAAGCTGCTTGTATTCTTGTAGGTTTCTGATTATAAATTAATTTTTTCATAAAATTATTATATTAATATTTTTACATTTAAAATCATTTTTAAAAGTTTTATATTTAATAAATAATTTTTTAAACTAAAATATTATTATACTTGCATTTTTATGTTCATGTTATTTTTATTTCTTTATTCATGTTGTGAAATAATGATTGGATATATGTTTTAAATAGAAAAAAAAATGTAATAATTTATGAAAATTAAATAACACAAAAAAAAACTAAACAAATCTTTATTTTTTATTGTATTTTTTTAATTTTTTTAAAAGATAAAGGGCTTGTTTAGTTTTTATTTCAAATAAAAAAATTTATTATTTTTTTCGTACTATTTTCAATAAAAATATACTATTTTATTTTACAAAATATTATATTAGAATACTATTTAAACTAAAATTTAAATCACTATCTCAATTTCATATCAAAATCAAACAAACCCAAAATATTTGATTTGATGTAAAAAATAAAAATAAAAAAATAAAGTAACAATGGACCATAAATACAAAATTAAATGTGTAATCATGCTTTCTTCATACGCACCATTATCAATTTTGTCCCCATTTTGGAGAAGGTATTTCTAGCCCCTCAAGAATTGATACATTGAAATTTTTTAAATATGGACTTTTATCATATATCAAATTTATCAATTTTTTATATCAATATTTACAGTATAGTATGCATGGTTGATATATTAAATATTTTAAAATGGTATAGGTATATAAAAAAAAAAAAATTTTGGATGACGTGGAAACCCACAACCGCTATCCGAAAGTACGCATCGAATAAACCTCCGACCGAATTTAATACCCTGCAAACCAGGCCCGACGAGAAAGTGGTAGCGGATAATATAACGGAATTTAAAATATAAATTTGAGAATATAGAGAAATTTTATTTTTATCAAAATAATTGAACATATTATATGATGTATTTGTATATTTGGTGCTTATAATATATATCTTAACATTCAACCAATATATTGAATTAATGCAAACATCTTGAGGATATGTGTGCATGTATTAACAGACACAAAACTCAAATACATGAATAATAAATTTGAAATATATCATTTTTTAAATTGTACTGTAATCAAGCAAGTAAAATAGAATAATTCATATATGAAAAATACTAAATTATCATACATCTCATTTTGCCAAAACTTTAAAATAAATTGCATGGAAAAGACATAAAATCATTAGTTTCTTAAAGTAAAACAAAATAATACTAAAAGAGATCTCACACAAAAAAAAAAATTTCATCCAAAACAACAAAGAATTAAGGATTAAATCAACTTTCAACTTTCAGATCTCAATCAATATTTGTTGTCTAATAACTTCTCTTCTTACAAAGGTTAATAAATACACTCATTTTGCTAAATAACACCAAAAAAAAAAAAAAAAAAAAGCAATATATATTTCATATTTTGTCTTAGTAGTAAAATGTATGAAATAAAAGCATCTTAAATATATTTTACTCCAAGAATTTGATGATTATTGATATTATATTGGAAAGTCTTGTATCAAAAGTGATAATAGGAGTTAGAAAAGAGAAACTCACTTAACAATGTCAGATGCACTCCATGGTACATCGCTCTCATTTTTTGTAATCTCCTCTTCACAACTTTGGTAGGATGAAATTTCAAGTGAAAATGAAAATATCCTTGAATGAAAGCACTATATACTAGTCTACCATAGTGAGTGCAAAAAATACATAAAAATATCTACTCAACAAAAAAATGCAAAAGAACTTGTTAAAGTTCTTACGGACATGTAGTATCTGATGGTAAATGCAATGGAAAAGAATATACTCTCTCCGTCCCACATAATTTGTCCCTATTTTCTATTTTTGTTCGTTCCATATAACTTGTCCTTTTTATTTTTTGAAATATAATTATGCACTTTAATCGCATTTTAAATTTTAAATTTTATAGTTTTCTTAATTTTAATTAAACTATTTATTTATCTTAATCTTAATCTATAATTATTTTTACTAAATAATAATTATTTTTACTAATACACTTCTTAATTATTTACTAATTATATTTTACCTAAATTCACGTATCTACGATAATACACCTATATTACATGGGACGGAGGGAGAATAATTCTAGAAAGTCATAAGATGGTTTATCATCAGCCATTGTCAGTTGAATCATTTCCCCCAGCTTATAATGCAAATGAACAAACTAAACATCATTAGGAAGCCAACATAACTCATTTTAAAATTTCAATTTTATTAAAAGATAGACTAATCATAATATATATTTGAGGTTGGTGTAGCTCTCACAAAATCAAAACTTTTTTCTTAAATTTTTTATTTTTTAATAAAAATAATTATATTAATTAACATAATTAATAGGTTACTATTAATATTATATAGATATTATCAATATAATTAATAAGTTACCATTAATATTGATATAATTAATGAAATTATAGTTAACAAATATATTTGTTAATATTCAAATTTTTTTATTTTTATAATTATTATTATCATATATATTATATAGATAATTTAATATATTTATTATGGAATATATATCCATATATTATATTTAATAAAAAAAATTATATTAATTAATATAGTTAACCCAACTACTTTTAATATTATATAGTTATAATTAATATAATTAGTGAAATTATAATTAATAATATATATTAAAATTTAAATTTTAATACTCTCTCCGTCCAATTGAAAGGTTACCATTTTCCATTTTCGTTCGTCCCAAAACAAGGTTATCATTTCCTAATTTAGTAATTGTACTACCTACTTCACATAATAAATATCCTTTAAATTTACAATATATTACACAAATACCATTATTTTTATATTATACAATACTAATAGGAGTATTTTTGTCTTTTTTTTAATACAATCTAATATAATACTTAATATTCATAAATCTACGTGTAAAAAGCAAACGCCACCCTTGTTGGGGGACGGAAGGAGTATATTATTATTATTATTATTATTGTATATAAAAGATATCAATGTAAGTTTGACACTTGATATTTTTTTTCTTATTGTTTCAAAATTTTGATAAAATTGTTTTATTTAATTATTCATAATTAATAGGCATGATTGTCTTATTCAATGAAATTATTGAATAATGAATATATTTAGGCATAAATTGGGGTTTGAATTATGATGACTTTTAGGGTGTGTTTGTTTGGGGGTTTGGATTTTAAGTTGGGATTTGAATAGTAAAAATTTTGAATTTGAATAGTTATGATGTGATATAAATAGATGTTGATGTGATGTTTTGAACGTAAAATTGATTTTTAGTATAATATAAAAAATAAAAAATAGGTGTTTGATTTGATGTTTTTGGGGGGAAAAAATGGGATGAATAGTAAAATTTTGTAAAAATCTTACAACCGAACACATTAATGCATTTATATATATATATATATAAAGGGTCTTATTCATTGGTTGTTTGATAATGTGAGGTTTTGAGTGAATTTGTTTTGTAAAAGAAAAATAATTTTTTTCAATATAAAAATATTTGTTGTTGTATATTTGCATTTTGTCTTTTATGTCATATGTTTATAAAAATGTGTTTGTTTGTGTTTCTATATTTGATTGTTTTTTTTTTTTTTTCACTAACTAAGATTGTATTTATTTATATTTTCTTCACAATTACCATTTATATTGAATCTATATAGATAAAGAAAAACATAATGGTCTTACTATGAGTATTTATATATATATATATATCTCTTATTTATTTTAATTTTGGAGAAGATTGTTTTTAAAATATTTTTATAGTATTTTATGATTTTATTAAATTAATTTTGAATTATGATTTTTTTTATCATTCCAAAATACCATCATCTACTCTTATTTATTTATTTTATGTTCCCTTATTTATTTCTTAATATTTTTTTATTTTTTTTGTAATTTTCTTGGATTCGGATGAATATTTATTAGAATGTAATTATGAAATTTTTACGATTTTTATATTTTATTGTTAATATTTTATGATATTATTGTCTTATACGTGTGACAATATTTATTGTTCGATTATGGAGAAGAAATTCATATCAAATATATCAATTAATGGAAAAAAAAAAAAGAGTTAATAACAAATATACTTATTTTTTTTTATATTTTGGAGTTTTTCTATATTCCTTTAGTTTGTTGTTGTTGTGTATATATATATATATATATTCTTTTTATTAGTAGCACTTTTATACTTTAAAACTCAACTTAAAATAATATATTTAATATTTTTGAAAAAAATTTCATATTACAAACAAAATCATTTCATTTAAAAACATTGGGTGAGCAAAGTCTTTGTGTCTCCAACATTGATTTTGATAGATTCTAAACACATCTTATTTATCTATTTTAGAATATAATAATACAATAGACCGTCGATAATAATTAAAGATTTTTAATAATACATATTCTTATGAGATATACACAAAAATAATAAAATTAATTTACAAAGTTGTTTAATCGTACAATGTATGGTTTGATCAGAATTGATATTCTTTTACCTCTCTCACTCTTACTCTCACTCTCTCTTCTATTATTATTATTTATTATTAATTTTTCTTTTTTGCTTTATTTATTTATTTATTTTTTGCTACTTAGTAAATTGGTATATGATGATTATCTTAAAAAAGAAAAATGATTAAAAACCAAATAACACAAAGTTTCTCACATAGAAATAATACAACCAACAAAATGAAAATATTTTATCCATAGACAAACAAACATAATTTATCATAGGCAGCCACTTGTGCACAACATAAGTCATTTTCCATCAATACTTAGCTCTTAAAAGTCCCATTTCAGATTGATTTATTTGTGAAACATCTCATCATCAATTGATCTTCTTGACAAATGTGTCGATATATTGTTTTCTGCATATTTGAAAAATATAAAAAATTAAACAATGAATTCATAATTTTACATTACCCTTTAATTTTCCACATGTAATTCTTATTTGAAATATTATGTGTACCTTTCAGGAAGATGTTCGTTAGACCGATTATATGGAGTGCTTATAAAGTCATCACTGTGAAGTATCATAATCTGTTTTTTAGAAAAAAAAAAAAAAAAAAAAAAAAAGAGGCATTTTTAGTGAATTTGGATATGTAAATATATGTTCTTTTATTTATTATTATGCAATATCCGTAATTCTCTCTATAAATACTATTATTCAACCCAAAACTCAAAACCAAATTCAAAACGAACACACATTTGATTTGTGTATTCATGCAAATATTACCTTGAAGAAATCATTTGAATCAGTCGTAGAACGGTGATAGATCCCGGCAGGCAAAATGATCATGGCACCTTTCTTCAAACTTATGCGGATCCAAGATTCATCACAGTCTCGCACATCATAATAACCTTAATTCAAGTGATAAGTAAACTTTAAATCAAATTAGTAATTGTAACTTATAATATAATAGCGACGTAGATTTTAAGACAATACGTGTTTGTACAATGTGCACCCTCTATTTATATTATCGAGTTATTGCAATAAGAATATACCATAGCCTTGTATATATATATATGAAGATAAATAAAATCGAATCTTGAATATTATTAACAATACTTACCACTCCCGGAAATACAAAAGCTAACCTCCTCAAATGTATGGAAATGTTCTTGATACAATGCTTCGATTGTTTCAAGATACTTTGAAAATTTTTCGGGATTAATGTCATAAACCTCCTGATCAAATAATATTATAAAATTGTGTTAAAACATTGTGCATCACAAGAAAATGACTCTAAATTATATTTTTGCACCATATGATTATATCCACGAGCTTTTCGTATTTCTTTCAATTCCTCGTCATTTTCATAATTGTCCGCATCTAATCTCCAAGTAAGCACCCCAAGCTCTGAAAGTTCAACAAAATAAAAGAAAAGCTCGATGATTTTTTTACAATGGATCGTTCCATGACTTAAATATGAACATAAATAATATATATATATATATATATACGTAGAGAGAGAGAAGAAAAAAAAAAAATTCTTGCACAAGCACACCTTTGAGTTTTTCTAATGGGACAAACTCGTTGGGAGTTCGATGATGAGGAAGCCTTTGGTCCATATCGCTATTATCCATGTACCACGCTTGAATGACATCATCCTATACAATATTATCAATTTCATGTTATCTAGGTTGTCTCTAAGTTACCATATGTATGTCTATATAATCGAGTATTTCGGTGTTAACTCTTCATCCGGTTAGGCCAATTGCTTTTCTAAATCGACTAGTATTATATATATATATATATGAAGGTGAATTTTTTATTCAACAATAAGAAAGAAAATTGGAGATGAATTGATCTATGTAGCGATATTTCAAGATTTCTTACAACTCAATTATGATTTTAGAAGTTTGTATCATATTCTATCATGATTTAAAAACTTCACGAGTCTCCGTACTTTAGAAAATATCGCATAGAAATTAGGTGAGGCTTTCTCATACTTTTTAAAATATCGGACAAAAATAAATAATTTTTAATGTAATATTTTATAAGAGAAAATTAATATTTTTATAGGGGATTATTATGGTTGTAACATCTAAAAAAATATATAAACATACGATTTCATTTCATAAAATATCACAACAAATCACCATTTAAATACAAGAAGCGACTATAAATTAACCAAACACAAATTTTCTGAAAATCATCTCATAAACAATCGTGAGTATATAAACACAAGTTTTTATAAAAATTCTTTACGTCGTGAGCATATATTATAGCAATAGTTCATAATAGAATCGTGGCAAAAAAGTATTTTCACGAAAAATGACTGTTAATTACAAATTTTTTGTCGCTACAAAAAAAAACAATTTTTTTTTTTTTTGTAGTGACATAAAAGATCAAAAACACAATTCGATATGTAATAATGTACAAAGTAAAGAAACAAAAATGATACCTTTATAAGAGAAACCATCGTTTATATCTCTCTCCCTCTAAAGGTTTCTTCGACAGTTTTTTTTTTTTTTTTTTTTTTTTTTTGGCTTCGAAGAAGCTAAGGAATGAATAAATGGATTGGATTGGATGAACCTTAAATTATAGGGTTGGTTTGGACTTGGTAATAATTTATTTTTTTGATATTAAATGATAAAAATAAAAAATTATCTATCCCAGTTTGATGAATAATACAATCAACTTTGGACAAAGATAAATATATTTTAGTATGTAATAATAATAATATATGCCTCTTGTTGTCCCGTGTTCACACTGGTTAAATCATTTTTTATTTTTATTTATTTATTTATTTATTTTTGTAATTGTCGCGTGTTCACACTGGTTAAATCAATTTTTTTTTTATTTTTTTATTTATTTATTTTTGTAACTGTCGCGTGTTCACACTGGTTAAATCATTTTTTAATTTTTATTTATTTATTTATTTATTTATTTTTGTAATGGAATCTTTCTTAGAAGCTCAAACAATGATGAATGCATAATACCTAGGGGGGTGTGTTTGTTTGGGGCATTGGATTAGATTTCAATTGTTCATTCTATTTTTTTCTCCCAAAAATATCAAATTAAATATCTATTTTTATTTTTTATATTATATTAAAAATCAATTTTACATACAAAATATTACATCAACACCTATTTATATCACATCATACAACTATTCAAATTCAATATTATTCAAATTCCAACTTAAAATCCAAACCCCAAACAAACACACCATAAGAGTATTCCAAATATATAAATACACGGTTTAGGTGCCGACGGATTAAATCAATATAGTGTTGATTTAATTTATTTATCAAAAATATACAAGCATACTATACATAAATAACAATATATGATAATATAATATACAATACATAGACAGCATATTATAATACAATAGGGTATGTTTGTTTGTTGGTTCGTGTTTTTGGGTTTCGATTTTTTAATAGTAAAAATTTGAATTTGAATAATAATTTGATATGATATAAATAGACGATGATGTAATATTTTGAATCTAAAATAAATTTTTTATAGTATAATAACAAAAAAATAATTATTTGACTTAATGTTTTTGAAAAAAAAAAAAAACTTGAATAATATAAAATTCACAAAAAAACACAACTTATATTATTAATTTTCAGCGTAAATATACATATATATTAGAGTAGTATACTGACTTTGGGCAAGTCAATACGGTGCAGACTTGACTCTAACCGCGGTCATATATATACATTTATAATTTACACTGTTTGTTTGGAAATTTTGGAAATTTTATATAATTTATTAAAAAATAATCTTTAAAAAAGATTAAATCAAATATTTATTTACTATTTTTTATATTATACTTAAAATTTAAGGGAGCGAAACCTAATAGTCGAACTATGTATGATAAACAAGATCTAAAAGCGTTCATGATTTCACGATCGCAAGCTCGTCCTCACACCGTCAAGTCATTTCTTACAAAACATGTTAATATATATATATATTTTGATGACTTGGGAACCCGCAGCCGCTATCCGAAAGTGCGCACTGGGTAAACTCCCGGCCGAAGCTAACTATAATCAACACCGTACCGTAATTACTATCATTTTTTTTTTATGACGTGTGAACCCGCAGCCACTACCCGAAAGTGTGCACTGGGTAAACCTCTGACCGAACCTAATATCCTGCAAACCATGTCCGACGGGACCTCACGGTCACAAGTCCAACCCCTACACCACTAGACCATCCCTTACGGGATATAATTACTATCATTTTTTTTTATGACGTGGGAACCCGCAACCGCTATCCGAAAGTGCCTACTGGGTAAACACCCGGCCCAACCTAGTAATTACTATCATTATTAAATATTATTCATATGGTTCGAAAGTATTTTTAAGGGAAAAAAAATTAATACTAACATCGATTGGAATCTTCTCAAAAAACAATATGCTATTATTATTATTATTATTATTATTATTATTATTATTATTATGTTTATGTTTAACAAATTGTCAATTACAAAGTCTATCTTGTGCTCTTTAACAATGCAGTTAATTATAATGTATTTATTTAATTTTCTAAGGCTTTTAATGGTATGTTTGCTTGGGGTTTTGAAATTTGATTTGAAATTTGAATATTAAAAAATTTTAATTTGAAAAGTTGTATGATGCCATATAAATAAATATTCTGAATATAAAATTAATCTTTAGTATAATATAAAAAATAAAAAATAGGTATTTGATTTATGTTTTCAAAAAAAAAAAAAGAATAATTGAAATTTGATATAGTTTGCTAAAAGAACACACTCTACATATACATAGATAGTGAGAATTACCCCCCGTCTCATATAACATGTCCACGTTGTCGTTTTTGTCCGTCTCACATATCATGTCACTTTCCTTTTTTGGAAAATGATTACACACTTTAATCTTATTTTAAATTTTTTAATTTTTTTTTAAATTTTACTTAATTTATAATTATTTATATTATAGGATAATTATTTTCACTAATACATTCTTAATTATCTACTAATTATACCCCTCATAAAATACCGTATCTACACTGTAGCAGATGCTGAGACGGAGGGAGTAATTTACAATAGTCAATTTCTCTCGTAATAGTTGACATATATATATATTTTTTATTTTAGTTTGTCTAATTTTATTTGATACTTTTTATTTTTAATAAGTTATATTTATGAAAATATATTTAATAAATATAAATCAATTTAATTAAATAAAATATATTTTCTCCATCAGTCTCTAATAGTCATATTTATCTTTTGCGTCATTGTTCTTAACATTAAATATTCTTATATTTGTATAATATTTTTACACATGTCATTCTATTAACATTGTAAGACATTAATGAAAATATTTTTGTAACTTTTTGTTAATTTTGTACTACTTTTTGATATAATAATTAATATTCAAATATCAACGCGTAAAAAGTAAATAGAACTCTTAAAGTCGAACAAAAATAGTATAATTTTACCGGACGAAGAAAGCAGTACTTGTATAAAATACTAATATTTTAAATTTGTATGTAAAAAAGAAATAGATAGATATATACATACAGGAAAGAATATTATGACTAATAGCTTCGTTTAGTAAAATTGGGCTGGGCTGAATGATACAGTTTAAATTTAGGGTCCAAAATTTTGGGCCGGACACAATAATTTTTATTTTTTTATTTTGGATAATATCTTCTGTATTTTTTAGTAGAAATAAGCAAAATATCTTGTATTTTATTATTTGTGTGAATTTTTTTTAGGTTAACCTAAAATATGCATAATATATATATATATTATCTAAAATTGATGTTTAGTAATAAACACTTAATTATACAAATTTAAAAAAAAAAAATTAAATATTTATCAACTATTTATTTAATCGGGAAATTAAATTCAATAGAAGGTTGTGTCTCAAAATAGTTTCGTAAGTGAAAAACTTTCGTACTTTTAATCTTACGATGCCAGAGATGCTTGTGTGGCTCGCCGGAGAATACATGTCTGCTAGATAAGCGACACCTTACGCACATGTAGAAAAAAAAATTTTTTATTGTTATTTTGAAAATTTTTAAGTTATGTATTTTGTCTTTTTTTACACTTTTTCTTAGAAACATAAATAGAAAAAATTTTAAAAAATTTAAAATTTTCACGTGTCCACCAAGTGTCACTTACCTGGTGGATATATGTCCTCCGGCGAGCCATGCGGGTGCCACATAGGTATCTTTGACGCCGGAAAACTTGGATGCAAGAATTTTCTATTTACGGGACTATTTGAAACAACCTCTAATTAATTAAAAAAAAAAAAATTTAACAATAGACTAAACAATCAATTTACCTATTTTATATTATAACTCATAAAAAATTAAAATACTACTTCCTCCGTCCAATTTTTATTATCCTAAAATATATTTGCACGATTTTTTAGGTGATTGTCTTTTTGTTATGAATAGACAAGTTTGCCCTTAAGTGTATGGTAGAGATTAAAAGTAATAAATGAATTAAAGGTAAAAATGTAAAATTTGTGTTTAAAAAAAGAAATAGGATAATAATTGTTGGACGTCCCAAATAAGAAAGTAGGACATTAGTTTGTTGACGGAGGGAGTATAATATAGTTTTTATATTAACATCAAACACAAAAATATAAAATACACATATAAATAAGTTATTATTATTACAAATAATATCCTCTCTGTCCACTTAATAAGTTCATATTTACATTTTATATCATTGTACTTAACATTACAAATATTTATATATTTTTATAATTATTAATTAAAAATATCATTATATTTGTATTATAAAATACTAATAAATATATTTTATCATTTTTTTATTTATATTATTTTTGATATAATAACTAATATTAAAGATCAATATACAAAAAGCTTGTAACGTGACTGAGGAAGTATAAAATATAAAATAACAAACCACCTCACCACAGCACCAGCCCCTCAATTCTACCAATTATTATGCAACTTGTTTATTTATTTATTTATTATGACATGAAAACCTTAAGTTTATTTAAGGTTTTGTTTGGATATTATATTATTCATTGAAATTTCATCTTTTATATGAGGTGGAAGCAAATTTGTTACTAATATAAAAATAATATTTTATATTAAATATTATTTCCTCCGTTCCAGATACCGTGTCTTCTACACTGTAGACACGGTATTTTAAAAGGGGTGTAATTAGTAAATAATTAAAAATGTATTAATGAAAATAATTATTCTATAATATAAATAATTATAAATTAAGATTAAGATAACTAATTAGTTTAATTAAAGTGTGTAATCATTTTCCAAAAAAAGAAAATGACATGGTATGTGGGACGGACAGAAACGACAACGTGAACATGGTATCCGGGACGGAGGGAGTAATTTTTTTAAAAATATATAATATATATTAAAAATCATATCATATAAAAGAAAAATTGAAATAACAAAACTATTATTTAAGAAAAAAAAACAAAAAGTAAATAAATTATAGGAAACGAACATAAATAAAAAACAGTGAAATCTTTATAGGGGAGTAGAAAATATATATGATCATAATTGAGCTGTCCCTGTACACTACAGCTCACGTGTCCAATAAAACGACGCCGCATGTTACACAGCATGCATGCATGAGGATTGAGTCATCGTCGTCGTCGTCATTATTATTATTATTATTATTTTTATTATTATTATTATTCAACCCACCACTCGTGTACGTAAGTTTCTATTTGGATTTCTCTGTCAACGTTATTGTCTCAAATGTATAGATTCCCTCCGTAACAAACTATTTATTTTTTTTTATTTTGATCTGTCTTATAATAAAATATTAATTTTCTTTTTTTAAGTAAATATACTATCTACCTAATATTACAAATACTCTTACAACTTCTAATATATTACACAAATATCATTACATTTATATCACACAATACTTATAAGATCATTTCAGTCATTTCTACTTTATTTCTACTATATCCCAATATAATACTAATATTTTTAAAATTCCGTGCAAAAGCAAATAGATACATACTTATGGGACGGAGGGAGTATATATATATATATATTCACAAGAAGATTTCCTCGTTGAAGCAAAAAACAATATTGGTACTTTAATTAATGGTCCGGTAGTGTGAAGGGTGGACTTGTGACCGTGAGGTCATAAGTTTAAATTTCGACATTTCCAGACTTTACATATCACGCAACGTTCACGTAGTATGACTTGAGTCTCTCCCGTGTTAGTTTGGGTCCGGTGTAAAAATGAAAAGTAAGTCTTATTCAACTAAAATATATTTTTTCTTAATTTTTTATTTTAAATCATAATATAATATTTTATTAGAAGTCATAACGTATTTTACAAAACTATAAAATTGCAATATTAAAGAGTAAGTATAATAATAGAAAAATTCGAGACCATGTGTAGTCTGAAACACATGTTAATAGCTGGCTTTGAGTCTGATTTGTCTTGTCGGATCAATTTTACATACTATTAAATTCGATCGAAAATTTACTCGGTCGAATAGCGTCTGCGGATTTACACGTTAAATAATAATAATAATAATAATAATAATAATAATAATAATAATAATCAACAGCATTGTTACTCACAGGGTATGGGCACGACCATCCACTATCAACCAATATATATTATATATATACTATATCCCAAAAACACACACACTATCGATTTGTCAATTTCACTCACATTTCTCTACTACATCTGATGAAAACCAAACATATATGTATATATAGATACAAATATATATATATATACATGTGGGGTGGGGGGGTAGGGTAGGGTATGCCCACACATGCGTGCACACACATATATGCTTTATGTTCGAGTGACGTCGCCTTATTTAGTAAACTATTGTCCGTAAAAAAATAATAAGTAATTAATTAATGATGTATTAATATTTTGAATAATTTAAAGTGAAACAATATTCAGAAGAGATCTTCAGCCTGGTGTAACATAGCCCTCTCGTCCTATCAATTAAACAAGTGATAGGTATTATTTATTTGATTTAAATTAAAATATTTTTATTTTAATTATTTTTTTTTATATCTATTCTATTATATAATATATATAAAACACACGCACACAGCACACTATCTATTATTATTATTATTATTATATATATATAAGCTACACATAGATCTATATATATATTATAATATACAAAATAATGGTTAGTCTAATAAATATTTTTATTGGCTAATCTTATATTAATATTTCAAGAGCAACTATAATTTTTTTTTCTTTAAAAAATAATACATAAAGAATAATAAGTATGTATAAAATAAAAAATTTCAATTTGTTGGAAAATAATAATATTGTTATGTGATATAATAAATTAAATATTATTAATTAAAATAATAAAATAATCAGCAACCAACCGTATAGAATGATGCTGACCAAGAATGAAGTCGAGTCGAAGATACCTTTTATCTGCAACACAAATCACATCTCGTTACTCTATTTGATGATGACGCTTTATCATCAAAAGTATAATGGTGTTCGTCTCCAACTTAGATGGCATTTCAATAAGTCAAAGCTCTGATGAACAAGAACAATAATGGAATCAAAATTTTTCAAAAGACTAAAAAGGTTTGCCGGAAAACTTGCCGGAAATGCTATAGGAGGGAGAGAAATAGAGGAAAAGGTGAAAGAGTTGTTGGTTCGTGTCATTGGAAAACGAAGCGGGAGTACTTTATATAGGCGTCTCTATTCGATCAAAATTGTAGCGAATTAATTTTGATAATATTATGGTCTTAATCACCAACGTAATTGATGTCGTAATTTACGTTAATTTCAAAGCTTTTGTTTGAGACGGTTGTAATATGCTAATTTCAAACATTATGTTTAAGTCAATCATAATTTACGTTAATTTCAAAACTTTTGTTTCAAATTATTGTAATTTACGCTAACTTCAAACTTTCTGTTTGAGGTTATTTTGGATATGTCCATCGGATAGAATTTTATCGGGATAATCCTATAACTTAGGTCATATATTCGAGTTTAACTTTGGGATTTACAATTTGGTTTATGAGACAAGCAAAATAACAAATATTAACCCGCCTATCACATTTTTGCTCACCGATTGATCGGTTCCATGAATTCCGCTTTTAATTTTCAAAAAGTAAAGTTAATCGATTAAATAAGTAACCGATTATCCAATAATTTCTCACATGTGTGGAAATGTCCTTAAAATGACAGATGCACAGTTCAATTTCAGAAAGACATTGACACGTCACGACAAATTGTTTGTAGCTTTGAACATTCCATAGTCAACATTAGAGAGTGTACTGGTGACATAGTTGATATGATGCATTGAATTGTTCCACCCTAGAGTATACTAAGGGTGTGTTTGTTTGGGGGTTAGATTTTAAATACACTATTCATTTTATTTTTTTCCCCAAAAATATCAAATCAAACATTTATTTTCATTTTTTATATTATACTAAAAATCAATTTTACATTCAAAACATTACATCAACACCTATTTATATTACATCATACAACTATTCAAATTCAAAATTTACTATTTAAATCCCAACTTAAAATCCAAACCCCCAAACAATAATATTGGTGTATCGTTATCTCATCATCATTTTGTTCCCAAATTTTGATTTGTTTCGACCATGAAATACGTTTTTGGCTTCATAAGTGGTTCTTTGGAAGCAGTCTACACTCACTACAAAAAAATAATAATATTTGTAACGGAATTCTATCCCTAAAGTTCACATAGCTAATGTAATTTCATTCCTAATTCCGTCTCTAGCGTCATTAGTAACGGAAAAAGTAAATTTAAAGACAAAAAAATTGTTAAAAAATAATTTTTTCTTGTAGTGACTACTCACTTATACAGGTAATTACATGTAAAAGTATCCAATCTTACTTTTATAACTATTAAGAATCACTAATTCAATATCACCATTTTTGCACTTCTTAGCACTTAGTACCTTTTTATGGAATAACGATTGAGTGTTCTTGTCAAACTTTTATAACATATTTTTTCTATTGAACCAAAATTCGGGATTTGTAAGTAATTTAATTGGGTTACCACTATAATTGTTTTTAACTTATGGATTTTAAATTTATTCCCTTTAGAAATATATATATTTGATCCCTTTATAACTCTTTGATTAAGGCATCTGTTAGATTTTCTATTGACTTCACATAGTCAATTATCAAAACCCAACTCATGATCACATGTCTCACAATATTATTTTTATGTCGGATATGTCAAAATTACCATTAATATAAAAAAAAAAACAATAGGTATGCATATACTCGTATTAAAATATATGCCTTAAACTATGAATCCACACAACATTATGTGATATTTTATAATATAAAGTAGTATATTTTCATTAAAAATTATTCATAAATATAATGCTTAAAAATATTATAAAAACTCAAATCAAATAAAAATTTTCATTTCAACACCAACATTTGTGTGTTATATAATTAGTCAATAGTCCCATTTATGGAATTCATGAAAACATTATAGTTATTTGCATTTGGGTGATATGTGATGCACATTGATTTATTTATTTATTTATCTTTAAAATATTTATAAATAATTAAATTGAATGATGGATGATCCACTTGACAAGAAAAGACGTATTACCTTCCAAATATAACAAAAGGGCCACTAATTAACGCTATCCCATTGTCAATGGGAATAATTATATATATATATAGATATGAAAAATACATATACATCATCTTTAATATCGATTTTTTATTTTATATATTAGACAAAATATTAAATAAAAATATCATAAGAAATATTTTTCAATTCAAAATTTACTATTTTTAAACCTCAAATCCAAATCCACTGAAGAAAAAAAAAAAAAAACACACACACATTAAAGCATTCAATACAAGTATATGATGTATAAGTATAAAATAAACTCAAAAGAGAAATAATTATACTATAAAAAAATAAAATGGAATTCAATATTATCATCTTCATCACATCAACCAAAATGGTCCCCTAATATAAATTTAAAATAATAATAATAATAATAATAATAATAATAATAATAATAATAATAATAATGATGATGATAATTTTTTGGGAGATCACCCAAGCAATCTAACATGCCATGTTCACTACAATACTAAACATCATTTCAAACAATGCATAAACAACAAAATAGAGACTAACCCACTTCTCCTAAAATGTTGAACAAAAAAGGGGTTTTGACTTGTTAATTTATTTAGAATTAGATTTTTATTGGTGACTATTTAAATCTAACTAAAAAATAATAATACGAAAACACAGTACGATGTTGATTTAGAAAAATTAGTACAATATTGATTTTTTTAAATAATACTCTCTTCGTTCACAAACTAATGTCCCACTTTCCTATTTGGGACGTCCAATAATTATTGTCCTATTTTTTTTTTAAAACACAAATTTTATATTTTTACCCTTCATTCATTTATTATTTTTAATTTCTACTATACAATTATAAACAAATTTGTCAATTCATAACAAAAAGACATTCACCTAAAAAATCGTGCAAATATATTTTAGGACAATAGAAATTAGATGGAGGGAGTATCTTTTAAATCTCTAAAATATATTGTTCAATAGTTCAAATAACATCAATTAAAAATTTAGATAGCATGCATTATATTTCAAACTATATATATATATTTCTTTCGTTTCTTAACAATTTATCTATTTTTTCATTTTTGATCCGTCCAATAACAAAGTATTCATTTCATTTTTTTAGTAATTGTACTATCTACCTAAGATTAAAAATAATCTTTTAATTTACAATATATTATACAAATGTCATTACTTTTATATCATACAATACTAATATGGTTAATTTAATCTTTTTATCTTTAAATCTACTTTATCCTAATATAATACTAATATTTTTAAAATTCTGTGAAAAAAATTGATATATAAATATGGGACGGAGGGAGTATTATTTTTTAGGCAAAACAGCAAAAACCCCCCGTGGTTTACCGAATCTGCTGAAAACCCTCCGTGGTCCTAAAACTCCAAAAAACCTACTCGTGGTTTGTAAACGTTGCACACTCGCCTCCCCCCTTTAAATCACACTGACAACGTTCAATTTTAACCTTATCAGACCGTTACGCCATGTGTTTCTCTTTCGTTCTTTCTTCTTCTCTTCTCCCCAATTTCTTTCTTCTTCTCTTCTCCCCAACTTCTTTCTTCCATCTTCTTTTCTTCCCCAAATTCTTCTTCACACATCTTTTTCCTCAATTTTTCTCTTCTTCTTCTCCGATTCCTTTTCAAGCCATAACATATCCACTTCTTTCTTTTCTTATTTTTCCTCAATTTTTCTCTTATTCTTCTCCAATTCTTTTTCACGTCATAATAGTTCTACCCGCTTCTTTCTTTTCTTTTTTTTCCCCTAATTTTTTTTTTCTTCTTCATCTCCAATTATTCTTTGAAGAATGAAGAATTGAAAAAGAATAAGAAGAGAAAGAAGATGACGGGCGGAAGCGGCTGGAACAGGGAATAAGGAAGGAAGAAAAGAAAGAGAATAAAGAAATAAGGGAAAGAAGAAGATGAGAAAGAATGCATTAGGTTTTTTTTTTCTCTAATTTTTTTTTTCTCTATCTATTTTTCCCCAATTTTCTTTCTTCTTTATTTTTTCTCCCTAATTTTTTCGTACACGGTTGCAACAAGCAGCAAGTTCTTTTTTTCTTCTTAGATTGATTTCAAATCTTGATGTCAAATTGAATTTTTAGATTTTTGGGTTTGATAAAAATAGAAGAAAGTAATTCTGGGTTTGGTAAGAAAGAAGAAGAACAAGGAAGAAGAAAAAGAAGAAGGAAGAAGAAGAAATAAGAATAAAAAAGAAGAATGAATGAGGAAGAATAAGAAAGAAGAAGAACAAGGAAGAAGGAGGAAGAAAGATGTTGTAAAAAATAGTCATTAGGGTATTTTAGTAATTTTATACAGAAATATATCACTCTATGGACCAAAAATCGTATTTCAGGCGCGTGCTATACAACCTCCGTTAAATCCTAGCGGATGAAGAATTTTTTGCAACATTTTGGAAACCACAAGTAGGTTTTTTGAAATTTTAGAACTACGGGGGATTTTCAGCAATTTTTAAAAACCACATGAAAGTTTTTGATTGTTTTGCCTATTTTTTAACAAAATCTTATATTAAAAAAACTAATAATAATAAAATAAAAATAAAATAAAAATAATAGGAAATGCAGTGGATTGTGAGTGTGGATGTCTGTGCCAACTGACACGCACAAGTCCCTTTCCCTCTCCACTTTTTATTTATTGTAAGTATTTGTAATAACATAACATTGTCTCTTTGACTTGGACTCATTCACACGCTTGCTTGCTTCCTTACACTTCCATCTTTATTTATTTATTTATTTAGGGCATGTTTGTTTGGGATTGGATTGTAAATACATTATTTATTTTATTTTTTTTTTAAAAAAAATATCAAATCAAACACTTATTTTCTATTTTTTATATTATATAAAAAATTAATTTTATATTCAAAACATCACATCGACATCTATTTATATCACATCATACAATTATTCAACTTCAAAATTTTACTATTTAAATCCTAACTCAAAATTCAAACCCCTAAACAAACACACTCTATTACTCCAACTGTATTATACTTATTGTGTCCACCTTTCTATTTTTGTTTGTTTTATTTATTTTGTCATTTTTTTTATTTGAAAAGTATTATATATTTTAATATTATTTTAATTTTTTTTATTTTTAATTATAATAATTAAATATGTTATTCTTAATTTAAAATTACTTTTATTAAATAATTATTTTCACTAATATAATTTTAATTATTTACTAATTATATCTCTTATAAATTTTCGTACCTACAATAAATGAGACCTAGGATCTAGCAGAGAGAGAATATGTTTTATTATAAATGTGCTTTATGTCATCGACTATGAATTCTCATGGTATAACAAATATAAATAATAATTAATATTTTAAATTTTTTTGATAACTTAAAAATACAAAATTTAATTAAAAAAAAAATAAGAATAGTTTTTTTATTACCATAAGAAGAAAAGTCAAAGTACGTGTTTGATAATTAGTTTATAACGGTTAACTATTAGCTGATTTAATTAGTTGATAATTGTTAATTAATTTAATTAGCTGATTCATTACAAGAAAAAATTATTTTAATAATAAAACTTTTTTGTCTCTAAATTTACTTTTTCCGTTACTAATGACATTAGAGACGGAATTATGAATGGAATTACGTTAGCTACGTGAATTTTAGGGACGAAATTCCGTTACAAATATATTATTTTTTTGTAGTGATTTGACTAGCCGATTCGATTAGCTGTTTGTATAAAAATGTTTAGTAAAAAACAACAGTTTGATATTAGATTTTATACGTAAAATGACAATTGAGGACATTTCTATTTATTTTAATATATTCAATTGTATTCTTTAGATTTTAGAATGTATGAAATTTTTTGTTATTAGTTATTGAAAATTATAAAAATATTATAAAATAGTATTTATTTTTATTATAGTTAGATTTAAAAAATAATATATATTTATTGAAAAATATAAATAGTTTTTTTTATTGAAAATAATAAAAAATATAAAATAATAATTTTTTTGTTTATATTTATTATGTTAATTATCGATTATTTCATTATATTTATAATTTTCAATAAATTTAATTTATTTAATTTATTTTTAGTATAAAATTTATATAATGTAATTTTAATATAAAAATAAATTATTAATATTTATATTTTCTATTTTGTGTTGATTTTAATAAATTTATATATTTTATAATTAAAATAATTTATAAATTAAAACTAATTATTTTAAATTTATAAAAGTAAAATTATAATATAATAAAATATTCTAATATAATCAATAAATAATCAAAATATATTTATTTGTGTATAATGCATAATTAATTTTTAAGGGCAAATAAGGAATAAAAAAAATTAAATTGAAAAAGCTATTTCAACATGCTAAGTAGGTTAGCTTTTTAAAAATTAGTTTTTTTGGTCCAGAAATTAATTTACCAAACATCTAAATTTGTTGTTTGATTGGTTAAAAGCTGTTCAATAACCTAAAAATTTTTCAAAAAGCTCTTTGCCAAACACCCTCAAAATATATTTGAATGAAAGAGAGTGTATTATATATATAGATTTTTAAAAGTTTTTGTATTATTTATTAATTGTACTTTTTAAAATTATTATATCAACTATATAATTTTTTTTTATAAAAAAAATAATATTAAAATTTTTTTTTTAAGAAAAAAAACAGAACTCTAAATTACGGAAAAAAAAAAAAACTTTCCATCCAAGGAAATATATTATTACAAATAAAATTATCTCATTATTATATGCGAAAATATGTACTATATATTTATGTGTGTGTTGTCCGGACTTTTTATGTTACTTTATTTGGATGCAAAAATTAAAAAATAATACCAATAGAGTATAACATAGTGTTACGAGGATGGATTCGTGACCGTAAAATTATGAATTCAAATCTTTAAGGCTTTCAGATCTTTTTTGCTACACATAGTTCACTTAGTATGAATTTTGAAATAATAAAATCAAATGCAATCTTACAAACAAAAACATATACATTGTTAAAAAAAAAAAATGCATTGTAATTGAATCTGTTTTATAATGATTAATAATTATATGTTACTATTTACTAATATATACTTATTTTTTATATGATCGACATAAAAAAAATGTCTCTGAAAGATGATAATTAAAACCAATTAAAAATATGTATGTTTTCTTTTTTAAAAAAAAATAAATAAATTTGAGACTTGTGTTTTTCTTTGTCATCAAATTTCAAATTTTTACTAATTTCTATATTATTTTGAAAATATATATATAATTTTTCTCTTATAAAATATTGTACATTGTTTTAATACTAAGTTCAAACTAAAAATTTTCAAAAGAAAAACTAATGCAATTTTTTTTTAAATGATAAGAAATATATATTATAAAATAAATTGTTTAGTTTGTATTAGGATTAAAATTTTCATTTGAATATGATTTAAATAATTTGTGATAAAATTCAGATTCCACATTTTGTCAAAAAGAATAAAATAAATAGTAAAAAAAAAAATACTAATTTGGAGTGCAAATCAATTACAAATCCAAAACACACTTACTTGTTTTATTGTAATTAAAAATTAATATGAAATAGAATATTGTTGACTTAATTTTTATTTAAATATTATTTTGATGTGATATTTTTTAAAAATATATTTTTATTAAAAATTATATAAAATAATAGGGTTGATTTCAATTTAAAATAATAACAATAATAATAATAAAGAACTGATCATACACTTATTTTTTTTTTTAATTTCAAAAATAATTTAAAATACATACAAATTGCCTAATGGTGTATACCTAGCTCAAAAAACAACAAAGAGGATATGTGGTATTTTTGGTAATTTTTACTAATAATTTATATAAAGTATAAAATAAAATTATCTCCAATTTATTTTGGGCACATTCTTTTATTATAATGTTTCTTTAAGTAGATAATTTTTGAAAATTTGAAATTATTCATTAATAAAAAAATTAAAATACTTCACATCAAATTATTTTTTTCTCACAAAATACCATACTTTATTTGTCCCTTATCAAAGGTCTTTTGGGATTTTATTGTACATTAAAAAATAATAGTATTTGATTGGTTAGTTAAATTGTGTAAGAGATTTTGAGATTTTTATCTTTTGACTTTATAGTAATTGTATGTGTAATAGAATCTTTGTAATTTAGGTAAAATCTAATGGTATTTGCTATTAATATAATATTATTTTTTCTAAAATAGAAAATGAGTACTTTAGAGTATAAAATATCCAACCTTCTAACATTTCAAATTTTCGAAATTCTACACTTTCAAAACTTCTAACAGAGTCTGGGTGTATTCTTTTGCACAAAAATACACATGTATTTTTACCAAAAAAATTAATATACTATATATATTTATTATTTTTATATAATTTATACGATTCTCTGTCCCTCACATTAAAATAAATCATTTTAAACTGTTTTATAAAACAAACACACCTTTAAATACATAAACTTTTAGTACAATATTTTAAATATAATGAAATTTAAATATAATATTCTTTTACAAATAATAAAAAAATTAAAATATAAATACACAATATAAAACACTTTCAATTAAATATGTTTAAACTAATTATTGACATATTTTAAAGGTAATGTAAAATCCTGTGTTAAGTAGAGTGACAAATTACATAGGAGGTAAACCTTTTTATGTTGACTATGGTGTGTTTACGGGTGAGGTTTTAGTTTTGAGTTTTGATTCTAAATAATAAAATTTTGAATTGAAATAGTTGTTTGATGTGATATAAATATATATTGATGTGATATTTTGAATGTAAAATTTGATTTTAGTGTAATAAAAAAAATAAAAATTGAGTGTTTGATTTGATATTTTTTAAGGAAAAAAAAAAGTTGAAATTGTAAAATTATGGTTAAAATCTTACAAGTAAACAGAGCCTAAATATCTGAATTTTCAACATCAATAAACTCTTCATCCCCTCAACGGTGTCTCTTTTGGTTGAATTTGGGAAATTTTAGTATTAAGATAATATTTTATGTGATATTTTGTAAGAAAAAAAAAAATATATTTTTTTTAGAAACGTAGAATAAAATTTGGAAAAATTGGTCTAAAGAAACAAACCATTTTACCGCCATTGGTTAAGTATATATTATATCCATGCAATAGTATCAACTCTTTAGTCGAGTAAATAATAACTTAATAATGAACTTGTAATCATAAAGTTATGATTTCAAATTTTAACTATTGCGGATTTTCATGTCATTGTCTAAATGAAGTCATATAATTGATTCCCTATATTGAAAATATTACTCCCTCCTCACCATCCAACATATGATGTCTTGTATACTATAGATACAAAAATTTATAAATAATATACAAACAATTATAAATTATAGAATTAATTAGTATAATTAAGATTAAAAGAATATATATTACCTCAATCATCAAAATTTATGCACATTTGATCGGACACAAATTTTAAAACAATTAAGTAAAATATAAAATTATTCTTTTTATAGTAAAAAGAATGGTAGTATTTTTTACTTAAAAAAGCAAACTAAATTTTTTTATGACAATAAAAAATAAATATATATTTGGATGATAGAATGATAAAATTTAAAATATAATTAAAATGTGTAATTATTTTCTGTTATAAAAAAATTAAAAATTAAAAATTAAAAAATTAAGATATGAGATATGACGACTAAACGATAATATGAGCAGAAGATATATGAGCGAGGGAATGTTGTAATAATGACATTGCTGTTTGTTTATAATTACAGCGTTGCCGTATAAAGGTATTATATATATTATGTAGGATAAATTACACAAAATTCACATGTAGTTTTACGAAATTGCGCAAAATCTCTCATACTTCTAAAATTGCGTCAAACTCCCTCGGAGTTTCATAAACTTTGCGTCTAACTCCCTCGACGGTCCTTATTTAACGGTATTTGACCTATATGCGCTCAAACTTCGAATAAATTTTACAATTTCAATTTCTAAACCACTAAAATTAAAAAAAAAAATTATATATTTAGCGTAAAAAAATAATAAAATAAATTATTAAAATTTGAGAAAAATAACTACTTTTTTAGTATATTTACTATTTTTTAGACTAAATATAAAAAAAATAAATATATTTTTAATTTTAGAGGTTTAGAAATTAAAATTCTAAAATTTATTCACAACAGTTTGAGCGCATTTAGATAGGTCAAATACGTTAACCGCCTGGGAATTAGACGCAGAATTTATGAAACACGAGAGAATTTGATGCAATTTTAAAATTACAAGAGATTTGGCGCAATTTCATGAAATCACGAATAGATTTTGTGCAATTTAGCCATATGTATATATATATATATATAAAAGCACCAATCCTTCTTCTTTCACGCTGAAATCCCAGTCTGCCGCCATGGCTGCACTGCACCGACCTTCTCCACGACTTTCTTCTCTTCTTCTTCTGCTACTTCTGTTTCTATCAATGGTGTCGATTCTAGGCTTCAGCTTCAATCCATTTCCTCAATTTCGTAAGTAAAAAATCCCCCAAATCCAATAAACCCTAATTTCCCACCATTTTTAACTCTCATCAAAAACCTTAAATTAAACTCTATCCGACTCATCAAGCCATCATTAATTAATTCATAGTTTCCCGATCTGCAACTCCGGCCAATATATATATATATATATATCTATATATGACGATGATGATCTGATCGTGTGTTGTTCCGTGGACAGCAACGGCGGCCGCACGGCGGCGGTTGAGGGCCGAACCGGGTTCGTGGCCGCCGGCGTGCCGGTTCAAGTGCGGGAGGTGCGTGCCGTGCACGGCGGTGCACGTGCCGATTCAGCCGGGGAAGAGTTCGCCGATGGAGTATTACCCGGAGGCGTGGAGATGCAAGTGTGGGAATAACCTTTTCTTGCCTTAATTAATTAATTATTAGCCTAAATTAAATTTTTAAATCATTTTATTTAATTTATTAATTTATTGTGTGTTTAGGGAAATTTTTATGTTTAGTAGTATGTATTTATTGCCGCTTATTGTTTTGAGTTTGATTTTTTTTTTTTTTTTTCGGTGGAAAAAAAAATTGAAATAAAATATTTTAGTTAAAACATACTAATATTTAATGGAAAAATAATTTTATTGGAGAGATATATATATACATGTCTCAATACAATAGTCTTGTTTACCATTTTTTCGTCCAAAAATAATAGTCTTATTTCCATAAATAACTATATTACCATAAAACTATCCTTACTTTTTCATTTCACTACTTTTTACACTAATACACTCACAAGGGCAAAAAAGTCTTTTTATCCATAATTTATGGGACTAATGGAGTATTTGTTTTTGAGACAGGTAAAAATTGTTAAATGTATATCACAATAAATACATATATATATATATCATATTTTACAAAATATCACATCAAATATTTAATATTTTATTACTTTTAAAATTTTCTAAAAAGTCTCCTACTCTCCGCTATATTTTTTGTTTTATTGGTACTTAGTGCATTTTAGTAATTTATGTATAAAAATATCTTAACAAGGTAAATTATTTTTTTACTTTCATACGTGATTCTCTTATCAATTTAAAATCGTAATTAGACTATGTATTGAATTAGTCTTACGATTAAAATTTTTTTAATAAAAATGGTCCTTAGCTGTTGAAGTTGCTGACATGGTAATGTTGTGGCACGCCAAATTTTGTTTGGATGTCACATAAACAACGTGAAGGATTATTTCTATTAAAAACATTTTTGTTAAAGGATCAATTAATACAAACTCTAGTTTTGGTCTTAAAATGATTCTCAAATACCTTTTATGTGTAAATTCAAATAATTTTGGTGTACCACGACACGGCCACGTCAATAACTCCGGAGGATCATTTTCACAAAATTCTTTTATCCGGGAGATCAGTTCAACAGAGAGTCAATTATAGTTCTAAAATGATGAAGATGTAATGTACAAGATTAAGGAGGGTGTATTCAATTGGAATTTCAATGGATTGTTTTGGATTTTTAAAAGTCTATGTATTTATGTGGATTTAGAAAATCCACAAAATCTACGATGAGTTTAATGGATTTTAGTAATTGATTTAGATGGATTTTTACGAATTTGATTGAATTCTTTATGAATTTATATGGATTTTGTAGGATTATAAAATATATATTTTTTAATATATATTAATTATATAAAATTTATATCAAACAACAAACTTTATAAATATAATAAATAATTATTAATAAGATAATATTTAATATTAATAAATAATATATAAGTATTAATAAATAATATATATGTATTTACTTTTTATATAAAAAGGTTATATTAAAATAAATAAATAAATAATATACAATTTTTGAAAAAAATATTAAAATGAATAAATAAATATAAATTAACGGTTCAACAAAAAATATATATTTAAATATCTATTTCACCTTTATCGTAATGATAATATAGTGTATTCGATAATTGCAAAGAAAAGACGACAATATTATAATAATATTTTTTTAATTATATTTATAATATAAAAATATATATTTAAAATGAAATCATAATAATTTACTAATATATTTTAGTTTTAAATTATTATTTTAATTAAAAATTATAATAATAGTAATAAATATTATCATATTATTGATCATATATACAATAATAATAATAATAATAATAATAATAATAATTTTAAGAATCCATCAAAATCTGTAATGATTACAAAAGATTCTTTTCTATACAAAATTTTCACAAAAATCCATTAGAATCCATTAAAATCCATAGATTTTGAAAGTTTATGAATTGTTGAATATCTTAAGATTTTAAAATATTTTTAAAAGTCTATAAATACTTCAGGATTTTAAAGTCTTGATTGAATACACCCAAATTTTGAAAGTCCAATAAAATCCTACAAAATTATATTGAATATACCCCCCTAAATAAATAGTTTTATCATTATTTTAGTTTGAGTGTTTCATTTAAATCAACTATTCATTTTTATTTTTTTTTCAAAAACATCAAATAAAATATCTATTTTTTATTTTTTATATTATATTAAAAATCAATTTTACATTTAAAATATATATCAACACCTATTTATATCGCATTATACAATTATTCAAATTTTACCTCAAAATCCAAACCCCCGAACAAACGCACCCTAAGAATATACCATGCGTTTTTAGATATTACTTTAAATTGTCATTAAAAAAGAAAATCATTCTATAATATTTTATAATTTTCTGCAAAAGAAATACTTTATTCATCCACTTAGAAAGAAACTTTTTACTTCTGTCATAAAATCTAATAAATATTATATTTTAACAATAATTTTATTACTATATGTTTACCCTATAAAGTTGATATAAATAAATATAAATGTGAAAGTATCTATAATATATAACTAAGTATATATCTATTAAAAAATAAAATTAATATTGTGTTTGGATTCCAATCCAACCCCAAATAATTGTGTTCTTTTAAAAGTGATATATAATTTTATTTTTTAAAAAGTAATATATAATTAAAGTTGTTAAGTAATTTACAAATATGAAAAGTTATGTAAAATAATATAAAAGAGAAAGAAACAAATAATATACTTTTTAAGAGTGAATTAATATTTATGGTTGAAGTAAAATTATTTTAGATCGATTGTATTTTTACTGTAGTTGCTGCAAAAATGGAGTAATGAGTTGGAGATGGCCTAAGAACATGTATATCGGAGTTTCTCCCCTATATTAATTTTTTTGCAATAAAAGAAAAGCAAAATAACATAAAATTTACCTGTGATTTAAGAAAATTCTACGAAATGCTCTATTATTTTAAAATTGTGCTATACTATTTTAGGGTGTGTTTGTTTGGGGTTTAGATTTTGAGTTGAGATTTGAGTAGTAAAAAGTTTGAATTTGAATAATTGTATGATGTGATATAAATAGATGTTGATGTGATGTTTTGAATGTAAAATTGATTTTTAGTATAATATAAAAAATAAAAAATAAGTGTTTGATTTTATATTTTTAGAAAAAATAAAATGAGATTAATAGTATATTTAAAATCCAATCCCCAAAACAAACTCACCCAGTTTTAATTTATATTTTGAATATAATTTAATTTCGAAGTATCGTATTTAATGCTTATTCTATGTCACACTAACCTATTATTCATTTTAAATATGAAGTATTTATATTATCTTCAAACAAATAAGAACCATAATACTTTCTTAAGAAATCAATATATTTATTTATTTTTTGTACATAAATTTTTCTTTGTACAATTGTATCTTTGAATATGAGTTTCTTTTGTAGTTTAATAAAATGAAAAGAATATAATATTAATTTCAAATAGACTTTTGAAAAAAATAAGCATAATAAATTAATTAATTTTGAACGGAGATAATAATTTTACTCCCTTCGTCCCATATAATTTGTTCCTATTTTCTATTTTCGTCCGTCCCAGATAACTTGTCCTTTATATTTTTGGAAATATAACTATGCACTTTAATTATATTTTAAATTTTATAATTTTCTTAATTTTAATTAAACTATTTACTTATCTTAATCTTAATCTATAATTATTTTTACTAATATACTTCTTAATTACTTATTAATTATACTTTACTTAAATTCTCGTATCTACGATAATACACCCATATTACATGGGACGGAAGGAGTATCTATTTATTAAACAGGGTTTTGGAATTTGCTCAATTTCTTATAATTAATTTGCATAGATTTCTGATCTGGGGCTATTTAATTTGTTTACTACTCCCAAATTATTTATGTCTTCATTTCCTCTTGTTTTCGTGTATTGGGAATGTAAGCTGTTTTTGGACTCTGTTTGGATTATGTTTTATCTAATCACTCCGTCCAACATATATTATAAGGTATCCATTTATTTTTTATACGTAATTTTAGAAATATTAATATTATATTAAGATATAGTATTAATAAAATATAAATAACTAAAATAATTTTATTAGTATGATATGATATAAAGATAATGACATTTATGTAATATATTGTAAGTTGTAAGAGTATTTGTAATGTTAGGTATATAGTACAGTTATTAAAAAAAAAAATCAATACTTTGTTATGAGACGAATTAAAATAAAAAAATAGATACTTTGTTATGGAACGGAGGAAATATATAAAATAACACTAATAAAAATATAGTTTTTAATAAATTATTAAAAAATAATAATAATAATAATAATAATAATAATCAAAGTTAAAAAGGAACAATTATAAATGCTGGTGTTCTGATATATATACATGGGACAGAATGAAAGTAGTAGTTGCAATTAAGTATGTAACTTCTTTTAATGCAAATGTAATGGAAATTAATTACTTCCCCCTCGACGGACGCATAACAAAGTATTATTTTTTTATTTTAATTTGTCTTATGACAAAGTATTTATTTTTTTTTAGTAATTGGACTATCTACCTAACATTACAAATATCTTTACAATTTACAATATATTACACAAATATCATTACTTTTATATCATATTATATACTAATAAAATTATTTTAGTCATTTCTACTTTATTTCTACTATATTTTAATATAATATTAATATTTCTAAAATTATATGAAAAAGCAAATGTATACCTAGTTAAGAGACCTAGGGAGTATATATATTTTTTTAACTCGACATAAATATATTATGCGCTAAAGTTAATTATTTCATTTGTTATATGACATTATATCTGATTTTTTTTTTTTTTTACTATTTCAAATAAAAATTAACATTATTTATTTGACATCATTTTTAATAAAAATTATTTTTTTTTTCATAAAATATTACATATTGTTTAAACAAAAATTCAAATCAACATCTTATTTTAAATCAATTTCAAACCACAGTCAAAAAAACTCGTGCGTTGTTAGTTCATGTATTATATTTGTATTATATAAATATAAATGATATATTTATTTTAAATTTTTAATTTTTAATTTTTATGAAAAAAAAATATAATATATATTATGTGAAAATATGCTTATATTATATTCTAATGTCAATTGAGAATTATATCAATAAAAAATCATTTAGATGAACACAATGTAATGTTGAATGCATTAACCGACATTACATGATACTAATATAATTCAAGATTCAAACAAAATTTTTTTTAACTAAAACGATTATTTAGATCGTTTAACAAAGAATAGATTATTTAGATTGTTTACCATTTTTGTCTATTCTAAAACAATAGTTTTATTTTCATAAATAATCATATCACTAAAAAATTATCCTTACTTTTTCTAAATTATTACACAATTGTCACTACTTTTTACATTAATACACTCACAGGGGCAAAAAAGTTTTTTACCTGTATATTTTACCTATTATCAATATAATATCAATATTCTTTAAATCTCGTGTCAAACACAACTCAAACTATAATTATGGGACGGGTATATGCTAATTTAAAAAGTAAATAAAAATTAGTCTAAATCAATAACCATTTCCAAAATATTGATAGAGACAAGAGTGGGAGGGGACATGCATGATGTAGCTATATAGCTAGCTTAGGTTAGGTTTGTCAGTTTGAATTTTAGAGCATGAGAAAAAAACCACAAAATTTTCAAATAGTTAAACTTATAATATTTTACCCGTAAAATCCACTCAAAACTCTTTTATTTTTATCTATCTCCTCAATTAACATAATTTTTTATTTATATTTAAAACTCTTCATTTTTTATAAAATTTTATTATCTACCAAATGATATCTATATTGCGTATATTTTTTCGAAATATAATCTTAATTTTTTTAAAAAATAATAAATTAATATCATAATTTATTATTAATAACTTACTAATTTACACTACTAAAAAGACTGTGTTCCTGATAAAATAGTTCATTCCTCATAAAAAAACGGAGGGAGTATTATTTGAAGTGATATATGACTTGACATATTTTTAGTTTTTCCCCAATCAAATTTCCATGGATTTTCAAATCCATCTTGTGAAAATTGTAAAAGTCACTTACCCTGGGATATCATATTAAATATATATATATATATATGTAAAATATTAAAGTAAATATTATTTTAAAATTTCTCAAAACTTTTTAAATGTGTTTGATTATTATTTTTAAAATTTCTCAAAACTTGTTAAATGTGTTTGATTTTGATGTCAAGCTAAAATTACTACTATTCTCAGTGATTTAAATTTAAATTTCATAAATGAGTATTATTTGAATTTAAATTTAAACTTAGGGTTTTCTTATTTAGTGATTTTTTATGAGATATAAAAAATGGTGTCGAACAATACATTTTTTTTTTTATGACGCGAAAATCTACCGTCGCTATCCGAAAGTGCAGGTGATCTAAGGCGTCAGGGGTTTGAACCCATGACCTCACGGTCACAAGTTCAACCTCTACACCACCGGGCCATTCGGTACGGACGTCTTGAACAATACAATTCTTCAAGGGTGTTAGCGCCAATGTAATTTATTTAAGTAAAATAAAATTACAAATCTATTATGTTATAGGTGGACCATCTTATATAATTACGGTTATAATTTAATCAATACCGTGCTAAATTGAATTAAACTACTCTCTTCGTTCAATTTCTATTGTCCTAAAGTATATTTGCATGGTTTTTTAGTTGATTGTCTTTTTGTTATGAATTGACAAATTTGCCCTTAATTGTATGGTATAGATTAAAAGTAATAAATAAATTAAAAGTAAAAATGTAAAATTTGTGTTTAAAAAATAAAATAGGACAATAATTGTTGAATGTCCCAAATAAGAAAATAGGACATTAGTTTGTGGAGAGAGGGAATATTTTTTTGCAAAGTTAAACAATTAGATTGTTAACTTCAAACCAAAAGATTAAATTGAATTATAGGGCTCCTATTAAATATAATTTTTTTAAATTTTGGAGTTTTGTAAAAATTAGGATTTATTTGATTTTGTTTTGAGATGTCTAGAAAATTTAATTTAAATATTGTTTTAATATGATATTTTGTAAGATAAAATAATACTCTTTTCGTCCCTCAAATAGGTTTCTATTTTTTTTTTGCACGGAGTTTAAAGTATATTAGTATTATATTGATACGTAATAGGAATACGATAAAAATCACTAAAATAATTTTATTAATATTAGTATTGTATAATACTCCATCCGTCCCAATACAATTTTTTTATTTACCATTTTTGTCCTTTCTAAAATAATAGTCTTATTTTCATAAATAATCATATCATCATCAAATTACCTCTACTTTTTCATTTTTATTACACAATTGTCACTACTTTGTATACTAATACACTCACAAGAGTAAAAAAAATCTTTTATCCATACTTTTTACTAACTACCAATATAATACCAATATTCCTTAAATCTCGTGTCCAACCCAATTAAAACTATATTTATGGGACGGAGAGAGTATAAAAGTAAAGACATTTGTGTCATATATTGTAAATTGTAAGTGTATTTATAATGTTAAGTAAATAGTACAGTTACTAAAAAAAAAAAATATTTTGTTATGGAACAGACCAAAATAGAAAAATAAATAATTTGTTAAGTGACTAAGAAAGTATATTTTTATTAAAAATAGTATAAAAAAATCAATAATAATTAATTTGAGTTTGAAAAAAAAAAACACACATTTTAATTTTGTCTCAAAATAAAAGCTAGAATAATTCATAAGATCAAAATTAATATGTATTCAAAACCTATCGACATCATCTAGGTTTTACCTCCACGTGGCTTACTTAGTATTTCATATTGTACAGGTATAATTTGCAGATATTAAGTTTGACCTAATATTTAACCATACAAATTATAAAAAATAGCAATAACAAGTTTCATATTAGAAAACAATAATAATAATAATAATACTTCATCCGTCCCGAAATTAAATATTCATTTGCTTTTTGCACGTAATTTTAGAAATATTAGTATTATATTGGAATATAGTATGAATAAAGTAGAAATAACTAAAATAACCTTATTAGTATGTGTGATATAAAGTAATAACATTTGTGTAATATATTGCAAGTTGTAAGGATATTTGTAATGTTAGGTAGATAGTACAATTACTAAAAAAAAAAAATTGATATTTTGTTATGAGATGAACTAAAACAAAAAAATTGATACTTTGTTATGGGACGGATTAAAATGAAAAAATGGATACTTTGTTATGAGACGGAGGGAGTAATAATAATAATAATAATATATGTTTGAATGTAATAATCTAACAAAACAAGTATAATCGTAAAGCATAAATTGGGTGCGTTTCTTTTTTATGAGTTTGGAAAAAATTTGATTTAAATTTGATATAAAAATAATATTTAATTTGATATTTTGTGAGAGAAAAAAATGTATTTTTTTTGGAAAAACACAGAGTCTAAATAGTAAAATTTGGGGAAATTTTGCAAAAAAACATACCCATTATTTTTACCTTAAAAACACAGAAGAAAAAAGTCGTTCATACTAAACTCTGGAATCGACGGCTTGAAGCACAACGGGAAGCTTCGCATACCCTCGCCTTATGGCCACAAGAGATTCCTCGTCGCCTTCCAAATACGCTCTCAAAAATGCCACCACGACCCCTCCAACAAATCTCCTCATCGGCTTCCTCGACTCCCCATTTTTGCACAAACAATACGTCGCCCTCCCTCGAAACCCTCTAGTCTCGTCATCCAGCACGTCCAAATGCCCGCAATCTTTGGCCACAAAATAGTGCGCCGGTTTGCAACATTCATTGTAAAAGTCCTTGTGATTCACCCCTCTAGGGGCGCAGGGTGGAAAAAAAGGATTTTTGCGCACATCCCCCAATCCAGAACCGATCACCAATACGGGGGCGCCGTTAAGATCCATTGAATTTGGGGCGTAAGTGAGGACCGCGGGAGGAGTTTGTTGCCCTTTATCCATACCATCGACCGGATCGACCCCTATTAGGGCCGAGAATTTGATCGGGGATGAAAGTGACTTTCCTAGCGCCAAAGCGAATGCAACTTTCCCGCCGCGGCTATGCCCGGCTAACACCAACTTCTTCAAGTTCGGCCGGACATTTTCCGGTAGATAGTTGCATAAGTTTTCGGATAGCCATTCGATTATCTCGGCTGTGGCTGAGATGTCTTGGTTCGCATTTGGTCCGGCCACTGAATATAACTGAACAAAAGTATGTTTTATTTAGAACCATACAAGCCAAAAATATGTATAAAAGAAGTAAGAACATTTTATAGCAATTATTTGGTTTGCACTTATATATATTTTTTAATTTAAATTGTAATTTAATATGATATAGTAAAAAAAACTCAAATGTAATTTTATGGAAAAATGCGAGAATTATATGATGAATATGAAAAATATTTCAAAAATAGCAGAGCTTATGGCTGTGTTTGGTAATTTGGTTTTCCAAAAAAAAATATAATATTTTATAATATTTTATGTTATAAAATATTATATCAAAATATTATTTAAATTAAAATTCAAACCAAATACTTAATTTTAAATCAAAACCAAATAAATTCAAATTTCAATAATTTTACACTATACCATATATAATTATAAACACACATATTTTAGTCTTATACGATACTTCCTTTCTAAAAGAAGAATATCATTGGCCTTTTTCATTTAGATTTTTAAATACTCTATTATTTATTATATTAATACTTAATACAAATCAATACCAAAATATATATATATTCTTATCAGTCCTTTATAATACAATTACAATGATATTTATGAAGTAAATTATACAAATATAAAGATAATTTTAATGTTAAAAACAATGGCATAAAAAATAAATGATACTTTTCTTATGAGTCGGAAGTAGTATGTCATTTATCATCATTTTGATCATTAAGCTAAGTATCAAGTGTTTATAAGATACTGATGAAAATATTTTTGTAATTTTTATTAATTTTGTAATACATTTTAATATAATAATTAATACTCAAAAATCAAAACTTAAAAAATAAACGAAACCTTTAAAGCTGAACGAAGACTATTTTCTAAGTCTTATTTAAAAATATTTATTTTATAATTTTATAATTATTTTATTAATTTATTATGAAATAATATAAAAATATTTTGATAAATAGATAAGTTCATTAATGATGTGAGATAAAATTTTGTATATATTAAATATATAAATAATTTAAATATATTTGTTAATAATTGTAATATTAAATACTTTTCCTATCCTAATTCAATTACCATTTTTAATATTTTCTTATGGATTGTTCAAAAATGTTTATTTTATAGAAGTATTATAATAAAAAAGAATCTATAAAATATTGCTCTGTTCGTTCATATTAAGTTTTGTTCATCCGATACTATTTTTTAATTGCGATTTCCTAAAAATAATAATAAACAATACAAAGGATATTTTATAAAAGTCAAAAAAATAAATAAATAAATTAAACACTAGTTGTAAGTAAAAAAGTTAAATATTCAACTTAAAATAATACTACATTCGTCCACTTACAATGTTTACATATTTTTATTTTGAAACGTTCAATTACAAAGTTAACATTTTATTAAATACCCTACTTTTTTTCACAAATACCCTTAATTTACATCACATAATTACTTTTACACAAAAAAAAGTAAGGACAAAAATGTCATTATACTACTTTTAACTAGTCACTATAATTAAAATATTATTATTTCTAGTAAATGTAAACATTGTAAGTGGACGGATGGAGTATCTTATATTTTTTACACAATTCTCCGATATCACATACTAAAATTAATTCATTTAAAGACGTTGGGTGAACAGGTCTTTGTGTTCATTTTTTTAATTTCGACTGTCCATATAGGGTTTGTTTGTTTGTTTGGGGGTTTGAATTTTGAATTGGGATTTGAATAGTAAAAATTTTGAATTTGAATAGTTATATAATGTGATATAAATAGGGGTTGATGTGATGTTTTAAATGTAAAATTAATTTTTAGCATAATATAAAAAATAAAAAATAAATGTTTGATTTGATATTTTTTAGGAGGAAAATTGGGATAAATAGTAGAAGTTCACCAAAATCCTTCAAACAAATACACCCATAATATCTTTTTCTTTCTCGGAAAAGTGACTCGACAATTTAATCATATTTTTAATTTTATAATCTTTAATTTTATTAATCTTAATTAAATTCCGGTATTATCTTAATATTAGTATATAATTACTTCTATTACACTATTTTCGTTCGGCTCTAAGGGTTTGATTTACTTTTTGCGTGTTAATATTTGAATACTAATTATTATATCAAAACGTAATATAAATTAAGAAAAAGTTGCAAAGATATTTCCTTTAATGCCCTATAATACTAACAGAATGATATTTACACAAAAAAAATTATACAAATATAAAAATATTTTTAATGTTAAGTACAATGACGCAAAAGGTAAATGTGACAATTGGAGGCGAACAGAAAAATACTGTTACTGTATTATTTTTATTGGTACACTTTTTAACCATTAAATTAGGATGAAAATATAATACTCCCTCCGTCCCAATACAATAGTCTTGTTTACCATTTTTGTTCGTCCCAAAACAATAGTCTTATTTTCATAAATAATCATATGACTATAAAATTATTAATAGATCCACAAGGACAAAAAAGTCTTTTATTCATATTTTTTTAGTCTTGTCAAATATAACCTAAATTATAGTTTTGGAGGGAGTATAACTACATATTTAAAACATAAATAAATAAAAATACCAGAAATAACAAACCTGCGGCGCAACGACGACGAAGCCATGGGAAGAGATGTGTCGAAGGAGCTGAGTATAGAACGAATTCTGGAGCAGGTAACCATGGAGGAATATCACCACCGGAAACTCGCCGGCGGCCGCCGGAGACCAAATCAGCAGCGGCCGCGGCGGATCGGAAGAATCAACCTTCACCAGATTCAGATTCGCAGAGTACTTTCCACAATTAAACACTTCATCTATCGAAGAAGAAGAAGATGAAGAATTCATCATCACAGGCACAGCAGTTGTTGAGGAATCCATGCCTTGATTAATTAATTTATTAGTAGGTAAGAAATGTTTTTTTAAAAAAACCCCAATTTGAAGCTTAATTGCTTTCGAAGGAAGCTGGTTTCGTTTTTTCACTGCAAAGAATTGGATAATATATCAAAAGTGTTTGATATTTTTTTTTTTGTGGCCATTAAAGCCCCACTTCACTCTCATTCTCTTCAATGATTTCGATTAGATATTTTTCTCAGTCCATTAGATTTTTATTTTTATTTTTTGTTTTCTTACCTTTTTAATATTTATATAGACTCTCCTTCTTACCAGAATTATAGTCCGGTTGAGTGAATTTTGATATTATATAAGTAATGGATAAAATATACGGATAAAAAATTCTTTTATCCTTGTGAATGTATTATTTATGAAAACGAGACTATTATTTTGATAGAGTATTTTATATATATATTATATAAATTAAAAATCTTTGTCAAAATTTGGATTGAGCAAACAAATCCAATAAATCCTTTTGGGATATTTCGAAATAGAAGTATTAATAAACAAGAAATGAGCATGGAGAAATAAAATAATTTTATTTAAGATAAATTATATTTTTATTGAAATGGGTACAAATAGCCGTAATTTTATTTTAATTTTTTTTTTTAAAAAAAAAAGACAAAAAAATACATCCTACATTTAACTTAAATAGTGAATCTATAGAAAAATTTCAAGTGGGCCATATAATGGGTCTCAAATTGGGCATTGGCCCAATAATAGAGTAAAATTTTGTATCAAAATTCAAATCAGATAGAATTTCAAATCTTTACATCCCTAAATTTTGAAAAAAAATTAAAATAAATATTTAATGTGATTTAAATAAGTACTAGAATATAATATTATGTACTGTATTTATATGATATTTTAAATAAAATATATAATTTTGATATAATATTTTTATTTTTTATTATAAAAAAATATTAATATTAATAAATAGTGCTAAAAGTTGCTAACATGAATAGTGTCATTTTTTTTGAAAGTGTAGAAATAATATTATTTTTGTTCGGCTCTAAGGTTTTATTTACTTTTTACGTGTTGATCTTTATATATTAATTATTATATGAAAAGCGCAGTACAAATTAAGAGAAATGACAAAAATACTTCTATTAGTGTCTTATAATACTGTTATAATGATATTTCTGTAAAAGATTATACAAATATAATGATATTTTTAATATTAAATATAATAATGGAAAAAGTAAATGAGATCTTAGAAACGGACGAAAAAAGTACAAGAATTCTCGAAGAAATTTTTGGATGAAATTGAGACAGGAATACTATAAAATGTCAAGATTCAATTAGGATTATATTTAAATATCTTATTTACTATTTTTGTTCGTCCCAAAACAATAGTCTCATTTCCATAAATAACCATATCACTATAAAACTACCCTTACTTTTTCGTTATTATTACACAATTGTTACTACTTTTTACATTAATACACTCACAAAGACAAAAAAGTTTTTTATTCATACTTTTTACCCACTATCAATATAATATCAATATTTCTTAAATTCTTTGTCAAATATAACTCAAACTATAATTTTGGGACGAAGGGAGTATAAAATATTGTATTGAATGAGCTTGCATAGCATTTAAACATAAATAACTTCACTAATTTTAATGATTGTACTGATTTTGCATTAACTATGTAATTTTGTTTATAAACTCCACGTATTTTTTTTATTATTATTCTTGTTACTTTTTGAATTGTTGTCACATTTTCTCTTACCATAAAAAAATAAAAAAAAATGATTCTACTCATTTTATTATTGTATTGTATGTGATTTTTTTTTTGTCGAACCTAATAGCCTACAAACTATATTTTTGTAGGCGAACCATGTGTGACAGAAAAGATTGGAGGTGTTTCAAAGTTTGAATCCATGACATCACGATTATATTTTTGTTTTATACTTATTTAGGTTATATTTTTTTTTCTTCAATCTACTTTATTTAGTTGTTACTTCTTCCGTCCCAAAAGAGTTGTCTTGTTTTTTTATTTTTGTTTGTTCTAAAACAATTGTCTCATTTTCTTATTTAGTAATTGTGGTCCCCACTTTATAACAAAATTATTCCTACTTTTCCAAACTACTGTAACCTATTTTTTAAAATTCTTCAAAAAGCAAGAGCATGTTAATCTTTTACATTATACTTTATACTCACTTTCAATTAAATACTATTATTCCTTAATTTACGTGTCAACACCCAATAAGATGTCTCTTTTGGGACGGAGGGAGTATTATTTATTCAATATACTTTTTTGTTGATTTTTTTAAATGATGTTTTTAAAACTGTTTTTTTTTTTTAAAAAAAAAAAAAACACAATTTTACTAAGTATACAATACATATGTGCTTATTATTATTATTATTATATATATATATATAGGTGTGATGTACAAATTGCATTTGTATATAATGATGTTACTGTGGGGTGTGGGTTAAAAATGGCATATGTAACGTTAAAAAAGAAATTATTTTGACTTTTATCATCTAAATGAATAAAAAATAAAGATAATACATGAAAATTTCTAGTTGTATGTTCAGATGACGACCAAACATGAGTTGCATTGTGTTTTTGTGGAACTTTTTAATCGGACACGTACATATTGTGATCTTTAAATTTTTTAAAATTTTTTAAAAAATCATAACCATGATCACATTTAAAATCAGTTTTATTTTAAACAATTGTATGACATCCCGCAGCTAAAAAAAATATAAAATTATAGTTTGGTATAATAAAATTATGAAAATTTTAGAATAATATAAATTAAAGAGATGCTTACTATATCTAATTCTGACGCACGAACGTGATGCAAATTTTCTACTTTCTTTAGCATGCAAGAAATTGTTAACTTCTTTTTATAGTTTTTTTCATCCGAATTTGTACGGATCGAAAACTACATACCACATGATTGATCGGTGTCTGTAATTGAATTTTGAAAAATTTCTCAACAATCAATTGATCTTTAGCATGGGAAAATCCAACAAAGCATTTAGAAGATATTTTTTTCTGTTGAATTTACATAAATGAGCGGTGTATGAAGTGTAAAGCAAAAATCACTATTTATAACCACTTACCTATCGTTTCTGAAACCTACCATAGAGCACGAGCCCTCACCTACCATTCTACAAACTTATCCTTCACCTACCATTTTACAAACCTATCATAATCCATCTTCTATAAATTTTGACATAAGTTACATTTACATTTTCCAATCGAATATCCAAATATTTAATCTATTGTAAAAATAAATTTCAACATGGGAGAGTTTTCGAATGTAATAGTTGAAATTTTTTCTTCATCATCTTCATCAGAAGATGACGAAATAGGCCAATACATCTCAGCAAATACCCAGAAATATATGAAGCTAGCCACCTCACTTATTGAACAAAGTAATACTTGTCTCAAACGTCTTCTCGATACACAACAACCGACTCGTTGTCGGTCTATTCCAAGTCACAGAGTTGTTAATCGTAATCGTGAAGAAGCTATTTGTAATATATTTAATGATTACTTTGTATCTAATCCACTATTTGATAAACAAATCTTTCATCACTGTTTTCAAATATCTCGAAGTTTGTCACTTTGTATTGTTTATGCAGCTAAACAATGTGATTCGCATTTTTAACAACAAGGTGATGGACTTGGTCGTTCTGAATTGTCGTCTTATCAAAAAGCAACCGTTGTATTTTGCATGTTAACATATGGTATAGCAACAGATGTAATCGATGAATATGCTAAAATAAACAAATCAACATGTAAATAGTAATAAAAGTTGAGTGTGAATTGTAAATATAAATAGTTGTTTAAAATAATATACTTCCTCCGTCCACCGCCTATCTATCTGTTTACTTTTTGCATATAGATTTTAGTATATTAGTATTATATTGATATGTGGTACAATTGATATACATAAAGACTATTATACTCCTTAACATTTATGGTATTAAGTGGTGTTATTTGATGACATTTGTGTAATATTATATAAAGGGTGGGAAATTTTATATTTTAGTGGAAGGTACATTTACTAAAAAAATGAAATGGATACATTTGCGATTGACATACTAAAATGGCAAAATGGATAGATTGACGGTGGACGGATGGAGTATAAAATATCATATTTGGAGAATATTCATATTGGAGTAAAAAATAAAGTTGTGAATTGAAATAAAAACACTATAGCAATTGTATATTTGAAATTAAAACTGCATAAATGAAATTCGCGAGTTAAAGATTGGGTAAGTTTTCCACGTTTATCCGAACCCAAGGGTGGGCACGGTTCGGATACTTGCAAATATGCAGATATTTGATATCCGAATCGAACCGAACAAATACCCGAAACAGCGAGCATAATTCGAACCGAAAGTTTCGGTTAACCGAAAATATTTGCAAATAATTCGAATCGAACCAAAATTAAAAAATATATATATTAAAAAATAATTAAAATTCTAATTAAATAAAAATATTTCAAATATCCGAACCAAAACCGAATCGAAATCGAACCGAATATAATTATTAATATAAAATTTTAAATATAATAATATAAATATACAAATATATTTGGTTCGGTTAACCGAGCCGAAAAAAAAATCAAAAATGAATAAAACAGAACAAATATCAAATATACGGTATTTGTATTCGAACCGAATTTGCTCAATGAATCAAAAATTCGATTTGATTCAGCTTGATTCGGCGGTTCAATTCTGTATTTTTGCTCACCCCTATTTGAACCCACCCCACTATGGGTGAGTTAGGCTCCAAAAATTCGATTTGATTCAGCTTGATTCGGATTCTGTATTTTTTCTCACCCCTGTTTGAACCCACCCCACTATGGGTGAGTTAGGCTCCTTCTAATTGCCATCCTTAGGCACAATAAAATGTAAATGAGCAATAATCCAAAAAGGTAATTATAATACAATCAAACAAATAGGGCACAGAATGTCATAATCACACCAAACAGATCATTGTATAATTATACACCAACAAACTCCTAATTACTAATTAAACACCAAAATAAAAAAACTTAATTAATTACCCAATACCAAATTAAGAAAGCATATATATATATATATACATAAATAAAATCCAAGCCCCACCATTGATAAACTACCAATACTTTCCCAAGCCACAACAGGGATTCTCCCATTCCTTTTTTGACCACACAAAACAAACAAAACCACAAAAAAAAATACTTCCAATACCCCACCCCATGTGAAAAACTTCTTCAAATTCCTCCCCATTCTTTACCCAATCCCCACTAGAAAAATTAAATATTAAAAAAAAAAAAAACAAAAAAGTTAGTTCAACATAAACTGTCCTAATACTAAAACCATCGATACTTCCCTTATTACATTTTGGCCTTTTTAGTACAACTTCTTGATAGCTAGCTTCAAAGAAAATGTCGGTTGCTGTTCCTCTCAGCAGCCATAGTAATCAACCTCGACACCCCTTGTGTCCAAACATCATATTCCCTCTCATTCCTACACTCGAATTCGACGATCCCCCGCGACACGGTCTTCAGCGCAAAGTATCTCCGGTGGTCGCCGCCTTCCAGAAGGTGCCGCCCCGGCCAGGCCGGGATGTCACTCATCACCTCAAGAACAACATCTGCAAGTTCGAATTGTAGTGTAATGGTAAGTTATGTAATAAAAGATTACACGATAAAAAAAGCATCGGGTCGTAGTCGAGAAAGCGTAATACTTTTTCTTTTTTCGCAAATCCCTAAATGGAAGAAAAGCTACCATAGCCTCAAATTCTGGCCTCATCATGAGATGAAAAGATGTGAAAGTGAAGAAAAGAACATAAAAGAAAAGAGATGCTTACTCTTTTTCTTTTTCGTCACGGTCCCGGCGACATGTCTGCTCTTCATCTTCAGGATCACCTGTTACGTTATGCGAAAAGAATTTACGGATAAAGCGAAAGGCGGATTCGGATTGTGGAATCTTTTACCATAGCTTTAACTTTTCTTTGGGATTTGAGTCGAAATGATTTTCGAAATATTGCTCGTAAAAATCGCAACGTCGATATTTGATTATGGAGTAGAAAAGCTTTTTACCTGACCCATCTTGTTGATGTAAACAGACACTATTTTCCAGTGAAGATCACCTGCATCATAACAATATATATATGAATGTATATATGTATTTGAATCGAGAAAGATTGATTTTTTCGATGGAATTTGCGACGAATAATTGAATTTTACCTTTGCGAGTTTTCTTTAAAAGCTCGCAGCCTCGGGCGAGCAGCTCACGACTACAAATTCCGAGGAAATTCTCTTCGGGTACGACGAGTTCGCCGCTAAAACTGCTGTTCGAACTTTCTTTGCTCCCGGCAGCCGTCGTCCCTTTCTCGATCGGGATTACCGACGCGATGTTCCACATGTCCTTCAACGTCCTCGCCTTCAACGTCGCCGCGCCGCGCAAAGCTGCGACAATAATTTCGAATTCAAAATTGAATCACAAATAAATGAATTGCCGATTAAATCTCAAGTCGTTACCGGTGGCTGCGGCAGCGGTGAGAGTCATAATGTCGCCGGCCGATCGAACGTTGACGGCGGAGCTCACGATGGAAGCCAAGTGCTCGCGCTCGGCCCCCAACGCCTCGGCCGCTTCGACGCACTGCGCAGCGATCAACGTCGCCGCAGACGCCACGGCCATATCTGTTTTCGCCATTTGCTCGTCTTTCCCAGGTCCCGATGCCGCCGCAGTAGCGGCGGCAATCGCAGCGATCGCCGACGCGACTCCCGCAACCGATACGGCGGCATGAAGCTGTGCATTCTGCACCCTCATCTCCTCTTTCTTCTTCTCCCTCCGGTCCTTCAACCATCTCCCCACCGTCTTCCCGCCGCCGTTCGCGGCGGCACCACCGCCGGAAACACACCCCTTGTACTGACCACTCGCCGGAACATTCAGCCGGAAAAACTGCAGACATAAACAACACAATCAAATCTAAAAAAATTCGTAATTATCGAAAACCAATCCAAGAACACGCGTAAGCCCGGCACCGAACCATCCCTACCAATTCGAATCAATTAATGCGACCCCACCGGAAAACTGGACCAGCTATTTCGTGTCTCGAAAAACAGGGCCCGAAATCGAAAGACAAAGGGAGCCACAGACTAAAATGGAAGGTACCCATTCCTTCATAAATTCCCAATGAGCCCACAAATGACGGGACAAGTTTTCAACACTTATGTAATGGAAATCAAATAAGAAAGAAGAGTAGATGTAGATGTCCCCATAACTCTGCAATTATTTTTTCTACCAAAGAGGAGTTAGAGAGAGAGAGAGAGAGAGAGAGAGAGATGAGGTGTGACAGGTGAAAGAAGGACCATTTGCAAGTGTTATTACATAATATATTTGTATGTCTTAGGCTGGGGCCATAGAATTGAGAAGTGACCGACAATTTTTCCTCAAAGGGACAAAAATATGCTTCGGATTAGAGTGTACATTGCAGAGAGTTAAGATAGACATTCCATTTCTTACAAGTTTCTGATGAAAGAAACAACATTAAACAAAGAGAGGGAAGACAGAAGATGTAATGTAATAATAAAATATAATAGTAGTAATAAAAGAGTGTGTGAAGGAGAAGGAAGGAATCAATGATGTTGTACTCTGCTAACATATTTACTCTGAGGATGTTTTTGGTTAGAGTGAAAGCTGTGATATGCCCTCTCTCTCTCTCTCTCTCTTGTGCTTTGTGTCAAAACAGAGATCAACATCATCAAAGCACAAAAGATTGTATAAACCAAGAAATTTCAGAGAGTAATTTAAAAAAAGAACACTCCAAGAAACAGAAGATCAACCAACAAGATAAGTTTTAGAGAAAGAAATAGTGAAAATGAGAGTTTTTGGGGACCTTAGGATCATCCATTTCAGAAGGAGAGACTGGTGGGCTATCAGTGAGACGACCACTGCTATGGGACAGCCTCCCTGAAGTGCGGGGTGATACCTCCTGCTGCAAATGTTGTACACTTGGATCAGTATTCAGGAACAAAGGGATATTTTAAATTTGTGATTTCAAGAACAGAATCTGTATTTGATGAAATCCTACACATTCATATTCAAATTCATATGCACACAACTAAATATACATAACCCAGATTAATGATGTTTTCTGCAAGAACACATCGTGAAAGTGCCTCAACAATAAATGCCTAAGCTCCTGAAATGGCTGTTCTATTACCATTTACCAAGGCAGGTCTTGGTTTCCCTATGGAAATGCTTTAATTCAGACAGATTCTTTACCAGAAATGAAATTAAAAACATATGACAGCTGAATTGAAAGCAACAGTAGCTAGTTTTCAACATTGATTAAGCAAATATGGAATCCCTTCTTCTCTATGGTCAAGAATAGGTTACATATGTAATTGTGCAATGAAAATGGAGGTTTTCTCATGCCCAGACAAGAACTGGAATATGGACAAAATCGGGAACCTATTTTTTTTTTTTTTTCTTTTTGGCTCCTTGCAAACATGTCGAAGTCAATTAGAATCCAAAATCGAAAACAAATCAGGCCAAAGCTTCGGTTTCTGCAACTGTAAAGAGGATCGAAATTCATGGATTCAGATAGAGACTTACAGAGTGAGACATAATGCGGTCCATGACGAGCTGAGAAGTCTCCGAACAGACAAAGGTGAAAGGATTGCCGGAAACCGCCATCTCCGTCGCCGGCGCCGTCGAGAACTCAGCCGAGACGTCCTCCGGTATGGTTCCGTTATTACCGCTCGGAACGACGCCGTTTTGAGCTAGAGAGGCGTTTTTGTTCTTCGTCGGGGCTAAGGCTTTGGAGATTTCGAAGGCGGACACGCTCCACGACCGCGCGAGGAACTCCATCGGCTCACGCGGCGTCTCCGGCGGCCGGAACATCGCCGGAATTGTCTGAGCGCTTTCCATATACGAAAAAATTGAACTAAATTGAAAATGATCGATTTGTTGCGGAAGAAAATGGAGAGAGAGAGGGAATGGTGTGGGAGAGGTGGTGGTGGTTTATAGAAAATGGAGATTGTAGAGTGAGAAAGGAATTTAGAGAGAGAAAAGAAGGGGACCCAGTGAGAAAAGGAAGAGTTGCAGAATCGATTTTAACTTTGTCCCATGTATTTTACGCGGATAGGCAATGGCGCCCTCTGCCCCCAAATTTGTTCTTCTTCTTCTTCGTCTTCTTCACGACAAAATTAGGGCATATACAGATAGATACAGATATAGATATATATGTATGTAATTGAAAGAAAGGTGTTCTTCTTGGTGGAGAGTTCTGTGTAAAGAGATTTTTTGAGGCAAATGCAGAGAGAGTTTTGTTGTTTGGATTATCCGATTTGGGAAACACAAAATTAAATTCTAGACTGAGACACAAGTCTTTGTTTGTTTCCTTTTATTTTATTTTTCTGAAAGTAAAATAATTGTGAAATTTGTGATTTGCTCACTTCTATAAAATTACTTTATCTCTATTTTATTTATAATAAATAATTTTTGAGTTTTTTTATTTAGTATTTTGATTTGAAAAAAATAAATAAATAAATTATCCCTAATAATATAAAAAAATATTTTATTCGTCCTAAACTAAGGGTGTGTTTGTTTGAAGGATTTTGGAGGATTTATACTATTCATTCAATTTTTTCCCCCCAAAAACATCAAATCAAATACCTATTTTTCATTTTTTATATTATACTAAAAATCAATTTTACATTCAAAACATCACATCAAACCCTATTTATATCACATCATACAACTATTCAAATTCAAAATTTTTACTATTCAAATCCCAATCCAAAATCCAAACCCCCAAACAAACACACCCTAAGAAGATCTTTTAAAGTTTATTCGAAGTAAAATCTTGAGCAAACAAACTTTATTGATTTATTAATAATTTTATTATTTTTATTTTAGTAAATACTCTCTCCGTCCCGACAAAGCTAAAGTATTTGTTTGGTCACGAAAATTTAGGTAGTATAAATTACTTTCTCCGTCCCATGTAATATGAGTGTATTACCGTAGATACGAGAATTTAGGTAAAGTATAATTAGTAAGTAATTAAGAAGTGTATTAGTAAAAATAATTATGGATGAAGATTAAGATAAGTAAAAAGTTTAATTAAAATTAAAAAAGTTATAAATTTTAAAATTTAAAATACGATTAAAGTGCATAGTTATATTTCCAAAAATAAAAAGGACAAAGTTATGTGGGACGGACGAAGATAGAAAATAGGGACAAATTATATGAGACGGAGGGAGTAGTAATTTAGATAATGAGAATTAATTATTTAATAATTAAAAGAAATTTTAAAAATGTATTTAAATATTTTTAACATTATATTTTAATAAAATAATATAAAATATGGATATTATTTTATAAATAATAAAATTTTATATAATAAAAATAATTTATTTATTTTATTTATCATTATCATAAATTAGTTTTATAAAAAAAAAATGAGACTTTTTTAAAAAGTAAATGAAAATATTTGTTAATTAAAGAAAGTTATTTGAGTGGGTTTAATTAAATTGATATATATTTGTTAAGTGCGCTTAAGATCGATAAATTTACTAAAATTATAAATGAATCATCTTTAGGGTTTAGAATTTATAGTTTTAATTACTCACTATAATTAAATTATTATTATTATTTCTTAAACTTTCGTGTTAAAAATAAATATATATTTATTAGCTGGAATAGAGGAGTATTTATTGCATAAGAAGATATTCATTTGTTTTTTTTTTGTACATAATTATTTAAATAGAAGTATAAAATTTGTTTGGTTATTGTTTGAAATTTATTTTAAATAGGATGTTGATTTACATAAATTGTATTTTCGTATAATATATTGAAAAATAAAATAATATATTTTTTATTGAAAAACTTTGCAGTGTGTAAATAATATTAATTTTAATTTGAAACCACAAAAAAATAAATATATGTATGAAATAAAAAAATATTACTCCCTACGTTCTAATACAATAGTTTTATTTACCATTTTCGTCCGTCCCAAAATAATAATCTCATTTATATAAATAACCGTATCATCATAAAACTATCTTTATTTTTTCATTATTATTACACAATTGTCATTACTTTTTACACTAATACACTCGTAAGGGCAAAAAAATCATTTATCTTTACTTTTCACCAACTACCACTATAATATCAATATTCAAATCTCGTGTCCAACACAATAAGACTATATTTTTGGACGGAGGGAGTATTATGTATAATACAAATACAATAAAATAAAACAATAATATTTTTATAATATAATATAAATTGTAATGGTATTTAACATATTACATAAAAGTAATATTACTATAAAAATAAATTTATTGATTTTGGATAGGTCAAAATAAAAAACATATAAATTATTACTAGGCGTACTAAATATCATTATTTTTTAGTCTTTGCATTCGGACAAAATAATACTCCCTCCGTTCCATAACAAAGTATTTATTTTTTCATTTTAGTCCGTCCCATAAGAAAATATCTATTTTCTTTTTTAGTAACTGTACTATCTACCTAACATTACAAATGCCCTTACAACTTACAATATATTACACAAATGTCATTACCTTTATATCACACATACTAATAAGGTTATTTTAGTCATTTCTATTTTATTCTTATTATATCCCAATATAATACTAATATTTCTAAAACTATGTGCAAAAAACAAATGGATATTTAATTTCGGAACGGATGGAGTATAAAAAGTCCAAAGAAAAGTGCATAATTTTGATATATTTATTTTTCTTAGATAATATTAAAAATATATAAAGTAAATAAACATCTTAATAATACTTTTATTATCTTAATATTTAACAATAAAACCTCCAGCGTGTGTTTGTTTGAGGGTTTGGATTTGATATTTGAATAGTAAAAAATTTAAATTAAAATAATTATATAATATGATATAAATATATGTTAATGTGATATTTTGAATATAAAATTAATTTTTAATATAATATAAAAAATAAATATTTAATTTGATATTTTAAATAACTTTTTTTTAATAAAGAGAAACCCTATAAAAGAACACACCGTGGAACTCCCTATATTCTAGTTTTGTAACTAACATTTGTAGTAAATTATATAATTATTGATATATCTAATTTTTATTAATATTTATAGTTAATTAATTATGTATAATCATGGTAAAATAATTATAAACGATTAAATCATTAAATTTAAATTATTATCATATTTATTAAATAATAATTTCTCTTTTTTTTATAAAGGTTGGTTTTTATTTTAGTATATTTAATAATATTTTATATATTTTTATCTCATTTTAAAATTATCAATAAATCATTTATATAAATATAATGAAATAATATCATAATATACTATTGTTCACTAAATATTTCTAAAATTTTTTAATCTTTTACATATATATATTAATAATGAATATATATTTAAAATATTATATTAAATTATATTGATATAATAGTATTATACTATTATTAAACTTTTAATTTTTTTATTATTCAAAACTTAAATTTAAAATTCAAATAACAAACAAGAACTATTAAGGATATGATCCGAATTTAAAGTGGGCCAACCGAACGCCCGTCCGTACTACTTCTACTGCTTTATGGAATATTAAAATAGTCTTTTTTGTGTGTGAGTTTTTAATTTAAATTACTCATGTTATTTATTTGATTTTTTAAAATATAAGTTAAATATTTTTATATTATCTTAAAAATTAATTTTATATTTTAAATATTATATTAATACTTATTTATATTACATTGAATTCAGAGAAAAAGAGAAAGAGAATAATACTCAGTTGCTCAACCGTCGGCTATAGCTGAAGAAAATGCCATCTCGGGTTATACTCCCTCTGTATTAGAATTATAGTTTTAATTAAATAGGCACGAGATTTAAGGAATATTGAATTATATTGGCAGTTGTTGAAAAATACAGGTAAAAAACTTTTTTGCTCTTGTTGGGGTGCAAACCCAAGTCCCACATCGGAAGTTGTGAAGAAAATTTCACACCTTATAAGTCCCAAGTGAACTCCACTAGGATGAGGCCTTTTGGAGGATATCCAAAAACAAATTCGTGCGGGCTCAGCTCAAAGCGGACACTATCATAGTTGATCCAATCTCAACAGCGGTATCAAAGCCACTTAGGTGGCGAAGTAGGTTGGGATGATTGTAATAAACATTCTTATGCCTTGTTTATTTGTACTATTTAATTAATTTATTCAATTTTTCTAACTGTCATTTTCTCTATAAAAGAAAATATATAATATGTTTTGTTATAAAATATTATATTTAAATTATTATCTAAATTAAATCAAAATAAGAAATTATATATATCATGTAAACACACTTTTTGAGTTTATTTGATTTTGATTTGAATTTAAATTTGAAATTTAGTCTAATGGCATTTTGATATAATAATTTGTAAAAAATAAATTATATTTTTATTAAAAACTGTGTGGATCGAAGAATATAATTTTTCTTATTTAAAATAAGAAATAAACATTTGTGTTTTGGAATATTTTTCTAAATTTTAGATATCTTAGATGAAAATTTATTTCTAATAAAAATAAGCATTTAAAAATCAATAATATATACAATAGGATGTATTTAATAAGTGATTGATTTAACCGTTCTAAATATAATACTCTCCGTCATGCAAATATATGTTTATTTGATCGGGTATAGATTTTAATAAAAGTGACTAATAATTGTTAATTTTTTCTTTTATAGTAAAAAACAGTACAAAAGTTGAATAATTTTTTACTTAATCCAAAAAGAAAAATGAGTATAAATTTAAATGACGGGGGAAGTAGATAACTGATTTGATAGTTAATTAAAGAATATTTGAAAATTAAATGAAAAAAAAAATCTATTATAGTTGACTACCACAATAATTACAAATTAAAAATATGAAAACAAATTCTGGAAACTTGATGCAAAATAAATTAAATAAAGTAAAAGCATTTTACTTATTAAAAGTTCATAAATGCAAAGAATATTATAATATGCTAAATTCTATTTTAAATTAAATAAGATAGTTCAATTATTTTTATAAACAATTGTGTTAATTTTCCAAAATTACTTCTATATAGGTCATTTTTATAAAGAAATATGGGTTTGTTTTTTTTTAGTATTTTTGGTTTCAAGATTTTTTTTTAAATGTAAAATATTAGGAATCATCTTGATAATATAAACAATAGGTGTATTTTGTAAAATTGCTGAGAAAATGAAATTTCTGCGGAGAAAATTATATAAATAATGTAAAAATAATGAATATATGTAATTAATTAATTAATTTTTTTTAAAAAAATATATATGAAAAAAAGATAGAAAGAACAAAGCCAATAATATTTTATTTTGATTATTGATTTTTAGAAGAGGATAATATATATATATATATAAAACAGCTCACAGCATGCTAATAAACCACACGATATTACTATTGACAACATACTATTTATATTTATATTAATACTCCATTCCTCTTATATCTATCTATCTATCTATTCATTTGTTTTTTTGCACGGAGTTTTAGAAATATTAGTATTATATTGGAATATAGTAAAAATAAAAGTAAAAAGACTAAAATAAGCTTATTAGTATTGTATGATATCATGATAGTGACATTTGTGTAATATATTGTAAATTAAAATGATATTTGTGATGTTAAGTAGATAATACAATTACTAAAAAAAAATGAAATGAACACTTTGTTATGAGACGGACCAAAATGGAAAAATAGATATATTGTTAAAGGACGGATGAAGTATAATACAAATACAACATATGAACTAACAACACATTATATAATCACACAGAATATATGCTACAGTTGATTTTAGTCCATCGCATACTCTTATACAACATGAATAATAGTACTTTTTTTTATTACAAAAATAACATGTTATTTGTAATAAAAAGTCTATTTTGTTTCTATATTTTATGTGTGCAGAAAATCACTGTTAACCATCCTCTATATATATTGATAATGGTATTAATAAAAAAAGAAATTGTGGGCAAACAAACACAGTAAGATTATGTAAATAATAATAATATAATATAAAAATTCAGAAAGAGCATAATTCATATTTTTGTATAATTATGTATTAATTATATGTATTATATAATTTTTTAAATAATGATAATAATATAAAAATTTTAAAAACCATAATACATATTTTTGTATAACTATGTATTCCCTCCGTCCAGCTACAAAGTATACATATTTTTATTTTGGGATGTCCAATTACAAAGTAACTATTTCATTAAATATTCCATTTTTTTCTACAAATACCCTTACTTTACATCACATCATTAGTTTGATACTAAAAATTAAGGGCAAAAATGTCATTACACTACTTTTACATATTCACTATAATTAAAATACTATTATTTTTTAAATTCCGCGCCAAAAGTAGATGTATACTTATTGCTTGGATGGAGGAAGTATTAATTATATGTATTACTCCCTCTCTCCCCCATTAGAAGGGTGGCGTTTGCTTTTGCACATAATTTTTTTAATATTGGTATTATATTGGATTGTAGTAAAAAAGACAAAAATACCCCTATTAGTATGGTGTAATATAAAAGTAATGATATTTGTGTAATATATTGTAAATTGAAAGAGTATTTATTATGTCAGGTAGATAGTACAATTACTAAATTAAGAAATGGTAATCTTGTTTTGGGACGAACGAAAATGGAAAATGGTAACCCTTCAATAGGAACGGAGGGAGTATATAATTTTTTTCAAAGTCTATCTCTCAAGTGAAATATTTTTTTCAAAGTCTATCTCTCAAGTGAAATCTGTCTCATTCTAAACGATCATTACATAATTTTGCATTAGTTAACATTTGCTATGTATTTTTTATTTTTAACAACTTATTCTATACACATTAACATGCATATCAAGTATATTATCTTTTTTAACATTTTGAAAATAAAATAATGTAACATAAATATAAAATATATTACTATATGTTACAGATAATTTTTTATAAATATTATTAAAAATTACTATACTCTATTCTCACATAAAATTATAAAAAATTAATAATTCACTACAAAATATATATATTTTATATTTTTATCACAATTTTTTATACATAACATAAAAAAAAATATATCTTTATCTAAAAATACAAGGTGAACACACCAAATATTATTATTATATTTTTTATTATTTCAAAAAAAAATCTGAAAACACAAGTCAATCATTCTATTTTTTAATTAATTATACTATAATAAAATTTAATTTTATATTTAGAATAGCTCATTAATATATATAGTATGAAACAATTATTTCAATTAAAAATATTATTATTGAAACTCAAACTCCTACCCCATATTTATTTATTATAATACTCCCTCCGTCTCACATATTTTGAGCACGTTATTGTATATACTGAAATTTAAGTAAAATATGATTAGTAAGTAATTAAGAAATATATTAGTAAAAATAACTATTATTTGATAAAAATAATTATAAATTAAGATAAGATAGCTAAATAGCTTAATTAAGATTAAGAAAATTATAAATTACGATATTTAAAGTATGATTAAAGTGCATAATCATTTTTCAAAGAAAAAAAAGATAAATTATATGAGACGGACGAAAATAAAAAAATATAGACAAATTATATGGGACGGAGGAAGAAAATAACTCTTAAGATTTCCTATAAAATATTTTTATATATCGTATAAAAATTACTATTCAAATAAAGACCTTAAAAATATCACAAGAAAATACATATAAATTTACGTTATGACTCATTAATTATTAGGATATGTGTCATTATTTTGTATAAACACATGACAATTGATGATGAATAATATTATGTAATATTGCTTATAAATAGCCTTTATGGAAAATGAATTGAAGACTCCTTGCACTCATTTTGGATTCTATTTATCTCTCCCTCCTATCTTATCTCTCTCTATCTATATATATATATATACACACATATAACATCTATATTACTCCCTCCGTCTCGGAATTAAATATCCATTTATTTTTTACACGTAGTTTTAGAAATATTAGTATTATATTGGGATATAGTAGGAATAAAGTAAAAATGATTAAAATAACCTTATTAGTATGTGTGATATAAAGGTAATGACATTTGTGTAATATATTGTAAGTTGTAAAGATATTTGTAATGTTATGTAGATAGTACAGTTACTAAAAAAAAAAAATTGATACTTTATTATGGGACGGATTAAAATAGAAAAATTATATATTATTAGTAGTACTATATACTTTGTTATATATTTTATAACAATTTATATATTCATTTTTGCTGTGCAACATTCAAAATTTTTATTAAAAAAATATATATTATTTTGTGTAGTTGAAAAGGCTTCAAATAAAACGGCCTTCAAATATATATTATTTTTTCTAATTAAATATCATATTAAAAAAAAAAACAAAAAACCAAGCTTTAAGGCACTGTTTGGTTGGAAGGATTTGGCATTCTAAATGACTAGATCAATTTCCTTAGTTTCATTCTGCCAATCTCCAAAATCGATCGGGAATTTCAAATTATTTCATTTTATATCCCAAATACTCTTTATCCTGTATTGTTTCAAATTTAAAATGATTTTAAATCTATTTATTTAAAATTTAGACTCTCAAATTTAAATCGATCTAACCAAACACGGCCTAAAAGAACATATGTTTGCATCCCTTTCATGGGACAAGTTAAAGTAGTGCAAGGAAGTGAAGTGTAAAACTCAAAAGTATATATATATATATATGTATATATAGATGAGAATGGGAAGAAGATTGTCAAAAAGATGAGGCTAAACTACCATTGTTGAAATTTTTGTGATCAATAAATTAATAAAGATAAACTGTTTTTTTAATATCGTATTTAACTGCTATTATCACTTTAGAATTTTAAATAGACCATGTCTGAAAATAATGTTGCAAGTAATTTTTTTTATTTTTTTTTATTTTTGCTAAATAGTCATCCGGTGTCGGACTTGCTACGCTGACCCGTGACTGATATGTTATCACCACGTAGATGTCACGTCAATGATACGTGAAAATTTTTTATTTTACAAAATATCTTTGTAAACTATTTTTTCAGTCTTATATTTGACATCTTTTATAGTTTTAGGACTTTAAATAAATTATATATAAAAATAGTCTTATAAATAAAGGTTTTTTTCACTAAAATAGTAAATTTACAAAATTTATACTTGAATTATTAAATTTCTTAAAAGGAAAAATAATGTATTCTTCATTTTTAGTTGATTTTTCACTTTTTTACTATTAAATCTTCATATTTCTCAACAAAAATATATTTATACTCCTACAAAATACTTCCTCCGTTGCAAACACCTGCAACATTTTTTTTTATTTGTCCCACACTCACTGCAATATTTTCAAATTTAAAAATAATTAATAATATTTATATACATGGAGTATATTAATATACATTTTACTTTATCTCATCACATCACTCAAATAAAAAAAAATAATTATTTCTCTCTCCAATCACTTCACTTAATATCCAAATTATCTCCAATTACTATACTTAATATTCCCCGCTTAAATTATCGTGCCAAACACAAATATTGCACGGTGTTTGGGACGGAAGGAGTATTATTTAAACAAAAATTTTAAACTTAAACACAAGTCAAACAAACCTTGAGGGTGTGTTTCCCCAACATTTTTTTTGTGACATAATTCTCAATATATATTTTATCTTCTCACAAAAATTAACATTTAATATATAATATTTTTTTTATATTACCGACGTGATTTTCTATACCTGACATTAAAAAAAAAATAGTTTAAATTTCAAACTAAAATTCTTACTATTATCGGTATAATACTCAACAAAAATGTATTATTTTTCTATAAAATATTATATCAAAATATAATTTAAATCAAAATTTAAATTCTATCAAATCAACAAACTCTTACTAACCAAATGCAAATGGAATCCAACTTATGTAAAAATAAAAAAATAAAAAATAAAATAAAATAAAATCCAATAACACCAAATATATATATATATTTAAAAGAAATAATAATAATAATAATAATAATAATAATAATAATAATAATAATAATAGGAGTATTATAAGTAAATGATAAGAAGAAGGAATCTTATAGCCATCATTAATATTGGATACTAATGTTTATATGTCTCCACTAAAAATCACATTGTTCATTGTGGAGTATATTTTTTAATTAAATTTTTTTATTATTTCTACTGTGAGATATTTCCAAAATTGTATATATATTTAATTTATTTATTCATAACTTTTTATTTTAACTTTCTATGATTAGCACATCCTATCTCATAAGTGGGAGAAAATAGTTATTTAAATAATATTTAATTAATATAATTTTATCCTTCAAATTAAACAGATTGTGTTCAAATATTCACATGAAAAATAAATAAATATAAAATTTAAATGCACGTGTGAGTGTAATATACAAAATACCTAATTATTAGAACAATGACTAGTGAATTCATGGTCATTTTTTTTTCACTTAGTTGAGCAAAATAATTACTCCCTCCGTTTCACATACCATGTCCATGTTGCCGTTTCTGTCCGTCACACATACCATGTCAATTTTCTTTTTTGGAAAATGATTACACACTTTAATCTCATTTTAAACTTTTTAATTTTATTTTTTTTAAAATTTTAATTAAACTAATTAGTTATCTTAATCTTAATTTATAATTATTTATATTATAGGATAATTATTTTCGCTAATACATTCTTAATTATCTACTAATTACACCCCTCATAAAATATTGTGTCTACAGTGTAGCAGACATGATATGTGAGACGGATAGAGTAATAAAGAATGGACCAAAAATATATTTTCTCTACAAGTTATAATACATGTATTGTTATATATATATATATTCTTTTATTTAAAAAGATAAATTCAAAAAAAATGAAACACAACTAAATTATAAAAATATATATTGAATCTGTACACTTTGTATTTTTTTTACACATTTTTCTATAAATATTATTAAAAAAATATAATATACATACATTAGTATAATATAATACTTCATCCGTCCGGCCACAGTTCATACATTTGATTAATACACAGTATTTAAGAAAAATAGTAATAATTTAGTAAGTTAGATAATTTACGACATTTTTTATTTATTTTTATATGAAATGTGATTTTTATATTTTTAAAATAAAAATTAATATATATGAAACCAAAATCAAGTAAACAAAGTCATAATATTTGTCCTATAATTAACATTGTTTTAATATAAATACATATATATTTTAAAAATGGTTAAAAATCATATCCGCTATTGTTCTTTTAAGGTTTTGGATTCAAAGTTTTAGGATTGAGAATAATAATAATAATAATAATAATAATAATAATAATAATAATAATAATAATAATAATAAATGAATTGAAATAATATAAATTTTATTTGATATTATATTTTAAATAAAATAAAAAAACATTTTAAAGTAATATTAAATAAAAAAATATGTATTTTATTTGATGATTTAAAAGAAAAGAATTTTAGTAAATAGTAATTAGTTCCAAACTATAAAGAAAAAAGCTATACCCTTCGTCCCATGTAATTCATGTCTATTATTGTAGATACGAGAATTTAGGTAAAGTATAATTAATAAGTAATTAAAAAAATATATATTAGTAAAAATAGTTATTATATAGTAAAAATAATTATAGATTAAAATAATTAAATAGTTTAATTAAGATTAAAAAAATTATAAATTTAAAATATGATTCAAGTGTATAATCATATTTCAAAAAAATGTTAAATTATGTAGAATAGACCAAAATAAAAAATATAAAAATTATGTAGAACAGAAAGAATATAATTTATTATTATTATTATTATTATTATTATTATTATTATAAGGTATGTATATTTTAAATGTAGCGAGAAAGGGCCTACCCATGAATTAATATGAAATGAATATTAATTCAATATTATATAGAAAAGAAATAATAATGTGAATTTGCTATTTCCTATGTATTTTCATTAATGGGCTATCAAATCTCTAACCCCACCAAAATACACCAGCTACTTTCCAACTTGTATATAATATATTACTCGTCCAGATACCGTATCTGCTACACTGTAAACACAGTATTTTAAGAGGGGTGTAATTAGTAGATAATTAAAAATGTATTAGTAAAAATAATTATTTTATAATATAAATAATTATAAATTAAAATTAAGATAACTAATTAGTTTAATTAAAATTAAAAATAAAATTAAAATTAAAATTTTTAAAATGAGATTAAAGTGTGTAATAATTTTCCAAAAAAAGAAAATAACATGGTATGTGGGACGAACAAAAACGGCAACGTGAACATTATATTTGGAACGGAATGAGTAATATTTCATATATATATAAATATATATATTGTGACAATTAGAGTGTGACATTAATCCAATATTGTATAAATCAGTAGTAATCAACTTACAAAAAGTAAAATATATACGTCATTCCTCTCAAAACAATATTATTTGATATTTTTTATATATTCGATAAAATTTATTAATTCAAAATATATTTAATAAATATAAATTAATTTGATTAACCTCCTAATATATAATATTATACAATGCGTAAAGCCACTTAAATAAAAATATTTTATATATATTTAAAATTTCACATCTTTTATAAAATTAATTTATATTAATTATAAATAAATAATATCTAATTTTATATTATATTATGTTAATTATAAAATTTTATTTTCGATGAAACGATATACTATGTATATTTTATTGAGAGATATTTTTTTAAATATTTATATACATATTCTAAAATTGTTTAATCATATATTAATTTTTATATGAAACCACCAATAATGTTACTCATAAAAAAAAAATAATAATAATATCATAATTCGTTATTATCAACGGCGAAACTAGGATTTTATAATAGGGAAGGTTATTTTTATTTTTTTTGAAAAAAAAAAAACACAATTGATGTTAGATAATTTTATTCTTGGATATATCATATTTTGAAAACTTTGCAAAATAACAATTTACAACAACATCAACTACATATGTCAATAGTTTATTTGGTATTGTTTGAAATTCATTAGTGTCATATAATATTAATATCAATAACATTTATATATTAAAAAATATATATATATATATAAATATAAAAATATTTTTAATGTTAAGTACAAGGTAAATGCAGCTCTTGTAGTTGGACGAAGAGAGTATTATACTATATATTAATTTTATATTCAAAATATCATAATATTTATTTATATTAAATAAAAAAAATTCAAATTTAAAGGGTTTGTTTGGTTGTACTTCGAAATAGAGCGTTGATTTGAATTTTATTTAAATAATACTTTGATATGATTTTTTGTAATAGAAAATACTCCATCTGACCCTTAACAATCTATCTATTTTTTAATTTTGGTCCGTCTCATAACAAAAAAAAATACAGCCCCCTTGCCCCCACATAGATTCGCCTCTGGCTATTATTAACTAATTATACTTCGTTACCTTAAACACAATATCACAAATCAAAGATGATTGAGTATTAATAAAATACAAATGCATCATATCAACAAATAATATGTAACAATAATTCACACATCATATAATACAATTAATTTTAATATAAAATACTTTTTTCATCCCTTAACAATTTATCATTTTTTTTTTTCATTTTGATATGTTTCACAACAAAATATCAATTTTCTTTTTAAGTAACTGTACTATCTATCTAACATTACAAATACCCTTTCAATTTACAATATATTATACAAATATCATTATCTTTATATCATAAAATAATAATTTAATCTTTTTACTTTTTTTTTCTACTATATCTCAATGTAATATTAATATTTTTAAAATTTAATGTAAAAATTAAATTAATAAATAAATATGAGACGGAAATAGTATATATTAAAGTAATATATATATATATATAATATAAATGGACAATATATAATATTCTATTAATTCAAGTTATATGCTAGCTGTCAACACCGTATTAATTAATCTCTAATTAGTGCACAATTTTGTTTTGTTAATTCTAAGTTATGTGCTGACAATATATGATTGTTTGAATGATTTTTCTTTTTTTTTTTCATTATTTATAAATTTTTCAAATATATATCAAATTATAAATTATTTTTATATATTATATTAAAATTAATTTTACATTCAAAATATCATATTAAATAAATATTCAAATCAAAATTCAAAAATTCAAACCCTCAACCAAACACATTATCCATATTAATTTAATTTTTTTTTAAGCAAGTTTTTTTTTTTCTTCAAATTAAAAAAAAAATAAAAAATTAGTCCTCTTCTTTCTCTAAAAAAAAAATCCAAAATTATATGCCTAATTCCCATAGATAGTCCATTTGTTTGATTGCCAAAATTTTATAATATTGTATTCTCTCTGGTACAGCTTTACCGGAGATACGGAATTTCGAAAAAATATTATTAATAAATAATTAAAAATATATTAATAAAAATTTAATTTTATAATATAAATAATAATAAATTAATAATAAGATAATTAATTAATTAAAATTTAAAACATATATAAAAATTTAAAAATTTAAAATAAGATTAAAATATATATATTTTTTAAAAAAAATTACAAAACATGAAACAGAAAGAAACAGTATTTTGGATACTACATAAAATACTAGTATTAAATTTTCAAATTTTGTTTTATATAAAATACTATTCAAATAAAAGATCAAAATTAAAATTAAAAAATCAACACTTATATATATATCACATTTATGGGCGGATGCAGTCTTAGGCAAGGCGGGTCAATTGACCCACCATAAAAACTAAAATAAAATAATATTAATTATCACTAAAATTACGAATACATCCCCAAGTATTAGTTCTATTTTTATTTGGTTGCAATATTCTACAAGACCCACCAAATGAATTATTGATATCTTTTATTTATTTTTTTCTTTTTCTAATTGATTTTTCTCTTTTAATAAAAAGAGATAACATCTACTTGCAGAATTGTATCCTACAGAGGTTTCAGAAGCAAAATTGATGGTTTTTGAATTATTATTAGATAACTTTATTATTGATGTTTGAGATATTCTGGAATTTAAAAAGTCTAAATAAACTTTATATAAATTTTGTTGAGAGAAAAAAAAAAAACATCTTCTACGAAACTTCTTTCTATAGCAATTGTAATAGTAGAAAGATTATTTTCTGACAACTATCATAAATTACAAATTACATAATAGCATTAGAGATTAATTATTGAAAGATTGTTCCGTTACTTTCTAGAAAGAGATATGCTTATGTAAGTTAATATAGACGATACCAAAATATAGGATCTCGCCGTGAATACTTATAGTTATTTTGATGTATTAATGATTATTAATTTGAATTTTCGTATTACTTTTTAATATAAGTTTTTATTGATATAATTATTTATTTTTATTTTTATTTAATTAAATTAATTTATCGACCTACCAAATTCAAAATCTTAAATTCGCTACTGATCACATTACACAATGCTTTGAATTTAGAATTTTAGTATTCAAAAAATAAAAAAAAAAATTCAAAGTGGCAAACCCTACACACAAAACACACTGAAATGTTTTAAGACAACTCGAGAATGAGACAATGATGAATTATTGCTATAAGAATAAGAAGTGAAATTTGACAACAAATGTCGGACGTTTATTCCTAGGGATATGAACGGGGCGGGTTCGGGACGGGTTCTGCAGGCCCCGAGACTCGCCCCGCTAGAAAATATTAGGTTCCAAGATCCGCCCCGCCCCGCTTCCACCCGGCCCCAGGATTCGGCCGGCGGGTTCGGGGCCAACTCGGCAAACCCGTTTTTTTAAATATATAATAATAAATATTTTTTTAACAATCGAATACTAAAACAAATAGCATTAAAAAGCATAAAAAAAAATCTAAAAACAATCAAATATTGATCCATAAAAATAAGATAAATAAATAAATAATATATTTTTATTATATAAATATACATATATTAGGTATAATAATTTTAAAAAATTATTTAGAACAGACGACTAATTGAATTTCATATTTAAAAGTATTTAAGTAAATAAATAATATATTTTTATTATATAAATGTACATATATTAGTTATAATAATTTTAAAAAATATCCAGGTTCGGGTCCGGGTCCGGATTGGGGCGGATTTTTAGTAAAACCCGTAACCCGCCCCGAACCCGGCCGGGTTTAAAATTTTAAATCCACAACCCGCCTCGAAACATATTATTTAGACCCGAACGCGCCCCATTAAAAGCGGATCCGGGGCTAACCCGCCCCATTTGACATCCCTATTTATTCCATGTCAGACTTTGGTCCAACCTGTTACTTTATATTTTTTTTTTTTTTTTTTTTAAGATATGAAATCTGATTATATCAAAAATCTAGGGATATAATTTGGATATGATTTAAATATTATATTATAAATTTTAAAGATATGATTTAGATATTATTGACATAGGTTTAGCCTATAAATATCCATGTATTCTCACTTTAACGTGTGTCTGCGTACTCTATAGTAAAATTTATGGCTTGGCAACGCCCCAGACGTAGATCATCGTGATCAAAGTGGGTTACTAAATTCTTGTGTTCTCGTATTCTTGTTTGTCTCATCTTGATTTCCTGAAATTTCCGTACCAATATATATATATATTGAATATGATATATTAAAAGAAAGTATAAATAATTGAACTATATTAAAAATTAATGTTTGATTTGAGTTTTTGTTACATAATATTTGAATGTGATATTTTATATGAAAAAGATAATATATTTTTATTAGAAACAATTGATAGTAAATAGTGTTGATTACATTTTGAAATCTCAAAAGAATAAACTTGAAAAGTAAGCACAATTTTAAGAAACATATTGAATATATATTTTTGAAAATTGCTTTATATATTTTTTATTATCTATCAATATTTTATTTTGTTTTTAAAAATACATAACATTAAATATTTATTTTTATTTGAAGTATTATATAAAATTATTTTTCAAGTAATAATTTTATTTTTTGGAAAGTAAGTATATAATTTTATTTGTTAAAAAGTGATATAATTTTTATTTTTTAAAAATAATGTTTAATTTTATTTTTTAAAAATGATATGTAATTTTATTAGTAATAGTTGTTAATTATAAATGTTAATTTTCATATATGTAATTTTTAAATAAAATATAAATTATATATGTATGGATCTAATGTAAAAATAAATTAAAAGTGGGGTGTAATTTATAAATATAAAAAGTTATATAAAATAATATAAAAAAGAATATATAGAGAGTGAAAATTAAAGTTTATGATTGGAGTAAAATTACTGTAAATCAACTGTATTTACTGTAGCAACAAAAATGAAGTGAAGGGTTGGAGATGGCCTAAGTTAATAAATATAATCATTTGTAATAATTTTCTCATTAGTTTATCAAAAAATATAAAACTATCGGTCTGTTTACCCAACATTTCTAATAGACAATTTTTTATAAATATTATTAAAAAAATGCAACACACATTAATATAATACTATATACATTATCTACTTATAAAAAATTAATAATTTAGCACAGAATATTTTTTTTATATTATCAATATAGTTCCTCATATCACATACAAAATATCAATTCATCTAAAAATGTTGAGTAAACATACTGATCGAATGTGTTTGATTTGAGTTTCAAACCAAAATTTTACTATTTAGTTTTAAGTTTTTAATAAAATATATTGTTTTTTATAAAATTATTATTTACATAAAAATTGAAATAAAAAGTCAGAACTCAAATTCAGACAAACCAACTCATCAATTATGTAACACATTTTTAATAGATGCACATATTTCATTTTAATATTATCTACACACTTACATATTACTTATTAATATAATATATTATTAGTTTCTAATCAATACAAATTTTAAATATGTCTGTGTTTGTCTGGAGTTTGAATTTTGAGTTCAGATTTGAATAGTAAAAATTTTGAATTTGAATAGTAGTATGATGTGATATAAATAGTTGTTGATGTGATGTTTTAAATATAAAATTAATTTTTAGTATAATATAAAAAATAAAAAATAGGTGTTTGATTTAATATTTTTTTTAAAAAAAATTGGATGAATAATGCAAATCCAATATAATCGCCCGAACAAACACATATGCACCGCAGAATATTTAATACCTTATTTAAAATCATTATTAAAAAAAATAATTCTAAATATATTTAAACAGGTGCTGTGTGGGTGAAGGGGTGGTGAATTTTATTATTATTATTATTATTATATTATTATTATTATTTCTTGAAAGCAAAGGCACGCGGACGCACGTGCATTATTAGTGTGGCTGTTCCCTTGGTGAGGTGCTTAGAAAGCCCAGCATTAATTATTCTAACACTCTCCCTATAATAATAATAATAAATAATAATAATAATAATAAAAGGGTAGTTTTGGTCTTTAGTACCCTTCTTAAATACCCTCTTCGTCTCACCGTGGATGTCTGGATCACTGTAGACATAAAAATTTATGATAAATATAATTAGTAGATAATTAAAAATATATTAGTGAAAATAATTATTTTATAATATAAATAGTTATAGATTAAAATTAAGATAACTAATTAGTTTAATTAAAACTAAAAAAAATTAAATTAGAAAATTTAAAATGAGATTAAAGTATATAATCATTTTCCAAAAAAGAAAAGTGACATAGAATATGAGACGGACAGAAACGGCAATATAAACATAGTAGGTGAGACGGAGGGAGTATTTCTTTAGTCTCACAAGTAATATTTAAATTTTGACAATGAAATTTAAGTTGATATAATAATGTAAAAATTAAGTGATATTACGATATATAAATGTGTATATTTATTTAAATAATATAATGAAATAAAAAATACATATTATTTTAAGATTTGTTTGCCCACAATTTTGTTTCTACATAAATTTTCATGTATATTTTATTATCTCAAAAAAATTTGATACGATTTTATATACTAAACAAACAAACTCCTATTAATTTTAAGTTTTGATTACTTTTTAATTTTTAATTTTGAATTGTTAAATTTAGGTTTTATTTATTTACATAAATTTTATAAAATTTTTATTATTATTTATTATTAATATTTTAGTTAAATTAATATTAAATAATTGGAAAAAAAAATAATTTTAGTATCAACATAATAAAAGTTATCAATTTTGGTCTTAATATAAAAAACTCATCAATTTTAGTCCAATTATAAACAATTTTAATTAATTTTGGTTCCATCGTTAAAAAATTAACAAAATAACGAAATTTGCTGACGTTGACGTAACGGAAGTGACGTGATAGCTGACCTGAAAACTACACGGTCATGTTGTCACAAGTCCAACCCCCACACCACTAAGTCATCCCTTACGGAACAAATATATATATATTAATGAGATGTGTCCTCAATATATAATAGTTATAAAAAAAACTTCAAATTTAAAACACCAAACAAACACACCTATAATATAATAAAATTTGAGGTTAATACAATAATAAAATTCAAAGTTAAGCGTGTCGGGTCCATTTCTTTCGATTTTCATTTCAAATTTGAATTTTTTTTATTTAAATAATATTTGATGTGTATTTGTTTTTTTTTTTTTATATGGAATATATATATATATTTTATTTGCGTAATATGCATTTATTTTGTTATTTTTGCATGTCCAATTTAAATACTATAAATTTTTTTGTTAGTAAAAATAATTTTTACTTTTAATAAAACAATTCTTATATTTTAAATAATATTACAAACAATGTTATTAAAGATCAAATGAATTTAAGAATAAAATTATCTTTTTATTATACTACATTCGTCCGACTTTAAGGATTTTATTTACTTTTTACATATTGATATTTGAATATTAATTATTATATCTATAGATACTAAAAATATATATCTAAATTCAATTAAATATAACTATTTTGGAAGAAAATAAAATTGCAATAGAATAAATATATGGTATTTAATTATGAACATATGTTAATTTTTGTACAATAAATATAAACCATTAATGCAAAAATCTGCTTAAAATGGAAGATATCGTGCAAATATTATGTGCATAAATAGAGGTATGATAAATTTGACAGCAAAATAAATTAATCTTGTCAATAAATTAATATCTTCCGAAAAAGGGTAATGATATAAAAATCTTGGCGAGAAAGGAAGGTGCACAATCAAATCCGTCAAGAATGGAAAACTGCTGAATCGTATGCCCAAGCTGAAGGAAGGATCAAAACTTCCAAAGCCGTTGAGGAATTCGCCAAAGCCAAAGGAAGGTCTTCAAAGTTCCTCTCAAAGCTTCAAGGTGTTCATCGCGTTCTTCACCAAAGCATCAAATCGGTCCTCTTCAATCCAAAAGTCAAATTGACACATCACAAAAAATGTTACGAGCACCAAATCCACCTCTAATCAAAGCTCAAAAAACCGTTGAAGAATCCATCAAAGCCAAGGAAAAGTATCCAAAGTTTATCCAAAAGCTTAGAGGTGTTTATCACGTTCTTCACTAAAGCATCAACTGAGCCCTCTTTGATCCAAAAGTCAAAGGGACACGCCACCAAAAGTATTATGGAGCACCAAATCCACCTCTTCGATGATCAAAACTCCAAAAGCCGTTGAAGAATCCATCAAAACCAATGAAGAACATCCAAAGTTCCTCTCAAAGTTTCAAGATGTTCATCGCATTCTTCAACAAAAGCATCAACTAGACTCTCTTCGATCCAAAAATCAAAGGGACACGTCGCCAAAAGTGTTATGGAGCACCAAATCCACTTTCTCAAAGATCAAAGCCTCGGATCGTCCAAAGAAGACATCAATCAAAGCTAACGATCAAATCGCTCGCACGGAGACCAAAGTTCTCCAAAAGCGGCAAAACTAAAGCAAAAATCAAAGTCTCAGATCGTCTAAAGAAGACATCAAATTCAAAGCCGACGATTAAATCGCCTACACGGAGATCAAAGCTTTTCAAAAGGCGGAAAAGTCAAACAAAAAATCAACGCTGTAGATCGTCCAAAGAAGACATTAAAACCAAAGTCGAGGATCGAATCGCCCAAACGGAGATTGAAGCTCTCCAAAATTTGGAAAAGACAAACCAAAGATCAAAGTCGCAGATCGTCCAAAGAAAACATCAAATCCAAAGCCGATGATCAAATCGTCCACACGGAGACCAAAACTCTCCAAAAGGTAGTAAAGCCAAATTAAAGATCAAAGCCGTGGATCGTTCAAAGAAGATATCAAATAAAAAACCGATGATCAAATCGCCCATACGGAGACCAAAGTCCTCCAAAAGGCGGTAAAGCCAAATCAAAGATCAAAGTCTTAGATTGTCTAAAGAAGACATCAAATCCAAAACCGATGTTTAAATCGCCAATACGGGGACCAAAGCTCTCCAAAATGCGGGAAAGCCAAATCAATTATCAAAGCCGTAGATCGACATCAAATCCAAAATCGAGGATCAAATCGCCTGCACGGAGACCAAAGTCCTCCAAAGTCCGGCAAAATCAAACGGAAGACCAAATTTCTTCGGATCAAAGAAGTCATAAAAAACTAAATTGAAAAACAAATCGACCCATATGGAGAATCAAATGATCATTCAGAGAATATGACCCGCTTTAAATCCAAATCAAATATAATTTGTGTTTATTAAAAATAATATTATTTTTTGTCTACAATATCAAAATATAATACTAATAAAAAATATTTGTATAAAAAATTATATAAATATAAAAATATTTTTAATATTAAATAAAATGATAAAAACATATATATATTTTTTTAATATTAAATTATATACTACTAAAAGAATATTATTTTTTATAATAAATGGACTGAAACGGATGAGAGTATTAAAAGTGTTGTTAAAAACAAAGAAAATATACGTCCAGATTTCGACGTCTGCGCAAACGGCGCCGCCGATAAAGGAGCTGCTGCCGTACTATAAATGGGCCGGGCCGGGCTGCCTGTCAATGCAGGTTTTGTCTGCTCCCTATCTATTACTACTATCTAAGCTATGCCCCTATTATTATATGCTGACCCACCCTTCACCATGATCCATGAATATTAATTACTCCTTTTGTACAGTGTTTACTTACTATAGATGCCAAAATTTAAGAATATTATAATTTTTAAATAATTAAAAATGTAATAATAAAAATAATTATAATATATTAATTTTTTAAGAATATAATATTATATTTATTATTAAAAATAAAATTAGTAAAAAATTAATTGAACAAACAAAATCCATAATGTTTTAAATAAATATAAAGTAAATGAACACATACTTGAATTCTTGGGCTTGTGTTTCGACCAATCCAAAAAACTCAATATGGTATGATTTATAATCCCAAAATTTCACCATAGCTGAACAAAATGTAACTATTTGAACTATCAGTTGGGTTAAGTCTATATTAAATGATCTATCAAATTTATTGGGCTTAAATGTATTTAGTAAATGCGGATTTCCTGTGTGCATAAACCCGGTAATTTATTAATTTGGTGATGATGCCAATTAATAATTATGGATATACATTAGGGTTGTGATCCAGGTTAGACGCAAAATCGATTACTTTTCATATCTCATCCCGGTAGTAACGGCAGAAACCGCTTCCTAGCGGTTTTTTCAAGAGGTGTCGCGCTATATGCTTGAAGAACACAAAACTCTCAATTATTTGCAGATCCTAATCCAACAAAGCTAATGGAATCAGGTCAGATTTATTTGTTTTATTTTTTTATATCTCAATTGTTTCAACACGACAGTTCTTGTACTTAGGTTTAATTCTTTATAAGTTTCAACACCACGCGATAAGATTTATTGAGTGCTTTCATTCTCGAACTTTATTCTTCTCCCTCGGTGGTCGATAGATAAGTTGGATTTGGATGTGGGAATGAAAAATCAGTCGCTTGTGCCGATTCTTTGTGTTATTTCTTACTTGCTCGCCGGAGTTATGCCGGTTTTTTCTCATCTTTAAACTTTATATTTCTTTTGTCCATTTGTGAAATTACAGATTTCTTGGTGACAAAACCTTCGATTTTGATTATTGCTTATTTATTTTATTACATTAACAATTAACCTACTAATTTTCTTCGTATGAATTATAATGTTTGGTTGCAATAACAACCCGATTTTAGGAGAAACAAATTCCCAAAACGAATAATATACGGAATATATATATATATATATTTGGCATCAAAATTATTATGGGCATGACTAGGCTGCTATTCGGTCAAGTCAGCCTCTGCTATAGGGATGATTAATATATATTTATACATAATCATATATTTATAATACAATATATATAATATTATAATTTAGTATATATTATCTTATAACACAATATAATATATGTATAAATATATATTGATCATCTTGTAACATATATATAATTCGGTCATATCACAACCAATTTTTATTGATATATATATATATAAGTGAAAATATAAGAGTGACTGCATTAATGGGTTTCTCCATGTCAGTTTTTTTTTTCAATTAAAAAATAAAAGCAAAAATGTTGAGAAACTAGCAACAATTCATTTTATTTTTTAAAGAATATTTTATTTTATAGTTGTATTTTTATATTTTTGTATTTTATATAAGATTATATTTTCCATAAAATAATATATACAAATATATTTTTATTTAAATTTTATTTTAAAAATAAATTAGATTGATATAAATATAAATATATATATATATATATTTTTATTGAGGTGAAGGAAAAACAAAGTTATTTGAAGAAAAAAAATGATATGGAGCTGCAAAGAATCTTTTCTTTTTTTTTTTTTTTTTAATGGATGGTCTACAAATGTAAGTTTGTTGGGCCAAAATGCACAGTCAGCAGCCCAATCCTGAAATTGGGCTGTAATTAATTGACAAATTCGGCCCACTATTATATCAATGTAGAAAACATAATACTCATTTTTCCCACTATATTTATGCCATTTGATTGGATATGAATTTTAAGAAAAATGTTGAATTTTTTTATAATAAAAAATAGTATTTTCTCCGTCACAATTAAATGTACTTTCTTTTTTATTTACTTTTTTCTGTTTTACTTCGAAATATTTATTTTATATTTTAGTAAAAATAATCATACATTAATAATATTAGATTTTACTTGAATTAAAAATATTTCACTTACACATACGACTACGGATAAAAATATCAAAATATTTTTTATGACAATAAAAAGAAAGAAATCATAAAATTAGATGCGATAAGAAATAGGAGTAATAAATAATACAAACAAAAGTGGAGTTATGCCAATAAGAAAAATATTTATATATATTGCTATATTTATTTTACCCTTTTGGATTTTGTGCAATTAATTTATTCATTTCTTAATTTTGTAAATATATTAGTCTCTACATATTAGTAAAACATCTTTACGTTTTATAAAAAAATAAAACTATACAATTTTTTTTTAATCATAGTTTCGAAGATATTTTAATTACTGCATTCTAAAATTATACTCCCTTCGTCTCAATAGAATTGTCCTTTTTTTTTTTATTTCTGTCCGTCCCAAAATAATTGTATTGTTTTCTTATTTAGTAATTGTGGTCTCAACTTTATAACAAAATTATTCTTAGTTTTCCAAACTACCCTTAATTATTACTCTAATATACTTACTCTAATATACTTTTTAAAATCATTAAAAAGGTAAAGGACGGAGAGAGTATGTAATATTACTAGGAGAGAGTATGTAATATTAGTAGTATCTTCTATAATCAACATAGAAAGTAATAATTCTCAAGCTCAAACTCAACGTGTCTATTTCTATAAATCAATCGAGTCAAATTGTTATCAAGTCAGATTGAATTTATCTCACGAGTACTCCGTCCCATAAGACGGGTTTCATTTTCTATTTTAGTATGTTCGAAAAATAAGAGTATCATTTTATAATTTAGTAATTGTACTACTTATTTAACATAATAAATATCCTTCTAATTTACAATATATTACACAAACGCCAACCACCTTTATATTACTATTATTTTTGTTTTTTTTACCACAATCCAATATAATACTAATATTAAAAAATTTACGTGAAAAAACACAAATATTACTCTCTATACGGGACAGAAAGAGTATGAAAATTGATAAATTTATTAATAATTTCAAACAAGACATCATTTTATATACACAAACAAGACAGAATTCATACGTCAAAGACTCAAAAGCATATAAGATGTTATACATTACAAATGACCTTGTTTTAAAATGCGACATATCATTAATTATGCAATAAAATATCGATCAAAACCAAAACCTAGCTCGGCTACATCTATCGAGCTTTCAATAAAAACCAACCACAATAACACGCCCCAAAGCCGGGTTAACGTTGCAAGATTCCTCGTACATCATTTCTAACTATATGTCGACACAAATGTCCATATCGTCATCCCAAACACTAACCATCCGAGGTCAAATCCCGAGCTCATCACGGCACCTATTACATGCAAGAAATAAATAAACAACATATTCTATGTAATAGACCTTAAGGACAATGTAATAACCTCACCATCACTATTAGTCTCATCGGCTACACTATCTCCGCTGGGATCACTATTGCTTGAGTTCGCGCCTCTGGTGAAATTAAGTCCGAGCCTTGCGCAATCAAGTCCCACCGAACCTAAAATCATCGAACATTTTTACATTATGGAGTAAACCTCTATCAACATCATTAAATACTCCCTTCGTCTCAGTCAAATGTATACATTTGTTTTATTGTAATAAATTTAAAAATAATAGTATTTTATTACTAAATAAAATATATAAAAATACTTTGACAAATTTACTTTTGTACTTTATGTTTAAGACAATAGTACTTATAATAATATGTTTTTAACTTATATAAAAGTTAAAAATTATTTTGATCCTACTATGAAAATACTATAAAAGCAAAAGTATCTAATTAGCCAAAATATTTTTAACTACAAAATATTTTTGTAGTTAAAATGGATCATTTAGTCATAAATTAATTTCATCGCTAAAAATAAACTATGTACTACAAAATTAATTTCGTCGTTAAAGTTTTTTTGCTATAAAATTCTATCTTGATAGCAAAAAGATTTTAGCTACATTTGACTAAAAAAATCATACATATTTTTATTGCTAAAACTCTTTTGTTAAAAATTTTAATTTTATGACAAAAGAGTTTTAGCTAGGATATCATATTTTTATAGTTATATCTCTTTTCTTAATTTTTATCGTAAAAAATTTATTTTTGTTACGAAATTCATATTTGTCGCCAAAGATATTTACTAATGTAGTAAATGTGACAATGACTTTCATCTCAAAAATATTTTTGCTATGAATTATTATCTTTTGCTAAATTTTTTTTTTTTTTGTAGTTAAACTTTCTTATAGTAAAATATTTTTACTGTAATAATATATATATATATATATTTGGATAGATCAAACAAAAATAACACACAAAAATACATACTCTGCAACAAAGAGAATATACATATATATATATATAGGCTTACAATCTTTGTAGCAAGGGAAGGCCGAGGAATTGAACAAATTGTGGTAGCCCTCGTCGCAAAGACAATCGTGCGTAAATGGAGATGTCGCGTTGCATGAGCCTCCACCTCCACAGTGTGCCCAAAAACATGCTGTAAGAATATATTGTCCAACATGTAAGGAAATAGAATTGTATGATCATTGGAAACTTGTAAATCTACCCATGTTATTTACGCACGGTCAAAAATATGGAAGTCGGGCTTTTTTCGACTGGCCGGAGTCGGAGCTGGAGCTGCATCATCACTACAGGTGTAGTTGAATGTGCCTTAGACATGAAGAGTCGATGTGTTAGAATCATTACAAAGAAAATTATGATTTTTAGATCTGATTTTAATCTCACACAAATTATTATTTTTTCTTCCTAAAAGATAAAAAATAAAAATAATTTCATTTAAAATATCACATTGAACATTTTTCCTGCACTAAGTACTCCTACGTTTTTGGTAATTTTTCAAAAATAAATAAATATGTAGTATATTCTTTTACCAGCTATCATATTACTATTTTTTACGATTCTCAAATTTTTTAAAATATTTAAAAAAATTTTATTTCAACAAAATTCTATTTATACCAAATTATTTGTTTGAAAGATTATGGGGAAGATTTACTATTCATATAACTTTTTTAAAAAATAATATTAAATCAAATATTTAATTTTTATTTTTTTATTACTATTTATTATTCAAATCGTAACTCAAAATCCAAATCTTCGAACAAACACACCCTTGATATATCAATATATCAATTTATTATACTAAAGCTTAGGGTTTATATAATCACAGCAACAAGCACACCATTAACAATCTTCTAGTTCTCTCACACTAAAGCTCAATACGTATATACATACACAAACATATATACATATATATATATATAGAGAGAGAGAGAGAGGGAACTGACAATTGGGGACGACGCAGGGGAGGAATGCGAAGAACTGCTCGTGACCAGCACGTGCCTGCCTCCATCCATCTTCACATTCGCAAATAAACCCAAAGCTACTGTTGTCTGATTTCAAGCACTTTCCCTTCCCACAAACACTGCTATTCTCTTCGCAACCATTTCCTGCCAATTTCCACAATTTCAAAATCAATAAAATTAATTAAATAAATAAAAATCACGCACACACACTGTCTGTTACAGACAACAAAGATCAAATCGAATCGAACCGAAGATAGGATGAATAAAAGGATCGAAGAAGTTCGCAGAAGCCGACCAAAACCACACCGCAACTGTAACTGCAAGAACCGCACCGCACCGAACCGCACCCATCTTCAGGCAGAGTGTTTCTTAGAAAATGTAATAAAAATAAATAAATAAATAAATAAAAACTGGGACACGCATTTTTTAACGTTGAAACTGTAAACGGAGTTATGGGAGCCGTTGGCAGTTGGGAGAGTAAGAGAATGTGGACAGTCCTCAGCCAACCGTAAGGCGCCACGTGTATGATAGTGGCCTTTCCGTAATTTGATGGTAGATTTTGGAAATCTTGATTTATTTATTAACACGCAAGTTATTAATTGCATATTCAGATTCGATTAGATTATAGATTAGATAAGTGTTGTTTTTTTTGTTCAATATTTAGGTTGTCCCTCTTTATGGGCTATTGTATTTAATTTATTCTTAGGCAGCACTAATTTAATTTAATTTAATTTTTAAGTACGTGTTTTGTCGTTTTCATCTATTTAAATACAAAATTATATTTTTATTTTTATTAAATTTCACCATACTATTTATTATAAATAGCTTTATTTATTTACATCAATACTGTCGAATGTAGAATGATAGTCTCACTAAAAATTCGAACTATTAGAAAACGTGCTCCTTAATCATATATCTATAAATAAAAGTCTCCAACAAATACTTTTTTATCAAATTAATATATATATATAATTACACATAATATCAACCTTCATTTAATATTATTATTTTGAGATATTTTAAGGTGTGCTATTTTGTAATTTTTATTTTTATTTTCCAAAATTTTTAGTACTATTTAATTTTAAAAACGTCTTTAAAATTATACTAGTATCTTTTATTCTTTTTATAGAGTAAACATTTACTTTTAGCGCATGGATAGTTAAAAGTAGTATAATATATTTTTGTGTAAAAGTAATATGTGATGTAAACTAATAATATTTGTAAAAAAAATAAAATATTTAATAAAATATTTACTTTATAATTGGACATTTTAAAATATAAATATGTTACTTTTTAAGCGGACGGAGGGAGTATAAGATATCACATTCATACTAGTATTATTCAAATAGAGATTTAAAAAATCACAAACCAAAAAGAGTATTTGTAATGTTTTTATTTACATATAATTTTCTTTTATCTTTCATCATTCAAATACAAATTATAAGAATATATTTAAAAAAAATGTATGAAACTGTGAAAAAAAGTAAATTATATAACACCTAGTTTATTTTAGTAAAAATATATAAAAGACTTCGTATTTGATTTATGCGTGAAATTCTTTTGTTTTAAATTAAGATTTGAACAAAATACGTTTTTCAAAGTTGATGTTTAATTGTAAAGACCTATTTATTTTATTCAAGAAACATAAATTCTTACCATAATTATTTTATTTGTATAAAACTTATATAATTAAATACATATTGACAATCAATCATGAATTTTTTGAACGAAAAATATATTTTATATATATTTTAATTTAACATAAAAATATTTTATATAATAAATAAAATAAGATGTACTTTATATATTTTTATAAAAATACAAGATATTGTTACTATATAATTAAAAAAAAAAAAAAAAAAGAAGAAAAAGATGATCATCTATATGTACTTTTAAGAATAGTGAGCCAAAAATAAAAAAGTACGAAGGTATTATTAATAATAATATAGGCCTTTTAATTATTTCTCGTCTATGTCAATTAATTCCTAAACCCTACATTCATTTACTTTTTATTTATTTATTTATACTACTTTGGGTTGAAAATAATACATTTTTTTTTTTTTTAAGTAGAAAAATATTTAATTTTAAGTATGAAATACAAAAAGTCTCCATATATTATAAATTATAAATAGTAAAATTTTGAATTAAAATAGCTGTGTATGATGTGATGATATAAATATGTATTGCTGAAGTTTTAAATGTAAAATTAAATATTAGTCTAATATAATAAATAAAAAAAATAAATATTGAATTTGATGTTTTTTTTTTTTTTAAAAAAAAAAAAGAAGTTGAAATAATAAAATCAGGTAGAAAGTTGTACAAGTAAACACACTCTAAAAAGTTTGTTTTTGGTTTTCATATTTAAAATTGAATATATTTATGATTTATTTGTTTAAATCTTATTGTAAGGATTTAAAAATATTTTTTAATTTTTTTAGAATATCTATAAACATAAATTGGGCCTCTACTACAATTGGTTATTACATGCACTTGGATGGATTTTAAAAGCCCAATTATTATGATTTAAAATTAAAGATGATCTTTCCCCTTAAATTTTCATTTGAACTTAATCTTGTTCCTAAATTCAACTATTTAAAATTCTATAAAATTTTGTTCAATTGGTGTGTTATTTGATCAAATTTTAAATTATTTTTACTATTTGCCATATTTTTCATTCCAAAAATATCAAAATAAATGTTTCTATTTTGGGACGTCTAATTACAAAGTAAATATTTCATTAAATACCTATTTTTTTTTTTCACAAATACCCTTACTTTACATCACATCATTACTTTTATACCAAAAAGTAAGGGCAAAAATGACATTACACTACTTTCAACTACCCACTATAATTAAAATACTATTATTCTTTAAACACCGCGCCAAAAGTAAATATATACTTTGTGTGTGGACGGAGAGAGTACTAAAAAATTAATTTTATATTCAAAACATCACATCAATATCTATTTATATTATATCATACAAAATTTTTACCGGTCAAATTTCAAACCCAAAATCCAAAACCCCAAACAAAGACAAGGGTAATTCAGATGTGTTCCCTCTGCTTAATAACATAAAAGAATTAATAAGTTGAATTTTATTATTCTCTTCGTCCCATAAACAAGTATCTGTTTACTTCTTGCAAGTAGTTTAAAGTATATTAATATTATATTCATATGTAGTAAGAATAAACTATAAATGACTAAAATAATCTATTAGTATTATTTGATATAAAAATTCTTTTATTATTGAATAGTTTCTAGTGTCTATTCACTTTGTATTTTTAAATGTATGTATTTTTTTATTTATACATGTAGAATCGTGTAAGTAATATATAAAATAATATTTTATGTTGAATTATTAATTTTTTTTTAATTTATTAAAATATACTAACTATGTCGGTTTCATTGACTTTTTACGTATTGATCTTTGCATATTAGTTATTATATCAAAACGTAGTACACATTAAGAAAAATTTGTAAAAATACTTCTATTAGTATCTTATAATACTAATAGAAGGATATTTGTACAAAAAGTTATACAAATATAAAAATATTTTTAATGTTAAGTACAATGACACAAAAGATAAATGTGATCCTGAGAGCCGAATTAAAAATATATATATTATAATGCTCTCACTTGAAAGAGTGAAATTTCAATATATATATATTGTATTTTTCAATAATATGGCCCATTAAAATTATTTAGGTTATGATGATTTGGGTGAATTAGAGTTGAAGATAATAATTATTAATATCAATATAAAATGCACACTAATAATCTCATAATGGTCAGTTTTTTTTTTTTTTTTAATATATTTTTATGACGTAGGAACTCGCAGTTGCTATTCGAAAGTGCGTAGGTAAACCCCGGCCGAACCTCATAATTGTCAGCTTTTGTTTAGTTGTTTTATAGTCAAACATTTACATTTGGACATGTTATTGTTGTTATTAAATCTCTCTACACGTAACAATGCAAATTATCCATGTGCTCTTGACACCAAAATTAGAGACATAAAATAAAATAAATAAAATAAGAGACATACAATATATATTTATATATACTATGGGTTTGTGCATGGAGGGGTCAGTCATGATAGACAAATTAAGAAAAATAGGCTCCTTTCACGCAATGTTTTTAGATGAATTGATTTTTAGTATGTGATATGAAAAATTGTGTTAAAAGTATAAAATATACTTCATTCGTTCTATATATAATGATTATACACTTTAATCTCATTTTAAAATTTTTAATTTATTTATTTATTAATTTTAATTAAAGTAATTAATTATTTTAATATTAATTTATAATTATTTATATTATAAGATAATTATTTTCACCAATATATTTTTAATTATCTACTAATTATACTTATCTTAAATTCTCGTATCTACCGTGACCCAGACATGCAACGTGGGATTGAGGGAGTATTATTTTAAATTAAATATTTGACTTTTTGTAATGAGTATTTAAAGTTTTTTTTTTTTACTTTTTAACTTTTGTAAAAGGGTTTTTGTGTATGGTTTATTACTCCCTTTGTCCTAGATAAGATGTACGCATTACCGTAAATACGAGAATTTAGATAAAGTATAATTAATAAGTAATTAAGAAGTGTATTAGTAAAAATAATTATTATTTAGTAAAAATAATTATAGATTAAGATTAAGATAACTGAACAGTTTAATTAAGATTAAAAAAATTAAATTTTAAATTTTAAAATATGATTAAAGTGTATAATCAATTTTTCAAAAAAAGAAATGACAAATTATATGGGACGGATGAAAATAAAAAATAGGATCAAATTATGTGGGACAGAGGGAGTATTATTTTGAGAAATTGCAATTGAAAAATAGTGTTGAAAGAACATAATAATAATATTTTAATATAAAAAAATAAAACTTATTTAGATGTATTTAAAAAAAAAATTATAAAATTTATTTAATTGATAGTGTATTTATAATATATAATGGCATTGACAAAGTTATTATTATGTGTTTAAAGTAAGTACAAAAATTTAAGTAGATGGATTATTTCTATTTGTATATGCACAAATTTTATAAATAATTTTATATTAATATTAAAATATTATTTTATTTTTATATAAATTATAAATATATCAGTATATATACAATTAATTTATACATATTCATCGTTAACGTGAGTATACGAATATATGATGGAAAGGTAAAGCATAGCAATGCATGTGACATGTATTGTAACAAACAACATGCAATTGAGTGCATTCATAGTGGCATACAATATATAAATAAATAAATTATTTAATAAATTAATAGTGACAAATTACACACACATACATACATTCATATACATCCCATATATACATACACGTAGTATTCATATATATATATATATATACTTATTATTTGGGTAAACTGTTTTTTTAGTCCCGTAACTGGATGATCTTATCATTTTAGTCTCGTAAGTGGAGTCTGTCGCAAACGAGTCCCATAAGTGAAAAAATTTCGTTGTTTTAGTCCTCCGGCGCCGGAGACGCCCGCGTGGCTCGCTGGAGGCCACGTGTCCGCTAGGTCAGCGACATTTGGCGGATACGTGGATTTTATTTTATTTTTTAAATTTTTTTAAAAAAATTATTTTTAATTTTATTTGCCTTTATAATTTTTTGGGTAAACTATTTTTTTTAGTCTTGTAACTAGACCCCTTATCATTTTAGTTCTGTAAGTGGAGCCTGTCGCAAACTAGTTCCATAAGTGAAAAAATTTTGTTGTTTTAGTCCTCCGGCGCCGGAGACGCCCGCGTGGCTCGTCGGAGGTGACGTATCCGCCATGTGAGCGACACTTGGCGGACACGTGGATTTTTTTATAATTTTTAAATTTTTTTTAAAAACTTATTTTTAATTTTATTTGTATATTTTTTAATTTTTTTATTTGGTCCAATTAAAAAAAATTTAAAAAATTAAAAATAAAATAATAAATCCACATGTCCGTCAAGTGTCGCTGACCTGGCGGACACGTCACCTCCGGCGAGCCACGCGGGCATCTCCAGCGCCGGAGGACTAAAACAGTGAAAATTTTTCACTTATGGGACTAGTTTGCGACAAACTCCACTTACGGGAATAAAATGATAAAGGGGTCCAGTTACGGGACTAAAAAAACAGTTTACCCTAATTTTTTTTATTTGGTCCAATTGAAAAAAATAAAATAAAATCCACGTGTCCGCCAGGTGTCGGACACGTGGCTTCTGGCGAGCCACACGGGCCTCTCCGGCGCCGGAGGACTAAAACAACGAGAATTTTTCACTTATGAGACTAGTTTGCGACATGCTCTACTTACGGGACCAAAATGATAAGAAGGTCCAATTACTAGACTAAAAAATAGTTTACCATTATTATTATTTATATTGTACTGTATATGTTTAAAACTTTTGGTAGTATTTTAAATTTATAATATTTCAATAATTTTGTAGTCTTATATTTATTTATTTCTTAATTTTTCTTATTTTTATCATTTTAAATATAATCTACAAAATAATTTTAAATAAAATGTAAGGGCAAAAAGTAGTTTATATTAGGGTTGATAAAAATAAGTACAACATGAAAAAATTATGTTTGATACTCCAAAAATAGGCTTGAAAATTTCGGGTCATGCCTAGCCCGACACGCTAATGAACCGGATCGTGCTCGACCCACCTTACCGTGTTAATTTTTCTATTTTCTTTTGTCACACTTATCCTATTATTTTTATTTTTTGAAAAAAAAATTATACATTTTAATATCATTTTAAAATTTTTAATTTTAATTAAACTAATTAATTTTTAAATTTTAATCAAAAATTATTTTTATCATACGATATTTAAATTATTTTTACTGATACATTCTTAATTATTTACTAATTATCCATCTTTTAAATTCTCTTTTTTACACTAAAGAGGACATTGTGGCCGAACAGAGGAAGTAGATAAGACGAAAGCCAAGTAGACTCTCTCAATCTTTCAATACAAACTTTCCTATTCATTATTGTTATTTTTGGAAAATATTAATTTTAAATTTTATTTTTATGTTTTATATTATAATTAAAAATTATTTTTATATTAAAAAACTACATTAATATATATTTATATTACATGTAATAATTGGATTTCAATATATATTGTTTGGCAGGACTTTAGGTATTTATTTTGGATTTATGATATATATTTGTATGTGAATATCATTATATATATTTAATTATTTGTTAACAATTTTATAAAATTATCTAATTTTAAATATATTAACTATTTAAATTTAAAATTGGGATGAGTCAAATACAGTTCGACTATTTATTATTCGTGCATGGCCAGTTTAGTCCGGAAATTTTCAAGTCATCATAAGCACAATTTTCTTGTATCGGGTTTGAATGGAATTTTCAAATTGTATATATTTTTTCTGGTTCTAATAATCACCATAAAAAAAAAGGCAAATAAAATTTTCAAAGGTAAACTATTTTTTAAAGTCTCGTAATTGGATCCTTTTATCATTTTAGTCATGTAAATGGAGCCTGTCGCAAATTAATCTTATAAGTGAAAAAATTTCGCTGTTTTAGTCCTCCGGCACCGGAGACGCCCGCGTGGCTTGCCGGAGGTACGTGTCCGTCAGGTGTCCCGCCAGGTCAGCGACACTTGGCGGACACGTAGATTTATTTTTTATTTTTCATTTATTTTAATATTATTATTTTTTAATTGGACCAAATAAAAAAAATAAAAAATACAAATAAAATTAAAAATAAATTAAAAATAAGTTTTTAAAAAAATTAAAAAAAATGAAAAATAAAAAAATAGAAAATCCACGTGTCCGCCAGGTCAGGTCACCTCCGGCTAGCCACGCGGGCATCTCCGGCGCCGAAGGACTAAAACAGCAAAATTTTTTTACTTATGGGACTAATTTACGACAGACTCTACTTATGAGACTAAAATAATAAGGGGGTCAGTTACGTACTTAAAAAAAAAAAAAAAAAACAGTTTACCCAATTTTCAATTTAATGAAGTATGGATATATATATATATATATATACATTATAAACGTCTCTAATGTTATAAACAAGAATGAAATGAATAGTTGGTAATAATAATAATAATAATAATAAAGACAACTATTTAGGTATATTTATTTATTTATTTAAATGCAAAATGTAGCTGTCACAATGTTGTAATTCTCTAATTGGAGAATGTCTCTTGCAATTACTGTCATCCCACATGCTAATTAATCAATCTCAATTATTTAATCATATAAATATATATGGTCAATTAATTGAATAATGTGCCTTAAATCACTAGTATGTTATTAATGTGTATTTATTTATGAAGAATTAGACCAAATTGTTTAATTTATTAGTGTCTATTAAAGAATTACATTTTTCACAACTAATATACTCGCTCCGTCCTATATCTATATATCTATTTGTTTTTTACACGGAGTTTTAGAAATACTAGTATTCCCTCCGTTTCGGTGCAAGATTGTCGTTTACTTTTTGCATGTAGATTTTTTAATATTAGTATTATAATGGGTTGTAGTGAAAAAAGACGAAGATGTTTCTATTAGTAATTGTGTAATATAAAAGTAATGACATTTGTGTAATATAGTGTAAGTTGAAAGACTATTTATTATGTTATGTAAATTGTACAATTACTAAATTAGAAAATGATAACTTTGTTTTGGGACGAACGAAAATAGAAAATGACAACCTTTCAATGGGACTGAGGAAGTATTATATTGGGATAAAGTAGAAATAAAAGTAAAAAGACTAAATTAACCATATTAGTATTGTATGATATAAAGGTAATGACATTTGAATAATATAATGTAAATTGGAAGGGTATTTGTAATGTTAGGTACATAGTATAATTACTGAGAAAAAAATGAATACTTTGTTATAAGACAGACCAAAATGAAAAAATTGATAGATTGTTAAGGGACGGATGAAGTAATATTTAAGACTAAATGATTCAATATATTCATATCATTTCAAAAAGATTTACCCCCTCCGTCCCATAACAAAGTATCCATTTTTCCATTTTAGTCCGTCCTATAACAAAGTATCTATTTTCTCTTTTAGTAACTGTACTATTTACCTAACATTACAAATACCCTTACAACTTACAATATATTACACAAATGCCATTACCTTTATATCACACATACTAATAAGGTTATTTTGGTCATTTCTACTTTATTCCTACTATATCCCAATATAATACTAATATTTCTAAAACTACGTGCAAAAAGTAAATAGATAGTTATTTTTAGGACGGATAAAATATATTAATTCAACATATATATATATATATATCATACGTGGTTAATATTCTTATTCTTAACAAAAATGTGTTGCTAAGTATTCAGTTACATAAAAGAAAATTACAATGAATAAGAGACAAATCTAAAAATATTTTTCACTAATATCATAATATATAAATTTAAAATAATATTAATATTAATAAACATAAACAATTATCGATAATATAGGAAAAATAATAATATAATAAGTATTATTTTTTGTATATTTAGACTTTTATAATATTAATCAATTATTTTAATTAGATTGAACTTTAACGAATTCAATAATGGAGACATTTTAAATTTAAATAGGATGTAAAATTAATAACATCAGTAACAACAATGTAAATAAATGAAAAAAATAATGAGTAAAGATTTAAAGAATGAATGTATTCTTCTAACTAAATATAATATTAACACACTTTTAGTAATATTAAAATGATAAAAATTGATAAAAATATGTCTGATTTATATTTGACCTTTTACTTTAATTTTAATTTTTATATTATTTAAAATAGTAATTGAATTAAATATTTCATCAAATAGAATAATATATTATATACATCAAATTTTGAGAATTGCATAATAATAAATAGTTAAACAAGAAGGACAAAATCAAGAAAGCACACTACCCCTAATTGCCCAAATAGTTCATGACCACAGTTACTATGCTGATTGTAATTAGTCAATACAATACTGATAATTTGCACAAAAAATATATCTAACAATATAAAGTTTAGAATGACAATACAAATTATATATTAATATAATATAAATACAATACATAAATTGACAATACATTAAATAGTCGGAACCACACATGCCATAATTGACATCACACAAGATATATTAGGACGAGACATGTAAGTTTCGTGTTGTGTATATGATCTTTTTTATTATTTTAAGATTTTAAGTGAACAATGTTTGAAAATAGTTTTGTAAGTAAAATTTTTTCGTTAAAACGGTCCTCCGGTGCTGAACTCGCCATGCTGGCACGCCGTTGCTGACGCGGCTGACATGTCATCGCCACGTAGATGTCACGTCAGCGACATGTGGATTTCTTTTTACAAAATATCTTGGTAAATTATTTTTTTAGTCCTATATATGACCTCATTTTATTATTTTTGGTACTTTAAATAGATTTTGTTTGAAAATAGTCCTGCAAGTAAACTTTTTTCGCTAAAATGGTCCTTCGACGTGACATCTACGTAGCGATGAAATGTCAGCCACGTCAGCAACAGCGGGCCAACGTGGCGAGTCCAGCACCGGAGGACCATTTTAACGAAAAATTTTTACTTACAGAACTATTGTCAAACATAATCCACTTAAAATACTAAAATAATAAAAGAGTTAGATACAACATAACAATACAGTTTAGCCCCGCTCTCTCTCTCTCTCTCTCTCTCTCTCTCTCTCTCTCTCTCTCTCTCTCTCTATATATATATATATATATATATGTATGTACATATTTGTGCCACCTACAAGTTGGGCTGTCTTGGATCATGGTTTAGAGTGTAATAAATTAAACAAGGCAGATTCCACAACTGTTAAGGCATGTGCACATATCATATCATCAAAATTATCCCTTCTCACATCTCCAAACCATATCATATCATATCATAATACTAATTATTATTATTATTATTATTATTATTATTATTATTATTATTATTATTATTATTATTATTATTATCATTATTTATTAATTAATTAATTAATTAAAGGGTGTGCTTAAACTCTAAATTAAAACCAAATTAATTAATTATACACTCCTTTCATCCTACATCAATCTATATATTTTGTCATTTTTTTCTACATGCTAATACTAAAATATTAATTAATTTTTATATAAATTACAAATATATTATCAACATTTAATATAAAACTTAAATACAAGTGAAATTTTTATATTTCAATATATATCAAAATTTTCTTACACACTTAAACTTGTCAATAAAATATAATTTTTATTTAATATTTTTTTTAAAAAAAAAAAAACATAAATGTATACATTGATGTTGAATAGAGAATATATTTTGTAATGTAGGATATCCAAAATACAATATACAAATTCCCGTATTTAATAAGTATAGATTTCATTGCATTACAAAAAATATTTCATTATATTAATATTTACACTATATTTATCAAATACTCCATCGGCCCTAGATAATTTGGCCATATTATTATAGATACGAGAATTTAAATAGATATAATTAGTAAGTAATTAACACATATATCAGTAAAAATAATTAAAAATTAAGATAAGTATATAGTTTAATTAAAATTAAAAAAATTAGAAATTATACATTTTAAAATGTGATTAAAGTAATACGATTATATTTTCAAAAACAAAATAATAAATTATGTAACAGACATTAAAATAGAAAATAGACACAAATTATAAAGGAGGGAATAAATATAAAATATTAAAATACTAGTATTATTTATAAAAGAAATAAAAATAAAAATAAAGTAAGAAAGAAAATCACATGGAGAGACAAAGAAATGAAAGCCCATGTCCGAAGAGGCCCCAAAATTTAATGTATGATAAAAATCTGACAATCCCATTTTTACACGGATTAGGCATCTTCTTCCACATGCTTCAGATCCCATTTCTTTTTACACTTTTTTACTTTTTTTTTTTTTTATTTAATAAATTATTAATAGCATTATAATTATTATTTTTTTTAAAAAAATTGACTATCACCAAGACGTAAGGAATCAATTAATCCTATCTGTCCTGAGGATTCCATAATTAATTCTGGAGATGATTTAATTTAATTTAATTTATAATTTATGAATGCTGAAAAAGGTTGTTTCTTGCAATGAAACAGTGCACCAATAATTATGGACCTGTAATTTAATGGCGCCTCTGGTCGTCTTCTTCTTGACACCAAAGTTGTTGCTTTCTTTGACTCTGTCTCAGATTTTTGTGAGCTTCCGACATTGACAGACATGGGCAAAACTAGCAGATGGATAAGAAATTTCTTGACAGGGACGACGAAGAAGGATAGTAATAAGGACAAGGACAGGTCCGAGAAAGATCACTTTAAGGACGTCAGAGTCGCCGTCCAAACCCTAAATTCCGCCGCCGACGCCCGGCCGGCGACTCCGGTGGCGCTGCCGCAGCCGACCACGCCTAAGGAGAAGCGCCGGTGGAGCTTCCGCCGCTCCTCCGCGACGGCGGGGAATAATTCCGACGATCAGCACTTCACGGAAGGGGAGTCTAAGAAGCACGCAATGGCGGTGGCTGCTGCCACCGCCGCCGCCGCCGATGCGGCGGCGGCGGCAGCTAAGGCGGCTGCCGCTGTTGCTCAGCTCACGGCGGCGGCTGAGGCCGCCGCCGCCGTCAAAATTCAGTCCGTTTTCCGGGCGTATTTGGTATGAAAATTGGGGAATGAAATTAGGGTTCTGATTTTGATTTCATGTCAATTTGGGGGTAAAATTAGGGTTTCTGGTTTTGATTTCATGTCAAATTGGGGATGAAATTAGGGTTTCTGATTTTGATTTTCAGGCGAGGAAGGCATTGAATGCGTTGAAAGGATTGGTGAAATTACAGGCGTTGGTAAGAGGTCATCTTGTACGGAAACAGGCGACGGCGACGCTGCGGTGTATGCAGGCGCTCGTGACCGTCCAAGCCCGGGCACGTGCGCAGCGCCTCCGCCTCACGGCGGAGGAACCAAAACCCGCCGCCGACCACCGCCACTTCCACCACCGGAAATCTCTCCAAGAAAATCCCCACCACGAATTCACTCCCCCAACCCGCCGCCGGCCGGATTCCGACAGAGCCCTCGAAGACAACATAAAAATCGTCGAAATGGACGTCGCCGGCGCCGCCGCGTACAGCTACAAGCCTGCGACAAAAGCCCGAAACAGCAGCTATTCAAACACCGACCACCACCGGATCTCCGCCCAGCCGTCGCCGGCGGCGTCAGCGATCACCGACATGAGCCCGCGGGCCTGCAGCAACCACTTCGAAGAGTATTCCTCGTTCGGGACAGCTCAGAGCAGCCCGCAGTGCTACTCGGGGCTATCCAAACCCGACCCGACACGGACCCAGTATCCGTACCCGAGATCCGAGTACGGGGGCGGGGAATCGCTGTCCCTATACAACGAGTATCCGTTCTACCCGAATTACATGGCGAATACGGAGTCGTCGCGGGCCAAAGTCCGTTCCCACAGCGCCCCCAAGCAGCGGCCGGCGGAGGCGCCGCCGCCGCCGCCGTCGGCGTTCGAGCGGCAGGCGAGCCGCCGGCGGGCGTCGCTGGAAGGGAGGAACGTTCCGCGGGCGGTGAGGATGCAGAGGTCGGCGTCGAATGTGGGGCCGGGGGGTCAAAATAATAATAATAATAATAATAATAATAGTAATTATAATTATAATTATTATAATTATAGTAATTATAATAATAATAATAATTATCCTTGGTCGGTAAAGCTGGATAGATCGGCGATGTCGCTAAAGGACAGCGAGTGTGGATCGACAAGCACGGTTCTTACAAACGCCAATTACTGCAGATCTCTTGTGGGATTTGAGGTAAGGATATGCATACGCCTATTATTTTATTTTATTTATTTTTATTTTTCGAAACTATTTCTAAAAATATTTATTCAGTAAATACATACAATTCAAATAATAATAATAATAATAATAATAATAATAATAATAATAGAGAAGCTATATATAATAATAAAATTATGAATTCAAATACACAAGATACCATTTTCTAAGAATTTCACATAACTAAAAATAATAATTTGAGTGTATTTTAAAAATATATTTTAAAATGACACAATTTTCTAAAATATTAATGGAAAAATAATATATATCTACCGATAAAAGTTCTATACGTTGTCTATAATTATGTAATAATTTTTTTAATTATTTTTTAAATTTATGTATAATTTATTTATAGGAAAGAATTTTGTCTATTTACAATTTTAATATTCATATTTTAACAAATAACAATAAATTCACTATTATTTCTTCTCTTTATCACTTTTATATTAATTTTTAATAAAATTTCTATAGTGCCTCTATTTTATTTTTTATCTATTAATTTTTATATTAAAATGTCATATTTTTTAATTTTTAATACCAAAATGGCATAATTAATTTGAATGGAATGAATTTTCTTTTTTTTTTAATTATAAATACTTAACAAACTGACCGTTAAAATAATAATTTATCTAGATGTCAAATTATATACTTTTTTTTTTCTTTTTTAAATTCACTCTATTATTATATTTAGCATAGTCAATAAATTAATATTTAATCACTAATTTTATAACATTCCATTTTTACTTTTAAAAATTACTACCTAAATTTCCAAAAATGTTTTTAATTATATTTTTAATCTCATTTTCTATATAATTATTTTATTATAATAGTACTGAATCGAAAAGGAATATATCCAATATAATATAATATAATATTAAATGTGTGCTTGGTTAATATATATTTTATAGAAAAATATATATATTTCAGAATAAATCATAAATTTTTAGAGTAAAAAAAAAAAAAATCCGAAATCGAACATAACATAAATTTGTTTATGGTTTTTAAATACAGGTGAATGGAAGCAGGTACTGACTGAATGTGGGTGAAGGACGAATAATTTGAGTCCCTTTTACATTAAGCCAATCCTATTCATTTGTAATAATCCATCTGTCTATTTTTCTTGTTTTTATTACATGATTTAAATCTCGATGTTGTGTGACAATGTCTTTTGTTAATCTTGGTTTGATGTTTGTGATTTGTTTTGTCGAACTCCTGTAAGAATGTTGTTAACTGTAATATTTGTTCATATCTCTATTTCAAGAAACCTTTTCTTTTTTCTCTAAATCGATCTTCACTTCGTCTCTTCAATTACACGTCCTAATCTGAACTCCTGTAAGAATGTTGTTAACTGTAATATTTGTTCATATCTCTATTTCAAGAAACCTTTTCTTTTTTCTCTAAATCGATCTTCACTTCGTCTCTTCAATTACACGTCCTAATCTAGTTGTCATTACAGCCGCAAAGCGATCATTACATTATCGAACAATCTTCTATATTGTCTTTCCAAGCTTCTTCGACGTTAGTGCTTCTTACACGACCCTAAACCCTAAAAACACACAGAAAACTAAGGATCGAAAGTCCTCTCTTATATTTCATCGAATAAATAAGAATTAATATATTTATACAATATATAGAAATAATAATATATGACCATATACCAAAATATTGTCGGGAGTTTAGATGCTGATCAATACATATAATAGTCCATACAAAACAAACAACAATTGATGCATTAGAACATACCACAAATGAATAGTATGAACTGATAAAACATAATAATAGTCCATACAATAACTGTAGATTATGTGCTGACCGACAACAATGCTAATTAGAACGGATAAACATATATCATATCGATGACCAACATAAATTTATATACTTTGTTATAAGATAACATGAATATAGTTATAATCCTACCCCGTCTGGCTCTAAAGTTCTCATGTACTTTTTTGTAGTCCAAATTAAAAAAAAATTACAAAAATCCTTCCATCAGTCTTATAATACCGATAGAAGAACATTTATACAAAAAATTATATAAATATAGACCCTCGTACAATATATATGAAATGACAACACATGGTAATAATCTACACATTACATACCGAGTAATTCCAATCACACGCCGAGAAGTAATTGATCATATGCCGACTAGGATTACTCGGCCCTGTCGGCATTTCAAACGCTCAAAATTAGAATCATTCCAACATAGCTTTACCAATAGGCTCCAATGAATTAGATACTAATAGTCGAAACCAAAGAATCAGGAAATTGATACATTCCATACATAAATAGAAAATTTCAAAATCAATCAAACCACACAGCAAATCATAGCATAGTTTAAGGGCAGATCGAAATTGGTATTCCAATTATGCTTACCATCCAACAAAACAAATTTCAAGCGCGCTATGACGGCTAGTACAAGCATTTTTCCATTGGATTGAATCTTTACCTAGTCCGAGGAAAAAAGCACCTTAATTTGGACAAACTGTTGGACTTGCGAATCGATGTCCAATGTTGAGAACTAGGTCGGCGCCACCTCACAACAATGTCTGCTCCATGGCTTATATTAAGTCCTCTTCACAAAATCTTCATCTAGAGAATCGGATGTGGCTCGTGCATATAAATTACGCCTTTTTGAAGATACGAGGAATTATTTCATGCACGTCAATGTCTAGAGCGACAGGATCCCTGCAAGAAAAGCCAATAAGAAAGATTTTAGTCAACAGTAAATATTGCTAGTTTCTATAGGAAATACGGTAATAACATTTTCAAAGTCGTTTATCAAAATTTCGAAGATTTAGAAGTGTCTGAGCCCTTCAAAATTTGTTGATACACTTTAGTGAGGTATTATAAACCTATAATGCAACACATTACATTCCAAATAAAATACATATGTTTTCACATAATTTTGACACGATTCATCAACACTAACTTTTTCAAAAAAGGTCACATCAATAATTTTGGGCTGCCAAGTGTGCACTTTTTCTATTGTGGATGCATATGCATGTATGTGTATGCATGTGTGTGTGTACATATAAATAAATGTTATATGAATAAAGAGGGAGACCTGCACAAAGTTCGGCCCTTCTCGTTAGAACTGGGAATAAACCAAATTTTACGCAGAAGTGGTGATTCAAATTGGAAAAAGAAACCATCATTTTGTCCATGCTTCCATTTTCTTGATCCTTGGCCCTTCCACACCTGCATTTACATAGAAATAAATCCATTGCACAATTTTTCAGAAAGACGATTTTGAAGGGTTTAATGAAGTTAACGAAAGAGAAGATTCAGGGAAACTAGGCTCTTTTTCTTTAAGGTCTGATTTTGCCACGGCACTTTTCACCAAAATTTTCCCTCTAAAAAACGATCAAATCAAATATTTTCTTTTTCATGTAATATATTACATTAAAAAAAAAAAAATCAAAATTTCATTCAAAAGATTACAAAGAATACCTATTTATATCTCAGCAGGCATTATTTCAAGTTAATTTTTTTACTATCCAAGGAACACAAAAATTTGATCACATAACACTCCTACAAATTAAAAATTTAGTTCTAAATGGTCAGTGCATAGTACAAATTCTTCGAATAAGATTACTCTCCAAATTCTATTTAGTGTTTGCATTTTCTATTTATTCGCTTCACCCCATCCTAACAATCATAATTGATTTCAATAAGTGACTAAAGATCTGTTTTTATCTCGTCCAAGTCCCATTCCATACATCAACCATCAAAAGTTCTGGATCGGTTTGCGCAGCTAGATGACCTTCAATTTGTTCAAATCGCTCAGTTTATAGAATAAACATCCTCATAGAGACAGCAGATCTAATTGCGACAAAATTGCTAACATCAAGAAGCCAGAAATAGGTGAAACTTGGAAGAAATTTTGAGATAATGGAAGTAAGAATTACCTGAGGGTACGATATTATACTTTTGGGAGCGGCTAAACATGCAGCTTGAGAGAAAGACTCTTCGGCGTACTGCCTGAGGAAGGAGAAACAACTGCTGTGCGTATGCGGTGATTCAAATGCCTGACAAAATAGGTCAAATTATACCCCTATTCATCACAATGGAAAATAGTTTTGCGCAAAAGGTTTTGTACCTTATCTATATTAACAATTGGCAAAAGGTTTTGTACCTTATCTATATTAACAATTGGAGCGTATTTTTCTGTATCTGTGTTCTCTTTATCAAGCAAGTAATAAGCTCTAGGTTCGACAGTAGATTTTTCATGCCATGTTTTTACAGCATTCTCCATTGTTTCAACAAGGAAAGAGAAAATCTCCTTCCAACAATCTTCAGCTTCATAGGCCGCAGACTGCAGACAGAGAAATAAGATTATATTTTGAAATCTATGAGAGAATTTGAGCATTGAAAAAGAATCTTAAGACAGCACAGTTTAGAAGCCAAATTCTGAAGAAAATGGATATTCAAAGATAATCTCAATTGTCGGAAAAAAAAATAATAAAAAGATTAGAGAAAATAATCAAAAGCAGCAATAGCAGAAAAGGTTTGGTATACAACTAACGAAATATGCACTTACTAGTTCTGTTTTTGTGGAATCTAAATGTTTGGACATATCAACATTCGATCGCTTATCCTCCACTTCTTGAGCCCGTTTCTTGTCTTTCGCCAATTGTATGATCCGTTTTATTTTTTTGGACACCTCAGAACTCTGCGAATTATACTTCAATGCAACCTGGAAGGCATCTAATGCCTATGCAACAAATCAAAAAAACTAATGGTTAATTTCTACAATTTTTTTTTTCAAATCTAAAAAATCACTTACATCTTCATATCTTTCCATAGCCTCTAAAACACACCCTTTCCTAAAATATCCCTGCAAAATAAACCAGCAGTAGTTTGGTATGTAATCGAGCAAAGAATGAAGGTCAAGAAAAAGAAACAAAAATTTCATTAATCAATAAACCGGGTACCTTTTCCCAATCTGGTTTTAGACTGATTGTAGTCTCTGCATCAGCAAGTGCTTTGTTCAGTTTTACCAAATGCAGAAATGCTGCGGCACGATTGCTAGTAAAAGACGTACCAACAGTATTAACTATTAACAGTTCAGTATTTGAGATATACGTATAATGGATATTAAGAAAGAGGTACATACAAATAATGCGAAGAGAAAATGGACATATAGGAAAACAAAAAACCTTACAAACATGAAGGCGAGGATATCCAAACATTTTCAAAGACATTGTTCATATATTATCATCTACCAAAATCTTCATTTACTAAACACCTACTATTGTTGCACAAAAAGTCACTAGTATGCCATAAAGAATGTCAATTTGATACATAAAGTTCTTGTTAATTGATATCATACTTCTTTTCAAACAACTTCACAATGTGCTTTAACATTTTTGACTACCATTCTGAGCAAACTAAACCTCGAAATGTTAGAAAGTATTACGGCTACTCATTAAGGCATAAAGATAGTCTTTCCTCCACGATTGTATACAAAATTTCTAACCTTTTGAGACTACGAATGTGTGTGTTCAACCAAACGATTAGTTCCAGACAATAAATCAATGAAATTTTGTTCAAAGAAACATACACAACCCAATCATAAAAGCAAATAATTTGGTTTGTGTTATTGAATTAGTTTTCGTACTATTGATTCGACATTCTATCTCCACTAAAAACAATGTCTTCCTAAAGAAAAACACATTCAAGAAGCGCTTTCCATTCAAAATATATTATCCAACCTATTTTCAATTCAAAAAAGTTTCAAATCCAAATCATAAAAAACGCCCCCAAAACCAAAACCCTTAACCTAGTTCAACTTCAAAGATACTTATTACAAACTGTATGCATAGCTAAAATCTCTGTCGAAACAAAATAAACGACAAACTACAATGAGAAGAATTAAAAACATAAACTGAGTGCTTGCTATGGAGTTGTGAAGAGAAGATCGGGATCATCAAAATCCCAACCAGAACAACACTGAGCATTACCTGTAAAGAGCAGGATTAGAAGGATCTTTCTTAATGGCCTGAGTATACAAAGCTGCAGCTTTGAGATAATTCCCAGTTTTGAAAAACTCATTCCCCTGATCTTTCAGCGAAGCCTCCGCCGCCGCCTTCTCTCCGGTTTCCCCCATTTTTCGTCAAGTCTAACCTTAATACTCAGTATGAAACAACAACGCTGTTCTCCAATTTGATCTGAGTTTCTTGTTAGGGTTTCTGAGATTCTTCCCCAATCTTCGTCTTCCTCTGCTGGTTTAAGTTTAAATCCGCACGAAGAAGAAAAGGAATTATTTAATAATGGGCCTGAAGCTAAAATTGGGCCTTTGGTTTGGCCCAATAATTTATACTTAATAATGAGCCTGGACCTTATTATTGGGCCTGGATCTCAAATTGGGCTTTTTGACCGGTCCAATTCTGGCTATCTTAATGGAGACGACGAACTAGGGTTTTGGTTAAGCAAAAATATCTTAGAACGAGGAGCGTTTCTCAGAGTCGCCGTCTCTGCATCCTCCAAGCTCTACTGCTCCGCCGCCATGGCCGTCGGGTACTAACGTCCTCCCAAATCCGTATACTTTTCTATTATATGCATTTTTTTTATTATTTATTTCGGGTGCAAATTGAAGACCTAGATTATGTCGGATACTTAATATGGATGATTTTCGATTTGATGCAGGAAGAACAAGAGAATTTCCAAGGGGAAGAAGGGAGGAAAGAAGAAAGCGTGAGCTGTTTTTTTTGTGCAATTTTTCTTAAAATTAACCTTATTTTTCAAATGTTCGTAACTGCGCTACACTTTTTTTTTTTTTTTTTCACATTTCTGGATCTGGTTTTTGCAGGGTTGATCCATTTGCCAAGAAGGATTGGTATGATGTAAAAGCTCCTTCGATTTTCAACACTAGAAATGTCGGCAAGACGCTTGTTACTCGTACACAGGGTACAAAGGTAATTAATTTATTCAGTAACAGTAATAAAATGTGTTTATTTAATTTTTTCTTCAGTTTTATTAATCCTTCGTAGTATTTTAATATTATTTTTCTACTTTGAATCCTACAAATAATTTTCTTTTTAGCTACTGTTGGATATGCTTTCAGTTTTTCTTCATTTAATTGAACAGAAGGTATTTCTGAATGGATAGAAATTTGGTTGCATTTTTATGCCACTCTTGTTTTGGATTTAATTTTGTTTAATGGTAAATAAATTTTAAAGTGATTTTCTTAATATGAAAATGAAATAGTTTTGAGATGCATGAATATGGATGTGATGGTTTAAGGGTCAAAATTATTTTACTTTAGATGGCATTGCAAATTTTTTTTTTTTTTTTTTTTGTTTAGTATTTCAAATCAAAATCAAAACTATTGACCCTATACAGATTCTATTAAAAAGCTACTTTTTTTTTCTCACAAAATATCACATTGAAAAATTGTAGTTGATAGACAGTGCATTTTTTATTTTTTTGGATGTCTATGTAAAAAGAGTCCAAATATGTAATTGATATGGATTGTTTGCATTGTTTATTTCGAAACTACTCATGTTTAATTCCAACATTGTCTCTAAAGTAACAATTTTATTCACCAGATTGCTTCAGAAGGGCTCAAGCATCGTGTGTTTGAGGTTTCCCTTGCTGATCTTCAAGGTGATGAGGATCACGCCTTCAGAAAGATTCGATTGAGAGCCGAGGACATCCAGGGAAAAAATGTTCTGACAAACTTCTGGGTACGAAACTACAAGTATAGTTTTTATAATCTTTGGCGATTTTACTTGTTGGAAGTGAGTTTATAAATTTTATTTATTATAAAGGTAATATAGAGTAAATAAAAGTTGCAAGATATTTTAGACATCCCAAAGTAGAAATAGTAGCAAAAGATTTTTGGGCTCTGTTTAGATAGAAGTATTGAAAATTTTGGAGTTTTGAAAAATATTGGGAAATGGAAAAAATTGAATATTTGATATTGTGATGTTCTATGAAAAGAAAAAGGTATTTGATATGATTTTTATTTTTTTAAAATTACTGTTGATAATAGTGCCAAAAGTTTCAAATAGAACTAGTGGGATAGAGGGCGTAATATTTTTGGCGGCTTTGTACTACATTTGCTTGAGTGACGAACTATTCTCTTGAAATTTCAGGGTATGGATTTCACTACTGATAAATTGAGATCACTAGTAAAAAAATGGCAATCGTTGATCGAAGCTCATGTTGATGTCAAGACAACCGATGGCTATACTTTAAGGATGTTCTGTATTGCCTTCACTAAGAAGCGCGTCAACCAGCAGAAGAGGACATGTTATGCTCAGTCGAGCCAGATTCGTCAAGTAAATACTTTTCTTAAATGTCTTGTTTGGTTTTGTATGAGATACAAGTGAAATGCCATTACCATTTCAGTATAAAAACCCCTTGTTTTTAATCGAATTTATTCAATATTTTTCTCCCTATTAATAAGTGTTTTATTACGTTTGTTTAGATCCGGAGGAAGATGAGAGAGATCATGATTAACCAAGCACAATCTTGCGATCTCAAGGATTTGGTTCAGAAGTTTATCCCCGAATCAATTGGAAAAGATATTGAGAAGGCTACTTCGAGCATCTATCCTTTGCAGAATGTGTTTATTAGGAAGGTCAAGATCTTGAAAGCTCCGAAATTTGACCTCGGAAGATTGATGGAGGTAAGACCTACGATCTGTTACATTCTTTAATTTTTTGATAAATGTGGGGTGTGTTTGTTTTGTGTTTTGGTTTGAAAAAAAAAAATTTAATGTGAGGTACAGAGAATTGTGTAGATAATATAAAAATAATTAGTACGTGTAGTATATTAATTTTTTTAAGGAAATGTGTTGGAATTCTTTTTTAAAAGAAACAAACCCATAGCCGACATGTATAAATATTTTATCCACTCTATATGATATGATTAAAATAGTGTTATTTTAATGGATATTATAATCACAAGATAAAATAATTTAATTATTATTAGATGGATTATTATTATTATTATTATTGCCTTGATTTGTATACTATAATTAATGTTAATTTAGCTATTAGCGAATGGTCATTTATCGTAAACAATTACATTGGATAGTTTAACTTTAATGCTAACATGCCCTCTAAAGAAATGTTCGTTATGAGTGATTAAGACACTTTTTTGTTCTCGTTAGTCGGGATAAATTATAATCCTATTCAACAAAAGATTAAACCATCTAAAAGAAGTCATTATAAGTTTTTTTGTGCTAATTTTGTTAATGACTCGAGTTATAAGTGAAATATAATGCTCGTTTCTTTGTCCGGTAGGTTCATGGTGATTACAGTGAAGATGTCGGGGTGAAGTTGGACCGGCCGGTCGAAGAGCCCGTAGAGCCTACTGAAGTCATCGGCGCCTAGTTCAATTTCTCCATATGGTTCTTGACATTTTTGGGAAAAACTCAGCTGCAGGTATTTTTGTTGGAGTGTTTTAGCATTGAGATTTTGATATAATCAATGAATTTGTTACTGAGGCTACATTTTGTTGCAATCTGTGTTTCTTGGATTTTATTTTAAATTCTATGCTTGTTTCTAAATTATAATATTAAATACATTTCTAGTTAGATATGTAGGAATTTGATGGTGTTTTTTTTTTAAAAAAGTTAATTTTGATGAATGGTTTAAAATTTCTAAAAAGTAATCCTTCCGTCCCAGATAATTTGTCCCTATTTTTTATCCCACATAATTTGTTCTTTTCTTTTTTTGAAAATTAATTATACACTTTTATTTTAAAATTTAAAATTTAAATTTTTTAATTTTAATTAAACTATTTAGTTATCTTAATCTTAATCTATAATTATTTTTACTAAATAATAATTGTTTTTCCTAATACATTTCTTAATTATTTATTAATTATAAATTTTCGTGTCCACGGTAATACACTCATATTACATGGGACAGAGGCAGTATATAGTAAGAGTGTAATATGTCATGTAAGTGTGAATTTGTTTTATAAATATTATTAAAAAGTATAATATATATTACTCCTTCAGTCTTAAACACCTGCAATATTTTCAAATTTAGAAATTTCAAATTTAAAAATAATTAATAATATTTATGTACATATATTAATATATATTTTACTTTTTTAACTTTTGTATTAATTATACAATTTTCATGCCTAAACAGTAAACACATCTAAAAACGCAAAAGTGAATAAATTATATATATATATATATATATACACATTTAAAAAGAGAAAGCAGACCATTGCGTGCATATATATTTAAATATGACCATTTGGTCTTTTTTATTTCAATGAAAAAACTCTTTTGAATAAAATCTAAATCGTAAAAATTGAATAAAAATTATACAGTATATATATAAAGGATACTATGTCAAACATTTTTTTTTCTAAAATAATAATAAAATAAAATAAATGGATTTAAATCAAAATATTAAAAAAAAAAAAAAAATCGATCAAAGCGTCTTATTATTGCAGAAATTATACCGAAGTAAAAACAAACTATAAAGCCTTCTTACACAGTCACAGACATCTGCCATCAATAATAAAAATAAAAATAAAATCAGTAGCTCTACCCAATTCAATACAACCATTTCCCGGCTCGGACTCTGCCCGCTCCGGCTGCCCGTCCCCAGCCTAAAACAACGATTTACCTACTCGGACTCTGCCCGCACCGGCTGCCCTTCGCCGGCCTAAAACAACAATTTTACCGGCTCGGACTCTGCCCGCTCCGGCTGCCCGTCCCCGGCCTAAAACAACGATTTACCCGCTCGGACTCTGCCCGCTCCGGCTGCCCGTCGCCGCCGTCGACGGCCTAAAACAACCGCAAAACGGATCCTTCTTCTTCCTCCTCCGGCCGCCATCGTAAATAAAATCCCTCAGAACAATCGTCCGGTTCCGGAACAATCTATTCCGGAACCGATTCTTCTTCTCCTCCTCCGCCTTCACCATCACATACTGTATCTTCTGCACCTCCAGCTGCAGCCGCCCGATTCTCTCCGACGCTTTCCGCGCCTGCTCCGTCACTTTCCGCCGCCGTTTCCGCGCCGCTTCTTTCACCTGAACCGCCGCCTTCTCCTCCGGCGACGGACACTCCTCAATCGTCCTCGAAAGCTCGACGTTCAATTCGACGAGATACGCCACCGTCTCCTCCGCTTCTAGAAGCTGCTCCTCGACCGTCTCGAAATCAACGTTTTTCGCCTTTCGACTCTTTTTATTCGCCTCCGTCTTCTTCCTCAGGTCGTCGACCGTTATCCGAATATTCTCGAGCTTCTGCGCGTCCGAATTAAGCCTCTCGATGATCCTCCGAGCGTTTGTTTCGCGGTTTCGGGACGCCGTTCGTGTTAAAACCTCGAGCTTGTCGACGCCGAGTTCTTTCTCGACGTCAGAATCCGTCGACGGTGGGTCCGATTTCCGGTTGCCATTGTCGAATTGATCGTACACAATGTCCTTGTCCGTCATTTTGTACGAGCGTCGCAGCGATTCGCCGATTGTTAAATCCGGCGGCGTGGCTTGCCATAGCTCGAGCATTTTGTCGTCGACTCGGACGGAGCCTCGACGTCGCATCCCGTTTTGCGAGCCGTCGGAAGCTTGATCGAGCGGGATGTCTTTCGTTGTCGTCGTGTTACGAAGCTCGGTGGATTTCGTTTTGATTTTCTGCAGCTTTGGCGTCTCCGACGCGTCGTTCCCGTGCCCTTTTCGTCGATTATTCTCGGGTTTGTCTCTCCCTAAGCATCGCAACGGTTTTAATCGTTCGATCTCGCCGCCTCCCGATTCTTGCTTGCTGCTTGAATTCGCTCGTCGGTGCCCGACTGATCTGTTCATCTCTTGCATCGATTTCCCAACAGCTTTAATTCGCATCTGCAGCTTCTGCAAGCTAACGATCGATTCATCTTCAATCGCATCGACAACCTCGAACATCTGTAAAAATCGAACATTTACGTAAGAATTCGATACGATTTTGGCGAGAAATCGGAGAGTTTTACCTCAGTCTCGTCTTTCCGGGACGCTTTAATCTTCGTCTGATGCTCGATTAGTATTACATCGTCCCGTAACGCCGATACAATCGGAGCGTATGCATACAGCTGCGATTTCAATCTCCCGACTTCAGTCTCCATCGACAAAATCTTCTCGTTCTTCGCTTCGATCACCGTTGTCTTCGAATCACTTTCATTCCGAAGCCTCCAGCATAGCTCGGCGAGCTCCCGCACCGTATTTTCGAAGAAAACGTCGCAGACCGACGTGATCTGAAGCCCAAAATAAAATTCCGATGCTTCTTCCTCCCATAGCTTGAATTCACGGCTCTCGTGCACAACTTTTTCTTCCAATTCTTCGCGAAGCTGTCCGATTTCCGACTCCAAGTTTTCTTTCACATTCAGAAGCCTCTCGATTTCCTTCAACTGGATAGAACGGTCTTTGGACAGCTGCGAAACCTCATCTTTTAGATCGTTCACCGATTTGCATAACTTTAGGTTCAAATTATCCGAAGCTTCGAGCTTGATTTCGGCGACGAGAAGCTTTCCTTCGGCTTCGAGCAAACTCTCCTTCCCATTACGTATCTCATTCTTCATTACAACATTATATTCTCGAACACTTTCGATCTCCCGTTCCAATCGATCGGCATTGTCTTTAAGAAGTAAATTCTCGGCTTTTTGCACCTCCAGCTTCTCAGCGATGCAACGATTCATCTCATGTTGTCTGTTCAAATCGATCAGAAGTGAATTAATTTCGTCGAGCTTCTCGTCTCCGAAGCTTCGAAAAGCCTCCGATTGCACAGTCGTCGCTAGAAACTCCATGAGAGCGGCGTCGGTACATCGATTCGCCTGATCTTTATCGTCGCTTAAATCGGAAATTCTCTTCCGTAAGTTCGCGTTTTGCTGATTCGCTTCTGCTAACGCTTCCTCTAACAATTTGTACGATCTTTGCAAAGTTGCTTGCTTCGTCGCAAGCTCCAACATTTTTTCCTTCTCGTTTCTCGCCACGGCAAGTTTCTCGACGAGGTTTTTCAGCTCTTTTTCGAAGTATAAGTTCATCGATTCGATTTCGATTCCCTTCGACTCCAATTGCTCTAGTAAAGTTAGAAGAACCGAGTTCTCGACCAAGAGCAGCTGCTTATCATCATCGTGCTTCGAAATCGAACATTTCAGGTCATGAATACTCTCGAGAATCCGATGCACAAATCTCTGCTCGTCGTCGATCCTGTTATCAAAAACGCAATCTTGACCCGCTCCGATCGCCCTGAAAATCTGGTACATCGCCAGTCGCGTTCTTTCGATTTCGTCCAACAAGATCTCAGCTTCGACCTGCTGCTCGAGACTTTCGCTCTCCAGCTCGTTGATAAGCTTCTCCGCCAATTTCGACGCCTCGACGTGTTTCTGACATTCGATTATGAGAGACGAGTTCTTCTCCTCCATCTCCTCCATGATTTTCTGCAACACCGATAACTCAAACTGCGCTTTTATCGATCTATCGACTTCCTCGTCGTACTCTTTCTTCTTCCATTTACTCTCTTCTCTCAGAATGTGTAGCTGACTTTCGAGCCCAATTAATCGCGTACGACTGTCAAGCTCGGAGTTCGCTCGCTCTTTCTTCTCGACGCCTAACAAAACCTCGAGCTCTTTAACTTGATCGTGCACAGCTTCCTTCTCCTTCACAAGATCGGCGTACTTTTCTTCCAATCCCGAGTACTTTTTCTCAAGAACTTCGACTCTCCTCTCGACATTCTCCAATTTCATCGCTAAAACTCCTCGTTCGCTCAAAAGATACGATCTTTCATCCTTAAGCAAGTCGCAGATATCTTGTAATCCCTTCGCTTTCTCCTTTAAACCTTCGAGTTCGATTTTCACCGATGATAGGGAATTCTCGAGAACAGCATTTTTCTCCAACAGCTTGTGCATATTCTCCGTCATCGCCTGTAACTGCGACAGAAGACAAGCTTTCTCCGTAACGAGCGATCGACAAGATTCTTGTAATGAATTCACTGTTTCTCGCGAGCTCGTCAATTCCTTATTCATGTCGACCTTCTTGTCCAGATTTTTTTGCAGGCTCTCTACCTTCTTCGATAGAATTTCTTTCTCGTTGAAGCCCTGCTCGTACATTTCTCGCAGCGTCGAGTTATCTTCTTGCAGGTTCTTTATCGAAGTCCTCAAATGCTCGGGATTCAGACCCGTAGCTTCTATTTGATCGAGTATCGCTCGATGCCGCATATTCAACCCCTTGATTTCTTCTTTCAGACACAAGATTTCCTGCTGAAGGGAACCACTCAGATCGATGTGGCGCGCGACTTCCTTTTCAAGTCTCTCCTTAATGTCCCATAAGCTCACGATTTCATTTTCGCGCTGAATTTCTTCCTCCGTAACATTCTTTGGCGTTTCTTCCTCCAATTCCTTTAGCATTTCAAGAACTCGTTGGAGCTCCTGCGCAAGAACTCGTTGTTCTTCTTGCGATCGAGAGTGCAAACTCTGTACCGTCTGAAGCATCGCCTCGACTTGCTCGTGACGTAAGTGTTCGTCTTCTAAACTCGTCTGAAGGCTCTCCAACTCGTGCTGCTTCTCTGAGAGCTCTTTATCTTTCGCGGCAATCTTTCTCGCTAGATTATCAGCCTCGGCTCGTAGGGACTGATTTGACGTCTCCAAAAGATTGCACTTCTCTTCCGCGTTCTTCAGCTTCAAATTCCCGAGCAAAACATCGTTGTTAAGTCGCCTGACGTCCCTTTTCGCACTCGATAAATCTTCCTCGAGCTTCGATATTTTCTCCAAGCAGTATTTGTACTGGAGTTCCGATGCTTCTTTCTCCCTGTTACGATCTCCAAGAGACTTTTTAAGGTCGAAGATTTCCTTCTCGGAACTTTTCACTCGGCTCTTAAGCAGCGTCGCCTCATTTTCCATAGTCGAGATTAAAATCTCGAGAGCCGATATTTTCTCAAGACACTGATTGTAGTTATGAACCACCGCGTCCCTTTCGCCTTTTAGCCTTGAAAGCTCGTCCTTCACAATTTGAGCTTCGATTTCTGCTTTCGTCGCTCTAATGTTAAAGTCATCGGTGTCTTCTTCAAGTTCGGCTATCTTCTCCAAATACTCCTTCTCTTTAACTTCTCCTGCGATCTTCTCGGCCTCCAACTGTACGAGTGATTCCTTCAACATCTGGAGTTCTATTTCAGCTCGGCTCGATTTTTCACTGAGACTCTTCGATTCCCTCTGCATCTTCTCGAGTTCTTTCTCAAGTTTACACAGATCCGCCACACATTGTTGATACTGATGAAACGCGCCTTCCTTCTCGGCTTGCATCTCAGCTAACGCTTTTGTTAAACTTTGAACTTCGTCTTCGGCTTTTCCCGCTCTTTCAGCCTCGTCACGAATCTTGTCTTTAAAGTTCTGGTTTTCGTTCGACAAATGCAGCACTTCATTGTCTTCTTTCTCCTTCTCTGAATCTTCTTTCTGAGGTGTGATTTTATCCAACTCAGATTCGGAAATCCCCAGCAAATTGTCGTCTCCTTGGAACAATGAGCGCACGGGAAACTTCATTTCTGGCGTGTTCATTCGCAGGTCTTTGTCCGGTGTCCATACTTTCGAAGGCGAATCGTCGACGAGCTCGACCGGTATGTGGTCGGGAAACACTTTTGCTATTGTTCGATGAGCGTGATGGAGCTCTCCCATGGCATGATTATACCTTTCAGCCAATGCACGGTACGCCCGGTAGAACTCCTCGACCAGTTTCATTAGCTCCGGGCGTTTCTTGTAATACATTTCAGCCCTTCTTGCAAACGAATCTGCGTCTTCCTCGATCAGCTTGATCATCGATTTAACTTTCGCGTCCATATCTGATAAACCAACCGAATAAAATTATAAGAAGCGAGAAGACGAATTTGTAATCTGTAAAAAACAAGTATTTACCGGTAAGATTTTCTTGGAGCCATTTTGAGTTCTTCGGGCTGATATGGCTATCCCACCACCAAGAATACATGTTCCTCGTCTCAGAATTCGAAAGGGCCGCCATCTAAAAATCGAAAATGCAACCCCGGCGCGCTTTTTTTTTTTTTATCGTGGAAACCACAGAATCGACAAAATGGATTGCTGTTACCGGGGGTATGTCGAACCTGCAGCCAATTATTTGGTATCCATACTCAATGAAAATTGTTCGATAAAGAATCCAAACAAACGGCATTAAGCAATTCTTGACAGAAATGTCGAAACTATCATTTTGAAAGGAGAAGAAGAATGCATTGTGAGACGACTATTTGTTTGATCTTCTGTTTGTTTATTTCCTATGAATCAGTTTCTGCAATAAGCTCGACAATTGACAACGCTGCAATGATAACTACATTTCAACAAAAACACCATAAATCCATACCTCGGATAATCTTCCGGATCAAGGGATATAAACTTGCCTTCTTTATCAAGAACCAGACAGAAATGCAGAGTGTCAACTTCAATTAATGGCTTCTAAGCTAATATACTGACGAAAATCTGCGCCGAAGAAGTATAAATTTCATTATCCAGCTATGAATTGTGCATCGAAAAGGACATAATCGACGAAAGAAATCGAAACAAAAACAATCTCCTGATGCTATAAGATCATCCAGAAATTTATAATCTTCCAAACAACAGAAATGCCTTCAAACATTCTGAGAAAAATCAAAATCTAAAATCAAAAGATTCAGCTGAATCCATCATCATCTATGAGCAGGCAAACCAAACAAGAACATCAAACAGCACCAAATTAGCAATTTAATTATAAAAAAAAAAAAAAAAAAATCATATTCAGACATTCGTCTCAGGAATCAACTGTGGTTAAAATTTCAGAGCATCCATAGTCGCAAAAATCAGTAAATCATTGAGCAAAAAGTTTCTCAAAGAGATAGCAAATAATTAACTCAGAGACAAATCGTCGAACACCTTTCAGGCAAAATGAAATCTGGAGATAAAAAATCGAACCCTATCAGAACAATCAACACACATTTCATCCACGAAGCAAAAATCATCGAAGGTAACTCAAACCGACACTTTTTAACAGCTAAAAAATGAACCAAAATCATTCACAAATCAGAGATTAAAAAAAATAATATTAAAAATTGAAAGGCCGTATGAGATCAAAACTCACAAAGTAAAAAATCACAGTAAGTTAACCAGCAGGTGCTCGCCGTGGAACAAAACACACCAAGCAGCTAAAAAATCTTCAGCTTCACCCCATTTTTCCTTCTCTCGAGCTCTCTCCCTCTAGTTTCTCTCTCTAGCCATTGATAGGTCACTGAATTATGTATGTATGTAGTCAGGCTTGGTTGGTGATGGTATAGCAAGCTGTGAAAAGTACCCAAAGCTGCCACAGCTCTCTTTCTCTCTCCTCTTCTCTCTCTCTCTCTCTCTACAATCAGTCAGTCGCTATACAGATACATAGATCTATACATACAGAATACATACAGAATGCTTTTGTCGTTATACATATAGGCTAAATGTGAATTTGGATTTAAAAATTTGGAAATAAACGTTACACAATAATCATTGATTAGGGAGATTCTGACAACGGCCATTTTTTTTCGCACTGTGGAATTTGATGTTCTTCGCCATTGCTTTATTGGGTATCGAAACTCTTTACCACTCATTGCTAAAATAAAATAAAAATAAAAATCATTTCTTTGATTGATGAATAAATTTGCAATCTTGGGTCATAAAAATGATGGGTTAATGTAAATTGTATTATACTTAATGCAAAATCAGCAGATTATTGAAATTATTGGAATTTGCAATTGAAAATTCGATTTTACCCTTGAATAGTGTGGATGTTATTTGGTTGTAAATTAATTATTGAAATTCGATTTTATTATTTTAATAATGTTATATATACTCTCTCTCCGTCTCATTGGAATTGAACTATTTAATTAAAGACACCGTATTTAAAGTGAGGATATTTAATTAATTAATAATAATTAGTTATGATATTATTATATTATTTGTTTTGTTTAATTAATAATATTTATACTTTTAAAGACACCGTATTTAAAGTGAGGATATTTAATTAATTAATAATAATTAGTTATGATATTATTATATTATTTGTTTTGTTTAATTAATAATATTTATACTTTTAAAGTAAATTTAATATATATATATATGTATAACATTATTTAAATAGTTGATTCTTTAGGTACAACTGGAACATCAAATAGTACAAGTATGTGGAACAGCAAGTTTTATTATTATTATTATTATTATTAACTACTCAAATACTACAAATATACACAATTTAATTTACTTGAATTATTATTATTATTATTATTATTTTTTAAATAAGTGGCGATGTAATTAAAGTATTATAAAAGTGTGTATATATATATATTTGTCATTTTAAATAAAAATTTAATAAATTTGTTCCATATCTTAAAATCTTGATGAATAATATTCCTTTCGTCTCATATACCATGTCCATGTTGCCATTTCTGTCGGTCCTACGTACCATGTCACTTTCCTTTTTTGGAAAATGATTATACATTTTAATCTCATTTTAAACTTTTATATTTTATTTTTTTTTAAATTTTAATTAAACTAATTAATTATCTTAATTTTAATTTATAATTATTTATATTATATGATAATTATTTTTACTAATACATTTTTAATTATCTACTAATTACTCCCTTCCTAAAATACGATGTCTACAGTGTAGCAGACGGTACGTGGCGGAGGGAGTACAACAAAACATTAAAAACACAATGCATCATTTACCATATCTTTTTGAAGATTTTTTTTAAAAAAATAAATAAATAAATAAATTAGTATTTGATGTTATATTTTCTAAATAAATAAATATTTAATTTGTCAAAAGAACGTATAAAAAATTAAAAAAAAAAAAATATGTGAAGCTAAATAGCTTTGACATTTTTCTTTGACACTTTATATTTTAAATTTTGACATTATTTATTTTTTTAAAAAATATTGCATCAAATAATATTTTTTTCTCACAGAATCATCAAATACTCCCTCCGTCCCAGATACCATGTCCACGTTGTCGTTTCTGTCTGTCCCACGTACCATGTCACTTTTCTTTTTTGGAAAATGATTACACACTTTAATCTCATTTTAAACTTTTTAATTTTTAATTTTTTTAATTTTAATTAAACTAATTAGTTATTTTAATCTTAATTTATAATTATTTATATTATAGGATAATTATTTTTACTAATACATTCTTAATTATCTACTAATACTAATGACACCTCTTCTAAAATACCGTGTCTACAATGTAGCAGACACGGTATCTGGGACGGAGGGAGTATTAATTTTTTTGATTATTCTCACGTTTTCAAAACTAACGGATATATTTTTCCAATACGAGCACATGTTGTGATCTTCAAATGGGCGTGTGTGTAATTAATTGTGCAAGATTTTACAAAAGTCCAATTTCTTCTAGATCATTAAATATTGTAACGTGACATTTATTCAATATAGACACTACTAGCACTTATAGGAAAATTAAATTTTTGGGTTGGGTTTCTTAGGTGTCACATTAATTAATTGAAATTATTTAATTATATATATATATATATATGTATAGGGTGTACATTTTTCCAACTCATATAAATGGTTCCCAATTAATAGGTGAAAATAATTTAATTTAATGATTATGGATGATGTATGATAGTCGGAAAAGGATTTGCACCATAGATATTGGGACAGGTGACTATTGACTTGTCCCATTAATTTTAAATGTTACTATTATTTTATTTCCATTAAGCTTTTGGAACTGCTTTTATTTGTTTGGGTAAAAAAAAAAAAATTGTGACAAATTAATTGTTGTAACATATTAATTTTGGATACGATAATGTAGCAAATCATTCTAACATAGAGCATAGGCACACACACAAATTTAATAATCAACTGGCGGCAAAAATAAGCACGGTTCGAAACCACGAAAAAACTGTACTTGGACATTAAAAAATAGGCCTGAAAATTTTCGGATCGTATCTGACCCGGCTTGCTAATAAATCGGGTCTGGGCCGACCTGGATTAATATTTATATTTTAATAAATTTATATATATAGATATTAATTTTTGAAATAAAAACAAATTAAAACCTGACTTGATGGTAAAGTTCTTTCATTGCACGTATATTTTGTTCTAAATTAATTCAAATGTCCGGTTTCAAACAATATTATGTTTTTAAAATAATATTTCAAATAAAAAGTATATATTGAATGCAAAATACAATATTAAATGTTACAGAAATTTCAGAAAATCAAGATGAGACAACAAAGACAAAAGAACACAAGAATTTGGTAACTCAGTTCGATCACAATGATCTACGTCTGGGGCGCTGTCAAGTCAGAAATTTTACTATAAAGTACGCAGCACATGTTAAAAGTGAAAATACATAGATATTTATAGCCAAAGTCATTGACAATAATATCCAAATCATATCTCTAAAATGTAAAATATAATATCTAAATCATATCCCTAGATTTTAGGATATAATCAGGCTTCATATTCCAACATTAAAATTATTAAAAAATACAATATATCTTATTATATAATACATATTTTACACATTCATAAAAATATAACAGTTCAATATTACCAACAAACTTATTCATACCTAAATAAAAAATACTTCAAGCAGAAAACACAAAACAAATACACCCAAAATTTGATAGTATTGTGAAAACATATTTAAAAATGTGCTCATTGATGTGTTTTACTAGTATTTTTTTTTATTTTAGTTTTAATTTTCCTTTTGAATAATAACTTATGATGTTTAATTAAAATTTATTTATTTATTTATTTATAAAGAAAAAATTAATAATTTATTTCTTTTTTTTTTTTTCAAAAAATTTATTAGTTATAATTACTCATCTCAACCACCACCTACTACACATCCAAAAGGCAAAAGGAGGTAATAAATTAGAATTAAAATAAAAATTAATGAACTACTTTTTATTGCAATATAATGTTTATTTTTATGATTAAAGAAATTAAATAATTAAATTTGATAAAAATTGTGAGACTAATAAATGATGCACACCACTATGTGAGTAATACATGCAAGTTACTACACATCATGCCCTTCACATGCATCCTACAAATAAAGGTGACCACAAAGTATGGCCTTATAATATATATATATATATATATATATTAGATATATGAAAGATAAAAAGAAATTTATTCTCCCTCCGTCTCATAAGTAAATATCAATTTACTTTTTATACGTAATTTTAGAAATATTAGTATTATATTGTGATATATGTCTCATAAGTAAATATCAATTTACTTTGTATACGTAGTTTTAGAAATATTAGTATTATATTGGGATATAGTAGGAATAAAGTAGAAATGATTAAAATAACCTTATTAGTATGTGTAATATAAATGTAATGACATTTGTGTAATATATTGTAAGTTGTAAGGGTATTTGTAATGTTATGTAGATAGTACAGTTACTAAAAAAAAGAAATAGATACTTTGTTATACGACGGACTGAAATGAAAAAATGCATACTTTGTTATGGGACCGAGGGAGTATAATTTTTTGGTAGAATAGTAAACGATCCGAACTACGTGAACTTTTTCACGTGTTTTAGATTTATATTTAAATTTGATATTATCCATAGATTAGATTATTTAGATTTGAGTCTATCGAGTCTTATATATAAGCTTTTTATTTTGATGATCAATAAAAAAAATTTATTATTTTCTCTTAAAAATTCTAACATCATGTTTGAGCTCGGCTCCTTAAGAACTCAAATTTTGTTCGTATTTGTTCGTTAAGACATATGAGTTGAAATTTTTTTTTGAAAATCAGTTCGTTAAATAATTTTTTTTGTTCGTATTTGATTCGACTCGGCTCGTTAAATAATTATTTATTAATAAAGATAAATTATACAAATTTATAATTTTTTTAAATATAAAATTATTTTTATAATGATTGTTTGCAAACAACCTCGACTTCATTCGTGAGCACGAGTCATAAATATATTTGTGTTCAGCTATTAGCTTAAGCAAACTGAATGGAGCTGAACTCAACAACAATTCTTTTGTTTTACAACTCTATTTTTTAAAAATAAAATAAAATAGGAAACTAACAATCTATTTTATTTTTTATATTATACTTAAAAATTAATTTTACATTTAAAAAATTATACTCACTCCGTCCACTTACAAAGTTTACATTTACTTTTGGCGCGGTGTTTAAGAAAAAATAGTATTTTAATTATAGTGAGTAGTTAAAAGTAGTGTAATGATATTTTTGCCCTTACTTTTTTTGTTTAAAAGTAATGATGTGATGTAAAGTAAAGGTATTTGTGGAAAACAGTATGGTATTTAATGAAATGTTAACTTTGTAATTGGACGTCCCAAAATAGAAATATGTAAACATTGTAAGTTGACGAAAGAAATATTAAATTATTATTCAAATTCAAAATTTTACGGTTTAAAGTCCCAGATATTTTTAGACTATGATTATTTATTTATTGAACCAACATCTACACTATTTAAAATTCTACTACATTTAACAAAACACTTTTGTAAGGAAAAAAAAAAAAACTGTAGAGAAATTAAAATAATTAAGGAATATGACCATTTCATTAAGTAGAATAAGTGTAAAATGATCGTATATATTATTCAATAAAAATAGCATATTCTATCAAAAAAAAATCAAATTAATAAAAATTATTATTACTAATTAACAATATTGATTACAATTATTTTTAGTATATATATAATTTTTTTATTAGTATTTTAGAAATTGTTCACTATGTTCTTCCATATTATTTTTGAATTGCGATTTTCAAAATAATAATAATAATAATAAAAATAAAAAATTTTATATAAAAATCAAAAAATTATATATTCAATTTAAAATAATAGTATATTTATATTTTTGACATAATTTCTTATGCCACCAAAAATTATTTTATATAAAAATATAAGATGTACGACTCGAATTCCCATAGGAACCTAGACTCAACAGTCATGATGTTATACATATAGGGTATGTTTTTTTTTCCAAAAATTTTAAATTTTTATTATTTGGATTTTGCGTTTTTAAAGAAAAAAATACAATTTTTTTTTTCACAAAATATCTCATCATATATTATTTTAATATCAAATTTAAACCAAAATTTTGTCAAATACATAAAAAAAAAACACACCCATAATTTTTGTATGTATAGACATACTATGTGTGGACTGTGGAGATAGAAAATATGTGGGGTTTAGTATCCCACGGATTATTGAGAATTAAAAAAAATATATAAAAAATTGAGTAAAATAATTTTTATTATTTTATAAAATAAAATAGTATATATATTTAAAAAAAGAAAGAAATATGAGTAGAAAAAATTATTAAGAAGGTGAAAAATACTCCCTCCGTCCCAAACATCCTGCAATATTTTTTTTTTGGTATATCTCAAACACCTTGCAATATTTCCAAAATAGAAAATAATTAATTATACTTAATCTCTACCTAAACTTTATCCCCTCACATCATCCAAATAAAAAAATAAAATATATATTTCTCTCTCCATCACACTACCTAATTTCTAAATTATCCTACTTAATACTTCCCACCTAAAAATCCGTGCCAAAAGGAAAAGTTCCATCTTATTTGGGACGGAAGAAGTATATAATAACAAACCAACACACTTTCCTTCATCATTCAGTAGTATATAGTAAAATGCAATGATGGGTCTTTTTATTTATTTAATTTTATATGAGCAAAAGTGGAGAAGAGCAACACATATCTTCTAAAAGGCCATAATTGATTCACTATAAATAGGGCACCATGCATCATTACACTCATGCCAACACTTTAAAATATTCTAAATATTTTAAATACTATAATTAAAAAAGATAAGTAATAATAATATGTAATTTTAAACTTTAAATATGGTATTTTGAGTAACACTTAAAAAATAAAAAATAAAAAATAAAAAAAATAAAACCATTTGCCTATCATTAATATGTATATTTTATTGTTTTGTAATTGTCTATAACTAATAGTAAATCTATTTTATTTTATTTTGACGATGTGTGAATTCGCAAACGTTATATTTATTTTACACGGTATAAAATTATAATTTTACGGTCATAAATTTACAACATCAGAAGTAGTATTTCATTATAAATTGTATTGTGCAAAAACAAGATTAACAAATACAATTAAGGAACACCCTTTGAATCTTGTGAAGGGGAAAAAGAATGATAGTAAGTGTGAATAATAAGGGGTGGAGGTTGCAAGAATAATAATAATAATGAGTTTAAAGGGTGGTTATAATTAAATTAAGCGTAAAATATTTTTTTACTTCCCCGATCCATTTTATTATTTTAGAATTTTAAATGAACAATGTATGAAAATAGTTTCGTAAGAAAAATTTTTCGTTAAAATGGTCCTCCAGTGCCAGACTCGCTACGCTGATCCGCCATTGCTGGCGTGGCGCTGATGCGGCTGACATGTCATCGCCACGTAGATGTCACGGCAACGACACATAGAATTTTTTTTTTTATTTTACAAAATATCTTGGTAAACTATTTTTTAGTCTCGTATATAAGTGGACTCTGTTTCAAAATAATCCTGCAAGTAAATTTTTTTTGCTAAAATGGTCCTCCGACGTGACATCTACGTGGCGATGACATGTCAGCCGCATCAGCGCCACGTCAGCAATGGCTGTCAGTGTGGCAAGTCCGGCACCGGATGACCATTTTAGCAAAAAAAATTTCTTACGGAATCATTTTCAAACATAGTTCATTTAAAATTCTAAAATGATAAAGGGGTCAGATACGGAACTAAAAAACAATTTACCCTTAAATTCATTAAATAAATTATTTGATAAAATCTTAGGTTTGGAAGTCGAGTACGAAGTTTTTGCATAGTAAAATTTTGAATTAGAATAATTATTTGATATAATATAAATATGTGCAAATATAATATTTTGAATATAAAATTTATTTTTAATTTAATATAAAATTAAATAATTAATTTAATATATTTTTTTTTAAAAAAAAATAATAATAATAATAAATAATAAATTTTTTGATTTAAAACTCACAAAATAAACCCAGTATTAAAATCACAAGCCAGGTGCAAATTAAAATAGGGATATGTGATTAATTAATATTATAGGTTGCTTTAAGTTTGCACAATGCAAATGTGACCAAATCTTTGAGTGAATAATAAACAAAAACCCTTTCAAATCAGAGGGCGGTGCCCAACTATTGCTTCAAAAAAACACACACGTGTTTTGATTTGTTTTATTTTATTTTTATTTTTATTTTTTTTAAAAAAATAAAATTAATTAGTAATAAAAGTAATTTGTTGGAATTGTATTTTTGAGTAAATTTGAGATATATCTTTACTAATTTATATATATATAATTAAATAACAGATATTAAGGGGGTGTTTGACAAATAGCTTTTTGAATAGCTTTTAGCTTATTGGACAGTTTTTAGCTGTTTGACCGGTTAAAAAGCTAATTTAAGTGTTTGGTAAATTAGCTTTTTGGAATAATTTTTTGGACCCAAAAAGCTAATTTCTGAAAAACTAACTTAGTCAGCGTTTTGAAATAGCTTTTTCTATAAAAATTTTTTTATTCTTTATATGCCCTTAAAAATTTATTATGTATTTTACACATTTTGATTATTTATTAATTATATTATAATATTTTATTATATTATAATTTTACTTTTATAAATTTAAAATAATTAATTTTTATATATAAATTATTTTAATTGTAAAATATATAAATTTATTAAAATCAATATAAAATAAAAAATATAAATATTAATAATTTATTTTTATATTAAAATTACATTATATAAATTTTATGTTAAAAATAAATTAAATAAATTAAATTTATTGAAAATTATAAATATAATGAACTAATTGATAACTAACATAATAAATATATACATGAAAAATTTATTATTTTATATTTTACATCATTTTCAATAGAAAAAACTATTTATATATTTTAATAAAAATATATTATTTTTAAAATATAACTATAATAAAAATAAATATTTTTATAACAATTTTACAATTTTCAATAACTAGTAACAAAAAAATTCAAACATTCTAAAATCAAAACACATAATTGAATATATTAGAAAAAAAAAATAAAATAGAAATGTCCTTGATTGTCATTTTACTTATAAACATCTAATATCAAACAGTTGTTTTACCAAACATTTTAATACAAACAGCTAATCGAATCAGCTAGTCAAACCAGCTAATTGAATCAACTAACAGCTAACTGCTATAGTAAATTGCCAAACACGCCCTTAATCTACAATTTATTTATGATATATTATCAAAGATGAATCCGAGTGCGTAAAAAATGGCAGTATGTTCTTTTTTTGATTTTTTTTGAAAAAAAATACACATTTTTTTTTAAAAAAATTAATATATTACACAACTCTCATCATTTTTATATTATATACATAATTCTTTATATTTCATATAGAAAAATAGCCCTTCAAACTATTTCACTAAACCAGATTTGATTTTAAACACAAATCCGACACGAACCATAACTATATAAAATATTGTACTACACAAATCTCAGTCTAATATATATAATTTTGTCATTCTCACATCAATTTATATATTTACATTAATATCAAAATATTATTATAAATATACCATTATACATAAATTGTAAATAATAAATTTATCAAAACTTCTTATACACTTTTATCTTAAATAAAATATTAAATATTATTTGTTAATTGCTACAAAAAATAAATAAATAAAGACATAGTTTTGAATAGAATTGAGTGAGTAAATTATTACTATCTTATAGAGATTTTGTTCACAAATAGATTAATACATCACTTTTATTAATATTATGATGAATTATGCAATAAATATACAGTTTGCGCAATATTTTTTTTGAAATATAAATTTAAATACTTATTTATTATATTATGTTAAAATTTATTTTCATATTAAAAATATTATATCAATATATATTTATATCACAAACCTTACCACTAAACACTTACGAAAATAGTAAACATTAGTATTTAATATAATACTTTGTAAAAAAATAAATAAATATTTATTGTGATATATATAAATACTATGTATAAATTGAGAGAGAGGGAGAGTATTTAATATGTTTGAGGGTGTGTGAAAGAAAAAAAAAAAATGTATTTCTTGCCACCATAGTCATTTTTAAGAAAAATCTAATTTATAAGTTGAAAATCCATAATAGCATAAAATGTGTGACTTAAATTTCACTAATCATCTCACATTTGTATACTTTTGAAGTTTTAATTTTTTAATTTTTTTTAAAAAAAACTTAAATAGTAATTTAAATATAATATTTTATAAAAATATATTTCCTCCGTCCACAAACTAATGTCCTACTTTTCTATTTGGGACATTCAACAACTATTGTCATATTTCATTTTTTAAACACAAATTTTACATTTTTATCCTTCATTCATTTATTACTTTTAATCTCTACCATACAATTAAGGGCAAATTTGTCAATTTATAACAAAAAAAATAATTACCTAAAAAACCGTGCAAATATATTTTAGGACAATAGAAATTGGACGGAGAGAATATTATTTTATAAAAGAACTTAAGCTAAACTCTAAAAGAAAAGAAGTTTTAATTTTTATTATTTTTAAAAAAAAAAACGTAAATAGTAATTTAAATATAATATTTTATAAAAGAACTTAAGCTAAACTCTAAAAGAAAAGAACCATTAATATGATATATGTTTGTTTATGGTAACATCAAATCTAAGTGTGAAAAGGAAAGGAATAAATGGATGTATATTTGTCATAAGGTTCTTTGTCCTAAAGCAAAATATTAGTACTTTATACAACCTTGATGTTTGCATTTCAGCTGTTTCTTGCTACATTAATACTATTAGCTTTATTTATTTATTTATTTAATTATAAATATTATTTATTATTGTTGTTGTCGTCGTCGTTGTTGTTATTTAATAATTTATTTTAGTTGGGTATCACCGATCTACAGTAAAATGTCATTCTTTCTCTCTCACTTCAATGATAGAGAAAGGAGTAGGGGTGAACATTCGGATTCTCGATTCGAATTTTGCCAAATCTGAACCGATCCGAAAATCCAAAATTTTTGAAAAAAATCAATCTGAATCGAACCTAAATAATCGAAATTCGAAATCCGAAAATCCAAAATTCGAACTAAAGAATCCGAACCAAACCGAAAGATCCGAAATTCTAAATATTTTTAATTTGTAAATTTCTTTTATATTTTATTATTATTATTTTATAATATTAAAGATATATATATATAATATATTAAAGTAAATATATTAAAATATAATTAATAATTTTGAGTTTTTTTATATTAAAATATAATTTTTTCTAATAAAATATTAAATATATATAGTAAAAAAATATATTAAAATATTATATTTCAGATTTCGGATTGGTTCGGATTTTAAGTATTTCGATCCGATCCGAAAATTCAAAATTTGTCAGATATTCAATCCAAATCAATCCGAAAATCCGAACCAAATTTTAAATTTCGATTTGGTTTGAAAGACCTTCTAATCTTAGGGATTGATTAATACTCGAAAATGGTCGAAGTAGTTGAATAGGAGGATCAGCACTTACCAATGAAGCCCTATTGATTAGTATTACACAGAAGAAATCCCAATTTGAGATAGAATCGATTTTTTGTTCTTGGCCTGTGAAGATGTGTTGTTAGGTGCTCCATTTTCTATTCGAATAATGATTTCAAAATGGGCAGTTTGGACCCGAATACGCCGGACCTTTGGGAATTCTTCAATATGCGACTCGTTTCGATTATGAGCTGAGATCCTGGCTTTCGTACTTTGTTGGGTCTCCGAGATCCAAAATTCACTATTTCATATATCGAAAAATTGACTCTTTATCAATCCTACACAAACATATCAAGATAAATGAAAAGTTATCCGATTTTTGGATTTCGAATATTTTGTTCACCCCAAGAAAGAAGTATTTGTTTGTATTATTTTACATGAATTTTTTTTATAATACTAAAATTTTTATTTTAGATTGAAAAATAATAAAAACACTATCCAAAAAAACAAAACACAAGAAACTATATATTGGTGAAACACCAATTTTGTATGTCATTGTGAATATGATTTTTGAGGATGTATATTATAAGGAAGTTAGGTATCCACCTTTCATTTTATTTATTTATTTTTTTTCTTAAATGTCTTTATCACTTTATTTATTTATTTTTTTTAGAGAGAGAGATAGAGTGAGAGAGAGAGAGAATTAAAGAAGATGACATTAAAATATATGTTGTACAATGACTTTAAGATGAGATCTAATTATCTAATTTGGACAATTGTCAAAAGTTAGATGATTAGAGTGTTTATAAAGTAATCGAGTTTAGTCAATTAATTGCTTTATTTACCTTACATTTTGCACAAATACAAACTTCATTTAATTTATATTTATCACCAAATTTAAGTTAGTTGTAACATACATGTATTTTTGTATATATAGGGGTAAGATACATTCTTCAAAGTATAATGAGTTGTTACTTGTATTATGTATTTATTTTGCTACGTGTGTTTTTTTAGAGTTGGCAAAAACTGACCCGACACTATACAACCTGATACGACCCGACACGAAATAATTGGGTTTGGTTCAAGATTTCAACTCGATTATGTATACGGGTTGACATGTACCCGACACGATAATAAATAGGTCGGGTTAGGGCTGAGACTCTCAACTCGAACCCGATACGACAACCCAATTATTATATATTAATATTGATTAATATATTTATTATATATGTAAAATAATAATAATTTATTAATTTTCTCATACATTAATTTAAACTAAGTTCAATTTTAAATAATTCAACCTAATTTACGCTCAAACCAATAAAAACTAACATAACACGACAATACAACAAAAAATTTGACTTAATTATGTATACGGGTCAACGCGAGTCAACCTGAACCTGACACGATAATAAACGGGTCAACACGAACCCGACAAGATAATAAACGAATTGGGTTAGGATTGAGTAATTTAACCCGTTTAAAGTATTCAATCCGACACGAACCCGACTCAAATCGACCGATTGCAGGCTCTAGTGTTTTTAGGTAATTTATTTAAAAGTAATATAGTGGTTGATTACACAATATTTTAAATGAAAATAAATATTTGATATAGTAATATTTTTTCAAAAGACAAATGAACCCAAAATTATTGTATGGTTTAAGTGTGTGCTAACCAAAATAATAACAAAAATTTTGTGTTCACCCAACACTATTTTGTTGCCACAGTTTTTTATGAATATTAGTAAAAAATATAATATACACATACATAAATATATATTATATTTTTCATAAAAAATCAATAAATTAATAAAAATTCAAATTATAACACTAAGTTAACAAAATAAATTTTTTATAGATATTTTGGTTAATAGACTAATATTAATTTATGCAATTAACAAATGCTGAAAATAAAAGTACATACTAATATAATTTTGTTTGAGTTAAATGTAATATCACCTAACCCTAAACCCTAATATGATCTCATCTAAGAGCTTTTAACAATTTATTTGGTTTGAGTTTATTAAAATATTTTGAATTTATATACAATAGTTTGATGTAATAATTTTTTAAAAATAAGTATATATATATTTTTCAAAAAATGAACATAAATTAATTAGAAATAATAAAAATTGTAAGCAAACACAACAAACTCACACATCATACAAAAAAAAATTGTATTTACATGTTTGATTTGTTTAATTTATATTTTTCAAATATATTTTCATATTAATCATTAAAAAATTTCATATACAATACATGTTTTCTAATTAATATATTAAATAAAAAATTAAAATTTTCAAAATAATTTTAAAATATAGGAGTAATAAACACAACCATTATTATTGAAATAAAACAAAACAAAATAAATAAAATAAAATCTATTATATATCAAACTTTAGTTGACTAGATATCTTATTTATTTTCATTCAAACTTAATCATTAAATTATTGGTTAAAATATGTCATATTTTGTTTCTTGTCCTAATTACTTGATGGGCATTTCCAATATCCCTCAAAAACTTTATCGTAGCTGACAAGTTTTAACATTTTTGTCAATTGAGTTTACGTATAAAGTAATTGTATATGTAATAATATATTTGTAATTTAAGTAAAAATTTAAAAGTATTTTAATACTAATGTACGATTACTAAATAGAAAAGAAATACTTTAAAATAAAGAGGACGAAAATAATAAAAAAATACTTTGAATTTGAATGAAATAATAAAAAATACTTTTTCTAGTCCACAATTTCTCGTGGTTACGAAACTCAATGTAAATTTCCCTTTTATTTTAAAAATTGCATGGTGCCCCTAATACTTTAAAAATTATTGCATGAAACCCTTTTTATGGTCTCGAAACTCAGCGTAAATCCCCATTTTATTTTAAAAATTGCATAGCGTCTCCTTATACTTTAAAAAACGTTGCATGAAACCCCATTATGCAAAAAATATAGACAGAAAATTATCTTTCTCATGCAATTTTTAAAATATAAACAGATTCTGCGTTGAATTTCGAAACCACCTAGAAATTATGAGCAATTTTACCAATTTAAAATTTTAATATATATTCATAATCTACTTTTGATATAAAAGTTTAGACCTAAAACAAATCCATTAATAGTTATTGAAATATTTTAGATATTTAGATTTTAAATTAAAATTTGAGTCAACCAACATGCTTTCCTTTTTCATTTTTTTTATTAGATAAGTCGGTCATTTATTTGATCTAACATGGTATCAGAGTTTTAGATCTTGAATTTGAGTTTTACTATTCCTCATTTTTCGTTGTTCATGACCAAGTTTCGTTTAATAGAATTTATCCCCTTGCGTTAATTGACTTTCGTTTATAAATAAATAAATGATATCTATCTCTATTAGTTTAATTAAAATTTTAGGTTAGACGGTTATTTACGTCTTCTATCAACAATAATAAAATCGTCTCAATTGTCATCCCTACGACATTACATTATAAGCTTGTAGCTTTTCTTCCTACATATAGTTTGCTTTGTTTCTTTTATCTTGTTTTGGTTCATGCAACAAGTATGCTTCATATAGGCACCCATTCTTGGCCGGTCCAAGGACCACCAGCTCCGGCTTATCTTCAATGCTGCAGATTGGGTTGGGACCCCAGGTCCTGGGTGTCCAATAAATAGGTCCAGTATGTGCTTGACTAGTCTTGGTACTTGCAGCCCCATGTGGAGTGTTTTTGTCTGAACTTTCAAGACACTGTCCTAAAAGTGCCAAAAATTGCCAGCAAAATCATTCATGGTTATTTATATATTTATTTATTTATTATATATATATATATATATATCACTATTTTATTTTATCATTGATTTATTGTTTTTTCAATACTATTTTAGTCCTTTACATAAAATTATCATTTTGTTTGCACAAAAGGTAAAAAACACTTTTAGCACTATTTATTTATATTATTATTTTAAAAATCTCATATTAAATACTTATTTACTCTTAGTATATCAAATACTTAGTTTTTATTATCTGATTAAATTTTTTAAACTCCAAATTTTCAATAGGGTTTCATTTACACATATTTTTTGAGATTTTGATAATATTTAATAGTAATTTTTTTTAAAAATTAATTAAATATTTTTTCCCCATAAAACAAACTATCAAATACTATTATTTTTTTTAAAATATTTAAAAAATTATAATAATTTATAATTATGTGATATGATGGAGAGAGAAATATATATTTTATTTTTTTATTTGGATGATGTGAGGGGATAAAATGTGGAGTAGATATTAGATATAATTAATTATTTTCTATTTTGAAAATATTGTAGAATATTTGAAAATATAAAAAAAAATATTGAACAAGAATATGCTTATATTTTCAGTTTGGATTAAAACCTGAATCCAAATAGGAAGACTTAAAGGAAATAGTTGGGCCATCCAAAATATTGTTTTCAAAAAATACTATATTAACTATTTATTTCATTTCATAAAAATATCAAATCCAAACTCAAAAAGCATTTGAAATTTTACTACAATAAAATGCAAGAAATTCACTACATACAAGTAACAATTACAGACACCATAGAATCTGAGTTTTATTACTAACGAAACTAAGACAAAAACAAACATATAATATGTTACACGAAACTACCTACAAACGGACATTCATTCATCAATTAAAACAGATTCTTTCGGAGCTCTGTTTCCGACTCTGACGATCTGCGTCGTCGGCCCGCGGGCCCGCCGATCGAGTCACAGATTCGGGCTGAGCGAGGGGAACGACGGTATTGAATGGAGAATGAGCTTCCGGCCTGACATTCCCGACGCATGCGGAGGCGAAACTCTCTTCCGATTAGGCGACGATAACTTTACGCCTCCGATCGGAGGCGACCGTCCTTGGAGAATCTCCGGCATCTCGTCCCCTTTGTTATTTCCCGATTTAGAATCGAACTTTTCCGGAAGTCGAAAGTATCCCGATTTGACTTGGCGGGAGGACCCGACGCTCGACGGGAAAGATCTTACCGGCTTTTTGTTTGAAGAGAGATGAACACATTGCCTGGTGAATAAATGATGACGAAATTGTAAGTACCCGAAATCGAGCGACGTTGATGGGAATGTATCGTATATATCATCGCGTACCTTCCAGGTTGTTGAGGCGTCGCAATGGGTGCGGAATCGAGGTTTTGATCGACGTCGTTGTCGGCCATCGAATTCTCGTTCGTCTCCGGCTCGTCTTCCTCAGCCTCGCCTTCCATGTCTGATAATCGAAGAAATCGCAAATTCGGTTTCTCGAGTTTTAGAGGATACGATCGAATCGATTAAAACGCAAACGCAAACTTACCTTCTTTACGCCCAAACGTGTTCTTACACCCGTCGCATCTGCATTTATCCGAGCATCCGACACCACCCTTTGAAGAGATCGAAGTTTCGCCTCAGACAACCGAAGTAAAGACAAGATCGTACGAGGATTCGAGGGAAACGAAACGAAACAAACCTGGTAGCATTCGCAGTATTTCTTCAGACAACCCGACTTCTTGCAGTTGCATCCTCGTTTATGTCGAGCTGATGCCGGCGTCTTGTTAGGATCATCCTACGATTACACAGAACACGTTAATTTAATGCGCGACGCCGTAAATGAATAAAACGAGTCGAGGGTAATCTTCTAACCTTGGTTTCGGCAACAACCTCGGATGTCCTAATCACTTTCGGCGCGAAAGCAAGAGGATTCCTCGTCTCGATCTGTTTGCGCGTTGCAAGAACCGTATCTTCATGGATGGGTTTGTTGAAGCAATCGATACACGCGCACGGCTCGACGCAATAAACCCCGGCAGCGAAGCATTCACAATAACTGAAACTCTCAACAAATTTACAATCGAATCACGACAGAAAACAACGATCGAATTTTCGAACTCGAAAACGAGCCTTACAGTTTTAAGCATTTCGATTTCTTGCAGTTGCAACGTTTGCAGGCCTCACCGTCCCCCGACGAGTCCGTCCTGCGGCTGAAAAAACGCAACCAAACCGTAAGTCGAACAAATTCGAGATCTTCGTACGACGATCTTGTAAGCATACCTTTTCTTCTTCGGGCTAGTTTGGTTTATATCTTCGTTCGGATCGTTCGAATCGAATGGCACAATAGCATTTTCAGGACAATCGATTTCCACGTCTGATGCGGCGACGGGTACAACAACGTTGTTTATCGGTTCCTGAACAGCGACCGAAGGATGGAAATTAACGGACAAGCCATGTCCGATCAACAGCCTTCCGGAAGCGGCGGAGGAATCGTTGTTAACGATTCTGTAGTCCTTCGGAGTCGTCGCGAGAGCATTCAAATGCAACCCGATGCCAGGTAATATACGACGTGACGAATCGTTTCCCGCCCTTATCGAAAGATGCTGCTGCTCGTCGACGGAGGATGTACTTCCGTCAGATCGGAGTAAATTCGACGACCCGGATCCAAAATGCTCGTCGAAATGCCGTTTTTGGCCTCCCGACATCTCGAAAACCAGACACCGTCTTCTCATCCCACGGCAGATTCCCGAAAGATGCTGCAAAATACCGAAAATTTTAATCTATTGTACATTGCAATCAAAACTACCGAACAAATCAAGTCGAAGATCTAAAATTTACGGACCTCGTGATCGTTCTCTTCGCCATGATCGATCAGCAACGGATTTGCAATTAGGTCACAGGCATCGGCAATTTGTGTCGTCTCGATTCCTTCTTCGGGATGAGTTGACCCATCTTCAAGTTCGCATCTTTCTCCAAGCTGTTCGCCCGAATCGAGCAGCGTGTGCATATTCTCCATGTCGTTATTCATACTCGCGTAGAAACTCTCTCCGGGATCGACTGATTTCTCGTAAGAATTGACGTCACCCGGCGATTCGAAAACGATGAGATCGGAGGCATTCGAAAGCAAATCCTCCCATTCACTTGCTGTTTCTTTATTTTGATCAACCAGATTTATCGCGTCCGCGTTCTTATCAACCTGATGTTCACCCGATTTCTTAGTACCTTCAGCATTTTCCTTGTTCGTATCAACGCCGCCGCCCTCTTCACCGCAAGAAAACTCGGGTTTCGATGGATCCAACAGACGATGCCTGCAAAAGAATATGCAATTAATGCTCACGCCAGTAGTAATTTAGACGAACAAAGCGACCGGTTAGCAACAAGTCAATGCATTAATTACCTTTGATAAAATCGAGATTCTTTGAGCGAAACATGATGGGGCGACGCAAAAACAGACGGGAGGGATGCGAAACTAAGAGGGTTTATTGTTTGTGTAATGTGGATCGATTTCACCGGCTTGATTGGTGAGAGGTTGTTGAGAAAGTTAAAAACAGGGGATTCCTGCAACAAGAGACAATAATAATCTCGAAAACTTGTATTTTGAAGAAAATCAATAAAGGAAAAGAAAATGCTGGTCGAAGCCAAAAATGTCGAGACATAAACACAAAATTTTCATAGAAAATAGTGTCTATCCACAAACACTTCCTCTTGGCTAAAAAATGGATCTAAGAAGCCATTGAATCTAAAATTTCCATATGAACATTTCACAGATTCACAATTAAAGGCAAACTAAAGAAAAACCTTCAAGAACATGTATCACTCATCAAATTCATCCAATCCATTTTCCCCTTGTTTACTAACCAAGAACTACGTTACAAAGATTAATGGAAGATATAATTCCTTCTAGAACTGACTAATAAAGAAAATACCAAAAGAAGAACACAAATTCTCAAAATCCCTAAATCCCCAAATCCAGACCTAAAATGCAGAAACCCTAGAAATCCAAATTCAGCGAAATTGAACAATAATTCAAACATATTATGCCAAAATAACCAAAGGAAAACCTCGAATTTGGCAATAGATGCAGCGATCTGGTTGTTCCTGCTTCTCTCTGGAGTTTCCATGACTTCTTCTCCTTCTTCCTTCCCAAAACCCTCAACTCCTTCCCCCATTTCTTACTCCTAAACCTAATCTTCAAATCCTTCTTCGTTTGCTCCCCACCACACCCCAGAGAGGCCAAAGCAGAAAGAGTCAAATAAGGGAGATTGGGATTCAAGAAGAAGCGGGAAATGCAGTATAGAACGCAGCGACGAAGATTAAAGAATTGAAAAAAAATATCATTGTTTATTGATTTTTGGTTCTTTTCTTTATTCTTTTTCTGCCAAAAGAGAACGACTCCCGTCCCCACCACACCCCTAAAGCCTCAAACTACACCCCAATGTTTCTTCAGACACAAACAAGGTAAAGAAAATGGTCCATGGAGGGAAATTAAAGATGGAACTGAGAAAAAAATGAAAAAGAACAATCGCCTGGAAGAATGAAGAAAAACAGTTGGAAAATCCGCTGATAATTTCTTTAAATTGCAGGTTTTGCACAATAGTCCTTTGGGTTTGCACAAATTTCTGATTTTACCCCCCAATTGAATTTTCTAGGGCTTGCAAATAATTTGGGAATTGGAAAAAAGATTGATCAAAAGTGATATGTAATTATTGTGTAATCCATTATGTTGTGCAGTTAATGGCAACTAATAATGATTTTATGAAGCAGAAGAAAAAGATAATAATAGTAATTAATATTTGGATCCGGATCCGGGTCGGCCCGGAGGAGGCTCCGGTTTACGTTTTGGCGCGCAAGTGAATTTAAATGGGTGGACCCTACCCGGCACATGGCCGTCGATTTCTTGCCTAATCCTACGGTGAGAAGTGGTCCCCTACTACTACTCTCCATATCAATTATTTCTTGATATTATATATATATATATTATTTAAATATACTTATCGTGAAATACACGTTATTTTTTCACTTAATTTAATTTTAATGATGAAGCTAATTTATTGAAATTTTTTGAATTGATTTTGGGATTATTCTCAAAAAGTAAAATGAAATAATTCAACACCATCAAATTAAATACTCTTAACAATCTATCTATTATTTTTATTTTTATTTTTAAGTAATTGTATTATCAATTTAATAACACAAATATTCTTTTAATTTATAATATATTACATAAATATCAAGTTGGTTTAATTTTTTTACCTTTATATCTGCTACATTCCAATATAATATTAATATTTCTAAAACTTTACATAAATAAATAGATAAATATGGGAGAGAAGGAGTATTTTTTTTATTTAATATATTATAATTTTTTATTTAAAGTAATATATCAAATATATAATTATATTATAAATATCAAATAATAACAATAATAATAATAAGTGGAGCTATCTCAATTTATGCCTATGGTTATAAGTCAACATCGAAGTCTCCATCATGACCTCATCATTGTAATTATTTATTCCTCAATTTATTTTTAATTAATTCAATTGTCATTGAGCTGTTGTCACGCATGCATTAGGTTTTCAATCTACGGTCTGCATATATCCAAGAGTTTAGGAAATTTTATAAATTTGATTGTTTAAAAAGTGAATTACTAGTCCCTCCCTTCCATAAATATAGTATTAATTGGGTTTGACACGAAATTTAAGAAATATTGATATTCCTTCCGTCTCATAAATATAGTTTTAATTCGGTTTGACACGTGATTTAAGGAATATTGATATTATACTGATAGTTGGTAAAAAAATATGGATAAAAGACTTTTTTGCCTTTGTGAGTGTATTAGTGTAATTGTGCAATAAAAATAAAAAAGTATGTATAATTTTATGTTGATATGATTATTTATGGAAATAAGACTATTGTTTTGGGACGAACAAAAATTGTAAACAAGACTATTGTATTGGGATGAAGGGAATATTTGATTGAATCCTCTTTTTTAAAAAGAATTACTATTGATAAATAATACTTCGTCCAACAAAATTATATATATTTATTTGTCAACGGAAAAAAATAATAATGCTCCCCCCATCTTAGAGTAACATTTGCTTTTTGCACGTAGATTTTTTAATATTAATATTATATTGGGTTGTAGTAAGAAAGACGAAAATACTCTTATTAGTATTGTGTAATATAAAAGTAATGTCATTTGTGTAATATATTGTAAATTATAAGGACATTTATTATGTTAGATATATGGTATAATTACTAAATTAGAAAATGATACTCTTATTTTGGAACGAGCGAAAATGGAAAATAACACCCTTCTTATGGGACGAAGGGAATAATTCTTTTATTTATAGCAAAAAAAATAAAATTATATGTATGTCTTGATTTATACCTTTCCATGTTATATTTCTTTACAAATATGTCTCAATCATTTACATACTTAATTTATCAAAAAAATAAATAAATAAAATTCTCTTCTTATTAACTCATTCATACATTTAATTTCTAAAATACTTATATTTTATGTCGTAATCAACTAATATAGCATTACATTTATTAAAGTCCCTCTCCAACTCGCGCGGACATATTTCTCAATGTATGACTCGAACCAAATTAATGTATGTCGGGTTGATTAGTACCATATATTATCAATTCATACTATATATTTATATTATACTCACTTTGTCCTGGCTAAAGGTATATATTTACTTTTTATATGAAATTTAAGTAATAAGAATATATTAATTGTAGTGGATAATTGAAAGCAATGTAAAATTATTTTTATTTCTATGTAAAAATAATGTTATAATCGTAAGTATATAAGAAAATTATGGGTATTTGTATTAAATAGTAGAATCTACAATTGCTAAATATATATATACTTCATTCGTCTCATAACTATGTATCCATTTGTCTTTTGTACGGGGTTTTAGAACTGTTAGTATTATATTTGGATGTAGTAGGAATAAAGTAGAAATGAGTAAAATAACCTTATTAGTATTGTGTGATATAAATGTAATGACATTTGTATAATATATTGTAAGTTGTAAGGGTATTTGTAATATTAGGTAGATAGTACAATTATTAAAAAAAAAATAGATACTTTGTTATAGGACGGACTAAAATGGAAAAATGAATACTTTGTTACGGGACAGAGGGAATATATGTTGTTACGAGAGTTGAGACGAATGAAAATAACAAAATATTCATACACCTTTACGCGGAACGGAAGGACTATTAACATACATATTAATTGTAATATTTATTGAGGAAACTATTACTATAGATTATCAGGTTCATGTACTTCTGTTATTTTAACATATACATATTTTTTTGCTGAGATCGACAGTAATATATATTGTGTGGACTATTATCATTTCTTGATTAATACTAATTGAGACATTGCTAAGTTAACTCTAATTAGCTCCCGAACCCTTGTAATATATATTCATATATGTGTATATGGTCGCGGGTCAACATATCATATAAAGGTAATCAGCATATATTATATATTATCATAGTATATTTATGATATAACATATGTTATATTATAATCCAACATATGGTATTTTATAATATCAATAAATATTATGTTATGCAAAAATATATAACTATATTGATTTAGTTGGATCAGCACCGGATCCGCACTCATATATATATATATATATATATATGATACGACATATGGAGTGAGTATGTAAGAAAAAACAACATTTGACATTTTTCTCCAGCCCTTTTAACCTTGTCGTATTCTTACCTCCTAAATACCACGCACCCATATGTTTGTGTATGTGTGTGTATTTGTGCACTTTTTTGTTCTTAGTGGCGACTTTGGATAAAGTACATGTGTTTGTCACGTGACACTTCTCTTTTCTTCGTTTATTTTTATTACTATTATAATTATTGTAAATAATTAATATATATATATATATATAAATTATTGCAATTTATATTATGTGATTGTAGAAGATTAGAATTATATATATGGGTCGTGCATGTGTTATTATAGTGTCCCAGCATGCTTTGTCTACTATCTGACACGCTTCCTTCCTTCATCTATTATATATATTTATATATAGTTTTGACATTATTTAATATTTTTCTTGTCTCGTTCAATTTAATGTAGATACGAGAATTTAAATAAAGTATAATTAGTAAATAATTAAATAATATATTAATAAAAATAATTATTGTACAATAAAATTAATTAAATTAAGATAGCTAAATAATATAATTAAGATTAAAAAATATAAATTATAAACTTTAAAAAATAATTAAAGTGTATAATCATACTTCTTAAAAAATAATAATAATAATAAAGTAGAACATACAAAATAGAAATAGTGGACAAAAAAATGAATGGAAGGAGTATTTAATATTTTATCATTTGATATATAATATTATAAATATTTTTTTTTTATAAAATAATACTTCATTCGTCCCAAACACCCTGCAGCATTTTCTTTTTGGTATATTCCAAATATTCTGCAACATTTATAAAATAGAAAATAATTAATTATACTTAATTTCTACCCCACACTTTATCCTCTCACATCATCCAAATAAAAAAAATAAAATATATATTTCTCACTCCATCACATCACCTCATTTCTAAATTATCCTGCTTAATACTACCCACCTAAAAACCCGTGCCAAAAGTAAATGTTGCACCTTATTTGGGACGGAGGGAGTACCATATTTGATATTTATTTATATTATTTAAAATCTTCAAATTCTTAAATATTTTCTTCCTAAATTTTTTGCTATTATTTCTAATTTAAAATATCTCAAAAAAAAATATTTGAAAATTTGTTTGGTTTGAATATTAATTTAAATAATATTTTAATATTTTATTTACTAAGAAAAAATAAATAATGTATATTGATTGAAATATACATTGAAAAAATAAAGTTGTTTGGAGTGCAAATAAAAAAATCATAATATTTTTATTCATTTATATATATATATATATATATCAGCCATTGTTTATATAGAGTATATTGACTAAAATGTCTTTAAAAATACATTTAATAGAATATGAAAAAAAAAAAACCATCTACGTCTAATAAATATTAGGTGAAAATATAAATATATTTTAATTTATTTGTACAACTTTCGCCCGATCAAAATAATTTTCACTTACAAGCTGTGTTATTTAAACTTATTACGTCTACCGCAAATATAATAATTTATTTTTCGCAAATGTAATAATTTACTTTTTGCACCCTAAGTATAAAATGACATTTTTACCTTTATATTCATTTACTTCTATATTTTTTTTTATCTTTTTTTGTAATTAATATTGTATGGAGTGTAAGAATATTTTTTATTAAAGTAAAATGTACAAATTATTAAAAAAAAAGTGAAACAAATAGGTTGAAAATAGACATATTAAAATAATAAAATAAATATATTAAAAGAGGACTTCGGAGTATATAGTTTTCATTTTTAGAGTCTAATGATATTTTAAACCTAATGATATATAACTTCTTTTTTTTTTTTTTGTATTTTCAAGAATAAAATATAAAAAATCATCACACACACAAATATTAATTAATAAAATACTATTATTTTTTTAAAGTATTAAATATATATATATATTTATTTTTCACTGGTTCTTGAATAGGGAGTAGCTATTTACCAATATGTATATACAAATATTGACACAAATACAATGTAAGCACACTATGATAAATTAAAATGTACTTTTATTTTCTATTTAATTAAAAAAAAATTAATTTTTTTATGAAATTTGTTTAGATACTCTGAATATATCTAAACATAAAAGTATATGATTTTTCAAATTTTAATAATAATAATAATATATCAATAAATATTGTGATCTATTTAAAAGTGCATGACAAAAATACTACTATTGTTAATTAAAGCGTGGATTCTGACTGTGTTTTTTTTCTTCTTAAGATTGATTTAATTTGCACTAATGATAGTGTTAAAAAAAATAAAATAAAATAAAAAGTAATAATAGAAAAATAAAATAAAATAAAAAAGAAATGCTCACTCTTCGATGGAGATCAGAATCCAAAATAATTTTATTAAATAAATAAATAAAAAGCCAAACCAAGTTGACCAAATCTAAATGATCATTGGTGCATAAATTTGAATATAAGTACAGTTGCAATAGACAAGGAAAGAATAATTAAAAAGGTTTGATTTTTATTTATTTATTTATAACAATTTATTTATTTATTTTGGGTAGTGGTGTGGTATGAAGTCCAAGAAATAAGTGGCCAGCTTTGTCACATATTTTATTATTATTAATTAATTATTTATTTATTTATTTATTATTATTATTATTATTATTATTATTATTATTATTATTATTATTATTAATTATTTAAGTTATGGGGTTTGTCCAAACATATGAAACCATAGTATTCACCTAATGTTGTCCCATTGCTTCTCTTTTATTTCTTGTCCTAATTGTAATACAAAAATCAACCCCAAAGTCTAATTAAATAAACTTATATATATAAGTCTAATTAAATTATTCATTTTTAAAGTTTTGATACTATGTTTAAGTAAAAAGACTCTATCTATGTGTATATTTTTGAATTTTTTTATAAGATTCATCAACATTTTATTTTTTAAAATACTGAATTTTATTCTTCTTTTTTACTTTAATATCTTTCAAAACTCAAACTCAAAAAACCATATAAACAGAGTTTAACTTTAAAAAAATCATATTAATTACATTTTTTTTACGAAATATATAAGATATACAAATTATTATTATTTTTTTAAAAAAAAAATGTTTAAAAATTTAAAAAAAATCCTATCTACATTTGGACTCTAATATTCCTACAATTAATTGTTATTAGTACTATTCTTTTTTACTCAGTTTGTTAAATTTATTCAATTACTAATTTTGTCAAAAATTAATAAATCAATATTTAATTATTATTTTTTTATTCAACACTTAATTACAATAAATACAGCTATTTATTACATTATCGCTATTCACTTGCTTTAATTTGTAATAAATTTTTAAAAATACCTTCAATTATATTTCTACTTTTATCACTTCTTCAATAAAATATTTATTTTTCTTAATTTTCGTATCGAACCTAATAAAACTAATTTTAATGGACAAATAAGTATTTTATTTGGTAAGAAGCAGAAATACTTTAAACTTCGTGATTTGATAAACATTAGAAGTCAACACAAGCAAAATTTAAACTCATTCAAAAAATTTAGTGTTTCGATTTTCGGTTCAAAATTTTGTTAAATCTAAACTAATTTGAAATTTTGATTTTCATAGACAACTATTTGAATTCAATTGAAATGTCCAAAATTTAAAAGTTTTTTTAAAAAAAAAATTATTTAAAAAATTAGTATACTAATTATTTATTAAAAAGAAAACAAGTAAATAAGGATCCATTTTCTTCTTTGGCTGCAACTTCTTGAAATTCCGAAATAACCTAGGTTGGAATTGTAAAATTAATTGTTATAAAAAATAAAAATATTAAAAAGTGCAGTAAGAGAATGTAGTGTCTTAATGCGAAATTGAATAAGGTAGAAATTGATATAAAAGGGCAAAGGAGGGGCCGTACAGGGATTCAACTACACATTCATAACAATTTATCATTTTTATTTTTTTTTAAAATTTCTTGCAATTTCTTTTCATTTTTGTTTTTGTAGAATAATGTAGTTTGATTATCAACCAATTACAAATCGTTTGCACCGTTGCTTCTTTGATTAATTTACATTATCCTTTAAAAAGTTATCGTATAAAGCTGGGAATTCGTGTCGAGTTGTCCGAGAATCTATCAATTTTTTCGATGAGAAATTTTAGGTTGAAAATTTTCAGACCAATATAATTGGCACACCCAGTGGAAAGCAGCATCGTATGCGATTGAATTCGGGGAGTGATTCATATGGAGAATCAAGAAAAATAAATGGCGACGAGTTGTCAGACGCCTTCGAAGGGTTGTCCATCCAAAATGATTTATGTCAAAAAGGTGTCGTTTCGCATGAAGAGGGCAGCATTTCTTCCCAACGGATGGTGATTGTCTTCATTCTTGAGAAAATATCATCGGCGATGCCGGCAGCATTTTCGAGACTTCGCATGTGATATGGCACGCCAAGTGGCCGACATTCTCCAGTTGACCACAGACAATGAAATGGTTGACATTCATTAAGAAGGAAGCCGGCAATTTTTAGAGACTACCGGATATCAAACTTCCCCAATTACCTAGCCCCAAGTAATGTCGGCTTTAATGCAAAGTGGAAATCCTATTTATTCAACCCATCACAACTCCAAATTATATAATTTTTTCGATTGGTCCACCATCTACATGTTTAGAAGCACAACCATTACAATTTGGATTGGTTCAAGCCCTCAAAAGGGATGTTTCGACAAGTCAACGGTTAGTCCAAATCATTGTGGCAACCCCGATGGATTTGGGGGGCAAAATGGTGTATCCAACGCTATACAACAACATACCGGCGATTAGTTATGAAATGGAGGTGACTAAGGTGAATAATGTGTTTCTCGCCCAAGAGGCTGCTTCTTCACATCAATCTTCTGGGGGCACGATAATTTGACATTTTAGGTAGTAACTATTTTCAATCGCCATCAAAGATTGTCTCGCCAACATACGATCTTAACACCGTTGGTAGGATACTCTCGGGGCAACAAGTCAGTTCAACAATCCTTCAAAACAAGACCATTAGCGATCCACCGAATGGTTTGAAAATTGTTCGCCTTATAACTACAGGCACGACCTGACCTTCATAGACCAGAGAACAACTCGGTTCATTGGTGTTCCAGGCCAAGCATGGCCTGAAATTTTATGGGTCTATATTTTAGGCCAAAACACAATATTTTCGTATTGTGTTCAAATCAAATTTTTCGAACCGTGCTTATTTTTGTCAGCTATAGGGGATACTATAATCGGGGTGGCTAGTCATATAGACGTTCAAAGGGAGTAATATAGCGAAGAACATATGATAAATACAATTTATAGTATTGACCGAAGTAAGAGCAACTTCCCCCATAACCTATCAGAACAAGAGGCAGACGTAAGAGACGCACAAACAATATCTAGAATGTGATGATATTTGCACTCAACACGACCATTTTGTTAAGAAATGTATGAACAAGAACATTGAATCATTGTATCTTGAGCATAAAGAAAGTTTAACAAGATAAAATTTTTATTCCAAATGTCATTATTAGTATGAAAGGTCTGTATGGAATATGAAAATTAAGTTCTAATAATTTGGACATATTGAGTGTATTTGAAGTAATTTTGAGCGATATTTCAAAAAAAATATCAATGTGAAACGTGAGTAATCATATATTAATATAGCATAATAACGACACCCACTCATAAAGGGAACATGAGAAGGGTCCGAAATATCGTAATGAACCAAAGAAAATAGTTTACTTGCGATCGACACATCTTTTTAAAAGGATAAAACTCGTTGTTTTTCCAAACGATAGTGTGAGCAATCATATGACTTTAACTTTGATATCAGTTGGCCAAAACTTGTCATTTTGATTTACTAATCGATAATCTTGATTTTTATCCATAAATCTTTTTATTTTTACTTATTAATTTTGAATTTTTGAGACGTAGGAACCCGCAATAACTATTTTTCAAGTGCACTGTAGATAAATCTCCGGCCGAATATAACAGCTTGCAACCTAGACTCGAAAAAGCCTATCATATTGGATGAACCATGTGTGGCCGGCAAAACCTATAGGCGTCGTGATCTGACTAATTAAATCCAAAGTCGTTTGCTTCGGTGTTAATCAAGTACTCCAATCGTCTCCATTAACGTAATTTAATTATTTGAAGTATCAAATGGAAAATCAAAATTTTATTTTGTGATGTTTAAATTATTTTTTTTGTAAACGACCGCTTGAATTTAAAATTTTACTTCCCTAGTGTTTAAATTTTGCATTATTTGTGTTTTTTAATTGTGGTTTTCCAATTAAATTGTTCTGAGATATAAACTGTGTTTAACTTAAAAGTTTGTTTTATTATTTTATGTTTAAAATTTATTTTCTTGTAAGGTTAAAATGGCTAATCCCTGCAATTAATCCTGATCGTAGAATAAAAAAATTAATTCTACAAATTATATATTGATTTAACTTCTTTTTTTTTCAATAATTAAAATGCTTAATTGTTTATAGAATACATAAGTTTAATTTGCCTATAAGCCCAATCAACCAATCATACCAATGAATTGGGCTGAGAAATAAAATACCCAACAAGCAACCAAAGTCCAGCCCAGTAAGGCTTTACACCAACACCAGAAGCCACACAATACAAAACAGACTCGAATTTGCTATATTATGTAGGCCTAGAGAAATTTATCGAACATAACGAAATACTGACTTATCGTCCGTATCATGTCGAAAATATCAAAAATTTCGATACACCGATAATTTCGGTACGGTATGGATATAGTACGGTATCAATATGAACTTTTCGGTATTTTGTATGATACTGTACCGATATTATTTTTATTAAATAATTTAATTATTAATATAAATAATAGTAATTATTAATTTTTTTTAAATCATAACAAAAAAATATGTAGATTATTGAAATTTTATTGATTTTTTCATAACATTTTTGTGGTGGAGAATGATGATATTTATTAATTTTTTAATTATTTTAAAATTTAAATTATACTTTTCAATATAATCGGTATCATACCGAAATCAAAATTTTCGGTATAAGCTGTATATACCGGTATCGTACCGAAATTAAAATTTTCGATACAATACCTGTATGTATTTTTGTCATACAAAAAATTTGGTACGGTATCAGTATTGATCGATATTTTCGATACGGTACGATATACCATCCCTAGGTAGGCCTCTCAACGGCTGGAACCCGATCTTCTACTATAGTTTCCGAATTAGGACATAATCTTTCGGAATTTAAATTTTATTGATCGGATTTGATCCTATCAAATTTGATTAATTTCGGATCTTGGTTCAAGTCGATGCATATAATTTATCAATATTTGAAAATATACAGCAATTAAACAAGTGTTTTTAATTTAAATATAAAAAACTATTTAATTAATCATACTAGTCAAATATACGCATACAAATATATATTGTATTATTTTTATTATAATTTAAATTTTTATATATAATAGAAATAAGATAAATTTTTTATTTTTTTTGTCTAACAACTTGATTTTTTTTTCTTTATTTGTTTTGTACATTTTTATTACTCAGTGTCTTACAATTTTCTTCTTTACAATTTATTTGGAGATCCATAAGAATAATTCTGGTTTATTATTTAAATATCTTTGATTATCAATCTTTATATAAATATATACCTATTAATAATATTTAAAATCTTGAATCGATTTAAGGTTGGATATTTGTTTTAATATATTTTTATGCAACTATTTAACCCAAATCGAACCTATTTAATTGGGGTCGGATAAATCCAACTGTTCAGCTATCGGATCGAATACGAGTCGAGTACTGTGCGTTGTAGTCAAATCCAGGTCTGAGTATAGAGTCTACAAATAGATTCTATTCAGACATATCTGAACCAAACCCAATTAATATATGAATTATGTATACGAAAAAAATAATTTTAAATAATATAATTATATTACAAAAAATATTTGTTTTAGTTTAATTAATTTATTTTTATTTATAATATTTTTGAACAAATACAAAAAACAAAATATATGTCAAGTATCAAATTATAATTAAAATTTAAGAATGGTAAAAAATTTTGGGATCTCAGGAATCTATTTGATGTCATCGAATAAGTTCTGGTAGAAAATAATAAGAATAAAATAAAACAAAAAATCATTAAATGTAATATTTTAAACATTAAATATAGGATAAAATTATTTTATAAATATAAAATTCGTATTAAAAATAGATATTTATTTTGAAATTTTGAGGAAAAAAAATAAGAAAAACAAATTCCAATAAAACATGGTCTATAATTTCATCTAATCGAAATATAAGTATATATAAATATATATTTTGTCAATCCTATAATTAATTTAAACACAAATTTTTATATGTATACATATATAGACTATAACTTATATACACGAAAGTGCGAATAGACCATTTTACCCTTGCCACGTTTATCCATCGGACGGCGGCAGCGCCACCATCCTCGGCCACGACGGCGTCGTTTGGGCAAAAAGCGTCATTTCCCAATGTCTGTAGTATTTTTTTTGTTTACTACTTTTTGTAAATCCGCCCCTGATCCAATTTGTAGGGTATTAAGTTCAACCGAAAATTTTATCCAATCTGTACTCTCGGGTAGCGATTGCGAATTTTCACGTCGTAAAAAAAATAAATGCAAATATAAACAATGAAACCATGTCTAAAAATTTTTATAACTTCTAATCTTTTTTTTTACAATTCTATACATAAGGTAACTATTTAGATAGATGCATAAATTCGTGGTGGGCTACTGTACAAAATTGTTGTCGATATAGTGAATCCAAATTTTTACGATAAATAAAAATATATTAGCAAAAATAATTATTATATAATAAAATAATTATAAATTAAAATTAAAATAATTAAATAAATTAATTAAAATTTTAAAAAAATATAAATTAAAAAATTAAAATAGGAATTAAAATATGTAATTATATTTTTTTAAAAAAGAATAATAATAAACAATAAATTATGTGAGACGAAAGAGAGTAATAAAATTTTGAAATTGTTGTTTGAATTTTAAGTTTGGATTTTGAATGATAAAAATTTTAAAATTAAACAGTTATATGATATAATCTAAAAAATATTGATTTGAATTTTTTTAGTATAAATTAATTTTTTAAAAGTCTCACTTAATTTTTATTTTTTATTTTTAATAAGTACTCAAATATATTTTCCTATACTCTATTAAGTACTCTAACAATTTGTCACTTATATTACACAATAGTAACAAGTCGTATTTTTGTCCTTTTTTTTTTATATTATAATCTAATATAATATTAATATTAAAAAAATTACGTCTAAAAAGTAGATAACACATTTTTAATGAGACTAAGACAATATTTAAGTTGTTTTTATAAATAATTTTACATTAATTACGTATAAATATATATATATTATATTTTTATATTGAATATATTTTATTATGATACTCCCTCCGCCCCATAACAAAAATATCCATTTTTTCATTTTAGTCCGTCTCATAACAAAGTATCAATTTCTTTTTTTTTTTAATAACTGTACTATTTACCTAACATTACAAATAGGGCTGACAAAAAGATCAGGTCGAGTCGGGTTCGGGTTCGGGTCAGCTTAAACGAGTTAAAAAACCTTTGACCTGAACCTGACCCATTTAATTAAATGAGTTGATATTTGCAACCTTAACCTGACCTTTTATTAATCGGGTCAACCTGAATCTAACTCGTATAACCCGTTTAATCTACAAATTATAAATTTTAATTTAAAAATAAAATTTATACTAACAAAATTTTTAAATGCATAATATATATACATATTAAAGCAAAAAAATTATTTATTCATATCATGAAACCGATATTTAAGAATTGAATTAACAAACAGTACGTAATAGTACACAACACAATCCTTTATTTTTATTGTTTGTTTTTATAAAATTGGTCATAAATATTGAATTGTATTGATAAAATTTAATTTAAAATAATATTATTAAACATGTTAGACTAGTTATTTTCAGGTCGAAAATGTAGACCTTAACCTGACTCATTTAATTAAATGGGTTAAACGGGTTTGACCCAATTATTAATTGGGTCGAAAATCTCAATCCAAACCCAACTATTTCAGGTCATGTTCGGGTCGGGTTATCAGGTCGGGTTAATTTTTGTCAGCCCTAATTACAAATACCCTTACAATTTACAATATATTATACAAATGTCATTACCTTTATATCACACGTACTAATAAAGTTATTTTAATCATTTCTACTTTATTCCTGCTACATTCAAATATAATACTAATATATGTGCAAAAAGCAAATAAATATTTAATTATGGGAAGAAGAGAGTATGATTTAATTGTTTTTAAATATATTTTAAATATATTCTTAAGTAAATATATATCATATTATAATTCAAACTTATAAACAAATAACATCTCATTAATTTGGTAACAGTAACATTCAAACTTTCAACTTACAATAAAAAGCAGTCTTAATTATTGCTAATACAAATAATTAAATACTAAAAAAGAGTAGTTGAATGAGTCCTCAGCCATTCATTTCTCAGTTGACTATTTGTTATAGTTTAATAATAATAATAATAATAATAATAATAATAATAAAAACAATAACTCATAATATATTTTTCTAACGTAACAAAATTAATTATAAAATACACATATTTCATCTTGAAAGCAATTAAAAATTTGAAAGTCATTTATTTATATTAATATAATAATCTCACACATATATAAATCAAATTAACTATGCATCCATTTAAAATAAATTTTAAGAAAATCATATTTTATTTTAATATTTTTAAATAATAATAAAAAATAAATATTACTCCCTTTGTCCCCCCTTCTCATGTCCACATTTCAATTTTTTCGTCCGTTCCACTTATTTTGTCACTTTTCTTTTTTGGAAAAGAATTATACACTTTAATTTTATTTTAAAAACATTTTTTTAAATTTTAATTATATTAATCAGTTATCTTAATAGTAATCTATAGTTATTTTTATTATACGATAATTATTTTCACTAATACATTTTTAAATATTTACTAATTATACTCCTCCTAAATTCTCGTATTTACAGTAAAACGACAAAATATCCAGGACAAAGAGAGTATTATTTTGAATATAAAATAAACTATAGATATAAAAGATGTAATTGTTTGTGGTATATCGTAATTTTATATTATAAAATTAAATTAAAATAGTCATTGATATAATATAAATAAATAGTAATATAATATTTTAAATATAAAGTGTGGAATACTCAAAAAAATCAATCAATTTGAAAATACTAGTTTAACAAAGTCTACATCTCTTATAAAACACAATAAATATTTATCAATATTTAAAATTCTATTTCTTTAATAAAATTAATTTATAATAATTATAAATAAATAAACTGAGTAATGAAATGTTTAATTAAGTCGGATCGGAGAGAGTATAAATAAGAAAATTAAATAATTAATTAATTTTGATCATATCATATGACATAATAAATAAATTGATTTTAAACAAAAGGAATATTACATGTAAATAAAATAAAAATAAAAATAGTTTTTGTGATTTCTTTGAAAATTATAAATTATAAATATGAGAGAAAAATAAAAGTACAAAAATAGAAAGGATTTGTTTACATTGAATTTGTAGATTGAACATTCTTTTTTTATAAATTTTATTACAGAAATACAAATATATATATATTATTACATATATAATATATACTATATATTATTCACTTATAAAAATTAATATTTTATTAAAAAAATTTATTATTAATATAACTTTTTATACTTAATAAATATATACCTCTATTTATATATATACAATTATAGTTAGATAGAAAAATAATTGAATATAATGTTTCTTCCGTTTTATCACAAATAATTCATTTTTCTTTAGTATATTACATAAAAAATGATATTTTCTATTTTAAAATAAATTTATTCATTTTAAATATACTTAACAAAGTATAAATCAATTTAATTAAATTTATAACATCACTGTCATATAACCTACTCAAAATCTCATTTATTTATATTTAAAACACTTTATTTTTCATAAAATTAGTTTTAAATTCATTATAGATAAATACATATATATTTTTATTTATTTGTATTATATAAAATTATAAAATAATATTTATATTGTATATATTTTTATTGAATTATAATGATAAAAATATTTAAAATACCAATAACATTACTAATATATTAAAATAATTATTATAACATATTATCAATAACTTATTAATCTATAATACTTTAGCTAAAATAGCTTATTCTAACTAATGGGGTCATTCCACCCATGATGAAGGAAGTATTATAATAATTATATAATTTTGTTGATATACAAATATTAAAATTTTAATAAATAATTTCAGAAAATTATAACAATATATATACAAAATAGAGTTTAATAATTTTGTGAGAACACTATAAATCATTAAGAAAAAAGAAACAAAGAATAATAACATTAATACGTAGTTTGTCGTTACAATTTAAAGTATTTTTTTTTATTACTATTTTCGTCTATTCTATTAAAAAAAAATTTATTATTATTTTAGTAAAAGTAATTATACATTAGTATCAAAATACTTTTAATTTTTATCTAAATTATAAATATAATATTATATATAAAAGTAATTTATATGTAATATAAATAAAAACAAAATGTCAAAAATTTTTTAGACATTTATATTAATAAGTTATTACTCCCTATCATGTCCACGTTGTCGTTTCTATCCGTTTCATATTTTATGTCACTATATTTTTTTGAAAAATGATTATACACTTTAATCACATTTTAAACTTTTTATTTTATTTATTTTTTAATTTTAATTAAACTAATTAGTTATTTTAATCTTAATTTATAATTATTTATATTAGAAGATAATTATTTTCACTAATATATTTTTAATTATCTACTAATTATATCCCTCTTAAAATACTGGTCTACAATATAGCAGATACATAATATATGGGGTATATGAGATGGAGAGAGTATTATTTTTTTATTTTATCAAAAAAATTTCAAAGAGCTCAGTTTGAGTGAAATTGGGAGAATAATTTTTTCTTTCATATATTTTTTTCAAAAATATTATTATACTACACATATTTATTATTTTATATTTTATATACAATACATTAAAAAAAAAAAAAAAATCTTTACAAATTATTTTCACAAAAATAAACGCACACTTCAATTATTTTTTTAAAAAAATGAGTAGGTAAGGGCATTTTGGTACATACGATAATAATAAATGTAGTACTTATATAAATATATATTTATTTATTTATTACAGGTAATTTCGTTGGAAGGACATGCACGGAACAGTACATATTTTTGTTCTTTGGTACTATCTTTCTTCTTCCTATGCTCTCTCTCTCTCTCTCTCTCTCTCTGGAATGCTGCAAATGAAAAAACCTCTCTCTCTCTCCTCTTTCTCTCTCTAAACCTCCCTTTCCCTTTCCCCATAATTCTTTCTTCCCTCCTCCTCCTCCACAAGATTCATCTGCTAATTTTTCTTTTTTCTTACAGCGAATTTGACTGGGGTTTCCTTCCTTCCTTCTTCTTTCTTCCCTCTCCGAACTTCCCAAAAGGTACTTCACTATCCTCTCTCTTCTTACACCTATTTGGTCAATTTTTGCGTCTGTCTCTCTCTCTGTCTCTTTCTTGTTTTTCCCAATTCTCCAATTTTAGGGTTTTTTTTTTTCTTTTGATCGGATAATTTTAGGGTTCTTGATAAATAGGATTTTTGCCCTTTGCAATTGGGATTTGCAATTTGAGGGTTTTATTCTTTTTGTTTTATTTTTATTTTTATTTTTTCTGGAGAAGAATTGCCGTCGTTTTCCTAGAGGGCTTACTTTTCCATTACAGATTGAAGAACGGTAATGATTGATAATATTGTTTAGCCAGAATTGTTCGTGACGTGAATGAAAAAACCTTTGAGAATTCTTAAGAAAAGTCAAATCCATTGAATCTCGGCTCCTGTTCTTTTTTAATCTCGAATTATTGCCCCTTTTTTATTGATTAAATTCCTGTCTGAATCGAAAATCTTGAGGTTTTCTTGCAGTTGATTCGATCATCTTCGATTAGCAGAATACATTTATTTGGGCAAAAAATGGATGCGCAGACAAGAGACGACAGTATACTTCAAAACTCCCAAAATCAGGCCAAGGAATTCGAGGATTCCAAATTGAAGGGGACAGGAAGTATCTCCGATGATGTCAGAACGGCGGCTCCGGCGCTGGCGCCGGCGGGGAAGAGCCCCGGGAGCATTAGCAATAGAGACATGATCTTTAGAGCTGATAAAATTGACCTCAAAAGCTTAGATGTGCAGCTGGAGAAGCATTTGAGTCGAGTTTGGTCGAAAAACGTCGTCGAGGCGCCTAATCCGAAGGAAGTGTGGGAGATTGATCCTTCCAATTTGGAGATTCGATACCTCGTCGCTCGGGGAACTTACGGGACGATATATCGTGCCAATTATAATAGCCAGGATGTGGCAGGTTGTGATCCTTTGTTGTTTGTTTGGCGTAATTTCGGTTTCTCGGTGGCTTAATTTCGATGTTAAGTGATGATTGTGTGGCATTTTTGGTTTGAAAGTAATCTTAGTAGTTTTTATTCAATTGAATTGATAATTCGGATCAAATTTTATGAACTAATTTGAATTCGATGCTAGCTATTTTGTAGAATTTTTTAATTTGAAAGCATTGATCTTAATAGTTTTTATTAGTTTGAATTGATAGATCGGGTCAAATTTTGTGAACTAATTTGGATTCGATGCTAACTATGATTTTGTGGAATTTTTTAATTTGAATGCATTGATCTTGAATAGTTTTGATTTGTTTGAATTGATAAATTGGATCGAATATTTGGAACAAATTTGAATTCAATGCCAGTGATGATTGTGTGGCTGTATGGCATTTTTGGATACGAATTTGAATTGGAAGCTAGTGAGGATTACGCGGCAGTTTTGGATTCGAAAGTACAGATCTAGTTTTTATATGTTATAAATTGATAGATCGGATCAAATTTTAGGAACGAGTTTGAATTCGATGGCTGGTTGTGTGACATTTTTAGATTTGTAAGTATGGATCTTGAATAGTTTTTATTAGTTTGAATTGATAAATCGAAAGAATTTGAATTTGAATGCTTATTTTTGTCTATGATGTTTGTTTCTTTTGTTCGGGCATTAATTATCACTTTTTTGTTGTGTAGTGAAAGTGTTGGATTGGGGAGAGGACAATGTGGCGACGGCTGCCGAAACCGCCGCGCTTCGGGCATCGTTCAAACAAGAAGTTGCTGTTTGGCACAAACTCGATCATCCGAATGTCACTAAAGTAAATATTTTGAGGTTATCTTCGATGCATTTTTTTTTCAACGAACTAAGCGTTTCATTATTGTTTGATTTCGATTGAAAGTTCATCGGTGCGTCAATGGGGACTTCACAACTCAAAGTTCCGTCCAATAATTCGTCCGGGGGAGACACAAATTTCCCGTCGCGTGCTTGTTGTGTGGTGGTGGAATTTCTTCCCGGAGGAACGTTGAAGAACTTGTTGTACAAGAACAGGAAAAAGAAGCTCGCCTACAAAGTCGTGATCCAGCTCGCCTTAGATTTATCGAGAGGGTGAATAGAATTTTCTGTAGATATATGTATATATTTTACTAGGCTGCTTTTAATTTTTTTTTTTTAAACGAGCCAATGTTCTTTATCTTGAAAATTTGCAGGCTGAGCTATCTCCATTCGAAGAAAATCGTGCATCGCGATGTCAAAGCTGAGAACATGTTGTTAGACTCTCACAGGACATTGAAAATCGCCGACTTTGGCGTTGCTCGTGTCGAAGCACAAAATCCGAAGGATATGACTGGCGAGACTGGAACACTCGGATATATGGCGCCGGAGGTGTTCCTTTTTTTTTTCTCTTTCTCAAACTCGTCACTTGTTTAGGACTATCGACATAACATCTTATTTTTATTTTTTTTGTCGATGCAGGTATTGGATGGAAAACCGTATAATCGAAAATGCGATGTCTACAGCTTTGGAATATGTTTGTGGGAAATTTATTGCTGCGATCTTCCTTATCCCGACCTCAGTTTTGCCGAAGTCTCGTCTGCTGTTGTTCGACAGGTAATAAAAAGCTATTCTCCAAGCTAAATTTCGCATACTTCTAGTTCGTCAACAACTAGAAAACTTACATATCATATCAATGTTTTACAGAATTTACGGCCAGAAATTCCCCGTTGCTGTCCAAGTGCGGTTTCGAACATCATGAAGAAGTGTTGGGACGCAAATCCGGATAAAAGGCCCGACATGGACGAAGTTGTCCAAATGTTAGAAGGGATCGATACGAGCAAAGGAGGAGGTATGATTCCCGAAGATCAGGCCGGAGGCTGTTTTTGCTTTCCGCCTATGCGCGGGCCGTGAGAATTTATAGTCTTTTCGCTATAAATATTTCGTCAAGGTGTTTCGATGCGTCGAATATTGAAAAACACTTGTGGGGTGAAGGGGAAGGGGGTGTTGTTGGTTCTTCATCATTTTATGATTGCCAAATAATTGTATGGTTATTTCTTGATGAACAATTTTTTTGTAGATGTGAACCTATCCATTGTTTTGAAGAAGATATTACATGCAACAAGAAATATATAGTGTCAGTAAACCATATGTACTATGCAATCCTAGTGAATTTCTTATTTCTATAGAAATATGTTACTACTATTTTTTTTCACAAATTTTCTATAGAAATATATTATTAAATCTCAAAATATAATATAATTATCTATAGAAATACACTAATATTTCACAAAATACACCTATGATGTATGTTTTCTTGCATATAAAAGTTTGGCTTTTGTAACTTTCAATGAAAACACACTATTATATCTCACAAAATATAGAATCAAACACACCAAAAAAAAAAACCTTAAAAAATGAACGTACTCTATGATTATTATTTTCTTGCATCAAACATAGGAATGCATACAACACAAGCATAATAGCATCTAAAAATGTGGCTTCACTCGCAGTTTTAGGGTTTAGGGTTTACCCGTCGAGCTAGCTTTCGGGAAAATGGGATCAACAAAGGCATGGATGGTAGTTTGGATCATCGACGTCTTTACCTCGCGACGGAGCTTTGGGAAAAGGGGTTCGAAGAAGGCACAGTAGTTTGGATCTTCGGGGTTTTTACCTCGCATTTGAGCTTTGGGAAAATGGGGTCGATGCAGGCATGGTACTTCGGATCGGCAGTCCAGAGTTTGAGTAAATGATGAGGCGATGCGCAGAGGCGGTGAACCCCTTCGATGTGCCAGATGCTCGCCTCGGCTTTAACTGGATGGATGATCATGTCTAGAGGAAAATGCTCGTTGTCTGCTCCAAAGCGCTCTTGGTCCAATCCTTTCAAGTGAATATTGGTGAGGTAGTGCAGAGGTTGCTTGTATAGCTGCTTAATCGAGCTGCCCAAACCGGACCATGAGGTGAAGGGAATCACGGCGCCGCGGTTTGTAGGGATCGGGATCAGTTTCATGTATTCTTGGTAGCTTGTGGCTCGTCGGAACAGTATTGCTGCATTTCAGGGCAATGAGAGAAAATAGTTTATAGCATCGTTTGACGATGTCAGAAGACGACAAGAAAATAAAAGGACAGGGCGCGTGATTCGTAATGTAAAGACGAATGAATGATGTAGGTAAACTTTTGTTTAGGGATATGGTTACCTTCGGTTGATAGTTCGGGCAATGGTTCATCATTTTTGGAGGAATCCGATTCTTCATCCGATGAAATCTCTACTTTCAATGGCTTGGGCTTCTCCATGGAGCATGAAGGGCCTTCTATAAAACATAATGAAGTGTAAACATCATCAAGCTAGGCCAATTTACGGCACAAGTTAAAATTCTTCAAAAAATCATGAGGGACTAGTGTGAAATCATAAGGCAGTGTTCGATAACAATTACGCACACAATAACAGCTAAATTTAAGCATTTTCTTATCTGTAATATCCTTAAACTGTAAAATCTACACTCAATATTACGAACTCTACAAACAAATCATGGAAACTTAAGGCAATTTAGCTTATTTCTCTTTGAGGTAAAGTTACAAACCTGAGCACACTTCACCAATACAGATTATGAGGGGAAATGGGCCTATTAAATTAATAGAAAACAGATTAAACGAAGGGCTAAGATAGAACAGAGTATCATAAAAGAAAGGGAGCTATACCTCATAACTTATGTAACATTCTTTTGAAACAGATTTATTATGGTGGGAATGATGCAGAGAAAGAGAAATTGTGATTTGACTGAGAAAGCATGAGAAAAAAATGTTAAGGAATCTAGGGTGGGTGAAATTGAGAAGATACAAATACGTTTATGTTGAAGAGTATTCTCCCGTAGATTACTTAACAATATTGCGGATAGGTGTGTGGTAAAATGAGTAGGAGCATTTTCTTTTACGTCAAGCACACTAACCGGATGAAGTTTCTATTCAAAAAACAGATGCAGCTAACTCAAAAATAAACGAGGAAAAGCATATAAGGCCAATCTTATAATATACATTGCAACACCGACTATTATATAATTTCGGCACTGCTGACTCGGATGCATTAGGTCTCCCCCACTGCTTGTGTTAAAAATAAACAAACACGCTGGTACCGAAACTTATAATCAAATAGTAAACAAATAGAATAAATAAACAATAAATGAAAATTATTATATGATTTACCATGAGTTGTAACTTGCACAGTGAGGTATATTGTGTTAGTAAGGTAATATCAAAAAAGTAAATAGCAATGTCTAAGCAGAATATTCAAAAAAACAAAAACTAATGTGATGAGGCAATAAGACATTGCATTGCTCCATTTCTTCCCCCTACCTTCTATAATGCTTTGTATAACTAAAGAATAAGTAAATTAATAAGTTCTAAGAATAGCATATTTAATTACAGACATTAATAAATACACAAACAAATTCATATATAAATAAACATCAAATAATCATGTTTGCAGTCACTATATAGAAATGCATGCCTTGATCATACTCATTTATTTGATAAAAATGTACATTATTCTCTGTTTATACTTGCTTAATTATTTAGTAAACAGCCAACACCAATTTCAACTAAACTAACAAGCACTTCACACGACATTTGTTCCTTGATGCCCATAATTCTACTAATGTCAAGAAAATAGACAACAAAATGTACATTTTTTCCTCAGCTCATCAAACTATGCACTTAAGCTGCCACAAAAACACTGAAAACACAATATAGATATACATATAATCTCAAAATAATTGAGAGTTAGATGTTTCTTTATACTTGACAGGAAACTTGTCCAATAGGTTTACCTAAAGACATTTTCCACTTTCTTCATTCTTATCCTTTCTTGGCATGTCAAGCCATTCTCTTCCTCCATATTCTTATATTCTGAAACTTGATACATAAACATTTTTGTATGTGTCTACCCCATAAGCTTGAGAGCATCAAATTGAAAATAACACTACTTGAATGTTTGACTCTAATCCAAAGCCGTAATCACACATTTTTTATTATTATTTTTTTAACATTAAGCACTATAACATATCAAACTTAACATTGTTTTTCTTAAAAGAGAAGCCTATGCCTCTTTATCTCATCCAAAGCTAACAAGGCACAGTTCAATAAGGTCTCATTCACAGTATCTCTTATGCAATTTGAACTTGGACAAATCACTATATAGAAAATGAATATACAGTTCAATTCATAAACAGCAACTTCAGATTAAGCACAAACACCTAAAGAAAGCCAAATTTTGGGGAAACATATGCAACGTGATCTTTGTTACTCCTGAAAAAAACTTCTCATAAACAAGAAAGAGTTTGAACAGAACAAATCAGTAAACCAAGGTAAAAACAATAATAACACTAAAACGCTTATGCAGTCAATTAATCCAGAATTCACAAACGAATTGCATTACCATACAACCATAGTTGACCTAGATCCAAATAAAATAACTAAAATCAACAAGGACGACACAGAATTTCAAAGAATACATGCATTTTGCATATCACCAAATTCCACAACCACCGAAAATCAAGAAACAAACCACGCATAGCAAAAATGATCTTCCAAAATAAAAATAAAAATCAACACAGGCGAAATCGAACCGGCTCAATGTACAATATACCCAAATTCTCCTATAGCAGAAAAAATATTTAAATGTACTGCAATGCGGCGAAAAATGAGGTGGTTGCTCCCCAAAATATACGAAATAGGTAATGATTCGGTCACTTGCCTGGCGCCAGAGAGAAGAAAAGCTTCCGAAGAAATCTCTGCTCTTGCAGTGAAAGAGACGACCTGTAAAACCCTAACCACCGTTTAGACTAGACGGAAGTTTCAGGGGCTGTGATTGTCTGTTCATTTTTTGGGATTTTTTAAGGTTCACTTTTTTCTTTTTTTTTTTTTTCTTAAAAAAAAAAACAAATTAAATAAATATATAAATTCCGTTCACTCAATAAGTTTTTATAAAATAAAATAATTTTTTTATATTTAATATAAAAATTATGACAAAAATATAAAATATAATGTTATATTAAATTGAATTATTTAGTATTTTAATTTTTGTATAAAATATCTTGTATCTTTTATTATTGTTTATTAAAAATTGCAATTGAAAAATAAATGTGTTCGTTTGTAGAATTTCAACAAAATTCTACTATTCATCCAATTTTTTTCCCCCAAAAACATCAAATCAAATACCTATTTTTTATTTTTTATATTATACTAAAAATTAATTTTACATTCAAAACATCACATCAACACCTATTTATATCACATCATACAACTATTCAAATTCAAAATTTTTACTATTCAAATCCCAACTCAAAATCCAAACCCCCAAACAAACACACCTATAGGAGAATAGAGCTATATATATTTGATAATATATGCTTATATTTCATCAAATAATAATTTCAACTCAAAATCTAAGAGTGTGTTTAATTTGTAAGATAATTTGAAAAAAAAAAAAAAATTTGTATTAATATGAAAAATTATACTCCCTCCGTCCTATTGAAAGATTACTATTTTTTATTTTCGTATGTCCCAAGACAAGGTTACCATTTCTTATTTTAGTAATTGTATTACCTACTTAACATAATAAATATCCTTTCAACTTATAAAATATTACACAAATGTCATTACTTTTATATTATACCATACTAATAGGAGTATTTTTGTCTTTTTACTACAATTCAATATAATACTAATATTTAAAAATCTACTTGCAGAAAGTAAATGTCACCCTTCCAACAGGACGGAGAGAGTATAAAAAATATAAAAATAAAAAATATATGTGATATGTTAATATTTTTTAAAAAAGTAAATATATATTTTTTAAAAAACACAGTCCAACTCCTCGAACCAACACAAGCCTTAAGTATGTTGAAAATTTTGGATTGTATTTTTTTTTCATATTTAAGAATTTTTTTTTAAATATTGAGTATTATAAGATATTATTATATTTAAAATCTTTATGAGAAAATAAATACAGTATATTTTTATTTATCAATATACTTAATTGAAATTACAAAAAGTTAAAATCAAACACACCTTTAAATTTTTGGTCCCAATATATTTGTAAGAGAAATATAATTTTAATGAAGGCAATAAAATATAATACTATGAAACAACATAAATATTATTAAAAATATATATATACTTTATATATTATAATATATACTCTCTCCGTCTAAAAACTATAGTCTGAATTGTGTTTGACATAAAATTTAAGGAATATTGATATTATATTAGCAGTGGATAAAAAGTACTGGTAAAAAAAAATTGTCTTATGAGTGTATTAGTGTAAAAAGTAGTGACAATTGTGTAATAATAATGAAAAAATAATGATAGTTTTATAATGATATAATTATTTATGAAAATAAGACTATTGTTTTGAGATAGACCGAAATGGTAAATAAAATTAATGTATTGGTTATTTACGTGCCACCCTTTAGTGAGAGTGGTTATTTGGGCCAACAATGGCCCAGATGAGGTGGGTGGTTTGAGTGGACATTGTTTTCTACTGTGTAAAAAAGCAATCCAAACAACCAATGTACACAGTTTTGTTTTTTTTTTTATATATATATAAAATCGCATATTAAATATTTATTAGAATATTTTATTTTTATTTTAAGAAATTCAAAAGAAATAAATCCTAAGGGTATATTTGATATAAAGAAAAAAATACTTTAGTGTGTTTAGTTGGTGAGTTTTTTAAATTTTATTCTTTGATTTTTTTTAATTTAAAAACTAATTTTAATTTGAACGTGATATTTTGTTTTAAAAAAATATATATTTTTATAAAAAATCATAAAAATTTAATAGTAAAAAAAATTGTCAAAATCGCACTTTTTCGGTTCTTATTTTTATTTCTCTCTACCAAATGCACATTAAAGGTTTTTAGTATTTTTTTTTCCTGGTATTTATTTATTTTTGACACAAAGGCTAATAAATATTACATTTTAATAATAATTAGAAATAGTTTTTAAATTTAAGACTATTTTTTTACTGTGTATTAATTTATAATAATATTGATATAAATAAGTATAAATTTATAAATATTTGATACATGGGAAGTCATACTTACTAAAAATTAAAATGAATAATTTATATCTATCGAGAATTAAAAAAAAAAAAATCAAACGAAAAAAAGAAAAAAAAAAGAAAAAAGACATTAATTGAATATAAATTAATTATTTAATTTAATTACATTAATATTTTATTGATTAATATAAGTATGTAACATAAAAAAATGAATTCAAAATTATTTGGATTAGGCCCGTTTACTATTTACAAGTGTAAGCCCAAATTTAGAAAAGTATTATACTTTCAGTCCATAAAAAATAATATTTATTTATTTTTTATTTTTTTTACGAAGTTTAATAAATATTACTATATTTTAATGATAATTTATGATAGTTTTAATATGTAGAAATTATATTATATACTTTATGTTTAGACAATGAAAAAATATATACTTATCAAGTGGACGGAAATAGTATATTTTTATCGAGAATTATATAAGCTAAAATAATGCTAATTTCAGTTTGAAATTCAAACCAAACTCACTTTTATTATATTTTTTATATTATGTATGGAAATATATTAGTAATATAAAATTAATATTTTCATAAAATTATTGATTTTTTTTTTTTAATATATAGAGTATATATCATATATATTACATGAATATGTATATATTGTATCTTTTCATTCTTTTGATAATATAATCAATAAGTGTATATATATATATAACAAATTTATTTAGATAAAAATTTATTTATATTAACTAATACTTCCTCCGTCCCATAACTATATTATGAATAGTGTATTTGACACGAGATTTAAGAAATATTGACATATATCGGTAGTAGGTAAAAAGTACACGTAAAGGACTTTTTTGCCTTTGTGATTGATTATTGTTTTTGTTTTATATATTTATTTTAATAAATTTTTAAATAAAAAAGATTTTTCAATATAGTATTTATATTAAATATAAGAATATATAATATTCTAAAAGAATTATCATTATCAAACAAGACATAAATATCACACGATTTAGGAATAATTTAGGGTAATTTAATTAAATTGATTTATATTTGAATTTGAATCGAAATTCTAAATAAGATTATTTGAATATGAAATACTTTAAATCCATTAGTTGATATTTACATGTGTGACCAATTTGATCAAAATTTTACATTCGCTCAGTAAAATAAGATAAAAATAAATATATGGATATGTTTGGTTGTGATTTGAAAATAAAATTCAAACTATTTATTTTGTATGATTTTTAATAAAATTATAATATTTTTCTCATTAAATATTATATCAATTTACTATTTAAATAAAAAATTAAATCAATATCGTATTTCAAATTAATTTTAAAATCACAAACTAATAAATTAAGATCAATCCACATAATTTAGCATAGAATGATGGCATTATTATTATTATTATTATTATTATTATTATTATGTATATACTTGCTTCCTATAAGTAAGAATAATACATTTACCTAATGATACTTTTACTATTATTTTTTAGTATAAAAGTAATGATTTGATGTAAATTAAAAGTATTTAATAAAATAGTTACTTTATAAGTGAATGTTCCAAAATAAAAATATATATATTTTCTAGTTTGATGGAGGGAGCATTAAATAGTAAACAAATATTAAAAAATATTATGCTTGATATAGCAAATAACTAAACATATAAATATAATAATTGATTAATTGTCATTTAATCAAACAAAAAATTATACTCCCTTTTACTTCAAAATGGACCATTTGAGCTATTTACTGTATGTAAGAGAGTTTGATATTTTTTGTTTTTGATTTTACGAAGTAATTGTATATTTAATATTATATTTATAATTTATGTAAAAATTAAGAATATTTTTGTATTAATATATAATTATTTTTATTAAAATAGAAAAAAAATACAGGCCCGTGCATAGCACGGGGAACGAGTTAATTAAATTATTATTTGAAATTAATTTTGAGTATTTTTATTTTTCAAATAATAATATTAAGGTAATTACTTAAAGTTTAACTGAATTTATTAATTGTATTTGTATGTTATGTAATTGTTTTGGAAATAATAAATTTTGAAATGGAAATAATGCTTTAAATAAAAAAAATATTTTTTTAATAAAATATGTCATAAATTGAAATTTAATAGACTCTTAAACTGGCGAATCTGATTTAATTTTGAATAATAAATATGTCATAAATGTATGAATTTTATTTTATTATATATATATATATTATTTAATGGAGAAATGATGGATCACCCACCCCCACCCCACCCACCCCACCCCAAGCATCAGTATAGTGTAGGAATCTGAGTCACACCCATCATCATATTAGACAACCATTAATTTATATCATCATAAACTTCGTCCAATGAAAGAGTCTAATTTTGTTTTGTATATTTATTAAATATTTTATTTTTTAAAAATTAATTAAATATCTATTTTTTATTTACTATATTATATTAAAAAAACATTATTTATAATATTATATTAAATATATATATTTATATAAATAAAATATTATTTTATTTTTTACCTTTCTCAAACCTCAAACTCAAAATTAACCCTTACAAAAACACATCTTTAGGAATCTTAGGGTGTTTGTCACTGGATTTTAGATTTTGGATTTGGATTTTTGAATAGTAAAAAATTAAATTTAAATAGTTTTTTAATGTGATATAAATAGAGATTGATGTAATATTTTGAATGTAAAATAAATTTGTAGGAGTATAATATAAAAAAATAATAAATTATTTAATGTGATTTTTTGGAAAAAAAAAAAATAATAAATAGTAAGTAAAACCCACAAAAAAACACAACCTAAATGTTTTGTATCTTTTCTTATGATTTTTTTTTTTAATTCTTTCAATAAAAAAATAAAATCACATTTTTAATAAAAACTTTCAATATAACATAATATTTGCTAACAATAAAGACATTGATACACTTTCTTAATTATTCAGTAAAATAGACTAATAATATTATTAAAATAATATTTCATCGTTATTAATATTTTATTTCAAACACGGTTTTAATTAGATATAAATAATTACAATTCCAGAGTTTTAGTATTTTCTTGTATATTTATATATATATATATATATTAATAAATAATATGAAATCAAATTATTATACAGATATAAAAGGCTCTTCTCCACTCTGCATTGCAATATTGGTTTATGGGACCAAACACCAACTTAGCGCCGTCAGCTTCATATTATATATACACACAAAATTATGATGACAGAATAATTCACATATATAAATAATTTGAGTACATTATTATAGATACGAGAATTTAAATAAAAATATAATTAGTAAGTTACTAAGAAGTACATTAATAAAAATAATTATAAATTAAGATTAAAATAATTAAATAATTTAATTAAAATTAAAAAAATTATAATATTTAAAATGTGATTAAAATGTATAATTATACTTCTGAAAAAAGTTTTCAAAATAATATGAGACGGACAAAAATAAAAATTAAGGACAAATTATGTGGAATTGACAGTGTACAATTACCATAAATAAGAAGTAACACAAAATGATTAAAAGATTATCAAAATTACATCATTTAAAAAGTTAATAAAAGCTAAGGGAACATAAATAGTAGAGCATGTTTTTATTACAAGAAGATTTATTACACAAAAAATTCAGTGACCAATGCCCATTCCTAAACTCACCCATTCCTATTGGGAAAATTTGATGTATGTTTTGTATTTCAATAATATTTTATGGTATATTTGTGAGATAAATATTCTATTTAAAATATTATTTTTATTATTTTTGTCCGTTTCATTAAAAAAATTACTATCATTTTCTATTATAGTAAAAATGATTCCTCGCTAATATCAAAGTTTTTTATATACAATTAATTTATACATAAAGTAAGTCTTGCAATGAATGTCCGGTGTATAGGATTGTACTCGTGACTGTAAGGTTATGAGTTCAAACGGACTTGGTTTGTTGGCTATTAAGTCGAGTAGCGGCTGCAAATTTTCAAATCAAAAATATATATAATACAAATGTAAAAAATGTCAAAATTATCTTATTCTATTCATCAATAAAATATTATTGTTTTTTAATCTATTACATACTTCAAATGGCTTCATTGAATTGAGATGAAAAGAGTATATATATACTACATCTCCGTCTGACTCTAATGGTTTCATTTACTTTTTGCGTGTTGATATTTTAATATTAATTATAATATTAAAACGTAGTACAAATCAAGAAAAAATTGTAAAAACACTTCAATTAATGTCTTATAATATTAATAAAATGACATTTGTACAAAAAAAATTATACAAATATAAAAATATTTTTAATGTTAAGTACAATGACGCAAAAGGTAAATATGATCCTCAGAGACAGACAGAGGGAGTATATTTTTTTTCTTTTACAAAATATCTCATTATACAATATTTTAATACCAAACTAAAACCAATTTTTTTCCAAACTCATCTGAAAAGATGAAATATTTTGTAAGAAAAAAAAAATATTTTTTTGGAGAAATAGAGAGTTCAAATAGTAAAAATCGGGAGTTTGGGGTAAAAGAAACATACCCTATGTTGTTCGTGTGAATGACCTCGACTTTTCTTTGTCGTTCAACAACTCAATAAGCGAATCATCGAGAATTAAATTAACGATCGATTCGCCCTACCAATCATACAGTTGGTATGTCTCATCGAGTTTTCATTTATTTCACGCGTACATATTGTCTGAATCTTGTTTTAGTTAAAGCATATATGCATTGTATTTCTTGTTATAAGATTATTATTTTTCATGAATATTTAGATTCTGAATAAAATAGCATAGACACATCCAAGATTGGATCTTTTTTGTCCACAATTAATTATATATATTTAAAATCCAACATTTCACAGAGACAAGAAATCCACAAACTTGTAAGAAAAGTAACAAATAATTTTTTGTTTTAATAAAACATTTTTTTAGAAAAAAAAAAAAGTAAAATTTATGAGGAATTGTGAGAGTTGATCAGTTGTGTCTGTTTGAAGAATTTTATAATTAATAGGAGAATATTGATGTAAAAAAATATAAATATGAAAGTATTTGTAATAAATAACATGGTTCTTACAAATTTAAAAAATAAATAAATTTTTTGTATTTAAACTTTAAATAATAAAAAATGGCAAAATATATACTTACCAAATGGATGAAATCAATAATATTTAATTTTTCAACAAAGTTCCAACTATATTTATCAACATGCAACCAAACAGTCCTTAGTTTTTTTAAAGCATTTATACTCATTTTATTGAATTTTTTTCAAACCAAACACATATTGTATCCTAACGTAACGTAGATACTCTCTTCGTCCTATAAATATAGTTTTAATTGGATTGGATACGAGATTTAAGGAATATTGTATTATATTGATAGTTAGTAAAAAGTATGAATAAAAGACTTTTTTATCTTTGTAAGTGTATTAGTGTAAAAAGCAGTGACAATTGTGTAATAAAAATAAAAAAGTAGGGGTAATTTTATGGTGATATGATTATTTATGAAAACAAGACTATTGTTTTAAAACAAACAAAAATAATAAACAAAACTATTGTATTGAAACGAATGGAGTATTAAAAAAGCAATATCTATCTCAGAAAAAAATAAAATCAAACTCCAATCATACTTCGAAAGAGACCCATTTGTATGGAGTTTTTTTTACCAGACTTTTATTAGTTCATAATTTTTTTAATAAAAAAAAATATCAAATTAAATACTTACTATTTTTCTATATCATATCCCCTCTGTTCCAACTAATTTGCTAATCTTAACGGGGCACATAGTTTTTTATATTGTGTAATCAGTAAATAATTATGATATAATAAAAATAATTATAAATTAATATTAAAACGACTAAATAGTTTACTTAGAGTAAAAAATTACTTCATTCGTCCCTTAACAATCTATCCATTTTTTTATTTTCGTCCGTCCCATAACAAAATATTCATTTACTTTTTTAAGTAACTGTATTATCTACCTAACATTACAAATACCCTTCCGATTTATAATATATTACTACAAAAGTCATTAGTTTTATATCATACAATACTTAATAAGGACAATTTAGTCTTTTTACTTTTACTTATACTAAGTGAATAAATTATATGATGCGAAAGAAATATTAAAAATTCATTTTATATTATTAATTTATATCGTATCAAATAATTATTTTAATTCAAAATATTCAATTCTAAACCCAATTTCCAAACAGACAGAGAAGAGTTGGAATGATACTATTAGGATTGGGGATTAAATACTCTCTTTATTTACCTTTAAATTTTGTGTTTGTCGTCCGCTTTGCTTTTACTTTGGTTGAAAGACCAAATGGCAAAGGGGAAGCAAATCTCTACTAACAAATCTTTTTTTTCTTTAAATTTATTTAAAAAAAAAAAAAACCAAATCTTACATTCACTGCACTTTTGCTGACCAACAAAGACACTTCTTCGGGGCAAATGACGATGTCGTTTTATGCGTTGATTCATGTCAAAACGACATCGCCTTCCACCAATCAATCATTCTGGGCCCCGCCCAAAATAAGGTTTTTTTTTGTTTTATTAAAAAAATGAAATTAGTAATAGGTGTGTTTGTTTGGATGATTTTCCTTAAATTTTACTCCCTCCGTCAAGCGAGAATGAACCTTTTAATTAGAGACACGATTTTTTTGGCAGCGTACATTAGTAAATTATTAATAAAAAGTTGTGATATTAGTTCATTATTTTTTATATTAATAATATTATTGGTATTTTAAAAATTTTTAAGATTATATCTCAAAAAAATATATGTAATATAAATATTATTTTGTAGATAATAAAATTTTATATAATACAAATAAATTATTTTTTTCTTTTTTATTTGTCATTACCATAAATTAGTTTTATAAAAAATAAGAAATTTTAAATATAGATAAAAAAAATTACATTAATTGAGAAGAGAGATAGAAATAAAAGGGTTTTGAGTGGGTCTACGTGTAAGATGTTACAAGTTTAATTAAATTGATTTATATTTGTTAAGTATTTTAAAATTGATAAAGTTACCAAAAATAAAAATGATCATCTGTGCCAAGACGGATGGAGTACTATTTATTTATTTATTTTTAAAATATTAAATCAAATATTTATTTTTTATTTTAATACTATACTCAAAATCAATTTTACATTCAAAATATCATATCAATACCTATTTATATCACATCATACAATTATTCACATTCAAATTTTTTTTATTAATATCTTTGTCCCGTAAAAAGAGTAACATTTTTTTTTTCAATTAGATTTTTGAATATTAGTATTAAATTGGTTTACAGTAAAAAAAAATGTAATTACATTTATGTAATATATTAGAAATTGTAAAGGTATTAATTATATATGGATAAATAATAAATTACTAAATTAGAAAATTATATTTTTTATTGGAACCGATAAAAATAAAAAATAGTACTCCATCCGTCTCATTAAAAGGTTACCATTTTCCATTTTTGTCCGTCCCAAAACAAGGTTACCATTTTCTAATTTAGTAATTGTACTACCTACTTCACGTAATAAATACCTTTCAACTTACAATATATTATACAAATCAATATGCCATTACTTTTATATTACACCATACTAATAGAGAGGTATTTTTGTTTTTTTTACTACAATCTAATATAATACTAATATTTAAAAATTTACTTGAAAAAACAAACACTGTCCTTCTTGCGGGACAGAGGGAGTATTCAAATTCCAATTCAAACTACAAAACCAAACAAACAAACACACCCTTCAAAAAGCACTCGCCCGCCACACCCACACCAACGCGGGTGTGTGTGTGTGCGTGTTTTGTGGTCTGCCTGAGCTGCTAATTTTCTTACACTTTATTCTGTTTCAAATTCAATGCTTTGCTGCTGTTTGTGGTTTTGCTGCTCCTGAGAACGAGGCACTGTTTTTTTAGGGTTTAAAAAATTACAAAAAAGAAATTTTGGAAATCCTCTCAAATCCCATTTCTCTCTCTCTCTATCCCCCATTTCTCTCTCTAAATATATTACATGTCTTGTTCTTAAGCCTGTCTTTGTCTCGACACCAAATCTACATTCTGCTGTAAAGATCGAAGAAATTAAAATCTTTGCCATGAATGAATGAAGAAATTCGAAACCCCCAATTTCAATTTTTGATGTTTCTTTGAAGTGCTGTGTTTTTTAATTTTTTTTTATTTTTGTAAATCTGTTGTTCTTCTGGATTTCTGTTCTGTTTCGAACAATGAATGGTGGGAATTCCCAGCGAAGCAATAAGGTATGATCTTAATCCCTATTTTTAGGCAATGAGGGGTTTTTGTTATTTTTTATTTTTTATTTTTATATATTTTTTTATGATTTTGTTCATCAATGACTGTTCTTGAGATGGGTTTTGGTTTTCTTGGTGTTTGTCTGCCTGAAGCTTTCATGGACGAAGAAGCTTGTCAGAAAGTGGTTCAGTTTCATGTCGAAAGTCGACGATTTTAAGGAAGGTGAAGCTGCCAATGGAGGTAAGAATTTAAGCCCAAGATTAATATATATAATCGACATCAATTTCATCAATTGGGATCTTCGAAATGATTCGATTTGTTGAAATTATTGTTGTTTTCCCAATTTCTGTTTTGTGATTTAAATGCCATTGTTATTACCTCTTCAGCTGTTGATTTCAAGAACACCTTTTGTGAAGGCCACCATCACTCTGCAATCAAAAACAGTAAATTTGGTTAGTATCTATATGTCTATATTTATATATATATATATATATATATGACGGCGGTTACCGTGTTTATAATTTTGTAATGAAGAGATGATTGTATATATACGGCGGCGGCCGTTACCGTACTAATTTTATAACCAATGAGATGATCATGTGTATATATATATATATATACGACGGCGATTACAGTGCTTATTTTATAACGAATGAGATGATCTTGTGTATATATATATATATAACTGCGGCTACAGTGCTAATTTTATTACTATTAAGATGATCATGTGTATATATTTATATGACGGCGATTACAAAGCTAATTTTATAACGAAGGAGATGATCATGTATATATATATATATATGACGGCAGGTACAGTGCTAATTTTATAACGAATGAGATGATTTTGTGTATATATACGACGGCAATTATGGTGTTAATTTTATAATGAAGAGATGATCGCGCGTGTGTATATATATATATATATATGGTACCCGTTACTGTGATGAATTTTAAAATGATGAGACGATCGTTTTGTTTCTGCAGAGAAATCGGCGAGGAACATAGAACGATCATTTTCGCAGCGACGATCGCGGTCGCGCCGAGGCCGCGGCTATCTCGATCACCCCCAGATCATAAACATACAGAATTATAGGTTTGTGTACTTAGATTGACTCACATTGGATGTAATTTTCCGCAAGATTCGATTTTTAATCATCGGTCTCGATAATTATGTGTTCAAATCCATCGATTAGTGTCTTCGTATCGACGTGGAATGTCGGAGGGAAGTCGCCGTCGAGCCAATTGAACTTAGACGACTGGCTGCATTCCGCGCCGCCGGCAGACATATACGTGCTCGGGTATGACGACATTTTTCGATGTAGTGTTCGATTCTTTCGATTACAAACTGCCCGATTTTGATCGTTCTTACGTCGATTTGTAGGTTTCAAGAAGTCGTTCCTTTGAACGCCGGCAACATTTTGGGCGCCGAGGACAACGGTCCGGCGAGAAAATGGCTCGGTCTGATAAAGAAAACGTTAAATTACGCCGCCGCTGGCGGTGGCGGTGTTGGCAGCGGTCGATACACCCCGTCGCCGGTCCCGATTCCCGTCGCCGAGTGGAATGTCGATTTCGAGGGATCCATGCGGCACAATGCGTCGACGTTTTTCCCGCGTAGCTCGTTCCAGTCTCCGCAATGCTGGCGATTGGATAGCGACGTCGCGGCTGCGTCGAGCGAGAGGAGATTCAGCGTTTGCGATCGAGTCGTTTTCGGTCATCGGGCTAGCGATGATTTCTCGTCGAGCCAGAGGCCGAGCGATTCGTCGTCATGTCCCCGTACAAGCGATTATTCGTCGAGCCGGAGGGCGAGCGACTATTCGCGGTGGGGTTCCGATGAGGATTATTTGCAAGTTGACTCGCCGAGCACGGTATTGCACGACGACGGGGAAGACGCACGCGGACGATCGAAATACTCGTTAGTTGCTAGTAAGCAAATGGTCGGGATTTTTTTGACGGTATGGGTTCGGAGCGAGCTCGACGAAAACGTGCGGAACGTTAAGGTTTCTTGCGTCGGCAGGGGACTGATGGGCTACCTTGGTAATAAGGTAGGTCATCGACATTCTTGAAATAACGACATTTTTGTCTTAACGAAGGTTTCTTAAGTCGGGAACTGTCCTTTTTACTGCAGGGATCGATATCGATAAGCATGTTATTACATCGAACCAGCCTGTGCTTTGTCTGCAGCCACTTGACGTCGGGGCAGAAGGAAGGCGACGAGCTTCGCCGGAACGCTGATTTTATGGAGATTTTGAGGAAGACGAGGTTTCCTCGCGTTAAGGGCGTTAATGACGAGAAATCGCCGGAGACAATCCTACAACACGAGTAAGATTAATTCTCTTTCGACATTTACACATGTTGTAATGAAATGATCGGGTAGTCTTAACGCGCGTCGAATATGTCTGCAGTCGAATTATTTGGCTAGGAGATCTAAACTATCGAATAGTGTTGCCGTACCGATCGGCGAAAGCGCTTATAGAAATGCAGAACTGGCGGGCTTTGTTAGAAAAGGACCAAGTACGATGTTAATATTAGTGTGATCGATATATATCCTCGTAACGATTGTCCGTATTCTGACGAATCGATTGTTTTTTTAGTTGCGGATGGAGCAGCGACGGGGGAGAGTTTTCGACGGGTGGAGAGAAGGGAAGATATACTTCCCGCCGACGTACAAATACTCGCACGATTCAGACAGGTATGCCGGAGACGACATGCATCCGAAAGAGAAACGGCGAACGCCCGCATGGTAAGATAAATGACCTCTCTGACTTCGCAAGGATATGCATTGTTCGATTCTTACATTTATTTACATTGACGAAGATCGAAATAACAATACGTTGTCTGAATTTTTAAGGTGCGATCGCATACTATGGTATGGAAGCGGAATCCAGCAGCTGTCGTACGTTAGGGGCGAGTCGAGATTTTCAGACCACCGGCCTGTTTCGAGCGTTTTTTGGGCCGAGGTCGAGTGCGTCCCGGATCTATTGAGGAAAAGTATGAGCTCTCGGTCGAGCTCCAGAGTCGAGGCTGAGGAGCTCTTCCCGTACTCGCAGGGCTATACTGAGCTCTGCTTCTTTTGACCCGATCGACCCACCCGCAGTCGATTGATCGAAAATACGTACACACAGATATAGAGATATATATATATATATATGTAGAGGATGTGTTGAAGGTGTGAGGTTGTTCATCAATGGAGATATGAACTGTAAATTTGGACACATACAGATTGGGATTTGCTGTGTTTTTTTTTTTTACAATGTGGGAAGCCGCAGCCGCTATTCGAAAGTGCGCATTGGATAAACCCCCGGCCGAACTTAATAAATAGCCTGCAAATTAGGTACGACGGACAAGTGACACATAGTGTGACAGGTGACCTGAAGCGTCAGGATCTGCTGTGTTTTTTATTCTTTGGTGTGTAGTTTTTATCGGAAAACTACATTTGCTAACCTTACATGGACTGACACACTTATATTTCATTTGTTTTTTCAAATATTTTTGTTATTATATCTAATTTGGGGTATTTTAATTTTTGTTCTTCTATAAATTTTCTTCATTTATATGTTTTTATTTATTTTAAATATAATTTATAAAATTATTTGGTTAAAATAGTAATATACATATATCATTATACTTATACACGTAGTATTCTTATATACATCCTCAATCTCCACTAATCATGCTACTTTGTTTAGACGCGTAGACTGATAAATAATGATAGGTATATAAAAAATAATTATTGAAAATTTATTCAAAAAAATAAATAAAAATATGATATGATAAGTAAAAAATAGTGACAAATTATAATTAATTTGTTAAAGTATAAATAATTTGACTTCTTTTATTGGTATAAAATGCAAATTATATGTGTTTACAATAAAATATCAATTTTTGGACGAAGATATATTTTTTGCATACTTTAATACAAGAGAATTTTACATAATAACTAAAATATAAAATATTTTTGTATTTATTAAAATACAATAAGATACTCCGTCATTTCCACCACAGATGACCCATATTTTCTTCTTTTTATTTTTGGTAAGTTTATCAATCTTAAACATATTTAACAAATATAAATCAATTTAATTAAAATTTTAACATTTTACTCAAAACCCCCTTATTTCTATATCTCTCCTCAATTAACAAATATTTTTATCTATCTTTAAAACTCCTCATTTTTATAAAACTAATTTATGATAATGATAAATAACTAAATATATATTTTTTTATTTATTTGTATTTTATAAAATTTTATTGTCTACAAAATGATATCCATATTGCATATATTTTATTGAGATATATTTGTAAAAATATTTAAAATACCAATAACACTATACATATAAAAAATAATAAAATATTATCTTAACTTATTATTAATAACTTAATAATTTATACTACCTAAAATACCGTGTCCCTAACAAAAGACTCCATCTTTCGCGAGACGGACGGGAGTATTATGTAATTTACCCAATATTATAGTAGCAATTTAGGGTGTGTTTAATTGATGAATTTTTTGAACTTTAATTTTAGATTGAATAATAATTTGAAGAAAATATTTTACACTATAATGTATAGTGCATTTTTACAGACAATTATGAAAATTAAATTGTAAATTTTTTTAAATATAATCACAAGAAGAGCAAACTCCCTTTAATCTCATTATCATTTCTTTTAAATAATTTTGATGGCAATCTTTTATTATTATTATTATTATTATTATTATTATTATTATTATTATTATTATTATTAATCCTAATATCAAAATTAAATTAATTTTCCGATTTTTTCTTTTGGTTCATCTTATAAATCATCTTTCAATATTTTTGTTTGCAATTAATTTAATTGGGAATCAATTAGTCAAATTTCTTAATAAAAATTACACATTGTACGAGTTAAAATAAATACTGTTTTGAGTTTTATATAATATAGAAAATATATATTAATAATTATATTATTTTTAATGCATATAAAAATATGATTATGTTTTTTGGTGTTATATCTTTTGAGTGATTAATAAAATCTGTCCTTACTAATTCACCTAATCAAATAAATATTTTATTGAATTAACAAAATCTCTATAATTGAAATTATTGTCGCGTCTTTTTTTTTTTTTTTTTAATGAAAATATTTTTATTATTTTTATAGGGATAAATATATTTTTAATCATGTATATAGCATCTATTATTTGTTTGATCATTTAAATAGAGTTTACATAAAAATAGTAAAAGTAATAAGATATTACTACCAAAATATATGTAATTTTACATAAATTAAAAATATATTAATTCCTCCGTCTAGAAGAAATGTTGAGAATTTGTACCGGAATTAAAGAATAATAATATTTAATTGAAAGTGGGTATAAAGTAGGATGTAAGAGACTATAATGCCATTACTTTTTTAAGGATTTTAAAAAATAGATTAGAGTAATAATTTGGGTAGTTTGGAAAAGTAGGAATAATTTTGTTATAAAGTGGGGACCATAGTTACTAAATAAGAAAATAAGACAATTATTTTGGGATGAACGAAAATGGAAAAACAAGACAACTCTTTTGGGACCGATGGAGTATTACATATTCACAGGAAAAAAATTGTAAAAGCTATATTACACTTACATTAATCGATAAATACTACTCTTTTTGTCTCACACAATTTATCCACATTTTTTATTTTCATCCGTTCCGTATAATATGTAATTTTTTTAAAAAATAATTATACACTTTAATTAATTTCGGTTGGCCTCACTTAATTTGTCAATTTACTAATATATATTTTTTAATTATTTATTAATAATATCATTTCTTGTATCTACAAGAAATTAGACAATTATGGTGCGTGAATATAATTTTATTTTTTAATTTACTTTTAAAAAAGTAAAATCAAAGAAATACTTTCAATTTGGAAACATTTTCGATGTATATTTTATCCTCTCACAAAAATTGATATTTAATATAGATATTATTTTTTATATTATCGATACAATTTTTCATATCTTACATAAAAAAATTTCTTCAAAACAAAACACTAAACAAACAAACATTAATGAAAAATCCAAGATTGTGTTTACTTGTGACTTGATTTTATTATTTCAATCTTTCTTTTTCCTCCGAAAATATCAAATCAAACACTCATTTTTTCTTTATTTTATTACACTAAAATCTAATTTCGCATTCAAAATATCACATCAAACAACTATTTCAATTAAACATTTTACTATTCAAAACCAAAATAAAAAATTATAAAATTTCTAAATTTATTAATTTTGAAATTTTGGGATGTGAATATAATAGGCCCATTAAAAAATAATCCGAAGCCCACATGGCTTCGGCCCAGTTCCTATATAGTCCATCTGCCTTAGGCCTGATCATACTTTGATGTTGAATGTGTTATTGGATCGGGCTGCAACTCAGGCCTTTTGTATTGTTTTTCTACCTTGGGCTCTATATTAATTTTGAAAAATAACAAATTTATATTATTAATTGTTCTTACTTTGGAAATCATTGTGATAAAATTATCTTATAAAAATAAAAATAAAATAAAATTATACTATAATTTATTTATTTCATTGTTCAAAGTGCACTTATCCTTAACATTTCACCTTTAAAACTAAAAATTCAAAACATAAAATGATAATATTTTTAATACTACTATAAATCAGCATAGTACTTATTGATTGTAAATTATTAATATTTAATCTAAAAGTTACTATTTAATTGAATACAAAATTATTATTTTATTGTAAATAATTATATAATTTAAATAAAATGGACAATAAGCAATATATATATACATCTAATTAAACTATTAATATACATATATACTAAAATTTATTAAATTAAATTAAAGTATAATAATAATAATAATAATAATAATAATATAATATCCCTATAGTTGAATAGTGACGTGAGTCGAGGAGAATGTGATACTCCAGAGTTTTGGACCATTGTTAGACTAATTTATGTGTATATGGATAAGCTGGTGTTAGGTCATTTGAAATTGAATAGAGGTTAGGTTAAGTAAATTGAATAAACTACTCGTATAAAATTTCCTTTTGGGAATCATATTGAAAGAACTTAGAGTGCGTGCTGATAAGACTCGTTGTTAACATGTAGGGTCAGTCTAATGTTAAAAATTTACAAATTTAAATCAGTAAATTATTGTGTTGATAATGTAAATTCTTATAATGATGTACTAATAATATGAACCGTCTTCATGTATACTAATAATGTGAACTGTTGTCACGCTATCAATACCCTAATATAATACTCTCTCCTGGTGGGGTTATCATTATCCTTTTTGTAGTGACGAATCTTCTCTCGGATATTTTGTCCGCGTTACTGTAAATACGAGAATTTAAGAGGGATATAATTAGTAAATAATTAAAAATATATTAGTGAAAATAATTATCTTATAATAAAAATAATTATAGATTAAGATTAAAATAATTGATTAGTATAATTAAAATTTAAAAAAAAAAATTATAAATTAAATTTTTAAAATTAAGATTAAAGTGTATAATTATTTTCTAAAAAAAAATGACAAAATAAGTGGGACGGACGAAAATGAAAATGTGAACATGAAAAGTAGGATGGGGGGAGTAATAATTATATATATATATACACAAAACAAATATTTATCTATTTGGATTGTATATTTTTTTTTATTGATTTATCTTTAAGTAGACAAAACACAATTTATACTATTCAGTATACAAAAAAATTTGTTTGGGGGTTTGGATTTTGAGTTGGGATTTGAATAGTAAAAATTTTGAATTTGAATAGTTGTATTATGTGATATAAATAGGTATTGATGTGATGTTTTGAATGTAAAATTAATTTTTAGTATAATATAAAAAATAAAAAACAGGTGATTGATTTGATGTTTTTGAGGGGAAAAAATTGGATGAAATTCTACAAACGAACACACCCTAAATTGAATCAGTAGAGTGTTGTGGGAAAAATTGCAAAAAATATTTTAAATGTATAATCACTTGTATTTATTTTGATGGTAAAATATATCTTTGAATGTTTACAAAAGTCTCTATTTATGTAATTTTTCCGCGCATGAAGTTCACACCACGCATGGTCACCCGCGATCACGTGCGATCAGATGATAGAATATATTCTACTAACGAGATAAATATAAGACAAAAGTGACAATTAAATTTACATATAAGATATTTTTTTGTAATTTTTTTCGTTGTGTCATCAATTTGCAGTGAAATGTTAAATTTTTAAATTGAGCATTTTTGCTGATAGTTAAATATTAATTATGTATAATTATACTAATTAATTATAGAAACTAAAATAATTAGTATTTACCCCTTCAGGTGCTGAAATCATTAATTCAGCAACTCACCAACTCTCATAATTATATACCAACAAACAAACATTTATTTGTTTGGTTTATATATATATATATATATATAAATATATATTTGAATTGTTTATTTAATTTTTTTATATAAATAACATTTTAATATGATATTTTAGTCGAATATTTTTTAGTTTAATTTCAAATACACACTTTTACTATTCAATTTGGTTCTTAATAAAAATCTATTATTTTTTTTCAACAATATTATTTTACTATTATAATTTTTTTATTTGGTTAGTGATTGTCTATAATATTTTATTAAAAAATAATGATAATTAGATAGTAAAATAAAAATAAAAATTGATGTTCATTTAAATTTTGATTTAAACAGTATTTTTTTTATAATATTTTATAAAATAAAATAATTAAGATACAAGAGAAGCATAATCAAGATCAAGATTTTTATTTTTTATTTCCAAGAATAAAGAAAGAACGAAGCCAAATATTGGGTGAGATAAATGAGTTTAGAGAAAATGAGAAAAAATAATTAAAAAAATTGATTCTATTACTCCAAATTTTGATGAAAAATAAAAGAAAATAAGTATATATGTATTCTTTTATTTCATAAAAAATATCATTCAATACACTCTTCAGTAAATATATTACTTTTTATAATAAAATATTATATATTAAAGATAATATTTTAATTAAAACTGAAACAACAAAAATCAAAACAAAATCAATCAAACAAGTGTGTTTGTTTGGGAGATTGGATTTAATTTTCACTGTTCATCCCATTTTTTTTCTCTCAAAAACATCAAATCAAACACTTATTTTCCATTTTTTATATTATATTAAAAATCAATTTTACATTCAAAACATCACATCAACACCTATTTATATCATCATACAACTATTTAAATTCAATATTTTTACTATTCAAATCTCAACTCAAAATGCAAACCCCCAAACAAATTCAAAATATTTTTAATATATATATATATAAATAATAATAATAATAATAATATATGAAAATTACTAAATTAAATCCATAGAGTGTTGTGTTGATATTTGAACTATGGTCACATTGTATTGATAGTGTAAGCCTTTATCAACTATACTGTAGTGTGGACTGTTATCATACCATCAACACTCATCTAATAATAATTATCTATGTATATAAACTAAACATTTATTTATTTGTTTGGTTTGTATTTTATTTTATTTTAAATACACGAGATACAAATAATACTCAATTAAGATAAAAAAATGTGAACTGTGGTACTGTCAACAATCTATTTAACACAACACTGATAATGTGAATACTTATCCATACAAAACAAATACATTTTTATCTGATTTGTATCAGCATCATACTTTACTATTTATTTGGTATTCAATAAAAATATATTATTTATCATCATAAATAATATAATATCAAAATACTATTTAAACAATATTTTTAAATGTTATAATTTTTTAATAGTAATTATTTATAATATTTTATAAAAAAAATCATTCATTATAAAAACATAATACTTCCTCCTCCCGAATTTTTGTAGTATATTAAAAAATACTACTATCTATGTCTCAAATAAATTGTGCATGTTAACATAGATATTGAAATTTAAGTAAAGTATAAACAAATAAAAATAGTAAAAAAAATAGTTTCAACTTAGACAAAAATAATAATAATAATAATTATATAGTAAAAAAATTTAAAATCAAATTCTTAAAAATGACAATTACGGCATAATTTAAATGTTCTTCTTTATGATTTCAAATAAATCTTCCTACTATTGTCATTTTTCAATACAATAATTATTCTCATAAAATATTATATCAAAATATTTTAAATAAAAAATCAAATAGAAACTCAATTTCATCAAAATTAAAAATACATATATTAATAACAATCTTATCTGTCAAAAGAGAAATGAAAAGGCAAAAAGTAAAAATAAAAATGCCAAATATCCGGTGGGGGTAAAAAAGGCAAATCTTATCGGTTTTTTTAACCAAATTTTTTCAAGTTTTATTATTTAAATTATTCATTTTTAAGAATAAATATATTTTTTTATCTGACAAAATATGTCATCAAATATTGTTTTAATCACAAACTCAAACAGTTTTTTTCAAACTCAGTAATAAAAATATACACACCCAAGTCTCAGTTGGTTGTGAATTTTGATTCAGTAATAATTGTCTGACTCATCCCGATTTTAATTACCACAGATTTCGACAAAAAAATTTGTTTGTTTTCTCACTCCTTGCTGGCCTTTCGGTGTTCCGTTATAAATATGGCCGTTCCTCCTCACTCAGACTCACGCTACTCATTTCATCAGCTTTCTCTCTTTCTCGCCGCGGAATTTCGATTTTTTGGTACGCATTTCCTGCGTTTCGGTTTCTGATATCTCTGTGGCTTTTGATTTTGTTTCTCTGCAGTTTCTTTTTTTGTTTGTTTGTTTATGGTTCGTTTTTGTGTGTGCTTCGTGTTTATGTTATGTATGGTTTGGTTTTTTTGGTGAGGTTGTTAATCGATTGGTGGTGTGGTTTTTTTTGGTTCGATTGTGATTGATGATTGTTTTTTGGTGTGGTTATGGAGATTGTAGATTGTAACTGTGCATTTGATTTTGTTTGGGGAGATTGCGAGGCGGAGGAGATGTTTTTGAGAGTTTTTTTGGAGGTGCATTGTAGTTATTAGTGATTTTGGTGGTTGGATTTTAGGGTTAGGGTTTGAGGATTGTGAAGCATAGATTGGATTTTCTCGAAAAAGCTTTTTCGATTGTATGGATGAACTTGATCTCTAGATGATGTTGGAGTGGAGAAAAGTATGTGTTTGTGTTGGTTTTCGAAGTTAGATTCGTTCGAGTTTGTATAGCTTTTAGTCTTTTTTTGTGTTTGTGTGTAGTTAATGTTGGAAATGGATCAAACACTCTGTATTTTTGCTTATCTTGTGTTTGAAAGATTGAGATTGAAAGAGATTTCATTTATTTATGTAGTTGGTGCTTCATAAAGTTTGATTGTTTGGTAATGCTATCTTTGTCGTATTGTCGGATGGGAGAAGTTAGATCATTTGTTGATGTATCTTTTTGGCGTAAACGATCTTGGGAAGTTAGATTCTTTATTAAAGTTATGTTTGTCGCATTATCGAATGGTAAAAGTTAGATCATTAGGTAATGTGTCCTTGTGGCGTTAACGATCTCAGGAAGTTAAGATTCTTCATTGATGTTATCTTTGTCGCGTTATCACCAACTGTTAAAGTTAGATTCTTTAGTAATGTTATCTTTGTCGCATTAGCGAATGGGAAGTTTAGATCAGTCCTTAATGTTGTTGTCTTTGTCGCATTGGCAAAATGTTTGACACATTGCCGGTTTTATTGTTTCTTTGTAGAGCAAGGGGATTAAGTTCTGCGATGGGGATCTCTGGTAACAAATCGGATGAAGAGTACGGGTACATTGGAGACAAAGGAGATATAGGATTCATCGACATTGATCACTGCAGATCTGTTTGCCAATACAACCCCGAAACCGAGAGTGACATTGTCATTATATCCGTTCCATTTCCTTTGGTCGATGGAAAACCTCAATCCGGTTTTGTTGGGAAAACCATTTTCAATCCCGTAACTATAAAGAACATCCACACCGATTATGTGGAGCTGTGGTCAGTCAGTATTTATGATTCTAAGCCGGAGAATACATTCACATTGTCTATTCTGAAGCCTCCGACAGCCGATTCTGATGAGGATTACATCCAAGATTTCATGGAATCGTTTACCTTGGAGGACAGAGTGCTGCCGGCTGAGGACACCTTGACGATTTGGGTGTCGTGCAAGCCAAAGGAAATTGGCCTACACTCAGCTGCTGTGCATTTTAGCGTTGGAAACGAGGTGATCGAAAGGCTGGTTTTTGTGCTGGCGGAAGACAACATTTCCAGGTCTTTGGCGTCGGAAAGACCCTTCCAAAGGATAAGGGGAAAGAAACAAGATCTGGTGAATGTAAGCAATCGAAACGCAGCATTTGTTGTGGGGCGACGCCCCGCCAGTGCTTTTCTCCGGCCATTCAGGCGGAGGATAGGGGACTATCCTATAGCAGATGACATCCGGGATGTGTTGATGAGCCGGGTGATTCCAGAAGCAGTCCGCGACGGATTGTGTGAGACAAACTATGGCATGTTCTTCAGTACTTTGATAGCTATGGAAGAGATTAAGTTGGAGGTTAGTGTGGTTTCCTTACAAGATGTATTCTCTTTACTCTCCGGTGTCGATCCCATTTAATTCGATTACGATGTTTTTGTTCAGGACGACATGCATGCATATGACATGGAGTGTGTGGCCCTAAGGGGAAGGAGAAACCAGTTTTTGTCACTCGAAGTTCCAGGATTGGCTGAGAAGCGACCTTCGCTTGTTAGCGGGGACTTTATATTTGTGAAGCTTGCGACTGAGATCGATACTACTAAACCGCCATACCAGGTATGGTTAAAATCTTAAAACTCTTATCTATTGCATTTGCATCTTTGTATCGAAAAAATGTGTAGATTATACCGTTTTATGATGAATGCAGGGATACATTCACCGGGTAGAGGCTGAGGAGATTTTCTTGAAGTTTAACCAAGATCTTCACGTAAAACACAGAGAAGGTAATCTGTACAACGTACAGTTCTCTTACAATCGGACCGGCATGCGTCGCCTGTACCAGGCGATTGAAGCTGCCGAGCAGTTGAACAGAAGCTTCCTATTTCCATCCTCATCTTCGACAATGAGGATACAGAGATCGGGGGAATTGGTTCCGAAGTCTAAGGTTCTGAACGAGGACCAGAAGGCTTGTGTCGAGACGATACTTTCCTGCAGAGGAGGGTACCCGTATCTAATTCATGGTCCGCCAGGCACTGGCAAGACAATGACTCTTATCGAAGCAATTCTGCAGATATACACAACAAGAAGCGATGCTCGGATTCTAGTCTGCGCGCCATCAAACAGCGCAGCTGATCACATTCTGGAACGCCTCATATATCGATCGTCTGTAGAGATTCAACCGAATGACATCTTTAGGCTGAATGCTTTCACGCGTGCTGTTGAGGACGTCGATCCTAATGTCCTGGAGTTTTGCTCGCTGGAAGACGGCCTTTTCAAGTGTCCACCGAACTGGGATCTTATCCAGTTTAGAATTATCGTGTCGACCTACACAAGTGCTTCACTTCTATACGCCGAAGGAGTTAAGAGGGGCCATTTCTCGTATTTCTTTTTAGACGAAGCAGGGCAAGCTTCGGAGCCGGAAACAATGGTTCCCATAGCTCAGTTTTATTCGAGGGAATCTGTCATTGTTCTTGCCGGGGATCCCATGCAGCTCGGCCCTGTAGTTTTCTCCAGGGATGCTGAAACCCATGGACTGGGAACCTCTTACATGGAGAGACTCTTTGACTGTGCACCGTACGGTAATGGGGACAAAACATTTATAACCAAATTGGTTAGGAATTACCGTACACACGAGGCAATTCTGCGACTGCCTTCCGAGTTGTTCTATGAGGGGGAGTTGATCCCATGCAAAGAAGAGAATGCAGCTGACTATGCTCAACCCTGGGAAGAACTAGTTACGAACAAGAACTTTCCCTTGCTTTTTATCGGAATTCAGGGCTGTGATGAAAGGGAAGGAAGTAATCCTTCTTGGTTTAACAGAATTGAGGTGAGCAAAGTGATCGATGTAATCGCATCTCTGACCGAGAAAGGGGTGAGGGAGGAAGATATTGGGGTCATTACTCCTTATAGGCAGCAGGTAAGCAAAATAAGAGGTGCACTAGACAATCTTGATATTGCTGACATTAAGGTTGGAAGTGTGGAACAGTTCCAAGGACAGGAGAGGGAGGTTATAATTATATCTACTGTACGTTCGACGGTAAGACATAATGAATTCGACAAGCTTCATTATCTGGGGTTCCTGAACAACCCGAGGAGATTCAATGTTTCTGTTACCCGGGCTAAATCTATGCTCATAGTTATTGGTAATCCACACATCCTCTGCAAGGTATGGTTGAGTTTCTTTCAGTAATTGACATATTCCTAAACTCATCACTGATATATATATATATATATATATTGTAAAACCCAAAGCTAATGCCATTGAGTTTATTCTTCTTTCCAATGTTTATATTATTTGTGTCAGGACCCTAACTGGAATGAACTCTTATGGTACTGTGTGGACAATAACTCCTATAAGGGCTGTTTTCTTCCCGAACGAGAAGTGGTCCCGAGAATCCCTATTGTTTCTGGACGAGAGAGACGAGATGCAGCAAGGAATGAAAGCCAGCAGCCTACAGATACAGCATTGGATCAAGGAGGTCAGTGGGAACCGTATGAATATAAACCAGATGAAGGTAATTGGGTTGGAGATCAAGAATATCAGTGCACACATCCGGCAGATAACTGGGGTGGCAATCAAAAAGATCAGTGGGAGATTCCGGCAGATAACTGGGGTGGCAATCAAGAAGGAGATCAGTGGGAGATTCCGGCAGATAACTGGGGTGGCGATCAGAAAGAAGATCAGTGGCAGCCTCCTGCAGATAACTGGGGTGGAAATCAAGAAGGAGATCAGTGGGCGCCTCCGGATAACTGGGGTGGCGAAGGCTCAAAATATGATTCAAAGTCATATGCAGATAACTGGGGTGGAAATCAAGAAGGAGATCAGTCTGTGGCTCCGGATAACTGGGGTGGCGAAGGCTCAAAATATGATTCGAAGTCACATGCAGATAACTGGGGTGAGCATTGGACAGATTCTAAAGATGATGGGAAGTCATATGCAGGTGGTGGTAATTGGGATGATAACTGGAGTCACGATAATCAGAAGCCATATGCTGCTGATAACTGGGGTGGAAATCAAGAAGGAGATCAGTGGGCGCCTCCGGATAACTGGGGTGGCAAAGGCTCAAAATATGATTCGAAGTCATATGCAGATAACTGGGGTGGAAATCAAGAAGGAGATCAGTGGGCGCCTCCGGATAACTGGGGTGGCAAAGGATCAAAATATGATTCGAAGTCATATGCAGCTAACTGGGGTGAGCATTGGAAAGATTCTCAAGATGATGGGAAGTCATATGCAGGTGGTGGTAATTGGGATGATAACTGGAGTCATGATAATCAGAAGCCATATGCTGCCGATAATTGGAGCAGCAGGGAGTGGAGTGGCTCCCAGTATGATCAAAAGCCATATGTCAATAATTGGGGCTCAGAATATAGTTACCAAGATTCTTGGAATCCACCTCCAAATAATTGGGGTGGGAGAGATGGTAACAGGGGTAGGAGAGGAAGAAGCAGTTATGGTGATAACTGGGGCAGGAGGGGCAGACGAAACTATGGTGAAAACAGGGGCAGGAGAGGAAGAAATGGTTATGGAGATACCCGGAGCAGGAGAGGAAGAAGTGGTTGGAAAGATTCCGGGAAGTCATATGAAGATAATTGGGGCGGTGGATGGAATGGTTCAAAAGACACTGGTAAGAAATACACTGATAAACGGGTTGAGGAAGGGCACCGGTCAAAAGCTAATGTGAGGCCAGATGAAGATAATTGGGGTGGGGGGTAGTGGCTCCAAAGATGATTGGGGGTATAGATGGGTCGAGCGAAGAAATCCTTCAATTCCGGGTCCTAGGAATGGCAACTCTAAAGCATATTGTCCTAAGGATGATCGTGTCCCCAGAAGAAAGTAGAGAGTCCTGATGGTGTTCTAAGGGCTTTTGCAGCAAAACCAGGTGAGATTGTTGGCTATACAACGTTTTGGACTTAAAGTCCGGTATTTAATGTTTTAGTTACAAGACTATATATGTTTGGTATTGTTTTTTCGATATTCTGGATTTTGGGATGTTATCTTCTACTGTGAAATTTATGAAAACTATATGAATTGCCAATGGTTTTATTCATGCTATGTTATTCTCCCTATGCTGCATATTGATTCGACTAAAAATCTAGACAAGTAGAGATGCAGAATCTTAGGATCCTAATTATGCAGGACTATAGGAGACTTAGCTGGTATAGAAATGAAATTGTAAAGAGGATAATTCGGGAACTCACACCGAGTCTGTATGTCTGTTCTGTAGCCTGTGAATCTGCAGTTGTGAATGTTGGTAGTTCTTTCTGTGGTTCTTGTGTTGGGCTGCTGCTTGGTCCCTGAGGTGAACTCGCCGGAGAAGATGGGGGCCTGTAGGCACCTGTTGACGACGTAATTTTAGATTTGTAACTACTTACTGCAGATTAACCTTAGCTAAATTAGATGACAATCTTGAAGGCTTAAAGCGATAGATAAAAACAGTTAAATCATAGCTGCATCATTATGGGGGGAGATGACTGTAAAAGAAATATTGTTACCAGAGTAGTGAGGCATTGTGCTGCTGGGGCCTGTTAAATGAGTTTGCACTTAGTTAATACACAGGATTTTATTCCAGTATTTTGGAAGATGGAGAATCAAGTAGCGAAAGAGGAGATTACCGGTTATGCTTTGTAGCGGTGGCAAGGCAGCCGGTCCTGACAATCCATCCATCGGAAAATAAAAGATGTTTAGGTAAGTGCAATTAGATTTATCGAACAATTGAGCCGAAGAAATAATTGGTAATAAACAACACTTTTATGAACTTTGATTAATAAACTGAATTTTCTGGTTAGCTAGAACGAGAGAATTTGAAAGATATGGTTAATTGAGGATTTGTTCCATTCAGCCAAGTTTTAGCCAGATTAAGAAATACACATTTATGTATATAGGAGTTTTTTCATTTGATCTTACTCACCATTTTTGGCATGATTGCAATGTTGATGTGAAAGAATCAACTTGAAATTTTCGAATTAACGAACACTGTGCCCTAGGAATATCAGTTCCACTAATATGATGAGCTCAACAGATGACTATCAAGATGAGTTCATATCTTTTTGTTTTTTGCAGTATTTTTGGCAGAAAGCTTGATTTATCAACGAATCAATATTTCAGCTAGATTTCCAAACTAAAATTTGGCAATTTCATTATAGTAGCAATTAACATTCAAAATTTATTTAATCAGTTCACGGAAATTACTCTGAGAAATTGAACATGCGAAAATGAATGAAAACACAACGTGACGAGGATGAGTTCATATCTTTTTGTTTTTTTGCAGTATTTTTGGCAGAAAGCTTGATTTATCAACGAATCAATATTTCAGCTAGATTTCTAAACTAAAATTTGGCAACTTCATTACAGTACAATTAACATCCAAAATTTACTGAATCAGTTCACGGAAATTACTCTGAAAAATCGAACATGCGAAAATGAATGAAAGCACAACGTGATAACCATATATCTATGTATTGAGAAATATACAGTAATATAGATGTATACAAAGGCAAACTCGAGTAGAATTTGCTTCGAAGGTTAATAATCCTCAATCTCCACACACAAAAACATGAATTATCGCATCGAAGTACAGAGTTTAAGGCGAACCTGAACATACTGCTTCGAGAGTGAAATTATCGCCGGTTCCATCACTCCGCGGGCAAACGGTGGGGAGAGAAAGGAGCTTGGTCTGATTGAGTGGAAATCCGAGCACATTAGGTCGTCGGATGAAGTAGCAGAGACAGATTGCAGAACCGTTCCCCAAGGCGGCGGAGATGTCGTCGCAGCACTGCGGCGGAGGCGAGTCGGTTAGGTTATTGGGGGAGTCTGCAACGTAGGGTAGACAGAGTGAGAAGGCGACGAGCTCGTCGGAGCAGGCGGCGGTTGAGTGCGCAGGTGTCTGCGCCACGGCGGCGATGGAGATCCGGCGGAGGAGGAAGAAGAAGAGAAGGAAGATCTGAAGAGCATATTTCATGGCGGTTACTGTTACTCCGCTCGGAAGTGAAAGTAAATAATGGCGGGGAATTCTGGAAATATGAATTTTGAGGAATTTACCATAATACCCTTCCATCAATTTCCTTCTAAAGAAAGGGCGCATTTGAATATTTTTCTATTTTAAACACATTTAGTGCTATTTCTATATCGATATTTGTATTGAAATTTTATTATATATTTTTTAGATATTATATTAAAAGTTTACTTTTTATTTAAAAAATAATTCAAAACTCAAGCAACAAAGTTATTTTCAAAGAAAAGAATATACTCTATTGGTGATTTTTATATGGTACGGATTTGATATTTATTTAAAGAAAAAAAATATACTCTATCAATAAATTTTTTAGTTTGGTTTTAATTTGAAGTTGGTTTGATTTGTTTTTAAACACACATAGATACTATTCAGTTCTTACGAGTTATGGATAAAAATATATTATATTTTTACAAATTATCACATCAAAATATTATTTAAATAAAAATTCTAATTTTAAATAAAACCCAAACAATTTTTATTTTTTTTTTTTGTGAATTTAGTTAAAATAGTATTTTAATGTGATATTTTACGAGAAATAATGTATTTTATAGGTAACATTACAAATTGAATAATATTGATTTGTATTTGAAACACAACTCAAACACTTTCTAATTTAATTTTTTTAAGAAAATTTGCATTTATATGTTAATTATGATGATTTTATAAATTGTATTTAAAAAGATTAAAAGAGAAAAAGAAAAAAAAAAAAAAAAGTGTGTCTACTTGGAAGATTTTGCATTCTACCGTTTACTATATATTTTTTTTCATTTCAAAATATCAAATATCTATTTTTTATTTTTTTAAATTATATTAAAAATTAATTTTGCATTCAAAATACTATATCAACGATATATTTATAAATAATTCAATTATTCAAATTCAAATTCAAATTTTTAGAAGTCAAAATCAAAACCTTCAACCAATCGTACCCAAAAAAAAGTTGTGTAACAAAAATTTTGAAACATTTTTAATTAGGAATAATTAATAGAATATGTATGTTGGCTTTATTTTATGGATAAATTATATAACACTTCCTTATATTTTAGTAAAAATACACAAAACACCATGTGTTTTATTTATTTATTATGTGAAACCCCCTTGTGTTAATGTAAAATTTGCACGAAACGCTTCATTGTTCAAAATTGATATTTGGTTCTAAATAAAGACCTAAATTATGCAAGTTTTATAAAAATAAAAAATGTAAAATATCTTAAATAATTTCTTTTGAATAAAATAAATAAATAAATAAATAATTGATCAATAATTTATTTTTACAATTTTTGTAAAAATCAGATGACAATTTGTCTTAAAAAACTATAAAATGAAGAATTATTTATTTATTATTTGTTTGTTTTATGCAAAAAAATTATTTAACATATTTTATATTTTTTATTTATATAAAATTTGCGTAATTTAGGTCTTTATTTAGACTCCGAATATCACAAGGGGGTGTTTCATGCAAATTTTACATTAACACTAGGGAGTTTCACGCAATAAATAAAACATAAAATATTTTGTAAATTTTTACTAAAATACAAAGGAATGTTATATAATTTACTCTTATTTTATTTATAATTTTCTTTGTCACTATTTTTTCACTATTCAATTATCATGAATTTTTTTTCTTTTTTTTTTTGAAAAAAACATTAGATTTTATAAAATATATCATCAAAATATTTTAAAATTCAAATTCAAAATACAGAAATTATATATATATATATATATAAAAACTCATCCCACATATCATTTGTCTAATGATATATAGATTTAAATAATTTTAATTTCAAAATAAAAATTATAAAAATAAAATAATATTAATCACTCAATCATCTTAGCACATGTGTTGCTTAACTTTGACAATTTAGTATCAATGGTGAATTTCAACAAATTCACTTAATAAAATTTTAAAAATAAATATAAGCCATAATAATATTTTTCTATTTTTACTTAACAGAAGTTGTTTGGAGGATTTGATTTAAATTCAACTATTTATCCAAAAAATTTCCTCCAAAAACATCAAATCAAACAAACTTTTTTTTTTATATATATATATTATCCTAAAAATCAATTTTACATTCAAAACATCACGTCAACATCTATTTATATCAGATCATACAACTATTCAAATTTAAAATTTTTACTATTCAAATCTCAATCCAAAATCCAAATCCGAGACAAACACACCCAAAAAGTAAAAATATGTAGCATATATTAGGTGAACAGGTAAAGTATATTAATAGTAGGGGTAAAACTTAATAAAGCTAAAAATGGATAAATATGCATATTAAAACCAACTGTTTTACCCTATTTATTTATTAATTAATTATTTGAAGGATTTGGAAGCTCAACAACCTCAACTAACTTAAAGATTAGCAAGAAACAATAAAGTTTATTATTTTAGAGTTTTTTTTTTTTTTTATTCATTTTGATTTTCAGTTTTAATAATACTAATTTAAACATAATGGGTGTGCTTGTTATGTAAATTGTTTGAAGGAATTTTTTTTTTTTATATGAAACATAGATAATTGTGTATCTAATACAAAAAATAATAAATGTGTATAATGTATTAACTTTTTTTAGAAATGTGTATTGTTTTTACAAAACTACACCATTCAAATTTATATGTATTTTACAAAATATATCATATTTGTTTGCAAAAATCGTCATTTCTGTCATAAGGCTGTGCGAGAGCGGTTGTATGAATATCATGCTCGGCCAAATGACAAAAATGACGATTTTTGCAAACACATAGAATATATTTTTATTAGCGTAATAAATAAATAACAAAAGTGACAATCGAATATACATTAATGATATTTTTTGCAATTTTCTAGGTCAAATAAAAGCTTGTGCTATGGGTTTTTTTTTTCTTTTTTAAATTGATGTTTTAGAGAACTATGTCAAGTGCTATATACTCTATACAAGTATATATGGTTAGGGATGTCATAGCATACCGTACCGAAAATACCGGTCGATATCGATACCGTACCGAACTTTTCGGTATGACTAAACTATATACCGGTACCATACCGAAAGTTTCAATATACTGAATTTCGGTATACCAAAATTTTCGGTACGGTACTGGTATATACCGTTTATATCGAAAATTTCAATTTCGGTACGATACCGGTATATACCGCTTATACCGAAAATTTTGATTTCGGTAGATACTGGTGTATACCGATTATACTAAAAATATGATTTTAAATTTCAAAATAATTAAAAAAATTAATAAATATCACTATTCTCCAAAAAAAAAAAAATAGTATGAGAAAACCAATAAATTTTCAATAGTTTACATATTTTTTGTTATGATTTTAAAAAAATATTAATAATTAAATTATTTAATAAAAATAATATCGGTACGGTATCATACCGAAATACCGAATTTTTCAAAAATTCATACTGATATCATACCGAAATTTGGTATTTTCGACACGATACGGTATGATAAGTCCGTATTTTGGTATGTTCGGTAAATTTATCCATCTCTATATATGGTGCTCTATGTAGTATATATCATACTACTTTCATTAGGCTTTTAAATGTCTCATTTATTTTTTTATGTTGATATTTGAATATTAATTATTATATGTAAACATAAGTATAAATCAAAGAAAAATAACAAAAATACTTCTATTAATTTTATTAGTGTCTTATAAAAATATTTTTAGTATTAAATATAATAATATAAAAGTTAAATGAGACTTTTAAAGTTGACAAAGTATTTTATACGTGTGTAATTGTATATTTGAATGGACTATAATTTTGTGTCTAATAGCTTGAGAATAAATTTAAATAATAAAAAGAGTAGTATAAGATATATATATATATATATATATAATAATCAGATGATTGCATCGTAAACAAAACAAAAATATAATTACAAAAGACTATGAAACAAATATTCTGATAATGTTTAACCAAATAATAAATAATACAGCAAACAAGAAAATCATCATCATCATCATCATCACATTTCCATGCAAATGCAATCAATCATCACTCACCTACACTATAAACACCCCAAAGAATTTTTCACTGACAAAGACAAACATACATCACACATTATATTTTTTTAATAAAATAAAATAAAAAATAAAGAAAGAAGAAGAAGAAGAGAGTTCAGCAGCAGCAGCAGCAGCAGCAGCTAATAATAGAATTTGAGAGCAGCAGCAACGAGCGCAGCAGCAAGATGCAACGTCGAAAGGCCAGCCGAAGGATGAGCTGCCGATGGCGTCGCTCCTGCCCTGCTTCCAGTGTTGCCGCTGCCGCTGCTGGTGGTTGTAGCCGGTGGAGTGAGACTTGGAGGTGCCTCGGCTCCTGGGGTTGAGGGCGACGCCGGGGACACTGCTTCGGGTGGAGATAGCCCTGCAAAAAGTTAGTCCTTCTTGTTAAATGCCTGGTTCTATTAAATCTACTCGAGAGATTTTGGGTGTGTTTGTTTGAAGGATTTTGGTGGATTTCCACTATTCATCCAATTTTTTTCCCCCAAAAACATCAAATCAAACACCTATTTTTCATTTTTTATATTATACTAAAAATTAATTTTACATTCAAAACATCACATCAAACCCTATTTATATCATATCGTACAACTATTCAAATTCAAAATTTTTATTATTCAAATCCCAACTCAAAATCCAAACCCCCAAACAAACACACATATTTTGTTACTATTCTTTAAATTAAATCGTTATTATTTGAATATATCATACTTCCTACGTCACATAAATATAGTCTTAATTGGGTTGGACACGAGATTTAAGGATATTGATATTATATTGGTAGTCGGTAAAAAATATGAACAATAGACCTTTTTGTCCTTATGAGTGTATTAGTGTAAAAAGTAAGGGCAATTGTGTAATAAAAAAAAAATGGATAGTTTTACAGTGATATGATTACTTATGGAAATAAGACTATTATTTTGGGACCGACAAAAATAGTAAACAAAACTATTATATTTGGACAGAGAGAGTATTAAATAGTCATTATCTGAATCTGTCGTGTTTGTATCATGTTCGTTTATAAGTCATGATTTCATTATTAATAATATATATCTTTAAAATTCTCCAAAATATAACACAAAAGGGTGTGTTTGTTTGAGGTTTGAATTTTGGATTGGGATTTGAATAGTAAAAAATTTGAATTTGAATAATTGTATGATGTGATATTTTGAATGTAAATTTGATTTTTAATATAATATAAAAAATAAAAAATATGTGTTCAATTTGATGTTTTTGGGAGAAAAATTTGTGTGAATAGTATAAATTCATACAAATCCTTCAAACAAACACAAGCTTAAAGTCAAAAGTGGGTCTCTCAATGGAGTTAGAATCATGTTTCCGATTCTAACTATGTTAAAGAGCCTGTTTTCGACTTTAACGGTGTCGAAAACTCTATTTTCGATTCTAACTCAGTTGGGAATCTTATTTCCAACTTTAATTCGTTTGAGAGCTTTCTTCCGAATCTATCAATGATAAAAGTCTTGTTTCTGACTCTAATTTTGTTGAATATCGAAAATCTCTCGGAAAAATTCATAGAGATGATGACGGAAGGATCGAACGATACCTGTAGCACTAGGAGATAGAGCTGCGCTCGGAGAAAGCGAAGGTACATTTGCCTCGGGCGCTGTTGAAATAAATATATCATGAATTAAATAGCTCATATGCATCGAATCAAAGATATATACCAACAATAAGGTTTTAACGTACCGGGAGCTAAAGCTGGAGCAGGAACAGGAGCGCCGGCAACTACAGTTTTGCAAGAAAAGACGTAAGTAGAGAATTACGAGCAAAAGAATTTCAAGTAAAAAGAGTCGGATTATCTTACCTTTACACTGGAGGGGCACGCCGGGCATGTTGCAGGCGCGAGGCAGGGAAATGGCCTGAGTTTGATTAATCGGGATCTGAAAAGGAATGCTGCCGGTGGCAATGAGGCAGAGGCAATCCTTTCCACTGTTCATAAGTGTCTTTAGAGAATCACAGCAGGCAGCACTTGGGGCGGCGCTGGAATTGCCGCCGCTGCTGGTGTTAGTGGTGGTGAAGTTTACGCACGGCATGAAGGCTGTGATCATGGAAGGTGTGCAAGGTGGAGTCGTCTGCCCTGAAACAGGGGAGAAAGCTGTGATCATAAAGATAGATAGAGCTAAGATCAAGAACTTGAAGGCCATGGCTATGGGGTCGTGTTTAGGTGATTTTGTGGCGAGTTTTCGGAGGGTTTTGAGGATGATGATGAGTAGAAATCGAATGAGGGGAATTTATAGTTGAGGGGTTATGGATATGGACAATTTCGGGAGGTTGGGTGGATGTAGGGTGGGTTATGTGGCTTAACTACTTTTAACTAATCTATTTGACTTAAGGACTTCATCATTGTCCTATTGGCTTCTAATCAAGCTTTAAAATAGGTTATTTAAAGTCGGTTTTGGTTTTGAACTATTCATCGAACCTTTTCTCTTCAGAAACGTCAAATCAAAAAACTATTTTTCATTTAATATATTACTAAAGTAAATCAATATTCCAAAAGCATCGTATCAAAAAAACATATTTATATCACAACAGCTATTTTAGTTCTATAGAAAGAGGCTTAGCTTAATATATTGCAAATTTGTGTCCCACAAGGCTATTGTAGTTGAACAAACACTAATTTCATGTAACGAACAAATCTGAAGCAGATAATCAATTCTTGAATAATAAACCATTACCTTGAGTGAGAGATTTCTCTTTTCTAACATTGCATCGTAGATTGCAAGAATCTGTGTTGACGAAACTCGGGCTTTAAACTTGCCAAGAACCTGCAGTATCCAAAATCACTTTGGTATAAGTATCGTAATCATTCAAAAAAAAACAGAGTTTACTCATCCCAATTACTCATTTTACAGCAATCTCTTCAACCAACAACGTCGTTGTCACTGGACATTTCAACCGATGTAATGACATTACATCGGCCATGGATTACTCACAAGCATTGATCATCAAGATTTCAAGAACTCATCAGCATCACTGCACATTAAACTGAACTAGGTATAAATGATATAAAGAGCATTAACTAATAGAAATTATCAAGGTAAGTTAAAAGGGACACCGCTAATTATCATAGTAAAAAGGCGCAGCTATACTGTCATAAGAAGCAAACTTTTGCGATTCCAAATATTAAGTAGATGGTAAATTCTTTCAGAAAGCTATGGTCTTCCATCACAGAGAGCATTCAAATATATATATTGGTACCAGTCTACTATAAGCAGCATAATCTACAAAGCCTGCTTTTCAATTAAGGAGCAAAATGCAGTCCTCGATATCACATTCTTAGGACTGTACAGAATACAGGTGGTTGACCCATAAAACAAAATCATATAAATTAAAGGCTAATGCAAAATATTAACGCACATCCGTTTGACAAAGTTGCAGATGGCATCCAATACATACGAGACACGTTCTTCTACCTTCTATATAAACAATTGATACGACTGTTGAGTATTTCTAGCACAAAGAAGTGTAATGTTAGACAAGTGGATGCATTCAAAGAGGAATCACATCAGCTGATCGAATTTAAAGTCATTCATCAGGAAATCAGAACTAAAGCTCAGTTTTGCACCATGCAAGCACTGCAAGATAAACATAAATAGCTGCAGCTAATCATTCACCTTTGCATTTGGAATCTGCAATACAACTAACCTGATATTTTCCTGAAGAAAGCACTTAAATTCTTCCAAATCAGACTCATGTACAGATCCATGAATGTTAGGGGCACATTGTTGTTACAGTCTTCCAAAGCAGCATGCTCCATTAAGCAGTTTTGCTCGAAGCAAGATAAAAATATATACATATCATAAAATTCTAATTAGAGAAGCCAATACAGATCATACACCTTTTAACACAATTCAAAAAGTCGAATACACAAATAACAAAAATATGTAGTAATGGGCACCACATTGAGGGTCTGTCGTTGCATCTGGAATTGGTAACCATTAAGGTACACATTATGCTAAACTTTGTAGATCAACGTGATAACTCAAAACATGGGAACAAACCTTCATCATAGCATGCTATGTAAAATGGGGATATGAAATTAATAGCCAATCTTTATAGGGAGTCAACATCGCACCAGAGTTAACCATGGCAAATACACTAAAAAGTCAAACCCCTAACAAATCATTTAATATCATTTCCTAAAAGGCTTAAAGAGCACGGCAAGCATGCCCATCTCCAGAGATTAGTGTAATATTGTTAACTCCAATGAGAAATAACTACGGTAAGATGGTCAATCTACAAACTGAACACCTTTTGCTGCAAACGGCTTTTCACAAATGCTTGAGAAAAACCATCCATGTCGATCAAGTTATTAACCATCTTCACTGACTTCTAGTTCCATGTTCCGCACCTACGGGCACCATACTACTGTTCAATCCACCTGGATAAAAGTAAATTTCAGTATCAGAATGTAAATGAACTTGCTTCTTTAATACAACGGAAGTATCTTCGATGAAATACTACTCGCTGCCTCATATTCATTGATAATGACAAAAAACAGAAGTAACAGCCTGACGGACAGGACAGCAAGATATACATACATCCAGGAGAAGAATCCAATACACATTACAGGCATACATCTTATGTGCAGTTGTGCACTAGCCAGATATGCTAATCCCCCAGTTCCATTTGTTCAGAATCAAATTACACAACTTGTAATAATTAAGATCGATAATATCATGTAATTTCATTTCACAGAAATTTGATGAAAAAGACAGCAATTATTATTCTTGCTTAGAATGTCGGATTAACAAAGTGGTGGTACAATGAATCTTAAATCAATGTTTTTGATCTGCACATCAATGGGCTATCAATGCAGCTTGCCATTTAGGGCAAGCACAAGTTCCAGAAATATTGGAACATATAAATACTTTATCCATGGGTAAATACATATACCAAGTCAAATTGGAAAAACCATTCATAGTTTGCTTGCTAAACAAAAAATGTCAACCATATTAACCAACATATTTTCAAACAAGATGAACTTATAACAATGTGTCGAGACCAGATAATCGTGTCCAGAAAAATTGGACTCACCCTAACTAGATCTGGACCGCATAAATTGCTCTAGCTTATCCCACACCTCAAGAGCAGCTGCTCGGTCCTGGTGTCGCTTATGTTTGCTGATCTGCACAAGTAGAATTATGACCAAGGGCAAAACCATACGAGTTATGAATGAAGAACATATGCTTTGAAGTTGTAAAACTGACTGAAATTATCTTGACATTCCACTGCATCACAGTTTTTGCAGATTCCAAGCTGGCATCCTCGAAACGGACATAAAATCCAACAACTGCCATATATCCAAAAACATGTAAATTATACAGGATTCCATAATTCACATGTAGTGTATAATTTCTACAAACATTCCATCATTCACAGGAAAAGGGGCATCAACTATAGCATAAAAAGAACAGAAAACTAAGCCAATTAAACAAGAAAACAAGCTTAAACCAAGATACAGTTTAAAGCCCTGGTTACAAACTCACCTTTATTAAAGATTTCAAGATGATCTTTAAAGGGCCAATCCTTGAACTGCCAATCCTTCCCAAGAACAAACACTGCAACGACACGATCCCAATCATCCCTTTTCAGTGAAGATGGCTTGTCTCTCACCTCATAAGCCGTCACCACACGGTCCCGACTAAACTTCTTCTGCACAGTCACACACTCAGGCTTCCCCCCTTTCATCTGCTTCATCTTCTCCTCTGTTGGAATAAACACACCATCCTCCAAAAACTCCTTCACATTGTACATTGTTATCAGAGTAGACAATGCACTCGGAACCAATATAATAGGCACACCTTCCCCAATTTTCCGCATTTTGGTGGCCTCCTCACCACCAAATCCTCTGCTTTCGATTCGATTCTTAGCCACTATGTTGTCTTTCCTCTGCAAGGCTTCTGTTCTCTGCCTCTCCTCATCCCTCTTTGTAGCTGCTGTCAAAGCACTGTAAAAATCCCTCTTCTTCGACACCAGCATTGCCTCCCTATCCTTAATCGGCCTCTCCCTAACCCTAATGAGCTCAGTTAGGTTATCCACACTCTCCAAACCTGTACCGTCACTCGCGTCTTGCTTTACATTCAAATCTAAATTTGTCACCTGAGAACTATGGAAATCCACCGGAACAATCGAATCGGAGGATTGGACCTTCCCGGTTAGGTAATCGAGCAGAGGCTTTCGATCGGGGAGAGTCACCGCGGGGATGCGGCGAGCACGGGCGTCTTGAATGTACTCCGTGTGCTTGAGGTGCTGATTCGTGATGAAGTGAACCAAGGTTTCCAGCGAGTAGCGGCGCGTCTGCTGCACGTTCTTCGAACGATACGCTGTCTCCACCGCGGCGGGGAAGGAATAGTCGGCGCCGAAGCGAAATTCATCCTTCACTCGAACGATTTTGTCGAGAAGATTACCAATCGTGTAGTCGCGGAGGAGAGTTAACGGGTCCATCGGAAATCCGCGCCGGCGCGGCGGCGGAGAGGCGGAGCAGTCACTGTTTTGAGCGGAGGCGTCGTAGAGAAAATCTACTTTGACTTTTGCATTTTAACTTTCTTTATTATAAATAATAATCTCAAAAATTAAAAAAAAGATGGGAAAATAGTTGAGTGAAAAAAACACAGACGATTTTGTTTTTTTATCTAAACTTTTTCAATCCATTTTTCTATGTGTGTTCGTTTGTAGGATTGAGACAAAATTTTACTATTCATTCCAAATTTTTACTCCAAAAATATCAAATCAAACACCTATTTTTTAATTTTTATATTATATTAAAAATCAATTTTATATTCAAAACATCACATCTAACACCTATTTATATCACATCTTACAACTATTAAAATTCAAAATTTTTATTATTCAAATCCGAACTGAAAATCCAAACCCCCAAACAAACACACCTCGCACACTTTGATTTTATAAAGGTGTGTGTTAGTTGAATTTGAATAGTTGTTTGATCAGGAGTTGATGTAATATAAATTTGTAGTACTCCCTTCGTCCCATAAATATAGTTTTAATTGGATTGGACACGAAATTTAAAAAATATTGATATTATATTGGTAGTAGGTAAAAAGTATAGATAAAAGACTTTTTGTTTTTGTGAGTGTATAAGTGTAAAAATTAGTGTCATAGAAAAAATGAGAAAATATGATTAATTTTATAGTGATATGGTTATTTATGTAAACAAGACTATTGTATTGAAACGAAGATAATATAATATTAAAAAAAAATTGTTTAATATGATTTTTTTTTTCTTTTAAAAAAATATGAATAATAAAATATGTGTTAAAATTCACAAACAACTTAAGACTCCCCCACAAAATTAAGACTCCTTTAGTCTCGAATTCAAGCATCCATTTGTTTTTACATTATTATTTTTTAATATTAATATTATATTGATATATAATACTATCTCCGTTTTCCAAAAAGTGTAACATTTATTTTCTGCATCTAGTATTATATTGGTTTATAGTGAAAAATACAAAAATATTCTTATTACATTGTGCGATGAAAAAATAATGATATTTGTGTAATATATTAGAAGTTTTAAGAGTATTAATTATATTAGATACATAATATAATTACTAAATTAAAAAAAAAATTAAAACGGATAAAAATGAAAAATTGTATCTTTCTTGTGGGACGGAAAGAGTAAATCAACACTCCTCTATATAATGTTTAATATAAAAAATAATAATGTTTGCATAGCATATTGTAAATTATAAGGGTTTTTTTTTATAGTATTATAAAATTATTTTTAATATGAAGTAGTACAATTATTTAAAAAAAAAGAAAAAAAAAGTAGATACATACAAAATATTAAAATAGATGCTTTGATATGAATTAGGCAAAGTAAAACAAAACATTTCATGTAATTTACACTAAAATAAAATTAAAGTGAAAATTAAATTATCTTTTATTTTTTATTTTTTTTTAAAAAAAGAAAGAAAACAGATTAACATAAAATCAAACCACCTAAAAATAAATATATTAGAAAAATAAAATTTAGATATATATGAACACTTATATATATTGGTGTGTTTGTTCGGGGGATTGGATTGAATTTATACTATTCATCCTATTTTTTTCTCTCAAAAATATTAAATCAAACACCTATTTTTCATTTTTTATATTATACTAAAAATCAATTTTACATTCAAAACATCACATCAATACCCGTTTATATCACATCGTAAAACTATTCAAATTCAAAATTTTTACTATTCAAATCCCAACTCAAAATCTAAACCCCCAAACAAACACACCCGATCATGTTGTTACAGATAATTACATAAAGAAGCCCAATTATACCCTTGTGAGTTTCTGCTGATAAATAGTTCATTGTTTCCTATTCCTCTGTACAAACTTGTGAATTGGAAGTTTGTTTTGTCCAACGATGTAATTTTCAAGCTCTCCGTATTATTGTCCGTTACATGTTTTAATATGAATAAAATTTATAACATAAGGTTCACTAAAAAAAATATATATATAATATACGAATATGCATATCATTTTATAGCATGTAAGAAACGACAATTTATATATATATATATATTTGTAACGAACTATTAATTTCCTTTTGGAAGTTGCCCTTCCGGCGAGTCTTTAAAATCGGTACTCGCTTTACTATAACAACTGTGGGTGTGTTTGTTTTGTAAAATTATTGAAAAATAAATTTTTTAACATAAATTATAAAAAATTGTATAAAAAATATAAAAATAATAATAAATATTGTAAAAAAAGAACAAAAACAAAAACAAAGCCATTATTTTTTGAATTAAAACTATATAAATAAAACTTATTGATTCAAGATGGGTTTAAGAACATCATCAATTTGGCCCCTCTTCCGCAGCCACCACTCACGGCGGAGCCGCCGCCGTAGAAATGCCGTTGATGTGCATTTTCTTGATCGGCGGACAAGGAGGACCGCTGATTCCGGGGATGTTGGTACAGCCAGATGCGTCGGAAGGAGAAACTGGCCCCCTCATAAGTGAATTGACAAGAATACCCTTCTCTTGCAAAGTTGCTCCCACATGATCATGCAAGAACATTAATCTTCCTCCACTTATGCCTAATGGCACAAACACAAATAATACTAATAATAATAAATTAAATATGATCAAATTTGGGGCAAAACTAATTTGCCTCATTGTGCTATCAAATAAATTAAAATGAGGTTGAGATTTCTGAGATTGATTGAATTATTTGTGTGTGTATATATATACACACAAATAATTCAATCAATCTCAGAAATCCCATATATATATATACACACACAAATATATTTAATTTCAAATAAAAATATAAAAAGTTAAATACCATAATTATGAAAAAATGTAAAAAAGTTCTAAAAAAAATATGGGTTGAGCAAATGAGATTGTGTAATCCACATTATTTTCAATTATATATACATATTTATTAAATAAAAATATACAATTTTTTTTAAAAAAAAATCTTAAAAAATATTATTGGTTGTTTCCATTTTACAAAATAAAACAACCCTATGAATATATGTAGAAATATATATCTACCAGAAATTATTAAAAAAATCTTAAAATACAAATATACAATCATTATAAATACAAATATATACCTTCCAAATAAAATTATATTTAATCCGTCCATTAAAATTAGTCTATTTAGATCCGGCACGGGAATTTAAAAAAAATGAATATTTTATTAAAAAAATGATAAATATTTGAGATATTTTTAAAAATTTAACTAAAAAGTAAAATAAACGAATAGAGAATGTAATAAAATGATACTTGTAGTAAACAAGTGTTGAAAGAAGGTAATAATTAAATTTTAATTTGTTGAATTTGCCAAAAATAGTAATAAAATAAATTTAGTAGACAAAAAAAAAAAGAGAATAAATGTTCCGGATGGAGGGAGTAATTAATAAAAAATGAAAAAAATTCTCAAAAAATCATTGGTTGAGGATTTAAAATGTTGGAACCTAAGCCATTCTCAAAGTAAATTGTACAATACTCCCTCCGTCCTAGATATTTTGTTCACTTTACTCTAAAAGCAGGAATTTAAGAGGAATATAATTAGTAAATAATTAAAAATATATTAGTGAAAATAATTATCATATAATAAAAATAATTATAGATTAATATTAAGGTAAATGATTAGTATAATTAAAATTTAAAAATTATAAATTAAATTTTTTAAAATAAGATTAAAGTGTATATTTCTTCCAGAAAATGAAAGTGACGAAATAAATGGGAATGACGGAAATGAAAAGGTGAACATGAAAAGTGGGAGAGAAAAAGTAATATGTTTTATTATAAATATATAAAATATTAGGACTTTGTTTATACTCCCTCCGTCTCATGTAATATAAGCCTATTCACGTAGGTATGAAAATTTAAGTAAAGTATGATTAGTAAGTAATCAAGAAGTGTATTAGTAAAAATAATTATTGTATAGTAAAAATAATTATAGATTAAAATTAAGATAACAAAATAGTTTAATTAAGATAAAAAAAATTTTAAAATTTAAAATGTAATTAAAGTGTACAATTGTATTTCCAAAAAAAAAAAGATAAATTATGTGGGACATACGAAAGTAGAAAATATGGACAAATTACGTGCGACTGAGGGAGTATAATATATTTTAAAAAAATTGACAATATTTATTTTTTAAAAAAATATTACATCAAATAGTTTTTAATTAAATAACTAATTTGACATGAAATAATTTATTTAGGGATAAGTAGAGTTATAGAGTTGTAAAACAAACTAATAGTTCTCGAGTTCGACTCGATTTAACTCGTTTGAGCTCGCTAAGAGCTTGTTCGTTAAGTTAAACGAGTCGAATACGAACATAAATTTTGGCTCTTTATGTTCATAAACGAGCTCGAACTTGTTCGTGAACATTTTATGGTATTTATTAAAAAATTAAATTAATAATTTTATATTTAATAAGTATATATATCTTTATAAATATTATTATATTTTATTTTTTATTCAAATTTATTAATAAAAATTATTATTACTATTAAATAAATTTAATTTTTTTTAAAGATTAAATAAATAAAATAAAGTTTTTCTTATCTAGCTGGAACGAGCCGAAAATATTAAACGAGCAAAACTCAAATAAAAATTTCAACTCATATATCTTAGCAAACGAACACAAACTCGAGTCGTTAGCGAGCCGAGCTCAAAGTAATCCCCTATGACAAAGTCGCTCTGTTCGGCTCGTTTACATCTCGGTAGAAATAAGGCTGAACATGACGACGTCTTTGGGCTTCCCTTTAAGCAGATAATACTTTCTCAGAATCCCCTCTCTGCGAAACCCTACTTTCTCCAGCACCCGCTGCGACGCCGGATTCTCCACCGCCACCACCGCCTCCAGCCGCTCCAGATGCGTCCACTCCACAAACACGGCATTAGCCGCCATCTGCACCGCGCGAGTCGCAATTCCTTTCCCCCAGTAATCGGACGCCACCACGTACCCTAGCTCCGCGCGGCACCTGTCTTCTCCACGGAAGGGGCTCACCGATAAGCATCCGACCGGCCGATTATTCAGGCAAATTGCTCGCTGCCATGGCTGGGGGATTACGAAGTGCGCGACGTACTGGACGGCGGCTTCTTTCGAGGTGAAGGTATTCCACGAGCAAAATTGGCTCACCTTTTCGTCGGAATACCTGTTGGAAATTGAAATTGATTTAGTACTGTGCTATTTTGTGTTAGAATTAGGTTAAGAAATTGGGGGAGAATTATGCCATTTGAAATTGATTCAGTACTGTACTGTTTTGTGTTGAGTAATTAGGGGAAGAAATTGGGTGAGAATTCTACCATTTGAAGAAATCATCGGCGTCTGCAATTTGAAGTGGCCGGAGAGTGATGCCGTGATCGGAGTAGCTCTCCATATCCGCTGGTATAGTTTCTTCTCTGCTTAAATTTCCTTGTCACTGAATTTACATAGATATACACAGAGATACAGAGGTGATTCATCTAAGATTTTATAGGATTTTAAAAAGTACGAACAGTATGCCAAGAATGGTGATTTTTTTTTTATTTATTTATTTTTTTAATTTGATTGGATGGTGAATTTTTTGTGAAGTTTCGGTATTTTGTGGTGTTTTTTTATACTTTTATTATTATTTTTTTTTTTTGGATGTATCGTGTAATTTTAGTTTTTTAGAAAATGATACTTCCTCTATCCCTTGAGAATTCAAGGGTCCTGTGCTATTTTTTAATTTAGTAATTGTCGTAATAAATACCTTTTCAACTTACAATATATTATGCAAATGTCACCATCTTTATAATAAAGATATTTTCGTCTTTTTTACTATAACCCAATATAATACTAATATTAAAGAATTTACGTACAAAAAATAAATGTTACTCTTTACATGAGACGAATGGAGTATATAATTTTATTTTTTGAAAATTGATATATAATTTTATATCATATTTGTCTTGATAGCAATTAATTATTTTTTAAAATTATTTTATTTGTAATAGTTATTAATTATGAATGTTAATATTCATATATGAAATTTTTAAATAAAATATAAATTATATGTGTATGAATTATAATTTAAAATTAATTAAAGGAGGTGTAATTTATAAATATGAAAAGATATATCAAATCATATAAAAGAATAATATAACTAGAATATAAAAATTGAAGTTTATGGTTAGAGTAAAAATAATCAACTGTATTTGTATTGTAGCAACAACAAAAATAGAGTGATGTGTTGAAGATGGTCTAATTCTATTAATTCTATTGGAATATTGTCATTTTTTATTTTAATCCGTTTAAAGAAAGATGTTACCATTTTTTAATTTATTAATTGTACTACCTACTAACATAATAAATATTTTTCTAACTTATAATACTTTATACAAATATAATTATTTTTATATTACATAATAGTAATAGTAGCTGTATTTTTTTCTTTCTTATTACAACCCAAAATAGTGCTAAACGGCCACCTTTCAATAGGATGGAGAGAGTAAAACATATTTATAGGTAAAAAAAAGACTATACTTCGGCCTTATTGACTATTTTAGTATTAGCAATACTCATTTTTCATGCACTAATTTATGTTATTTATACTATTTTATCTTCTTTATTGAGATATAGAGAATTCATATTTCGACATTCTTCAATAATTTTTTTATAATTATTAATAATGTAGAAATATTATAAAGTAATATTATTTTTGTATATTAATATTATATTTTTTATTTATAATTTTATTTTATATTCATTCATTATACTTTACGTTTCAATTCAAGGTAATCTATTCATTTTCGTGCAAGATTGTTGTTTACTTTTTAGACGTAGATTTTTGAATATTAGTATTTATAATGAGTTGTAGTGAAAAAGATAAAAATACCCCTATTAGTATTGTGTAATATAAAAGTAATAACATTTGTGTAATATAATATAAGTTGAAAATATATTTATTATATTAAGTAGGTAGTACAATTATTAAATTAAGAAATAATAATTTTATTTTGAAACAAACAAAAATAAAAAATAACAATTTTTCAATAAAATTGATAAAATATTATTTTTACTATTTTTATTTGTCTAGCATCAAAGTATCAAGTTTTTCGCATAAAAAATAATTCATTCAAATCATTTAACAAAAATAAATGCCTTGACTTATAATAAGTTAAAAAAGAAGTCGTTGATGGGAAAAGGTAGGATAGGTCTATTCTGGAGCCTGGTTGATTAGCTTATTTTCTTTGAACTTATTACATTGAAATGGAAATGGGATGACTTTCTTGAGAAGAATGGGCGGCTTTGTTTCATGTCTGATGAGTGATGATTGTTTTTGTAGGATCATTCCGTCCCAAAAATACAGTCTTATTGTATTGGGTATGAAATTTAAAAATATTGATATTATATTAATAGTTAGTATAAAAAGTAGTAATAATTGTGTAATAATAATAAAAAAGTAGAGATAATTTTACGTTGATATAGTTATTTATGAAAATGAGATTATTGTTTTAAAACGGATAAAAATAATAAACAAGACTATTTTATTAAGACAGATGGAATATTATTTATTTTTTTCAAGTAAATTTTTAAATATTAATTACTCAGTCTCCAATATCATATTATGGTTGTCGTATTTAGTGGTGGAGTTAGTAAGGGCCGAAGAGTGTTCAACCCCTTAATTAATTTTATTTTGTATTTTGTTATATAATATTTATATAATTTTAAAAATTTAAATAATTGACAACCCCTATAATTTAGTAATTTATTTGAGGGATTGGATTGGATTTATACTATTCATCCCATTTTTTCTCCTAAAAAAACATCAAATCAAACACCTATTATTCATTTTTTATATTATACTAAAAATCAATTTTACATTCAAAATATCACATCATATAACTATTCAAATTCAAAATTTTTACTGTTCAAATCCCAACTCAAAATCCAAACCGACAAACAAACACACCTAAAAGTATTAGTAGTATTATTTATATTTAACTCAAATATTTAAAAAATTGGTTCAAATATTTTAAATATTTAGAAATATTTGAAAAACAAATCAGTTGAAATAAATTAAAAATTTATTTGTAATTTTTTATTATATTATATGTTATTTATATTAAAAGAATTTGGGCCCCGCCAAAAAAATTCTGACTCCACCTGACAATATATACGAATTTTTTTAAAAAAATATAATTAATAAAAAAATTAAAATATATTAATTAATTAGTCTAATAAAAATTAAAAGAATTATAAATTATAAAATTTAAATTGTACTTAAACTATATAATCCTTTTTTTTAAAAAAAAATAATAATAAAAAAGAAAGGTGATATAGATATATAACAAACAAAAATAAAAGATATGATGTTATATATGAGACGGAGAGAATAGTATATAATACGAAAGATGAATGATTATAAAAAAAAAAAAAAAAAAAAAAAAAGATAAAGTAGTTAAATAGTAATTGTGATATTGAAATAATATGTAAGTTTTGTAAGGATATATATAAATATATGTATATATATATATTTTTTTTAAGCTGAAACTAGAACGAAATGGCAAAATAGGTAAGTTGATATTGGACTGAGAGAGTATAAAATTTTTAAAAACTTGTTTAGATATATAAAAAAAATTTTTCCTCTACAAAATCATCAAATCAAAATTTTAATTTTATTTTAATATATTATTGGAAAATCAAGTTTTTTTTTTTATTTAAATATCAAATTAAATATCTATTTATATCATAATAAATACTATTTTAATTCATATACTCTCTCCGTCCCATGTAGTACATGTAGTATGGGTGTATTACTGTAGACACGAGAATTTAGGTAAAGTATAATTAGTAAGTAATTAAGAAATGTATTAGCAAAAATAATTATTATTTAGTAAAAATAATTATAGATTAACATTAAGATAACTAAATAGTTTAATTAAGATTAAAAAAATTAAATTTTAAATTTTAAAATATGATTAAAATGTATAATTAATTTTCCAAAAAATGATAGGACAAATTATGTGCGACGAACAAAAATAAAAAATATGAAAAAATTATGTGAGACGGAGGGAGTATTTTTTATTGTCAAACTCCAAGCTCAAATTTGAACTTTAAAAGAAGGCACCTTAAATTTTACTGTGAGTGGTAAAAAATTGAATAATACTATAAAATACTCCCTTTGTCCCAAACACCCTGTAATATTTTCTTTTTGGTATGTCCCAAACACCCTGAAATATTTTCAAAATAGGAAATAATTAATTATACTTAATCTCTACTCCACATTTTATCCCCTCACATCATCCAAATAAAAAAATAAAATATATATTTTTCTCTCCATCACATCGCCTCATTTCTAAATTATCCTACTTAATACTATCTACCTAAAAACTCGTGCCAAAAGCAAATGTTGCACCTTAAAAATAATATATATGTCGAGTATATTAATTTTTTGGAGAAAATATGTTGGAAAAATTTTGTTAACGAAACAAACTAATTTTGCTTACTCAAATAACTTTTTAGTGATGCCATTTTTAATTCCTTCAGTACAAGGTAAAACTTTGTATTTTACTATTTTAGTCTGTCTAAATAAAAAAATATATTTTTTTTTATTTTTTAAAAAAATAACTCTTACATAAATACCAAAATACTCATACTTTTTTATTTTTTACATTACTTTTTAAAAGTAAAATAGGCATTATATTACTTTATTATATGTAAAATACTAATTACCTTCGTTCATGTGCAAAAGTCAAATGAGAAGTTTACTGGTAGAGGAAACATTTAAATTATGGGTGTTTTTCTTAACAATCCAAAATCTAATTTCTACTATTTAGACTCTGCATTTTCCAAAAATATATATATTTAAGATATTTTACTACTCCTCCCGTCTCACATAATTTGTCCATATTTTTTATTTTTCGTCCGTCCCACGTAACTTGTCATTTCTATTTTTTGGAAATATAACTATGCACTTTAATCGCATTTTAAATTTTAAATTTTATAATTTTCTTAATTTTAATTAAACTATTTATTTATTTTTATCTTAATTTTAATCTATAATTATTTTTACTAAATAATTATTTTTACTAATACACTTCTTAATTACTTATTAATTATACTTTACCTAAATTTTCGTGTTTACAGTAATACACTCATATTACATGGAACATAAGGAGTATTTTACTTGGACAAATGGATTATTTACATGTGACAGGTAATTATTATTTTTATATTATCAAATACTATTCTTTATACATCGTATAAAAAAAAATATTTCAATCTAAAAACTAAACAAATACACCCTAATTACTTATACATATGCTTGAAATTTGACATTTTAAATAGTAAAACCTTTCCTCAAATAGTGCAGTGTAATCGATTTTGTTAATTAACCATAAACAATAGTAAAATATATGGGAAGAACTCAATAATTATTACCATAAGATATATTCTTTAAAAGTAATTTATATCTGGTGTACATATATATATATATATATATATTTATTTATTTATTTGAAATATTATATTAAATACATTTCTCTTTATAACATTATCTCCTTAAATATATTAGATTGTGATTTAATATGTTTTTTTTATAATATTTTAGAATTTTGAAAATAATAAAAAATTGAATAAAAATATATTTAATGTGAAATGTATATGTTTTAGATATAATAGGTGTGTTCACCTAATATATAATATTATATTTTTTTATTAATATTACTAAAAAATATAATATACTCCGTGAATACATAGCATAATATAAATAATATATATTCAACCAAAAAAAACATGTAGAGTATTATTGATAATTTGTATTAAAAAAAAAAAAAAACTATTGAATATTGTAAAGAGTGATTTAAGAATACACTCTCTGTTAAAGAGAAAATTATCTATATAATTATAAAAAAAAAAAAAAATTATAAATTTGATTTGTAAAATTTTATTGATGATCCTTGTCACTTATTATTAATTTCTTAAAAAAAAAATTGAATATTATTATTGTAAATATATTCCATTGTTAAATCTTAAAAAAAGATAAATCTTACTCCTCTATCTCATTTAATTTGTCCAGACTCCGTGTATAATGCTTACATATTGTCCGCTTTGGACTGAGCCCGCACGAATTTGTTTTTGGATATTCTCCAAAAGGCCTCGTACTAGTGGAGTTTACTTGGGACTTACAATGTGTGAAATTTTTTTTCACAGCTTCTGATGTGGGACTTGGGTTTGCACCAATGGACCTTCCCTGCCCACCTTGTACCGCCTATCACAAAGGGACTCGCTGCCTGATCTGGGACCGACCCAACACCGCCAGGAGACTTTCGACAGTAGGCACATCCACATGTTACGAGAGCGAGCCCACCACCACAACCAATGCCCAATGCCACCCAGTCCACTTCACCATCTAACCGGGCTCTGATACTAGAGTTGGGACTGAGTCAACTCAACACTAGTATGATATTGTCCGCTTTGGACTGAGCCCGCACGGATTTGTTTTTGGATATTCTCCAAAAGACTTCATACTAGTGGAGTTCATTTGGAACTTATAAGGTGTTTTTTTCGCAGCTTCCGACGTGGGACTTGGGTTTGCACCCCAACAAATATTACTGTAAATATATTCAATTATTAAATCATAAAATAATAAACTTTATAATACTTACATATGTACTATTATTATAAATATATAAAATACTCAATTTTATTTGCATGAAATTTCATTTAGTTATATTAAAATAATCACAAAATATCACATTTATCTAAATGCTAACGGTATTTATGCAAGTATTATACAGGTAAATTAAAAAATATATCTTAAACATTATTTATTTTATAAAAATGATAAATCCTTCATTTTCACAATTTGTAAAATGACGACCACCGTTAACTTAAACTTTTATAAATTATGAAACAAATGATCGATGAATTATATATATTTTATTTTTTTAAAATTAATATTTAAGATATTTTACTAATTTATTTCACATCTGTATAATTAAAAGTGTATTTACAAATAACTGTCAGCTTATAAATAGAAATGGTGTCCGTCCTTACTTTAATATAACAAATGATTTTTAAAAAAAGAAAAATTAAAATTATATTTTATGTATTTATAATAAAAAATAAAAAAGGGAAAGAAATGCATACATTGGATGAGGCCAACGACCTAAAAAAATAAAATGGATAAGTATATAAACACTAATTTCCCTGATTGTTCGGGGAATTGAATTTTAAATTCATTATTTTTTTTTTTCAAAAATATATCAAATTAAATACATATTTTTTATTTTTTTATATTATACTAAAAATTAATTTTATATTCAAAATATCACATCAACTTCTGTTTATATCCCATCGTACCAGTGTTCAAATTCAATATTTTTACTATTCAAATCTTAATTAAAAATCCAAATTTTCAAGCGTACCCAAAATAGATATGGCTAATAAACACGAGATTCCATTCCAACATAAAATATATATATATATATATATATAGTAAATTAAATTATTAAAATATCTTCAAATTAGGGCATCAGATATTATACGCACTATTTTCATTATTAGCAAATCAAAATTTACAGCAACTCCATTAATGGCCAATTAAAAGCTTCAGACCATCTTCTCCTATAAATCGACGCTGCAGTTTCTTCTTCTTCGTCAACAATGGCGGATGTAATAAAAATGTCTCGTCTGTTGTTTTGTGTATTTCTCTTATTTGCAGTTTCTGCCCTAACTGTCTCTTCCTCCGACGATTTCGCCGTCGACGAATTTGGGGATTCCGACGACGATGATACTGTCCTTGTCACCGTTGAAGACGCCGGCGGATTTCACGAGCTGAGGAAGAAGCTCTGCCGCCGTGCGCCGCCGCCGCCGGCGGATATCGACGACGGAGCTCTCGATTCGTACGAGGAGCTCGTTCGCCGCCACTGCCGCCGCCGCCGCCGTCCTCCTCACCGCCGCGCTCCGTCGCCGAAGCGTGCGAAGCCACCGAAGTCTCACCACCACGCGCCGCCGCCGAAGCGTGCTAAGCCACCGAAGTCTCACCACGCGCCGCCGCCGAAGTACGGGAAACCACCGAAGGCTGATTTTGATTTTGAATATGAAACGGTCGAGGAATTTGTGTGATTTTTACTTGTCGTGTGGTTTGGAGATTATACTAATAAAATTTTAAATATAGAAAAAAATATAAATATACACATACATTATTATTATTATTATTATTATTATTATTATTATTATTATTATTATTATTATTATTATCCATCTATAAAAAATTAATAATTTTTAAAAAATATTATTTTTTATACTCTCAGTACAATTTCTCATGTTATATATAAAAATAATTAATTTGTCAAAAAAAATACTGAATGAACATACTGTGTATTTTTATATGACAATTCAAAATTTAGAATATTTGTAAGAAGAAAAAGGAAGATAAACATAAATAATGGATAAAAAAAAAAAAATTAATAAGCAAAAGAAATAGAGGGAAAAAAACTTTTCATACTAAATTGTTCTTTTCCCTAAATAATGTCTAAAAAAGGTAATTTACACTATATAGAAAGCAAAATTTATAATTTTTCCTATTTAATATGATAAATAGAATAAATGTACTTATCTTGAATTATTTCATAACTTCTCTAATATACCCTTGAACAATTTTACAATACCACATTATTATTTTTTAACTTTTTAAAAGCAACCGACACGAAAATTATTTAGTGAGAAGAGTATAGAAGACATTTCACATAGATCACATTAACATCTAATAATTTTTAACATAGATAACGTAACATTAATAAATAAATGTGACCTCCATGAGTTTGTAAGATATTAATTTTTTATTATTATTTTTAATTTATTTATAATAGACACAATGTTATATATAGTGTAAACACACCCGCATAGTGACTTTTTTTTTTTTATCGAAAACCCGCAGTTGCTATTCGAAAATGCACATTGGGTAAACCTCCGGCCGAACCTAATACCCTGCAAACCAAACCTGACGGGAAAGTCACACTAGGCGAACCATACGTGGTTGGTGACTTGAGGCGTCGGGAGTTTGAACCCATCACCTCACGGTCACAAGTCTAACCCCTACACCACCAGGTCATCCCTTACGAGACTACTTTTGATATGTTGATTACTTCAGCCGTGGCTTAGAGATAAAGATGGAGGCTATGGTAGTTACTTGAAGAAGAAGACGACCAGAGATGAGAACGTCAACGACAAATATTGATGAATTTAGTAAAGGTCTTTGACGACAAATATGACTTTCGTAATAAAAAATAAGATTTTTTCCAACGAAAGTTAAAAAAAGAGATATAGCTACAAAAAAAAAATGATTTTGCAGCTAAAGTTCTTTGCTGTGAAATTAAAATTCATACAAGAGTTTTAGCAACAAAATATGTTTGATTTTTTTAGCCAAATGATTTTATCCATGAAAAATAATATTGCAACTAAAATATTTTTGCTATAAAAATATAATTTTCTAGCAAAAAAAAAATTTAGCGACGAAAATAATTTTGTAGTACATAATTTATTTTTAATTTTGTTGTTAAGTAGAGCTTTTTAACTACAGAAATATTTCGTAGTTAAAAATATTGTAGCTAATTAAATATTTTTAACACCAATATTTGTTTATTATGCTCCCTAATAGTTTGTGTGTGCTTATTGAAGTTTTATTTGACATAATTATTATTTTGGGCCAATATATACATAATATACACATTCACCAACAATCAGGCCCACATCCAAATAGGTGGGATAGATGAGATATTTATTTATTTATGTATTTAAATTTTAATTTATATATTTTCTCCGTCCAAGTAAAGTGTTCAATATTTTCATTTAAATATGTTCTATATTATTTGTTTTTTTTAAAAAATAATTATAAAATTATATTAATCTTAATTTATAATTATTTATATTATACCATAACTATTTTTATAAAATATATTTTTTAATTATTTATTAATTATAATCTTTCTACATTTTCATATTTACGGTAATATAGAGACTTTATCAGTGGCGGAAAGAATATTAAATATGATTTTTATATTTCATTTTTTGGGTTTTAGCTCTGATTATTTGTCTAAATAATGGTTTGCAAGATGAAATATTGTATCTTTATAAGGAATTACATTATGTGTTTTAGTTAATTTTTTTAATAGTAATTTGGACATTATGTTTTATACTCCCTCCGTCCCACATAATTTGTCTCTATTTTCTATTTTCGTCCGTCATGGAAATATAATTATACACTTTAATTTCATTTTAAATTTTAAATTTTATAATTTTTTAATCTTAATTAAACTATTTAGTTATCTTAATCTTAATCCACAATTATTTTTATTATACGATAATTATTTTTACTAATCAATTTTTTAATTATTTACTAATTACACTTTATCTAAATTCTCGTATCTACAGTAACAGCCCATAATACATGAGATGGAGAGAGTAAGATAGAATAACTAAAGTTTAAAAGACAAAAGTTGCGATGTGTGTTTTTGTTGGTTATTTTTTTATTATTTTAATTTAAAATTTTGGTTTACATAGTGATTTGAATATAGTATTGTAAAATATATTGAAAAAAGTTATGAAGTTTAAAATTATAAAAAAGACTGAAAAAAAAATCAGAACAAACATAAGATGATTGCATAGTAAAAAATTGAAATCAAATAAAATTCTAAAAAATAGAACAATTATATATACTTTATTTTTTTATATTTTATAAATATGTTCACTCTCTTTTAGACACTAATTTTCAATTGTAATTTTTTCAAAAATAAATAATAAATAATACAAAATATTTTTTTATAAAATTCAAAAACAAATTCAAGCACTTATTAGTCAAATATTTATCTTTAAATCTTACTCTCTCCGTCTCACCTAATTGTCTTTTTATTTCCGTTTGTCTCATATAATTTATCACTTTTTTTTAAAAAAAAAAATCTAATTATGCACTCTAATCATATTTTAAAATTCATAATTTATAATTTATATTTTAATTAAATTATTTAATCGTCTTAATCTATAATTATTTTTACTAAATCATAATTATTTTTACTAATATATTTCTTAATTACTTACTAATTATACAATATCTAAAAATTCCATACCCCTACTAAGGTAGACAAATTAGTTGGGAGGAAGAAAATATATTTTATATTTTTGACACAATTATCTTTACGGCAGGCTTAAAATCAATTCATCTAAAAATGTGGAGTGAACATAACTATTATTTTTTATTTAAAAATTATACTACCTCCGTCTCGAAAAAAGACTAATATTTATTTTTTGTACGTAGATTTTTGAATATTAGTATTATATTAGAAGTGTTGTAAAAGACAAAAATGCCCCCATTAGATTGTGTGATGTAAAAGTAATGACATTTATGTAATATATTAGAAGTGGTAAGGGTATTAATTATGTTAGGTATGTAGTACAATTACTAAATAAGAAAATTTTATTATTGTTTTTGGGACCGACAAAAATGTAAAATGGTACTCCCTCCGTCCCAGAACTATAGTCTTAATTAGATTGAGCACGAGATTTAAGAAATATTGATATTATATTGGTAGTTGATAAAAAAATATGGATAAAAGATCTTTTTGCCCTTCTGAGTGTATTAGTATAAAAAATAGTGGCAATTGTGTAATAAAAATGAAAAAGTAAGGGTAATTTTATGGTGATATAGTTATTTATGAAAATAAGACTATTGTTTCGAGACAAAAAAGAGGGTAAACAAGACTATTGTATTGGGAATGGAGGGAGTATCATTTTTACGGTATGGAGGGAGTATTTAATATATATATACATATACTCCCTCCGTCCCATGTAGTATGGGTGTATTACTGTAGACACGAAAATTTAGGTAAAATGTAATTAGTAAATAATTAATAAGTGTATTAGTAAAAATAATTATAGATTAAGATTAAAATAAGTAAATAGTTTAATTAAAATTAAAAAAATCATAAAATTTAAAATTTAGAATATGATTAAAGTGCATAATTATATTTTCAAAAATAGAAAAGATAAGTTATGTGGGACGGACAAAAATAGAAAATAGAGACAAATTATATGGGACGGATGGAGTATATAGAAACATATTCAGAATTTATTTTTATTGCAAATATATATATAATATGAATGGCATTAATTATTACGACCAAAATATTCTTATTACCAAAAAATAATCATAACCGTTTTTAAATTAGGGAATGAAAATAATATAATTAGCATATCAAATTAAATACATGGTTAGTAGTAAGTAAGTAACTCTAATAATGGCCAATTAATTAACAGCTTCAGACCAGCCTTAATTATATTCGCCCTATAAATTGAGGCTGCACTTTCTTCTTCACTGCAATTCAACAATGGCGGATGTAATGAAAATGTCTCGCCTGTTGTTTTGTGTATTTCTCCTTTTTGCAGTTTCTGTCCTAACTGTCTCTTCCTCCGATGATTTCGCCGTCGACGAATTTGGAGATTCCGACGACGATGATTCTGTCCTTGTCACCGTTGAAGACGATGAAGGATTTCACGAGCTGAGGAAGAAGCTCTGCCACCGCGCGCCGCCGCCGCCGGCGGAACTCGACGACGGAGCTATCGATTCGTACGAGGAGCTCGTTCGCCGCCACTGCCGCCGCCGTCGCGCTCACTCTCCCAAATCTGCCAAACCACCGAAGTCTCACCACCACGCGCCGCCGCCGAAACACTCGATGCCGCCGAAGTCTCACCACCACGCGCCGCCGCCGAAACACGCGATGCCGCCGAAGTCTCACCACCACGCGCCGCCGCCGAAGCACGCGAAACCACCGAAGGCTGATTTTGATTTGGAATATGAAACGGTCGAGGAATTTGTGTATTAAATCAATTTCAATTAATAAATGCTTGTTTGGAAGTTTTTATTTTGTGTTTGGATTTAATAATAAAATTTTTAAATTTAAATAATTACATGATATGATATAAAAATTAATTTTTAATATAATAATAAAATTTTTTTTTTTGATTTGATATATATATATAAATCAACAAATTATTGAAAATCCAACCAAATCTTAATTAGATACATATTTTTAACTCCCGCGTCGGTCAAATCAAGTGGAGAGTATTATTTAAACTCTCTGTGCGACTAAAATTTTTCAATCATCATAACAGAAAGAAATACACTCTTAACTCACTTCAAACTTTCTTTTCCAATTTCAAATCCATCTTTATTTAATTATTTTCAATCAAGATTTTTCAATAAACTATTTCGATACGGCCTGGAAAATTTCAATCGGGTAATAACTCGACAAGTTGACAGAATTGAAGTATTTGGGGCTTCTACATAGCTACGGTATGAATTCGATAAAATATTACCGTGAAATATATACTTCCTCGGTTCACTGTTAATTTATTCATTTTGTTTTTTAGTTTGTTCATCGCAAATGTATCTATTTTTTTTTTAGTAAATGCCATCAAATGTATCCATTTATCCCCACCCTTGATATAATATTACACAAATGCCATCAAATAACACAACTTAATACCATAAATATTAAGGGGTATAATAGTATTTATGTATATCAATTGTACCACATATCAATATAATACTAATATACTAAAATCTACGTGCAAAAAGTAAACGGATAAATAGATGATGGACGGAGGGAGTATATTTTTTTATAACATAGGAATCTGCAACTACTACTAATCTACTATGACCTTACGGTTACAAGTTCACTCCTCACACCATCATGTCATCTCTTACATGATTTTAGTATTATAATAGACATGTATAAAGACTATTATACCCTTAATATTTATGTTATTTGATGTCATTTGTATAATACTTCTTCCGTCCCAAAAGTAAGTATCTATTTGTTTTTTACACGTAGTTTTAGAAATATTAGTATTATATTTGGATATAGTAGGAATAAAGTAGAAATAACTAAAATAATCTTATTAGTATGTGTGATATAAAGTAATGACATTTGTGTAATATATTGTAAGTTGTAAGGGTATTTGTAATGTTAAGTAAATAGTACAGTTACTAGAAAAGGAAATAGATACTTTATTATGAGATGGGCTAAAATGAAAAAATGGATACTTTGTTATGGGACGGAGGGAGTATTATTTTACAAAGAGTTTGGGATATTTTTATATTTGAGTGGAAATACATTTACTAAAAATAGAAGCAAATACATACTTTTGTGATGGACGGACTAAAATGGCAAAATAGGTAGATTGGTGATGAACGAACGAAATATATTTTTTTATCTCACAAAATATCACATTATATTTTAATTTTAAATTTTTATATTTTCCAACAGCTACTTCAATTTCCTGATCGTTCAGAATTAAAGTCAAATTTGATTATTATGGTTGCGAAAGCTAAGCTAAAAATGGGTTACAACTCCTACGAAAGCAGTGGTGAGTAATTGCTTTGGATTTTTATTTTACAACATCGTATATTCCGAATCGATGAGATTATTCGAACAAATTCACTACAAGAAAATAGTATATTTGTAACGGAATTTCGTTACTAAAGTTCACGTAGCTAACGTAATTCCATCTCTAATTCCGTCTCTAATATCATTAGTAACGGAAAAAATGAATTTAGTAACGAAAAAACTTCGTTGCAAAATTGATAATTTCTTGTAGTGAAAACTTCGTGTACAATAATACGAATTTAATTAGACATATCAAAATAATTAAGGCTAAACTAAACATTTATATATTATTCTTTTGTTATCTTGTTGTAGAAGGAACTGATTACGACGATTTTGTTCGCCCAACTCAAAATCGAATGTCAAGAAAAGACACCGTTTCCGGCAACAAAAGGACTGCTGCAGCCTCGGCGTCGATGTCTTATCCCATGATGTATGAAAATCCTAAAATGGAAGCTAAAATTCGTCAGTTTGAAAAGGAAGCGTATTATTCGACTCTACGAGCATTTAAAGCTCAAGCTGATTCTATAACTTCGGTACAATTTTATTCAAACGTCTAATACTACATTTTGTTGGATCGAATTGATTAAATGGTAATGAAATAATGTTTCTTTAGGAGAAGTCGGGTTTTATTACCGATATGAGGAAAGAGTTGAGACTATCGAATGAGGATCACAGGGAGCTTTGCAAAAAGGTTAATGAAGACGTAACAATCCGAAGAATAAGGTTGTTTATTGTTTATAGTTTGTAAAAAGATCGACGAATTTATTACCCTGTTTTGCAATGTAATAAAGTTGTGTTTTTTTTTTTTTAATTAGTCTTATTAACTAATTTGTCGATTCTATTAGGGAGTGGCGACAATCAACGGGGCGTGGATTTGGTATTTCTATTACAGCTTCGCGAAAAAAACAAAAAATTGAAGGGTCATCTTCAAGAACACGGCGTGGGAAAGGTCGATTGGGAAATGGAACATCGGGTGGTCTTGTAATAGAAGATGTTAAAAACATTGATCCATTAGTTGGAAGGAAAATCAGTACTAGGTTGCCCGGAAATGATAAATTTAACGAAGGGATGATAATGGATTATAATGCTGAAAAGGTATGTTTCGCTTTTGGTGATTTAGCGACTTATTTTATATTCATATGTGCTTCTTTTCAATGATGTGTTTTTTAACTGAATATTTATCAATTTGTGATAATTGAAACATAATCTGAAATGTTCGATACCATGACAGAGCTACGGTCCATTTCGCTGGGGTAATCCTCAAGGAGGCGTAAAAGGTTGGGGTGCGAAGAAAAGTCGATCCAAGAAGGATCGCGAGAATCACGACGAAATTCGACTGCTCGACACAAATGTCCTAATTAAGGAGGTAATATTTGGAGCTACTAAGGTTAGATATTTTCTATAATTACGATGAATTCACTTTGTAACTTTGGTAGGTCGAAACAGTCTTTGGCGCCAACCATCCCGACTCTTTGGAAATCGAGAAGGTGCAAAGAGTACTCAAGGTTAGAAAAATATCGTTGTTCTAACGTTCGATCGATCTTGTCTATGAACTTGTTCGAATAAATTGATTGATTTTAAAATAGGACCAAGAACAAGGTCTTGTCGATGCTATTGCAAAGCTCGGGGCATTATCCGATGGTGAAGATGATAGGTTTGTATGTCGATTGTTTGACAATTTAGCATTGTTTCGGTTCCGATTTTAACCTAACCGCGTTTCCTTTCATTATATTTATCTATTAGGTTCCAAATAGGTGATGTCTTTTGCAGACAATCTTGATCAACGGTAGCCATTGTAATATATCCAAATGATTGGCGCCATCAACAACTGAGGCTCTCTAAATTTTAATATTCCATTGTATTCAAATTACGCTACAAAAAGATAATATATTTGTAACGAAACTCCGTCCCTAAAGTTCACGTAGCTAACGTAATTCCATTCATAATTTCGTCTCTAATGTCATTAGTAACGAAAAAAGTAAATTTAAAGACAAAAGAATTTTGTTACAAAAATGATTTTTTCTTATAGTATTATTCGTTAAACTCAAATAAAAAAATATTTTATCATTTGTCTTTCCTTAGAATAATTAAAGCTGAATTAATATATTTTCAAATAATCATCATTATTGTTATCATCTTTGAAAAATAGTCTTTGTTTACTTTACTTATTTCACTCATTTGTTACTATTTATTTTTTAAAAAATATCATATCAAATATACATTTTTTATCACAAAATATCATAGCAGATATTAATTTTTTATTTTTCAAAATTCCAAAAACCTGTTTAAACTAAACCCATGAGCATCAATACCATTGAATTAATTTACTAATCTTTTTTTGCCACTAATATATTGATATTCAACAAAAAATTAAAAATAAAGAGATAAATAATAATAATAATAATAATAATAATAATAATAATAATAATAATAATTTATTGTGCATTCCCATCATGCATTTTTTCTCTAAAAATTTCGTCCCAATTTTCATAATCTCAATTTAATTTTCAGTGTAAATAGTTTATATATATATATATATATAAAAGTTTTTCATACTAATTTAAATGTAAAATATTGTAAATTTGTAGGATACAGATTACAGAGAGTACTTATTTTAAAATATGTATTAAATCTGCAACCACATAATAATTAATAAAATTATACAAATTCCTCCACCGTTTCATCTTCCAAATCAAAATCAGCCTTCGGCGGCTTCGCGTGCTTCGGCGGCGGCGCGTGGTGGTGCTGCTTCGGCGGCATCGCGTGCTTCGGCGGAGGCGCGTGGTGGTGAGACTTCGGCGGCTTCGCGTGCTTCGGCGGTGGCGCGTGGTGGTGAGACTTCGGCGGTTTGGCAGATTTGGGAGGGTGAGCGCGGCGGCGGCGGCAGTGCCGGCGAACGAGCTCCTTGTACGAATCAAGAACTCCGTCGTCGAGATCCGCCGGCGGCGGCGGCGCACGGCGGCAGAGCTTCTTCCTCAGCTCGTGAAATTCTTCATCGTCTTCAATGGTGGGAAGGACAGTATCGTCGTCATCGGAATCCCCAAATTCGTCGACGGCGAAATCGTCGGAGGAAGAGACAGTTAGGGCAGAAACTGCAAAAAGGAGAAATACACAAAACAACAGGCGAGACATTTTTATTACATCCGCCATTGTTGAATTGCAGTGAAGAAGAAACTATTGCAGCCTCAATTTATAGGGCGAATTAAGGCTGCTCTGAAGCTTTTGAATTGGTCGTTAATGGAGTTTCTTACTACAGTATTTGGTATACTAATAATGTTGTTACTATAATATTATTTGATGCCCTAATTTAGGGATATTGTAATAATTTCACTTTCTATTTCATTTTTGGAAAAAAATCTGGTTGGTCTTTATTTGGATTTTATATTTTAAAAATATTTTCCACATTTATAAAAATCATGGAGTGGGTTTTCATGTAGTTTTGGTGTATTATTTTTAAATAAATATAATTATTAAATATATTGTTTGTAAAATTAGCACAATAAACAAATAAATATATGAGAGTTTTTTATTTTTTATTTTTTAAAAAAACAAAAACAAAAACAAAATCACTTAGGTATATTATGTGAAATAGAAAAAATAGACAAATTAAATGAATGGAGTGAATAATATATATTCCCTCTTGATATGAGCGCATTATAATACAATATATAATAATATAATTTAGTTTAGCACGCTGTATTATTAATTTAAGCATGGTAAGTATATTTATCACTACAAATAAAATAATATATTTGTAATAAAATTTCATCCCTAAAGTTCACGTAGCTAACGTAATTTTATTCCTAATTCCGTCTCTAATCTCATTAGTAACGGAAAAAGTAAATTTAAAGACAAAAAAGTTTTGTTATAAAAATAATTTTTTTTTTTGTAGTGTATATAACACATTAAATATATAGTGTGTTCACTTTATTTATTTTTTATAAATAAAAAATCATATTAGTAATATAAAAAAGAAGAAAAATACAGAAGATTTGAGAGAAAAATAATAAAAATAATATTTCATTTGTGCTACTTAATTTGTTCTCTCTATATATTTATATTATTACCATTTAATTTTTTTTAAAAAAAATATATAATTATAAATTTTAATGACATTTTAAAATATATATTTTATAAATTTTTTATTTTAATTAAATTATTTAGTCATTTTAATCTTAATTTATAAGATTTTTATTAAATAACAATTATTTTGAATAATATATTTTTTAATTATTTACTAATTACATAATATTTAAAATTTTGAGCTTAGTCTAAATGGGACAAAATAATTAGGACGGAAAGAGTAATTTTTACTACAAAATTTAAAAATGAAAAATGAGAAATTTTATTGTTTTTCTATTTCACAAATTCAAATATTCCCTCCACTCATATAAATACATTCTTTTATTTTGAATGATTCATTTACAATTTTATCCCAAAATGAAATACAGTAACTGAAATTATTACAGGATCTTTAAAATAAGACATCAGATAGATATTATAAATTTGTATAGTAACAACATTATTAGTATATCAACTATTTTTCTCTATCAGTCAAATTTATTTTGATTTTTTTTTGTTGATTTTTTTTTAGTAATTATATTATTTACATAACATTATAAATATTATTTTAATTTATAATATATTACACAAATATCATTAACTTTATATCATATAATACTAACAAGGTTAATTTAGTTTTTTTATTTTTATTTTTACTGTATCTTAATATAATACTAATATTTCTAAAATCATGTGTAAAAAGTAAACGAATAAATATATAGATATAAGAGGATGGAGTATTATATATAAAAATGTTAAAAAATTAATATTTAATTATTGCATTTCATTTACAATAAATACCACTATTTTTTATTATATTTTTTCTATTCATTCTTTTTAATTATTAAATAAATTTTCAAGAATAATACTCCCTCCGTCCCATATAGCTACACTGTAGACACGGTGTTTTAGGAAATGTGTAATTAGTAAATAATTTAGAATGTATTAGTGAAAATAATTATCTTATCATATAAATAATTATAAATTAAGATTAAGATAACTAATTAGTTTAATTTAAAAAATATTTTAAAAAAATTAAAAAGTTTAAAATGAGATTAGAGTGTATAAGACAGAAACTACAACAGTGGACATAGTATGTGAGATAGAGGAGTATTATTTTACTTTTTATATATTTTTTTTAATAGAACATTCAATTTCATTTATTATTATTATTATTTTTTTTTTTTTGAGAGGGATATAGTAACCCTAATAATAAGCAATTAAAAAGCTTCCGAGCAGCCTTAATTCGTCCTATAAATTGGACGCTGCAGGTGCTCCTTCTTCGTCAACAATGGCGGATGTAATGAAAATGTCTAGTCTGTTGTTCTGTGTATTTCTCCTCTTCGCAGTTTCTGTCCTAACTGTTTCTTCCTCCGATGATTTCGCCGTCGATGAAGTTGGTGATTCCGATGACGATGATACTGTCCTTGTCACCGTTGAAGACGATGAAGGATTTCACGAGCTGAGGAAGAAGCTCTGCCACCGTGCTCCGCCGCCTCCGGCGGATCTCGACGACGGAGCTCTCGATTCGTACGAGGAGCTCGTTCGCCGGAACTGCCGCCGCCGTCGCGCTCACCCTCCCAAATCTGCCAAAGCACCGAAGTCTCACCACCACGCGCCACCGCCGAAGCATGCGAAGCCGCCGAAGTCTCACCACCCCGCGCCGCCTCCGAAGCACGCGATGCCGCCGAAGTCTCACCACCACGCGCCGCCGCCGAAGCACGCGATGCCGCCGAAGTCTCACCACCACGCGCCGCCGCCGAAGCACGCGAGGCCGCCGAAGGCTGATTTTGATTTGGAATATGTAACGACGGAGGAATTTATGTAATTTTATTTAAACAATAAAATTTGCATAATAAAGGAGTTTGTGCTTTTATATTCTATATATTCTTAATAATAATTTATATTTAAAAACATATATAAAATATTTTTCAACAATATATCTAAAAAAATGATAAACATCATTTCATTTATATAATTTTATAATTTTCATGTATAGTTTTATAAATTTTAATTAGCCATAAACAATGTTATAAAATTTAAAAATCTCGGATTTCATAAAAAAAAAAATATACTCTCTCTATCCACAAATTAATGTTCTATCTTTCTATGTCCAACAATTATTGTCATATTTTTTTTAATATAAAATTTATATTTTTACCCTTCATTTATTTATTACTTTTAATTTATACTATACAATTAAGAGCACATTTGTGGATTGATAACAATCACCTAAAAAACTGTGCAAATATACTTTAAGACAATAGAAATTTGATGGAGGGAGTATTATTTATTTTAGCAAAATGTAAGTATTTCTTTATTATTAAACAATAAAAATACACTTCATATTAAAATTTATATAGAAAATAAATAAATCTATTTTTCGATAATTGTAAAGGAATTCATTTTCAATTCGAAACTTGTTCAAGCATCGCTATATAGAAGAAACAAGCAAACCCCGACGTATCTAAATCTTATTTATATGGTTCACTTAGTATGACTTGATTTGTCGGATCTAGTCTGCAGGTTATTAGGTTCGATCGAAGATTTATCGTTCATTCGAGTATCGGCTACAAATTTTCACATTATAGAAAAAAAAAAAAAAAAAAAAAAACAAAGAAACAAATTATAAAGTAAAAGCTCGAAAAAACACTAATATATTGATATTAATTTGAGTATTCATAGTGTAAATCAATTGGTTCACTCATAATTTTAGTTGAATTGTTTTTTAGTGTATGATATAGAAAACTGTGATGATAATATAAAAAATAATATTTTGTATTGAATAATTGATTTTTGTTAATAGATAATATATATTATATTATTGTGTTTGTATATTTGTATTTTTTTAACAATATTATGAAAAATTGTTCAATTGAGAAATACAATGTGAACAAACATGTTTTAATATTAAAATTCTTAATACGAAATACTTTATTTTAAATAAATTTTAACTTAAAAATTATCAAAGCATATACTACAATTATTCACTTCGTATTTTTTGAGTAAATGTAATTTTTTATATCAAGCATGAGAAATTATATTAGTAATATATAAATAATATATTGTGTTTAATGTAACTATCAAAATTTATTTGAAAAGTTTCAGAAAAATATTTTTCGGGATTTAAAGGGTTCTAAGGCAAATTAATTTTGGGTTCAATTTTTTTTTTTTTTCGAAATCATACCCTAAGAGAAAAATTTGTTGGTCATTTTAGTGGTTTTGGAAATAGCCTCGAAATTTCTGAGATCCAATCCAAAGAAGAAGTATCTACACGCGTGTGAATGACTTTTTATAATTGTCTCAATATTTTTTATTATTTGATAGGTTCGGAAAATTTTGAATTATTTTACTAATATAAAATAATATACTCCTCTGTTTTGAAAGGGTTTTGAGGTTTTGTAGTAGATTAAAAAATAATACTTAGTATTTTATTGGTTAGTTGAAGTATGTAAAAAGTTTTTTATATGTTTGTCCTTTTGACTTTATACTTTATGTATAAAGTAATTGTATGTGTAATGATATGTTTGTAATTAAAAATAAAAATTAAAGGTATTTTGGTATTAGTGTATGATTTATATAAAATTTATTTGTTAAGAGTAACTTACAAAATAAGTATAGTTTGTAGTACTAAATAAATAGAATAAGCATAACTTGGGGGGTGTATTCGATATAAATTTGGTAGGACTTTCAAAATTTGAGTTAATTCAATCAAGACTTTTAAAATCCTGAGGTATTCAATATAAATTTTTTAAAATTTTTTAAAATCTCGAGATATTCAACAATCCATATATTTGAAAGTTCTCGATTCTGTGAAAATTTTGTATAGAAAAGAATCTCTCATCTCCTATTTTGATGGATTCTTAAAATTTAAATAAAAAAGATTTTTTAATTGGACCAATCCAATACAGTTGAAAATCAGACCTAGGACCCGTGCAAATCAGGCTATATCTAGCCCGATCCGATTGATCAAAACAATTGAATTTTTTTTAAAAAATTTCAAACTACAATTTACATTATTAAATATTTATGATTTTTAATAAAATTTAACAATTTTAAAATATATTCGAGTGCGTTTGGCATTCAGCTGATAGCTGATTCAATTAGTTGTTAGCTGTTAGCTGATTTAATTAGCTGGTTTAACTAGCTGATACAATTAGCGGTTTGTATTAAAGTGTTTGGTAAAACAACTGTTTGACATTAGATGTTAATACATAAAATGACTATTAACGACATTGATATGTTATTTTTTAAAAGATTTAATTTTATTCATTATGGTTTGAAATTTATGATAATTTTTATTATTAATTATTGAAAATTATAAAAATATTATAAAATATTTATTTTTATTTTTATTATTTAGATATGAAAAAATTATTTTTACTAAAAAATAATATTTTTATTAAAATTATATAAAATATACAATAATAAATCTTTCGTATATATATTTTTATTATGTTAATTATTGTTTTAGTATATATAAATAAATTAATAACATTTGTTATTTTTTATTTGATTTAGTTTTAAAAATTTATATATTTTACAAATAAAATAATTTTATATGTAATAATTAATAGTAGTAATTATTTTAAATTTACAAAAATAAAAATATAATTTAATAAATTAAATATATTAAAAATAATTAATAAATACTGCTATAAAAATATATTTATATATATAAAATAAATAATTAAGTTTTAAAGGTAAATAAGGAATAACTAAAATTAAAACGAAAAAGTTCTTTCAAAGCGTTCGGTAGATGAGCTTTTCAGAAATTAGTTTTTTGGGTCCAAAAACTCTTTCAAAAAGCTAATTTACCAAACACCTAAATTAGTTTCTTAACTGGTCAAATAGTTAAAAACTGTTCAATAAGCTAAAAATTATTCAAAAGTTGTTTCCCAAACACCTACGGTATAAAATTATTTTTTAAAAAAATTAGACTCACGAGATCAGGCTAAGGTTGTCAAGCCCGATCTAAAACTAGACAAGGCCTATCCAACACAAATTTGAAATAGACCGGCCCAACTTGCCACGAAAAAATTGAACCGGTTTAGACTTGCCACCTCTATTTGATATTTCATCTGTCAAATTTTGTTTAATGTTTTGGGAGTTTTGAAATTTTAAAAAATTTAATTTTTTTTTAATAATAAAAAATACAAATATTTAATATACTCCATCCGTCCTACATACCATTTCACTTTCCTTTTTTTTTAAAAATGATTACACACTTTAATCTCATTTTAAACTTTTTAATTTTTTTAAAATTTTTAATTAAACTAATTAGTTATCTTAATCGTAATTTATAATTATTTATATTATCGAATAATTATTTTCATTAATACATTCTTAAATATCTACTAATTACATTCCTCTTAAAATACCGTATCTACAGTATAGCAGACACGATATGTGGGACGGAGGGAGTAATATTTATAAAAAAAAATATTTATTTAATATAATATATTTTTATAAAATTATTATTAATAAATAATATAAAAACTTTTAGCATTTATGCTATAAAAATGTCTAATCAGAAATATTCATATTAATATAAAAAAATAAATGGATGAAGTAGAACTCCCTTTTCGTTGGTGGGGCCCTCTGTCATCATAAACTGATGGCGATTGGTCACATGCCAAACTATTACTCCCTCCGTCCCGCATACTTTGTCTGTTACACTGTAGACACTGTATTTTACGAGGGATGTAATTGGTAGATAATTAAAAATATATTAGTGAAAATAATTATTCGATAATATAAATAATTATAAATTAAGATTAAGATAACTAATTAATTTTAATTAAAATTAAAAAAATTAAATTAAAAAATTTAAAATAAAATTAAAGTGTGTAATCATTTATTTTCCAAAAAAGGAAAATAATTGACATGTGGGACGACAAAAACGACAACATGAATATAGTATGTGGAACGGAGAGAGTATTATTATTATTATTATTATTATTATGTATCCCCACAAATATAAGGTTTTGTTTTTTTAGTAAAAGATTTTTAACATATTTTTTTTTAAAAAGAAAAATTAACATATTAGATATATTTTTTATTTTTATATTTTTTATACAATGTTTTATATTTTATTTTAAAAAATATTAAAATATAAAATAAACTCACCCTAAATAATTAAATATAAATATAAATAATTAAATAGAATGTATAGTCACATCTCTCAATCTGTGACCATATAGATAATATTCATCGACAAAATTACGACATTAACGACCAAACCAATGTTGGAATTTTCGACAAAATAAATATATTACTTCCATTATTATTATTTAAATATTTTTTATTTCTGTTTGTAACTTGATAAGTAACAATTTTTTATTTTTTAGCTGTCTGAACAAAAAATATTTATTTTTTTAAAATAACTATAGGTTTTATCGTATATTACAAATATCTTACATTTATATTTATTTATATTAGTATGTTTACAATAATTTTATACATCATATGAGTAAAATAGTTTTTGTATACAAATTTATTCTTAACTATAATTAAAATAAAATATTTATTAATTTATTATATAAGAATTATGTGTGTTTGTTTAAATTCTCAAAATCATCTCGTGCTTATGCCATGATGATTTCTTATAAAAATATTATTTTATTTTATTTTTACAAAATATTACATTTAATCTCAGACCTAAAATTGAATCCCAAGTAAACAAACTGAAAATTTCTCAATATATTTTTGTGTGATTTAATTACAATTTAAAGATTCTTATATACTCTCTCCCTCCGTCCCAAACACCCTGCAACATTTCCTTTTTTATTTGTCCCAAACTCACTGCAATATTTCCAAATTTAGAAATAACTAATAATATTTTTATACATATATTAATATACAATTCACTTTATCCCATCACCATCACGTCACTCAAATAAAAAAAACAAATAATCATTTCTCTCTCCAATCACATCACTTAATATTCAAATTATCTCAAATTACCTTACTTAATACTCCTCACCTAAATTCCCGTGCCAAACACAAATGTTGCACGGTGTTTAGAACGGAAGGAGTACTATATACAATATATGTTCATGATTTTATTTTTTTTATAAAAATAATTTATAGGTTATATATCCAAAATTAAAAAATAAAATAAAATAAAATAAATTAATGGATATCCAAACAAATACACAATGATTGAAATGACTAATGAACATACATAAAGTATTGATAATGATGTTTTATTATGATGCATGCACTATCACCCTATGTTTATTTATTTATTTTTGTGTTTCATTTTAATGATGATAATTGTGATATTGATAATTAATTATAATTATGTTTATATTTATATAGTAGGTTGATGAAGGAAAAAATAAAAATAAAAATCGTAATTTCAATTTTTGTATTATATAATTTTCTCACTTTAAGATACAAATATGTTATTTACTTTTTAAAAAATTATCATTTCTAAATGACTATTCAAAATAAAGTTTAAAATAAAAATAAAATAAACAACTAAGGATCAAGTAGTGGATGAGAGTGTAGTTAAGTTGGTTAGGGAAAGGAATAATTAGTTGTTAGACCATTAATAATAATAATAATAATAATAATAATATACATGTGGGAAGCCATGTGATTTTTGGTCATCTATGCCACAAACTACAAAATCTATGCCTACATTTAATACAGAAAATGAAATTGGTGAGAAATGATAGTAGATAATAAAATTATAGTGAAAAATAATTTAAAACATTGATTCTTTTGTTCGGTAGCATTGAGAAATATGAAAAACACTACCAGAAAATTTGGCTATAATTGCTGTAAAAATAGTCACGGTTTTAATACAAATTGGTGACTTTTTACTAAAAAGTCACGGAAAAATATACGGAACCAGTTCTGTGGAATTTTGCTGGTGACTTTTTCTTAAATGGTGACATTTCTATGACAATAAGTTATTGAATAATACCATGACATGTTCGTGACTTTATATAGCAACAGAAGCTGCAACAAAATTTCGTGAATATTTTATAATTGTGACATTTTCGTGACAATAAGTTACAAAATAATACTATTACACCTCCGTGACTTTATAGTAACGAAAGTTGTAATAATTTCGTGACTTTATAGTAACGAAAGTTGTAATAATTTCATGACTTTATATTTTTGCAAAAAAAAAATATATAATTATATTATAATTTTTGTTCAATGCAACCATGCACGATTATGTTTTTCGGAATTACTTCGTATCACACTATTTTTCAACCAATGACCTTATAGAACTAGTGACCTTATTAGTTATTAAAGACTTACTCAACCTGTCATGCCAACTTAGCTATCTACTCTAAAGTATTAATTTTTGTTTGTTATTATATTTTAACTATAAAAATATTATTGGTTATAAATTTATATTTTAACAAAATATACATATTTATTTAATATATCATCACGAATTTTCAACAAACAATTGAAGTTTGTCTATTAATATAAAAAATTATTAAATTTATTTAACATATAGTATTTTTTTAGTATTAGAGTTTTTCAATTTCATCTATTGTCAATAAATTATTTATTTTTATTTTCTTATACTCAATCATTTTGTTAAAACAAATCTATCATATAAATTTTCAAAATTAAAAATATATTTAAAAACATTATCAATAAATATATATATTAAGATTTTGCTAATATTCCAATACTTAATTTAAGCAGTGATGAATAGTTAAAAAAAATTATTCAATTACAGTACAAGTCAAAATAAATAAAAATATTGAAGATGATTTTATTATTTTGTTATTATTTTAAATAGCTACGAACGATAATAAGAAGTATTTATAGTTGTTTTCGTTACTTATGTTGTGACATTTGATTTTAAAAAGTCACATAAATTATACCATAACAATATCTGTAATAATTTAAAATGTTGCAATTATTTTGGTTATTTTTGTCGCAACTTAAAATAGTCAAGAAAAAATTTCGTGACAATTTTTGTGACGAAATAGTCAAAAGACACGGAATAGAAATATCTTGAACATTTTCGTTATATAAGTCGTTACTTTAAATAGTCACAGAAAGTTGTTTGTAATTTTTTCTACAAATATTACTTACGGAATAGTCAAAGCAAAAAGTTGTGACATAAATTTGTCACGAAATTACTTTCCGTAACTTTTAATTGTCGCGGATTAAAATTTACGACAAATTTCCGCAATTATCAACCATTTTTCTAGTAGTGAAAAAAAGCTACAAAACGCATAAAGAGAATATACTATCTTGCTAATTGAAAAAATAAATCGATTACTAAAAAATGATAAAGTAGATAAAAAAAAATATTATTGTATTTGTTAATTATATTTTTAGTTTGATAATTTATTTTAATAATAATTTATCTATGATATTTAATAAGGTTTTAATAATATAAAAATCATAAAAATTATACTATAATAGTAAGAAAAATAAAAATAAAAATAAGCATAAATTAATTTGTAAAAATTAAATATAAAAATAAAATAAACAAACATGACACTCTGATAAGAGAATTAAAATTGAAGAATAAAAAGTAATTTATTTTTCAATCTTGATTTTTCTGTCTCAACAATACTAACATATATAGAAAGAATACACTATATTAATATTTGAAAAAAATCAATCGGCAACTAAATATTAATAAATTAGATAAATATATATATTATATTTTTATTAATGTTTTATTTTGATAAGTTATTTTAATAATAATTTAAATATGATAGTATTTCATAAGATCTCTATAATATAGAGAATATAAAATAATAAATAATAGGAAAAAAGTTAATAAATAAATACAAATTAATTATAAAAATTAAATATAAATAAAATAAAATAAATAAACAACACTCTGATTCTTTTTATTTCATTTATCTCAATTTCTCTAGATAATAAACAATTATTTTGATATCAAATAGTATATCACAACAAAATACATGTATGTATCAAGCATGCATATTGTACCATGCATAATTTCATGATTGCAAAAGAAAAAGACTTCAAGGAAGTCCATAATATTTCTTCCGTCTCAAATTTATCCGTCTTATTCAAAATTATTTAATTTTTATATAGAAAATGAATCACATATTAATGCTAATTTGTGGAATAATTTTCGATATACCGTATCGATTCACCATTATATGCAACATATGTTTTAATTATAAACAAATACTCACTTCGTCTCTTAACAATCTATTCATTTTTCTATTTTGGTGGTCTGTCTCGTAACAAAGTATCAATTTTCTTTTTAGTAATTGTACCATCTAACATTACAAATACCTTTCAAATTTACAATATATTATACGAATGTCATTATCTTTATATTATACAATACTAATAGGGGTAATTTAGTCTTTTTACCTTTATTTCTACTTTATCCCAATATAATACTAATATTTCTAAAACCCTGTGAAAAAAGTAAATGGATATATAGATATGAGACGGAGGGAGTAACACGTAATTTTATTGTAATACTCCCTCCGTCCCACCTAATTTGTCCCTATTTTCTATTTTCGTCCGTCCCACATAACTTGTCTTTTCTATTTTTGGGAAATATAATTATGCACTTTAATCGCATTTTAAATTTTAAATTTTATAATTTTTTAAATTTTAATTAAACTATTTACTTATCTTAATCTTAATCTATAATTATTTTTACTAATATATTTTTTAATTTCTTACTAATTATATTTTACCTAAATTCTCATATCTACAGTAATACACCAACATTATATGGCACGGAGGGAGCATGTGTAATGAATACATGTACTATTTGTATAAGTTATATGTATTGATTTGGAAAATCGACACCATAATAATTTTTCCAAATAAGATAGATAACCATCCATGCACATATGGATAGATATACGTATATATATGTATGCAATTATGCATGTTTACCTTTTGAGAGACAAAAGACAGTGATAGAGAAATTGATCCCAAGTGGACATAACTATTTTTAGTTATCAAAGTAGATATCATTAATATACCGAAATATTATTTTAATTTTATTATAATATATTATACCCAAGTTGTACTACTAATAATAATAATAATAATAATAATAATAATAATAATAATAATAATAATAATAATAGTCTTCATGTCCTATAATCATTCTTTTAGCGCATTCCAAAAATAATGATATTTTAAAGTGTTTATACCACAATTATTTTTATTTTTACTATTTAATTCTTATGATTTATTCTAAAAATATATAGACATATCAAGACAAATGACAACTAACACACAACATAAATAGTATTCCCTCTGTCTCAGGAAATATGGACCTATTATCGTATATACAAGAATTTAGGTAAGATATAATTAGTAAGTAATTAAGAAGTGTATTAGTAAAAATAATTATTGTATAATAAAAATAATTATAGATTAAGATTAAAATAACTAAATAGTTTAATTAAGATTAAAAATATTATAAAATATAAAATTTAAAATGTGATTAAAGTGCAAAATCATATTTTCAAAAAAAGAAATGACAAATTATGTGGGACGAACGAAAATAGAAAATATAGACAAATTATGTGGAACGGAGGGAGTAATATTTCATGAAAATAAGAATAGGGCAAGTTGAACATATATCGTCGGAGTTGATGTACTGCATAACCAAATAAGAATATGATGTCCTAATCTTCCAATTTTTCAATATATACTTTCATAACTTTAGGATCATGGGCAACATTCCTAACACCTTCAACACGAAAGGGGTGAACAAAAGCAACCACATCACCCGTGACAATCCGCAACTTCCTACGTATGAGAAAATTTTCATCAATTGTGCCCACAAAATTATAATTATTTTCAAATAGAATAATATATATCGACATATGAACATCCATCTTTTTCATACAAGAAGGAGGTTGACCGCAGATAATTTTACTAATCCAAAATAAAAAATATCACAGAAGTAAAAACAACCAACAAATAATCGAATCAAACTAGAAAATAGTCCTGCTCTCATGCACTGGCGAGCTCTCCGACCGTAGGAATTTTCGGTGTGCATGTGTGGTCCCGTGAGAACCCGCAGCCTCTACTCGACGATGCAATTTGATTAAATCCTCCATCGAACCTAATACCCTGCAAACTAAGTCCGACAAGACAATTCACACTAAGAGTGTGTTTGTTTGGAGGATTGGATTTTGGATTGAGATTTGAATAGTAAAAATTTTAAATATGAAAAATTGTATGATGTGATATAAATATGGGTTGATGTGATGTTTTGAATATAAAATTGATTTTTAGTATAATATAAAAAATAAAAAATAGGTGTTTGATTTGATATTTTTTAGAGGAAAAAATTGAATGAATAATAAAGTTTGGGGAAAGACCTGGAGGCGTCGGAGTTTAAACCCATGATTCATTCTCACACCACCAAATCAATGATATGTATTTTGTTAATATAATACATGTATTGTTTGACTTGCTATTATGTACCCTTATATTATGTATTGTCAGTACTGTACTGGTTTTATGTATCATCACATAAAAACCGTAGTCATATATTAAATACAAAATCAAAACATCTAACATTCAATAAAAACACTCGTTATTTTTATGTCACTGCGACTTGAAGTATTGTAAAAATTAAACAAAGACATGACTTTTTTAAATATGTACTCGATCTGTCCCATCTTAATTAATTTTTTTTTATCATATAAGATTCATTCAAAAAATTTTAATTTTTATATCTCTCGTAATATATTTTTCTCATAAAATATATATATATTTATTTTTAAAACCCTAAATTGAATAGTTTCCACATTATAAATAAATAAATAAATAAAGAAACAAAATTTGCAGATATGGCCCGACCTTTGCAATAAATGGGCTGTATATCAGCTGTGGGCATAAATGCAAAACTATGTGCGCCACCAAATTATTTAAACATATATATATATATATAATTCAATAATTCATGTAAATTGATTCCACTTATCTGCTATTGCAATTATAAATTAAATAAAATAACGAACCAATATATTTATTTATATATGAACAGTTGGGATGCAATTAATTCATATACATTGGGCATTGATGTCTATATTATATATATATATATATTGACTGTAAAATATTGAGTGACACATTAAAGGGTGCACAAAGTCACATGCAACACAGTTTAAATAAACAATAACCTGAATATATATATATAATTAAATAAATATATAAATTAATGATCATCAGTCACTGCTGACACATGCAGCTGCCTTTAATTTCCTGTTTTCATTTACCTAACTTCAATCCCTCCTCTTTTTAATATTTTCACCTCATAAAAGATTGGACTTATTTTTATCATTTTCCTTCGAGCTTACTCTACATTATTTATTTTATATTTTAAAAAATATAATTATAAATTAATATTGAAATATTCTTAATTTATACTTAAATTATAAATATATTATTTTACGTATAATTATTTTATATATAAAGTCAAAGAATAATTATGTCAAAAATACTTATAAATTTTTATTAATTAATAAAATATTATTATTTTTTAATTTATTATAAAATTTTAAAAAAATTATTTGATTTGGAACGGAGGAAGTATAATTATTTCCAAAATAAATAACAAATGACGTGGATAAGTCGAAATGAAAATACTGAATAAAATACTACCCCATTTTGTCATATTTAGCTAGCCCATTTGGTAACATTTATTACTGTATAATTAAATATTGAATTATGATATTATTTTATTATTTTTTAAAAATATAATAATGGGATTAATTTAATGATAGGGAAAAAAAAATTGAATAAAATTGACGGACGACGAAGAAAGTAATTTAAACTATAGATGTGATTGTTCTGTGAAATAGTTTAAAATAATATTTTTTATGTGAGATATAGAGAATTATATGTAATATAAAAATAATAATGATGTGTAATATATTAATTTTTTGAAAAAATATATTTGTTTGTTTTAGCAAAAAGAACATACTCTCTATTTAAATGGATATTTATAATACTTTTTATATTATTTATTAATAGTATTGTTTTTTCAATAATAATTTATGTGGTTAGTGTTTTAGTTTTAAATATTTTTACCTAAAATAGAGAAATTATATTTTTAATATATAAATAATAATATTTTATGTTGAATTTTGATTTTTTAGTAAAAACTAATTTATATCTATATTATGGATAGTGAATCTTTATATATATTAATGTAATATTTTATGTAAAAATTTAATTTTTATTTTTAATATAAAATTAATATTTGTATTAAATGTTATTCCCTTCGTCCCACATATGATTATACACTTTAATTTTATTTTAAACTTTTTAGATTTTACTTTTTGTTATCTGAATATTCGAATTGAATTTTTATTTTAATAGTAATACCAATATTATATTTAATGAAAAAAATTTGAATATTTATTTATTTACTTACCCTTCATTTAATTAAAGCCATTGGACGATATAATTCATAAACTGTCTTAATGAAATTCAGCCGTTACGTTATTGTTATTATTATTATTATTATTTATTATTTATTATTTATTTTTCCATAGGATAGTATCTCATCCACGCACATATATAGCTATGTAATAATTGGACAAAATGGATAATGTTAGATGTCTATAGATTTTAGAGTTGAGTTTAAAATTTTGAATTAAAATAATTATTTGATGGGATATAAATACATATTAGATATGATTTTTTAATATAAAATTTATTATTAGTATTATATAAAAAAATTAAAAATTTGATTTAATATTTTATAAGAAAAAATTAATGAAGAATAAAGTTAGGGTTGGAAACAGAAACAACCAAAGTTTGTGCCAAATGATCAAATTATATGCAAACACAATGACATGATTCTTGTGATTCTTATCTTAACAAGCCATAAAAAGGGTTTAATGTATGGTGGATTTGTTTATATGTGTTTTAAGATGTTTACGATATTAAATTAGGCGACAGATTATGATCCCGCCAAGTCAACATGATATTGATTTGACCAAATCAGCATATGCTATAGAGGTAACCAACATATGTTTATACATATCTCAACATATGTTATGTTATAAAATAACATATACTGAGTTATATATAATATATATTTTATTATAAATACACTGAGATATGTGTAAATATTGTTGATCCCGTCAGCAGCTGATCTTAGCCCATTAAATTAAGTTTTGAATATAATATTTTTAATAAAAATAAATAATTACTAAATATTCAATATTATTTATAAAGAGGTTGGTTACTCCGTTGTTTGAAAATCTATTTGTCAGTCTATATATTTATAAGTGTGTTGTATAAAATTTTTTTTATGCTGAGTATTAATACAATATATATATCATGTAAATTATATCACATATTGTCATTTTATATATTGTCTGTTTTATACCATAATGATGTTAGAAATGTGCTTAATTGTAAAATTCAGTACAGTAATCACCGTATATTACACGAATATAAAATATAAATAAAAGAACAGGTTAGAAAACAACATCCTTGATTACCCGACCCTACCCGGGCCCGGACTGTCTCAAATTCCTGTGCCCAATGTCCCTGAGAACATGGGAGCAATTTAAGGGTGTTTGTTTCAATTTTCCCTTTAATACAATTTCCTCTATAAGTTGTGTATGTCCTCTCCCACAAGTCTTTCGTTTCGTTTTTCCGTCAAAAGTAAGTGTGTTTTTACATTATTGCAATAACATTACAATTACAATGGAGATTGAATTGGCTAAGTGTGAATGTTGTGGCCTCAAAGAGGATTGCACACAACACTACATATCTCAAGTTAAGGCTAAGTTCCAAGGCAAATGGCTATGTGGCCTTTGCTCCGAAGCCGTCGCCGACGAGCCCGATAAATCGACCGACGAGGCCGTCAAAGCCCACATGTCGTTTTGCCGAAAGTACAAGTCGAATCCCGCCGTACGCGTCGCCGATGGAATGAGGCAAATGCTCCGGAGGAGGTCCGAGGAATCGGGTTCTTCTAACTCGTCCCCGTCGCCGTCGTCGTCGAAGAAGTTTTCGAGATCGGCGAGCGCGTCACAAGTGGGTGACGGGTCGAGATTTCCGTACTATTAGGACAAGATCAGAGTGCGCGCGACTGAGAATAAATAATTGATGCGGTGTTTTTCACTTTCTTTTGATTTAACAATGTTTTCATGGATTAAACGATGTTATGACGTGCCAATAAGGTGTTACGATTTTTTTTTTAATATTCATTTCAGGATACGATGATTAAATAGCAATGTTTGTAAGAATGAAATCTAATTTATCATGGTATTGTTGATGAAGAAAATGGATAAGATTGATAATTCAATGATTGAGTAGAGATTTTTTTTTTTAATTATTATTATTTTTTTATGATTCCATTAGTTAACCAACTCTATATAGAAATGGTGACCTAATAATATATGTCAACCGAACTCAACTAACTTAGTCATTAATAATTTCCTACATAATACAAATGTCTGTTATATAGAAAAATTTTGAACAGAGTGAATTAGATGCTGAATTAGGAATTCAGCCATACTGAATTTGATTTACATCATTTAATTAAAATAATTAAATTAAAATGAAGGATTTGGATCAATTTCAGCTTATGTTAAATTCTTTATCACTTCAGTATTTGATCCAAAGCCAATTTTGAAAAGGTTATAAAAATTATTATTAATAAGTTATTAAAAATTATATATATAATATAAATAGAACCAACTTTTAAAGTATTATATTTTTTATATAGTTATTTATTTATACTATCAGATTGCCTTGTTTTAACTAGAATTTTTAAAAAGCTTTTTATTCAATTTTATTATTTTTCAATGGAAATACTTATTCTATATGTAAAATATTATATCAAATATTTACTTATTTTATATCTATCAAAAAATAGATTTTCATAAGAAATGGAAACATAGCAGAAAGTTCTCTCCATAAGTATCATATTTAACATTTATTTTCATACAAATTGTATTCTGTTAATATTTTTGGATGAATTTTTTATTTTATATTAGATATGAAGAATAGTGTTAATAATATAAAATATATATATTGTTACGTATGAAATTTATAATTAGGTTAAAAGGCTCAAGTTAGATGAAGATGTGGGCCTATAATTGGGTATGTTAGATTTATTAAGGGGTATTTTAAGATAATCGGGTGAATTGGACATTTTTCTAAAGAAATAAGTAGGTCGGATGGTCCGCAAGTCGGATGGTTTGCAGGTCGGAAGTTCCGCCGGATGGATGGTCCGCAAGTCGGATGGTCCGCAGGTCGGATGGACCGCAGGACGGATGATCCGTAGAACGGATAGTCCGCAGGTCGGATGGTCCGCAAGTCGGATGATCTGCAGATCGGAAGGTCCGCAGGACGGATGGTCCGCAGGTCGGATGGACCGCAAGACGGATGGTCCGCAGGTCGGATGGTCAGCAGGTCGGATGGTCTGCAAGTCGGAGGGTTCGCGGTCGGATGAATAAGACGGGAGGTCCGCGGACGGATAGATAGGTCAGTTGGGTTGCGGTCGGATGAGTAAGTCGGGGGTCCGCGGTCGGATAGGCGGGTCGGTTGGTCTGTAGTCGGATAAGCAAGTCAGAAGGTCCGTGGTCGGACAAACAGGTCAGTTGGTCCACAATCGGACGAGTAAATCGGTTGTTGTGGGGGTCAGATGCTGCAGAGAGCGAGTGAGAGCCGTAGTTTAGTCGGCTGGATGACGCGGTTGGTAAGACGGTTGAGAACACGTGTTAGCAAGAGAAGAATTAGTAGACGATTGCGATGAGGCGTTGTAACCGTTCGGACGACGGTTCCAGGTACTGTTTCTGGGGATATTTAATGATCGGGGTCAGCAACTGACAAAAGATCTTCAATCATCTTCACACAACAACAAAGTGATTCGGGGATCATCATTTAATTTTCCAGCCTTTAGTTTTATTTTCCGGGTTTATTTATGTATCCTACAGTGTTTAGAGATTCCTAATCTCAAACACTAATTATATCAAATTCGAAGATAATTTCTTATTTTCGGATTTTACTTTATATTGTTAAAAAAACACATTAACATATATATATATATAGATATTGTGTTGAATTATTAATTTTTTTTTTTTAACAATAATATATATTATATTGTTTAATAATATTTATAGAGAATAGTGTAAAAAAATTAAATTCATTATATCTAAATAAACAACCTCTGTTTTAAAATGTTAATTTTTTTTAAGTGGAAAATATTTTTTGGAAACTTTAATTTTGTGGAGTATATAATTTAAAAGGCGGAGATTGATACATATCCAACAATATAATGAAAGACAATATGTGATTTATGTTAATATAAAAAAATACATTAAAAATACAAAATCAATCCACTCAATATAAATAAACTAAATTAATTTATAATACATAATAATTGTCTATACAATACTATTAATATTGATTTCAATATAATAATTATATTGATACGTCGCATTATGTAAGTATGTACTTTGAGCACGTTATATATTCATACGTCGCATTATGTACTTCGTAGTTATATTTATTTTCCATATTTTTCAAAGATATATATTTTATTTTATCTTTCTATTCAAATATAAAATATATATTTGTAATAAATACATATTTTATTATACATTACAAATATTTTTATATTTTTATTTATTAATATTAATACTATTACACAATATTAAATACAAGGACAAAAAAAATACACATAAAAATGTATTTATTACTTATTATTATAATAGTCTTTAAATGTTGTATAGAAAAATAAATATATAGGTTTGTTTACATATTTTTACTAACAAAATTTGTAGTATATTTATTATATATTTCATTTTTTTTATTTACTAAAAATCAATATTCAATATAAAATATTATTTTTATATTATTATTATAATATTTTATATTTCACATAAAAAAAAAAAGAAATTACCTTAAACTAAAACACTAAATAAACACAGGTATATCTTTCAAGTATATAAATGAATAAATGATGGTATTTTAGATCGTGTGGTGTGTGTTTAATTTAAAATGGAATATAAATAATTAATTTTATTTTTTAAATATAAATTAAACTTTAATATAATATAAAAGTTAAACTATTAAAATTTGATTTAATGTTTATATGATTTTTTTTTATTAATGTAAAAATAAGATGAAAATGAAATAAGCAAACACAACTTTATTTATAGTGTAAATGGTGTGTTTGGATGTGAATTTGAAAATTGGGAATAGTAAAAATTTAAAGGAATAATGTTTAATGTATTATAAATAAATATCTTATACCAATTTGTTCACCTAATATATTTTTTTAATGATACGAATTTTTATAAATATTATATAAAAAAATACAATATATAATATATATTTTATTTATTAAAAAAATTAAACAATTTAATATAAAATATTATTTTTTATATTATTAATACGATTCCCACAATAATATATTATTTGAATGAGATAATAAATTTTTTTATCTAATATGTATAATAAAAAATAAATATTTTATTTAATATTTTGTAGATAAAAAAATATAATAGTGAGGTATTGGGGCTAATTTCACCACCCATCAATTTTCATTTAAAGGTAGATTCGATAAATAATATATATATAATTAAAAATGAAATTAATATATATTACTAAATATTTAAAAAAACATTATAGTATATCAATTAAATATTGTATTCAATATTAATATTATTTTGTAATAAATAAAATTTTATATAATATAAATAATATATATATCTTTATACATAACTCAAGGCTCAATATACAGCGTATTTGTTTGTATTATTTATTTTATTTTTTATACTCTATATTTAGTAATATTTTGTTTAGAGAATACTTTTAAATAATATATTTATTTTTAAAAATGGCTGTAAGAAATGACAAAAATAATGGGAAAGAAGATTAATATGTGATTTATTTGGCAAGTCTCAATTAAGAATGAAATAATAATTAGTGACAGTGTATCATACCAGGGGCATAATAGTCATTTCACATCTGAGCTTTCATCTATGGCCGCTCCATCACAAATGACCGTTAGATTCAAAATTCAAAATAATATCGACAGTTTATCGTCGTCAATTCATCAGAAATCGGAATTCTGCAGAGGGAATCGAGCGCGATGGTGCAGAGAAAGCCGAGAATCCTCGAAGAAACGGCGAAAACAGCAATGTCTCTCACTCCGAATTCCTCGGAGAAATCGACCAGCACGACCACGGAGGGCAGTCAATCGGAGAATCGGGAAACCGCTTACTTCCCAGGATGCAGACGAGACGCGAACTGCAACTGCGAGATCTGCATCGCCAGCATCAACGCCACTCTCGATTTGATTCCCCAGAGCGTCCATGGAAGCTCGCGCACCGTCAATTCGAGGCCGAATTTTCCACGAAGCCCTGTTTCCTTCCCCTCGCCGGCGGATCTCCTGACGCCGAAATCGGCGGCTCGTATGAGGCGTGTGGATCAATCGCCGCTCTCGAATTCCATCGGAGCCCCGAATTTGAAGAAGAATCCCGTCGGAAAGGGAGGATTCAGTTCTAGGGTTTACATAGTGAGTTTCATTTTGGGGATAATTCTCTTCTGCTGTGTGTACGGATTACCCCGAAAAAGCCCTAGGGTTTTGAAGGCTCAATTTCCCCCAAATTTCGTGCAAAATTTCGGGGAGAAATTGGGGGAAATTGAAGAACTCAACGCAAAATTCATGTTCCTGAAGAATGAATTAGAATCATTTGTTGGCAACAAGGTTTCAAGCTGCAGCTCCGATGATTCCCAGTGGAAAATCAATCAGGTTTTCCTTCAAAATTCATCATAAATTTTGCACCTTCCTAGTTATTCAATTTTGATTGATTCCCATGTGATTTTTTTGACGTTGTAGAGAATTAGACATGTTTAAACTTTTCAAACAACATAGTTTATCCAGGATAGGAAGTCTAATTTTGTCTGTACAATGCAATCCAGTGTTGATTGATTTTGTTGTGTTCTGTATGATCCTTCAATCCAAGAATCAGACATGTTCAAAATTTTCGAACAATGATAGGAAGTCTAATTTCGTCTTTGTTGTGTTTGTGTGATTTTTCGACATTGGGGAGAATCAGATATCTTAAAAATTTTTGAACAATTTAGTTGATCGAAGATATGAATTCTAATTTGGCTGTAAAATGCAATTTTGATTGATTTTATTATGTTTAGTGCAATCTTTCAATGGTTTGAGAGAATCAGACATATTTAAACTTTTTGAACAAGTTAGTTGATCGATGATAAGAAGTCTAATTTTGTCTGTAGAATGCAATTTTGATTGATTTTGTTGTGTTTCGAGTAATCTTTGGATGTTGTAAGGAATCAGACATATTTAACATTTTTGAACAATTTAGTCCACTCAATAATAGGAAGTCTAATATTGTCTGTAAAGTGCAATTGATTGATTCTATTGTGTTTAGTGTTAAAATTTTGGAACAATTTAGTTGATCGATGACAAAAAAAAGTCTAATTTTGTCCGAAAGAATACAATTTTGATTGATTCTGTTCTGTACTGTATGATCTTTCGATGTTAGAAAGAATCAGACATATTTAAATTTTTCTAACAATCTAGTCGAATTCAAAAATAAGAAGTCTAATTTTTGTCTGTAGAATCGTCTGTTACTGCATTCAAAGTGCGTATTGTACAAATCAATGGTCGAGGAGGTAAGCATTTGGGGGTGGCCATTGCCAGCTGCCGGAGTTCTGACAACAGAGGGTTCTGTAAGAACACTCCTCATTTTATCCGGGAGCATCTCAGAAGTAATAAAATCCAAGAACTCGATTCACAAAACTTTAACTTATCATTACCGTATTATCGAAATTCATGTTTTTTTATTTCTCGCGCAGTGGATAAGCCCGAAAGCGAATTATTTGGTCCGAAAATCGAACAGCACGTGGGCTCAGAGAAAATGGAGCTCGACGGTGGTGCAAATGGAGTCGAACACATGGATTCTCGACTACAGGCGGTCCCTTTTGGTGGACAGTGCTGCCGGGGTGGTGGAGCTGGCGAAGTCGTGGCCGGGGAAAATTGTCGAAAAGGTTGTCCAGGGATTTCTAACCATGGCTGAAATGAGACATTATCGTCGTCGTCATCATCATTGTGATTTTATTACAGGGGGTTGTGTTGCTGCTCCTACTTAGGTTATTAGGAGATTTTTGAAGTAGTGTTTTGTCTGGTTTTTATGTTTGTAAGATAAGATGGTGTTCTTTGAAGAGAATGTGTACTTTCTTTGTATGTAATTCTCATTACTCATGAGAAAGTTTTTTGGTCCTTTTGAATTCAGAACCAATATATTTGTTTTGTCATTTTGATTTGATTTATACGTAGTTATCATTTATTTATTATTTTTGATTTCATGAAATTGTACTAAATTTTTAATATTTTCAAAACAATGTCATCGTCTATTAAATATAAGAAAAAATAATAAAGGCAGAGTTTATGAACTATGAGAGTCTTGTACAATTTTGAACTTTTTTAAGAGTACAATTGTCCATTTATTCATTTATAATATTTCATCTACTTCAAATATTCTACAATATATATATATATATATATTTTTTTTGGGTTTAGTAACACAAGATGTGATGACTGTTTAAATACGGTTGAATTCGACTTGATAAAAAAAATAAGTATATATATATTTTTTACAATGGAGAAAAACTATAAAATTACCTTTAAATTTTAAATTTATAAAATATATTTTGCAATCTTGTGACAAATAAATTTGGGTTGTGGCGTAAAAGAAGGAATGCCCAATGAATCAATGTTTTTAATTATATAATAGGCAAACCCATTTTAAAAATTACCTCGTTGGCCAACACATCCATCCATCATTTTCCTATTCATCCTCTAATTTTCCAATATCGATGGTCAATGGTCAACCCTTGCCTATTGATGGTCAAGAGTCGTACTTTTTGACCTATTTTTCTACAAATCTATCAGGCAGAGTTGACAACATCCCCCAACGGTCTCGTCCATGAGGTCCAAGCGCGTGCACCCCACAGCGGCCAGGCGGGCATTTTCCCGCGCCGGCGCCGGCGCCGGAGCTCCGATCTCCCCTCGTACTGACGGGAGCGCCCGGAAAAGGCTCCGGCGATTGCCGCATGTTTTCCGGACCGTCCTCGAATTGCCTTGCAGGTCAGACGCTGACGTCGCCGTCCAGGAGTTTCCGGGTTACTTCCGATTCATTGCCGACGTCGGAGATTTCGGGTCGGAGCAGGTCAGGGCGCGAGCCATGGAGGTCATCCCCGGCTTGATAAAGATCGTCGTTAGGGATTACGACGAAAATGACGATGACGACAGCGAGCAGCTGCTTATGGACAAATTGGAGATGGACGCATGGCGATTTCGATTCCCATCGTCGACTCGGCCGGAGATGGTGGCGGCGGAGTTCGTTGGAGGATTGCTCGTCGTGACGGTGCCCAAGGGCTGGGAGCTCGGCAACGAAGGAGATGCTTGGCATAGTCCCGGACTTGTCCTTGTCCGATGAAGTAAGCATGTCCTAAAAAGTCGTGACAGATCCCAAAATCGCCGGACTTCCCGGAAACCATTCGGGCGGCATTTCCTGAATTTATTTTGTAATTACAAAAATCGTTTGCATGGCCTGGATGATAAACATATTGGGAATGCAATATTACAAACTAAATAAATATCATTCACCAGTCCAAAATTTGTCTTAATATAATACAAATACAACATATGAACTGATAATACATTGTAATAATCTGCACAACACATAATATCATTGATCTCATCACAAAATATGAATTCATCGACCGAATCCGTAAAACATGTGATTTTGATTACCTCTATTCAGCGCCATAACTATTCCCGTAATCTCAAACATCATCGTACCATTACGGAAAATAAGGTACCAAGAAAAGACACCATGTAATAAATAAGAAGCCAAGAAAATTGCATGCTGATCAATTTAAGCAACCATATCTATCCATAAGAAACCTACATGCAAATCTACGATCGAATCGATCATCTAGAAGCCTCGGTCAATATGATACTATTATCTAAATCATCGATAGAGAAAAGGGTTACGTTATTGCGGCATGAATAGGTAATAATAACAATAGAGCCAAAACAAGTCCAAAATAAAATAAAAAAACGGCAATCTACATAAGTTTCCTAGGATAGCCGGCATGCCACAATTGCGTAAAACAAATTTAATTATTACCGATTAATGGACAAAGGTATAGCCTTCAAGCGGAGCGAACTTCTCAAGAATCTGCGCCTCCTGCTTCGCCGCTTCCTTTTGCTTCACTTCCCATTCCGATTTTTCGAGGTTAGCTGTCTTAACCTCGTTGACGATCTTCGGTAATGAATTCAAGATTCTCTTTTGAGTGGCGGTGAGTTCCTCGATCTGGGCTTCGTTCTCCTCGACAGCTTTCGCTAATACGTCTCTACGAGCCTGAAGCTTCGAAATTTGCTCGTCTATTTCTTGAATAGTCGGCGAATACGCAATCTCAGCCTGGAGAACAGCGATCTTATCCTTCGATAAAGTATATTTACTCTTAAGCTTACTGACAAGCGCAATGTTCGTCTCAAGATCTGCGAAGAATTTACTCGCCTCCGACTTCACCTGCTTCGCACTTAAGAAATGGTTGCTGACGTCGGGAATTTCGAGAATAAGATCGAGCATTGAAAGCTCTTCCAAGGTCAGGTCGGGATCGGATCGAAGCTTCGACGATAGGCTCGTAACCAGAGGGAGTTTGTTCGACGAGAACAGACTCGATAAATCATGAGAAAGAAGGGAAGAAAGCTCCTCCCGTACCCGAGCGAAGTCGACTTCGGTTTCCAGCAAAGACGAGTCCAACGTCGGAGCTTCGGGCACCGACTGATACAAAATGTCATCGAGGGAGTTGAGATAATTGTCAAAATCCTCCGAACTCATCTCGGTTATATGATTCATCTGAGAATTCGAGTCCTGACGCTTGCGGCGTGATCCCGACTGGCCGTTAGCGTTTTTAACCGGAGAAATCTCGGTAACGGAAGTTAAATGGCCAGTGGATACTCCTTCGGTTAACACCAAGTCCGTCGAAATTGCTCGGTCCTCGTTCGAAAGAAGCTTTCTTGTCGAGTTCCTCGTTCTCCGGACAAATGGATTTTCGGTTTCCCCGTCGGTCTTCGGAATCGAGCCCTGGTTAGAATTAGCAGAATTTCTCGTTCTCTTCGCAACTTGACTCCCTGATTCCGCTTCGACCTTTGGAATAGGCTCCTTGTTGGAAATTTCCGAGTTTCTTGTTCTCTTTCTTGTCTGAATAGGCTCTGGTTCATGATTCGGAGGGGTCGATGTTTTCCTTGGCGTAGATTGCTTCCTAGGTGTCGATTTTCTTGCAGGTGTATTCCCGGTAGGCGCAATCGTTGTAGGAACAGATATTTCCTTCTTAACAGACGTAGCTTTTTTAGCTGCAACGGGCTTTTCTGCAGATGCTTCTTTTTTCACTGCAATACACAAAACGCACCTCAATGTACGCAAACACATAAATAGTCCCACAAAGTAATAAACGAGCATAATCCTAAGTATTAGCAGATGTTCAGTGCAGACAAGAATTAAGGTTTAGAGAAGTGTAAGAGTCGAAGCTACCTATTGGCGCAGCCCCTTTTCCCCCCGGTATGTCCCAAGTAAATGATGCGAAGAAAGCATTGACATCCGCATCCGGAAACTCAGAATTAAGAAACCGTATCACAGCATCCTTGCTGCCGAGCCATATTTTCCTCGTCGGGGTTTTTTGAAGCCTTTTCGGAACAATCAAGGACCTATGAGTGTAGTAGCCAGCAGGATTAATCTTGTTTCCCACTTTCCATGTCCAAATATCGCCGGGATTTGGCCAATCTACGGGAGCATATGGATGCCCTTCTCCAGATCCACACGGTGGAATTGGATTATGAACGCCATTTGCCGATACTTCAGTCTCCATTATCTCGAAAAAATTGCTGTCATGTAACAATAATCAAACCACAAAGACAAAGATTATGTTGGAACATTTGTTTAGCGCCATAAACAGAAACAACTATGTATCAAATATACATATAACTAATTAAACCTCCAAATTCGTCGCATAAATGCATTTATAAAAAAGCTTCAATTCACATAAAACTGCGAATAATCCATATACACAACACACATATAACTAGTTAAACCTCCAAATTCATCACATAAATGTTGATACAAAAGCTTCAATTGACATAAAACTGCGAATACTCGATACACAAAACACTCACATATTTAACTAATTAAACCTCCAAATTCATCACATAAATGTGTTGATTCACATAAAACTTCGAATAATCCTCCAAGCATTAGAAGCAGTTGAACTCATCCAAAATGATCAATAACCCTAATTCACAAAACAAAGAAAAGCTTGAATTTGCATTGCTTATTTCCATTTTTGAACTTATCAGATTCACATTTCATCAGAAGCTAAGAGACAAATAATCAAACACTTTACTAGCATTCATCTACAAGTTCCTAGTCACTTCAACAATCTACTCTCCAGTGCACTAGCTGAACAAATTGCACTGTGGAGAATCAAATACGACAAATTCTAGCCACTTTTGTTTTGATTAATCTACCTTCTAAATTGGAAATTTTATCCAACCCTAATCTTCGGTTTTCCGACACAGTAACAAACAACAGCGAAACGAAATCGGCAACAGAAATTAAAATTCCACAAAAATATAATATCAAAGAATCACTAACATATCCAATCTAAACACACAGATCTCTCCCCAGCGTCTGCTTGTAGATTTACAGCTCACCTGGTTTTCTATGATTTTCACAAGACAATAACACGCCGATCGACTTCAATCAAAAGATAAACACAAAAAAAATGAACAGATTGCACAAAGGAGATTACCACGGAAGCCGCGACGGAACTGGGCGCCGGAGGAAGGGTTTCCGAAGAAATCGATAGCCCTTCAGACCGCTTGTGGATTTTATCAAATAAAAAGGAAGGCAGTAGACCGTGGTTTTACTTTTGTACTGTAGGACAGATGCTGAGAGGTCCTGGGACTTCAAACACCAGGTACACGTGTGGGCCGTGTGGAGTAACTGGAGTTTAAAACCCGGAGCTCCTAATAGACGAAGATTAGACATACAATGCTAAATAAATCAACTTAATTACTGTCTATAATGACAAATATATATTTCACTTATCTTATTTTTTAAGTGTTTACAATATGTTACTGCATCTTCCAAATAATTTGTCCTTAGTTTGTATTTTCATTTATCCCACATAATTTGTCCTCTTATTTTTTGAAAATTAATTATGTATTTTAATCATATTTTAAAATTTAAATTTTAAATTTTTTTAAATTTAATTAAACTATTTAATTATCTTAATCTTAATCTATAATTATTTTATTAATACAATTTTTTAATTATTTACTAATTATATTTTACTTAAATTTTTGTATCTAAAGTAATAGAGCCATATTACCTTAGACAGATGAAGTATTTAATTGTTTAAAGTACTTTTTATGCTCATATACTTGACACAAATTTTAATAAAAATAGATTAAAAGATTTAAGTTTTTTTTTACTATTTTTCATGACAATAAAAAAATGCTAGTATAAATTTATATGACAAGATGAGTATTATATAATTTGTTGTTGTTTTTTTTTTATTATTATTGTATTTTTCAGTATAAATTTACAGTGATTTATCTCACTTTCTTAAAATATTTGAATATTAGAGTGTGTTTTATTTTGAATAAAAATTTTAATATAAAATATATATGAATTTATATAGATAATATAAAAATAATAATTGTGTGTACTATATTAATATTTTTAAAAAATGCATTGAAAATTATTTATTAAAGAAACAAACCTTTAATTTTTATTTTTTTTTTTTTGTTGTTGCATTTTTTTGAATTTTTTATGTTATAAGAAAAACTAATTTATATGTTCAAAATATTTATTTATATTACATCAAATAATTATTTAAATTTAAATTTTTATTAATTAAAATATAAAACAACCACACCTTTACTTATATATAGTGTATATATATATATAATACGTACATGCACATATACATACGGGCTCAATTACCCTGTCCCTGTGTCCTTATACCGACTAATCATCATCTGATATATGTATTTAATTTTTTTATTTTATTACCTTTTTTTGCTTTAAAAATATATATAACAGATGATGATTGGTCGGTATAAAAGAGCTACTATACATTGTGATAGGGTAATTGAACCCTCTACGTACACATAATACACATGATATATACTCACTTATATATGTTAATAAAGATGCAGTGCCCGCAATGTGTTTGTTTTGTGAAAATAGTTACTCCAATAAAGATGCAGTACACATAATTTGTTTGTTTTGTAAAAATAGTTACTCCTTCCGTCCTTTAGTAATCTATCAATTTTTTTATTTTGGTCAGTTTCATAACAAAGTATTCATTTCATTTTTTAGTAATTGTACTGTTTACCTAACATTACAAATACACTTATAATTTACAATATATTACACAAATGTCGTTACCTTTCTATCATACAATATTAATATGGTTAATTTAATTTTTTTTACCTTTATTTCTACTTTACCCCAATATAATACTAATATTTCTAAAATTCCGTACAAAAAAAATATATAGATATAGGACGGATGGAGTATAAGATATAATTATTTTATAATAAATATAAAAATAATAGATATTTATAATATATTAATACTTTTTAAAAAATATATATAAAAAAAAATAAAAATTAAAAAGAACAAACCCATTATTTTTATTAAAAAATAAGTAGTTTGTTTGTCATGTCAAAATGATATTTTAGTCGAGTGTAACAATTATACTCCCTCCGTCCCATTGAAAGGTTGTCATTTTTCATTTTTGTCCGTTTCAAAACAAGGTTATTATTTTCTAATTTAGTAATTGTACTACTTACCTAACATAATAAATACTCTACTTTTACATTATACAATACTAATAGGGATATTTTTGTCTTTTTTTCACTACAATTTATTATAATACTAATATTTAAAAATTTACGTGCAAAAAAGTAAATAACAACATAGCACAGGACAGAGGGAATACATGAGTTTAAATAAATTAAAAATAATAATATTTTATTTAAAATATGTAAAATAAATTGGGATATTTTTATTTTTACAAATATAAAAAGATATAAATATTTTAGTAAAATTAAAAATATTTTAAATGCAACAAACAATAGTATTAAAAATAATTTTTTTTAAGACGGTAAGCCAAGTGTAAATAAAAAATTCCAAATTTTAAATTAAAATAATAAAAAAAAATGATAATTGAAGTAATGTTTTAGAGGAAAAAAATTGCTAACACTAGTATTTTATTTTTAAGAGAATATTTGTATAAAATAATTATGTGAATAATATAAAATTAATGAAAATAAATAAGTATATTAATTTTTTTAAAAAAATGTATTAGAAAATTTTTAACCAAACAAACAAAACCTATATATATTTGAATTATGAAAGAATTATCACTGAAAATTGAATAATATAAAATCATCTACCAGATAATCATGGCGTTCGAGTAAAATTCCTTGATTTGAAAACATCAGACCCCGATAATGGCAGAAGAGACGGTACCTGGCTTCCATCATGTTGCTAGAGAAACCCTTGATGTCAAACGTCTAGCCCAGTTCTACGCAGAGGTTGCGCTCATTTCTGTCAATTTTCATTCAATAGATTGAAAAATTGCAGCTATGCGATCCATTTTTCCGTGAATTTATTTTTGAATCTTGAATTCTGCTGTTGAGTTTTTTAATATATATGAAGTCTGCTTGCGTAGAAAGTCTCGCTTCGTGTTTGAGTAAATACGGATGAATCGAAACTTTTCGATCTTTTGGATTTGTTAATTTTTAGGTTTTAGTATGTGGATGGGGAACACAATATTGAATCCAATTTTGTGTTAACTGCAATATTTTGTGTATCTCGTTGTTCTCTGCATCCTTCGAGATTTTTTTCCCCTGAATTTGAAAAAGTTAGGTTGTCCTGAGCTGTGGTTTTGTTTCAGATTTTCGGTTTCGAGCAAATTGAGAGTCCAAAATTTCCGTGTGAGGTGATATGGATGAAATTAGGTTCATTTTATCTGCATCTGATTGAAAAGGATCCTGAATCTAAGCTTCCAGAAAGTCCATGGAATGCAACTGCAGCAGTGACAAACCCTAAGCATCTTCCCAGGGGACACCACCTCTGTTTGTATATGCCTAATTTCGAATCCTTTGTTCAGAGCCTTAAGGTGAGCTGCATAGATTACTGTCTTCATTTTATCAATTTGTTCTGCCTAAAATTCGATATTATGTTGTGTGTTGAAGGAAGACTAGTATGGCCAGTAGTGTTGTTCTCCATTTCCTTTAGCTCGATGAATCTGTTAATAATTGCCACAAATGGAGTCGAATTTTATTGTATGCCTAATTTCGAATCCTTTGTTCAAAGCCTTAAGGTGAGCTGCATAGATTACTGTCTCCATTTTATCAATTTGTTCTGCCTAAAATTCGATACAATGTTGTGTGTTAAAGACAATTATGGCTGGTAATTTTGTTCAGATTGTTCTCGACTCTGTTGATAATTGCCACAAATCGAGTCGAATCCATTGATTTATACTTCTGTTTGTATATTCCTAATTTCGAACCCTTTGTTCAAAGCCTTAAGGTGAGCTGCATAGATTACTGTCTCTATTTTAACAATTTGTTTTACCTAAAATTCGAGATCATGTTTTGTGTTAAAGATGAGTATAACATTTAGTGTTGTTCTCCATGTTCCTTTAGCTCGATGACTGTTGATAATTTCAATGAACAAAGTTGAATTCAGTTGCATATTGATTTAGAATTCGACGAAATTGCAATTTGGTTGGGTGTACAATGGCTCCAGTGGGGTTGATTATACATAGGGTCAAATGTAATCGATGACTTTAATTTTTTTGTAGATTCGTTGATGTTCTCCATGTTTAGGCTTTTTATTTTTGCATGTGATTTTTGAACAGATGACAGATTCTAATACTAGAAATTAAAGAAATTATTCTTTATCTTATTTTGATGGCTTCAAAATCTTGTTTCTTTGGAGTTTCGCCTATTTTATAGAGTCAAGTTCGACTTTATATAACACCCTACCACTTCGAAATACAAATTTATACAAGTATTTTCCAAATCGTTTAGCAAACTTACGTAGTTTTACACATAGGAATATACATTATCTGGCGCTGACTTTCGTAAGTGACAAATCCAAATCTGAAAATTCGATAGTTAAATCATTGAATTTAGATGCTTTCACTACTTTGTGATATAGGGATGTAGGCAGTGCATTTTATAATTTCGCTAGTTTTCTTGCGCTCTATAATTTCTTGCAATCATCTTCTTTCTTTTTTAACTTTCGGATCAGGAAAAAGGCATCGAGATTCATGAGAAGACCTTACATGATGGGAAAACCAAGCAAGTGTTCTTCTTCGACCCTGATGGTGCGTCCGTCATTCATTATTCAAAACTGACATCGGTTACGACTCTGCTGAGGTCTCTAAACTTGACGGAATTTTTTGGTTCTAATTTGGCAGGGAACGGTTTGGAGGTTTCGAGCCGGCTGCATTGTTGCTACTAAATAGCTGTAGAGGTACGCGCCGTAAAAGGTACGGAGAAGAAGTGGAAATACATGTACTTTGAAACTTCAGCTAATGTTCATTAGTATGTATTAGAAGCTCGAGCATGCTCGACTCGACCGTTGGCGTCGAGTTGAGCCGCTCGAAAGTTAAGGTTGTTAATCATAATGACGAATAAAATTATTTACATCTTTAATAACGGCGGCGGTTAGAGTGCTAATGATCTAATTAGCTCGAATTAACACACAATAGTAAAAATTTGATAATAGTTCTCAATTGATCTTGTTGTGGTAAGAACGATAGAATATGGTAAAAATTTAGACAATACATGTTGACTTAATTTAAGTCGAACAGTTATTTATATGTTGCACTTTTACGGCCCCGTTGAAAAGCACATATATATATATATATATATTGATTGTGTTATAAAATAATTAAATGAAGGACATATATAATTTTAGAGGTTTGTATATTTAAGTAATTAATAGTTAAATTAAGAAGTAATTATTGTTATTTTATAAAGTTCAACAACGCAATAACCACAGTGCGTACTTTCGGGTATTAAGTTCGACCAGGGTTTACCCAGTGCGCACTTTCGAGTAGCAGCTGTGGGTTCCCACGTCATCCAAAAATAAAAATAAAAAATATATGGTTATACAATAGACTTGTCTAGCTATTAGATTTGGCCGAGATTTAGACAGTAGAATAAAAACAGAAACGGTTAATAGTGGTGAAATTCAACATAGGAACAAAACAGAGAAACAATGTATCTTCAACAATTATTATCCTCCTTATTGACCATTTCATTACAATCTGATAACAATGCATATTCCATGTCTGCTGCTGATTTTTATTCGATTGATTTCACGCCTCGACCGGCAAGTTCTCCGCCTCCTTTCTGACCGACTCGAACAACACTGACGACAGATATCGCTCTCCAAAGCTCGGAAAAATAACCTACAACAAATTGGATCGATGTCATTACAATTTACTTACTGCAAGAGTCTTACAATATATATCTTCTCTTAGGTTGCGGCGCACTTACCACGATGAGCTTCCCGGCATTTTCAGGGTGTTTCGCAACCTTAATAGCAGCTGCTGCCGCAGCACCGGACGATATCCCCACCTATACATGTTCGCCGGGTTGTTAAAGTGTTCGACATGTAAGAAAAGGTCGTGAATAGGATGTAATGAAAGGGGGGGGTTCAAGGGTATTAGTTATTACTCTTGTCAACGAAAAGACTAAAAAAATAAACTAAAAATATTTCAGAAATTTCATAAACACAGTATAATTGATAGATAGTGTTTGGCAACAATATAAAATGAAAAGTAAATATAAATTTGGTAGATTGTGTTTGGCAACAATATAAAATGAAAAGTAAATATAAATTTGGTGGACGAAAAGAATACGTACCAAAAGTCCTTCTTTTAGAGCCAAAAGCTTCGCTGTCTCGATAGCCTCCTCGCTCGAAACCTTAAAGCAAACGGGGAAGAAAGACGAGGGCGCCTCATTACTTAACCGAAGAAATTACAACTCTACGTGAAGATACAAATTCGGGCAATTGTAAACTTACTTGAACAATTTCATCGATGAGATCGACATCCAAAATTTCAGGTATGAATCCGGCCCCGATCCCTTGTATCTTATGTGGACCTTAGCCATTACACGAATTCGTTACGTCAAAAGCATTTGACAACTAAGAAAAGAAAACACAAGAAGATCAAGAACTTAAAACTCACCGGGCTTTCCTCCCGAAAGAACCGCGCTCTCAACAGGTTCAACAGCGTAGAGCTTAAAAAAAACAAGGAAACCACGAAGAAAACACGATAAAAAACACAACAACATAGCAACAAGAATCGAACATCGCAAAAAAGAGACAACCTTAACGTCGGGATTCTTCTCCTTAAGATACCTCCCGGCGCCGGTGATCGTGCCTCCCGTCCCGATTCCCGAAACGAACGCGTCGATCTTACCGTCGGTTCCTCTCCACACCTCCGGCCCCGTGGTTTCGTAATGTATCTAAAAAAAAATCGACGTATCTAACAAAATCTCTGGGAAACATGTGAGCAAAGTATTGGGACAACCTTAGGGTTAGCCGGATTGGCGAATTGTTGAAGTATGTAAGAATTCGGCGTTTGGTCCCTCAATTCCTCGGCCTTTTGGATCGCGCCTTTCATGCCTTTGGCGGGGTCAGTGAGGACAAGCTTTGCGCCGAATGCAAGGAGGATAATTCGGCGCTCGAGGCTCATGGTCGAGGGCATGGTAATGATGAGTTTGTAGCCCCGGGCAGCCGCCATGAAGGCTAAGCCGATGCCGGTGTTGCCGCTCGTCGGTTCGATTAGGACACTCTTTTTTCCGACACGACAAACAACAATGTCAGATGTCCAGACAATCGAACAACAACGATTGTAGCAACAAGGAACATAGTAACATCCCAATGATTTCACAACACAATAATCCAACTCATAATAGATACATTCAATGCGTATCGGAAAAATCAGCACCCATAAAATATAAAAACTCTTTATTATAAACAACATATATTGCTTGTAATAATGACATGCGTTGTTTGTTAATAATTACAACGTGTGTTGTATAAGTGTATGTAATGTGCTGATTATGTGTCATATGCATATTGTTAGTTCATGTGTTGTGTTTGTATTATATTAATATAAATGATGTGTTGTCTGTTTTCTAGCTACTTGTGTGCTATTCAACACTAAGCTGCCGTCATTAATATTAAAAATCTCTTTCAATATTGTATAAAATATCGTATTAAAATATTATTTAAATAAAAAAATAAAAAAAAAAAATAAAAATAAAAATAACTGTGTACACATAAACACTTTATATAGTTAGTGTGGTTAGGGGCATATGTTTACATATATCATCAATTACTTTTGACAGTTCACACTATTAGTTAACAATAACTATTATTCTAAAAAATATATATTACACTACTAAATATTTAATTAGCAAAATATATATATATCATCAAACATCTATTTTTATACAAAATATTTTACTGAATATTTATTTATATTACATTAAACACCTCAATTTTCCAGCATCTCCGGATCATTCTTTCTCCGGACCATTCCCATCAAGCAATTTAAGTTTTTAAAAATTTTCCAAACTTTACGAAAACATTTTTGTAAAAAAAAAAAAATACAAATCACGTCAACGTATTCTTTTTCTTCTTATTGAATATTATACTCTCTTCGTCCCATTAAAAAGTTGTTATTTTCTATTTTTATCTGTATAACTGTACTATTTACCTAATATAATAAATACTCTTTTCAATTTACACTATATCATACAAATACCATTACTTTTATATTACGCTATTTTAGAAGAAGTATTTTTATATTTTTTACTACAAATCCAATATAATATTAATATTAAAATATTTACATGTAAAAAATCAAACGGTAATATTTATACCGAACGGAGAAAGTATCAAATATTGACATTTTCTTTTAATTGTTTTTAAAATTTTCGAATCTCCAAATATATAAACACGTAGGGAACGTACCTCTCCAGGTGTGATTAGGCCTTTGGCCTCAGCATCAGCGATCATACTGTAACCAATCCTGTCCGTTCATTCCAAATACACCACATTGATTCAAACAACATTAGATAAGGGGTTTCTGTAGGCTTTTGAAAATTTGGAAGCTTGGAAGAAATAAAATTTGTAATCTAGGTCCCGTAATTATGTATCAATTTGTCTTTTTTACGGAGTTTTAAAAATATTAGTATTATATTGGGATGCAGTATGAATAAAATAAAAAGGACTAAAATAATCTTATTAGTATTGTGTTATATAAAGGTAATGAGATTTGTATAATATAATGTAAGTTGTAAGGGTATTTGTAATGTTAGGTAGATAGATACTTTGTTATGGGACGAACTAAAATAAAAAATTGGATAATTTTTTATGGGACTGAGAGAGCATTTGATTTGATGTTTTGTGAGAGAAAAAATATATTTTGATATGATGATTTTTAAAAATAAATAGTGCCAAAATGAGTTAAAGTGAGCCTATATAAATTAAATTAGACGAAAATAAATACCAGAAAAGGATTCAATAGTAATAATAATAATAATTAAATAGACAATCTATTCATTTTTTATTTTTATTTTTGCCTATCTATTTTCTTTTTAGGAATTAGCATTACAAATATCCTTTCAATTTATCATATATTACACAAATATCATTACTTTTATATCATACAATACTAATAGAGTTAATTTAGTTTTTTTACTTTTATTTTTACTTTATCCCAATATAATATCAATATTTTTAAAACTCCATCTAAAAAGCAATGAATGTATATAGATATGGGATGGAGGGACTATATATATATATATATATAATGAATAAAATTAATTAATTAGATAGGGTACCTGTCCTTGACACTGGAGCAGGGTTCCATGGATTCGAGCTTGGCGGCGACACGAGCAACGCATCCATGGACAATATTATTCAGGTACACCAATGGAGTTTCCCCAATCAGCTGCAATTAATTATTCAAATATTCTATTCAATTCGATAAATTAATTAAATCAAATAATTCATACTAACTTACTTGAGTGATATCCTTGGCGATTCCTGCACTTTTCTCCTCAGCCATATGCAAAGGATCTGCAGGCACTTCAAACAAGTTTTAAAGATTAATCAATATTATTATTCTTACAGAACAACTGCAAATGTAATAGCTAGCAAGAACAAACCTAATTTTTACCAATTTCAGATCTTCTATCTGTTGAGATCTGCTGTCTGAAAATTGACAATAAAATGACCTCCTAGAAATTCTCGATATATATATATATATATATGTATATAATGAATGTGTGTGAGTTGGACTTTTCCTTTGGAAACCACGACTGGTTCAGTTCGTCTGCTTAATTAATTCATCATATATATATATATATAGATATATATAAATATATATATTTTCAATAAATAAATAATTCAGGTTGGGGATTAAATTAAATTAAATTAACGTTAATCACTCGATGAATGTGGCCCGGATTCCGGTGTTGTGCAACTACAAAGAATTATTACATTTTTCAATTATATATATATATAGATAGATGAAGTCAATGCATAGGAATATATCACACACCATCCACGGATTACTTGTGTGTTGGTGAGGATTGCTAAGAACTGTATCATATTCTAAAATAATTTCATATTTTTGAGAAAATAATTATATATTATTACTTCATCCATCGTAAAAAGATACTCAAAGCACAAATTTTAATATAGTCTCTACTTTTTTACTATAATAATATATTTTTATTAAATAAAAAAAATAAGAATATTTTAAAATGATGACAAAGTAAAATTAAAGAAAAAAAAAACATAAATTTAAATAATAGAAGAAATATTATTTTATTCTACAAAATAGCGGGTCTAACCAATAAAATATGAACACAAATTCAAAGTAAATAAAGTAAAATTAACCGTTATAAAAAGTATATATATATATATATTTATATATCCAAAACGAATGCAGACATAATGATGGTGCCTTATTTATTTAAGTATTATTAACGAGGTTGAAACTATCATTATATTATGAAAATGAAAGATAAGGATTAGTCAGAAATTAATTTGCTGGACGATTTTGGATGCTTCTTTTGCATTATGGCCCACACTCAAATGAACAAAGCCCTATTTAGGACAATCATTCATCCCACATTAGTAATAATAATAATAATATGAACATTATCTATAAAAGATTTCCAGACAGTGACAGCCTAAATTAGAACAATAGTACTGTAATAATAATAATATCTTCTTTAACTTTATGCAATTTGTACTTTGGACAATCCCAAAGGCCACCATTGGTATTGCACCACTTTGTTCGACCCTAACTATTTTTTGAACCAAAATACAAAAAAAACTATCATTTGTATTTTTACAAAAAAAAAAAAAAAAAAGATTAAATTTGCTGGACGAAAGAATATTGTTTATTCAATTTTGACCCCAAACGAATAACATGCAAATGTGGATTTTTTAAATCAACACAGTAAAATACAGAAACAACACATGTCTTTATACATACAACATATACTATTTGTTTATAATTACAATATGTATTATACAAAAGTATGTCATGTGTTAAAATCAATCAATTATTGTATGTGTTATATGAGACTATATCATTTGCTGCTAAGTCATGTGACTATTTACTGTCCGTAGTAATACCGTGTGCTGCACACGGTGTGCTATTTAGCACAGTGCTGAATTTTACATTCAACACTATAGCCAATTTTACATTCAACACTATAACCACCGATATATATATATATATATATATATGAGAGATTTAAATTCAAAAGTGCATTGATAAATACAATATACACATGCAAAGGCATTTCAAATGCAAATTTTTGACCATAAACTCCACAAGAAATTTCAGCAAAATCTGAAAACAAGAGGATTCCTCAAATCTTTACCTAACAAGTAAAACCATCTTCAAAAATTAATTTTTATTCATTTATTTTTGTTGGGATTGCCTGAATTCCCTCATGCTCACAATTGTGACCTTTTTCCTGATGTCATAACTAACCTTGTCAAGATCAGCAACTGTTGCTAGATGGCCATAGAACACCCTCTTCTTCTCCCGCGACTTGGGATCGAATTTCACCAGATTCGGATTGTTCTCGTCGTCCTTACCCACTGTCGGGGGCTGAACACGAGACCAATCCCTTAGCCCGCGCTTCTCCCTCTCGAAATAGTCAGCCAGCTTGAGAGCTTCCTTCAACCCCGATTCGTCACCCGAGAATTTCACCGCATGCATTCCCAAAAAGCCTTCTCGGGCATGTAAGGACGTCGACTTGCCACTCGCAAATCCAAGATCTAATATATATATAAATCACACAAAAGAAGCTGATGTAAGGATCACGTGGATTTAAACTGCAATTCGAAAGCCTAAGAATTGAAACACACTAAATAAGAAAACTGGAATTTATGGATCAAACTGCGACAGTATCACTACGATGTCAACTGTAAAATGCAGATGAAAGATCGTATGCATTTGCATTCAATCAGAAGCTGATGAATAGAACGACACTAAAGGATGCTCACTTTAGCACCCGGAAAGTTCAAGAATATATGCACAGTTGAAAATTAGCTACGAGGGTATCATCGATAATCAACAATTTCCCTAATCTCCTTTCTTCTTATTTCCTTTCAAGATATAAAATCCATTGGACCAATACATGCTTTGAAATTATTTTAGAGACCGTAGCTTCCTGCAGAATCCAATACCTAATCCAATTCTCCAAGAAAGTCTTGAAAAAGAAAGCTACTCGTTACACAGAAAACAATGCATCTTCTGCAATGGAATGCTCTATTTGCTCAAACAACAAAATGCATAAATTAAAATATATACAAACCTAAACTAGATACCAAAAGTGGGGATGCGGCGAGAATAGAGAATGACAGAATGATTCACGTCATGAATAGACTCCTAAAATGCTATCTCAATGGGAAAAAAAATGTACAGATAGTAATCCACTGCAGAAAGGGAGAAAGATCGATTATAGTAACGAGCAGTTACCCCCTTTAATTTTTTTCCTTTCAACTATCACAATAAGACAAACTAAGTTTTCAGATACACAAAAATCTTGCTAGTATTAACTACAAATCAAAGTAAAATCAAGAAAATAAGAGCTAAAATTTTCTCTGCAATGTGATAATAACACCAGCATATAGGATTGTCACGGGTAACTTCAATTTACACACCAAGGGTGTGATCTAAACATGGACTAATATAATTGCAAATGAGTTCAACAAAAGAATTGTTGTAAGAAATCAAAGTCGATTACATAAAACAATCCTAACATTACAAGGGACATGGCCACCAGTTTATGGCCTCAGGCAATGATAAGCTCCTCAGCTTACCAAAACAAACTAGAGTCTAAATTTAAATTACCGCACAGCTTAACTAAGGAGGGCATACTGGAACAAAATTGGATAAAACGTAAATCTCCAAAAGGTTCCTCCATGCGGCTCAATGTTATGGCGATTAGACAGTTCTCCCTTCAATGAAGGGTGGGTGATTATTTAGTGTTTACTATAAGGTTGAAAAAACATATGGATAATTTATATCGAAACATGCTTCAGATGTATTAAAATTGTCTTCCCAAGGTGTGCGCACATAGGAAATGTTATAGTGCTAGGGCAAATGGCACAATGAGTGAATGCACCATTGAAGCAACAAAGAGCCGGTGATAATTATGCTTCAAAATATGCCATAACTTCCAAGGTGCGTGTGCTTCTGCCCTATATAAAGATCACTGCATAATGTAGAGGCAGATAAAAATTGCAAAAAATAAATAAATATATAACAATCCTAGAATAATGACAAGGGTGCTATAGCCATGTGCACAGTCACGGAGTACTTACCCGTAAAGGTGGTAACAATTTAAAAAACATGAAGATATGGACTATAATGGTGGTAACATTGATCAAGTTATATAAGATAGCAAAAGCTAAATCAGGGGAAGACGAAATCATTCCGAGGATGCTATAAATCACAAATATGATAGATCAATTACTTCCATCACCATGGAAGATCAATAATCAACTCATAGAAAAATCTAAATATTGAACAGAAGAAAAATATGACAGAGAATGGGATACGTGATACCTCTAAGAATACTATCCATTGCTCTGTTTCCTAAGCCTTCAATACGTCCATCTCTACCTTTTCCTGAGATGGTATTATGGATTAAGACAGTGGGTGGCCACATAATCAGGTCGTACTGATTAGCATGTGCATCATCCGCAGAAAAATTCCGATAGGCTTTAGAATTATCAGGGGGCACCGAATAGTTCCAACCCATTAGAATGCATAAAGCCTTGTGGAAAGCCAGGTGATCAACAACTGAATCTGCATTGTCTGTGTTGTATGCATGCATAACAAGACTATGTGTGTCGGGAAACTCTTTCGAGGACCTGTATTTCATGTCAAAACCGTGCAGTGATAATCTCAGTGCAAGCACTAGTTTACAAAACAAGAAGATAATAGGATGTCACACTTGCATTTTCTGCACTGAGCTGGAGATGAATCAATTATGATTCACATACCCACACACAAAATATAAGGCTTCGAAAGCCAACTAAATCATGCAATCAAAAGATCAAGTGGATAGGTTAAAGAGTTATTTCTTGGCAGCATCCTGGCTGCAAGATTGATTCAGCTATTGGAAACAAAATGTAGCTTACTCTAGTCATAAGATCATCTGTCAGTATATCATATATATATATATATATATTTCATTGCAATAAAGAGAGATTTAGTATTTATGTCTGTGTGAACACAACTGAATTCAGCTTCCAGACAATAGCCAGAATCAGTGAAACTTGAAGTCTTCAAACAGGCACGAATAGCCATACACCCATAAAAAGCAACGTAGAATTAACAATAACACAATAGGTCTGCTAACAAATTTTTAACTAATAAATGTAATCCACTAAAGAAAGGACATTGTCACAAATTCTCTCACAATCTAATTTAGTAAATAAAGGACAGAAGTCATTTCTTGGAACCATTGCAAGCCTGACCGCATAAACCATATCTTCCCCTTTTCTGAACCCCACCAGAAAATGATCTACCAGAACATGTCTTTCTACTAAGTCTCTAAACTCTTTCATACGCACAATGTCTTGCATGTCCTTGAATCTCTCGCTCATATAATACTATATGAAACCATCCCCACCACAAGCAATGGTATTCACCCAGTCTGTTCACCTGAAATGTTCTAAAGCAGTCCTCTCTCTATCCCTACTCAGCTCCGTGAACTCCATAGATGTCAAAGTGAGAGTGGTTAACTATATAATAGTCAAGTTCTGTGAATAGAATCAGAAACTCCCTTGGAGTCCAACTATATCCATTTCCATCGCTGAAACAAATAAATTCCCACTAATACCTTCATCGGACACAGAAAACTTTGACCACTTTGAATCTAGCCAAACCTAGCTTTACCTTCATTCAGCTTTAAGTTTCTACAAACAAGATCAAATGTAAAAATTCCCCCCTTTTGGCAGGAAATATACGTAGTATAGTAGCAAGAATAACAAGAAGAAAAAACAAAATATATGAAAGAAAAAACAAATTGATCTAGAGATGATCCTATAGTGTGGTGACACACCAGATTTACCTACAGGCTCCATAACAATAATTTATGCTTCAAAACTTAATTAGAACTCAAAAGCATGTGAAAATTAAATAGGATAAATATGAAATCATTAACATATCAAACCCCCTCAAGTAAGGTGATAAGAAATATACCAGTGGTGAAAGCTTTTCAAAGAATTATCGGTGTTCCTAAACTTCGACACCAACAAGAATAGGAAAACAATACAAAAATAATTCACATCTTGTACCCCCATGAGTATGGTGACCACAAAGACACCTGTGAATTCAACAACAATTATGATGCTCTTAAACTTCATTAGAAACTAGCAGTAAATAGGACATGAAATTTTGTACATATAACACCCTATGATAAGTTGAGAGCCAAAGAAGTACTAATACAGGATCCCATAAGAGATTTTGCAAATAAGGATTAGTATTCTTCCCATTTGAACAATACAATATTTCAACTTTCTGAATGTAACACAAATAGAATTTGAGCGAATAAAATAAGAAAGCCTACTAAAGCTTCAATTCTATTTATATTCAGCGGTAAAGTCTTATGAGATTGTCAATCACCTGAGAGTGTGACTACTATGGGAAAAATAGATTATTTTATACATCAATAATCACATGTTTGCTCTGAAGTATAAAGGCCCGTACAAATCCTTATACCTGTGATTCGTATACTAATACGATTTTCATATACTATCAAATAAGTATGATATAATAATATTTTAAATTATGATCATATATTATAATCCTATCATTTTAAGTAAGCACACCGTATCTAGATTATTATGCCACAAGTGACATTGATGTCATTCATTTTTTATCCCACAAAGTTCTACATGTAAAGCACAATTTTCAAGGATCACAAAATAAGTGAAATATGACTTTCTTTGAGGGATAAACAAGACTAAATACCTTTCCATTTCCTATAGGTAGACCCAAACAACTGAAAGGCAAGTATGTGTATAGAACTCCTAATTGCCCCCAACCAAGCTTTGGGTGCTGCCATGGTACTACATTAACAAAGCCCAAGAAAAAAGGACCGATTGTATACTTAGAGAAAATGGAACACCAAGGTAGAATGCTAAAGATAAATATCATGTACATACTATAATGTGAAAAAACGATTCCTATGCAATGTGCCAAGATTTCAATAATATTTTGCAACCCAATCCCTGTATCTCAAAGATAAGGCAAGATCTGTCATCATTTTGTGTCATCTTTTTGTGAGACGTCCCTCGGTTGAGAGCTAGGTCCTGTATTCGATCCCGGGTGGATGCGTATGTGCTTGAGTTGGGGGAAATCCCCGTCTGGTCCGTGTGTGGGTAAAAAAAAGTAAATAGAAAAAAAAAGATGAGATCTATAATATTATCCACGAGTACTACTCACCAGAAGATGCAACTGTTGTAACATCCCGGTCGGCTCAAACCGGAGCGTCACCGCCACGCCACACCGTAAGGCTCGTTCATCAACCAACTAGCCCTACATTGTGGCGCTAAAGCTAAAATAACCATTACAAAATAACTATTTAGAGATTTAGAATTAAAGCGCACCGGTTTATCATTTATTTTACCCCAAACTCAATTTTATTCCTAATTTACAGCCAATTCCTTAATTTCTTACACCAAAAGCTCAAAATAAATTAGGCCTAAAATAATATTTTCCGACTCCGGCGTCGAAGTCCGGCAAGTTCCGGCAAACTTCCGGCGAGTATTTTTACGGGGTATTACATCCTCCTTCCCTTAGGATATTTCGTCCTCGAAATTGATCTCCTAATCAAGACTAGGCCTAATAAGCTCTCACTAATCAAATAGCATAACCAATGCACATAAACACATGGAACGAACACTAATCAAATAGCATAACCAATGCACATAAACACATGGAATGAACATAAAATGCAATGCATGCCATGAATACACCCAAACCCGACTAAACTCATGACCTAATTGATTTTAGAAATTCCGAAATCTTCAATTTTTATTAACCAAGAAGCATGAGCCTTTAACCTAGGCTCTGATACCATCTGTAACACCCCGGTCGGCTCAAACCGGAGCGTCACCGCCACGCCACACCGTAAGGCTCGTTCATCAACTAACTAGAAATACGTTGTGGCGCTAAGGCTAAAATAACCATTACAAAATAACTATTTAGAGATTTAGAATTAAAGCGCACCGGTTTATCACTTATTTTACCCCAAACTCAATTTTATTCCTAATTTACAGCCAATTCCTTAATTTCTTACACCAAAAGCTCAAAATAAATTAGGCCTAAAATAATATTTTCCGACTCCGGCGTCGAAGTCCGGCAAGTTCCGGCAGACTTCCGACGAGTATTTTTACGGGGTATTACAACTGTAGTACTACAAGTCTATAGTTACTTCTCTCTATTAAATAGTTTCTATGTAATAATTTACACATAAATATTATTTAATCAAGTGAACTGAACAGTCTCCAAGTATAATTCTTGCCTTAAAGCTGTAAGAGTACATATAACAGTCAATGCCATTCGAACTAAAACTGCAATTAGCTGAAAAAGTAAGAGCCACAGACCAAAGGCCAACGAAGTTGTGAGCCAGTGACCCACATAATCCAGAACTCTAAATGTGAAGGAATTATATACAGAATAATTCACAGAGAAGAAGAGTAATCCGAAACAAACTATTTACAACAAGGCCACAATGAACTAAATCACAATGAATCAACTATGCAAAAGATACTGCACCCAGTTATCCAAAAAGATTTCACCAAGTCACCTGGACAACCAATAAAGTCAAACTTATTTCAAGATCTATCAAAGAGCATAAAATAAGTAGAATCTACCCAAAACACTACCAACGTACTAACTTCCAAATATAGTAATAAAATATCAAAAAAGAGTCCCCCCATATACATTTGTGCTCTGTAGGTTTGCTAACATAAGACTACTTGAAAAAAAATAATAAATAAATAAATAAACTCAAGAAAAGAAAAAAAAGATCCACAATAAAACAACTAGTAAATTCTAAAACCTAGAAGACCAACAAAAACAAAGTTCTAGAGTTAATATTGATTGTACGCCCATAACATTAAGGGTGCAATTGGTCCATAATCTTGGAAGAAGCCAAAAGAAAAACACAATATGTGCACATAATAGGGTAGAATAATTTGCATGTTGGAAAGAAAAGAAGGATCATAGAATCCTTGATGAGTGTGAGTGATATTTCCTCTAGGAGTTATCACTGAAATAAATCAAACATATACATTGCAAACGATGATTCTCAGATAAAAGAACTTCCGGGAGCCGCATCTTTACCACTATATCAATCATAATTTCATCAATATTAATCTCTAGCATTGTCTGACCCATAGCTCAGAGAATGACACAACAGCATAAATGCCACGGGACGTTTAAAGTTAGATACAGTAAATGAGCTTATCTATTTAGGGTGTGTTCGTTTGTAAGATTTTTAAAAATCTTACTATTCATCCAATTTTTTCCCCTCAAAAACATCAAATCAAACACCTATTTTTCATTTTTTATATTATACTAAAAATCAATTTTACATTCAAAACATCACATCAACACCTATTTATATCACATCATACAACTATTCAAATTCAAAATTTTTACTATTCAAATCCCAACTCAAAATCCAAACCCCCAAACAAACACACCCTAAGTCAACATAACTGCAAGCATAATTTTGGTTAGACATATTACCCAAACAAATAACTTCTATATCCGACGAAAACAAGCTAAAGATGAATTAAAGCAACAAATCAAAATTGGGGCTTTTCTAGTGAAGCCAAAATCATAGTCCTATTCATCTAGTGAATTATGTAAAGTATGCAAACCCTTGCAAAGTTTTCTACTTTCCTTACAGTTGCTTTCTATGGCTACGGCCATTACAACTCGAACAACTACTAATATCAAAGGATTATTCACAGGCACACAAACAAGAACCACAAATGCCACATAAAACAATGAAGATCAAACTAAAAGGAAAACAAAATCTTAAATCCAACTTTATTTACTCTAAACCATAAATTCCCATCATACCTTTCGCAGGGCAGGCAGGGCACACGTCCCTGTTTCCCATCTGCCAAATACTTCTTTCTTTGATGTGCAGACTCAAAAATCAATTTCACAAAATGGAGAAACGCCTTCTTCAATGCATTCTGATCAACCTCACTATGCTTGAGCTTGCCTACATTCTCCTGAAACAATCTCATGTTTTTAGGAGCTCTCTCCTCTTCCCCTCTCCTAAAATCATGGACGCCGCTCGGCCCCGGCACATTTACATTTACATTTACATTAACATTAGCATTTGAATTTGGATTTGGATTAGCATTTCCATATTGCAGAAGCTGCTGCCTCTGTCTCTCAAATCCATCATCCCTCCCTCTCCTCTCCTCTTCCCCAAATTTTCGTTTCAATCCACTCTCAGGTCCCGAATTCCTAACCCTAGCATCCGAACCGAGGAATTCAGGACTCATCGGAAAAGGAGGTCGATCAAGTCCGAAACCGTGGAGTTGGGGACGGAAACCAGGCCGCGGCATAAGAGGAGCATTCTCATAATCCGGGGGTAAAGCGAAGTAAGATCGGACGGAACCATCGGCTAGGGCTATGCTCCGCCGCTCGAGCATGTGGAATCCGTAAGCTGGGGGCGGCGGCGGTTCGACGAACGGGAAAGAAGGCCTCAGCTCAGAGGCAGCGGTAGGGTTTTCAGGCCTCGACGATGGGCCATCGGGATTATTGAGTACTAGAGGTCTCTTGTTGGGATCTCTGTTGTTTTGTGGAGTGGCGGAGGGATTAGGGGAGGGTTTGGATTTCTGGTCGGCGGCGGCGGCGGCGGATGAAGAGGATTCCCAGCGGGATTTGCGGTGGTGGGCGTGGGCGGCGGAGGAACCCTGAGGAGGAGCCCGGGGAGGGTTTTCACCGGCCATATTGTGCAAAGCAACAAATCGACTAGCACTCAATAACTAAATATGCTTAATAAAAAATTAAGGGTGTGTTTGTTTCGTGGTTTTTAGTTATTGGTTTAGATTTTTTAATAGTAAAAAATTGAATTTGAATAGTTATTTTGACATGATATAAATAGAAAAATTTGATACGATATTTTGAATTAAAAATAAATTCGTAATATAATATAAAAAATAATAATAATTTTTTAATTTGATATTTTTTTGAAAAAAAAATAACCAGTAAAATTTGTGGTACAATCCAAAAAAAAATACAACAAAAAAAATTTAAGAATGTGTGATAATTGGTGGTATGAATTTTGAATTTGAATTTTTATTTGAAATTAATTTTAATTTAATTTCAAAATATGATATGAATATTTATTTATATATTTTTAAAAATAAATTAATATATTACATATATTAATTAATTTTATATTGTTTATATAATTTATATATATAGCATAAAAAAATATTTTTCAAATTATTTAAGAAAACAAATAATCTCTTATTTTGCAAATATAAAAATATATAGATTGATTTTAAATAGAATAATATTACTATATTATAAAAATTAATTTTAATTAGTTCAAAGGCCCAACTTAATTTAGTTACGTCCATAAAACTCCAGTGTGTTCAAGCCCAATTAGATAGGCCCAATAGTAATCCTAAAGTCCATCATAATTACGCCCGGCCCAATTAATATTTTAAGTGACAATTAAAAAAAAAACACACACACACACACACACAAATTTTGACAAATGAAGTATATAGTCTCCAATTCTCTTTAGTATGTTATTTTTTCTATACAACTTTTATATTTGTTACAAAAATATACTTCATCCAACCGGCTCTAAGGACCACATTTATCTTTTACGTTATTGCACTTAACATTAAAATATATCCTTATATTTATATAATTTTTTTTTTGCACAAATGTCCTTCTATTAGTACTATAAAACACTAATGAAAGTATTTTTGCAATTTTTTCTTAATCTGTACTATATTTTGATATAATAATTAATATTCAAAAATCAACAAGCAAAAAACAAATTAAACCCTTAGAGTCGGACGAAGAGAGTATTAGGGTTTTAGTTTTTGGGTTTGGATTTTTTAATAATAAAAAGTTGAAATTGAATAATTATTTATGTGATATAAATAGAAGTTGATATGATGTTTTTAATGTAAAATAAATTTTTAGTATAATATTTCATCCGTCTCATAACAAAGTATCCATTTTTTCATTTTAGTCCGTCTCATAACAAAATATTCATTTCTTTTTTTTTTTTAAGTAATTGTACTATCTACCTAACATTACAAATACCCTTACAATTTACAATATATTACACAAATACCATTACCTTTATATCACACCATACTAATAAGGTTATTTTTGTCATTTCTACTTTATTTCTACTATATTCCAATATAATACTAATATTTATAAAACTACGTGCAAAAAGCAAACAGATACCTAATTATGAGACGGAGAGAGTATAAAAAAAGAAAAGATTGTTTGATGTGATATTTTTTTAGAGAAAAAAAATATCGAATAGTAAAAACTTGTAAAACTCACCAAAAAACACAACCTTAATTATCTCACAAAAGGTTATTCAACTTATTATATAAAGTAATAATGTGATACCTCCGAAGCTGAGCCGGTGCTAGACCAACTCCCATGGATGAGCCAGTAAGAGGTCATCCGAGGTTGAATATAGGTTAAGGGTGTGTTCTTTTGGGGGATTTTCCCAAATTTCTACTATTCATCCAATTTTTTCCCTTCAAAAACATCAAATCAAACACCTATTTTTCATTTTTTATATTATATTAAAAAATAATTTTACATTAAAAACATTACATCAACACCTATTTATATCACATCATACAACTATTTCAATTCAAAAATTTTATTATTCAAATCTCAATTCAAGATCCAAACCCCCAAACAAACACACCCTAAATAGATTGAATAGACTACTCATGTCAACAATATGTACATTCCTTTTCGCGAGTCTACAGAAAGAACTTTAGAGTTAAATACGTTTGTATCTAATTATAAAATAAACTATATATTTATTTAAAAAAAAAAAAAAAAAAGACTTGGAATGTGTTTGCTTGAAGGATCTTGGTGATTTGTACTATTCTCATAAAAATTAAAAAAAAAATTCCAAAAAAAAATATCAAATTAAATATATTTCTTATTTCTTTTATAAAAATCAATTTTAACATTCAAAATATTACACGAATATTTATTTATATCATATTATACAACTATTTTAATTCAAAATTTTTAGTATTCAAATCTCCATCCAAAATTCAAATCCGTCCTCTCGTTGGTGTAATTAATTGGCAGAATAATGTAATGGAAGTCACTTTCAATTATAGTTGAGAATCATGCATGCATAAGTTGCAAAAATTGACATTATTACATTACATGGACCTTTCGATAACACTTGTTCATTGATTTACATTCTTTATTTATTTATTTATTTATTTTTATTACAAGCTGACTTGAGAGTTGAGGATAATTATTCCTTTGAAAATCCATTGAAAATTAATAAAATGACAAAATCTCAGATAATATATACTCCCTCCGTCCCAAATATCATGTTCACGTTGCCGTTTCTATCCGTCTCACATACTATGTCACTTTTTTTTTTTTAAAATGATTACACATTTTAATCTCATTTTAAATTTTTTAATTTAACGTTTTTTTTAATTTTAATTAAATTAATTAGTTATTTTAATCTTAATTTATAATTATTTATATTATAGGATAATTATTTTCACTAATACATTCTTAATTATCTACTAATTATGTCCCTCCTAAAACACCGTGTCTACAGTGTAGCAGACACGGTATCTGGGACGGAGGGAGTAATATTTTCTCTGTCCTATAACAAAGTATCAATTTTTTCATTTTGGTATGTCCCATAACAAAATATCTGTTTTTTTTTTTTTTTTAGCAAATGTACTATCTACCTAATATTATAAATACCCTTACAACTTTCAATATATTACATAAATACCGTTACTTTTATATTACTCAATAATAATAAGATCATTTTAGTCATTTCTATTTTATTCCTACTATATCCCAATATAATACTAATATTTCTAAAACAACGTGTAAAAAATAAATGAATACATAATTATGAGATGGAGAAAGCATATATTATATTTATTTGTCATAATATATTTATAATTTATATAAAAACTAAAAGATATATTTTTATATTAACGTGTGATTAATTTATTATAATAAAAAAAACTTTTTAATATTACAAACAAAAATGACTGAAAAAATACTTTCAGTTAAGACTGATAATATATATATATTTATAATATTAATTAAGAATCGTATTACTAAAAAATTATTGAGTGAATATATATATATATATATCTCGGTATGATATCAATATTTTTTTATATAATTGTTTATTAATTTATTTTGTGAAGGCTCATACACACATCAGCTGGTCAATAATGAGATCATGCCAAATCAAGAATTAAATGTTGTCATAATAGTTTCACCAACTCCACAAGAAATATTCGAATTTATTTGCTTTTAATTTAAATATTATTTTAATATAATATTTTATTTTAAAATATAATATATTTTTAATAAAATATGTGTTAAAGTTAATGATTGGGCTTAAAACACAGATCAAACACACATTCAAGGGCATTTTTTTTTATTAAAAGTTTTTCAAAATTTATTATTTAAATTCCACATTTTTTAAAAAATATACTTATTTATATTAAAAAATATTTTATCCAATATTATTTTAATATTAAAATCAAACGAAAAATTTTCAAGCCAAACCCAATAAAATTTTGAAGTTTTTTAAAAAGTAAATTTAAAATAATAAAAAATAATATTTTAATATGATATTTCATTAATATTGATGTGATATTTGATTTAAAAAGTTATTGTAAATAGTGCCAATTATTTTAAAGTGTGTTCTCTTATCAAATTTTATCCAATTTTTATTATTCATTAAATTTTTTTTCCTAAAAAATATCAACATTGGTTTATATTACATTATACAACTATTTCAATTAAAAAATATTATTATTCAAATTTCAAACCCCCGGACAAGTATGTCGTACTAATTCAAAACATGCATGTAAACTTATATACTATTTCATTTAATAATTAAAATTAATTAAAATCATGATAATTAACTTTAATGAGCGCCTAACCCTTTCTCTACCTAAGCACAAAAAAATAATTCTCTTTAAATTATTATTATTATTATTATTATTATTATTGTACCTTTTCGTACAAGAAGTAATTTTGTCCCAAGTTCTTACAAATTGATTCTATTATGATAACAATAATAATACTATAATAGTGATCGAATTTTACTCTAAAATGACTCTTGAGCCAAACTGCCAATTAATTTGCATTTGTCTTTATATTATATATGAATGTTGTCACATTCAAATTTCCCTTCTAGAAAGGGTATTTTATATATATATATATATATATATACACACGCACGCGCGCAGTCGCGCTAAGTGACGGAACCAGCCATAAAATTTAGGAGGGGCAAAATATCAATTTTTTTTTATTTAATACTCCCTCCATCCCAGATACCGTGTCTGCTACACTGTAGACACGGTATTTTAGGAGGGATGTAATTAGTAGATAATTAAGAATGTATTAGTGAAAATAATTATTCTATAATATAAATAATTATAAATTAAAATTAAGATAACTAATTAGTTTAATTAAAATTTAAAAAAATTAAAAATTTAAAATGAGATTAAAGTGTGTAATCATTTTCCAAAAAAAGAAAGTGACATGGTACGTGGGACGGACATAAACGGCATCGTGGACATGGTATCTGGGACAGAGGGAGTATTGTTTTTTTCGATTTCTCACAATGGAACCGAATAAACAAGAAAAAAAATAGCTAAAAATTAAAATTTTAGAGAAATATTTAAGAAAAATTAATAAAATTCAATAATTTCTACTAAAAAATTTAAAATTTAAAAGTATAAATTAACAAAACTACAAAAATTTTATTATTTTTTTACACTATAACGTAAAAAAAAAAGGAAAAATATGGGAGACAAAATAAGAAAAAAAATACATAATTTTATCATTTCTTACACTAAATAAATCATATATTTAGGGGTTGGGGGGTCAACTGCTCCTAACCCCTAGGTAGTTCCGTTTCTGGCTGCGCTAATTTTATCTAATCAACATATTTTTATAAAAAGACAGTGCATTTTGTATACAATATAGCACAACTGATATAGAAAGATGTACTGTGTAGGTTATTATTTTCTTCGTCCGGCTCTAAGGGTCTCATTTACTTTTGCTTAATCGTACTTAACATTAAAAATATTATTATATTTGTATAATTTGTTGCATAAATATCATTATAATAGTATTATAAAACACTAATATAAGTATTTTTGTCATTTTCTATTGATTTATACTGCGTTCTCATATAATAATTAATATTCAAATATTAACACGTAAAAAGTAAATGAGACCCTTAGAGCCGGACGGAGATAATATTTTATATTGTGCAGTATAATATACTTATTGTATGCGTTTATTTTATAGGATCGTATTATAATATTTAATACTACATCCGTCCGGCTTTAAGAGTCTCATTTACTTTTTGTGAGTTAAATTTTTTAATATTAATTATTATATCAAAACCTAGTATAAATTAAGAAAAAATACAAAAATATTTCTATCAGTGTCTTATAATACTAATAGAAGGACTTTTGTACAAAAAAATTATATAAATATAACAATATTTTTAATGTTAAGTATAATGACGCAAAATATAAATGTGACCCTTAGAAGCGGACGGAGAAAATATAATTTTATTTGATTAAATATACAATAATATAAACATATTATATTATATTATATATAATTATATGAAAATATGTTATATATTTTATGTTATATGTGCTATCAAAAATATATATATAAGCTTAATTAGAGTAATGAATTTTATAATTCATCCTAACAATAAACTGACATATATATATATATATATATACATAACTACAAATAACACAAATACTCGTTCCGGTCTCGGTGCAAGGTTGTCATTTATTTTTTGCGCGTAGATTTTTTAATATTAGTATTATAATGAGTTGTAGTAAAAAAGACGAAAATATCTCTATTAGTATTGTGTAATATAAAAACAATGAAATTTGTGTAATATAGTATAAGTTGGAAGGATATTTATTATGTTAGTTAGGTAATGCAATTACTAAATTAGGAAATTGTAACCTTATTTTGGGACGGACGAAAATGGAAAATGACAACCTTTTAATAAGACGGAATGAGTATAATATAAATATATCATATAAACTAACAACATATAAAATAATTTCATAGAGTGTATGTCACCATTGATTTCATCACAAAAAAAATATATATTTTCATATAACATACCAACAAGTATGAACAAAAAAAGTAAAATAAAAAGATTTTTAACTATAACACTTTTTATATTACATGGTTCGCCTAGTGTGACTTTTTCGTCAGGCCTGGTTTGCAGGGTATTAGGTTCGGCCGGGGTTTATCCAGTGCGCACTTTCGGGTAGCGGCTGCGGGTTCCCACGTCATAAAAAAATAATAATAATAAATTATGAAAGTTATTAAGAAAAAAACATTTGATAAAATAAAATAAAAAATAAAAAATTTAAATTTATGAATAAGAAAAGAGATTTAATATACAAATAATGGAATTAGTGAAATTAATTTGGCTAAGGGACATGAATTGGCATGGTCACATGTTAGAAATAATTTGCTTTAGGATTCCTTTTAATCTTTTTTCTTGCCCTTATCAAACTTATTATTATTATTATTATTATTATGATTTATTTATTTCATTTTCTATGTATAGTGTGGGCACATGGAAAGTCACATGTGCACACATGCAAGTACATTTTCAAACTTGCCTAGTTATTTATCTTTATTTTTATTTATTTATTTATTTATTATGACACGAGAACCCACATCCGCTATCCGAAAGTGCATACTGAGTAAATTCTCAGTCGAATTTAATATAACAACTAAATTAATTGAGTCTAACAAAAATAATTATCTCCCAATTTCAGGGAAATTTATCTAAAATTTAAAACCAAATTTATTTTTATATAGTAAATATACAGGCTAATTATAAATTTTATTAAATTGAGTGGCATGCACTTTACAGTGTACATCACAAAAATATATTTTAATTACGACTTATTTTTGTTTTTACTTAAATTAATATATTAAAAAAATTGATTTCAAATACATTAATATATTTTCTTTGTCCAACTCTAAGGATCTCATTTATCTTTTACATGTATTTAACATTAAAAATATTTTTATATTTGTATAATTTACACAAATATCATTATAATAGTATTATAAGACATTAATAAAAATATTTTTGTTATTTTCCTTTGATTTGTACTATATTTTTATTTAATAATTAATATTACAAAATCAACTCGCAAAAAAATAAATAAGACCTTAAAACCGGACAAACGTAGTAAAATTTTTATTATTTTTTATACATATACTTACAAACGTAGTATTAAACATATACTTACATTATAGTAAAAATTTTATACATTCCAAATTTTGATCATGTACTATTTATTTTTTTTTTCTAAAATATAGAATAAAATATTTATTTCTATTTAATAGTACTATTATATAGTAGTAATGTATATATATATATATATATTATTTTTTTATTGTTTGATCTTGAAATCGTAAACAAATTAGTGAGTTTGTTGCAATAATTATTTATTTGAAATTTTATTTTACCAATGTGAGGATTTCTTTGCAGCCACTTTTGACTATTCATCGGATAGTTTTCACATTACTAACGTATATATATTTGGAGTTGATTTTTGGTATTGATAATATCCAATTTACATTTTGAATTTAATAATTAATTTTTATATGAGATATATTATTTCAATAATTGTTATTTAAAATTTTAAAAGTAAAAAAAAAATAAAAATTATTGAATATGTATAATCTTAACTCAATATATGTATAGGTCAAGAGTGATGTGAAAGTAATTTATCTATATTTTTTTAATCGGATAATTTATTTATATTATATATATATTTATAACGAAATTTATTTATATTATTGTTTAATGATAAAATTGTTTATATGTATATATTGCATTATTTATACTAGTTTGTAGATGTACTCATTTTTTTTCTTCTATAATTATTTTTTATAGAAGAGATTTCACTAAATAAATAAATACAAAATATTTATTTATTTTTTTTTTTTAAAATACAAAAAGATATTGTATAATTTACTCTAAAAAATACTTAGGAATATCATTGAAATAAAATATTTCACATTGTTATCAATAATCAATACACACATGCATGTGTAGGATGCTGGTGAGTGGTGACCAATATATATACAAATGCATAATAATACTCACTAAATAATTATTTACATATATATATATATATACATATTTATAATAATTTAATAAAATGTATACATAGTTAGGTTGCTAATATGTTATAATAATGATTGTAATAATCCAATTATATTTTGGCTTTGCGCTGATCCGACCAAGTTAGCATAGTGTTGATTTGATGGATTAATATATATACTTATACATATTTTAGTATATGATGTGTTATAAGATAATATAATTGAATTATAATATAATATATATTGTATTAAATATGATGAGATATATATAAATATATACTAATAATTTCTATAACATATATATACTGATTCGATCAAATCAGTATCATGGACATATCGGATAAGCAGTTGATCTATGCCATAATATTTTTATATGATGATTAAACTTCGGTCTCAACACCAATTTTCTTATAGGCGTATACATTTTTTTATCGCGATGTTTTATTAGATATAATACTACATCCGTCCGGCTCTAGAGTTCAAATTATTTTTTGTGTTGATATTTGAATATTAATTATTATATAAAAATATAGTATAAATTAAGGAAAAATTACAAAAATATTTCCATTAGTGTCTTATAATACTAATAGAATAATATTTGTACAAAACAAAATTATACAAATATAATAATATTTTTAATGTTAAACACAAAAGATAAACCACAGAAGCAGTAATATATTACATGTATTAAAAAATATATATATAAATCCTAAGAATAAATAATAAAATATATTTTTTTTAACAAATAGTGTGTAAGTATCTTAAATTACCTAAAGAAACTTCTAAAAGTAACGTGTAAATAACCCATTTGAAAATTGAGGGCAAATATAACATTAATTTTTTTATTTTTAGAAATCATTAGCATCTACAGGTAGAGACGTAGTCCTTTGTACCAAATGTGGGAATAGACCATCGGAATATAAGCTTTTCGCCGCCGCAAGGTGGCTCGGACTACAAGAACTATACGGCGGCAGCGGCGGCGGCAACGGCGGGTCGTAGCCGGAAACCTTGTAGATAACGCCATTCTTAATTGAATTCAACGGCGGGTACGTCGTGAACTGCTTCCCATTGCTACCGAACTTTTTAAGCTCATCGTAATCGACTTTATCTCCTCGACTCGTAGTTGGAGCGTCGGGATCGGGATCAGATTTCGATGCCCGATTGCTGGGATCCCTCGATCGTATCGTCATCGTCGTCGACGGTCGATGTCTTGTCTCGTTGTCGATGTCATTATCGATTCCCTCGACGTTATCCTCAGTTTCATTTTCATCGTCGAAGTGGCGGTCACTACAACCTCGGGTAGTGCCATCGTGGTCCTCCTCGTACTGTCCCGATACGTCGTTGTAATGAACTTCTGCCTCGGATCCTTCGAATTGGTAAGTTATCTCTTCGAACCGGCCGTGTACTTGCGAGCTCTTAGCCGGTCGTTCGGACGGCGAAAAAGCGTCGGCGTCACAATTTTGACAGCAACCTCCGATGTTGTAATAATCGGGACAATCTTCGATTCTGACGCCCTTTTTCCAGTCGGGTACCAAGGACGCTATCTCGCCATCGATCATTTCGGCTATTTTAGTCACGTCTTGATCCATGATGTCCAGCTCGGCCACCATTTCCGTGGCGACACTTAGAGCCGTGTCGTTCTCAATGTCGAACGGGAAGTAAATGTTTCGAACTCGACCTAGAAAGAGGACCCGATTAATGACGACTCGTTAACGTAACTCGGAAAGACGTAGCAAGTACAAATTTACCTTCTTTATCGGCAATTCGGAGCCTCAGAAAGATATTATCGTCATCGCTTTTTCTTCCTTTGATCGTGATATCCACGTTCTCCGAGTCGTCGTCTTCAAGATCGTTCGTTTCGTACTCAAGCGAGTGCGAATCGAAGTCGTGCTCTGGATTGTAACATACGTAATTGGAGAAACCGTTCACCGACGAACTCGTCGCGCTGTGATGAGCACTCAACAGAGGCTGTCGTAAAACCGAGCCTATTTCGTCGTAATCCCTTTGGTAATAAATCAACGGCCTCAAATCATAATCGTTGATTTGAAGGAAAGGATCGTTGAGAAGCTCCCAAGCCGATCGCCTGTTTGAGACCGAAGCCAAACATATGTCGACGAATCTACGAATCTCAGGATCCTTAACTTTGTAAAGAGCATCCGGTTTCTTACCCTAAACAGAAAATACGATGAATCATAATAAACAACTAAACAAATCGTACAAAAAACATTCGATAAAAGCTAAAATCGAGCGCTTACGGAGATCACTTTCTTGTAAATTTGCGCCGGGTGCGTGCACTCACTGTACGGATACTCAAACGTCACCATTTCCAAAATACACATTCCGAAAGAATATATATCGACCAATTCATTGTATTCCTCTTCGTAAACTTCTGGAGCCATGAACTCCGGCGTTCCTAATTACATATGTATACATAAACGAATACCAATTCAATGATTTCTACATAATCAATTCAGGTTAAGCTTATTACCGACACAACGAGCAGCGTGCGATTTCCTGAGGATTGCAGCGAGACCGAGGTCGCCAATCTTGACTTCTCCCTGATTTCCATTGATGAAAATGTTGTCACATTTAAGGTCTCTGTGAATCACCGGCGGGTCGTGGCTGTGGAGATAAACGAGCCCCTGTAGAATCTGCCGGCACCAGTGTTTGATCGCTCGAATGTTTATCCTCTTATGCTTCATCCTATATCTTTAACAAATCCAAAAAATCGAGCGAAAATTAGAAACTATCCACGATCAGAGGGATTGTAATGTAAGAACAACACTAACTGTCTGAGAGTGCCGGAAGTGAACATTTCGGTGACGAAATTGATGTTTCGATTGGCGGTATCCACCCAAGAGGTGTAGAATTTCATAATGTTGTTGTGCTTCAACGTCTTGAGGAGATGGATTTCGCAGTAGAGTCGTTCAAGATCCTCGGGGCTCTGTAAGAAATCGTAGAGCTTCACCTGGTTCCAGGCGACTTCAATTCCTTCGTACTCGTCGAAAGCTCTGTACCTGTTGCAGGAATTTAACAAATCAAAAGAGAATCCATGGATGCAAAGCTTGTGATTCCATAAGGTTCAGAAAGGAAATTACATACACTGTTTTGGAAGCACCTTTGCCGAGAATCTCATTGTACTGAAAGGAGATTAAGGAATTTTGTTTAGGATTTTAGAACATGAATGAAAATGATTGAATTGAAAAGAAGATTCGACACAAAATTAGGGCACAAAATATGCATAAACACATACCCTTCCATATCTTCCAGACGGATCAACTTCTACAAACTCTGAATCCTCTGAATCAAAATCGATTAAACCACCATTCATTTCTAGAATCTACGAGAAGTTTATTCCTCTGCCTTCTGAAGGGGAAAAGCTTATCCAACACCACTCAACCCCAATCTTCAGGCGTTAAACTCATTAACAGACAACACTGTGATCAAATTAGCAAAAAAAGCTCAAAATCTCCTCAAAAACAGAAGAATACCTAAGAATAATTTACATATCCACATCTTCTTACCGACACCACAGCTATTTCTCTTCGCGAATTAAAAAAATTCGAAGGAAGCCACTGAAGACGTCACTGCTACCTCTCCAAACGCATAGATCTCATCAATCGTCTTCCTGCGTAGGTTAAAATCGATTCAGTAATCAATTACTGCTTTATTTTAGCTCCTTCGCCTGGATTTGCTCCGATTGCTGCATAACAAAAACATACGCCAATCGAATACAAATTAAACAATGAAAATGAAGAAAAATTATGCTGAAGATTACCGGAAATCGATGGAAGAGATGGAATCGGAGGACGGAGGAAGGTTTCGGATGGGATCAATGGCTCCTCTTAACAGCTTGCGGATTTTATCAAATGAAAATAGCGCAGGAGACGAATAGACAGTAGTTTAACTTTTGTGCCGTACTTTTTTTGTTTAGCGGCCCCTGGACTTTAACTCCAGATGGAATCTATCACGGAGATGCTCTGATTTAAATGGTGTGGATCTTTGTGGTGTTCTGCACCTTGGCGTTTCTAACATATAGTCTCTTAAGAAGATTCTACATTGGTCCAATTTAGTAATCATAGTCATTAATGCTAATCCTTAATTGTAATTAAGGAGAGGGGCTTCATCCTAAACAATTAAATACTGCTGCTATGTTTAGCTCTTAATTAATTTTATTATTATGGAGTAAAAATTACCTTCTATATTTATTTAAGATTTTTTCTTTTATTATTATTATTTTTTATATGAGAACCTATCGTTGCTATCTCAAAGTGTGCACGAAATAAACCGCTATCAAACCTAACCCCATGCAAATTAGACTTGACAAAAATATTGAGCATGTTGGTTTAGCATTTTAGTTTAAATATTTTTTTATTTAAGATACTACGGTTTGTTTGTTTTTTGTTTTGATTTGAAATTTTTTTTTATATATAAAATATTCCTTTCGTCTCATATATATGTATTCGTTTATTTTTAACACGAAATTTTAGAAAGATAAGTACTCCCTCCGTCCTATAAATATAGTCTTAATTGGGTTGGATACGAGATTTAAGAAATATTGATATTATATTGGTAATTGATAAAAAATATAGATAAAAGACTTTTTTGCCCATGCGAGTGTATTAGTGTAAAAAATAGTCACAATTGTATAATAAAAAAAATAGGGGGACTTTTATGATGATATGGTTATTTATGGAAATAAAACTATTGTATTGAGACGGATGGAGTATTATATTGGGATACAGTAGAAATAAAATAGAAATGATTAAAATAACCTTATTAGTTTTGTGTGATATAAAAGTAATGCCATATGTATAATATATTGTAAGTTGTAAAGATATTTGTAATGTTAGGTAGATAGTAAAATTACTAAAAAAAAAATTAAATCAATACTTTGTTATAAGTCAGACCAAATAATGGATAGTTTATTAAGGGATGGTGGGAGTATAGAAAATTGTATATACAATTGAAAAACAAAATAAAATCACCATGGTTGACTTTTACAAGAAAATAGAGTATTTATTAGAGTAAATTGCATAATAATTGTTTTTATTTTAATATAAATGTATAAAATATCTCATTTCGTATTTATTGCGTGAAATCTATTTTTGTTAAATTAACTATGCACAAAAGATACTCTTGTGATGTTTGATAATATATACACACTTAATTATATTTTTTTATACAAATAAAAAATATAAAATATTTTAAATAAAATAAATAAATAATTTTATCAATCCCTATTTTTTTAATAAAAAATTACATAATAATTTGCCTCTACAAAATTATTAAATTAATAGTCAATCAATTATTTATTTATTATTTTTTTTAAAAAAAATTAAAATATTTTTATCCTTTTCTATTAGTATTAAATTTACATAATTAAATAAATATTTACGATCAAACATTAGCTTTAACGAAAAACATATTTTGGACATTTATGAGAAAGTTTACGTATTAAATATTATTTTTTATATTATCGATATAATTTTATAAATATATATTTAAAATACATATAATACTAATATATACTATCATTCTATAAGATATCAAGTATTAAAAATATTATTTTTATATTAGCGATAAAATTTTATAAATATATATTTAAAACACACAAAGCGAATACATCGACTTATGTTATTTTTATTATATTAAAAAAAAAAAAACATAAATTTGCATTAAAATAATGGGAACCTTACGTTCAAAAAGTTGAATAAAATAATGGATACTTTTCTTGAATTTTATTTTGTGGATAAAGTGACTGATGGCTGTTTCACACACACGTCCAGCTGTGGGTTTTTCTTTTCTTTTTTTTTTTTTTTTTTTAATAATGTTGAAATTCATAGTAGTTATTTTTAATATGTTTTGAATAAATGTTCGATCGAATTTAATTACCTACATATTAGACAAAAAAAATAATATTAGACGTATTATATATAGCAAATAAAATCTGAAAGCATCGGAATTTGAATCTATGATCTTACGGTGGCAAGTCCACCGCCTCGTTATCAGGTCATCCTGGGACATAGGTGGTTTTTTTTTTTTAATCAAAATTTCAGTGTGTTCTTCGTAGGTGGGTATGGATTTTTAAATTTAATACGATAAAAATAAATATTAGAAATATATTTTAAATATAAAATTAAGTTTTATGTACTATAAAAATAAAAATAAGTATTTAATTTAATTTTTTATATAAAAATTAATAAATAATAAATTTGAATTGAAAATTTATGGTAAAAAATTGAATATTTTATTAATATTTTTGTAAAATATTAAAATAAATAGTTGATGGTGTGTTTGTCTGGAGTTTGAATTTTGTTTGGAATTTGAATAATAAGAATTTTAAATTTGAATAATTGTATCATATAATATAGATAGATGTTGATATAATATTTTTTAATATAAAATTAATATTTAATATATAATTAAAAAATAAAAAATAAATATTTGCCATGATGTGTTTAGTGGAAAAAAAATTGGTAAATAATAATTTTGTAAAATTTGACATAAATACTTTTTTATTAATAATTGATGTAGCGAGAAAAAAATAGAATATTTTTCTTGATAGGACTAAATAGTGATGATTTTAGCTTGAAATATAAAGAATTTGTTTGTTTATTATTTTGATTTGAATTTTGTTTTTTAATATGAGGTATATGAAATTGTGTCAATAATATAAAAAATAATACTATTTTCATCTACTTTGAAAGTTTATATTTTTTTTTTTTTTTTTTTTTTCAGTGTTGATATTTAAATATTAATTATTATATCAAAATATTGTACAGATCAAAAAAAAAGAGGCAAAAATACTTTTATTAGTTTCTTATAAAACTAATAAAAGGAAGTTTATATAAAAAAAAATTATACAAATAAAATGGTATTTTAAATGTTAAGTACGAAAAAAAAATAAATATAAACTTATTAAGTAAACATAAAAAATATTTTATATTAAATATTGATTTTTGTAACATACATAAAATATATTTAAAAATCGGAGAAAAAAAATATGTGCCAACAAACCCAAACCAAACACAAGAAGTGCACCATTTTAGTTTGTTTGGTTTTGTTTCTACATGAACATATATTTTGTAGAAAAAAATGATACTATATATTTTTTTATATTAAATTTAAAATGAAGATTTTCAGTTAAAACATAGATAAATATTTATTTATATTATATCAAATAATTATTTTAATTTAAAATTTATTATTATTATTATTATTATTATTATTATTATTTCAATCTGTTTTCTGGACATTCCAATTTCTTCAATCTTCGCCCATATAGTCTCTCTCACGGTAACGCATGCCATACCAACTGTGGAATTCGTTTTGATTTTCTTTTGTTGTTTGGACGAGTTTTTATTGAATTTGCAAATTATTTCTGCACTCATTTCAAATAACTCGCTACTAATATAATATAATTATAATTTATTAATTTTGGTTCAAATATATAAAAAAAAATCTCATCAATTATAATTTAATTATAAATAATTTTTATCAATTTTAGTTATAAAGTTGAAAAAATGTAAACATAACTAATGTATTGTCATAATATGAGAAGACATTTGCTCCCGTTACTCGTTTGACATATATCCGTTGTCTCATTGCCGTTACCGCTGTTCGACGTTGGCAACTATTACAGTTGGATGTGAAGAATGCATTTCTTCATGAAGATTTGTCCGAGAAAGTCTACATGATCCCTCCACTTAGTACAGAATTTTCAGGAAAAGTATGTAAGCTGTGTCGTACCCTTTATGGACTGAAGTAGGCACCCGTATTCATAGATAATCGATCCTCGTCCCTCCGATTTTCACCATTAAAACCTGCATTCTCCCAAAGTAGAAACCACTCCTCTCATAATCATTGCCACATCCAAACATCAAATCCTCCCCTTCGGGATGCTCTGATCTCGATGAAGCATCAACCTCACTCTTATCAGATACACAGTGTATCTTTGCACTCAAACCAACCGCTCACTGAATGACACGTCCCATTTCTTTTATCTAGTTCCTACAACCTCAATCCTTTCAATTCATGACTAACCCCCGGACAATTCACTATGCTGCTATATTGCGCATCTTTTATTATATAAAAGGTATATTTTTACATGGTCTTCACTTCTCTGCCGACTCTTTATTGGTCATTGTTGATCTCTCTGAATACGACAGTGGCTTTTGGTGCCAATGATTGGGACGATTCTGTTCAAAAAAATGCACTTGAATCGATTCCTTTTAATGCTAGAATGAATGTCATCCTAATTTCTATACCGAACAATTGAATCAAGTGCATTTCTTGAACAAAATCGTTCCAATTATCGGCACCCGTATTCATAGCTAATGGATCCTCGTCCTGCTGATTTCATCGTTAAAACTTGCATTCTCCCCAAAGTAAAAACCACTCCCTCTCTCATCATCACTTCCACATCCAAACATCGAATCCTCTCCTTCCAAATGCTCTGATCTCAACGAAGCATCAACCTCACTCTTATCAGATACCCGGTGTATCTCTGCACTCCAACAAACCGCTCACTGAATGACACCTCCCTTTTCTTTTATCTAGCTCCTACAACCTTGATCCTCTCAATTCGACGAGGCTGTGGCATCGAATGGTAGTGTGCTCTGAGCCTGACATAGAAGCACTCGAACCACCATCTCTTGATGCCCGACGAAATTGAGGCTGATTAATCCTACTAGCAAACTTTGACCCCATGGATTCACCCGCATCGAGCATCTTTTAAATGTAACGATCATTTACGTCATCTAACACTACTGATGAGGATAAATCATGTAGTGGCTTGATTCTACTGCAAATGGAAATGTCGGATCGCCAGATATGTAACCTGAGGGCATCGGTGATTTCGCATTGGAATGAATCCCAATCAACACCGCCATCGCGACGGAACACAATCATCAAATTTGTAGGGAGCTAGCTTTTTATTCCTCGGCCGCGATTCGGAGGGAAATTTGGAGAGGAGAGGTGGGTGAAATTTCAAACCCAGACATTATGAACAACGACCGTGTTATTTGATTCGGCCAACTGCGGACTACGACGATATGACTGTGTTGTATTTTATACTGTCGTATCTTGGGGGATCAATTGTCGTATAGATAACTTCTATTTAATTTTCAACGGTAAAATTAAAATTGATTAAAAATATTTATAATAAAATTAAAAATAAAAATAATGAGTTTTTTACATTGAAAAATTGATAAATTTTAATTATATTGAAACTAATACATATATATATATATTATATTTTATAACTTATATACGAATACTTACTGTCGGGTTTGATCCATGGCCGCACTCCATCCTTTCTTCTTCTGGATAAATCTATTTCGTTTCGTCTTTTCCCATCTCCCTCGAACAAAAGCCCTAGCATTCAGATTTCTCTGTGTTCATCGCCATCCATCCAATCCACCATGCACCATCTCTCCTTCATTGTTTGCTATTCGATTCAGTTTTCATCTGAACGGTCGTGTTTTTCTTTTCTGCATTTTGCACTGTAATTAAAGTTCCCAATTTTAACAAGTGAGAATTTCACATTATGTCAAGACCAATCAAGCCACGCATTCTTTTGTTCTGATCCTCTAAAATTAAATTCACGTAAGCCAGGAGGAATAAATTGAATGAATGAATTAATTTTGATTGATGGAATTGATCTACGGGGAAGAAGTCGTTGAACAAAATCGGTTCTTTGTCTGTGTTTAGGCTTGAGGTTGGTTAGTTACTTCTTTCCTTTCGCTTTTCCATAATCATCATCGTCCAAAATCTATGTAGTTTTGTAATTATGCATTGTTTAATTTATTGCTAGTCATTTCAATGTATGGTGTTATTTCGATTAAATTATTGAGAAATTTCCAGTAGCTTGTTGTACTCATCGAGCTATCTTAGCAATTACAGTGATTTATGTCCAAATTTGACTTGTTTATTATTATTATTATTATTATTATTATTTTGTTTTAATGACGTGGGAATCTACCCTCGTTACCCGAAAGTGTGCACTGTGTGAAACCCAACCGAATCTAATACCCTGCAAACTAGGCTCGACGGGCAAGTCAGACTAAGCGAACCATGTGTGGAGGTGACGTGAAGTGTCGGGGGTTTGAACCATGACCTCACAAGTCTTTTAACTCAGTATGAAGATGTCTTATGAATTCAATATTTTTGCATATTGTTATCTTTTAGAGGATTACGTTTTTACTTTAAATAATATGTGTTTCATTTGAATTTGTTGTACTGAAGATACCACTGAAATTTACCTTTTTTTTATTTTTTATTTATGATACTCTCAGTGACAATCTGTGAAATCTTGTAGTTCTCGGTAATTAATTTAATTTCCTTTATTAATAAATTGCAATTTCTGGAATATCAAACTAAACTTTGAATTTTAAAAAATCAAATATAGTTGAAATACATTCAATTGATATTGATTTTTTAATTTAATTTAATTATTTTTATGCACAGCTAAAATGGGGATGACAAAACTCGAAACATCTTTGCAAGTTCTTCAACAATTAAACACAATAATCAATACAACCTATATTATGAATGTACATTTTCTTACATAGAAAACTTTCTAATCTTGTGTGTTTGTTGTGTTTCCATAATTTTTATATGAAAGATATAAAAAATTGAGTATGTAATATAAAAATAAAGAGCGTATAATATATTAATTATTTTAGAAAATTTTGTTGAAAATTTCTATTAAAAGAACAAAGCTATCAGTTATTTTAGAGATCCTTAACATTATGAAATCTAAAAACATTTTAAAGATACTTAAGGTTATCAAATCTGAAAACGACCGCTTTGGAGACCTAAAATTGCGAAGATACTGATTACCGCTTAGTGTCTGCTGTCCTATTTGAGTCCGCCGCTGCTGCCCTCTCTGGCGTTGACCTCTCTTTCGGTTGTTTTCCAATGTCGCCTCCGCAGCCTTCTCTGGCGATGGCCCCTTTTCGGCTGTTTTGCCATCAGGGTCTCCAGTGGCGCTTCTGATTGAGCTGCTGGCTCCCATTTGGGGAGTAGAAATAAAGTGATTTTTCTAATTTTTTTTTTCAGTATTTTTGAAGCTGAGGGAATAGGGTGATTATATAGTTTCTTCTTGGAATGTGTTTGTTTAATTAGATTGTTGGAAATAAAATTTTTTATATGACATATAAAAAATTATTCAAAAAAATATAAAAATAATAAATTTGTATAGTATATTAAATCTTTTGAAAAAACTAAAAAAAATTATAAAAAGAACAAATCCCTCTGGGGGCCGGAGAGTTAAGAGTGAAAATGTGCAATGAGAAGTAAAAAAAGTGGAGGGTGTATGTATATATAGAGCCAGAGAAAATAATTTTTAAAAATTATATTATTATCTTTTAAATATAAAAATTATACATATCGAATATTATTGTATTAATATAATACAATAAATAATATGTTATTTTTTAATTTATTTTCATTATTTATTTTTATTACTGATAAAAAAAAATTAAATAGGAACTAGTATTTTTGTTTTTACAAATTTTTATTTTGATAAAATAATAATTTTAAATTTTAAAATAACTAATTCTCAAATAACAATTAAAAATATGGCTACTTTTAACAATATATCTATACTAACACAATAAAAATATTCTACACACTACTTTTAACAATATATCTATACTAATACAATAAAAATATTCTATACCCTTATAAAATTTTAACATTTCAATAAAAATATTTTACACATATTTAATATAAAAAACATTCAAAACTAAAAACACAAAATAAACACGCTTTTACATTTTGTATATTATATTAAAAAATAGTTCAATTTTTAAAAATATCACAATAATAATTATTTATATTATATCAAATAATTATCCTTAGTGAAAATATTATAATTCCAAACATCAAATTCAACTTTCAAACATAAGATCATACCAACTCTAAAAGCAGAAGTATTAATAATTTAAATAGTATAATGTAGTTAAGTTTGTAATTTGAATTATTATTTATTAATTATTGTTTTATAGGGGAATGTGATTAAATTTATGGGATAAATAAATTTAAAAAAATACTTTTGAAGGTGTGTTTGTTTGGGGGATAAATAAATTAATTTTACAGGGAAATATTCTATACTCTTTAAGGTGTGTTTTGTTTGGGGATTGGATTAAATTTTCACTGTTCATCCAAAATTTTTCCCCCAAAAACATCAAATCAAACACCTATTTTTTATTTTTTATATTATACTAAAAATCAATTTTACATTCAAAACATCACATCAACACCTATTTATATCACATCATACAACTATTCAAATTCAAAATTTTAACTATTCAAATCCCAACTCAAAATTCAAACCCCCAAACAAACACATAATACTTTTATATTAACTTTTTTAAGCAATAAATGAACAATGATGATATTTTCGGCATTAAAAAAAAAAAACATTTGAACTTTCAAGGGGAAATACTTGGGTGTGTTCACTTTGTATTTTTGGATGAATACATTTTTTATATTAGATACAAAGAATCGTGTCGATAAAATAAATATAATATTTTGTGTTGAATTGTTGACTTATTATTCGTTTGATGATTTTTATTGTTAATTTAACGGTTGATTTTAATCGAGAATATTTTGGATATTTTAAAAAATATATAATTCAATAACCCTTAATAAGAAATACTATCTCCGTCCAATTTAAGGGTCTCATTTACTTTTTGCGTGTTGATATTTGAATATTAATTATTATATCAAAACGTAGTATAAATTAAGAAAAAATTATAAAGATATTTCAATCAGTGTCTTATACTATTAACAGAGGGACATTTGTACATAAAATTATACTAATATAAAAATATTTTTAATGTTAAGTATAATGACACAAAATGTAAATGTGACCCTTAGAGGCAGACGAAAGAAATATGTAATTATGTTAATGAGTTACGGTATATTCGAAAACTTAATTCTATTAAAAAATTAAAAACGTCTTGCAATTAATAATTTTCTAAATCGTTTACATTCAAAACGTAATGGTGCATCACATATGATGTTGTTATAAAATTGTTAGAATGTTTGTGGTAAAATGTTTATTGTATATGATTTATTGAAACAATATTTACATAAGCGCAAATTTTCAACGTACGGATTATTCATTATAATTTTATTCCTGACAATAAGTCCTTAGGGTGTGAAGATTTTTCCATGTAAAAAATTAAGTTTATCTCTTTTATATTTTATTTGCGCATACAATTTATTATTGTTTTTTATATTTTTCTACAGTGACAAAATATTATATATTTCATAGTTTATTAACGCATATAATTTTATTTTTATTTTTTATCATTCTTTATATTATTGTAAGGGGATTACATTTTTCCATCCATATATATAAATGAATTCTTAAAGTATTTTTTTTTTCAAACTTTTAAATTTAAGCTTGATTATATAGAAATTAACCATCATATTATTTTTATATTGATTATCTTATTCCTATTGTTATATATATATTTTATGAAAATTTGATTCGTTTATTTAATATTCGCTATTTGGTTTAGTTACCATATTTTAAAATTTTTATATTGTTTAATGTTTTTAACTACAGGTCAACGACGGGACAAAAGTTATGATATGAATATCAATATTTTTTTTTTCTAACTGGTAGATATAATATTTTTTAAAAATTTTATTTTAATTTTAAATTTAATATTGATTGTGAGTATTTATGTTTTAATATAGTTTATTTTTTATTTTTAAATTTTGTTATATATAATCCTATAGTTTCTTTATTATTATTATTATTTTATAAATGAATTCGAACGATTTTTTTAGGAATTAAATTTCGGCCTCTCAGGTTTACGATTTAGGATTTAGGTTTGCGACAAGAAGCTTGAATACAATACAATAGTAGAATCATTCAGAAAAGAATGTAGTAAGACAAGAGTGAGAGAGGGAACATTAATAAATATATATACTATTAATTTAATTTGATAATAATAGATTTAAAATAAAAACGAAGCACACCTCTCAACTATTATATACTCTCTCGGTCCTGTATTGAAAGTCTTGGTTACTGTAAATACAGAATTTAAGAGAAATATAATTAATAGATAATTAAGAATATATCAGTGAAAATAATTAATCTATAATATAAATTATTGTAAATTAAGATTAAAATAACTAATTAATTTAATTAAAATTAAAAAAATTAAATTAGAAAATTTAAAATGTGATTAAGATATGTAATCATTTTTTTTTTAAAAAAAAAGAGAAAATGACATGAGACATGAAATGTATAGAAACTACAACATGGACATGGTAGGTGAAATGGATGGAGTAATATTATATTATTAGTTACAATCAATTTAATTTCTAAATTTAAGTTATTTGCTTTTAAACAAAACATTAAACCAATAAATTATGTGTAAAATATTTTTACTGAATTATTAAATTTTCATAAGTGTGTAGAATATTTTTGTTGTGTCACTGTGTGTATATATATATATATATATATTTAGATTCGGCATAATGAATTCTCCCTTAAAGTATCATTTTAGATGTGTTGTTGTCGGTCGATATGTTCAACGTATATCTTCAATAAGGTGTGAATTATATAAAAGTAATTACAAGTTTTAATTTAGAAATTTTTCGGTCTTTATAACTTGTTATTATGATCTTATAGGCATTGGATGGTGTAATTTGATTATTAGAGAAAATACCGATTTCACAAAATGATTTGTTCGCTTCTCTATATTATATTGCCTTTTATTCAAGAAAATAAATAACATACCATTATCGTCGAGTTTGAACCACTGTAAATACTGATTTATTTGTGCGCTTTTTTCGCCTCAAATTATGTCTATTCAAAAAAGTAAAGAGCATAGTACTGTCGTCTTTGAGCCCGCCGCTGCTGCCTCTGTCGTCTTCGACCCACTTTATTTTTTTCGAGCAAGAGTGTTTTTTGTTTTTTTGAAATATTTCTTTTTATGAGAGAGTGGTCTCTTGAGTTTGTTTTAAGTGAAGGATGAAAGGAATTATATATGTCTTATAAAAAAAAATATATATAATACTATAATTTATTTAAATTATATAAATATTTTTGATTAGATTGTATATACATAATTGTCTCTGGCTGTGAATCATCTTGATCTATTTTTTCGTCTAAACATTCATCAAATTTTATATATAAAATTTTATATTTTTTAATATAAGTACTAATAACTAAATAAAATAGCTAATAATAATTAATTAATTAATTTAAATTAAATGTAATATTAAACAAACTATATATATATATATTATAAGTGTTCCATCTCCCTAGCATCAATAACTGCAAACAAACCTCAAAATTTAAAATCTAAAATGATCCTTTTATAGAAAATTTGGTTTGCTTGTTTTGTGAAAAAAAATTTACATATTTTTTCAAAAATATTAATAGACTATACACTTATTATTTTTATATTGCCTACATAATTCTATATATTTCGCGTACAAAAATTTTCTCTAAATGAAAACACAAAACAAAAGCACGTTGGCTCTTCTGCCAAATTTAACAATATATAATGTATGTAGTACGGATGGCTACTTTTAACAATATATATATTATTACATTAAAAATATTCTACACACTTATTAAAATTTTATAATGCAATAGAAATATTATATATATATATGCCTAATATAAAAAATATTTTAAACTTAAAACACAAAACAAACACACTTTTATATTTTTTATATATATAATTTAAAAAATACTAGTTTAATACTTATAAATATCACAATAATATCCTAATTGAAAATGTTATTATTTAAAACCTCCATTTGTAAATATTTATAAATATCACAATAATAAGAGCCCTCACGGGAGCACCACTACTGCATACACCCCCTCCACCCTCCCCCTACCCCTACCCCTACCCCTACCCCCAAGAAATAAATAAACAAAAGTTTTGGAATTTTTTGAAATTTTTGAGAATGATAAAAATAATAATAATAATAATAATTAAATATTGATGGTGATATTTTGATTAAATTAAATAGTTATTTTAATTTATAATTATTTATATTATACAATAATAATTTTTACTAATTATTTACTAATTATACTTCTTTTAAAATTTCGGTGATGAATTATATCATACATATATATATATATATATATGAGGATAGTGAGTGACAAAAATGGATCGGTTTTCATGCATCAACCACCACTCTACCCTACGTCCTACCCACCTCACCCCACCTCACCTCACCTCACCTCACCTGTGTAGTCCAATCAAATTCTGCATAGTATAGTATAGTATAGTCTAGTGTAGTTAGTATTATACGAACATGAAGGTATATATGAAGATGAACATCTATCTCTCAGATCATCTTTACTATTTTTGGGAAAAAAAACATTCACATGTAGTTTGCTAATTCATTCTTGGTTTTGTATTTCTCTCTCCCTCTCTCTCTCTCTATATATATACACTATATATTAGGATCTTTGGATAAGTCTTGTTTAGGGTTTTTCAAAAAGTTGTGTTTTTGTATAGTTTGAATTTTGGAGTTTTGCATGGTTTTTTTTTCTCTCTGTATATAGGACATATATATATATATGTGGCAATAAATTTATTATTGTTTCAAAAAATAACAATGCCATGCTATATATATATATATGTGTGTGTGTGTGTGTGGTGTTTTTATTCAATATTTTGGTGATTGGTCAGATGATAAACAAATTACGATTTTATTTATTTTTGGTTTTGTGTGTATATATATATTGTGATATTTTTAGGTGAATTAGTAGTTGGATTAATTGGAATGTTATATTTTAGTTGTTAAAACAGTTGTAATGTTTTTGTTAGAAAATTATTATATCATGAGATTATCAAATAATTATCGAAAAATAAAATTTGATAATCAAAATAATCTATTAAAATTAAAATTTGACATCAATAATAATACAATGAATATGCTCCTGTAGTACCTCTAGTTCATACTGTAATGTTCCCAAGGATAAAATAATATTCGTCTCCGAATTAAGTAAAACTCCAATATTTTTGAGATCCGACGAAATAAAACGAGGGAATAGAGATAGGTCAAGATAAGAGAATTGTCGACGACCTTAAACATCGGATTTAATTTCAATCATAAATACAATTTTTGAATTTTAAATAATTATTTATCATATATGCATATAACTACAATTTTTTTGGTTATATTTTTTGTCCATGTAAATATATATTTTTGCTTCAATAAAAATATTTTGTTGTTTTGATTTGGCTCCGAACATAATAGACTTTGTCAAATTTAGTATTCATCAAACCCAAGCCTAACACGACTACGACCAAAACCTTTGAACCCGAGATAAAATTCATACTCGTGTATTTTAGGACTAAACCAACTCAAAACTACTATGTTTGTATGTTTTTATTATTATTATTTTATGATTTCCGCAACATTGTACTTGTGTCACTACCTAAAATCACACTATTAATAATCACTATACAACTCATGTTCATTTGAACTCATCGAATAATCGGTTTCAGATATTACAAATTTAATTTTTAAAAAAAATAAATTCATCAATTAAATAATTAAACTATTTTTCAATATGTTTGTGTTATATATATATATATATATAAGAGATAACGGTTCTGTTATTTTAACAAAGCTTTTTAATACATTTTTCCAAAAAAATGAAGGGTGTGTTTGTTTGTGGGTTTGAGTATTTGGATTTTGATTTTTGAATAGTAAACAATTGAATTTGAATATTTGTTTGATGTGATATAAATAGATATTGACGTGATGTTTTAAATGTAAAATTGATTTTTAGTATAATATAAAAATGGGAAAATACTTATTTGATTTAATATTTTATAAGAAAAAAAAATATGTGCTAAAATTCACAAAAAAATCCAACCTAATATATTACACACAATTTTTTATTTTTATATTATCTACACAATTTCTTGTACCTTATATAAAAAATATCAAAACACAAACAAACACATTTAGAGATGTGAAAAATTGATTAATTCAATTTTTTTTATGTAACGTTATATTTAAATTTTAGTTAAATGATATTTTGGTGTGATATACTATAGTAAAAATATGGTATTTTTATTATAAATTATGCGGTATAAATAGTAAGAAAATAGTTTCGAAATAAAAATAAGCACACCATGTGCAATTAAAGCTAAGTTATATACTCTATCCGTCTCATTACAATTGACATTATATTTATTTTTGTTTGTCCCGTAACAATGGATATATTTATATTTTTGGTAAAATTTATTAAATCCAAACATATTTAACAAATATAAATCAACTTAATTAACTACATTACCTACAACATTATAAATAACGTAGGACCACTTAAAACCCCTTTATTTCTATTTCTCTCCTAAAAAAATAATATTTTTATCTATATTTAAAATTGCATATCTTTTATAAAATTGATTTATGTTAATTATAAATAAACAAAAATATTTTTTTATTTACTTGTATTATTGAAAATTTTATTCTCTACGAAATGATATTCCATATATTTTGTAATTGCTATATAATTTTTAAATATTTAAACATATATTTTAATTTTTTAAATCATATATATTAAATTTACTTTAAAATTATAAATATTATTAATTACATAAAAAAATAATATAATAATATCATAATTCATTATTATTAACTAATTAATCAAAGGGTTCAATTTCGATTGCTGGAGGGAAAGAGTATTTATTACATGTATTGTAATATAAATATAAAAAATATTTTGTTTAAATTTTATGTTGTAATTATTTACCATTTGTGTTAGATGATGATGTATGGAATCTAGGGGTGATCATTCGAATTTTCGGTTCGGATTTTGCCAAATTCGAACCGATTCGAAAATCCGAAATTTTTGAAAAAACCAATTTGAACCGAACCGAAATAACCGAAATTCGAAATCCGAAAATCCGTAATCCGAACTGAAAAATCCGAAATTCTAAATATTTTTATTATTTTTTAAAAAATTTTAAATTCTTTTATATTTTATTATTATTTTATAATATTAAATATGTATAATATATAAAAATTAAATATATATAATATATAAAAATTAAATATATTAAAATATAATTAATAAATTTGAGTTTTTTATATTAAAATATTAAATATATATAATAAAAAAATATATTAAAATATTATATTTCGAATTTCGGATTGGTTCGGATTTTAAGTATATCGATCCGATCCAATCCGAAAATCCGAACCAAATTTTAAACTTCGGTTTGATTCGGATTGGATTTTCGGATTTCGGATATTTTGTTCACCTCTAATGGAATCTGTCTATTTGTGCACAAAACGAATTTTATTTTTATTTATTAATTTTCATACATATATTTTTTATTATCACTATAAATATAATTTCAAATAAAAATATAAAAATAAAGATAAAATAGCTTTAAGAAACTATTGAGATAATTAAAATTTAAAAATTCATCAACGATCCCCTAGCAGTAGGTTCTTAATTTTTTTTACTTTTTTTGTTTTTTCTTCTTTTAATTTCTTTTAAGCTTTAATATTTCAAAGTGGTTTCCTTTACTGCTACTAATATTATTATTATTATTATTTATTTATTTGGAATATTTATTTTATTAAGAAAAAAGAATCATAGTTGGGTGGTTACAAGTGGTGGGTTTCGATGGAAGACAGGGAAGAAAAGGTGAAATGATTTAGGATCTTTTTTAACGTTGTATTATTTTTTTTATTATTTTTTTCAAATAATAATATAAAAAAAAATGTGTAAAAAAAAGGCAATAGAACACTACTCATTTAACTTTATTTATTTATTTATTTAAACTTCTGTTCTTTTACACTGGACCGTTGCAAAAGTCGCATGCTATTTTAAGTCAAAGTTTAACTTCTGTTATGCTTCAATTGAATTTGAATATATATATATATATTATTTAATTCTACCTATTATTTTTATGCTTATGATTATTATTTTGATTCCTTAATTTTCAATTATTTCAAACTTTGGTTAATATTAAGTGAAGGATTATAAATTATACTCGTAGTATTTTATTTTAATTAAGTCATAATTGATAAAAAAAAAAAAAAAAAAAAAAAAAAAAAAAAAAAACATATATATATCTACTATTGGATTATTGTCACATGTAATAACATGACATTATTGGCATATTCAAAACTATATAGACTACCAGCGTGATAATTTGTAACATTTATTAAATATATATGTATTTATATATATATATTTAAAAATTAAATTCATATTAATGTTTGGTGCTAAATCAGGTGAGACAATAATCTAATATTAGTAGACTATTTAAATGAGTATGGATTAAATATAAAATTATGTATTTTATCTTGAAAATGATTTATATAACACTTTATAATTGAAGCAAGATTTAAATAAAGAAAATATTAGTGCTAAAAATCATGACAAAACCCCTTTTTGTCTCACAATCATTGATCTAGAAATTTAAAATTTATATGTATATATAAATATGTGACGATATGAACAAAATGTCATATGATCTGAGTCTTATCGTGTTTCAAAAAGTTAAAATATATAAAAATTAATAAATAGGCCCTACTTATGCCACTTATTTAATTTAACTTATTTTCACTATTCAAACAATCTTAACTATAAAAATACAAAAATATAAAAAATAAAAATAAAATTTATAAATTTGTCAAATTACCAGATTATTGTGTCGTGTGTTTGTATTTTGGTTTGTTGAATATTATTTGGTTTTATTAAAGAATTTATGTGACCTAAAAAAATTTAATTTTTTTTTTTTTAAAGATTTTCAAATTTCTGAATATGTCATGTTAATTTTAAAATTCAATATTTTTTTAATTGGTTTGAATTTGATAAAATATGAATCACAAATGTGTTTGTTTGGGGGATTTTTTCCAAATTTTACTATTCATTCAATTTTTTTCTCCAAAAACTATAAAATCAAACACCTATTTGTTACTTTTTATATTCAAAACATCACATCAACCCCTATTTATATCACATCATACAATTAAGGTACGAATTATTATAAAAGTATGTAGGAAACAAATATTTCTCTTTTTTTTTACTCACCTCCGTCCCACATACCATGTCCACGTTGTCGTTTCTGTCCGCCCCACATTCCATGTCACTTTTCTTTTTTTTGGAAAATAATCACACACTTTAATCTCATTTTAAACTTTTTAATTTATTTTTTTAATTTTAATTAAACTAATTAGTTATTTTAATCTTAATTTATAATTATTTATATTATAGAATAATTATTTTCACTAATATATTTTTAATCATCTACTAATTACACCTCTCCTAATATACCGTGTCTACAGTGTAGCAGACACGGTATATGGGACGGAGGGAGTATTATATTTTATTTAATATAGTACTATATGTTTTGCATAATATTTTTAAAAATTAGATATCTTTACAATATAAGTAAACATATATATTATTATTTTAAATATTATTTTTAAAATTCAGATTTGTCACAATGATTAGAGTCATGACTTTGACTTATGATTATAAATTTGCACAAGCCCACAAAGTGCACCACTCATAATTATGTGTTATTTTTGGTTGAATTTTTTACCAATAAATATTTTTTTTTTAGAAAATAAAAAAATTGTAATGATTAAACTATGATATGATTAATATATTTAGTGGCAATGGTGGGATGATATTTTGGGGTTTCAAATTTTGAAAAATATTTGCATATAAAATCATTACATTGCTAGAGTTAGGTAAACATGTATGAATCCAACTTTTACGACACTTGGCCACGTGCCATATGTATATATATATATATATATTCTTGTACATATATTTAAATATTTATTAAAATTATATGCGTGATTAAATAATACAATTTCGACGTAGTTAAATCATTTATATTTAAAATATACTTTCTCCATCCTGCAAGAATGTTGCCATTTGATTTTTACGTCATTATACTTAACATTAAAAATATTCTTATATTTGAATAATTTATTCGACAAATATCATTGTATCCGTATTATAAGAGACTAATAAACGTATTTTTGCATTTTTCTCTTGATTTCTACTGCGTATTGATATAATAATTAATATTCAAATATTGATCATGACAACCTTATTGCGGGACGAATAAACTATACGGAAAGAAGAGAACGACGACTACAGTGCTGATTTTCTTATAAGTATTGTTCATTTATTTATATATTTAAATTTTTTTAAAAAATAAATAAATAAATATTAAATCGAACTTGGTAAAAGTAATAAAAAAAATTATTGCATGTCAAAAATTGGGCCATACATATGTAAAACTAAGCTGTTGGAGAAATGATTTTTTATTTATTTTTTCACTAATTGCTACTTTAAATTAGTATTTTAATTAATTATTTTAAATTAAGAAACTAAAGTTAATTAAAGTAGACCACGTAATTAATGTTAATTAATTATTCCTAACTATGCTTTGACCACGCCAAACATAATTAGTCTAATCTATAATTTAATTAAAGTAGAACACATTACCAATTTATTTAGGATTTGTTTAATTGTAATTTGAGATTGATTTGAATTTTTATTTAAATAATATTTTGATATAATATTCTGTGACAAAAATTACCACTCTCTCCGTCCACTGCGTATTTATCTATTTACATTTTGCAACTTTATATTTACTATTAAAAATATTTATATATATATACATTAATAGAAATATTTTTTTTTCTTTAATTTGTACTACGTTTTGATATACTAATTAATATTCTATCTGTCCGCCTCTAAAAGTAACATTTACCTTTTGCGTTATTGTACTTAACATTAAAAATATTATTATATTTGTATAATATTTTGTACAAATGTCATTCTATTAGTATTATAACACTAATTGAAGTATTTTTGTAATTTTTTCTTAGTTTATACTATGTTTTGATATAATAATTAATATTCAAATATCAATAAAAAAAAAGTAAATTAGACCCTTAAAATCGAACAGAGATAGTATTAAAATATTAACACATAAAAAATAAATGAGTAAATATGCAATAGACAAAAAGAGTATTTATAATGTAATATTAAAATCGGACAAATATAGTATTAAAATATTAACACGCAAAAAAATAAATGAGTAAATACGCAATAGACAAAAAAAGTATTTATGATGTAATATTTTTTAGTAAAAGTATTTATAAATAGTAAAACCCCGCATGAAATCTTACAATCAAATTAGAACATAAGTTGTGTTTCTTTTGATTAGTTTCAAAAAAAAATTGGTTTGAATTTAGTACAAAAATAATATTTGATGGGATGTTTTGTGAAAAATAAAATATATATATATTTTTAAAAAACGCAGAGTTTAAATAATAAAATTTGGAGAAACTCGGCTAAAAAAACAAACCCCTAGAGTGTACAAATTTAAATAAATTGATTAGACTTATTTATATAGGGAAGACTATTTATTTTCAATTATTGTGTGAATCGTGTGGGGAATGTCTCAATTATATTCAACGACAACCATTAATTACTTGTACCACATTAAAACAAACAAACATAATATATATATATATATTGTTTTAATTTAATATTCCCTCCATCCCACATAATTTGTCTCTATTTTCTATTTTCGTCCGTCCCGCATAACTTGTCTTTTATATTTTTGGAAATATAATTATGTATTTTAATCGCATTTTAAATTTTAAATTTTATAATTTTCTTAATTTTAATTAAACTATTTATTTATTTTAATCTTAATCTATAATTATTTTTACTAAATAATACTTATTTTTACCAATACACTTCTTAATTATTTATTAATTATATTTTACCTAAATTCTCGTGTCTATAGTAATACACTCATATTACATGGAACGGAGAAATTAATTTTTAAAATGAAAATTAATTTTCCATAAAGAGAGAGAACAAATAAACACGCATGTGCCATTAATGAACTGCTTGTCGCCGTAAGCGCAACGAAGCTATCCGTATTTAATGATGTCTTAAATATGCAGACATATTATATATAATTAATTGTGACTAATAATTTATATATATATAATTATTATTTTTTTGTATTTAAATATATGTGGGTGATTTAAAATATTAATAATAAAGTTAAATAAAAATAAATAATTGATAATAACCTAAAGAAGCGTGATTTGTAATGTTTTTAATAGTAATGAATTTTAATTACATTATTATTTTTAAATAAAACTAGATATTTAATTTAATTTAATTTTTAAAAACATTAATTTACCAGATGTGTGAAAAAGAAAATTAAATAAAACATAAGTAAACAATTTTATTCCCCTTCAAATTGAGATGAATATATTTACATAATAATTCCATTTAGAAAAGTTTTTTAATTGTATATTACATAATATCCTATTGTATTTTATAAAAATATAATATTAAATATTTCGTATTTTATTTATTACATTAAATATCTTTGTATTAAATTAAAATATGCAAAAAATGTTATATTCGTTCAAATGATATTTTATTGTAAATATGAATTCAATTATACAAATTTTATACAAATATCTTAAATAAGATTATTTAAATAAAATAAATAAATAATAAAAATTTAATTATTTATTTTAAATATTTGGTGATTTATAAATTATTTAATTATTTATTCTATTCAAGATTTACTATTTAAGATATTATATCTTTTTTATTTGTATAAAACATTATCATTTTTTGATTGCTACCGTTTCAAGTTGTTTATACAAACTCAATTTTGTGCAAAATAGGGTTTTTTTTTTTTTTTTTTGTGAAAAACACATTTTTTTTCAACAAAAAAGAAATATATATATATATTATATACACTCGTTATTTTTATATTACTTACACAATTTTTCATACATCATCTAAAAGTTATATGTTCAAACCATTTCACTAGACAAACAAACCCCGAGTTATCTTCAATTAATTAAATTTTATGAAAAATTATTTGAGGATCACTACTTTAATTTCTTTATATTTTATTTTTCTTAAATCATATTTTATATCATATATTTATCAAAAATTTGAAGTTACAAAAATCAGAGTTTTCGACTAAAATAAAAAAGTAAATGAAATCATTAGAATCGGACAGAGATAGTATTATTTTTTATTTAGGCTAAAATCAAATAAATTTAAAGATCAGCTCCAAACTCACTTGTATAAATATACTAATTAGAGTATCGAGTGAATTTCTTCTTCTTCTTTTTTTCTCTTTTTTTTTTTTGGGAATGATGTGCAAATTTGATTTTTTTGGGAAGGATTGTTTTGCAAATAAAAATTACTATATTTTTATTAAAAATTATATGAATAAAATAATAGATAATCCATTTAAATTTGTTATTAATACATGAAAATATTTAGGAAAAGTATTGTTACTTTTATTTATTATATATACCACACGTATACAGTGAATAATAAAAATTTAAATAGAATAATTATTTAAAATAATATAAATATATTTTAATAATTAGACAAACAAAGCATGACTTCAATTAATATAGCACAATAGTACAAGTTAACATACCATAAATGCATGTTAGTGTGCCTATTAAATTTAAGGGTAAACTTTTTTTTAATCTCGTGGAGCATGTCGCAAACTAGTCGGATGTCCCGCTTGGTCAGTGATACTTAGCAGACACGTGGATTTATTTATTTTTTTAATTTTTTATTTTTTTAAAATTGGACCAAATAAAAAAAATAAAAAAATACCAATAAAATTAAAAATAAATTAAAAATAAGTTTTAAAAAAATGAAATAAAAAATACAAAATCCACGTGTCCTTCAGATGTCGCTGACCTGGCGGACACGTCACCTCCGGCGAGCTACGCGGGCGTCTCCGGCGCCGGAGGACTAAAACAACGAAATTTTTTTACTTATGGGACTAGTTTGCGACATGCTTCACTTACGAGACTACAATAATAAGGGGGTCCAGTTATGGGACTAAAAAAAACAGTTTACCCTAATTTTAATTAACAAATACTACATTTTGGTCCGTCTTATAACAAAATATTTATTTTTTTTTAGTAATTGTATTATCTACCTAATATTATAAATACCCTTCAAATTTATAATATATTATACAAATATCATTACATTTATATCATACAAGACAAATAAAGTTAGTTTACTCTTTCTACTTTTATTTATATTATATCATAATATAATACTAATATTTCTAAAACTCCGTGTAAAAAGTAAATATATAGGTAAATATGGGACAAAGAAAGTATAATTTGATTCTAGCATAATAGTTCAAGTTAAAATAATCACAACTGTAATGATTAATTCTAATAAGCAAATATAAAAATGAACTAAAAGCAAAGTCTCAAATTTGGCTCATTATATGAAATTGATCAAAATAAAAATATTCATATTTTATTTTGAAAGGAGGAAATAATACTTCTGATTTTTTTTTTTTATGAAAGTAAGATTCTTTTTTTAATGACAATATAAAAGGCACAATTACTAGAATGATAATAATACACTAATTTTCTAAAAAAATATATAAATTGGAGAATAGACATAAGTACTCCCTCCGTCCTAAATACCCTGAAACATTTTTTTTTTGGTACGTTTCAAATACTCTGCAATATTTTTAAAATAGAAAATAATTAATTATATTTGATCTCTATCTCACACTTTATCCACTCACATCATCCAAATAAAAAAATAAAATATATATTTCTTTTTCCATAACATCACCTAATTTCTAAATTATCTTACTTAATACTACCCACCTAAAAATACATGCCAAAAATAAATATTGCACATTATTTGGGACTGGAGGGAGTATACGTCCGATACCACAATAATTCCCTGCTTCTGGTAGACATTACAGTAGTTCCTTACCATTAAACGACAACGTTTTGATGTCACCACCATCCACTGTAAGAAAGTAACCTTAAATGTGCCCTTTAAATGTCACCCCTTCGTTAAGATATTCTCTCCTCTCTTTTCCAACTTCACCATCAATAAATAATACTCTTTCCGTTTCTTAAATACGTGTTCGTTTATTTATTTATTTTTACGAAATTTAAAGTATATTAATATATTCCCTCTGGTTCAAAGTTATAATTTGGGTTGTGTTTGGCATGAAATTTAAGAAATATTGATATTATATTGACAGTGATTAAAAAATATAGGTAAAAGATTTTTTCGTCTTTGTGAGTGTTTTAGTGTAAAAAGTAGTGGCAATTGTACAATAATAATAAAAAAATAATGGTAGTTTTATAGTGATATTGTTATTTATGGAAATGACTATTATATTGAGACAGATGGAGTATATAATAAAAATAAAGTATAAATGACTAAAATAACTTTATTAATACTGTGTGATATAAATCTGATATTTTCGTAATATATTGTAAATTTTAAAGATATTTATAGCATCACGGTTACAAAATAAAAGTGAAATGAATACTTTGAAATGAGACGATTAAAAATGAAAAAATTGTTATTTTATTAAAGGACGAAGGGAGAAATAAAACCATTTCAATTTTATTCATTTCATTTCCACACAAAAAATTACTCCCTCCGTCTAATTAATTTGTCCACTTTAGCTGAGACTAATTAAAAAGTGTATTAGTAAAAATAATTATGATATAATAAAAAAAATTATAAATTAAAATTAGGATGACTAAATAGTGTTGGAACAATATTTTTCTCCAACTTATTTTTGGCATATGGTTCTTCTTACTTTTCTCCTGCTGCCTTTTTCTGTTTCCATTCAAGTCATTTCAACAGACTGCCTGCAACTCTGCTGGTCTACTCTTCTCGATTTGGGAACCTTAGAAGAGACAAAAAGAATGAATTTTTGGGTGGTCAACCTTTGACAGAGTTCATGCAGGAATACATCATTCCACTTACGTGCAAAGGGTTTTAATTGAGTTTGTCCTGTATGCCTTGTTTGTCTGCTTCTTGGTTTGTTATGTGGGAAGTTTTTTTGGTTGTTGCATAGGTTAGAGAGAGAGAACTGTTGTGAGAGAAAGTAAGTTAAATCCTCTCAACCTCAACCCTTCCCTTCTCCATGCATTGAAAGAGTGCTTGTCACATTTACTTGCCGGAGACATCGTCGGAGGAAGAAGAGATTGGAAATCCGATCAGGAGATTCGTCCAAAGTCTGAGCAACCCTGCTATTTGCTAGTTGTCAGTACGAGTTCGTGACAACTTATACCTGTGGAGGGATTTTCCTAGGTGGTTTGCGTTATAGTATGGGATAAAGGAGTTTTGGGCTGTTTAGTTCATAATCAACCTTGATTAGTGAACTTCTCCTGGATTGGAATCCCCCGGATGTAGGTTGGTTATAACCGAACCGGGTTACCAAATATCTTGTCTTTTATTGCTTTGGATTTTGCCCTTATTTCGTTGACAAGATAATGTTACAACTGTGATTTTACCACGCTTCGGGAGTTGGCCCATTTGGAAAAGTGTACAAGAATTTATTGGGGTTGCACTTATTCCATCCCAACATTTGGTATCAGAGCGGTGTTCTCTAAGTTGCTGAGTAGATTCTTTCACAGTTGAAAAGATGAGTAAGGAAGGTCGATCTACATCGAGACCTCCATTGTTTGATGGAACAAGTTATCGAAGTTGGAAAAACAAGATGGAAGCTTTCCTGATGCAACAAGGTGAAGATGTTTCTGAAGCTGTTGAGTCTGCATGGTCTCATCCCATGAAGACCATCCAAGATGAAGATAATAACATCTCTCTTGTGAAGAAACCGAAAAGAGAATGGACTCTCAATGAAAAGTCGGCTGCAATCGCCAACTCGAAAGCCCTTTTCTCGATTTTTAATGCTGTAGATGAAACTCAAGCGAAGTTGATATCCAACTGCAAAGTTGCTAAGGAAGCATGGGACATCCTGGAAAATGCATTCGAAGGGTCTGTACAAGTTCGAGAATCAAAGCTGGATCATGTTGAAACCTTGTTTGAAGGACTGAAGATGAATGAAGATGAAACGATTGCTGATTATCATAACAGATTCATGGATGTTGTGAATCAAGCTGAAGCTCTTGGAATGCACTTCGAAGAAAAGAGACTGGTGAGGAAAATGCTTAAAAGTCTCACAAAAAATTTCAGACCGAAAGTGATTATGCTCGATGAACCACCAAAGCTGAGAAATATGACATTGGATGAACTGTATGGTACGTTGGTGAGCTATGAAATGAACTATATCGAAGATGAAGCACCCAAAAGCATGGCTCTAAATGCTGAAGACTTGAAGATGATAGAGTCTGATGAAGAAATGGCACTGCTGAGCCGTAAACTTTCACGAATGATTAGTGAGAAACGAGCTGCCAAGCTGAAGTTTGGGAAGTTTCAGAACAGAAATAGCTATCATGGAGGAGGAACATCCAGTTCTCAACGAAAATACCCTGAGCAGAAACCAACTACATACAACAAGCCAAAAGAAAGATTCGATGGGGAATTTAAGAAGAAGTTTGTGGTGTCTGCAAAACCAGAGACGGTTCAAGAACCTACCTGTTATGGATGTGGTGGAGTCGGACATATTAAATCAGAGTGTCCAACAGTAAAGAAGAGGGAAAAGAGAGTTTATCAAGCCATATGGAGTGACAATGAAGATGGTGAATCTGCTGGAGGTGAGGAACAGACAGAAAGTGATGAAGTGGTGGCATTTATGGCAAATGCTGGTGAAACCAGTAAAAGAAATGAGGAATCCAACCCGAAAGCTGCTGATGAGTCAAGGGAACTTGATGCTGAAGAGTTGATTGAAGCCTATGAGGAAATGGTAATCGAACAGAAGAAAGCTGTAGTGAAGAACAAGGAGATGCTGGAAACAATCTATCGTCTGGAAGATCAAAAAGAAAAACTTGAGGATGAACTTGAAAAACTGAGAAAGATTGCTGATGATAAATCTGCTGAATCACAGAAGTTGAAGTCAGAGAATTTGAAGTTGAAGGATGAAAATGATAGACTTCGGAAAGGAAAGGAAAAATTAGATGAAGTCCTTTCGATTGGTAAACCATTTGGTGATCACAAAGGATTGGGATTCTGTGAATCTTCTCAAAGTAAACCAACTACATTTGTGCGTGGTGGTTTGTTAACTGATGTCAAATTTCCAGAGAAGAATTCAGTATCTGTAAAGAAACAGAATCCAAAGAAGAGCAAAAACAGAAATTGGAACAGATATCGCAGAAGAACTCAGAATGACAGATCGTCGTTATTACAGCCTACTGACTGCAAGTACTGCATGTATCCTGGTCATTCAGCTGAGAAGTGTTTCAAACTGGCAAAGGATGTTATCAATGGGAAACACATTCGATGGCCTACAGAAGGTCTGAAACATAGCATCAAAGTCAAATTGGTGTGGATGCCTAAGGAAAGTCTGAAACAGGAGGAATGCAATGTGATTCTGTCAAGTCAAGAGTCTACCAGAGCAGATCGATGGTACTTTGATAGTGGTTGCTCGCGACATATGACTAATCAAAAAGAACTTCTGAAAAATTATGTTGAAGACCGAAGTGGAGATGTTATCTTTGGTGATGGTGCAAAAGGAAAAATCAGTGGATATGGCGCTCTTGAAAAAGTAGGGATTCCAAAGTTGTCGAAAGTTTACTATGTTGAAGGACTGAGTACAAACTTGATCAGCATCAGTCAACTTTGTGATGATGACTTACATGTGAAGTTCACGAAAAATTCATGTGAAGTATATGATACTGAACAAAAATGCGTGATGACTGGAGTTCGATCAAAGAACAATTGTTACCTGCTGGAATATCCTCTAATGGAAGCATTGATATTGAAAGATGATGAATCTATGCTGTGGCACACCAGATTGGGTCATGTCAATCCACAGAATCTATTGAGGATTAGCAAAATTGGAGCTATCAGAGGATTACCCAATTTTTCAAAGATCCCGATTACTACGTGTGGTGATTGTGCGAGAGGAAAACAGAAGAGAGCTGTACATTCCTCACTGGAACAACGTTTCAGCAGTAACTGTCTGGAGCTGTTGCATATGGATCTCATGGGTCCAGTCGATGTCTGCAGTCTTGGAGGTAAGAAGTATATCCTGGTTTGTGTTGATGACTTTTCAAGATATACATGGGTAGATTTTCTACGTGAGAAAAGTGATGCCTTTAATGCCTTTGAAAAATTGAGTACAAGGCTTATGAATGAGAAGAAATCAAAGATTGACAGGTTGAGAACTGATCATGGAAAGGAGTTTGAGAATCGCAGGTTTGCTGAATTCTGCAATGGATTGGGAATTAAGCATGAATTTTCTGCCCCAAAGACTCCACAACAAAACGGAGTGGTGGAAAGAAAGAATCGAACCCTACAGGAAATGGCAAGGTCAATCATGCATGCCAAGGGAGTTGCCAAATATTTGTGGGCTGAAGCTATTAACACAGCTTGCTATGTGATTAATCGAGTGTATCTCAGACCCCACACAGAAAAGACAGCGTATGAAATCTGGACTGGAAAGAAACCAAATGTCTCATACTTTCATACATTTGGGTGTAAGTGCTATATTATGAAGGACAGAGATCAACTACATAAGTTTGATGCTAGATCAGATGAAGGTATATTCTTGGGATACTCTCTGAATTCCAGAGCCTACAGAGTTTTTAACAATCGAACAAAAAAGGTGATGGAATCTGTGAATGTGATATTTGATGATGCCCTCTCGGAAAAGAAATCCATACATCCGAGTGATGATGATGATGAATTCACTCCCACCAAAATAATTCAGAGTCATCCAGATGTTCAGAATGTTCCTCAGATTCAGAATAATGTGCCTCAGACTGGTGACAATGCTGCAGAGAGCTCATTCAGATTTGATTGGTCAGAACCAGAGTGTTCAACCGATATTACCACAACCAACTTACAACCTGCAGAGAGTGAATCTGATACGGAAACAAGAAGATATGGTTCCAGAGTTCCACAAAACCATCCAATTGATGCAGTCATTGGTGATCCAAAGGGGGAAGATTAACTCGAGGTAAACAAATTGATTTTAAGAATTTGTCTGGGATGAATTGTTTTATTTCCACAGTTGAGCCAAAGACAGTAGACGATGCCCTCAAGGATGAATATTGGATTAATGCAATGCAAGATGAGCTGAATCAGTTCACAAGGAATCGAGTATGGTATCTGGTTGAAAGACCAACTGATGTGAATGTCATCGGAACTAAGTGGATCTTCAAGAACAAATCTGATGAAAACGGGAATGTTACCAGAAACAAGGCGAGGTTAGTTGCACAGGGGTACACACAGATCGAAGGCATTGACTACGATGAAACATTTGCTCCTGTTGCACGTATTGAAGCAGTGAGATTACTGGTATCTGTTGCATGTTCCTTGGGATTTACTCTCTACCAGATGGACGTCAAAACAGCATTTTTGAATGGATGGATTAAAGAAGAAATTTATGTTGAACAACCAAAGGGATTCGAGGATCCTTTTCATCCAGATCATGTGTACAGACTGAGGAAAGCGCTATATGGTCTTAAGCAAGCACCAAGAGCCTGGTATGAGAGGCTGTCCAATTTCCTGCTTGAAAAGAAGTATGTTCGAGGATCAACAGACAAGACCCTATTTATCAAGCTGCAAGGAAAAGATCTTATGATTGCTCAAGTATATGTAGATGATATCGTATTTGGATCAACTGCTGAATCGTTGAAGAACGAATTTGTGAGATTCATGGAAGCTGAATTTGAGATGAGTATGATTGGTCAGCTCAATTTCTTTCTGGGATTACAAGTTAAGCAGCTAGCAGATGGAACTTTCTTGAGTCAATCGAAGTATGCTCAGAATATGGTTGAGAAATTTGGCCTTCGTGATTCAAAGGTTGTCCGGACTCCTTTAGGACAACAGGATAAGCTATCCAAGGATGATGATGGGAAGATTGTTGATCAGAAATTGTACAGAAGTATAATCGGGAGTTTGCTGTATCTGACTGCTAGTCGCCCTGATATTTCTTTCAGTGTTGGCGTATGTGCAAGGTTCCAATCAGCTCCTAAGGAATCTCATTTGAAGGCTGCAAAGAGAATTCTCAGATATGTCAAAGGGACGACTGAACTTGGACTGTGGTATTCGAACAGATCTAGTCTTGATCTTATTGGATTCACGGACTCAGATTGGGCTGGATGTTGCGATGATAGGAAAAGCACAACTGGTGGATGTTTCTACATTGGGGACAATATTGTGAGTTGGAGTTCGAAGAAACAGAATTCAATTGCTCTATCCACTGCTGAGGCTGAGTACATTGCTGCAGGGAGCTGTTGTGCTCAATTGTTGTGGATTCGACAGATGCTACATGATTATGGAATTATTCAGGATTCATTCACTCTATTCTGTGACAACACAAGTGCTATTAATATCTCCAAGAATCCAGTTCAGCATGGGAGGACAAAGCATATCGACATTCGATATCATTTTATTCGAGACTTGGTAGAAAATGGGGTGTGTGATCTGCAACACATTGGAACAATTGAACAGAAAGCAGATATTCTCACAAAGCCTCTGGATGGAGACCGATTCGAGAAGTTAAGGAGGAACTTGGGTATGTGTTCATGCCCTCTCTGAATTTCACTGCATAGGTGAAAAATTATTTATCTCCAATTTATTATGATTTCATTGATGAATATTGGAGATATATATATATATTTATTTATATATGTAAGGGGAGAAATCAAATACTCTGGAAATAGGATTTTGGGAATCGTGGTGATAAGGATCATTCCAGAGAGAGGGATTTAAATTGCAGAAGATGAAGTGACCTAAAGTTATCTGCAACGCTGCAGCTACTGTGTCAAGACAGCTTTTTGGGGAATTGATTGACTAAGGGGGAGAATTCGTAATTGAATATTCAAAGGCGTGTTCTGATCGTCTCTCTACCCTGGCTATTTCCTTTGGCAGTTGTCGTTTGTGGAGATAACCTCCTCCAGTCACAAGGTTTTCCCTCATTCTTTTCTCTCTTGCGAAAAATCATGGCTCGAACACGTTTTGGGAATGTTCGTCACGCCGGAGCCGAAGGTGGTAGACGTGGGCGTGCTGGGACTCGAGGCAGAGGTCGTGGTCGTCGAAGTGAAACTGTTAGTCCCTCTCCCGATCCCATGGAGGTTTCTGAATCGATTAATAATCCTCCGCCACTGGCCGAGGGAAATCTGAAGAAAACAGAGGACGACACTGTTATTCAAACCTTACAGTCCTTGAACGAACAATCGAAGGTTCTAGAGGAAAATGTCTGTCCAAATGAAGGTATCATCACTGGAAATGAAGTTTCTGTTGAAGAAGAGCCTCCAACTATCGCTGGCGAAGCCCCCATTGAAGAACTCGAAAAGGTTGCTGAGGAGCCCCTGGTTACTGAAGAAGTTCAAAATGCTGGTGATGCTGAGGAAGTTGTTCCACAACACGTTGCTGAACATGAGGTCCCTAACACACAGATAGATGAAGTGGTTGCTGAAGAAGAAGTTCCTACGGAACAAGTTGTTCATGGTGTTGACACAGAAGGTACAAATCTTGAGCCTCGTTCTTCTTCTGAAGATCTTGATGCTCTCATTGACAAGGTCGTGAGTCAGCTTCCTTCTCAAGATAAGGAGTCATCTTCCGAAACACCTGGACCAGACACAGTCCCTGATTCTCCGTTACTTGGAAAAATGGTGGAAGGTAGTGAAGAGGTTGTTGCGACATCAGAACAACAACCATCTGCAGAACAGGCAATGGAGGCTGAGTTTACTCCATCCTCGTCAAAGAGACAACTCTCCAGAAAGAGGAAGTCGTCTGCTGGTGTTCCCGGGTCTTTTCGAAAAAGGCTCAAACGATCTTTTTCAAAGAAAGTCATAAAAGGGAAGAAGTCCAAAACTCGTCAAAAGGCTCTCGGATCTCATTCCATTACTGCACAACAAGCTATGGATACTACACACTTTGATGATCTTGCTGAAGTGTTTGAGTACGACATTCTCGCCGACCGAAAATTTGTGATTGAAAAGAAATTCACGAGCAATGAGCATGTGGAGGTTGGTTTTTCCGATTACCTGCGCCGGAAAGGACTGTTTCACTGGGCTGTCAAATTGCGGAAGTACTGTCCAAAATTGGTCAAGGAGTTTTACGCTAACCTTTCTGCTCATGTCTTAGATCAAGACTCTCCCTGGTTTCATAAAGCTTATGTGCGTGGCAAGGTTTTTGAGCTAAGCCCGCGGGTCATCAACAAGCTGTTAAAGCTCCCTCTTGACAATCCTGAAGAGCTTCCCTCTGATCTTCTGAAAGACTCCACGAAAGATGTTGCCCTGTTCCTGTCCTCACGCAAGTCAGTGGACTTTGGTAGAAAAGGACTCAGTGCCTCTGAGCTTTCACTGAGATTTCAATGTCTTTTCCGTCTCTGCTCCAAAAACATTCTTCCAACCAGCAATGGAACCACTATTGGTTCTGAAATGGGTAAACTAATGTATTCCATTGATCGCTTTTGTCCTAACATTAACTTTGGTTTTATTGTGATGTCAAAAATGGTCAAGTTCTCTCGCGGTCAGAAAACGGAAGGCACGAACCTACCGTATCCTGCCTTGATCACGCTGTTATTAAAGAGAAACGGCATTGTTCCGGATTCTGCCGAAGACGTCATCAACCTGGAGGTGTTTCAGCCCAAACCGAATATTCTCAGTCTGCACAACGACATTACTGACGACATCCCCCGAAATGCGACCGAACAGCTTCTTGAAGCCCGCCGAATTCTTCAAGAAGTGGTGCAAGAACAAGCTGCCATCCGCATCACTCTGGGAGAGCATCGTCAGAAAATCATCCGTGCGGTCGACCTCATGCCGAAGATTGGTTCTGTACTTGCTGATGAAGGGGAGGACCCTTCGCTTCTCTGAACTGCTCGTCCATCCCTTTTTGGCATCTGCTCTCGAGGGGGAGAGATGTGCATGAGAGATGTGCATGGTGTTTGTGTTTGCTGCTTTGCTACTGTTTCCTGCTACTGACTATTTCATTCATTTTGTTTGCCAGGCTGCCTGTAGCCTGTGTTTGTTTTCTGCTGGCCTGTAACAAATTGATGACTTACTGCTGTTTTTGTTTGGATTGTTTGGTTTGGTGTGGGAGTAATTCTCCTGCACATTGGGCGAAGTCCCATATGCCAAAAAGGGGGAGAATGTTGGAACAATATTTTTCTCCAACTTATTTTTGGCATATGGTTCTTCTTACTTTTCTCCTGCTGCCTTTTTCTGTTTCCATTCAAGTCATTTCAACAGACTGCCTGCAACTCTGCTGGTCTACTCTTCTCGATTTGGGAACCTTAGAAGAGACAAAAAGAATGAATTTTTGGGTGGTCAACCTTTGACAGAGTTCATGCAGGAATACATCATTCCACTTACGTGCAAAGGGTTTTAATTGAGTTTGTCCTGTATGCCTTGTTTGTCTGCTTCTTGGTTTGTTATGTGGGAAGTTTTTTTGGTTGTTGCATAGGTTAGAGAGAGAGAACTGTTGTGAGAGAAAGTAAGTTAAATCCTCTCAACCTCAACCCTTCCCTTCTCCATGCATTGAAAGAGTGCTTGTCACATTTACTTGCCGGAGACATCGTCGGAGGAAGAAGAGATTGGAAATCCGATCAGGAGATTCGTCCAAAGTCTGAGCAACCCTGCTATTTGCTAGTTGTCAGTACGAGTTCGTGACAACTTATACCTGTGGAGGGATTTTCCTAGGTGGTTTGCGTTATAGTATGGGATAAAGGAGTTTTGGGCTGTTTAGTTCATAATCAACCTTGATTAGTGAACTTCTCCTGGATTGGAATCCCCCGGATGTAGGTTGGTTATAACCGAACCGGGTTACCAAATATCTTGTCTTTTATTGCTTTGGATTTTGCCCTTATTTCGTTGACAAGATAATGTTACAACTGTGATTTTACCACGCTTCGGGAGTTGGCCCATTTGGAAAAGTGTACAAGAATTTATTGGGGTTGCACTTATTCCATCCCAACAAATAGTTTAATTAAAATAAAAAAATTATAAATTATGAATTTTAAAATATAATTAAAGTTTATAATTATTATTTTTTAAAAAAAAAACAATTTATGTAGAATCGATATACGAAAATAATAAACAAATTAAATAGAATAGATGAAGTAATTATTAATTTTAACTTTAATAAATTTAATAAAAATAACATAAAAATTAAAAAACTTCTACTACTATTCAAAACAGGAAAAGGAATGATTTCCAACAGTAAAGGCGAGGGGCAAAAGGGGGAAATCAGTAACGGAACTCCGCTGACGGTTTCCGTTAACGCCGTCTAATGCACTGTTCCTCGGCACTTAACGGCCGCCGTCACCGCTATAAATATAACTCACACTCCAATTCACCAGCATCACTCTCACATCTTTCATTTCCCTCTCTCTCATCTCTCTCTCTCTAAAACACACAGATAACAACAAAAGAGAGCACAGTGTGGAAATTTGAAATGACGTTTGCGTGAAGAAGAAGAGTGAAATCTTTGTGTTTTCTTGAGAGATTCGTCATTCATAGACAAGCACTGTAATAAGGAGAGGATTCACTATTACAGTGCTGTTCTTGTAAGAAGTTTAATATTTTATTTTAATTTTAATTTTTTTTTGGCAATAACGATGGGGAAGAGGGAACAGTTCCAGAAAGAAAAATGCAGAGTGGAATCCGTACTGGAGCTTCTCAAGAAGCAAGCTCCACTCAGCGTTAAACAGGTTAGCTACGGTACAGTTCGTTGCGATACAGTTCCCTACAGTTACTACATGAACTTCAGCGTTTTATAATAAGCGCTACTGCAGGAGAAGTTTTGCAGCGATTCTTGTGTGGAGAGGTTTTTGAAAGCTAAAGGAGATAATGTGAAGAAAGCAGCTAAGCAGCTGAGGAGTTGTCTTCTTTGGAGAGACACTATTGGCACTGGTAATTTTAATTTTTTTAAATTTTTGAAAAAAAAATGATTTTTTTTAATTAATTAATTATGTTTGGAATTGGAAAATAAATAAATTAGAAGCCCATATAAACCTACTTTATATTTTTGTTTTTCTTTTTGTATTTTTGTGTGATCTGGGAATCTTGCTTTATTGCAATTTTCAAAAATCAGTTTCCATTGTCAGCATGCAGTTGAACTAATAATATAAAGATTTGATTTTTATTATAATTATAATTAATAATTTTTTTGTTTTGGAATTTTTGAATTTGAAGATAATTTGATAGCTGATGAGTTCTCTGCTGAGCTGGCGGAGGGAGTTGCTTACGTGGCTGGGCATGACGAAGAATCAAGGCCTGTAATGGTAAGATTTAATTTTAATTTGTTCATGTCATTTTCCATAATTTTTTTTTTATAAATTTTAATTTTTTTGGATGTAATTTAAGACTAAATCTTTTCTGTATTTCTTTTATTAATTACAGATGTTCCGAATCAAGCAAGACTACCATAAATTTCACTCTCAGAAATTGTAAGCACAGTGCTTTAACCGTATTTGGTCTTATCTATTTATGGGAAGTGTTCTTCTTTAAGAAGATGAACACTCTTGGGAGCTCCATGGAGTCCAGCTCCAGACAGATCCACACCATCCATCACTTTCTCAACCCTACTGTGGATCCATCTGGCGCTGGGGTCCCGGGAGCTGCTTACTTCATTTCAGACTCTTTTTTTTTTTTTTTGAAAATAAAAATTTCCCAATACAGTTAATTAATAACCCTTAATTCTTTTTTTTTTTTTTTTGAAACTTTTTAGGTTTACTAGGTTGCTGGTATTCACAATAGAAGTTGCTGTCCAAACAATGGGGAAGAATGTGGAGCAATTTGTGATCCTCTTTGATGCCAGTAAGCAAGCAACCCTATTATATCAGTTATCGTTTTTTTTTTTTTTAGCCCTTTGATTTAATTTTGTTTGTAAATTTCCAGAATGTTAGAAAAATAAAGTCATATCAACACATACTCTCTCTGTCAGACAGACCAAATCAAAAGACAGCTTTTTCTTTTTTATCTCTACTTCAATTAATGTACATTCCCATGCCTTGGGATTCCACAGTAAATACTCACTTTAACTCAGCCTGCAAATTTAATACTTACTGTACATAGTTTCCAATGCCACGCCTAATTTAATCAGCATATTATTATAGTAGATGGATATATGTGTCTGAATCTTTATCAGAAAATGTCGGAATTGCCCCTGATAAGTCACCGTCAGGGGTATGGACCCGTTTGGCAGAATCGGTATTTCACTAAATTCTTGTTTTGCCTTTTTTTTTTCTTTTTTCTTCTTCCATTTTGTCAGATTGGCCCCCCACAAAAAATTGTGTCTTGAATTTTTATTTTTTTTTTTAAGATTGAAAATTTCTTGCATTCTTTCATGGCTGTGTTGGATATTGCAGGCTTTTTCAGATCGGCTTCAGCTTTTATGAACATGTTTCTGGCTACACTGAAGATTGTAGCAGATTACTATCCAGGCAGACTTCATAGGGCTTTTGTAATTGACCCTCCTTCCCTATTTTCGTATCTATGGAAGGTAAGGAATTTTATTTAATTTTACTTAGGTATTTATTAATTTTAGGCTTTTGATTTATTATATTTTTTTGTGGATTTTAATGTTGTAGGGAGTGAAGCCGTTTTTGGAGGTGTCGGCTGCGGTAATGTTCGTGGCTTCGCTTGACTACGAAGAGCCGCTTGAGTTCAACGGCTTCAAAACGGCGTCGTATCCACGCGCCGCGTCGCTGCGTTTCGAGCCGCCGCCGGCGGCGCGGGGGAAGCTCGGCGCGTGTTCTTCGTCGAGATTTTCGTTCACCGTGTCACACCATTTTGATTCTCTCAAGCCTTGGTACCTATCATTGACTGACACGTCAGCATCTAAAGTGGGCCCGACTGACCCGGCGATTGGGCCCACAATATCGCCGTACAACGCTCGGTCGTTCTCTTTTGCGTCGCCGGCGGCGCGTCGGCCGGCGACACGTGGCGCCGGCGGCGGAGACGTGCTCCGGAAGGGTTTCTTCCCGTCGACTCCGATGCCGCAGAGGACGCAGAAAATTGATCCGGCGATGCTCCGCCGGCCGACGACTCCGAAGCCTTCGTTTCTGCAGTCGCCGGCGCTGTTCTTCCGGCGGGAAGGTCACGTGACCCGCGGCGACAGGTCACGTGAGTCGTTTGGACCTTACTTGAAGTTCTACCGACGGCCGTACGATGAGATGATCTATCGGTCCAAAATGCGTCCCCCGTTGGGCGGCTTGATTTCGATCGTCTCCCCTCAGATCATCCGCCGGAGACACGTGTCAGTCTCTCAACGGTTTTGATCAACGTAAGAAAGCTCGGTTATGTAGTACATATATAAACCCATTACCATTTTACTATTATTTTATTATTATTATTTCTCTTGACCAAATTGCTGATAATATATATTTATTGCAAATTAATTTTCTCTCCGATTTTTTTTTTCTTAAAAAAAATACCAAAAATAGACTGCGTGCAAAGTGGGTTGTGAAATATCGTGAAAATTACTACAAAGTCTAAATCTTGATTTCTGCAAAAAAAAAAAAAAAAAAACAACTTAGAAAAAAGACAGCGTGGTCGAGACGATGAACACAGCATTGGAAAACATCAATTCATATATATGAAATATATATATATATATATATATATAGATGCCCAAGAAATTTGATTTAATTTAAAATTTGGTAGGAATTGAAGACTTATACTGTTGGACTTTGTGGCGAATAGTCAAAATGTAATAAAAATTTGAATATCGAGCAATATTGTTTCGAACCAAGAGTTGGACTTTGCAATTCAATTATTTGTAATGATGCATATAGTATAGTATAATTTAATTTAATTAAATTTTTTTTTGGGTAAGGTTATATTGGTGGGTACTATATACTCCCTCCATCTCAGATACCGTATCTGCTATACTGTAGACACGGTATTTTGAGAGGGGTGTAATTATTAGATAATTAAAAATTTGTTAGTAAAAATAATTATCTTATAATATAAATAATTATAAATTAAGATTAAGATAACTAATTAGTTTAATTAAAATTAAAAAAAATAAAATTAAAAAATTTAAAATGAGATTAAAGTGTGTAATCATTTTCCAAAAAAAAAAAATGACATGGTATGTAGGACGGAAAGAAGACAATTTGGACATGGAATTGGGACAGAGGGATTAGTATGGTGTGATGTTGTTTGTACAGTTATGTAAGTATGTATATATATAAATGCATTGGGCTCAGTAGTGGCAGAGAGTATTTGGTGAGAATATATTTGTCGTTTAGCTGTTTGGATGTGTAGAAAGTCAATTTGGATCTAAATGTTAGTGTACAACAAATATTTATTACTCAACCCCGCCTTGGCTATCTACATATGTCCGTTTGTTGTTATTATTATTATTAGACAAAAATTAGAAAGACTATACCTTTAGTATTAAAATAATAGTCTTATTTTGTTATTTTCGAACGTTACGAAATAATAGTCTTATTTTTATTTTTAGTAACATAATTACAAAATTACATAAAAATAAAAATATTTTGGTCTTTTAGAAATACTTTTACGCTCACTATCAGTATAATACTCTCTCCGTCCAAGCAAGAAGCATACATTTATTTTTAGCGCGAAATTTAATAAATAATAATATTTTAATTATAGTAAATAGGTAAAAATAATGTAATGATATTTTTACTCTTACTTTTTTATATAAAAGTAATGATCTGATGTAAAGTAAAAGTATTTGTGGAAAAATATGAAATATTTAATAAAATTATTATTTTATAATTGAAAATCCCAAAATATAAATACGTATATTTTCTTAACCTCGTGCTAATCCCAAATGTCCCTATTGTTTTGGGACGGAGGGAATAGTATGTTATACTCCCTCCGTCCTAGAAGAAGCGTCTTGGGTTGGCACGGGAATTAAAGAATAATAGTATTTAATTAAAAATGGGTATAAAATAAAATGTAAAAGACTAAAATATCCTTACTTTTTTAAGAATTTTAAAAAGTAGGTTAGAGTAATAATTAGGGGTAGTTTGGAAAAATATGAATAATTTTATTATAAAATGGGGACGACGATTACTAAATGAGGAAACGGGACAATTGTTTTGGGACGAACAAAAATGAAAAAATAAGACAACTCTTTAGGGACGGAGAGAATATAATATACTTTTAGTTTTAATTCAATATACTTTTTTTAATATATTAAAAATAGTATTTTTGAAGTATATAAGATGATTTTGAACTTTTTGCCCCTTTCAAATACAAATGAAACTGATACTTTTGTAGAAGTCACTGAGTGTTTTTGAATTTATAAATAAATTATTATCACTATAATAAAAGCATTATAGTTTTGACATAAGTTAGTTAATAAAGTGATAATCTCGTGGATACATTGAATATGTAAACATAGATATATAATATTGTAAATTAAGGCAAAATTGTCCAAAATTTATTCTTAGTTTGTATCGATGAAATGTGCCAATTTTGGAATTCATATTATTGGCGTGTATTATAATATACGTTATATTAGTGTAGACAACAGGAGATTTGATGCAATATTTTGAAAAAATATGATCAGTATCACACTATTATTAGACTAAATAAAATAATTATCCAAAATTTTTGAACCATATGTAAATTATTAGCAATTTCATTGTAAAGAAATGTATAATTTATTTTTTTTGTCTTGCTATGAATGAAAAATACATGAATATACATATGTTTGGTAGACGACGATGAAGTATATAATAAATGGAGCGTAACAAGATATTGGATAAAATATTGAAAGTATAATCAATAAATTGTACAATAAGATATTTTATTCGTTATGCAATGATATGCTTATTCGATCGGACACTAATTTGAATAAAAGTGAGGTAAATTATATGATGCATTTTAATAAAATTGCATAAAATACTTATTTTTTTTTATTGCATAAAATCTCATTGTATTAAATTAAAAGATGTATACAGTATAATGTAAATAATCAAATTGTCTTTGCTTTACGAAATGATGAAAAAAAGGATTGAAGTAATAATTATGAGTAATTTTGCAAAAGTAGGGATTGTTGCATAATAGAGACCAAAGTTATTAAATAAGAAAATATGACAATTGTTTTGAAAGAGACGAAAATAAAAATATTTTATAAAATTTTATTAAAAATTAATTAAAAGGTAATGCGATAAATGTCAAATATATATCATATCAAATATATATATATTTTTTCTTTTTACACTTCTAGATATAATTAATAAAATTATTTTTAAACGAAATGTAATTATAAAAATATTTTTAAAAATTAATATTTATATATCACATAGAATTAATATTAATAAGATATTTAAAAAGTCTCCGATCAAATATATATATATATATATCTATATATTAATCAGTCGAATATTTTTTGCAATATTATCTAAGTAGGTAAAACAAAATTTAAATCCAAATTATTTTTTCATCAAATTTCGTAAACCACTTATTTTTATTTATTTATTTATTTTATTTATTTGTTATTTTGGCAATTGAAATTAGAAATATGTTTTAGAAGGCTTTGACTAGTAAAAGTAATGTACTTTATAGGAAGGAATCTTGAATATCCCAAGTAGTGATTTTATATATTTATTTATTTATTTATTAATTATTTGGTCTTTTTGCTTATTTAATTGTTTTTGGACTATAGGGTTTGTTTTCTTTACTGTAGTCTGTAGCTCAATAATAATAATAATAATAATAATAATACTAATAACATTGCATGGAACTGTTTGACCCGACCCTTTGGAATTTTGCTGTTTGTTTGTTTGTTTGTAGAGACAGTCAATGTAATATATAGCTTGTAATAAAATAGATTTTTAGAGATTCGAAAGAAATTATAATAATTTTAAAAACTAACTATTTAATGTAATATTTTGTAAAAAAAAATAAATTATGTTAAAATTTCAAAAAATATATATGTAATGTGAAAGATGAAGAAGAATGTGAAGGAATTGTTTGCGTGTACAATTTCTTTTACTATTTTAATTTTCTTTTTTCTAAAAAAAAAAAATTATCAAATGTAAACACTGATTTTTTATTTATTATATTACACTAAATTTTAAATTTATATTAAAAATATTACATTAATATATATTTATATCACGTCAAACAACTATTTCAATTCAAAATTTTATATTCAAAATCAAAATTACAATAAAACCCACCCCTTGTTCTACATATAAAGCCCAAACAAATCCTATCCTTCTTGATTGTAATTGAATTAATTGGGCTTTGATGATTTGGATTGATTTGTGCCTTACATGGGCTTAGGCAAATTAAAATAATTCTTCAAATGATATTGCATGTAAATATAAAATAATTTTAGATATATAATAAAATTTAATTTCACTTAAGAATTTTTTTTAATAAATAATAAATTACATTTTTAAAACACTTTACACTTAAAAAGAGGAAAATTTCTTATTGGGCTTCATGATGGGCCAAGGCCCAATAACAAATCCTACGGAATCCCAGTCTCTGAAAAACGACGAAGAAGCAGTCGCCGACAGTGACTATTGTTTTCCTTTTCTTTTCTTTTCAATTTTTTTTTGTATTCACATTAAAAGCGTGTTTGAATTTAAAAAAGGAAAAAAAAAACATTAGTACGCTTTTTGACAATTCAAAAGTATTTGTTTGAAAATTTGGTGCACATGAACCAGAAAAAAAATAAAATAATAATAATAATAAATAAATAAAAGTAGCTGAATTGCGACCCTCTGATTGGTGGATTGATTGACCAGAAATGTGCAAGAATTTAGGAATCAAAATTAGGGTTTTGCAGAGTGGAGCAGTAACCACCATTTTTATCCAAAAAAAAAAAAAAAAATTAAAGAAGAGGACTTTTACTACAGCGATTTGTGAGTGATCATAATCAATCAATCAGGTAAGAATCTTTTATCTGTTAATGTTTCCCTCGCTGATTTTCAACGTTGGGATCGAATTAACAGTGTCTGAGCATGTGACCACTGACCACTACTTTTCTTCTCCATTCTACAAGCAAAGCTGATAGTGAAAGTTCAAACCTCTTTAGCTATGGAAAAAGAATCACAAAATATTAACGATTCTTGACTCGCACAATTTGGTCGAAACCTCTTCAGATCTTCTTACCTCCTTATTTACCCCAAAACTGATTTGTGAATTGACAAAAACCCTAAACGAAGAGGCAAATCCCTCCAAGAATTGTGTAAGGATTTGATTTTTAGTTTATTTCTTTTATAAATATATATATATTTTTAATTTGTTGAAAGAAAAATGAGGGATTTGATTTCTTGTTTTGGGGAAAATGGAGTTCCTGTAGCAGATGCATCTTCTTCATCATCTAGTGCATTTGATTTGAGCAAATCTTGTAATAATTCAGTCAAATCATTGTACAAATGTGAATTTCTTGGTGAGTTATGGTTGGTGAGTGTTGTTTGGATTAAGAATTTGATGGGCTATTGTCTAAACATCGAAATTAGTGATTCTTCTTACAAATGTATCCTCAAAGTCGATGTTAAGCCTTCTCTGATCTCAAGAAGAAAAGGATCCAAATGTTCATCCAAAATTCAACTGTTTTGGGATCTTCCTAGAGGCAAATTCGGGTCAGGGTCCGGGTCCGGGCCGGAGCCGTCGGGTGGGTATTATATAGCCGTTGTATGTGAAGGGGAGATGGTTTTGTTAATTGGGGATTTGAGAAAAGAAGCATGTAAGAAAACAGGGGCAGTTTTTGATCCATCTTGTAGTAAAAATAATTCAATGTTAGTGTCAAAAAGAAAGCATCTTTCCGGCAAGAATTTGTACCAAACAAAGGTACAATTTTCCGGCGGCGAAGGCTCGATTCATGATGTTAGAATCGAGTGCGATCCTGGCTGCGGCGGCGACGATCCTTCCCTCACGATTCGGATCGATTCTGAGATAGTTATGCGAATTAAGCATTTGAAGTGGAAATTTCGCGGGAATTGTAGAGTTTTGGTCGACGGGGCGCCGGTCGAAGTTTATTGGGACGTTCATGATTGGTTGTTTCGATCGCGGTTGGGCTACGCGGTTTTTGTGTTTCGGACTCGGGTTTCGACGGAGGAGAAATGGGTCGACGACATTTTGCCGATTTGCAATTTGAATGCGATGTCGTGGAGTTGTAAGGATAGCGGTGTTGTCGAGGATTTTGGATTTTCAGATTTCGGATATTGTTTGGTTTTGTATGGATGTAAGAATGAATAGAGATTGATTGCTTAGCTTCTCCCTTGATTGTTACAGCACAATGTGTTTATACAATGCTTACGGCTCTTGTAGCTTGAGGTTTATGTCATACCAAATCAATTTTCAATTTCTCTATTTTCATACTTTTCATCAATTTAATATTCTCTCTATTTGCCTCAAAGGATTACATTTACGTTTTTCGTCGTTATATTTAATATTAAAATTATCTTTATATTTGTATAATTTTTTTTTGTACAAATGTCTTTCTATTAGTATTATAAGACAATAATCAAAATATTTTTGCAATTTACATTTTGATATAATAATTAATATTCAAGATCAATACGCAAAAAGTAAATGAGACCGTTAGAGCCGGAGGAAGATAGTATATTTTTTCTATCTTATATTTTAATATCAATCTCAAATTAAATTTTTTTCAAACTCAATCGAAAGAAACATACTCTTAAATATATTTACATCAATAGTATTATATTATTGTGTATGAGGCCAAAAATCAAAATATATTTACATACTCACAAAAGTAGTATATGTCGATTATTATTATTAAAATACAATATTAATTAAATTTTGTGTCATAATTAAACGGATACTTCGGAGATAGATGGTAGGAGTACAATATTTATATATATGTGAATATGATCACTTGCAACATCAAGAAACAAGAAAGGAACCAAAAGGAAAAAAAAAAAAAAAAAAAAAAAAAGTTTGAATATTTATAAGGCAAATTCATTTTAAACTATAACTTGTAATCAAGTGTTGTTTACTCCCAACCAAAGCAAGCAAAAATAGTTGCAATGATCACTACTTTAACGAATTTATATCTACTTAAATATTTTCACACAATGCAAAACTCCCATGTCCTAATTCTTGAATCACATACTTCCAAAATGGAACTTTCCCTATCCATTCTCTTTGCAATGTTCATTCTTTTAATTTCCCCAAAAACACAATGCTATTCTCATCCCTTAGATCCTCTTACCCCTAAGGAGATCAACAAAATCAAACTTACAATCAAGAACTCCAAATATGCCTCATTTGCCAATCTAACTTTCCATTTTCTTGATCTTGAAGAGCCCAATAAACACCTTGTCCTAAAATGGCTGTCGGCTCCGGCGAGGCGTGTCGATCCGGTCCCTTCCCGACGAGCCATTGTGGTGGTTCGAGTGAACGACGAGACCCGTGAATTTATCGTCAACTTGATCCACGGTTCGATCGTATCGGATAAAGTCCATTCGGGCCATGGCTACCCGCCATTCACATTCGTCGAGCTTCTCCGCGCCAGCCGCCTCCCGTTTGCGGATTCTCGGTTTCAAGATTCGATTTTTCAACGCGGGCTGAACTTGTCTGAAGTCACATGTCTCCCTCTTACAACAGGTTGGTTTGGTGAGGCTGCGGGAAGAAGAGTTGTAAGAGTTACATGTTTTTACAGAGGAGGGACTTCTAACATTTGGGCAAGGCCTATTGAAGGAATAAGTTTGTCGATCGACGTCGAGGCGTTACGGGTGATCGAGTACATTGACAGGTCGAAAACGCCGCTGCCGAAAATCGAAGGTACAGAGTTTCGAGGGCGAAATCTTAACGAGGGTTCGTGTAACAGAAACGGGACGAACGTAATCGTCGCGGGGCATGAAGTTCGATGGTCGAATTGGCGCTTCCACGTCGGGTTCGACGCGAGAGCGGGGATGATTATATCGACAGCTTCGATTTACGATTCGACGAAACGGGAATTCCGGTCCGTGCTCTATCGAGGGCATGTGTCCGAGACATTCGTGCCGTATATGGATCCGACGCCCGATTGGTACTACCGAACTTTCATGGATGTCGGGGAATTTGGATTCGGACGGTCCGCAAATTCTCTTGTCCCCCTTATGGATTGTCCTAAAAATGCCGTGTACATGAACGGATACATGGCCGGCGCAGACGGGGAAGCGCAAGAAGTCCCGCGGGCGATATGCATTTTCGAGACATGCCCCGGAAAGATCGCGTGGAGGCATACGGAGATCGGTACGCCGGGCAAAGTTGTAAGAATCTTACACTTAAAATTCTTCATTTTTTTATAAAATTAATTTATGGTATGCTAAATAAATAAATAAATATATATATATATTTATTTATTTATATTATATAAAATTTTATTTTCTATAAAATAAGATCCATATTATATATTTTTTATTGAGAGATAATGCTAAAAATATTTAAAATACTAATAAATTTACTCGTATAAAAAAAATAAATAATATCATAGGGTATTATTAATAACAAATATCGTGTACCTAACAAAATGACTCATTTTTACTGAACAAAATGACTCATCTTTATTGGGATGGAGGGAGTACTATTTTCAACTTTTTATTATTATCATAATTTTTTATAACTCCGAAACTTTCAAAATTTCTATGTAAACGGAGCCTATGCTCCTACATAGACTCGTCACACTTGTTAGGACAACGACGTTGTCTCTTCGACCTTACTTCTAATTGTAGGTAATAAGTGGCGAGCCGGAGATCAACCTCGTTGTAAGAATGGTGGCGACCGTCGGGAACTACGACTACATACTCGATTGGGAGTTCAAGAAGAGCGGTTTGATCAACGTTGGCGTAGGTTTAACCGGTGTACTAGAAATGAAAGCTACAGAATACAACAAAACCGATCAAATAAAAACTAAGGACATCTACGGTACACTTGTAGCCGAAAATACCATAGCCGGGAACCACGATCACTTTCTAACATACTACCTAGACCTCGACACGGATGGACCGGACAATTCACTAGTTAAGACAACGCTAAAGCGTGTCCTAACAAAGAATCCCGGCGACTCGCCTAGGAAGAGCTTTTGGACCGTTGTTAAGGAAACGGTTGAAAGAGAAGGCGAGGCAAGGTTTCGGGTAGGAGAGGAGCCGGCGGAGCTGCTGATAAGTAATCCTAAGAAGAAAACAAAGCTCGGGAATGTTGTAAGTTATAAGGTTGTCCCTGGCAGGGCAGCGACGTCACTGCTGGCCGGGGATGACTATCCGCAGATAAGATGTTCTTACACAAAATATCAAATTTGGGTGACATGTTATAACAGGACGGAGAGGTGGGCCGGAGGGTTTTACGCCGACCGGAGCCGGGGCGACGACGGCTTGGCCGTTTGGAGCCGCAGGTAGTAACCACATTGAATTGTTCAACCGTTGAATTGAATTAAATTAAATTGATTTCTTTTTAAAAAAATAAAACATATATATAGATTGAGAAAAAATTCGCTTTGAATACAAATATTATTTAGTCCCTCCGTCTTATATATATATATACATATATATAATATCACATTTTCGATCTATGTCCGTCTCATATTTTATATCACTTTTTCTTTTGAAAAAAAAAAAAAATATTAATCATATTTTATATTTTTTTTAAATTTTTATCAGACTAATTAGTTATCTTAATTTTAATTTTTTAATTATTTTTATTATATTATAATTAATTTTACTACTATATTTTTTAATTATTTATTAATAATACCATTTCTACATTCTTGTATCTACTGTGATATAAGAGACGGAGGCAGTATTTATTTATTTGATTGGTTTTATTCGATTTGATTTTAAATATCTTGGTGAAAAATTCAGATAGAACTGAACCACATTGAAATAACGGTTAACTATAGAAAAATTTGATTCGAATACAAATATTATACTACCTTGCAAAAAATACTTTCATCAGTGTCTTATAATACTAATAGAATGATATTTGTATAAAACAAATATATAAATATAAAGATATTTTTAATGTTAAGTACAATGACGCAAAATGTAATATAACCCTTAGAGATGGACGAGAGGAAGTATTTGATATTTGTTTGAATCAGTAGAGTTCGATTTCAGTTTTGGTTTTCAAAATTTATTTTGATTTCTATATACAATTATTATATTTTAAAATGAATATTAATAGTTATATTATATTAATGAAATTTTATTAATATTTATACCCGTATAATTGCACATGTAAATATATTTTCAATCGTAGTTTGGTTCAGTTCAAAATATTTACGATATATATTTATTTATTAATTGAAGTTATTTATTGAATGTGATCTTTTTAGAGTTATTTTCGATTAATTGAAATGTTCAATCGATTCAAATTAATACGTTTTATGATTTCGAATATTTGTTAATTAAGTTCGATTGGATTCAATTGCGATTGATGTTGGAATAGGAATCGGGAGATAGTGAATAAAGACTTGGTAGTGTGGTATAGTGTGGGGTTTCATCACAATCCCGTGCAAGAAGACTTCCCGGTGATGCCAACTTTGTACGACGGTTTCGAGCTTAAGCCAACAAATTTCTTCGAGAGGAATCCATTGTTGTCTGAATTGAATCCTTTATAATAATCACTTCACTAAGTTCGTTTTTTTTGTTGTTTGGGTTCATGGGATATCGATGATCATTAATTTATGTTGTAATAACAAAAGTTTGTATGAAGAAAACCCCAATGGATAAAATGTCCTAAGAGGAGAGTTGTGGTTGAAACATGAGTTTTGATGTTGAATGACGAAATATTGTTTTTTTTTTAAAGTTAAATTGTAATGTGTACATACATATAAATATATATATGATTAAAAAGTACAAATTTGAAATAAGTCTTGAATGTTTTAGGGTATGTTTCTTTTGCCCAAACCTCCGATTTTTACTATTTGGACTATGCATTTTCCGAAAAAATACATTTTTCTTTCACAAAATATCTCATCATACATTATTTTAATATCAAACCCAAACCATTTTTTTTTTTTAAACTCATCTAAAGAAACATTAAAAACCCACAATTTATTAAATGGCGAAACAATCAAATTATCACTACAACTGTTTCACTACAAAAAAAAATACTAATATATTTGTAACGAGATTCCGTCCATAACGTTCACGTAACTAATGTAATTTCATTCCTATTTCCGTCTCTAATGTCATTAGTAACGGAAAAAGTAAATTTATTGACAAAAAAATTTTGTTACAAAAATGATTTTTTCTTATAGTGTTTCCTTTTCACTTCCTACTTGGATAATAATTAAAATTTTAATCAAACATATTTAACACTATAATTCTTGAGATCAACCTAAATCCGACATGGGCCCATTCTAGGTCGTTTAAAATGATCTTTTGTATATTTTGGGCCGAATCCGAACTATATAATTTGAGCCCATATTAGACGGGCCTGGGTCGACTCGGCCCATTATTTCATCATGCTTATGTCCTTTTGACATCATCATCACACACATATAAATATAAATATATATATATATATACACACATTGGGGCCATTAGTGTACCCTAAAAAGGAGTGGCAACAACAACATCATCAATTGACATGTGGCTAATCAATTACTATTAGATTTTATTATTTATTTATTTATTTGTAGTAATAATCATACACTACAACATTATTATTATTATTATTATTATTATTATTATTATTAACCTAAGTAGTGAGTGATATATGCATGCATGCCTTTCCTCTTGTCTCTCCCAGTTCTAGCAATTCTTTTTTTTTTTTTTTAAATCTTTGAAAAGGAATATCATTAATTCCAAAGCAAAATAATGCATCAAAAGAAAAAGACTATAATCACTCCAATGGTGCATGTCAAAAACAAACACACATTTTAATTAATTAATTTTTTTTAAATTTGGTAATTTAAGCAAAATATATATATATCTCGTATTCAAATATTTTGAAAAAATATCACACCAACTATTTATCTATCTTATAAAATACTATTATATTGATCTGTGTAAATAAATGATGTATATTCTTTTAAATTTGAATTTAAACTTAAATTTCTTTTCTTTTTTTTTTTTTTTTTTTCTAAAAAAAAGTAAATCAAGATTCAAAAAACCAATGTCCAAACAGAGCGTAAGTAATGAATGGAGGTAGGAGTGAGGGTGATGATTGAGTGTGAGAGTATGAGTAGGGTTGGGCAGCACGCCGCTGATGGCTCGGCTCGGCTCGGCTCGGCGTGGGTGGCTACATCAGAATACATGAATAGGAATGATAACACCACTGCACGCCTTAATTTAATCACACATTTCTGACCATAAAGTTGTCTTCTTTTCTTTTTCTTTTTTTTTTCATTCACAGATCAGTAACAATAACTATATAAATTCAATATAAATAAATAAATAAATAAGTTCAATCTCATCAAGAATCAGAATATTTTGCACTATCTGCCAATTATTAGTATTATTTTTTAAAAATATTATATTCAGTGTTTATTATTTAAAATATTAAATCAAAAGTATATCTTCTGTTCAAAAGATCAATGTAAAAATAAATTAAAAAAAATTCATTAATTTATTATTTCAAATTTTTTTACCCCTACCTGCTGCTCTATCCTACTCTAGAATCACCTTCATCGTTATCTTCTTCTTTAATTAAATTGATGGTATATTTTGATTTGAAATTTTGTAATATAAAAATAATACTTCATCCGTTTCAAAATTAGGTATCTATTTGCTTTTTCACGTAATTTTAGAAATATTAGTATTATATTGAGATATAGTAAGAATAAAGTATAAATGACTAAAATAACCTTATTAGTACGTGTGATATAAAAGTAATGGTATTTGTGTAATATATTATAAGTTGTAAGGATATTTGTAATGTTAAGTAGATAGTACAGTTACTAAAAAATGAAATTGATACTTTGTTATGAGACGGACTAAAATAGAAAAATGGATACTTTGTTATGGAACAGAGGGAATATATATTTATAAGGACCATAGTATTGAAATTTATTTGAAATAATAAAAAAAAAACAAATAAACAAATTCTAATTTTATATAATACAGTTTGTTTATTTTGTGTTTTTTATTTAATATATTTTTATTAAGTTAAATATAAAAAATCGTATCGATAATACAAATATAATTTTTTGTATTAAATTATTCACTTTTTGTAAATAAAAAAAAAATATATATTATATATTATGTTATTATATATTATCTCCGTCCAGCTACAATATATACCGTAGATCTTCTGTGTTCATATTTAAATATTAATTATTATATCAAAATATAGTATAAATAAAAAAAAATGACAAAAATATTATAATATAAATACAATTATATTTTTGGAATAAACTATATAAATATAAAAATATTTTTAATATTAAATATACAAAACATATGTTTATTTCATGCTATTACATCTTTAAAATATTTATAGACAGTTGTGTTGTCTAAAAACTATTGGATGAACGAGCCTAATTTATTTTTGATTTATTTGATTTTATTCTTTTATTGAAATCAATGTTATTTAATTTTATATAATTTTTAATATAAAAATGTTATTTTTTATATATTAAAATTTAACAAAATATTTATTTAATAAAAATTGAAATAAAAAGTTATACAGCTTTATATGTAGCAGCACCATGCATGCAAGAAGGGTATGCAAATGCAAATGCAAATGCAATGCAATGCAATCCATGATTCGTGTCTGTGTATCGCCCAATGTCCGGAAGCCTCATGATTATCCTATTCCACGTGTCCACGTCCCATTGGCTCCCATCTCATCCCTTTCTTCTTGGTGGGCCCGATCCAAGCTCGTCAATTGACCTTATCCAGTGCAGCAGGACCTGAAGTCCATGGAGTCGCTTGACCGTGTATGTTTTTAGGTTATATTGGATTTCAAATGTTTTATTCCCTTCTTTCGGGTAGAATTTAATAAATTAAAAAAATAATACTTTTTCAATCGCACTATAATTGATATTAATTTTATTTTTGTCTGTTTTGTAACCATTGATATTTTTTTATTTTTGATAAAAATTATTAAATCAAAATATATTTAATAAATATAAATCAACTTAATTAACTACATAACATACATAAATGACATAGGATCACTCAAAATCCTTTTATTTCTACCTCTCTATCTCCAAAAAAAATTAATATTTTTATCTATATTTAAAACTACATATCTTTTATAAAATTGATTTATGTTAATTATAAATAAACAAATATATTTTTTTATTTACTTGTATTATAAAAAAAATTATTCTCTGCAAAATAATATCCATATTGCATATATTTTTTAATTGCTATATAATTTTTAAATATTTAAACATATATTTTAATTTTTTAATCATATATATTTAATTTACTTTAAAAATATAAATATCATTAAATTATACAAAAAAATAATATAATAATATCATAACTAATTATTATTAACTAATTAAACATCCTCACCTTAAATGCCGATCCCTAATCAAACGATTGAATTCCGGTGAGACGAAGAGAGTATTAGTATTTATAATTTTAATATTTTTATTTTTAATATTTTAGGTATAAATTAATTGTATTTGAATATAAAAGTTTAAAAAAAAAATATAGTACTAGCGTTGATTATTTTTATTATTATATAAATAAATATTCTTTAATAAAATAGATGAAAATGATAAAATAAAATTTTTAGTCTGATGATTAAGGTATGTAGGTAATTGGAGAGAAGACATAATGTGTAATTGAAATAATATTTAATGTTCTGTCCCAATTCAAAATATTACTCATCCGTCTCATAAGATTTGTCTTTTTTTTTTTTTTTTTTTATTTGTCCCAAAATAATTATCTTATTGCTTTATTTAGTAGCCGTGGTCTCCACTTTATAACAAAATTATTCATACTTTTTCATACCACCCCTAATTATTACTCTAATATACTCTTTAAAATTTTTCAAAAATTAAGGGTATTTTAGTCCTTACATTCTACTTTATAACCACTCTCAATTAAATACTATTATTCCTTACTTCCCGTGCCAACTGTCAATAAGACACTTCTTTTGGGACGGAGAGTGTACTTTTATTATTTTCATTTGTCTTATTTAAAAAAATATCTTTCTTATTTAAAAAATAGTAATTATACATTAATATCATTTTAATTTTTACTTAAATTACAAATATATAATTATTTTATACATAAAATCAAAGGTAAAAAATGTTCTTACACACTTTTATTCACCAATAAAATATTAATATTTTTAAATTTACTACAAAATTTCGAAAATTCCATTTTAATTGGAACAGAGAGGGTGTCATAATTTCTAATAAAAAAAAAGAGAGAAATAGAAAATTCGATAGTACAAAATTAGATAATAACTCGATAGAAACACAAAATATTTGCACTTAAACTGTAGGTTTTAGAGTAGGAAATTTTGAGTTAAAAATTATTTAACTAGATATTTTAAATAAACGAAATTATTTTTTGTATAATATCTTTAATAAAGAAAAAAATTTAAGTTGATAAATAAAAAATTATAGTATTAAAAAATAAAAGACCAAAATGTGAGGTGTGTTTGTTTGGGGGATTGGATTTCCAATCCACTGTTCATTTCATTTTTTTTCTCAAAAAATATCAAATCAAACGCTTATTTTTCATTTTTTATATTATACTAAAAATCAATTTTACATTCAAAACATCACATCAACACCTATTTATATCACATCATACAACTATTCAAATTCAAAATTTTTACTATTTAAATCCCAACTCAAAATCCAAAACTCCAAACACACAAACAAACAAAATACTTATGTTCTTTTATTACTCCTCAACCTGTGCAATTACGCTTATTTTTCATTCAAGTAAATCCACCAAACTTATATTTATACCACAAATAATACTCTTTTTGTTTGGAAAGAAAATATTCATTTAGATTTTTGTAATAGATCGAGAAAAAAAAATAGTATTTTAATTTTTTTTATATATTTAATTTTATAATGTGGAAATCTACAATCGTTAGTGCGCTCTAAGTAAATTTTTGATCGAACATAATAGCCTGCAAAATAAGCACGATAAGACAAGTTACATTAGGTAAATTATATCTGAAGTATTTTATTAGTTAGTTTGTCCTTGGTATTTTATGTATATGTGTAATGATATATTTGTAATTTTGTAAAAAAAATAATTAAAATATTTTGATATCAGTGTAATTACTTTTTACTATAATAAAAAATTAATTTCTTTTTAAAGTTGGACCTTACCTTTTCTTTCTATTAGAGTGGCGATGACGAACAAAAATGATAAAATAAATACTTTCAATTTTGACGAAAACTAAATTTGTTTATTTATTATACTTAAAAATATCAAATTAAATATTTTTTTATTTATTATACTTAAAAATAAATTTATATTCAACAACAATATATATTTATATTATATCAAATAATTATTTTAATTCAAAATTTTACTGTTTAAATTCAAACCCAAATTTAAACCGTTGAATAGTTAAAATAATAGTAAAAAGGTTAATGAAAAATATGCCTTTAATGTTACGCAAACATGTATTGTATGTGATATTTTGATAAAAATATATATATATATATATAAAAGTAATAAATAAGACCATGATGCATATATATTTTTAACTTTGATACTATTTATTAATGTTTTTTTTTTTAAAAAAAAGACGTACTAAATACATATTTAATACAAAAAACTTTATATCAAATATTTGTTACTTTTTTTATTTCTGAAAAAATCTCTATCCAAAAACTTAAATTTTTATGAGATTTTAAATATAAATATTTAACAAGATTTATTTATTTTTAATAATAAATAGTGTCAATATTCATTTGAAAATACGTATAAGCAAATCCCTATACACATATAATTATTTGTTCATTTGATCATATTTCTAAAATTTATATTATTAAAATTTTAACATTTTCTAATAAAAATATATTATTCTATTTTATAAAATATTATACTCAAATAAAAATAAAACTCAATATAACAAAAAAAAAATAAAAATAAAAACCATCAGGCCAACAAACCCTAAAAAAATACTCCCTCAGATCCAGATACCATGTGGACGTTGCCGTTTCTGTCCGTCCCACGTACTATGTCACTTTCTTTTTTTAGAAAATGATTACACACCTTAATCTCATTTTAAATTTTTTAATTTTATTTTATTTTTTTAATTTTAATTAAACTAATTAATTATCTTAATCTTATTTTATAATTATTTATATTATAGGATAATTATTTTCAATAATATATTTTTAATTATGTATTAATTACATCCCTTCTAAAATACTGTGTCTAATTACAACATAGCATAATTAATTAATTAATTTTGAGGTGTGGGAATAATTGATGAAGAAAGCCACGCGAGGAAGAAATCAAATCAACCTCTGAAAACGCAGGCAAGCTAGCTGTACATGACATGCTTTGTGATCTTCATTATGATTCCACTTTTTAATTTCCATAGATACTCATACACCCTTTTTTTTAAATTAATTTAATTTCTTACTAAGTTGCGAAAATCCATGTAGATATTCTGGACAATAATATTATTATTAATAAAAATACAACAATACATATATATATATATGTATGTATAGATATCCATATATCTATCCATTCGATTTCCCATTAATTCTTACATCTATACTTCTCCATTTCCTCTTCGCTTCACTTCATTCCCAACCCCCTCTCTCTCTCTCTCTAAAAAAAACTAAAAATAAAAATATATCAATGGGTGATATTTCAGTGTCCAATATCAATGGGAATGCTACTGTTCATCAGAGGAAGAGCTGTTGGTATGAAGAAGAAATTGAAGAGAATTTGAGATGGTGCTTTGCCCTTAAGAGGTAATTAATTATTCATTTTTATTTTTCTACATATGATCTTATACATACATATATGATATATATATATATATATAGAGAGAGAGAGAGAGAGAGAGAGGAAGAGAGAGATCCACTGTGTTACTACAACCTATGTTTTTAAAACATGGAAACTAGGGTTTGGTTTTGAATCTTGCTAGTGTTTAGTCACTTTGTCCATGAAAAGCTAAGGCAAGAAAGACATAGAAGATCGATCAAGAAAGCACAATAATTAATTAATTAATTAATTTAGTATTTCCATTGTCACTAAAACCATGTAATATAAATATTTGTTTGTTTATTTTCTTGCCACAGTATATTACACACAGGTGCTTCTCAGTATCAGGACATTCAACTTCTTGACACCAAACCATTTGGCAAGGTAATAAGATATATATATAATTCTTTATTTTATTATTATTATTATTATTTATATTATTTTTAATTAATTGTACATATATTTTTTTGTTTGGTTAATTTAAGGCATTAGTGATTGATGGGAAGCTTCAGAGTGCAGAAATAGATGAGTTCATCTACCATGAGTCTTTGGTCCATCCTTCTCTCCTCAATCACCCCAAGTAATTAAATTAATTAATTTTAAAATAAATTATTTTTGACACATTTTAAATTAAATTAAATTAAATTAAACAAATGGGTTTTTAATTTTCAGTCCAAAAACCATATTCATAATGGGAGGAGGTGAAGGTTCCACTGCAAGAGAAATTCTCAGACACTCCACTGTAGAAAAAGTCATTATGTGTGACATAGATGAGGTAATATATATATATCTATATATACAAATAAATACAAAATTAAGACCCCACCCCACCCCACCCCACCCCCACCATATTTTTTTATAGATATATATAAAAACTAAATCTTGGACATGAAAATGTGCAGGAAGTGGTTGAGTTTTGCAGGTCACACTTGTTGGTCAACAGGGAAGCTTTCTTTGATCCAAGACTGGAGTTAGTAATCAATGATGCAAGGTTATTACAACATCTCAATTTTTTGTTTTTTTATTTTATAATATAAATAAATAGACAGAATTAATATAATAAAATATATTGGAATGAATTATGTAGGGCTGAACTTGAGAGAAGAGAAGAGAAATATGATGTAATAATAGGGGACTTAGCAGATCCCATAGAAGGAGGTCCATGCTTCCAACTCTACACCAAATCCTTCTATGAATTCATCATCAAACCTACCCTCAAACCTAATGGAGTTTTTGTCACACAGGTCTCTCTCTCTCTCTCTCTCTCTCTATATATATATATATATATATATTTTATCTATTTCAATATTGTTGGTATTTTGCTATCATTACGTTAAACCATTGTTTAGAATGGTGTTTTTGGAATTTTGAAAGTTTGAAAAAAAATAAAATATTAGTATTTGGTGAGATGATTTTTGATATGTTTTGTGAGAAAAAAAATATATTTGATATGAATTTTGTTTTTTTTTTAAAAAAAAAATAGTACAAAATGAATGAAAATAGGTAAATAAACAAAGTGTAATATCTCATCAGCCATCCATTTTGTGTATTCAAACACGAGAGATGTCTATTCACAAGAATTGACAAATTCAATAGTATTATTGAATCTTGTAAGATATAATTTAGTGGTATGTATAAGCTTATGAGTTCAAACTCCGATATTTATATTTTATATTCCTTCCGTCCCATCCGTCCCATAAAGATGATGTTGGGAGTTCACACGAGAATTAAAGAATAATAATATTTAATTAAAAGTTGATATAAAGTAGAATATAAAAGATTAAATTACTTTGCTTTTTGAAATGTTTTAAAAGGTAGGTTAGAGTAATAATTAGGGGTAGTTGTGGAAAAGTAGAAATAATTTTGTTGTAAAATGAGACCACAATTACTAAATAAAGAAACAAGACAATTGTTTTAGAAGGAACGAAAATGAAAAACCAAAACAATTTTTTTGGGACGGAGGAATAACAAACCTATTCATTGATATAAGACAATTATTCATTAATTTATTACATTTTTTTTTTATAGTTATGGAATGAAGAATTATTTTTTCTTGATTTTTGTTTTAGTCATAAAAATATATTTTTATCGAAAACCAAAAGCGGTTATGCATATATAAGTATTATAAGTATAATATCGAAATGTTATTACAGGCCGGACCAGCGGGGATTTTCAGCCACACCGAAGTCTTTTCTTGCATCTACAACACTTTGAGACAAGTTTTCAAATGTAAGTAAATATGTCCCAAAACATTTCAATTCGGACAATCAAACTAATCCAATTATCGACAAATAAATTTTCGATCTAACATGCGCGCGCACGTGTATGTAGATGTTGTCCCTTACTCGGCTCACATCCCTTCCTACGCCGACACTTGGGGATGGATCATGGTACTATTCATTAATTTTTTTCCTCGACAACTTCATTTGTCCAAAATATATGATTATTACATTTAGTTCGATTAAGGTAATAATTATATATATATATATTCAAATGAAAAATAGGCTTCGGATTCACCATTAATAGCAAATGCTGACGAATTGGACATCAGAATCAAGCAGAGAATTAAAGGGGAGAATCGATATCTTGATGGCAAGACATTCGTTTCATCGTCTACCTTAAGCAAAGCTGTCCGAAAATCGTGAGCGTATATATGTTCATTTTCGCCGATTTTTTATTTTTTATTTTTTTTGTTTGGATTGAGGTTTAATTTTGAATTTTGGAATTGGCAGTTTGGACAATGAGAGTCATGTGTACACAGAAGGGAATGCAAGGTTCATATATGGCCATGGAAGTGCTTACAGACAGGTCAATTAATCCAGGATTTAATTAAAATATTTAAGAAATGAGGTTTTGAGAAGTACAGAGGTGGTCGAGAAGAAGACATTATTAACTAATATTATGAATTAAATTAAAGTGAAGCAGTTTGAGGATCTCTTGTGATCTTTTGCTAGCTCTTGTCTTATTATTTATTAATGTTGTTTTTTTTTTTAAAAAAATGTATTAATTTTCTTTTTAAAAAATATTATATATGTAAGTTAATGCAACTTTATTATATATAAATATGATGCGTATTGCTTGATATGATCGCTTGTTTGAAATTTGAATAGTAAAAATTTTGAATTGAAATAGTAGTATAATGTAATATAAATAGACATCGATGTGATGTTTTGAATTTAAATTAATTTTTAATATAATATAGAAAAAAAAAAAAGGTATTTAGTTTGATATTTTAGATTTTTTTTTGATAAATAATAAAATTGGGACAAAAAACTATAGAAGGATACATTACGATATTGTTTCACTACAAGAAAAAATTATTTTTGTAACAAAACGTTTTTGTCTCTAAATTTATTTTTTCTGTTGCTAATGACATTAGACACGGAATTAGGAATAAAATTACGTTAGTTACGTGAACTTTAGGGACGGAATTCCATTACAAATATATTATTTTTTTTAGTGATTTTAAATAAATAAATAATACTGTTTTCGTCTTTTTGAAATATTTAAATTTACTTTTATAGTAAATTATAAATTTTGCATTTAACTAATAGTAGTCGGTGTATGTTTTTGTGGATATGTAATTTTAAATCTTTTGTTTAAATTTTATTAATTATTTTGAATTTTGATGTACATAAATATAATTACTACCTTCATCCAGAGTAAAACTAATTAATACACATCTGACATACAATCAAATAAAATATTTTTTTCATCAAAACAATAAGCATACATTTATTTTTGACGTGAAGTTTAAAAATAATAGTATTTTAATTATAATGGATATGTAAACATAGTGTAATGACATTTTTGCACTTACTTTTTGGTATAAAAGTAATGATATTATGTAAAAGAAGAGTATTTGTGTAAAAAAGTGGGGTATTTAATGAAATGATTACTTTGTAATTGGACGTCCCAAAATAAAAATATGTATACTTTGTAGCTGGACAGAATAAGTAAAACAATTTTGCCATAAGGGATTATCTAACGGTGTGAGAGCGAACTTGTAACTATGCGCATTTTCAGCCAATGATTATATAATTTTTATACGAAAATATAATATAAGATATTTGGAGAAAAATACAAAATTAAATACTCTTTTCGTCTCAATACAATAGTTTTTGTTTATCATTTTTTTTCCTTTCCAAAACAATAATCTCATTTCATAAATAACCACGTCACCATAAAATTATCTTTACTTTTTCATTGTTATTATACAATTGCCACTACTTTTTACACTAATATACTCACAAGGACAAAAAAGTTATTTATCCTTACTTTTTACCAACTATCAATATAATATCAATATTTTCTTAAATCTCGTGTCCAATACAATAAGACTATATTTTTGGAACGAATGAAGTATAACAAAAGAAATAAAATATAAAAAGTGAACAAAACTTTGCATTTACTATCATTTGTCATGAAACATATAAAAGAGATATTTGCTATTGTTGTAAGGAAAATCGTAAGTTTGACATAAATAACTAAAATTGCAACAATTTTTCGAAAACACAACATATGGTACTTGAATAATTAAAATGGAGTTGTACAAAAAATTGTAAGTAAAAATAATAATTAAATATACATAACTAAAATTATAATATTTTCGCGACATCAAAATTATAATATTCTCGCAATATCACGTATTTAAATTTTGTGGATGCTTCTTAGTCTTGTGTGCTATTAAGGAGTACTTGTTTAGTGTATCTTATCGAAGATTTAATTTAATATGCACTCGAAAAATTTCGACAGCAAATTTCTATATTATAAAAAATTAAAATTGTTAAAGTTATCGGAGCCCTAGCATATTTGAGCTTAAAAATTGAAACCAATTTAGGGCGTGTTTTGTTCAAAGATTTTGGCAGAATTTTATTATTCATTAATTTTCTTTTTTCTAAAAAATATCTATATTTTTTTTACATATTATACTAAAAATTAATTTTATTAAAAAATCAAGGATTTATTCTTTCAATAATTTGTTTTTTTGATGTGATTCCCAATGTATAAATAATATATATATTATCATCTCATAAAAAATCAAATTCAATATAAATTATTTTTATATTATCTACACAAATTTTTTATACCTCACTTAAAAAATTATACCTTAAATAAAAATACTAAACAAACAAACTCCAAGTTAATATCTATTTATATCATATAATTATTCAAATAAAAAAATTTATTGTTCATAACTCAAATTCAAAATCAAACCCTAAAGTCAAACACGGCCTTAACAAGGACGGAATTACACTAGGACTTGGGGTCAATTGACCCAAATCCAATTTTTTTTTAATTTTTTTTAGTATTAAAAATATTAATTTGATATTTTATGATAAAATATATATATATTTTTTTTAAAAAAAAAAATTTAAATATACTCCGCATATGTAGTAATCAGGACAGGTGGTCATACGTCTCTATCAGCCTACGTGTACAAATACTAATTCTGATCATTTGAATCATTAATCAGATTTAATTTAATTTAATCTGTATGTGGAAATTCGTATACGGCAATACTGTCTTTCACACTCATTATACCCATTAAATTTATTACTCCTCTGTCCCGCATATCATATGTTACCGTTTCTATCCGTTCCATATTCCATATCATTTTTCTTTTTTTTAAAAATAATTACACATTTTAATCTCATTTAAACTTTTTAATTTATTTTTTCTTAATTTTAATTAAATGAATTAGTTATCTTAATCTTAATTTATAATTATTTATATTATAGAATAATTATTTTTACTATGCATTCTTAATTATCTACTAATTACAACCCTTTCTAAAATACCGTATCTACAGTGAAACAGACACAAACACGGTATGTAAGACGGAGGGAATACTATTGTTCTTTTGCAACTATTATTGTGTCGAGATATAAAATTCATTATATACAAAATAAAAAATAAATTGTAAATAATAAAATATAAATAATATATAAATTATATTAATATAATATAAATGATATATATAAACTTATTGTACATTATATAAAGATAAACATCATATCATATAGACTTTGAAATACAATATATTATATTCTGTCCCTAACAAAATATTTATTTTTCTATTTTAATGCGTCACATAACAAAGTATCAATTTTATTTTTAGTAACTGTATTATCTATTTAACATTACAAATATCTTTGCAACTTACAATATATTACAAAAATATCATTACATTTATTCCTACTACATCCAAATATAATACTAATATTTCTAAAATTACATGTAAAAAACAAATGGATATTTAGTTATAGGACTGATAGAGTATATAAAAAAAAAACATATAAATTATACTCCCTTCGTCCAGCTCTAAGGGTTTCATTTATTTTTTGTGTTATTGTATTTAATATTAAAAATATTCTTATATTTGTATAAGTTTTTGCACAAATATCATTGTAATAGTATTATAAGACACTAATAAAAATATTTGTTATTTTCTTTTAATTTGTATTACGTTTTGATATAATAATTAATATTCAAATATCAACGTGTAAAAAGTAAATGAGACCCTTGAAGCCGGACAAAAATAACATTAAAATAATAACAAGATCATACATGAATTGATAGCACATAACATAATCTTATAATATATTATATTTTAGAATTTATATTTTTAAATTTTAATAGTGTTAATTAATAATATATTTTTATTTATATATATTTTAGAAAATTATTGATAAAGTAATATACGATGTTTATATAAAAATTAATCCTACATAATATTATACTAAAAATAAAAGTAAATATCAATATAATAAGTAAACGCTTATTTGATTGTGAATTAAAATTAATTTGAAATAAAATATTTATTTAATTTTTTATTTAAGTACTATTTTAATATGATATTTTATATAAAAAAAAATAATAATACATTTTTACTGAAATTTATATGATATAAATAATACTATTTTCGTTCAGCCACAAAGTATATAGTAGTTTTTTTATATTGATATTTGAATATTAATTATTATATCAAAACGTAATACAAATAAAGAGAAAATGATAAAAATATATCTATTACTCTCTTATAAAACAAATATAATTATATTTTTAAAATAAATTATATAAATATAAAAATATTTTTAATATTAAATATAACGACATAAAACTATATATTTACTTCCTCGTTGGACAGAGGTAATATTAATTTTTAATTTCAATTTATAAAAAAACAAACCCTTAAAAATATATATCTAAATATATTTTATAAATAATTCACATTATTTTTTTTTTATTTAAAAAAATAAAAAATATCTTACAAAATATTACTATATGTAAAATGAGGGTAGATGTGACATCGAAAAAATCACTATTTATGATTATAACACGCGTCCCATGCGTTGTGAATTTAACTTTTTTGAATAGTTTTTGGACTCAATTGTGTATTAATTTTATGCACTGTCAACATCGGTAATAATTTAACTCGCAATATTCATCCAAACAATAAGATAAATTATACTCCATAATATCTCTTATCTTTTTTATTTTTTATTTTTGTAAAAATGTAAAAAATATTTTTTTATTTTATTTTATTGTATGAAATTTTATTGTGTACTTACAAAAACATATTTTATATCTAAAGTTGATATTTGATTTAAAACAAACATATAAGTTTTATACTAATATAATAAAATAAAATAAAATATCTTAAATAATAATTTTTGAATAAAATAAATAATTTATCATCAATCTATTTAATACTCTCTCCGTCCCAGATACCGTGTCTGCTACACTGTAGACACGGTATTTTAGGAGAAGTATTATTAGTAGATAATTAATAATGTATTAGTGAAAATAATTATCATATAATATAAATAATTATAAATTAAAATTAAGATAACTAATTAGTTTAATTAAAATTTAAAAAAATAAAATTAAAAAATTTAAAATGAGATTAAAGTGTGTAATCATTTTCCAATAAAGGAAAGTGGCATAGTATATAGGACGGATATAAACGACAATGTGGACATGATATCTAGGACAGAGAGAGTAACTTTTTGAAAGCAAATTATTACCTAATTTTTTTGGAAATGGTTGAAGAAAACTTTCATATTTTTCAGCAAATGTACTTTTTAAGTTGGTTACAAAGAATCATTTTGTATGAAATTATTATATTAGATAAAATTTATATAATATATATTAAGGGATAATGTATATATATATTATTTTTATAATATATTTTAAAAAAATTTAAAGAGAAAAAAATTTAAATAAATTGGATGAACACATTCTATGTGTTCATGTGGTTCATACGGATTTTAATAAAATATAGACTAAATTGTCTTAAATCCACCTGTGATTTCACGAAATTGCTAATGGTATTTGACCTAAATGCGCTCAAACTGTGAATATATTTTAATTACTCATTTTCTAAACCCCTAACATTATAAATATATTCATTTTTCTTATATTTTACCTAAAAAACAGTAAAAATAAACTTTTAAAACTTAAGAAAAATAACTATTTTTCAGTATATTTTACTATATTTTAAAGCTAAATATATATAAAAAAAATATATTTTTTAAATTTTAGAGATTTAGAAATTGAAATTCTAAAATTTAAATATAATTTGTTTGGTTTTAATTTGCAAGTGGAGTTTTTAATTTAAAATTTGGTTTAAATATTATTTTAATTTAGAATTTTAATATAATAAATCATATTTTTTTAATTAAAAATTAAAACCAAATACATGTTTGTATAAAAAATATATTTTTTTAATATATATATATATATATATATATAAAAGTCACGGAGTAACAAAAACAAAGCCTCATGTTGTTGGGAGTGGGTTTGGAGTTGGATCTCACTATTTACATATAAAATTATTTTTAAATAAATTATATTAAATATTCATATTATACTTTTTATATTAAATTATAAATTTTTATTTAAAATATTATAAGCATTAAATATCTATTCAATTTATTTATTTTTTTTATTAGTTTCTATTTCAATTTCATCTTTGAAATCGACGTTCAAAAATTCTGGTTAAAGACACTTAAGAGAATTTTTGTTTTGATTCCAAAATAAATTTTCTTATATTTAATAAGAATAATTTTCAATAAAAATATTATTCCATCCGTCATAAAACTATAATCTTAACTGGATTGGGCAATAGATTCAAATAATATTTATATTATATTAATAGTTGGTAAAAAAAATATAGTTAAAAAAACTTTTTTTCCATTGTGAGTGTCTTAGTGTAAAAATTAGTGGTAATTGTGTAATAAAAATGAAAAAGTAAGAGTAATTTTAAGGTGATATGGTTATTTATGGAAATAACACTATTATTTTGGGACGAACAAAAATAGTAAATAAGACTATTGTATCAAGACGAAACGAATATTATTATTATTTTTTAAAAAAATAATAATAAATTATTATATTATTTAAACAAAAATTTAACTATAAGGCAAATCAAACATACCCAAATAATTGGAAGAATTTTTTAAAAAAATGGCTGTTAAACGTGCGAATTATTGCACTCATAACATAAAAATAATATCCTAAACGCGTCACAGAGTTACACTACTGAATTAATTTATTCTTTCCAATATCATAAATATATCATTAAACTCTGACACGTTCGTTTTTTTTTTTTTTTTTTGTCACAATATAATTTGTTTTGTCATATTTTTTTGTAAGAGGTTTGAATTTATGTAAAAGTGATTTAATGGGATATTATGCTTTTTTTATTTTTGTTTTTTTATATTATATACTTTTAAAATTACTAAGAGCATATTTGGATTAATTTAAAAATTGTATTTACTCCGTCCACATTTACATTTTGGTAGATAATATTAAAAATATCTTTATATTTGTATAATTTTTTTGTAACGCAAAAAATAAATAAGACCCTTAGAGCCGAAACGTAGATAGTATCTTTAAAATTTAATATAAATACAATAAAAAATACAGTTATATTTTTAGAATTTAATTTATTTAAATATATATTAAATAATTATTTTTATATTATTATTATTAGAGATAAAATAATAAGTTAAATAATAATTTTTTTTTATCACATAAGATTTATTTCTTTAGTCTCTACACCCCAAATTTCTATTATTTAGATTTTGTATTTTTTTAAAAAAATATATTGTTTTTTTTTTTAAATCACAAAAGAAACATGCTGATAATATCATATCAAAGTAATTTCAAATCATTAACATAACCAAACAAATCATAAATATTCAAAAAAAAAAAAAAAAAAAATCCAAAAAATGGCACCTATATTTATGCCCAAACATTGGCATTTTTATTTATATATTTTTTAACAAGGAAACGTGCAACCGGCCTGGATGATGCCACGTGTGGGTCCCACGCTGAGTCAGCAGTCACACGGCACTCGTTTTCTTATGAGCCTAATACGTCGTCGTATTCCTATAAATACCCTCCTTCTCTCTAGCCTCAAAGCCCTCCTCCTGTCCTCTGTTACTGCTCTCAGTGAACCTTCAAATTTCTCTCCACACAATTCATTCCGTCGTCTACAGCAAGCTTAATTCTCTCGATTTCCATGGATTCCTGCATCATTTCGTCTTGTGGTTCAGCTTCTCCATTCGACTGCCTTTTATTTGGTATATAACGAACGATATGAACAATGTTTCTGTACTAGTTTTCTGTGTCAGGTTTTCGGTAGTGTAATCTGAATATTTAACAGCTTAGATTGATGAATAAAAGTTTGTTTAGCTATTATAATGAATTTTGGAACGAAAAGTTGGTGATCGGAGTTGGTATCTGTTGGCTGAACGAACGACTCTGTTTTAGTGTAATTTGGATATTGAACAACTTAGATTGATGAATATAAAGTGTTTTTTTATTATAATGAATTTTGGAACGAAAAATTGGTGATCGGAATTGGTATTAGTCTGTTGGCTGAACAAACGAGTCTGTTTTGCGGTTGTTGTTGTTGTGGAAGCAGATTTGGATGATACTTTGTACTCTTCAAAGTCTGGAATCGGCCAAGCGCTTAAAAGGAATGTTCAAGGTTGATGGTGATGAGTGTTTCGTGTCAACAAAATTTGAATTATAATATTGACTTGATGTTTGTGGATTATCTTACTGTTTTTGCGGTTTCTTCTGCAGATTTCCTTATTGAGAAATGCGGAATTTCGGAATCGGAAGCACCAGACGTGAACAGGAAGCTTTTCACAACTTACGGAAGCTCCTTGGCTGGCCTTCGGGTAACCGTCGATCAAACTGTTCGATTTTCGCTTCTTTGATTGTGGAAGTTAACTGATCCGATTAGTGTTTTTCATCTTGAATTTTTGTAGGCGTTGGGTAACGACATTGATCCTGACGATTATCACGGGTAATTGAAACTAGCTCCATATATCTACCAGTATCCTGTTTGGAATTCTTATTTTGTAGCGAAATAAAGTTCAAAATTGGTCTCCTGATTTTCGAAGTTTCTCTATCAGTTTCGTACACGGAAGATTGCCTTATGATTTGATACGACCAGATTCGCGGCTACGCAACGTCTTGCAATCAATCAAGCAACGGAAAATCGTAAGGCGTCTTCAAACAAAGCTGCTAGAAATTCTTAATCTTCTTCGTTTGGTTACTAAACTCCGCGTCTGCTGCAGATTTTCACAAATTCCGACCGTATTCACGCCATGAAAGCTTTGGATCGCCTCGGAATCCGAGACTGCTTCGAGCAAATCATCTGCTTCGAGACTATGAATCCGCACCTGAAGAACTCGCGGCCTGATGAATTCCCTGTCGTCCTGAAACCTTCGCTCCAAGCAATGAAAATCGCCATAGATGCTGCTGAGATTGATCCACGGCGCACGGTAGACACCTCCCCAAGCTATTAATTTCCAATTATATTTTCCCAATTATTTCTACAATCATCACCAAATCTGCATTTCTCCTCCTGATTTCAGCTGTTTCTAGACGACAACGTGAAGAACGTTGCCGCTGGGAAAGCGGTAGGCCTCCAGACGGTTCTGGTAACTTCTGACACATCCATTAATCAATTTCACTGCCTTTTTTGTCTCTTCTATGTCAAAAACTCAACCAAAAATTCACAATCACCACAGTTAAATCTCAAATCCAAATCAATAACATCTTCATCTCTAACTCAGGTCGGAAGTTCAATCAAAAGCAAAGAAGCAGATTACGCTCTGGAAACAGTAACAAACATGGTGCAAACAATTCCAGAAATCTGGCTAACGGAAAAGGACGATCAAAGGATTACTCGCACCAAAAGCGATCTGGACACGATTCTCTCTACAACCACCGTCGGTGCATAGACCGTCGTCTACTGTTCATCGGTAATGTACATTTATGTATATTAACTCTGTACTCTCTGGCCTCTTCTGCTGTTTATATGTTGTTCTTCTTCTCTTGCACAAAAATAATGGAGTATCAATAATAACACGCCCGTGTTCTTTTATTTACCACAAAGAAGTAATCGTTTGGGAATGTAATAATATTATTATATATGATGATGCGTGTTGATGCGATTAAGATAGGGTCGACACGACCGTGTTGCATTGGCATTTTGCGTTTTGCTTATAAAAAGATAAAAGATGGGTAACAATCATACAATTGTTATAGTATTGAGCTTTCGTGTCTCCACATGTCGTTTCCACCATGTAAATTATTGCTGTCGTTATCCGTAGGGTGGGTGGTTGGAGTGTGTATGTTGTCATTTTCATTTTAAAGTTTTAACATTAATTATATATACACTAATGTTTAGGGTTAACAAACACTATAAAATTAGAGCAAACAAATTATATTTAATATAATATATAAATTGACAACACCCGATAACAATATCGGTTCCTTCTGATCCTAAACAAAGAATTTATAATATAAATATTAATTATCTTAATTATATTAATAATATAATTTAATAATATAAATCAAAATAATTATTTAATACAGTCTATCTCAAAGCCAATCGATGATAAGAGTAGAAGAATTCTCAACGTTATTCCAATGTAGGATTGTATTACCTTTGTGGTGCTGAGTGTTCCTTTTATAAATTAGAAAATAATTAAGAATATATTAATTAAAATAATTATTGTATAATAAAAATAATTTTATACTCCATTCGTCCCAAAAGTATAGTCTTATTGTGTTTGGCACGAAATTTAAGAAATATTGATATTTATTTTGTAATAATAATGAAAAAATAGGATAATTTTATAGCAATATGATATAGAAATGAGAATATTATTTTGGGACGGACAAATATAGTAACAAGACTATTGTATCGAGACGGAAGAAGTATTAAAATGATGATAATTATTTAGTCTAATTAAAATTTTTAAAAAATTATAAATTAAAAAAATAAAATTTGATTAAAATGTACAATTATTTTCTAGAAAAAAAAGTGATATAATTAGTAGAATAATAGAAATAAAAAATAAACACGATAAGTGGAACGGAGGGAATAACATGTATTATATATATATGTACTCTTCAATTATTGCAAAGTCTTGGCCAAGATAGAAATATCTAAATGGTTTTATTTTTGTATTTTTTTTTACCATCATTTTCAATAATAATAATAATAATAGTTTATTCTTATAAAATATCCTTTTTTTCATATAATATTTAAAAAAAAAAAAAATTCTATCCAAATCATTAAAGGTTTATTTGGTTTAGATTTAAAATTCATTTTTTAATTTGAGTTTTTATTTAAATAATATTTAAATATGATAATATTTTATAAGAAAAAAAATATATTTTTATTAAAAATAGTACCAAAATAACATAATAATTTGTTTCTCCAAAAATAATTCACACTATGCATTATTGATTGTTTGATATTCCATTTATCTCACAACACTTGTTTACATAATGCAATCTTCATTCTAATTTTTTTTTACTATTACTTTTAATTTTTTAAAAAATTTGCTTTAGATATGTATACTTTTTTTCTATTTTGTTCTTCTAAATATAATCTATAAAAATATTTCAATAAAACTTACAATTATTATTCAATTATAAATCAAAATAAATAATAATTACCAAACACACTTTTTAATTATTTTTTTTTTCCTCAAAATTTGATGTATAATCCCACAAATTTTTATAAAAATATATTATTTACTTTCACATGTTATTGCATCCAAACCACAATTCACTATTTGTTTGTGGATTTGGGATCAAACTTTCATTATAAATATTGAAATAAAAATTTTATTTTTTATATTTTTATATTAAATTAAAAATTATTTGGTTATTCAAAACATTATGATTAAACAATCATTTATATTATATCAAACATACCCTCTAATAAAAATCTATATTTCTATAAAATTATTCTTTTTTTTTTCAGTATTATTACCACTACCTAGTTACTCCTAAATTAAAATACACATTCACTAAAAAATTTAAATTAATTTATTATTTTGTAGCAACTACTATTAAAACATTAGTATTTCTTAAATTTAATGTCAAAATTACATATCAATATATCGTACGAGGGATTATTATTATTATTATTATTATTTTGTTTAATGATCACAAAAGTCGATGAGTTGTGATTCATTTATTTATTTAATTATTTTTTCCCACAAATAATTATATGAGATGAATATAATAAAGGCATACACAAATTGTTTATTGTACATGTTGGTGAATGATTATCTATAAAGTTATTCTTGCCTTGGTCACACACACACATATTTAATTTAATTATATTTACAATATATAATAATTGGTATCACAATAATGGACAATAATGTGACATATTTATTTATCTTGATTTGCTAATCAACACTAAAATTAGACAAACTTTTATTTCCAAATTAAAACTCATGTGTTGTATAACTATGTTTGGTTTGAGTCATTTTTTTATAATTGAAAGGGGATTAAGATTGATTAATGACTACACTATCCCATTAGATGCATTTAACATATATTTCTTAATTCAAGTTAGATCGACGTGCCAACTCGATTCAACCTCGGTCAGGATAAAAAAAAAATAAAAATAATAATAATAAATTGTCCTTAGTTATGGGCCAAGTAAAAAGATTTATATATAGCCTTGCCCCGGCTCGATCCGAATCAGGCTATATATCGGATTATGTTGGATTGATCCAGAACAACTCTTCCCAGAACAACTCTAACTATATAATTTTATATGAAAATAATCAAATAATAATAATAATTTTATTATTTTTTTTTAAAAAAAAAACAACTAAGTACAATCGCAAATATTTTGTAAGACTCAATTAATTCTTCTTATTATTATTTTTTATGACGTAGTAAGACTCAATTATAAAAATGTGACAACCTCCTTTTTTTTTGGGAGGGGGGGGGGGGGGTTGGCTTGAAAAATTGATCATGATGTACCCACATATAATATTTTTTATAGTAATTGTTACTTAACCTTATTGATCACTACAAATAAATATGGAAATAAATATTAAAAATAAAAAATAAAATAAAAAAAAATCGATGGTTAAAATAATTATTCAATTAAATACACTGATATTGATATATCAATGTTAATTTATTTCAAGCTTTTTTAATATATATAGAAATTAAAATAAATTAATATCATTGTCTATAACACAAAATTATACTAGTGTATTAATATACTTATGATTGATGTTATTTTATTCAAAAATGTCAAATTTTAATTCTTATTTTAATTATTATTATTTATTTCCTATTTGGTATTTCATTAATTAAATTGTTGAAAATGAATTTTATTTTATATTGAATTTTAGTAGACAGGTGGCCTGCAAACCCAACTGTAACTTGGACTATACTCTTGAGGAAGACCCGCAATAGAGGTGATCCATTTTCACTCAAACGGGAGAGCCAAAGATGACACATTAGCAAATTGAGAAATGTGAATATTAGAGATATTTTAAATATTTAATTTTAGATTTAGTAGATTTACATTAAACTTGAATCTATTGAGTCTGTTTTGTATTGCTTATATATAAACCTCTTTATTTTTATCATCAATAAAACAATTTTATTATTTTTCCCAAAAATTCTAACAGTGAAGATGGAAATCTTAGAGCTAGACGGCGGGGGATTTCGGGAGAGTAGAACATTTGAGATTATAACTTTGTAGGCCTGATTCGTACTTTGATCAGTCGAAATGAGCCTGGGTTGGAACCCCCAAATATAGGTTATTGGTGACCGAACTGGGCTATCAATTTTGTGTTTTTCGTATTTCTGCTTACAGAGTTTACATGTTACTTTATCGTTTCATAAATTGTCTGTAGCTGAATATGTCTGTGTAAGTTTGCTTTGGAGTATTTTGGTGTTGTACTTATTTGTTGTTCATTTTTTTGTGTTGTTAATCTATTGCTGAAAGTTTTTAAACGTTGTTGTTTGGTTTTATCAAAATTTGTGGCTAACAATTATTATTACTCTCTATCCTATAACAAATTATCCATTTTATCCGTCCCATCACAAAATATCTATTATTTTTTTTAGTAAATATATATGTATCTAACATTACAAATACTCTTATAATTTACAATATATTACACAAATGTCATTACCTTTATATCACACAATACTAATATGATTATTTTAGTCATCTTTACTTTATTCCTACTACATCTCAATATAATACTAATATTTTTAAAACTTTATACGAAAAACAAACGAATATATAATTATGGAACAGAAAAAGTATTATTTTTCCGCTTTGATACTGCCTGCATCCCAAAAACAAATGGAATTTTTTGAAATATTTAATTTTGCTAATTTTGATTTAATTTCGATTTTGATTTTTACAAATCAAAAATCGATCAAAAACTCAAAGTTCAGTTCGGTCCGAGCCGACCGAATGCTCAAGCAACAAGACTTTCATAATTAATATGTTTAGTTATGCCTTTAGCTCTAATATTTTGGTTTAATTTCATCTCGATTCGGTTGTATATTTGTTTACGAAGTTTGTTTGATAAATTACAAAAAAACCCAAAGCAAATTAAACACACCATGGATCATATCATAATAATAATAATAATAATAATAATCACAATATATATATATATATTTATATAATCATATTACAGATGATCATAGAAATTCAAGAAAGAAAGAAAGAGACAATACTTCACAAATCATAGACCTGCTTGCCCGTAAACTTGACCTCAATGGGGCTAGCATTCTTCCCGATTGACCTCAAGTTGACTCCGACGCCGGTCCGACCGTCGTTGACTTTCTCAGGGTAGACCCCATCCTTAGGGTGTAGGTACTGCACCTCCCCGTTGGGGAAAACCCTATAAAACTGGTACTTAATCTTGTACTTTGACCTCAGCCTCGTCCCCAACGCCAAGCACTGCTCTTTCCGGGCAAGCTTCAGCAGGTTCGGACCCTCCCTCATTATGGCGGCGCCGCCCGTCGGCATCTCGAATACCTGCTCCTTCGGAGATTCCCACGTTATCACGTAGAACTCCTCCTCCTGGGCCTTCCGGAGCAGCCCGCCGGTGCTGCCCGCGAAGATCGGCGACGGCGTCGACGGGTCCAGCTGCGGCGGCGAGAACCCCGCCGGCGCCGTCGCCGCCGGGGCTTCGTCGGCCATGGCCCGGATTGGGCGCGGCGGCGCCGCCGTACGGGAAGGGCGGGGGGTGGAGAATTGGGGGGTCTTCTTGGTCCAGGGGGTGGAGAGGGTGAAGAGGGCAGCTTGGGCAGCCATGGCTATGGATGGATTTGGATGGAGGAGGAGAAATTGAGGTGGTAAGGATTGTTGTTTGTATGAAATTTTTAGGGATGGTTGGGACAGATTTTGGATAAGGTTTGGGATATGTTGGAGACCAATTAGATTGTTTTGTGCACAGGCTTAGCCTTTGCCTTTGCCTGCCACGTGGCATTTAGGGAGATAATTTCATATCTCGATTGTGTATGTGTAGTGGTGTGGTTAGTGTCTTATGATGTAATTAATATATTATTAACCTCCGCATCCACCGGTCAGATATAATTCTATGATTTGTTTTTATTAGATTTAGTTTGCAGAATATTTGTTGATACGTCTTGAATCTAGTTTGTCATTTCGCTAAATTTTATCTGCTTTCGGAATGTGGTATTGGGCTGAGCCCGGCTGATATATTTTCTTGATTTATTTAAGCACACTTAGGGATACAAAATTTGTAATATGTAACATAACTGTAAATCTGTTCTTTATTCCTACCCATGGATGTAGCTAATACATTGTTGGTGAATCACGTAAATCTGCGTCTTCTTTATGTTTCTATTTGTTATTCGATCATCAACTCTAATTCGTCACAACAATATTAAGTTTGATCGAGAGTTTGTCGAGTTGTGACACCCCGGCCCGCAAGCCACGCAAAGCCGGGCATGTCGAGATCGTAGACTAGTCCCACAGGTCAACACAAGTCCTTTCAAGATGCTTTTGTCCTCACTCACGCGCGGGCTTTTGAAAAAGAATATGCACATTATTGACATGAGTAGTCTATTCAATTCATTTAACCTCTTATTCAATTTCGGAGGTATTTCATCCTCCCCGACTCATATCACTATTCAACTCCAGGGATATTACATCATCCCCGACTTAAGAATGCAATATCTATGTTGCACCTCACTCCAATGATCGTCAATTGCTAAGCCTGTCAACTGTCAGGTCAACGACTATGGACTGTCTAGATTGGCCAAGAGTTTATTCAAAACGTACTAAAAAATTATTTAAGCTACAAATTATTAGATTGGTTAAGAATTTATTCAAAACGTACTAAAAACTAACAGTTTTCTATTTTTATGTGACGCGAGAGGAAGTAATTAATTTTAAATCACACCAAAATAAAACTTAAATATTAAAAAAATGATAACCAAAATGATCTTTTTGCATAAGGTTCAGTTTTGACTTTATTATTTTGCATTTTCTTTTAAAAAATTTCATCGGTAAAAATACTTTTCATTAATATTACATTTAATTATTATGTAAATTAAAAAATTACAGAAGAACACACTTCTTACAGTCCAATTTTCGTAAATAAAATAAAATAAAATTTCCCAAACAAATCAAAATCAAACAATTTACTTAAAGAAATAAATAAAAATTCAAATCGATATACTATTGGGAATACCCTTCCCTGTGAGCCCTCCAACTCTACTGTAATCCGACGTATTCGGATACAGCAGCGTATACGCCACCCCGACCGGCCCGGACCGGTTCTTCAGACTCCGGTCCAAATTCCTCTCCCCAATCCTCTTCTCAATTCCCACCAACGCTTCCCCGAACCGCTCAAACGCCGCCCGCGGCGGCGCGTCGCCGGTCCACTCCCGGTTCTCCGCCTGCCCGAGGTAAATCTCGTCCGTCGAATGCCTCGACAGAATTTCGATCAACGACACACCCAACAAGCTCTGGAATTGCGCCGTCACAGTTTTAAAAAACACCCCGTCGGGATTCTCCTCCAGCTCGGAATATTCCGGCGTCCCAGGCTCCGGCATGAACCGCCGGCTCACCGTCGGCCGGTTCGGCATAAAACCGGCGTACGGATACTGCCCGAAATTCACGGCGGCGTGCAGCGCCGACGCCACCCATATGATTATGGTGCAGATCTGAATCAGATCGTCACGCGCCGCCATCTCCGGCCACCACGGCTCGCCTTTCCGGTCGCCGTGCCCTGTTTCAACGACCTCTTTCCACCACGATTGGATTTCGTCGTCTCCCCGGACAACCTCGTCGGAATTGTAATAAAAACAGCAGTATTCCGTTACCCACGCTTCGATCGCCGCCCAAATTTCCAACCCGTCGACAGCGAACGGATAGTCCTCGATCACGAGCCGTAGGCCGTGCGGCTGATCGTCATCGCGGATCGCCATTCCCCTAGAAAATTCGAGTATTCGATGATCGGAAATTGTTAAATTACCATCTTAACCCCCCCCCGTGCAAGGTGAATTCACAAACCTTGCACGTAGACAATTTTTTTTTTCTTTTATGATATAATGTTAAATTATCGTTTCACCTAAAAGTTTAAATTTGTAAGATACTATGTTCGTACGGCTCTAAAGGTCTCATTTACGTTTTGCGTGTTGATATTTGAATATTAATTATTATATAAAAATATAGTACAAATCAAGGAAAAAAAAAAACAAAAATACTTCTATTAGTGTCTTCTAATACTATTATAATGATATTTATGCCAAAAAAAATTATACAAATATAAGAATATTTTTAATGTTAAGTACAATGACGCAAAAGGTAAATGAGATCTTTTGAGCCGGAAAGAGGGAGTATGTATTATTAGTTACATATTACTTCCGTCCAGCCAGGAAGTAAATATATGTATTTGCGCCGTTTATTTAACATTAAAAATATATTTATATTTGTATAATTTACTCAAGAAATATCACTGTATTTTGTATTATAACAGACTAATAGATGTATTTTGTCTTTTTTTTTTATTTGTACTATGTTTTGATATAATAATTAATATTCAAATATCAATACAACAAAGTCATTGTATAATTTGTAGTTGGACAGAGGTAGTATTATATAATCATCAGACAAAAATTTGAACATGTTTGTGTTAATTGACGAGCGAAATTGAGTCGAAGCGACGAACCTCTTGACGAGATCCTCCGGGAGGCCTTGCTCGGCGAAATTCCACGATCGGTATACAGCCGACGACATTTCCATGGCATATTGCGCCGGGAAGACCGTCTTCTCAAGAACGCCTCCGGCGTTGATTAGGATCTGCCTGCCCAAGGCGTTTATGTGCATCGTGTCGCGGAAATGCGGCTTCAAGAGCTTGTGTATCGGATGAAGAACGCTTAGCTGTCGATTCGTCGCGATCACAAATGGCTCGATCACGGCGTGCGTGTTCAACCTGGATCAACCGATACGAATACGATCAGACGATTAATTTTCGATGCGTCGATTTAAATTTTCGGAGTCATCGTAATAGTAGTCGAACCAGTGGCTAATGAGCTGATGATATCCGGAATCGTTCACGGCGACGTACGCTTTCGCTAGCTGCCAAATCGACGCTTCGATTCCGCGATTGCTTGGAGTGTAAACTTTCCCGATCGCCCCTCGATCGTTTTCGTCATTGCTTGGCAAGCTTAGCTCGATAGCGAGCGGTTTTAACGTCCCGTTTTCTTGAAGAAAGAGAACTGTTCGAGTCGCGTAGATCTTCGCCGTCGTCTCGTTGATCCTCGCGAGATACGGCATTACGGCATCGTGGTGGTCTAACACGTATAGCTTGTTCGTCTTCAACGCCTATTTTACGATGGCATGAATCAAATCGAAGTTCAAAACAAGTCGAAAATTTTAATTTCGAGTAGAAAATCGAACGATAAAAAACGCTTACTTCTTCCACAGTAAGGCCATCCATGTTTTTCTCGAGCTGGTCTGCCGTGATGACGCTATCGTGATCGCCGTAAACTCGTCTGTCGAGCTCGCTCCTTATCGGAAACTCCCGTAGCCGTCGAATGACAACAGGGTTCACTCCGGCGAGCATTTCTCGCGCGAACTCTTCGTCTGTTCTCCACGCCGTTCTATTCTCTATATCGATCCTCGAACAAAATGGTTGTTTAATATAATATCTCGAAACACATAACTTAGTCGAAACAGATAATATATTTTACCTTTGATGACATCTGGCAACGGGAATTTAAGAAACCGTTCGCCATCCGATCGAATGAGTTCCCGGATCAGCTCCCACGGCATGCAATCCCGGAGTTTACGGGCATCCTCTTCATTGAGTAGCCGGATTCCGCCTTCGTAGAGGTTTAGCACGTCTTCGAAAGTGTCGAACTCATTTATAGTTGTGTCGAACACGGATTCGATCTCCGGGACTAGGACCTGCCCGAGGGACTTCAGCGCGTACGCGATGAAGTCCGAGAACTTGATTTGATTGAACCTCTCGTCGCGAGGGACGTAAATATCCAAACTCAGTCGAGACAACCTCGATTCTGAGCTGGGATCTGCGTTTCGTCGTAGAAAAACACATGTAAATACGATAACTCTCAAAAACTCGTTTGTAGTACGAAAAAAAAAAAAAAATGCTTCTTATGAGTCCTGTTAAATAAATTTTGCACCAGGACAATGACAAATATGGGATGGAGGGACTCAAATATAGAATGTTCTGACTTTGAAATAAGAGGTAACAAACATAGGTACAATCCGAAAATTCGGTCTGAATCCGGTACGAAAAAATCGTACTTAAGTCTTCAAAAATAAGCCCAAATTTTTTTCGGACTGTGCCTGACCCGGCACACCAATAAATCGGGATGTGCCCGGGCCTGTGAAGGTCGGACCGTGCTTGGCCCGATTCAATTTTTAAAATTAATATTTAATATATATATTAACTAATAAAATAGTAACAAAAGTTTAGATATAGTTTAATAGTAAAATTCTCAAGTTGTTTATAATAAAAGGAGTTGGTCAGGCACAACGCGGTTTTAAAATTGAGTTGCTTAGGCCTAGCTGTTCGGGCCCGGTTCAAAACCGGGTCATGCCTGTACATCACACTTTGAAACCGAGTCGGGTCGGGCCAACATAAAAAAATCGGGCTAGCCCGAATTCCACCCCTAATACCATATGATCATATAATATAAAATTTTAAGTTTAAAGAGATACGCATCATTAATTATTATATAGTCAGCCAACAGTTTTCTTACCGGCCGGGTTTGGTCTACGCCCTGTCTTTCCACGACGGGGATACGGATAAGCCTCCGATCCCCCGAGAACGGGGCGCGCGTATTCATCCCCCTTCTCGGGGCTCCCCAAGTCGTTGTAATAAGCGTAATCGTATACTCTATCCCATTTTTGCAATTCCCCGCTCGATCCGTCGCCACGGAGGCTTCTAAGCTCCCGTTCTCTATACCACCGTAACGGCGCCGGCATATCGCTCGGGAGATAGGCCTAATAAGATCAAAGAACCGCGCCTATCAATGAGTATCGATTAAAGATCGAAAAGGTGCATTGTTTGTTCTTTAATATATACATGCCTTGTTTGCGAAGAAGACGCGATCGTCGCGGTATCGACCCGCCGGATAAATCCAAGAATCGCAGACGAAGTGGACGCGGCCGTGACTGGGAATGGTGTCGAAGGTTAGGGATTTGAGGTAGAATTCGGAATGGTGATGGTTGCGGATGAGGAAGGCTTCTGGCAAGCCGAAGGACTCGTGCCATTGGAATGTGACATCGAATGTGGCTTCGTCTTTGGCGTTAAGCGACGAGAATTTGGTGATCCAGTTCGATAGATATGCTGCTTTTCCTAGCTTTCCTCTTCCTTCATTTTCTGTTCATTGAATCAAAAGATGATAAATTTTGGAGAAGAAGATGCTAGGGAGTAAGAGATGATTAGAAGAGATATTTTTAAATAGACTGTAGAGAATTACGTAAATAATATAAAAATAATGAATGAATGTAATATATATTTTAAAAAAAAAAATAAAAATAAAAAAGTAAAGTAAAGTGTTTGTGGAGCCCATCTCGGAAGTAAGTTGGACTTGCACTCTTTTTACCTATATTTTCAAACACTTATATGTATATTTATTATTTTTAAATTAACCAAACACTACTATTAGGTTCAGAAATATATTGGATTTTTATAAATGGTTAAAGATGTATGTAAAAAATAAAAATAATGAAATGGAATTTGAATTTATTTTAAAATTGTTATGACGTCGCTTATATAAGTCTTGAATGTTTTGATATTTTAATTTTTTCTAATAATAAAACTTTAAATATTTAACGTGATAGGTTAATAAATAGTAATATTTAATGTGATATTTAAAAGAAAAACTTTATTAATAAATACATAATTCAACACTTCTAAGAATATATATATATATATAAATAGAGTCGAAATTATTACAAAAACGATTTCTTTATACGTATAGATTATACATACACAATATATAAATAGGTACTGAGTGCAAAGGTAAAGTTAGTTTCTTTGGAGTTTTTATCCAAATTTTTATCATTTGAATTTCATGTTATATTGGAAAAAAATATCCAATTAAAAAAATATATATTATTATAAAATTCACATCAAATATTATTTAATAAAAATTTAAATTTCCAAATTTAGTCTAAACTAAAAAGATATATATATATATATATAAAGAATGGCGAACCAGAGTCCGCAAGGACGGAGCTGATGAGCTGCAACGAGACGCCGTTGCCAAAGAGCTCGTGGAGACGATCAAGAAAGGAAGCGCCAACATTGGTAACATCGCCGGAATTTTTCTTCATGAGGATGACGGAAGCTTTGATGACCGAGGGCTCGATCTTATTTTTTGGGACATCCCGAATATTGCCACAAATACTTCCCAATATTTTTTCGAACACCTCAACAGAATGGCACGGCGGGAAAATTTTCATTTGGAGAAATTAATGTAGGCAATGGAAATTGTACTATGTAAGTAAATTTGGAAAAAATGATGTCGGCTTTGAGGAATTAGAAGACATATATATATATATAGAAGAGATTTTGGGACTTGTATGTACGGACATATGTATGTTGATTTATTTATTCGGATAATGTAAGAATTAGCCGTCGCCATTCTTATTTCAAATATGTACTAGTTTGTAAATTATTTCTATTAAAAAATTTACTTTGAACAATCTTTGAGTAACAAATTTGATTGAGAATACATTAGCAATGTTCAAAATGATTACCGATCGCTATATCACACCAACTCGAACACCACTAATTTGTATGTATATGTATATATATATATATATATATTTTGATAATGTAAAAATTCACGATTGTTATTTTTAAAGTACGCACTAAATAAATTATTGAATTAAGCGCAATATATAAAACTTATTAGGCAAGACCAAGAAAATGCAGATAGGTTTTGAACCTATAACCACTTATTTATTTATTATTTTATGAGGTGAAAATGGAGAATATTGCAAAAAATATCTCACACTTATACTTTATTGTCACTTTTGTCTTGTATTTATCTCCCTAGCAAAATATATCCCACATGTTTACAAAAGTCGCTATTTATGTCCTTTGCCCGCACGTGAAATTCACACCACGCGCCCTTACGCGCAATCACGCGCGGCCAAAGGATAGAAATAGCGACTTTTGCAAACATGTGGGATATATTTTGCCAGCGAGATAAATACAGGACAAAAGTGATAATGGGGTATACGTGTGATATATTTTTTGCAATATTCCCGGTGAAAATATGTCATTGTTACTTTTTTTAATATTCATTAAGTAAAGCCTTCGATAGAATATAATCCTCTACAAACTACACCATCAAAATAAACTATACAAATTATACTTATTTATTTACTCCCTCAGTCTCATAACAAAGTATTCATTTTTCTATTTTAATACGTCCCATAACTAAGTATCTATTTCCTTTTTTTTTTTTAAGTCATTGTACTATCTACCTAACATTACAAACACCCTTACAACTTACAATATATTACACAAATGTCATTACCTTTATATCACACCATACTAATAAAGTTATTTTAGTCATTTTTATTTTATTCCTACTACATCCCAATATAATACTAATATTTCTAAAACTACGTGCAAAAAAAAGTAAATTTTCGACTCAAGTCGTAATAACGTTTAAATTAGCCGATAAGGTATACTAAACAAACTATGGGTATATATTTTTTAGCTGAGTTTCCTCAAATTTTACTATTTAGACTCTGCATTTTTCGAAAAAAATATATTTTTTTCTTTCATGAAAATCTCATCAAACATTATTTTCATATCAAATTCAAACCAATTTTTTTTCAACCTCATCAAGAATCACACCCTTATATATATTATTATCCATAATGGAGTAGGTTTGGTTTGGTAAATTATTTTACAGAATTAGTTGACCGTTGGAAAAGAATGGCTGCTAATTATTAAATTATTAATAATGTTCAAAATAAGATAAATACATACTACGTGGATTTAATTTGTTTTATAATTTTTTAATAGAGAAAGTTTACGTAAGGGATTGGATAGCATGCTCAATTTTAAAAGAATTAATGTTATATTATTATATTCTAACGTACGAATATTTATTTAATTACTTAACTTTTGATTTTATTTTTTTTAATTATAATTTTTTTAGATAAAAATAAATATAGAATATAATAAATATCTTATGTAGACTTTTTAGAGGAAAAATAATAATTAAACGATGAATAAAGAATTTTGAAAAATCAAACAAATTTTTTTCACTATTTTCGTTATAGTATTTCTTATTCTTATCAAGTAAATGATATTTCATATATATTTTAATTTTATTGTTATGTTTAAATTAACTTATATTTTTAGATATTTATTTTTTAATATTTAGATGTGTAAATAATAACTTGTGAATTATTTTTAAAATTTCATGTTATATATTTTTAATATATAAAGTGCATTTACATATTTATTAGAAGTGTTTTCAAAATTTTAGTTGATTTGAAAAATTAAAAATTGAATAAAAAATAAATATTTTTGTTTGATGTAAATATTTTATATAAAAAAATGTTTAAATTTTCAAATAGTTCTATATTGAAGGTATATAGTAAGATCTATAATTCAACAACTTCAATAAATTTATTCAAAACCACATTGAATATTCAAACTAAGCACAATCCATTTCCAAATACTATGGGTACCAATTTTATTTTTTTTAATCTAAAATATATCATATTTGTTATATTTTAATTAAAAAAATTTATATTTAAATAAAATAAAAAATTTTATTTAATATTTTATATGAATTATATATTTACATAGAAAAATAAATAAATCATTGAATAACTTAAAAGCCGCAGTCTTCATTCTTATGTTTGGGCCATGAAAGCCCAAAAAAGTGGGCCCAAAACAACTTAACACTTTCAAACTATTTCTGAAAGAAAGTAAGGGCCTGTTTGGCTATGGCTGGGCTTTAAATTGTAAGTAAGATTTGAAATAATTTATTTATTTTATAATATAATATTGGAATGTTTTAAAAATTGTATTTCAAAATAATACATAAAATATAAATATTATTTTATAAAAAATATTATCTTTTTTCATTCAAATCTATAATTATTTTTTTCTCAACTTTCATAAAAAATACTTTTTTCTTTTAGGAAAAAAATATAATGTACTTTTTATAAAAAGTAAAAAATAACAATTAATTATTACTTTTTCTGTACCTAAATATTTGAGTTTACAATTGGATGATAAATGGGATATAATTTTTTATATAACAAATAAATAAAAAACTATAAATATATAATTCTAATTAAAGTGAAATAATTTTACTACGAAAATTTGAATTTTCGAAAAAGAGATAAATAAATATACTCTCTCCGTCACATTGAAAAGTTACCATTTTCCATTTTCGTCTGTCCCAAAACAAAGTTGTCACTTTCTAATTTAGTAATTGTACTACCCACTTAACATAATAAATTCTCTTTCAACTTACAATATATTACACGAATGTCATTATTTTTATATTACACCATACTAATAGGGGTACTTTTGTCTTTTTAACTACAATTCAATATAATACTATTATTCAAAAATCTACGTGCAAAAAGCAAACGCCACCCTTACAACGGGACGGAGGGAGTACAAAATTTGAAGTATATCTTATATAATATACTCCCTCCGTCCCAATACAATAGTCTTGTTTACCATTTTTGTCCGTCCCAAAACAATAATATTATTTCCATAAATAATCATATCACCATAAAACTACCACTATTTTTTCATTTTTATTACACAATTGTCACTACTTTTTACACTAATACAGTCACAAAGGCAAAAAAGTCTTTTATCCATATTTTTTACTCACTACCAATATAATATAATATTACTTGAATCTCGTGTCCGACCCAACTATATTCATGGGACTGAGGGAGTAATATTTAAAAAATAAAAAATTGAAATTATTTCAACAACCAAAATCCAACCTATATCCAAAGGATCTTAAATTTTCTCATTTTAACAATACTAAAATTTTCAAGATTTGTATGTAGATTCCCAATTTAATAATATATATATATATATATAGTTCAATAAATACTTTACATTTAAATATAATAAAATGGAATGACATCTATGAGCACATTCAATATAAATTAAGCTAAAATTACATTATTATAAGAGTATTTTAATTACCATAACATACAATGTAACATCTATATTATATATATATATATTGAAAATCCTATTTTTTTTTTAGAAAAAAAAAAATGTTGGGCAAATAAATTCTTATTTAAAAGAATGTATTTAACAAGTACAATTAAAAATATTTTTATAGAATATTATAAAATTATGTAATGGAAAAATAAAAAATAACTAGTTTTTACAGACAAATAAAATAAAATAAACCATAAATTTATTACTGTATTACTCCCTCCGTCTTAGATAATTTGGGCGTGTTAATGTGGACACGGGAATTTAGGTAAAGTATAATTAGTAAGTAATTAATAAATATATTAGTAAAAATAATTATTATATAGTAAAAATAATTATAGATTAAGATTTAGATGACTAAATACTTTAATTTAGATTAAAAAATTATAAAATATAAAGTTTAAAATGTAATTAAAGTGTATAATTATATTTTCAAAAAAAATGACAAATTATATAAAACGAACGAAAATAGAAAATATAGACAAATAGTGGGAGCGGGAGTAGAATAAAAATACCAACAAACAAATATGGAAATATTGAATGCCATAATTAGCTGAACTAATGATAGGCTCATAAAATATAATAATGTAAATATTAAAAAGCAAAGACCAGTCGGTTAGAACAATTAAATTAAATAAGCACATGTTCAAACGACATGGGCCCCATTTAATATTTTTCGTTAGAGAACGCAATCCAAATTAGGGTTTTGGTTGAAATATATAACAAAAAAAAAAAAAATTAATTTAACAGAATCAAAGATGAAATGTAGAATAGTTTTAAATTAAAAAAAAAATGGTAATTGAATAGTAATTAAGAAAAAAAAAAAAAACATAAATAAAAGGAAATTATTTAAGTGGAATAACATTAAAAGAAAAACAAAACTATATAGATAGAAAAATACCCTCCATATCTATATATATCTATTTGCTTTTTTTTTACATAGTTTTAGAAATATTAGTATTATATTGGAATAAAGTTGAAATAAAAGTAAAAAAAAAAAAACTAAATTAATTTTATTAGTATTGTATGATATAAATGTAATAACATTTTTATAATATATTGTAAATTAGAAGGGTATTTGTAATGTTACGTAGATAGTTCAATTACTAAAAATTATACATTAATATCAAAATATTTTTTAATTTATATTTAAATTACAAATATATCATTACATATAAAATTACTTTATACACAGTCAAAACATAAAAATATTAAAAAAATTTATACACTTTTACTAATTAATAAAATATTATTATTTTTAAATTTATTACAAATTTTGAAGAACTCCTTTCAAATCGGTAAGGGAGAATATATTTGAAAGAAATAAAATGCAATTAATACCTAAATGCAGAAATGATTCCAGATTCACCAATAATTGGTCTATAAAATTTCAAGAAAATATAAAATATATATCCTGTGATTTATGAGACATTTGGCCCCACAATTCAAGGAAGCTCAAACACTATTATTACAATCATTATTATTATAATTTTTTATTTTTTATTTTTCACTTGATTGTGTTCTACTGTTTGTCCCAAATGGTGGACCCTTCAAATCAAGAAAATGGAACCCCCAACCCCCCCTACCCCACCCACCCCATTAATCTTTTCCCTATACACACATATATATATATATATATATAACCATACAAGAACATTGAAATGTTCAAAGTCTGGATATTGTAAGAGAGTAACATTAGGACAAGATTTTTCATCTTTCCACCACCACAATCATGTCCCAAATAGAGACAAAAAAGGGCATATCATTATCATTATCATCATCATCATTTAGTGTCCAAACATTTTGACACCAATAGTTACCCAAAATAAATATAAAATTTATAAAAAAAGAAAATTTCAAGGGGCCCTAATCCTTACATGTCCAAAATTCAGATAACTACATCATTAATATGCATGTATATATATAAATGTACAGCCTCCATAAGTCAAGATACAATGCATCATGCCCAAAAGTCATTTTTCTTTTTTTTCTTTTTTGAAAGATAATATATTTTTCTAGAGAGAGAAGATACAAAATAATAGAAAGAACCTCCTATAAAGGGTAGAGTGAGAAACAACAGGTGGGATTATCTTCTCAAAATCATGTCCTCAACCTGTCTATCTTCTTACATCCCTTTTCTTTTTTTTTTTTTTTTGTTTTGTTTGTTCTAAGAACACTTCCATCACTTTTGCCCTTACAAAAAGAATCAATCATTTTTGGTAGCTGATTTTATATCTCAAGAAACATCATCAACAAAAACATCTTGATTCAAGAACCATGTCATCAATTTTTTCAAGATAAGAGTTTTCGATTTCGTACCACGTAAAAACATCGATTTCTCATTACATCGGCCCCCCGATCGATCGATCTTCCGGCTACATTGCCTCCCCCCTAACCGGCACCCGATGTTCTTACTTCTTATCCGATTGCCATCCATGCGAATTGTCGTGACCTGTCGACAATTTGCAAATATCTTAAAATCTCGCACAATGTCGTAAATGTTAAAACCTTAAAAATTATTGACAGTAAATTCTCACCCGTCGGTGGCTTCTGCTCGGCGGGTTTCGCCTGAACAGCAGCCGGGACGGTGTGGACGTACGAGAACGCGGTGGGCAATATCGTGCCGGTCGATTGCGCCGGGCCAAATTGGGTGGCCTGAATTATGCCGGGTTTAGCATTACCCGTCGCTGCCGCGATCGCCTTTGCGGGATCGTTGGTGCTTGTATTCGACATCGTCACAGGAGGGCCTAACGATAGCACCCCGGTCGACGACGTCACTGGAGCACCCGTCGCCGACTGCTGGTGCTGATCCGGGCGGCGCCGCTGCTTCATGTAATAGTCGCCGTGGCCGGAGCCAGCAGAGCTCGTGCTCGCGGAATGCGGCGAGTGCGATTGCGGGTACGGATTCGAGAAGAACAGGTGGGTCTGGTGCATCATGTTCGGCCGCTGCTGCTGGGTCATCGGCGGCGCTTTCGCTGCATTGCTGGAGGAGACTGACGTTAAATGAGGATGATTCCCGAGGATCGACGGCGACTTCTGGGTAGGAGTCGACGGGGAATTCTTCGGCGACGACAACGAAGAAGCTTGCCCGACTTTGTTAGTCGATGACGATGCGGTCGTTCTTGGGGCGCCGCTGGCGCCTTTCGAGATCGACGACGTCGTCGGAGAGCCGGCCATCATCGGCGACGAAGGACCTTGGTTGCAGCTTTGCGACATTCCCGAAGGTTTCTGATTTCCTCCAAACGATATCTGCGTGTGCATTTGCGGCTGAGCCCGGGAATGCTGCTGCGGTAGGTTTTTGATCGTCGATCCTGTCGATGAGCCGAGAGTCGATGGCGGCTGGGACGTCGGGGCTCGGGAGGAGCTTTTCCACTGGGGGCTGCCGCCGCTGTTACTCTGGACGACGTTTTGCGGGAATCCCGAAAGCGGGAACTTGGCAGCCATGGCGGACGACGAATTCATGTGGTCGGGATACATGCTCCCGCTGCTCGACACCGCCGGAACTTTACTTCGACTGACCGACGTTCCCGAAAGCTGCGACTGTTGATGTTTAAACTGCATCATCTGCTGCTGCAGCTGCTGTTGCTGCTGAATTCGGGTCTGCATAAGAGCATCCGGGATACTTATTGCCCCAACGGCGTTCGTCATGACGGGTCGAGTCGTGTGAGGACCCGACGACGACGACGCCGCCGCCATGGTAAGAGATCGGGAACTCTCGAGCACATTGTTGCCCTGAATGGATGTCGAAGTCCCTTCGGGTAAGTCCGATCTTGAGAAGGCAATGGATTGTCCGACGGCGAGAGATTTCGTAGACAAGCTTTTTCTTTCGTCGTCATTTGTTGAAGAATCTTTGTTCCCATCTTCGGATATTCGGAAGTTCTTTTGCTGCGCAACGGGAGCGGCTGCCATCATCTGAATATTCTGTCGGGCAGACTCCGGCACATTCTTGAACAGAACGTGATTTTGAGCAATCGACGATAGATCGATGCCCGGACCAGTATTCGCCCCGTTGATTGGACCGAAAGACATAGCAAAGCTTTGCGGCGGCGGCATCGCCATTGACTCTCCCGTGTTCTTCGAACCCTGCGGCTGCTGTTGATGATGACCTTTCTCGTTCTGATTACCGGTTCCGCTCGCGGCAGCACTCGCCATGGCTGCCGGCGGGGTTAGCAAGGCATAGCTTTGCGGGTGGAGCGGCATTGCGAAGTTCGGGCCGTACATATTCATCGAAGCTCGAGATGCCGCCCTACTATCGGTCGTCGACGGGCTGTCTTCACCACAATGTCCGCCATCGAACTGTCTCGACCGAGACGAGTGCAAATACGGATTATGCGACTGTGACTGCAACTGCTCGGTTTTCTGGCCGGAAAAGTTCGGTCCGGAACCACTAGCGACGCCGCTGCTTTGAGGCCTCTGCTGCAGGCTGTGCAAATGCTTCTGCGACGGCGACGAGCCGCTCGGCGCGCTCGCATTCTGCGGTTGCGACTGACCGGACGGTGGCTGAAGTTGCGACGGATGAATCATCTGCGACGGATACAAGGAGCCGTTGAACATCGGCATTGCCTGGGCCGGCGCGCCTCTGTAATTCGGCGGGGCGCCGACGGCAGCCGGGATAGGAAACGGGTACGCATTGTTCTGTAAGATCGCCAAGTACTGCATTTCGTTGGGGATGTTCGAATAACCGAAGCTCATCGTAGCCGAGGCGGCGGAGGCGGCGGCGCTGGTGGATCCGGCGTTGTTGGCGGCGGAGCTGACGGCGGGAGATTTCGGGACTCCAGGACGAGCAGCCACCGTCGCGTGTTGCTGGCTCAACGGAAAGATGAAAGGTCCCTGTTCGACAAAACATAATTATTTACGAGTCTCTTCTCGATTCGACGCCAAATTTAATAAAACAAGCCGTTACCAGTAAATTGGTCGGGGCGACGGGAGGTAGAGTTTGTTGAATAAGAATCTGTTGCTTTCTCTGAGCCGAATCGGGAATCGCAGAAGGCTGTTGAGAGCCTTTCTCCTTCACATTCCCGTTCGATGTTACCGCAAGATTCGGCGGCGCCTTATCCTGCACATTGTTGCCGGATCTAACGGCGACGTTTCCTGGTAAATCTGCAGCCGGGACAACATTAAGATTACACGGTTTCGACCCTGCAGGCGCCGGCCAAAATGGGTTCATCTTCATGTACTGCTGGAGGCAGTGAATATTTCTCGCGATATAGCAATGTGTCGCGCATCGCTTCGGCCTCGGCTGGGATAACACTGGCTGAACGAATTCACACAATCGAATTAAATCAAATCAATCCGATCGATCAAAACGACGCTACCGAAATGGCCAGATCGGACAGAACTTACCAGAACTGGAGGCGGCGGCGCGGACGCTGCTGTCATCGTGCTCCCGTCCATTGAAACGACACCTTGCACGGGAGCCATATACCCCATTGCCGGAAGCCCTCCGGGCCAGCCGGCGACAGACATCGGAAAAGGCAACGACGTCGTCGAGTAACCTTAAAATGCGAAAAACCACATTAACCAACACATTCAAGATCTCAATTTTCTTCATACAACGAGTAAAATCGAAGTCAGATACGCCATTAATGAACATACCAATTTTATCAGCGTGGGGATCTTCTCTAGCCGCCTTCGTCTCGGACTGTTGCTTTTGCAACGAAAGCGCCGGCAGCGGCTGCAATTTGATTCCCAGCATATTTGCTGCACCATTTCCATGGCTTCCTGGCTTCTCTAAATCAAGTTGCAGGTCAATATGTCGCTTTCTGTTCTCGACTGCCTCTTTCCATTCAGCTTCTTCTGACGTTGGCTTACCTTTCTTTTCTTCTGGAATATTTGCAGAGTGATCTTCCCCACCTTTACCATTGCAGTCTCCTTTTTCCGGCGTCTTCGAACCCTGTATGAATTGCTCGTTAAAATTCCAAGCTCAAAAGATCCCAAAAAAATCAAATCAATCTGACTTACAGGATCAGGAGCTGAAAAAACTGGCTTCTGATCGCCTCCGGCGGCGATCCTGAAATTGGTCGAGATTTCCCTCTCGGGCGATGATCTTGATGGCGGCGGAGGTGCCTGAAAATGGTGCTCAGACAATAAGATCCAAAATTACCTTTTACCGACAGGTGTATCCAATTGTCTTGAAATGAATCCACACTTACCATCAGATCTATTTCGAACTTTTCTTCCTTGTGATTTTCCGCATCAGGCATAGAATAATTCCTGAGCAAGATATGAAATTTTAGCTTCGGAAAATCAGATCTTTATCAAAAAGTAAATTTTTTTTTTTTACTCACGCTTTAGTCATTCTGGCATCTACTGAGGTTGCCGGCGCCGTCACCGGAGAACTCTTGTTGCGGACATCATCGGCTCTAACGGCAACAAATTCTTTAGCCTTCGGTGAACTGGCTTCATCCTTGGCGACCAAATCTCTGCCCTCTCTCGATTCTTTCTGACCGACAGTCTTCACCTCTGAATCCAGCTTCGTTGGTTCTGCAGCCATGGCGTCCGGTTGCTCCGGCGGCCGTAGCCCTTGTGAATGGACCGAATTGACCCCAGCGTCGAATCCATTCTCACCGACGGCTCCTGAGCTTTTTTCCAAACACGGAGATGAAATCTCACTCTTCGGCGTCTGATCTGCGTCTGGCTTCACCGACGTCGGGCCGAAGCTTGAGTTTTCCGGTATCTGCCGCGGCCGTTTTCTCTTCGGCGCTGAAAAAGATGGAGATTGAAGAGCTGTAGAGCCATGGATTCGAAAGAAAGACCGGTATCAGATGAAGAAGATGGAGATTTACTCACCGACGGCGGAAAGGGGGCTCGAATTGGCGCCGGAGATGGGGTTCGTTGTGGAGGTGGAATTCGAGATCGGAGAAGAATTACGCGATTTCGCATCGCTGGTGGATCTGTTCACATCTCTCGATTCATCTTTCTTCGAAGGTCCTTGCGATTGAGTCATCAATCCGTACAAGACCTCCGCTATTTCAATCTCCAGCTCCTCTGGATTCGAAGAACTCGGTTTCGATGACGACGACACTTTTGGCGGTTTGAGCTTTGGCCCCCCGGCGGCACCGCTAGGCTTCTGCAGATTAAAGAAATTTAGGCGTTAAAAAAAAATTGCAGAAGAACGAAAATCTGTTAAGATTGAGAGCTATGGCTATTGAACACCAACAAGCTTTTTCCGAGCGGAAGCATTGGAAGAAGATGGAGACAATGGAGCTGCGGGGGACGGCGTTGATGTCGAAACTAGGGCTTGACCGCCGCCGGGAGAGCTCGAAGCTTGCCGGAGAATTTGGTCGCCTCCGGCGACTCCGCCGCTGTTGTTATTGCTGCTGCTTGAAATCCAATCGTGAGACCTTTTCGCGCTCGCTGCAAAATCGGAGATGGAAAAGATGAGATCTTTTGACCTAATTTGTAGAAATTGGGGAGAGAATGTTTTATCAATTTTTTTTTTTTAATTACCAGAACGAGCTTTTCTCGGAACGGAAACGCTGATGATTTCGTCGCCGGATTTCCAGACCGGCGGAGCTCGGAAAGGCTTCGCGGAGGAGCTAGGAGGGAAGCTTTTCCGCGGCTGGAGATGGTGGTTGCCGCCGCCGATATGGCTCGTGTTGGTGGTGTTGCTGGCCTGCTGTTGACTGAAACTACCGCCGTTATGAGCGGCGGAGGGGAGGCTGTGGTGGTGGTGGTTGTTATTGTGGAGGAGGTGGTGGTTATTGCTGGAAACGGAGCCAATCGCCGGCGTGAGCGAGCGGACGGCGGAGGCGGCGGAAGTGTTCTCCTCGTCTTCCTCCGCCTCGTCGTCGTTGACGCTCTCCTCCGAAGTTTCGTCTTCTCCGGCGGTGAGCCTCTCGGCTCTCCGGCGCTTGCTCCGGCTAGATCTTTCTCGTAAATCTCTTTCCCTTTCTCTCTCCCTCTCCCGTTCTCTCTCTCTCTCACGTTCTCTATCTCTCTCCCTCTCTCGATCTCTGTCCTTCTTCACTCTGTCTCTCAATCTCATCGATTCCTGAAACTCCATCCCGCCGTCTTCATCTGCAAAACGAAGAAATCATTTCAAACCTGAAATCAAATTTTTCCCCAAAATCAGATCTGAAAAAAAAATTAAAAATAAAAAACCCTGAATTACCAGGCGAGTCTCTCAAACTCGTTCTGTGTCGTCTCCGATTGAAGCCATTAGAGCCAACAATACTCGCTCTCCTGGCTTCTCTATTCCTATCCATGGCCGTCGCTGTTAAATTCTTCTCGAAATCACCGGAAATTGAGCTTCACACCGACGAGAAACTCCGATAAATCTCATCAGATTCCAACTTCACAGCATAATTCCCGTCGATTCACTACAAATCCGCCACACATATAATCTAATCTATATAAAAACAACAAGATCTTCTCTCTCCGCAATTCCTTTCGCTTTCAGTGTTCTCTTCCCCTTTCTCTCTCCTCTCTCTCTCTCTCCTCCCTCCGTATAAATGAACCCTTTTTCAGTTCATCTCTCCAGAAAAGCCCTCGTGGAAATCTCACGCAACTAAATCTCAGCCGTCCATTTCCGCCTTCCTTATCCGACGGCTCATCTTCCTCATCTGCCGACATGGCCGCAATCTCAGCCGTTGGATGGAAAATCACACTCCACCCAAACGTGTCAGTTTTCTATTCCAATATCGAAATTATAAATAAAATAAATAATTAAAAAGGCAAGCACACTCTACACGGCTCTTTTGTATTCAAGGAAGGTACATTATAACGTCTAAATAAATATTTTTATTACATATAGTACTATTATTATTTTATTTATTTAATTCGATTCAACCTTTTACCGGCTGCAGCCGGTGGCAACGGTGACATTGGTAAAAGCAACCTGACGATCACAAGGAATTGTGACCGCATAAAATATCGATCCACCTCCGGTCAAGTTTCATTATTTATTTATATTTTTTTATTATTTTATTAAAAAATGTATTTTTTTATTATTCCACCACCCAAGAAAGATAGAATTTAATATGACAATATTTTATTCAAAAAAATAAATAATAATAATAATTTGAAGTGCAATAATTACGGCCATTAGTGGCAAGTGATGTATAGTAGTAGCAGCAGCTCGTCACTTTTTCCCATAATGGACAATGCGGGGCCCACATTGGACGGTCACGATTGTGTCACGCGACGGAAGCGGCGATGGCTGCCGTCGGATGGAAAGGTGACGTGGCGCATTCGGAATTAAAATAATGTCCTAGCTGGCAGACAGGTTTGGTGGGGGCGTGGAGAAATGGGAAAGATCGTGACCGCTCATTTATAGATGATCCAACGGCTGTGGGTGCATTTAAAACTGGAGTCACGGTCACGGAACTTACAAGAAGTGTGTGGGCCCTACGGGGTTGCTATTCTTTAATATAGTGGGTCCCATTTAGAGGCTACGTTCTTACATGCTTTGTTGTCAGCTAACTCACTTTTTAATTTATTGTCCACTCCAAAATTTAATAATAATTAAAATTTAGAATCGGAAAAGGTGTAATTTATATCTTTAACTAAAAAAGATATTTTTATTTTTATTTTTATTTTCACTTTCACACAATAAAATTATTGGAAATAGAAACATTTGAGGTGGGACTCACATGAATTTTGAAAAAGTAATTGATAATTTAGTATTGTATTTAATTTATAATTCTTGTATTTAATTTAATTTAATTTTAAATAAAAGGTTACACTTTTAAGAAAAGGACCAGACAGATTGGTGTGGTGCGTGCAGCCACCCACAGTCATTGCTGTTCGTGCAATTTAGAATTTTGCACACACCATGAAACACTTTTACGTACCCAATCCTTTTTTTAAAAAAAAAAAAGAAAAAGAAATTAAAATAATTTAATTTAATTTAATTGAAATATGTGTGTTTTTTATTTATTAATGTTATCTGAAAATGATTTTATAATTTTATTATTGTTTTTAGTTAGAAAATAATCAAGACAAATAGAAACCAGCTTTCTCTACCGGTGGGGACACGCCCGCACATGTCGCACTAAAAGGACACGTTTTTCCTACGTGGAAATACTTTGCCACGTGTCGAAATTCGATCTTGACACATAAGAAAAAAAAAATCATATCCTCTTCATAATTTTTATAATTCATGTCACATTTTCTAATTATCGGACACTAATATTATAACATAAAAGTTATGTAGATAAAAATAAAATAAAGTTATTTTGATGGATATATTAAAATGTGAATTGGCTAAATAAAAAAATAATAATAAATTAATTATTATTTATTAAAATAAAAGTAATAAAATGACGAGGAATAAAGCTATTATTAATACATAATTTATTAATAAATTTAGCTAATAAAAAGAATATGGTACTATAATTTGTTTTGGATGGATAAAGTATTTTTTTTAAAAATAAAACAATAATTTTATATTCACTTCTATCTTTTAAAAATATTTTCACTTTTTCTCTATATTTGTCGCATTAAAATATTATTATTGTATATTTAATAAAAACAAATATTAGTAAAAAAAATTATATATTCATATTAAATTTGTGTCCAAAAATTTGAACACATTTTTTAAAGACAGTATAACATGTTTTAGATACAAAATTGATTCTCCATTTACATAGTTATGATTGTTATAACGGAGAAACTCTGAACAAAATATGAATGATGTAATATTGTTAAAAAGATCCTTTGAATTCTGACAAATTATTTCAGTTTTGTCGTATGTTCTACTAATGAGTCAAAATGTATTGATAAACTTAACGGTCAAATTTTTAATTCATAAACAAAACTATAACGCAATGAAAATAATGAACAAGTATTAAAGGTTAAGTGCGACTTTAGTTTCGATTGTGGTAGAGAAATAAGAAGATGAAGTTATCATAGATGAACGAGAATAAGAGGTAAAAATCTAACTTCAATAAATCTCCCACTGAATGTTACATGTGTCACAGTCTTTGAAATTTTCGAGACGAATGTCTTAGTGGAGAATGAGGAAAAAATTACGTTGAGCTTGACAAATGGCAAAAAAAATTTAATATTTAAAGCAAGATATACAATTAAGACTATCACATGTTTTTATTTCATACGTGAATTGACAACGGATTTGTTGAGTAGTGGGACACTACAAGAGAAGGGAATGATCATCGCTATTACAACAAATGCATGCAAAGTCTACTTCACTACAACAAAATACTCCCTCCGTCCCTTTTGAAAAAGGCCCTTTGGTGTTTTGTAGTAAGATAAGAGATAATAGTATTTTATTCGTTAGTGGAAATATGTAAGAAATTTTGATATATTTGTCTTTTGACTTTTTGTATAAAGTAATTGTATATTAAATGGTATGTTTGTAATTTATGTAAAAATTGGGAATATTTTAGTATGAGTTTATAATTACTTTTTCTAAAATAAGAAAGAGATAATTTGAAAATAGGATAGACAAAAATGGTAAAAATGATATTTTGAATTAGGACGAATGGAGTATATATTAATATATATATTTGAATAAAAATTTAATGTTTATGGGTAAATTAAGCATAAAAAAAATAGAATCTAAATGTTATTTTGAAACGGTGGGATATATAATTTTGATATCCAATAATTTATTTTAAAAAATTAATTTACCAAACACTTAAAATAGTTTCTAAACTGGTCAAACAATTTTCTACAAGATATTCAAAATGTTGTTTATCAAACACTATAATATTTTTGTAGTTATTGACATTTTTACACGCAAAATGTTGATATATTTTTTGAACAAAAAATGAAACATTTGGAATGTTTAAATTTTTCAATCACTTGGCAAAAAAAAAAAAATGAAGCATATTCTCAATTCAAAAAAATATATAGGAGGAAAGTTCACTTTTAATGAGTTCAATCAATTGTGTAAAACACACGAGATTAAGAAGAAATTGATTATTGCCTACACCCCCCTTCCCTACAGTCCCCAACAAAACGAAATGACCAAATGTAAGAATCAGACCATGATAAACATGAAAAGATATCTTATAGTGAAAATGGAAATGTCGATGTTCTTATGGCGAGAAGCAGCAAAGTTGACATTCTATGTACTAAATAGATATTTCAAAAATGTTCTAGATAACATGGCGTTAGAAGAAATGTTAGAACATAATAAATAAAAATTTTGATTACTTTCGGGTATTTGATCGCATTGGGTGTGTGCTTGTCCTCAAACAACTAAGAACTAAACTTCATAACATAGACAACAAAGGTGTTCTCCTTGGTGGGAGATCGAAATCAAATGCATATATATTTCTTAATCTAGCCCTATAAAGATAATCATCAATTGAGATGTCAATTTTGACAAAGATTCAAAGTGATACTAGAATACATATGAAGGTAAAGTCAGTAGTGAATATTGACTTGGGAATAAGAAAATCTTACTGTAAAAATGTTTATGATGAAGGGATGGAAGATGAAGATCATTTATCAAAGAATGAAGAGATAAAACAGAACCATTGACTAAAAAATATTGAATATTGTCTTACATTGATAAACATGTGGGAACTCCATTGATTTATAAGAGTGAAAGATCACTTCACCTATCACCAATTGATTTTAGATTGGAAGCTCGGATTTCTTTTTAACAAAACAGAGTTAGAAGACCTCGTAAAATCTATAAACACAACAGAAGTTACAAGAATAACCAGAAAAGAACCAATCTAAATAAATGACTATCAAATTGGGAAAGACTTAGTAGATGATGAATCGGCTTTTGCAATGTTGGGAATACGTAGAACGGAGGGAGTAGTATTAAAAATAAGTAATTTTATTTTTTATTTTGAACGTAATACGTAGAACGGAGGGAGTAGTATTAAAAATAAGTATTTTTATTTTTTATTTTTATTGCAAATGCTATTATTGGGAATACTGGTCAGTGGTCATCCACCACTTTTATCATTTAATTAAATAAAATAATAATTAAAATATTTCGACCACTCATCCAAGCTCAAATATCTTTTCTTCTTTACTGGTACCTAATTTCATGACCAGAACAGATATTGTCGCAATTTCCACGTGGCAGGACCATTATCTCTTCCAACCTTTAAATTAATAATAATAATAATAAATTTTGTCAAAAGTGTCGGGATATTTTATACAGCCAATTAGGCTTAAACCTCAAAATAAATAAATAAATAAAATAAAAAATATTTTTGTGGGACCCACTCGACCACATCTACTGCGAATTACTGCAGTGGGTATCTACGCATAGGGGTGATGGATAATTTTTTTTACAATAAATTATATAATACTATTTCAATAAAAATGCATAATACTTTTATTTATTGCATAAAATTCTCTTAAATTAGTATAAGATTGACACAAAACTCCTTCTATGTCCACAATTGTTATTTAATTTTAAATAAAAATTTAAATTATGTAAATTTTATACAAATAAAAAATACATAATATCTTAAATAATTTTTTAATATAATAAATAAATTAATAAATAATTTATTAATATTTCATTTTATAATTTTTAAGATAAATTGTTATCTGATTTTTTATAAAAACTATTAAAATAAATGATTGATCAATTATTTATATATGTATTTTATTAAAAAAATTATTTAAGATATTTTATATTTTATATTTATATAAAATTTGTATAATTTAAATATTTATTTTTAACTAAATATCAATTTACGATAAAAAGAACATGCAGATTTTACATTAACACAGCCGAATTTCATAGAATAAATAAAATATTTTTACTAAAATATTAAATACTAGGTGGTGTTATATAATTTATTTTTTTAACGTGTACTGTTGCGGAGATTCGGTCACAGGAGCTGTCACTTTAGCAAAACCCCACCACAGGTCTGGGGTGGGGCCCACGTGTAAAATAGGGTTGTGACCACGTCGGACGGCGTGGGGCCCACGCGCGGAATGGTTGACCCACCACTGCCACTGATTTTGTCGCTTCCCGCAAAATTTCCTATCATTTCAAACTCCGGCCGCCGCCCGCCACGTGTCCGTGCGGCGATGACGTCATCCGTGCACACGTGGCCACCCCTATAACCGCGTCTCAATGCACTTGCTGCATTAATTTTTAAATTAACCTTTTTCTTAGGGCAAAAGGAAGCTTGACTGAAAATAACAATACACCTACACAATAATAATATTAATCATTATAATAAAATACCCATTATTATTTTGGTCGTATTCTCTTTTTTTAATTTTGTTTTTATTTTTATATAATATTAAGATTAGTTATAAAAACAGGGTATGTTTCTTTTGTGTATATTGGCGGATTGGATTTTGATTTGAAATTCGAATGATAAATATTTTGAATTTGAATAGTTGTATAGCGTGATATGAACAGGTATTGATGTGATGTTTTAAATGTAAATAAATTTTTATTATAACAGTATAAAAATAAAAAAATAGATGTTTTATTTGATATTTTTGAAGAAAAAAATTGGTGTAAATACCATAAATCCTTCGTACAAACATACCCTAATGGATTTTAGGAAAATTTAGTTTCGTTTTAATATTAAATAATGTATAATAAAATATTTTGTGAGAAAAAAAAAATATATTTTTTCTAAAACTTAAAATTCAAATAGTAGAAATTTGGACTCTAATGAAAAAAATAATAATAAACGGACTTTTTAAATTTAAATTTTGAATAATAAAATTTTAAGTTAAAATAATTATTTGATGCAATAAAAAGAAATTGTGAATAAATATATTTTTGAGATAATAACAAATTAAGTACAAAATAAATATTAAACATTTGATTTTGAATAAAAGTATTGATAAATATAAAATACATATTAAATCATTCTTTTGTTATTTTCTCTATAGTTTATTATCTAATACTCCCTCCGTCTCAAAAGTATAGTGTTATTGTATTGGACACTGGATTTAAGAAATATTGATATTATATTGGTAGTTAGTAAAAAGTAAGAATAAATGATTTTTTTGCCCTATTGAGTATATTAGTGTAAAAAGTAGCGGCAATTGTGTAATAATAATGAAAAAGTATGAATAATTTTATGATGATATAATTATTTATGGAAATGAGACTATTATTTTATTTTATGATGAACAAAAATGATAACAAGACTATTATATTTGGATGGAGAAAATATTAATTAAATAACAATATTACACACAAAATGTTACATTCAAATGTCGTTTTAATATTAAATTCAATAAAAATGTTAGGTACTAAATATTACACTCAAGACTATATATATATTTAAAATTTAAAAATATTAAAATAAAACATACAATTTAAAAATCTAAAAACAAATGCACCTGAATTATTACATAGACAGGATTAGGTTGTGAGGTTAGAAGCTTCAACTGAATTCGATCTCAATGGTTAATTAATTAAATCAATATTTTAATAAATATCATTATTTAAATAAGATAATAATTAAATAAGAAGACAATAATGTAATTTTAAATTTTGCATTATTATAAAAGTGTAACATACATATATATATATATATTTCAATATTAAATGCAGACTTATTATTATATTATTTAGATGATGCAGATGAATTGAATATATATAGGGGAATATGCCCATATTGGAATATTAAACACTAAACCTCATGTGGGGTTTTATTTAATTAATTTAATTTTTTTTAATATTATTATAATATATTAAAATTTTATTTTTATTTTAATTAAATTGGTGGGTTGGTGAAAATATAATCTAGAGGGCAATAGATGATGCTTACTTTGTGTATGTAAAGCTTGAACATGGCTGGCAAGCAGGTTTGTGTGACCCTTATTATATTCTGTAAAATAATTATTAAATATGATATTTTATATCATATAATTAATACTTTTTTTTTTTTTGTTTCAATTTAATCTTTTTATTATTATTTTTATCTGTCACACTTAAAAGTATTAATTTTTTATTATAGTAAAATTAATCGTACGATTAATACACAAATAGTATTATATCCGTCTAGTTTTAACTTTTTGCGCGTTTATATTTGAATATTAATTATTATATCAAAATGTAGTATAAATTAAGAAGAAATTGCAAAAATATTTCAATTAATGTCTTAAAGAATATTTTTTATGTTAAGTATAATGACGTAAAAGGTAAATGTGATCCTTACAGGCGGATGAAATAAGTATTAAATTACAAACATACAATTACACGTATACACAAAAGTACAAAAAAAAATATATTTTTTGTGAAAAATATATTATTTTTACATATTTTATTTAACCAATAAAATATACTATTATTATTTTTTAATTTACTATCAAATTTTAAAAAATGAACAAACCTTTTTAAGGTTTATATTTTTGTGAAAGAATACAATGTATTTATAAGAAATTTGGATTGTTATATAATGAAAATATTGGAATCAAACTTAAAATAACAAGCCAAAAAAAAATATAATAATAATATTTTGTTTGTACTTTATATTTGTATAGTAATTTGATTTTAGATTTTATGATAAACAAATGATGTAATTTTCTTTAAGCAAATGAAATTTCATAGTACTGAAATAGAAAGTTACAAAAAGACAAATATTTGGTTTCTTTTCAAATTTCAATAGTAAGTATTCAGTTCAATAGTCGCTTATAAAAAATATATTATTTTTTTTAATAAAATATCATACTAAAATAGTTTTTAAACAAAAAAAAAATAAAAAAATAAAAAAAAAATATATAAATCTGTTCATATTGTATTTTTAAATACTACAATTCTGTATAAATATTATTAAAAGAATGACAATATATACATATAATAAACCAATATGTATAAGATATATATACTTAATAAAAATTAATAATTTAACATAGAATATTATTTATTATATCAGCGATACGATTTTTCGTATCTATGTTTTATACTCTATCCGTTCCACATACTATGTCCACATTGTCGATTTTGTCCGTCCCACGTTCTATGTCACTTTTTTTTTAAAAAAATAGTTACACACTTTAATCTCATTTTAAACTTTTTAATTAAACTAATTAGTTATTTTAATCTTAATTTATAATTATTTATATTATAGAATAATTATTTTCACTAATACATTCTTAATTATTACTAATTACACCCCTACTAAAATACCGTGTCCGCAGTGTAACAGACATCGTATATGGGACGGAGGGAGTACTATTTAAATAATAATTTGATATAATTAGTTTTATAAAAAAAATTATGTAATTTTTTTTTTTTTTTTAATAAAGAAGATAAAAAAAACAAAAACAAAAGATGTTAAAGGAGAATATAGGCCTATTTTTAATTTCATTTAATATGTATATAAATACAATATAATGATTTGTATTCATTCAAATTTTTTAATTGAATGGACTGTGTGTGTATTTTTAAAAGAAATTATTTATTGAGATTTGTTTAACACAACAGCCAAGGTGTTTTTTTATTGCAAAATTTGAACAAGGTATATTTTATTTTATTGTATTTTATAATGCATAAATATTTTAATATTCGATTGCCCTAACAGCTGTCAATTAAATATTATATATTAATATTAATTACTCAAAGTTTAGTTTATATTTTTTGAGATTATTTTTTTCAATATTTTATGGTACAATTTCTATCATTTTTAAATAAAAATGTACTATTATATTATAAAATATATGCTGACCATTATAATTAAAATATTTTATATTAAAAGTATTATTATAATCTTTTTTATTTAATTACTATTTATACCTAAAAAAAACAAAATTGAAACAGCATTATTAGATCTGCATTTAATTATTATTATTTTAATTGTGTACGTTTCTTTAATATATATATATATATTTTATGAATAAAAAATAAGTACAATAAAGCATAAGAATATAAAATAGGAATAGATTGAAAATTAGTCCTTTCCTAAATTAATAAAAAAATATATATAAAAATAAAAAAGTCTAACAAGTGGGGCATGCCTGCAAAATTTACAATGTCCAAAAAAGCAATAAAAGATTTCAGAAGGGGTTAGTTGCAATAATTTAATTCACAAATTTTTTTTACTGTTACTACTGACATGATCTTATCTATAAAATAAAAAATAAAATAAAATAAAAGCAGAGTGGGTCCCATGACCACTTTGTATGGGGGAATGCATAAATTAATATTATATTTCCATTCAAATATTTAAATAAAAATAATTAATTAAGACTTGCATTCAAATTAATACTCTTTGTACTATTTGATTAAATATTTTATAGATTCTGTTGAAATCTGCATCATTTTGACCTTACCCACTTATTATAAAATAAAATAAAATAAATTATATTATATTATAAATTATTTAATTTAATTTTGATAGTGGAGCAAGACCATCTGGCATATATATTAAAATATTATTTATTTGTGGGGATAGGAACATAATTATTTTGTATTTTTAAGTCATCAGATCCCAAAAGCCTATGTGCTGTGGACAAAATACCAATCAACATTTTTTATTGTTTTTTTTATTTAAAAAAATAAAAAAAATATTTTGGTGGGATAGAGTTGCTTTCAATTATTTAATGAAAAAGAAGTCTATATTTATAAATATAAAATTGTTTTATTTATTTATTTATATATATTATTTAATATAATATGAAATGGGTTTATTGTCAAACATGATTGGGAGGTTTTTATCATTAGCTCATCCCTAACATATGTTTATACTTTTTTAGGAATTTGAATTCATTGATTCATTCATACAAGAAAAATAATTGCAAAAAGGCATAAGACTCAATTTAAATAAGAGTTGTGAGTTTTTTTTTTTTTTTTTTTTGACAATTATTTTGACAATTTTATAAAATTCAATTTTTTTACAATTTTTTTTAAAAATATATTCATCTGTCCACTTCTAAGAGTCACATTTATATTTTGCGTTATAATACTTAACATTAAAAATATCCGTATATTTGTATAAGTTTTTTGTACAAATATAATTGTATTAGTATTATAAGACACTAATAAAAATATTTTGTAATTTTTTTTAATTTGTACTACGTTTTGATATAATAATTAATATTTAAAAAAAATAAAGTAAATAGAACTCGCAGAGCTAGACGTAAGTAGTATTATTGTATCCCCGGTTACTTTATAAAAAATACCTAACAAAACACACTTTGAGAGTTTTGATTTTTTTTTTCATTAATATTTAATGTGATATTAATTTGAAATGGAGTTTTAAGTTGTGGTTTGAAATAGAATTTTGAATAAATTTTTTATTTAAATAGTATTTTCATATGATAATTTGCAAGAAAAAAATTGTGTATTTTTATTAAAAATTTACTGGCTTGTGTTTGTTTAATTTTAATTTAAAAGTAATATTTTAAATTTGATTTTTGATTTAAATCAAAAATTTAATAGGGCATTATACGAAGAAAATAATTTATTTTTATTCAAAATTATATAAAAGGAAAATTAATTTAACATAATTTTTCATCTTAATGTTTTATTAGAAAAGTAATTTAAATATAATTATTAAATGAAATAAAATATTTTTATAATAAAATTTTGATGATTCCACATTAAAAAAAAAAAAAAGAAATAGAAATAGAAATAATAGACATAGCATCGATTAACATTCTATCTTTTGTTTTAGTTTATAGGATGGGATGAAAAATAAAAAATAAAAAATTACTCACTCCCTCATCCAATTTTCTACTCAATATTTTTTACAAATAAGAAAAAATATAATATAATATAATATTAAAAAATAAATAAAATAAAACCCAAAATAAATTCACCTAAAAAATACTTCTACTAATGAAGTGTACGGGTAGTCTCATAGGTTTTGAGAATATTCTTTTAGAGTTCATCTTTATTATTTTATTTTGATTTTTTCTTTTTTTATTTGGATAGTAATTTATATGTATTTTTTTGGTTTCACATTTTCTGTTTATATTGTCGATTTAATTCGAACTATACCTTATATTTTATTTTTTTTTGGAAAAAAATATTACAAACTTATTGGGCCATTTTGAAGCCCAAATAAAATAGGGCCTCTTTGGAAAAAGTCATTTGGGTCAATGCTACTACTAATGCCGACATAAATTTCCAAAATTCAAACTCTATTTAATAACAATATATATATATTTAAAAAATTATCAATTAAAATCCATAAATTAACAACAATAGCATCTAAACACCAAAAATAATATTCCTCTCGTCCCAGAATTATAGTCTGAGTAGTGTTTGACACGAGATTTAAAGAATAATAATATTATATTAGTAGTGTAAACAGTAGTGATAATAACGAAAGAGTAAAAGTGGTTTTACAGTGATGTGATTATTTATTAAAATGAGACTATTGTTTTGAAACAGATAAAAACTGGTAAGCAAGAATATTCTATTGGGACGGAGGAAGTATACAACATCGACTATCCCTATTACATATATTGCAAAATTACGTAAAATTTTCAAAAACACAACAGCCGATACGCATAACAAATCTTATTTCACAAAATCATAACCGTTTCAAAATCTCCAAACACAATCCAAAACACGAAAACAATATTAAGACAATCAACCAGAAGTACAAAGATAAGAACATCTTAAGCCCAAATTTCATTACATCAAAAGAACTTTCTCCAAAGAGGATGGGGCTTCCAAATCCTTTCCTCGATCTCGTTCGTCGGGACATCTTTCGTCTCGGGAAGTAGGAACAAAACAAAGAGGCCCATTATCACGATCCACGCCGAAAAGAAAAAGAAAATATTAGCTTTGAGATGACACATCATCGACAAAAACGCCTGTGCGATCAAGAAAGTGAAGATCATGTTGGTGCTGACGGCAAATGCAAATCCCGCCGTCTTTGTCTCGACGGGGAAAATCTCGCTCGGGATTAGCCACCCCATCGGCCCCCAAGACCACGCGAACGACATAACAAATGAACAAACCAATACGACCACGATCAGTGCCCACCCCTTGTTTAACGACCCCGTGTCCTTTAAATGTACGTGGAGGATAGCTCCAATCGCAACCTACGCAGTATAAAGATTATTTCTGTTTACATAAATATTTTTACGATTTTTCAAAAGAATATCATATCAAATATTAATTTTTTGTTACAAAATATCATAACATCTTCGATCGTTTTGTTCAGAATTCTAAAACTTCTATCTAAACAGATATTTTAATCTACTTAGTTTTCACAATAATTTATTCAATGTGTTTATAATAAAGGAATAAGTATAGTGTTCTTTTTGCTAGAAATTGATATAAACATATTTTTTTCAAAAAATTTAATATATTACGTACATTCATTATTTTTATATTACTTATAGTTTCTTATAATTTACATAAGCAAATTTCCTTTTAAAACAAAACACAAAATAAACAAACCCTATAATATTCCACAAATATAAATAGAACATTTTTATAAAAACTCATAAAAATTATTTATCTACATAAAAGATTAATTGAAATCTTAGCACGGCTTATCAAATTCAAAAAATTTTACATCAAATATTTTATTTTTTACTATTTTCAAAATTTTTAAAATTTCTACATAAATTATTTTCATACGAGTTTTCACTAAACAATTGCACATCACTACAATAAATCTAATCTACAAAACAGTCACTGAATACGATATTTTATGAGAATAAATAATATATACGATAAAAACTTATTAAAAAAATAATAATGAAAACAAACCTGAGAGATCAACATTTGAATGCAAGCCTCAAGAAGAAGCAACCTTCTCCCAATTTTATCCACAGTAAAAATTGAGACGAAAGTCGATCCGACATTAACCAACCCGGTAATAACCGACGACAGCAGCGAGGCGTCGGAGTGAAACCCGAGTGTCTGAAACAAGACAGGGGCGTAGAACATAATAGCATTGATTCCGGTAAGCTGTTGAAATATTTGGATAACGTTTGATATGATCAAAGGCGGGACACCCGATTTTCGGAACAATTTCCGAAAAGGGTCCTTGACCTGTCGGGCTTGCTCGCACGACTCGACGATTTGTCGAAATTCAAAGTCGACGTTCTCGACCCCACGAATTTTTTTCAGCGCGCTTTTTCCTTGGTCCATTTTATTCCTTTGGACGAGGCTCGGCGGCGTTTCGGTTATGATCAAGGAGCCGATTAGAAGAATCGTTCCGGGAACGGCCGCGAGGCCTAACGAAATCCTCCAACCGTTGGGATGGATCTTCGCCGTCACGAAGTTTATGAGGTTTGCGATTAAAATCCCGATCGTTACGAAGAGTTGGAAGAGGATGTTTACGGCGCCTCGTTGATGTACCGGCGCTATCTCCGACAAGAATAACGGGACAGCCTGCAATAACGTGTCATTACGATGTCGAAAAAATTATAAATTTATTATAAATAAATATTGATTGAAAGATAATAATTAAATATTAATTTATTAAAATTTGTCAAAATTAGTAATTAATATAAATTTGGGGACCGTAAAAAATATATAATATTTTGTTAAAAAAAGAAGATATAATATAATATTTGTGAAAAAAATGGTGTGTTTGTTTTGTGTTTTGATTCGAAGAGTTTTTTGTTTTTATGTTATAAAATTGCATAAGTTATATAAAAATAATGAGTGTATAATATATTAATATTTTTGAAAAAAATATGTATAAAAAGCTTTTTTTAAAATCAAACAACCTTAATAATTGATAAATAGTAGTATCATAAATGTGTATTAATAGAGCCAATATTTTGTGGGTTTGATGAAATTATTTGAAATTAAATATTTATTTTAATTTTTTATTTAAATAGTATTTTAATATATGAGAAAAAAATATTATATTTTTATTCATACCTGAGTAAATAAATGTTTGATTTTGGTTTAAAATCACAACTAAATACACCATAGTAATTTTTTAACTATGACTTTTATATATTTCATTCATTTGTATTTTTAAAATAATATCTTAAAAAAATTCATAAAAATAAAGAGTGTATTTGTTTTGTGTTTAGTTTGAATTTTTTTTATATAAAATATATAAAATTATATGATTAATAAGAATGATAATAAATATGCGTAGTATTTTAATTTTTTAAAATAAATACATATTAATTTTTTTTAATAAAGCCATATATAAATAATAATCAACCACACAAAATGCAATTTAAATCAAAACCATAATAAATAAATATCTACATGGGACCTCATTTCCAAAGCCGACGCCGAAGCCGAAGAGAATCCGGCCGATGATGAGCATCCAGAGGGCTTGTCCGAAGCCGCAAAGGGCGGCGCCGCAGACAAAGAACACGGCGGCTGTAAGAATCGTAGGTTTCCTTCCGAACGCCGTGCAGGCGCCGGAAGCGAAAAAACTCGCGACGAGAGCCGCGATGTATAGAGACGAAGTGAACAGCTGTAATAACTGATCATCGTATCGGCAATAATTATTTTCATTCGCATGTTTTTTCCTCTCCAAAATATGCGGAAAAAACTTCTGTAAGAAATCGTCCATTCCCGTTACCCCACCTGAACAACAAAGTTAATCCAATCGAACATTAATAAGATCGAATAATTTTAATCGAATCGAAAACTTTAAAAATATTTGTTTATTGACAAAAAGAGCTTTTGCAGGAATGAATAAAATCAAATAATTTTAATCGAATCGAAAATTTTAAAAAATATTTATTTATTAAGCAGAAAGAACGTCTGCCTGAAATTCCAATGTCATAGCCGAACATAAGGCCTCCAAAGGCGGCGAGAATCCAACAGGCGAAAACGTACGGAGTCAACCTCGATTTCATCGAACCGGCGGCGCTATCCATTTCCGGCGGCGGTGGTGGCGGCGATTTGGGAGGAGTTATAGATACAGATTTTGTATGTATGTGTGTACGGACGGGTCTGAAATTTTTGTGACAGTGAGAAAAATGGTGTGAGATAAATATAATAATATATATTGGCAGTTGATATAATACTTGCTAAAATTTTTATTGTGAATCGGATTTACTTTATACATTAATTGAGGGGTAAAAATAATTGAAATCTTTTTAATTTTGAAAAAGATTTTAGGAAATATTACATTTTGTGGAGAGAATTCACTATAAAATCGTGCAAAAATAATAAAGAGAATTTTCCATTTGATTTGGAAAATGCATTTTAGATAACAATGTTTTGTCATTGTACAGTCAGCACTGTCTATCTATATTATTTTATTTTTTAAAATACGATAAAAATGAGTACTTTGAATTGAAACAGATAAAATATATGTATTTCAGAATATTTTAATCATAGTTAAAACACAAACACGTGTGTTTGTTTGGGAGACTTTCCCAAACTTTTACTGTTCATTCAAATTTTTTTTCCCAAAAAATATCAAATCAAACATCTAATTTTTATTTTTTTATATTATATTAAAATTAATTTTACATTCACAACATCATGTCAACACCTATTTATATCAAATTATACAATTATTCAAATTCAAATATTTTACTATTCAAATATCAACTCAAAATCCAAACCCCAAACAAACACACCCTGAGTGGATGAGTAAGTGGCGTAATTATATTGTTGGCAAAAGTTTTGAACAATAAATGTATTTGTAGTAACATAGTAATGTTTTTGGATAAAGTTTTTGGACATTAAATTTATACTTTAATGGATAATGAAAATGTACTAAGGGTGTGTTTGTTTGGGGTGTGTTTGTTTGGGGGTTTGGATTTTGAGTTGGGATTTGAATAGTAAAAATTTTGAATTTGAATAGTTGTATGATGTGATATAAATAGGGGTTGATGTGATGTTTTGAATGTAAAATTAATTTTTAGTATAATATAAAAAATGAAAAATAAGTGTTTGATTTGATGTTTTTTGGGGGAAAAAATTGAATGAATAATAAGAATTTTGCAAAATCTTGCAAACGAACACACCCTTGAAGGATTTTGGCGGATTTTCACTATTGATTCAATTTTTTCCCCCCAAAAACATCAAATCAAACACCTATTTTTCATTTTTTATATTATACTAAAAATCAATTTTACATTCAAAACATCACATCAAACCCTATTTATATCACATCATACAACTATTCAAATTCAAAATTTTTACTATTCAAATCCCAATTCAAAATCCAAACCCCCAAACAAACACAAAATGTTATTGGATAAAGTTTTGTACTAACTTAATTTGCTTATTTGTAATATATATAATTACCAAATTCTTTATTATTCGATTTTAAAAAGTTTCTTTAAAAGCATCGTGTAAACATATATATATATATATATGTCAATTAAAAATTTCACCTCAAAATAATAAAAATTACAAATAAAAAATAGTAAAAAATAAACAAAATATGACTTATTTACATACAATTATTTTTTAAAGATGTGGTAATATTGGTTTCGTTCATCTGTTTTAAGATGAAATAATTTTTTTATGTTTGATATGAAAACTTATATAAAAAATATAAATTATATTATTTTAGGTTGAATATATGATTTTTTTTAACTTTTTATAATAAGTATTTTAATTTTTTTTTTTTTGGTATAAAATATTATGTGTTTTTTATTGTTAGACAAAGTAAATGATCAACTCACTTAAAAATTCAAGCTTATAGAATGCGATATTATTTAACCATTTATCTACAAATAGAGTCAATCAACATTTATTATTACTTTTGGAAAATCACAAGGAGATCAGCTTTTCAGTCGAACAGCTTATGTCCAATCATGAGTTCGGACTTTGGCCGTTGAAAATTAATGTTGAAAAAACAGAGCGATATGATTAACAATGATTTATCAAAAACTATCATACTACCTCCATCTAGCTTTAAGGATCTCACTTACTTTTTGCACGTTAATATTTGAATATTAATTATTATATCAAAACGTAGTACAAATTAAGAAAAAATTTAAAAAATACTTTCATTAGTGTCTTATAATACTAATAGAATGACATTTGCACAAAAAATTATACATATGTAAGAATTTTTTAATGTTAAGTACAAATGACGCAAAAAATAACTGTAATAATTAGAGGCGGATGGAAGGGCTATTAAATAATTATTTTCAATTTTTGTAAACATTACATTAAATTATATTCATTATATATATATATATTTATATTAAGTATGAAATATTCTATTGATAATATATAAAATAATATTTTGTTTTGAATTGTTGATTTTTTTGATGAATAAATATAGTATATATATTATGTGAGAGGGTGTATGTATTGTATTTTTTTATAATATTCACGAAAAATTGTGTCAAAAAATACTTCCGTCGTCTCATAAGTAGGTATTCATTTACTTTTATATGAAGTTTAAAATATATTACTATTATATTGATATGTAGTATGAATAAAGTAAAAATTACTAAAATAATTTTATTAATATTGTGTGATATAAAAATAATGACATTGTGTAATATATTGTAAGTTATAAGAGTATTTGTAATGTTAGGTATATAGGACAATTACTAAAAAATAAAATAAATATTTTGTTATGGGACTAACTAAAATGAAAAAATAGATAGTTTGTTAAGGGCCGGAGAGAATATTGCTTTTACACACCATTTTTTTTTAATAAAAATACATTATTTTATCTCACAAAATATCACATCAAAATATTATTTAAACAGAAACTCTAATCAACATTTTATTTTAAATTAATTTCAAACTACAATCAACATTTTATTTTACATAAAAATGTTAATTTGAATTTTTGTTTAAATAGTACTAATTTTTGCCATCTATGCATGCTTTCTTTTTGTGTATCACTTAAAAAGTCTCATTATTTTTTTAGTAATAAAACATATAGCTTCGCCCCTTTTCGATGTATCCATTTGGATTTTGTAGTACATTAAGATGAAAATATATAAGAGATTTTGACATTTTTTCTTTTGACTTTATATATAAAATAATTATATGTGTAATAATATGTTAATGATTTAAGTAAAAATTAAAAATATTTTTGTATTAGTGTATAATACTTTTACTAAAATAAAAAAAAAAAAATTTTGAATGGGACACAAAAATAATAAAAATTATACTTTAAATTAAAATGAACAAAATACTATTTTTATATCTTTTATTGTGAAATAATTATTACATAAGACAAAATAATATATTTTAATTAAAAAATATACCATGTGAATAATATTAATTTCAATCAGAAATTACAACCAAACGCACCTTCAAAATTAGCCCCATTTACTTTATATTTTTTTTTTCTTTAAAAAAAAATGTCAAAATCATACTTTTTATTGTTTTTTGAGTATTTGGTTATTAGTTATTAGGTAACTGTCAGAATATTATTAAAATATTATTTTCATTATTATTAAGATATTATTATTATTTAAATTAGCCCCATTTACTTTATACTTTTTTTTTACTCTAAAAAAAATGTCATAATTCTATTTTGTATTGTTTTTTTAGTATTTTGTTATTAGTTATTGAGTAACTATCATAGTATTATTAAAATATTTCATGAGAAAGTTTTTGGATTTTTATTAGAAATATTTGGTAGTATTTTATTAAAACCAACAAATATTTTTATCCGTCTCAATTCAAAATATTTTTTTTTTACGTCTCATTCAAAAGTACTTAATTTTTATTTATATAAAAATAATAATACAATAATATCAAAATATCATTGACTTCTATTTAAATTACAAATATACTACTCCCTCCGTCCACTTACAATGTTTACGTATTTCTATTTTGGGACGTCCAATTACAAAGTTAACATTTCATTAAATACTCTAGTTTTTTCCACAAATACCCTTACTTTACATTACATCATTACTTTTACACAAAAAGTAAGGGCAAAAATATCATTACACTACTTTTAACTACTCACTATAATTAAAATACTATTATTTCTTAAACACCGCGCCGCGCCAAAAGTAAATGTTAACTTTGTAAATGGACGGAGGGAGTATTATATATACAATTACTTTTTATACATAAAATATCAAATAGTAAAAATATCAAAATATCTTATGCACTTTTAGTAACTAATTAAGAGATTTGATTCGGTATTATCAGACCTAGTTTGAAGGTTATTAGGTTTAACCAGAGTTTACCCGGAATGTATTCGTCGAACAGCGACTGCGAATTTCAATTTTATCAATAAAAAGAAAAGAGATTTATAAATTGAATTGCCCCCAAAAGTTACATGATTGCGACTATTTACTTCAAATATAAACTTTTTAATATGTTATCCAATTTCTATTAAAAAAAAATAATAAATAAAATTACTGTATATGGGTGTCGTGATGAAATTATATTTACATTAAATGTTACATAATAATAAAATTATGTATTTTATAGTAATTTATCACTTTTAATTTTTTATTTTGTAATGTAAAAAATCATAAAAATATTATCCGTTAGTTGATTTATACATTTAGTCTTTAAATTTTATTTTTCATAGTAAAAAAAGTTTTAAATTTTATGTTATTTTATTGAAATTTCTTCTAAAACATTTAATTTTTTTTTCCCAGAATGTACTATGAATAAAAAATAACATTGAATCAATAAAAAAAATATCGATTTTACCACCCTCGAACTTCTACTGCTAGTTCCGTAACTATATATATTTAAAATAGAAAACACTATTATTCAAAGCACACAGTTACAAATAAAAATATATTATTTTTTATATAATATTACATTACTGAAAAAAAAAAAATGCTACTATTCAACGAACACAATTACTAATAAAAATATCTAATTTTTTTTAAAAAAATTACAATCAAACACAAAAATATAACTATTCAATAATTTTTTCTCCTACAAAATATAAATTAAATATTTATTTTATTATTTTATAATTTATATCATATTTTTAAAATTAATTTTACATTTAAAATATTATACCAAATAATTATTTCAATTTAAAATTTAAAATTTTGTTTGATTTTGATTTGAGTTGGATTTTAATTTGATTTTAGTTTAAATAATATTTCATATGATATTTAAAATAATAATAATAATAATAATTTGTATGTAAAATAGAAAACAAACACAACCTAAATCTCAAATCCATGAACAGACTAGTGTTTGATTTTGTATTAATCAGTATAATATTAGAAAAAAGATGAAGGATAGATGGATAGAGGGCTTGTTTGTTTTGTGTTTTGATTTGATTTGATTTTTTTTTTGGTTGAGTTATTGAAAATTGTATAAGTAATATAAAAATAAGTAATGTTTAATATATTAATTATTTTATTAGAAAATGTGTTGATCATTTTTTTGCTAAAAAAACCATTTGTTTGCTTTAATTTTTCTTTTTTGAATTTTTATTTATATATAATATTTTATAAAATAATAATAATAATAATGTAATTATTTTTTAAAATTTACAATTTTTTTTATAAAATAATACATTTTATTTTTATTTATTATACATTAATAAATTACATCAATATCAATAACTATATATGTTACTATATGTCGTAAATATTCACATATATATATATATATCTTTTGAAATAAAAAAATAGTATAATTTGGAAAAAAATAAATTGTCCCGTTTAAATCGTAAATAATCTATGTTAGTTATAATATAAAAAAGTAATCAGTTTTGATCACAATATAAATCATTTTTAACTTTACAGTAAAAAGAACTAACGAAGTTTGATGTACTTGATGATCTGCCGCGTGGGGTGCTCGTAGAGGTCGCCGCCAGCGTGGTCGATTTTCCGGAGAAGGCCGACGATCTTCTCGGTCTTAGCTTCTCAATGTGTGTTTAAATCTCTCACACAGTCATATTTAATGTAGAACACAGCTGTATTCGATCCAAATCATCTATCACGTTAAATCCGTTGTTTATGTCATTATTTTCCGTTAGTTTTTTAACTGCAGTATAAAAAATGATTAAAATTATTTATATTGGGATCAAAATTGATTGTTTATGATTTCAACAGCACTTTTTTTTTAATTTTTTTTTCTCTATAATATTTTATTAAAAAAATCAAATAATTGAATTATATATATTTTTAAATAAGTAAAAATACTTATTAAAATAGGGATAGGGGTGGGGCAAGGGTGGGCTTGTCCTTGGTGAATATATTCTTTTAAAGTTTGATTTTATTATTTTATTTTAAGATATTTTGTAAGAAAAAATAATATGCTTTCACACTAACTTCAAGCCAGTTGGATCCGACTCCGACAGCTCCGAATACATATCGGCAATGGCTTTTGCGAAGTATGCTTTCGCCTGCGGCCGTTTAATCTGTCGCAAATTCGAATAAAAATCAATTGATATGATCTCATTAAAACCGGCAACATATTTTACCTTCTAAAGTTAATACATTTTTCGCACTCACCTTAAACGTTGGCGTAAGCAAATCATTCTCCAAAGTGAACTGTTCGGGCACGAGAGTTACAGCCTTCGCGAATTCGAAACCTCGGAGCTGAAACATTAGTCGCATGCTGTTATTTTCTCGCCGGGCGTAAAAGTGTTTCTACTGTCTCCATTTAGACATCGCGCTAAATTTTATTACCTGAGCTTCCCTTGCAACGGCGTTCATTTCAGCGAGGACAGCTGCCCTTGTCCTTGGATCGGCGCATAGTTTGCTTATGTCTTGACTCTGAAGAGAAATCGAGGGTTTATTTAGATATGTTTTGAATGTATTTTGGGAATTTTGAAAAGTTCTGGAAATATAAAAAATTACATAGAAAATAGATATTTGATGAGATAGACATTGGAAAAATCATCTTAAATAAATAATAAGAAATAGATACTATTAGAATTGATACGATTCATCAATAATATCTTTTAAAAAAATTATATTAAATATTATTTTCACTTACAAAATATTAAATCAAATACTACATTTGTCTAGTAACAAGAGTACCCTAAGTTATTTGTATATAGATATTTGAATATTAATTATTATATAAAATCAATAGTAAATGACAAATATACATCTATTATCTCTTGTAATACAAATACAATAATATTTGTAAAGTAAATTATTTAAATATAAGAATATAAAAAGTGTCATTGTTATGGGACGGAGGTAGTAGATAATTCTTTATTATTTTCAAAAAAATTTCAAAAGTAAAAAACTTCTATATAAACAGAGCGCAAATGATTCAAAATGGTGGCGAAGAAATGTTTTATCACTACAAAAGAAAACTCACCATCCCTTGAGACGTAGCCCATGCTTTTAGGACATCATGGTCCACGGCGACAATGGCGACGAGGGAAGAGTTAAAGCTGTCGCCTACGGACATACATCGACAAGATAGAATTGATTAGTGTCCAAAACACAACATACAAACGCATGATCGTGTTTTTTTCTTACCATAAATAAAGCATTGCGCAACAAACTCGCATTTCGCGTATACATTTTCTATTTTCTCGGGCGCAATGTACTCTCCTTGAGCTAACTTGAATATGTTCTTCTTCCTGTCAATTTCATGACAAACAAATAACATTGTACGCATCAACACTACGACTCCTTCAAAAAATTACCATGGTTGAAAAAAAAATTACACTTCTTGTTAATTACCGATCGATTATCTTCAACCGGCCTCCGTCAAACCACAAACCTATATCTCCCGTGTGAAGCCATCCATCGTCGTCGATCACTTCTCGTCTAAGAAATTTCATTTAACTTTGATTGGCTAAAAGAAAGTAAAAAAAGAAAGAAAAAAAAAATCGAATAAAAATAAGAACGTACGTTTGCGCTTCGTCTTTATAATAGCCTCGGAACACTATGGGGCCCCTAACGCAAATCTCGCCGCGAGGATAAGGTTTATCTTCCGACGTATAGTTCATTTCGGGAACATCGACAAGCTTAATCTCTACAGAAAAAGGACTTCAGTTAATTTTACATTCAAAATATAAATCTGGTCGATTTTTCCGTAACTTACCACAAGCCGGATTGGGCGCGCCGACATGGCCGGACAAAATGTCGAATTCGTCCATGCCACTTATAACACATGACGACTCTGTCATACCGTAACCTTCCGCGATTATGCAGCCAAAGCATCTAACAGCAAAAATCAGCAAATTTAGATTGTGTTCTTTCGTGAATTTTACTGTTTATTTTTACTATTCATACTCTTCAAATTCTTTCTCTTTAAAAAATATCACAACAAATAATTATTTTTTTTTTATAGTATATTACAAATTTATTTTATATTCAAAACATCACATCAACATTTATTTATATCACATCAAATTTAACTTTTTACTATTCAAGTTCAATTTTTTATCATTAACGTAAAAGATAACTTACACTCGTAAAAAGTCCATGACTTCGGGGGACAACGGAGAAGCCCCCGAGACCATGTATCGAACGCGGCCTCCCAACTTGTCTTTAATCTTATTGAACACTAATCTGTCCCACATCGGCGATGATTTCTTCCCTAAAGGCATTTTTAAAATTTCAGACAAGGCGTTGCGATCGTCGATTCATTTTTTGAGAGTTTGTCGAATTACCGTTGAATATTGCTTGCTTCTTCGCATTATAGGCGGCATTGAACAGCCTCTCCCGAAGAACGCCGGATGCCTTAACAGCATTCATTACTCTGCAACAGACAACGCTTTTTAATCGAATTTTGCATAAGTTATTACATGTATTTGGTAAGATCGCACTTCGCTATTTTTACCCCGAATAAATTCGATTGTAAACTCGCGGAACACTGCAAAATACGGTGGGCTTTAGCACAGCCATGTCTTCGAGCAATTTTAAATGATCCTGAAGGAAGAACAAATGTCGTTAATTTTAATTTTTTTTTATCGAGAATGCGGAAATTTGAATGCTTTAGTAATGTAAGTACCCCTTGATAAAATCCGGATGCGGCTCCGTAATAAGCAAACACAATTTGGTTAGCTCGCTCGTATATGTGTGCCAATGGCAGATACGATATGTAACTGACGAGGAAATTACGAAAACTTAAGTTGCCAAAAGTGTAAGAGTAGGCGAAACTTGAAATAATCGCGTAGAACTCACCAATCCGACGGATACAAATTTATTCCGGTGCTTATGCCGGCGGCATTGGCAATCAAACTTCCATGCGTTAACACGACCCCCTAACGAAAAAATAGAGATAAAATCGAAACAATTTGTGGCTTTCGTAACCGAGAAATTTTATTGTACGTTATTACCTTTGGAGTTCCCGTAGTGCCACTCGTATAGCATATCGTCGCAATATCATCGGGTGTCGGCACGCGAAAAGGTTGTAGGCTTCCGAGGCCCTAAAGGAGTACGTAAATTTTCGATTAGGGCATTTGTGTTTGCGCATATATTTTGGCGAAAAAAATTAAATGAAACGATGAGTAACTTACTTCGCCGTGTAGTTTTGAATACGGAATGACCTTAACTCGAGTCGCGGACGGCAGCATTTGATCTTCGACGCCTCCAACGACCTACGAAACAAAATCGTCGGTTATGTGTTTTTTCGTCGCTAAAATTATGAACACGGACGTGTTTTACGTACCACAATCAAATTGACGGATGGAATCTCGGATAAGAACCCGAGAAGCTACATTTCAAGACGAGCGACAAATCAGTATCGATTACTTAAACGAAAATAACGAATAGCGTCGGAAAAATTCGTGTCGTGAACTTACGATATTTAATGTTTGCGGCATGCAAAAGATAGTCGTAATCGAGGCATGATTTGCGATGTATTTCACTGCTTCCGGACCTGTAAAATTAAACTGATTTTTAGCGAGCGAAAAAATCGACGTACACCTAAACGTCGACAACGATTTCATCGTCACCGACCTAGTGTGTCGTATAAAGGCACCGAAACGAACGAATACGCCGAGCAAGCATGATCAATGATTACCCACTCGGGCCGGTTGATAAAGTACAACCCCACGCAGCTTCCCTGAGGTACAACAACTAAATCGAATTAATGGCATTTTCGGAATCGCACGCATTTATCGAATTATTTGAGTCGAGCATTGCCTTTGGTATGCCGCAGTTGACGAGACCCGATCCAATTGCTGATCGGGAAGTCCCCGCTTCGCCATACGTCATCCATTCGTACCTTTCGCAACAAAACAACGTAAGAATTCGGAGCCTTTCTCGATGTCTCAACAACTAAAGTAACAATGTAAGAATTCGGAGTCTTTCTCGATGTCTCGACCACTAAAGAAACAATGTAAGAATTTGGAGCCTTTCTTGATGCCTCGACAACTAAAGTAACAATGTAAGAATTTGGAGCCTTTCTCCATGTCTCGACAACTAAAGTATTCGATCGACGCGGTAAGAACTTACTCGCCGACACTTCCATCGTTGCGAACGCGCGACCCCAAGTATTTGTAGTCGCGATAGGTCGCCACGGCGTGCCTGCGCCACGACAACATTAATTAGGACAACAAGACCCTGTTTACACAAACACTTTCTACATCTTACATCAATTACACCATTTTTTATCGACAAAATATCATATCAAATATTAATTTTTCTCGAACTGAATTATTTGATCGAAGACGAGGAAAGAGAATTTGCAGAAATGGTTTTCTTACACGAAATTATCGTGCAATGTAGCAATGTTTGGATGATCGACAAACTTAGTCACGAGTTGCAGAGGGGATCGGCGATTCCTGGGAAATTGAAAAATCAGATAAAAGAATCCGATGTTAATTAATCTAGGAATCTACGAAAATATTAATGAAAGATCAGATTCCGACCGGTAAACATTCCATTTCCCTGTCTGCAATTTCTCAGGCAACCGTACACTGTATCCCTCCTCTGTTAGATGAACACACTTTCATTAAAATATTAAGAAATTCTAACTTAATTTTTTATTAATTATTTAAAAAATAAAAATAAAAATAATCACAAATCTGGGATGAATCACCGAACAAAAAAGTTCACAACAAAAGCCTCTTTCATTTAATGAAAATTGGGAAAATAAATAAATAAATAAATAAATGAAACCCTAGAAAATGAGGCAAATTTTGGTACCGATAAAGAATTCGCCGGCGGCGGGTTGTGCACGGAGACCCGGCGGGCGGTCGGCGGCGGCGCCGCCAATGAGGTGGTTTCCGACGGTTTGGAGGCGGCGGCGGGCGGCGGAATCCATTTCCTTTTTTCTTAATTACTACCTCGGTAATAAGGAATTAAATTTAATAATGAGAATGGAATTAATCGGACAAAGAGAAGAGACGGTTGTTGAAGAAAAAGGGGGCACGAAGTTTCATGGAATTGAGCTTGAAGGTTTATGGGTAAGGGTAAGGGTAAGGGTATGGGATCTGTATGATTATAGTATTACGTAGCGTTGAATGCAAGCAGGGGTTTGGACAAGGAAGGATGTTTTTGTGTGTTTCGAAGGATGCAATGAAATTAATTAATTAATGTAGGTTTTGTACGTCGGTTGCGAATTCCGCCATTGGAGGTGTGGATGAAGTTTGGAGGTTCGTTTGTTTTCACCTTTACCCATATCTGCCGTCTTCTCTTTGTACTCTTCTGTCTGTATATAGTGAGTCGAATTTAGAATTTATTATATTTTTTATTCGTACTAAAATAATTGTTTCATTTTTATTTTGTCATTCCGTTTTAAAATAATAATATAATTTTTATTTTTATAACAAATTTTTTATTTTTTTATAAAATTATTCATATTTTTTCATGATAATTATATAAAGTGGGAACATTTTGATTTTTTAAAAATATTTTTACATCACTATCAACGTAATACTATTATTTCTTAATTACCGTTTCAATCCCAAATGTTCCTATAATTTTGGGACAGTAGGAGTATTATTCATTTCTTTCTTTTTTGTCCATCTAAATACTCCCTATGTCCCAACTAATTTGTCAACTTTAATTGTAGTACTGAAGTTTTTAAGTACCATGTAATTAGTAAGTAATTAAGAAGTGTATGTAAAAATAATTATAGAATAGAATTAAAATGACTAAATATTTTAATTAAAATAAAAAATTATAAATTATAAATTTTAAAATGAAACTAAAATGTATAATTATATTTTAGAAAAGGAAAAAAATAATTTATGTGGGATAAACGGATATGAAAAAAATGAACAAATTAAGTGATACAGATTAAATATAAATATTTTGTTATTTCCATTTCTTTTATTTCTTTAACACAAAATCCTTCAATTTTACTTATTTGGAAATAAATAAATATTAATTTAACATTAAAAATATAACAGTAATAATTATTTATACAATATTAAATAGTTATTTAAATTAAAATTTTCTTATTTGAAATCAAGTCTACCTATACACGGAAGGAGGTAGGGGCGGGGACCGGGGCCAACTGCCTCTAACCCAATTTTTTTAAGTAAAAAGTTTAAGTATTTCTTTAACTAATTATGTATAGTTTTGCCCTAGTAATCCAAATCACTTATTCTATTTTATTTCTCATTTTATTATTTTAATTTAAAATATTATAGAAGTATAATAATTTTAGTTATAAATATATTATATAATGAATATAACTTTTTATTCTAAAAAAATATATAATTATTTGATAAAAACTTAACCATTAGAAATATATTAAAACTGAAATAGAATAGTACAAAAATAAATAAAAATTAATCGAACAATTTTACCCCGTGGAGTCAAGAAGTTAGTTCCATCACGGGATATGAGTGTTAGCAATTATAACATATAATTAAATTTTTAATTTAAAATTTTAATTGTTAATTATTATTTTTAAAAAATGAGAATAATTTCATGAAACGAAAGAAGTACTGTTTAGGCTTCTCAATGTGTTTGGTGCGCTCATGAAAAACGTCATTATTGCAAAATCTGAATAGTACTTATATTGTCGCAATTTATAACAATAAAGATTACTGAGGTACCACAAGATCACCGAGTAACTAACGAAGCCAATAAGAGCTAATAAGTAGCGTAGTAAGGGCACAACATTCATATTAACTGTTGGAACGAGAAACAACTATTTGCTTCTTACTATGCTAGGAAACAAGAAATAAGGCGCGCCACATAAGCTAAAGTCTCTTCATAATAAAGGTCATAGTTATGTGAGTAGCATTTTACAACTAAACGAGTCATGTAACACACAATGTATCCATCTTAATTTAATCTCGAAAATTCATTTATAGTCGACAAGTGTTTTCATTTAGAAGCAGATCAATCAAATCTTATGTATGACTATTCTCCAAATCCTATAACTCTTTAAACATAACTTGGCCACAACAGATTAGAATTGATAATCATGTAGATAAGTAGATGGATGACTTACTCGATGCGATCGACGAGGTAAAATCAATTCAGGCATCGAATCGAAATCAACATCAAAAGATGAGATCGGAGGTGGGTCAAAAGCCTCAATTGAAACAAAATCTGAAGAAGAAAATGGTGTCGCAGAGTCTTTATGAAATAATATAAAGATATAAGAGAGGCCGTGATAGGTAGAAATGAATGTGAACCAGAGATAGAAGAGATTTAAAATTCAGACACGGTGAAAAATATATAACATAGACAAGAACGATGTTTCAATTTAAAGCGTTTATACGAAGAGATAAGAACAAAATCTACACAACCAAATAGACATTCAAAAGAAGTAATATCATGGAGTGGCGAATGATAGAAGATGAATTATAGTATAAAAAGGTTTTAACATTTTGTCATTTGACTTTATATATAAATTAATTGTATCTGTAATAATATGTTAGTAATTTAACTAAAAGTTAAAAAGTATTTTGTTTAGCGGGGTTTTAGTGTGTTTTTATAATAGTAACAACTTTTAATTAAAATTTCTTTATATGATATAAGTATATATTTGTTATGATGTTTTAAATGAAAAAAAAAAAAAAAATCAAAATTTGTATGCAAGGTATAAATTAGAAGATAAACATATGATGTGATAGATACATATAGTGAAAACAAAATGTTGAAACTAGCAAATAAATCTTTAATAAAATATTTTAAATAAAAAAAAAATATTAAATATAATATTTTTTTAAAGAAATTTGACGGGCCATTACGTATCCATAATTCCTACCATGTATGAGTTTTCAAGCTATCAAGAACTCATTAAACTTGAGGATCTATCTTGTAATTATTGTAGTTGAATCTTTTACAAAAATAGACTAGTGTGCTATTTATTTTTATATTTTTTTTATCTTGCATTTTTAAATGTTTTGAAAAAATATATTACATTTTTAAATTTATGGGTTTGTTAATTTAGGGTAGTATACAATTTCTCACAAATAAGTATCTTAAAAAAAAATAAAAATTCAATATACACAAATTAATACAATATATAATACTATACTTTAGGCAATAATTTGACACAAATATTATTAATACAATTTTTTATATATAATATAAAAAATATATTCATCCAAAAAAAAAAAAAACACAAATATAAATGTAAAAAAACACACCTTATTTATTTACCGTATATACTTTATCCATTGTTAAAACTTATGTCTATTTAACTGAACACAGAAAAAAAAAAAAAAAAAAAAAGAACATAAATTTATATGTTAGATGAAATATTATTTTTATGTTTTAAGATAAAATAATAAAAATCATAATAATGATAATATATCTTTTGTAAAAATTCAATATTTTATCTTACAAAGTATTTATTAAATTAAAATTATTATTTAAACAAAAAAAAAAATCAAATCAAATAAAGAATCAAAACCAAACTATATACAAAGACTTGGCAAAAATGAATATACTCTTAAAATTCAGGACTCAACCTTAAAAAGAGGAGGATGTATTTCTTTACTGCAAAACTCTCAAATTTTAAATTTTGAATTTTTATTATATATATATATATATTTTACAAAACATTCATCAAATATTATTTTAATAAAAAACAAAAAATAAAAAATTTTCAAATCAAATCCAGAAAAGCACACAAAGAATCATGTTGAGCCGTCCGTGACCCAACGGTATGCATTATTGGGCTTTTGATTTGCATTGGAGTGAGTCCGTCTGATTTTATTTCTTAGTTTATTTAAATAGAAATATAAAATTTATAATTTATAATTTTACCGTTGTAAATAAATCTGTTCTCCTTTCTCCGTTTGTACCCGTGGACATAGTCAATAGGTAAACAATGTAAATATGTGTCTTTTTGCTATTTGTTATTCGATCATTAAAACAACAGTAATTATTAAATTTTAATTCCCTAGTTCTAAAATTTAAGCATCTAATTTATTAAATGTGGACCGACCATCATTATCTTTATAACTTCGACCATCTTCCTATACTTATTAACTCCAACTCCTCAACCGTTTCCATTAATCTAAATTTATTAAAAAGAAAAAGGTTACAAAAAAAAAAATAATAATAATAATAAAAATATAATTTAATTTTTAAATCAGAAAAATAAAATTGAAAATTATCTAGTCGGGTCGAGTCTCGAGTCGGTCCAGCGTGATTTCAAATTGAGTGGATTAATCTGGCCCAATTTTAAAACCAGTCCGGCCCGTAATGAAAACCCAGCCCGACTTAACCTTTAATAAGAAATAGCTGGGGCCCATTCATTGTGCATACATTAGATAAATATAATTAGATTATAGACTATTTCTATCTTTTTATTTTCAATTTTTATTATAACAATATTCATTATCTTATATAAGAAATATATTTATTATATATTTATTACATTTTTAAAAAATTGACTACATTCAACAAAAATAATTAAATATTATCTAAAATTGTTTGAAATTTCAAAATTCTAATTTAACAAAAAGTATTTATAAATATATTTAAAAATCATTAAGCAATTATCACGTTTTATCTATCATTTATTTGCTACATAAAATTAGATGATGTGCTATAAAAAAAAATGTATTATATATCGTAATTATATATGATTTCAATTTAGAGCTATCAAAATAAATTAAGTCTGTCGGGTTGGCCCCCCTTTTAAAGAGGGTTGAGATTTAATTTTTAGGCCCGTAAAAATGCAGGCGTAAACGAACCAATCCACGCGGATTGCAAATTGAAAGTGGGTTAGCCCGTGGGCCAAATAAATATAAATATAAATATAAAATGTTATATATTTAATATTTTAAATAAATTTATCTATTTTGACATTTTAGTATGTTGAAAATTAATTTACTTATTTCATTTTTAGTAATTGAGCTTACTATATAATTTAGAAGATTATTACAATTTAAATATTATTACAACAAAAACCATCATCATTGTTTAATATTAATATTCATAATTTTTCATGAAAAAATAAACATATATATATATATATATGAGATTAATAAAATATTATATTGTATTATAATTTTCAAAAATATTTTATATTAAATTAGATCAAATAATTAATTTATTAAAAACTTTCATATATTATATTTAACTAATTAACCAATATATATTCTATGTGATATTACACTCTTTTATGACAGGATATCGTTTTTTTTTTATTTATTATTATTTTAATCTCTTTTTGTCTTTTAATTTTTTTTTCTCTTAAAATTTATTAAAAGATCTATAGGAATAATACATATATATTATTTAAATATTTCAATTAACAATTTTTTTTTTTTAAAAACAATCAATTATATTTAAAATTTTGAATCAACTTATATTAGATGTTTGTTTTAAAATATTTATCATTTAAACTCTAAAATATAACTATTTTATACTATTAAATATATAAATACAATATTGTTAATATTTTTTAAAAACTCGTGAGTTGGCCTGACCTGTCATCAGCCGGTGAGTTGGACTGAATTACGTAAATCTTAGACCGTTTCATTGCGGGTTGACCCGCAAATAATCAGTTTGTTTGTTGGGTTATGGTGTGTCGTGGGCTTTTCGCCGGTCAACCCTGTTTTGACAGTTGTTTTCAATTTATATAAATTACATCTTTTGCATAGTAATTATGAAAAAAAGAAAATAAAATTGTTTTGTTAAACAACAATTTATTGTAAAAACATTTTGGAAGTTTGGATTTTAAGCTGAAATTTGTAGAATTGTACGATGTTATATAAATAGATGTTGATGTAATATTTTTAATGTAATATTAATTTTTAATGCAATATAAAAAAATAAGTATTTAATTGTATTTTATGAATGTTTTATATATATATATATATAAATAGTTAGAATTTGTTAAAATCTTTTGAAAAGAACACACCATAGATACACACAGGTATATATAACACAACAATAATAATAATAATAATAATAATAATTTCTTTTAATAATTATTTAGTGGTCCCTCTATGTTAAAAATTTTGTGGTCCTTACAACACCTGAAACTTCACATCAGTACCTTTATATAATTTTTATATCACTTAAGGTTTGAAGTCATAATAACGTTTATGTAAATTTTGCTGGATCTAATCTTGTGTTTGTTTCAATTATTTATTTATTTATTTATTTATTATTATTATTATTTTATTTTATTTTTTATCATTTTGAACATACTTAATACAATTTTAAATAAATAAATAAAACTATTATTTTTTATGAAATGCTTTAATCATAATAATAATTTTAATACTGTAATTCTCAATAACTAAAGCTATGTTCATACAATACTTTTGACATTTTGGAACTATTAAATTTTTGGAAAGACATTATATTAATTGTATATTTTTTCTAACAAAATACCAAATCAAATATTATTATTTTTAAAATTCCAAAATTTTATACTATTATCTAAAATGAGACAAGAATTTGTGGTATAATATTTAATTAAAAGAATAAGACTATTTTTATTTAAAATCTTATTAATTGAATAATATTGAATTTGATTTGGGACCAACATAAATACATAATCTGATGTGCCCAATTTTTATTTATGTATATTTATGGTAGATTTAAATACATAATATTCATTTTACTCTTTAATTTACCAATAATTGACCAATCTCGTCAGTAACACAGTATTTAAACTACCAGTGTTTAATTAGTTAATAATAGTGAATTATGATATTATTTTATTATGTAATTGATAATATTGGTAGTTTAAAAATAAATTTAATATATATGATTACAAAATTTAGAATATGTATTTAAATATATTTAAAATTATATCGCAATAAAGAATATACATAAAATATGAATGAAGTATTATTTTGTATAGAAGATTTTTTTTTTTATATAATACAAGTAAATAAAAAATATATTTTTATTTATTTATAATTAATATAAACTAATTTTATAAAAAACATGGAGTTTTAAATATAGATAAAAATATTTTATATTTTGTTTTTTTGTTTTTAGTAAAAAGATAGAAATAAAAAGGGTTTTAAGTGAGTCCTATATAATATTATATGTTACGTAGTTAATTAAGTTTATTTATATTTGTTAAATATGTTTTGATTTAATAAATTTGACTAAAACTAAAAAGATATCAATTTTTATAAGACATATAAAAATAGAAAATGCGTCGATTAAAATGAGACCATACGGAGTTTTTTTATTAGCAAAAGCTTATTCGTACAACCGGCTGTAAGTAGATATAGATATTTTATAAACAATTTTTTTAGCTAATATTTAAAATAATTACAAAATTATACTCCCTCCGTCTCGTTGAAAGGGTGGCATTTGCTTTTTGCATGTAGATTTTTTAATATTAGTATTATATTGGATTATAGTAAAAAGACAAAAATACCCCTATTAGTATGGTATAATATAAAAGTAATGACATTTGTATAATATTTTGTAAGTTGAAAGGGTATTTATTATGTTAAGTAGGTAGTATAATTACTAAATTAAGAAATGATAACCTTGTTTTGGGACGGACGAAAATGAAAAATGGTAACCTTTCAATGAGACGGAGGGAGTATTATAAATTATACTATTTCCGTTTCAATTCAATGTATTTTTATTTACAAAAATATCTATTTTTTATTATTGTAAAAAAATCTATATAATTATATGTTAAAAAATAATATTATACATTTGTATTAATTAGTAAAATATTACTCCTTCTGTCCCAGATACCATGTCCACGTTGTCGTTTCTGTCCGTCCCACATACCATGTCACTTTCCTTTTTTTGGAAAATGATTATACACTTTAATCTCATTTTAAATTTTTAAATTTTATGTTTTTTTAAAAATTTTAATTAAACTAATTAGTTATCTTAATCTTAATTTATAATTATTTATATTATAGGATAATTATTTTCCATAATACATTCTTAATTATCTATACTAATTACATCCCTCCTAAAATACCGTGTCTACAGTGTAGCAGATACGGTATTTGGAACGGAGGGAGTAATATTTTTTAATCTGCTTTAAAAAAAAAAAAAGAATCAGTGATTTGGAACAACATAATTAAATACATTTTAATTAAAAATATAAAATATGTAAATTCTAACTATATATTTGTTTATTAATTATGTTGGTGCATGTACATGTTTAGTTAGATAGTGCTTATATTTTGATATTTTGTGAAATGATAATATATTTTATTAATATTGTAAAATATAAGATATTTATATATGATAAAGAATAATATTAAGAAACATTAATTATTGGACGTAATTAGATGAATTATGAATATATCTATTTCTACTAACTTCGTCCGGTTTTAAAGGTCTCATTTATTTTTTGCGAGTTAATTTTTTAATATTAATTATTATATCAAAACGTAGTACAAATTAAAAAAAATTAAAAAAAAAAATTATTAATAAAAATATACAAATATAAAAATATTTTTAATATTAAAATATAATAACACAAAAACCCGGAGAGGAAGTATTTAATAAATGATTTGTGACAATGTTGACTTAGATATAAAGTACATTAGCTGTGTTTAATTAATTTTAGTTTTTAGGGTTTAATTAAATTTAAAAAAAAATTAATTTAATTTGCATGGCAGCACGTGACACTGCTTCGAGATAGTCACTAGTTGTAATAAATAAATAAATAAATAGATGTTGGATTTAATGTAATAATAGTTTGGGTTTTTGTCGTGACGTGGGAATCAATCAACGGTCCTGAAAATTGAATAGAAGCTTGTGTGAATATATTTATAATTTTATTTTTTATTTTTATTTTTTATGTTTATGACGAGATATATTTATAATTATATATATAGTATATTGTTATATGGTCCACTACCATATTTCACGTAGACGGCACGTGACAGCTAAGCGGAGCACGTGACCGTACAGAAGATCAAGAGTTGAGTTTTAGATTTGAGGATCGACTGTAATACGGCGTCCTTCCGTCACGCGCCGTCCACGTGACCGACCTCCCCATTCCAGCTATGGTGTGTTTGGTTGTTAGTAGAAAGTTGGAATGGATGAGATATTGATCTATATATATATATATATATATTTGATTTATAATATAATATATATTTATTTAAAATAAATTAAACATGTGTGTTTAAATAATTATAACATTACATTTTAATAAATTATTCAATATAAATATCATTATATATATAAAAAAAAAATTATACTCTCTCCGTCTCGGAACTATAGTCTTAGTTGTGTTGAACATGAGATTCAAGGAATATTAATATTATATTGATACTGAGTAAAATATATAGGTAAAAAATTTTTTTTGCTCTTGTGAGTGTATTAGTGTAAAAGGTAGTGACAATTGTATAATAATAATGAAAGAGTAAGGGTAGTTTTACAGTGACATTATTATTTATGGAAATAAGACTATTGTGTTGTGACGGACAAAAATAGTAAACAAAACTATTGTATTGGGACGGAGGGGAATATTAAACTTCCTTTTATTTGCGAAGTTTATTTTTGATAGTACATTTTTTTAAATAGTACTCCCTCCATTTTATATTGTATGTCTGAATTACTGTAGACATTAGAATTTAAAATAAATATAATTAGTAGATAATTAAAAATAAATTAGTAAAAATAATTATCATATAATATAAATAATTATAGATTAAACTTATCATAACTAATTAATTTAATTAAAAATAAAAAAATAAAATGAGATTAAAGTGTGTAATTATTTGAAAAAAAAAAACATGAGATGTTAACCGACATAAAAGACAATGTAGAAATGATAAGTGAGACAGATGAATAATTGGAACTCTTTATTTTATAAAAAAATTAAATGTGAAAAATATATCTATCTAAAGTAAATATACAAATAAAAATTATAAATGAATCTCTTTTTTAAAAATAAAAAAAAATTATTTTTCATATCAATTAAAAATTGTACTATTTAATCAATTATATTGTTAATAAAAATAAATTATTATTATTTTTTAAATATCAAATGGACTTATCATTCACGTAATATTTGAAATGTGTATATATATTGAAATTAATTATTTTATTTTCTACCGAGCAAGATGTGACAACTTAACTAAATTTGTCTTGGAATTTCTGATCTAATTATTTTCTAATAATACAAGTCTCCAATGTTCTATTTTGATTTCCACTGCCTTATAATTTTTGTCTAATTAATTTATAATTATTATTTATATTCAAACCGAACATATATATATTATTTTATTTTATTCGTCTTTATATAAATATCACAGCTGCATCTATGCTACTTATTAAATTTTATTTAATTTTTGTAGACATGATATAAATTAATATATATATATACATATATCATTTATAATGTATACAATACTCTTTTTAAATATATATGAATATAATATAATATAACATATTAATTAATATTATGTGACAATAATTTATATTCGATTCTAAGGGTTATATTTACCTTTTACATAATTGTATTTAACATTAAAAATATTATTATATTTGTATAATTTTTAATACAAATGTTCTTCTGTTAGTATTATAAGATACTAATAAAAATATTTTTACCAATTTCTCTTGATTTGTATTCGGTCTCAATATAATAATTAATATTTAAATATTAATACACAAAAAATAAATGTGGTCCTTCCGGACTGAGATAATACCATATATGTCAGTATTGTTTTTCTTCTTATAAAATATAATATTAAAATATTATTTAAATAAAAATTCAAATCAACGATTCATATCAAATTAATTTCAAAGTAGAACCAAACAAACTATATACTTTATTCGTCCCTTATCTATTTATCTGTTTGCTTTTTACACAGAGTTTTATGATTATTAATATTATATTGGGATGCAGTATATAAAGCTAAAATAATTTTATTAGTATTATGTGATACAAATGTAATGATATCTGTGTAACACTACTTGTAAGTTGTAAAGATATTTAATGTTAGTAGAAAATATCATTATTAAAAAAATAAATATTTTGTTATGAAATGAACAAAAATAAAAAAAAATTAATAAATTGTCGGGGGACGGTGATAGTATATATTATGTGTAATAGTGCAATATGCTTAGGACTAGCTAGTAAGCTCAAGACTCTTGAAACTTTGAACAAAATTAATTATTCCATGTGTTTACCAATGCTATTTTATTTATTTATTTTTAAAACACATAATTTAAATAAAAAATCCAAATTTATAAAAAAATATCAATGCCTAGGGTTAGTCAAGAATTTATTACGAAAATTAAATTTACACAACCGACATAAAATTATAAACTATTTTATTTAAGCTCTCCCAGTCCTCACCTATTCCCCAAACCCCAATTAAAACCACCTCCCCCAGATCCGCCGCCCGCCGCCGCCTATGTAGCTCGCCGGCGCCGCCACCGGACCACCGCAATGGGCCGCCCATCTCAAAAGCGCCACCGCACCTCCGCCATGTCCCAGACCCTCCCCTCCTCCCCCACCCACTCCTCCTCCTCCTCCGATTTCGAATTCACCATTTCCATCTCGCCGCGAAAATCCTCCGCCGCCCTCTGCCCCGCCGACGAGCTCTTCTACAAGGGGCAGCTCCTCCCCCTCCACCTCTCCTCCCGCCTCTCCATGGTACGGACTCTCCTCCTCTCCTCCGCCTCCACCTCCTCCTCCTCCGACACCACCACCACCGCCTCCCGCGACTCCACCGCCTCCTCCTCCTCCTCCTCCTCCGCCGCCGATCTCTGCGACTCCTCCCGCCCCAGCTCCGTCGCCGACGACGAATTCAAACGCCTCACCGGCGCCGCCGTAAGAAAACCCTCAAAATACTTCTCTCTATCAAAATTCTCCGCCGTCTTCCGCAACAAGGAGACCGGCGGCGGCTCCGGCGGAGGCGCCGCCGTGAGACGGGTCAGCACAACCGCGAAGGAAGTCATCCGGAAGTACTTGAAAAAGGTGAAGCCTTTCTACGAAAGGCTCTCTCAGAAGCACCCTCCGCCGCCGGCCAAAGCTTCCCGGCCTCCGGCGCCACCGCCGCCGCCTTCAATTAACAGCCACCAGAAAGATTCTTCGAATATTCCGTTATCGTTCTCAGGGAATCTTTGGTACCCTCGAAGACGGAGAAGCTGCAATTCGAGCTGCCCGTCGTCGATGATGTCATCCCCAACCCGAACCGGGTACGGGTTCGGGCAGGGGCAGGGGCAGGGGCAAATGGGTCGGGCTGGTGGGCCGAATTCGGACTCGTCTTCCATGGAAGAGCTGCAGAATGCGATTCAGGGAGCCATTGCACATTGTAAGAACTCATTGCTCAAGAACAAGATCAGTTGAAGACGAAATTGAAATTAAAATTAAAACTAAAATTAATATTCTAATTTAATTTTGGCTTTCTGTTTTTTGTTTTTAAATTGTGGTTTTTCTGGATTTATGTAAAATAATTATTAACTGAGATCAGCAATTTCTTCGACGTTGTTTATGAATCTGGGCTTAGTTATTTTCTGGTTTAGTATTGATTTGAATTTTATTTATTTAATTTTGGGGTTGCGTAAGAATCTTGCATGTGTTTATTGTAATTTCAATTTTCAAGATTATTTATTTAATTTAATGTGCAGTTTGGAGACGAATCTTGAATTGAGGTGACTGGACATACGAACACTTGTAAAAGACAAGTACATATCAAACTATCGTTAGTACATGTGCAAATATGGGGCATTCGTTTATGTTTTCGAGTAATTTTTCTTTTAAAAAAATATTTGAATATTTTATATAAAAATTATTAGTATTATTATTACAGCAAAAATTATTTTTGTCCAATTCAATATCATTATTATAAATATTGGTTCCATTAAAATTTTTGTATCAATTTTGATCTCATTTAAATGAAAAATTTATCAATTTTAGTTTCAAGATGATTGACTGGGACCATACACGACCCTATTTTATATATTAAAATTAAATATAAATGTGTTTGCTTGTAGGTTTTTGACAGTTTTTACAATCTATGAATTATTTTTTCTTTTAAAATTATACTAAATCGAATTTATAATTTTTATATTTTATATTACGTTTCAAAGTTTTTTTTTTAATCCAAAATATATGTTACATAACATATATTAATATTAATTATTTTTTTATCCAAAATCAAATAACTACTACTATTTATTCTACACAATTTTTAATAAAAATATATTATTTTTTATAAACAAAACATCACATCAAAATATTAATTAAACGAAAACTCAAATCAACATTCCATTTTAAATCAATTTTAAATCAACAAATAAAAAATAAAAAATAAAAATTATATGCCATGTTTTATTTGTATTTCAAGTTTTGCTATTTCTAAGCTAAAATAGCAATTAGTTGTGATATTTTGTGTGAAAAATAAATATTTTTTTGTAAACCAAAATTAAATGTTTGAATAGTAAAATATACTTATATATATATATATATATATATGAATGAACAAACCCTAAATGAATCCATTAGCTTTTCTTCCCAATCAAATTTTTTCTTTTTATTTGAACTATATATATATACACACACACGCTGGGGGGGGGGGGGAGACAATATATTGATTTTTTTTTTTTTATCGATTTAATGTTGTATTTTTCGATTTCTCCTAGCACAATCGGGTAAAAAAAAGAAAAAAAAATTAAAAAAATTAAATGTTTTAGAAGAAAATTGAACAAAACTATGTAAAATTTAATATTTTTTACTAAAAAAAAAGATAAATTTTAAAGGTTAAAAGTATAGATCAATAAATGAGCAAAATTTTTATTATTTTCTACACTATAAATTAAAAATTAGGGAAGCAAATCAATAAAAAAAAAAAAAACATAATTTTATTATTTTTTAAATTAATAGATAAAAAAATTTTGGGGGCTGGGGATTCAGTTGCCCCCTAGCCTCTATGTAGATCCGTCTATGTACAGATATATACGTTTCGTTTCATGGGGCAAGTGACCTATTGATGAGAGGAAATCATTATTGGTATGCTTAATTGTGTTTTTTCATGTCTAAATTTTATCTAATAAAAAATAAGTATTTGATATCATATGAATATAAATATTATTTTTATAGGAAATTATAATGTATATATAAATATATATATATATAAAAGAATAGAGACTAAAAAAGATGTATGTACACACCCTATAGGTCAAGTTGTGATGAAGAAGAGGTTTATATCCACATGATGTAGGGTAGACAAGTCTTATCATATAATTCCTCACATATATATATATATATATGTGTGTGAAAATTTTTAATTTTAATTTTAATTGAATATATATAACATATATCTATGAAACTTTATTATGTCATATGGTTCCATACGTTATATCATATGACATTAATTTGATTCCTAAATTTTAAAATGAAATATTCATAAATGATCATTTTCAAGATAAAAATAAGAGTATATAATCATATGAAAAATTATACCATCAAAACATAGTCAAAATCATCGAGAATTTTTAACAAAAAACTGAATAGCTACGAACGATATTGAATAAAGATATTGAAAATAATTTTATTATTTTGTTATTACTTTGAATAACTACGAACAATAATAAGAAAATTTTATAGTTGTTTTCGTTACTTATGCTGTGACATTTAATTTTAAAAAGTCATGAAAATTATATTATGACAATTTCTGTAATAATTTAAAATGTTGAAAATATTTTGATTATTTTTGCTGCAACTTAAAATAGTCAATAAAAAATTTCGTGACAATTTTTGTGATGAAATAGTCAAAAGACACGGAATAGAAATATTTTGAATATTTTCGTTACATAAGCCGTTATTTTAAATAGTCACAGAAAGTTGTTTGTAGCTTTTTCTGCAAATATTACTTACGGACTAGTCAAAACAAAAAGTTGTGACATAAATTTATCATGAAATTACTTTCCGTGACTTTTAATTGTCACGGATTAAAATTTGCGACAAATTTTCGCAATTATCAACATTTTTTCTAGTAGTGTCAACAAATTAGATTTTTAAAATTTAATTTCTTCATTCGAGTCGTGCCATGATATTTTAATTTAACATTGTATCATACATTTTTTTTTCCTCATGCAGAACATAATAACTTAAAAACTGATTTCTTTTTATTAAAAAGTCACTAATTTATATTAAAATTGTATCATACATTTTGTTTTTCCTCATGCCGAACATAATAACTTAAAACTGATTTTTTTTTTTTTTCATTAAAAAGTCACTAATTTATATTAAAATTGTATTTTTATTTTATTTTATTTTTTTTCCCGCAATCATAGTTCAATTTTCTGGCAGTGAGTGACAATTCATAAGTCAATATACCACATTGTATTAACTTAGCCACTCGTTACATTATGTACATGAATTTTATTTATTTATTTATTTATTTTTATTTTTATTTTTATTTTTAATAGAAGATGAATTTTAATTCTTGTTTGTATGTGTGCTTAGAGTGCAAGAAATTCATGATTGAAGACACTTAGTTAATTTTGTAACTCACATCCTACAATGATTAATAACCAAATAGGCATGAATTGGAAAGCACACACACATGTATATAAATATATATATTATTACACAAAACTTATTGTAATTAATTATTTGGCTTAGTGTCATGCCAACGTCCAGCCTCACTTGATTTTGCAAAGGACCACCTTAAGCTTCAACGTACATATCATACACACACATACATATATATATATATATTTGGCTGAGGGTTTCCCCGTGTACATTTTCGGTTAGCGGTTGCGGATTTCTACGTCACATATATATATAGTCGGCCGAGGTCATATATATATATATTGTCCCGACACCTTCAAGTCATATATGTCACATATAGTTCGTTTAGTTTGACTTGTTTTGCCAAATTTAGTTTACAAATTATTAGATTTGACTGAATATTTATTCAGAATGCACTCGAAAGTTAACAGTTACGAATTTTCACGTCATCAATATATATATAGCTCAAGTGGTGGAGCCTGAACCTTAAAATTGAAGTAATAAAATTAGAGTATTTAATAACAACTAAATTTTAGATGTGGTTTTAAATAAAAATGTTTTTCGAATACATTATTATTATTATTATTATTATTATTTATTTATTTATTTATTTTGATATCGTGGAACCGTGGTCATAAAAAATTTATATGTATATATAATAACATATAGTTCAACCCATTTTTAATAGATCCAATATTAAATGGGCCTAGTTTTGGCGTTTTATGGTTACTATAGGGCTGGATATTATTAGATTATTTGTAAAAATTTGAAAATTTGATATTCTAATTAAATTAATCAAATATTTGAAATTGAGAATCACTAACTTATGTTTGTTTTATGAGAGTGTTAGAAAGATTTTTATTTTATTGTATATAAAATTGTTTAGAAAATATACCAATAATAAATGTGTGTATTATATTAATTTATTTGGAAACATGGGAAGAAAATTAGAAAAGACAGCCTAAAATGTTCAATTAATTGAATTTTAAATATTTGCTTTATTTACAACAAAATAGAATCTAAAAATACATTCAATTAATAATTTAAATTCGAATTAACTGAAAAATATATATATATATTAAAATAATGTTTGATTGAATCTCTCACAAGAGGAACAATTGTATATATTTTTTCGAAAAGACGAAATCTAAATAGTAAAATTTGAAAATTTAATGCAAAAGAAATACATCTTTAATTGTGATTGATGACATTTGAGGCAGATTCAGAGTCTAAAAAACTATACTTCGAGATGGATTGCGGGTTCTATCGAAACCCTGCCCCACCTCGGACCCGAATCTGGATACATTAATAATTATTAGAAATAATATATATTTATATAATATAATTATACTATTATTTAAAAATTTTTAAACATAAAACAAAAATTTAATTTCTAAATCAAATATGTTTTGATGTTTTTTTTAGCTCAATTCTCTTTACAATCGGGACTACTGCAGTCGCCTCATCCGTGGCCCCCTCCGCCTATTATTGTCGACCACCGCCAACATTTGATTATTCTTATTTTTGAGACTATAAATTTTTAGCATTTGTAACACTTATTATTATTATTATTATTATTATTATTATTATTATTATTATTATTATTTTAAGTATTAGATTGTTAAAATAAATTATATTTTATTAATTTTTTTTTGAAATAAAGGCGGATTTGGCAGGTTGGCCTGGACGGTCCTGGAACCCAAAATTTTTTAGAAGGACGGATCCCAAAGCCTGAAAAATTCATTTCGGACCCATCTCGTTGTCAATCCCTAATATTAAATTATTAATTTTTATTATTAAACATCTATCCTACAACAGTCCTTAATAAACATATAATTAACTTAAATCAGTATATTAATATTATTTAATTTACACATATATGTTACTATTATTATTATTATTATTATTATTATTATATGAAACCAAAAACACTGTTATTCTTCGAGTGCAAATTACACTAAGCAAGTTAAGACAGTCGAGGTCACAAGTTCATTTTCGTACCAACTTTGGCCGCTTTTAGTCTCTTTTATTTCGATGATTATCTATTTAATTTAAAAAAAATGTGTTTACTATCTATCTGTTAATATTTAAATAGCAAAATGTATCTATTATTACAAGACGAATGAAGTACAAATAAACAAAGCTCAAGCAATAAGTAAATAGCACTCAGAAGAAGAGTGTTATATATATATCTATATATATATATATTCAAGAAAACATACAATACATATGATCTTGAATTATTATTATTAGATTAAAATGATAAATTTGAGATGGTCACGCAGAGCAGTTGGACCATTTGATGAGTGGTTTAGCAGACTTGACTTTAAGGACAGGATTGTATTCGAAGAAATTTGCAGGCCTCAGCTGGAAGTCGATACTCACTGTGGGCATTATTGGATAGTCTTCTTGCACTGGCACGTGATGAAAACCCATTGTGTACCACACCACTATGTCCTTCTCCTCGATCTCCCTATCCCTACACGTCCACAGATCGAAAATAAATATCTAAAGTAAACCCTCGATCAAACCAAACACCAGTGCTAGTCGAATCATGTGTGATAGTTAAGATAACTGTAACCTCTATAAGAATGTCACATTTTAATTAAATCCATTAGAATATTGACGAGTAAGATACAATACATGTCAGAAAAATTGAAAAAAATATCTAAAGTAGACCTTCGATCAAATCTAATAGCACTAGTCGAATAATGTGTAGTAGATAAGAGCACTGTAACTTCTATAAGAATGTTGCATTTTAACTAAACTTATTAGAATATTGACGAGTAAGATACAATACGTGTCAACAAATTAAAAAAAAATATCTAAAGTAAATCTCCGATCAAACCTAATAACATTAGTTGAATCATGTATGGCAGATAAAAATACTGTAACCTCTATAAGAAGTCACATTTTTATTAAGCCTATTAGAATGTTGACTAAATAAGATATCTAAATTAAACCTCTGATTGAACCTAACAACAAAACTAGTTGAATCATGTGTGGCAGATAAGAGCACGTATTTATTATAAACTATATATATATATGTATCAAAATGTAATAACTTTTGTTAGCTGATGTGGATTTGACGTTGAATTAAAACTACGATTGCGACACTAAGTAAGATGCATTTACATATATGTACATATGTGTACCTTAGGGTCCATTGGGCCAAAGTATCGGTTCCATGACCTTGTTCGACAAATGCACCTCCGGCCCATTTTTGCGCCTTGCTATATGGTGTTGTCCACAAGTTATAGTTACTAAACGCGCCGCGGATTTGTTGGTGATCATATTTCCACAACAAGGGCCCGACTATGGGCCCGGGCACCAAGTGGTAGCCGATATCGTTACCTATTTTGGTCTTCTTGTTAGGGTTTATCACTATGATCTCAGTCGCCCCCGAGGCTAGTTGAACCTTGCCTTCCGACTCTGTCTTAGCCACTTCTTTATTAACCTTCCAGTAACTCTTTCTTGGCGAGGTCTCGTCCACCACGCGCACCGTTTGAAGCTCATTTTTCACGAGCGAATTGGCCACACCGTCTATGTCTAGGTCGAGATAAAATGTGAGGAAATGGTCGTGGCGTGCCCCGATCAAATTTTGCGCCACCAGTGTACCTATGATGATGATTTTTTTTTTTTTTGAATGAGGGAGTTAGGATTTGTTCTTTTTCGATTTTTTTTTTTTCGACGTAGAATGTAATGTTAGGATTATCGATAATATTCGCGCACCATATACTTCATCTTCTATTTGATCCTTGTGAGTATACACCGATGCTTTCGCCCCGAGCATTCCTGATAAACTAGTCTACAAGGGAAACTTGCATTATTTATCAGAAAAACTTATCTCGATATACTACAAATCCATTTTATATCACATCATACAACTTTTCAAATTCAACTTTTTAGCATTCAAATATCCAAAGCCACAAAGAAACACACCCATAGAGATTTAAGTTCTTAAAAAATTTTAGAAACATTTATTGAGTATTTTGTGTGATGTATTTTACTTTTTTAAAAAATTAATATTGATGAATACTGTCAAAACTTCTACAAATATGTATAAATAGAAATATCTTTAATTCCATAATTGATTTATATTATCATTTTAATTTCATTAAATATAAGATATTTGGACTCCCCATTCATATGAGAGGTTTGTAAGTTTTGGAATTTAAAAGAAAAATTGAAAATAATAAAGTTAAAGTATTTGGTGTTATCTATTTTTATAAAATTATTATTGATAAATATTATAAACCATTTCATGAACTTTATGATTTTGTTGCTGTAGTAAAGAAAAAATTATCACTGATAATTATAATTTTCTCACTGCATATAATTAAATAAAAACTATTTTATTTTTATTAGAATGACTGAATATTATTGATTTATTTGAAACTTATTATATCTAAAACTTATTTCTCATTCACATCTAAATATTATATCTAATATTTATTATTTTAAAACACGTTATTGTGAAAACTTATTTTTCCCATTCATATCTAAATAGTATATATGTTTTCATTAGAAATGTTCAAACTCGCAATTCAAAAGATCGAAAAACACAAACAAACACTCATCATTTTCCCAAATTATTAATTTAAATAAATATGTTGTGTGTTTGTGAAGAATTAAATCTTACTGTGACTTTGATGGCACCACTCTGCTTGAATTCCCAGTCAATAATGTAGTCGTAATTAGCCACAGTGGATACCATTCTTACAACAAGTGTAATATCTGGTCTGACCTCCTACAACAACACATTAGCCATAACAAATACATAAATTAGTCCCACAATTCTTGTCCTAAACACGTCCAACATTACAAAAAAAAAAATAGTATATTTGTAATATAATTCCGTGTCAAAAGTTCACGTAGCTAACTAAAGAAATTCCATCCCTGATTTCGTCTATAATATTATTAGTAACAAAAAATATGAATTTAGGAACGAAAAAACTTTTTTACAAAAATAATACTATTTTCTTATAGTGGAATGTGTTTCTTTAGGGTGTAAATTTGAATTTCACTCTAATAAATATTAAATTTTGAATTAAAATAATATTTACTGTGACGATTCGAATGAAATATTTAATTTGATCATGATGAATATAGTGCGAGACCAAAACCAGACGACTTTTGAGCTGAAGTTAACTCACCGTTAGTTCTTCCGGAAGCTGAGATTCACTGTGGCGCCACATTATATCTCCGGCATATCGTTCAAATATACAAAGAACATTCGGTGTTTTTGCAATAGTTCCATCTCGCGTGGTGTAATAACCGTCAATGAAAACAGCATTCTTGGGACAATCTGTTAAGGGTTGGAGTGGCATTGCCGCAATGCCGAAACCAAACTCCCCGGCGTCAAGGAATGTTCGAAAGTACCACTCCTCAGACATGTCTTGGTACGGCACAAACATTTCCGATACATATCCTCTATACAAAACACTACGGTACTTATCCTTCTCATGATCGTAGATCGACACCAACGATATCACGGGACCGACCCTCATGTCGAAAGCTATATGGAAATCCCAATTAGCCCACCTAGTTGTAAACCAAAAAAACACTTTTAAGTTTCCAAAAATATAAATACACACCACAAACATCTACGATAACTTAAACTTTTAGATGAAATGAACGAAGAAAGTCAATAACTTACCCCCAACCCCCAACCCCCAACCCCTAAATTTTTTTTTTTTTTTTTGTGTAAAATATAAAAAAATTATATGATTATGTTAAATTTTCCCTCTCACCCAATTTTAAGTCGATCATTCTATTTTGTCCCATATATATATTTTTTAACATGTTGCTAATGAGTCAAAGAAAATAGAAGAAAAGTTGTCTAATTGGTAAAAATAAATCAGCATTCCCCTCCCCCAGATCGAAAGTTGATTCCGTCACTAGGTACAAGTCGAGTAAATTTTGGTAAAGTTAGGAATCAAAATAGGACCACTCGGTTACCATCAAGCATGACAAATATCTATAGTAGCTTAAACTTTTAGATGAAATAGTTCAGTCGAGTATTTTTCTTTTTTAAAAAAACTATCAATCAAAATATTATTACCTCACTCGGTTACCATCGAGCGCGAAGCTAGGTCCATCGGGTTGGGATATTGTCATACCCTTAACCCGAGTATCGAAAGGAGGGTTTTGTTCGGACTCCCTATAGTCGGTGCCCTTCGCATTCGGGATAGGAACCACGGCGCGATCACGATAATCCACGATCTTCATTTTATCAAGATCGGCAATGGCCATGATGCCCTCTATAGGCCTCATGTAGAAGTTTACGGCACCATCGACGTAATAGCACAGGACACTAACCTTCCTTGTATCACTCTTCTCTCCATACCATCCCATGGTGAAAACCTCACACAAAACTTCACTCAAATTTAACCCTCTTTTCGCAATCGATGCTTGGAATGGCGCGTACTTATGCGGCAACTTACTAGCGATGGTTTGCTCCTCGTTGTTGAGCATTGGGAAGCCATTTCCGGTGTAAACTTCATCGGATAAAATTGAGTTTTTCGACAAATCTACGATGATTTCATGGCTCTTGGACTTGGCGCGCACGACCACATAGGCTTTACGATTGCTCGGCGCCGAGTTTTTCGAGTGAGTTTGGGACATCCATGTAAGGATCTCTTGTTTGTTTGGCTCTTCCAATCCTACATAGTGAAAAGTTGCATTTTTGTGGGATTTTTTCACTAGGGTTTGGACTTGATTTAGTTCAAATGGGGTGAGAGGATCAAGTGGATGATTGGATCCATGAATTTTGACAAGAAATAACAAGAAAGTGAAGAATAATGTAGCAAAGGTTTTAGGGAATTTCATTATTAGTGTAGTCATTGTGTTTCCAAACATTTGCCATCTTATATAGATGTGAGAATATAATTTAGGCTATTTTTTGTTATGTTGTTTTTGTTATTGTGTTTTTTGAAATTTTTATATTATACAGTCTTACAATTTCTTATAAATTATTATGTTTCTAACTATTATTAAATACAAATACACCATTTATAATATGATGTTTAATTCAGGGAAGAAACAAGGATTTATATACACATTGTTGTAAATTCCGATACTATTTATTTAATAGTAATTTTCTTAAAAAATATTATATCAAATATTTATTTTATCACACAAAATATTTATCTTTTTACTATTATTATTTTTTTTTTCCCGAAACTTTTATATGAAGGGGAGTGTATTTAAGCTTGATTTTAAAATAAAAGAAAATATAATAATAATTGGCTGACCAAAAAAACCCCCATTTTAAGTTAAAATTCAGGAGAAATTATGGCTCATATTTACTTACATTAAAATTAACACGAGGTCTTATACTATTGTATTTAAGTAGGAGAAGGATTTTTAGCGTGAGGTTATGCTGAATTTTAAAATAATGCATTGTATATATATATATATATATATATATGACAGACCCTACGATATTATTATCATCACTACATGACAATTTTTTATGTTTTTGAGTTATTTTGATAAATAAATAAAATTAAATAAACATATGTTTGAATATAACTTTTCTAATGAAAAATAGATATTAGATATAATATTTTCAATAAAAGACAAACCCTAATCGAATGATTAAAATTTACAATTTTGTGACTTACATAACTAAAATATGAATGTGCATAATAACAAGACAAATTGATAATTAAGTATATAGATATAAAATAAAACTTATGTTTACTTGAAGTAATTCGTTTCAGTTTATTATTTTATCTTGTAAAACATTACATATAAACTATTATTCATCTCAAAATCCAAAACTAAACTCCACGTAAACAAAACAATATAATTTCCTCGAGTTTTCTATTACAATAATTGCATTCGATATGATTAATGCAACGATAAATGTAGGCTTGAACGAACATATAGCAAGAAAAGTCGCGGGTGAATCCAACTTATCACTATAAAAAAAAATAGTATATTTGTAACAGAATTTTGTCCTTAAAATTCACATAGCTGACGTAATACCATCCTCAATTCTGTCTATAATTTTATTAGTAACGAAAAAAGTAGATTTAGGAACAAAAAAAAACTTCGTTACAAAAATGATGCCAAACTCACTACCCCCACCATATCTAATTCATATATGGTTTTTTAATTTCTCGACATGTGTGGTTGGATCGATGAATGGGAGCGGATAAAGGCGCTGAATTGAAACATATGTCAATTTATTTCTCAATACCAAAATTCTAAATTAAATAATAAGTTGTTATCAACTCATTTCCCATCTCACAAATATACTATATTTATCTTCTAAAAGGTCATTGAATTAAAACACATGTCACAATTTTTATTATTATTATTATTTTCTCAACGCCAAAATATCTAAATTAAATGAGAAGTTCTTATCGACTCATTTCCCATCTCAAATACATACTTTATTCATCTTCTATACACATGTGCGCTAAAATTAGAGTTGATTTTCCATGTACGTCGTTGTATTATGAGTTAAAAGTACCGTAGGGACAAGGATGTAGAAATAACAATAAGAGTGGAGATGAATAATTGAATGAAATGCGCATAAAATGATGTCGAACGTTTGTCCAAGTATTGAATTGTCGTCGAATATATTTTTGGTCCAACATTTGTATTTCATGCTAACACATTGTTCGAAAGAAATTGTTGCCATTTACCAAAAGCAATGAGTAGAAAATGTTGATTTGTTTCATGTGTTGTTTGTTATCGAATTATTTAAGGGGTTTCTTCATTTGGATTTTAATCTTTTTTTTTTTCTTTCATTTATTTTCTCCAATATTGCTTTGTTAGATTGATCACGGGTTTTATATATATATATATGTGCCTTTAGAAGTGACTGTACAAAAGAGTGAAGGATGCTCACTCAAAACCCATTATTAAAAAAAAAATAAAATTAGTTCATATTTTATTTGTATGGATATAATACCGTTCTATATTTTTTCAATATTTTTAATATGCAATCTTCTCGACTTTTTTTTTTTTTTTTTTTTTTTTAAATATTTAGAAAATCATAAAGTAAATGCACTCAACAAATATATAATAATAGGCTGCAAATTCTGTGTTGTGCTGATTTAACCGGATTATCATATACGATATGAGTGGCCAACATATATTTATATATATATCTCAACTTATTGTGGGTTAAGATAATATATGTTGAGTTATAATATAATATAATATTGTATTATAAATATATTGAAATATATAATGGTCATTCTATTGCATGCGATTAAATCAGCACTATGTTGACTTGGGCGGACAGCAGTTGATTCACGCCGATAATAATGTATGCTTTAACTAAAATATTTACATTTATTAAAGTGCACTATAAAATAAATGAAAGAAAATGATAATAAATAATAATAATAATAATAATAATAATAATAATAACAAAAGCCAATATAAATATATATCTTTAAACTGGGTATGTAATGAGTATATATCCCTCAAGGCTCAAACTGTGGTTGAATTTGTATTATTTTCATTCCTTATTTATATTATTTATTTACAATAATTTAGTTTTTTTTTTATTAAAACATTATAATGTATATTTATTTTTCATTGAATCTAATATATAATTTTTAAATTTAAAATATTATACAAATACTTATTTACATTAAATAATTACTACCATTAAATATTTTTACTTCTAAATACATCGAAATATTGTCCAAATATAACCAAACAAATAGAAAATAATTTTTTTTTTTTATATATATATCTATTATTGTCCACAAATTACAGCTGTTTGGGTTTGATATTAACCGGAGAAAATATTATTTTTTATTTCTAGATAGGGACATTTTGTTGGGATTAATTTTGTTGACTAATTGATTTGTTCTTTTAACATCAATTTTTGATTTGGTGTTCCACACAAGATCTTAACATCATAATGGATTTTTATTCCACTGTGACAAGATTTTACACCAATGATTTATTTTTTTTACATACATTTATTTTTAGAATTTTTGATATTGTCTATTAATAATATTTAAAATAGATATATTAAATTAAATATATATTTTTTTTCTTGCAAAATATTATTCTCTCTTTACTTTCAATGTATTCAGATTGTTATTTTATTCTATTAACTCTTAAGGTGCATTTGTTTGGAGTTTGGATTTGATTTTGGATTTAAAACAGTAAAATTTTTGAATTGGAAAATTATATGATATGATATAAATAAGTGTTGATGTGATATTTTTAATGTAAAATTAATTTTTAGTGTAATAAAAAATAGAAATTGGTATTTGATTTTATACTATTTTTTAGGGAAAAAATTTGATGAATAATATAACTTTTTGTAAAATGTGTTAAATGAACACACCCTTAATATATTTGTTTTATTTACTTAGTAAATTAACTTCTATTCTATTGCACTATTACTAATAAAATATTAATATACTAAAATTTACGATAAAAAAATAAATGATTATATTTAGGTGACATGATATTTAAGAAAATATAGTTTAATAAATTAATGATAGTAAATTATGATATTATTATTTCACTAAAATATATACAATATAAATATTTTATTTTGTAAAAAAAAAAATTAAATATTTATCTATTTATGATTAATATAAACTAACTTTATAAAAATATAAAAATTTTAAAAATATTTATTTATTTAATATTGATAAATTTATTAAAAATAGAAACGGTCTCAATTGTTATAGAACTAAGTTAAAATGAAAAATATGTCAAACTATGATTAAACAAAAGGAATACTAAACTTTTTATTTTTATTTTTAAATTTCGAATATTTAAAAATCTAGATGAACATCATGTGAATATATTACTAATATACATAGTACAAGTGTTTTGGTCCACACTCAATAATTGCATTACAATTCAAAATTTCCGACAACTACACATGTATTGGAAAATTCACAATGATAAATAAAAATAAAAATAAAAATAGACAATTTTATACTTATTATTTCTTTGATCGGATTATTAATACTATTATTGTTACATTGTTGCAATCATTTGGGTGTATTTTGGGTAAAATAAATTAATTTTAGTAAAAAAATTATATTAAAATTATTAGGAAAAATTATTTTTTTTATTACAGTAACTGGACCCTTTATTATTTTAGTTCCGTAAGTGGAGCTTGTCGCAAACTAGTCCAATAAGTGGAAAATTTTCGCTGTTTTAGTCCAACTAGCCACGCGGGCGTCTCCAGCGCCAGAGGACTAAAACAACGAAAATTTTCCACTTATTAGACACCTGGCGGACACTTAGATTTTATTTTATTTTTTAATTTTTTTTTAAAATTGAACCAAATAAAAAAAATTAAAAAAGCAAATAAACTTAAAAATAAATTTTTAAAAAATTTTAAAAAATAAAAATAAAATAAAATAAAATCCACGTGTCCGCCAGGTCAGCGGCCTCCGACGAGTCGCGCGAGCGTTTCCAGCGCCAAAGGACTAAAGCAACGAAAACTTTTCACTTATAGGACTAGTTTGCGATAGACTCCACTTACGAGACTAAAATGATAAGAGTCGGGACTAAAAAAACAGTTTATCTAAATCACTATTAAAAAAATTAACATTATATTAAAATTAATTGAAATCGGTACGTAACAGAGTATGTTTGGGCCGGAATTCATTTTGTGTACCATCAATTGGGTATAATATTTATGAGAAAGACAGATAAAGTAGGCTTCACTTTGAAAATATATTTAAAAAATGGATAAAATAATAAAAAAAGGGTTATGTCGAAATAAGAAAATAATTAATTTTAGTCTCAATATAAAAAATTTATTATTATTATTTTTAATCACATTATAAACAAATTTAATAGCTTTTGATCTCTCCATTAAAAATCTAATAAAAAATACAAATGTAAACATAATAAGTCTGAAGAAAATCTGATCTGAATCGATCACGACTATATAAAAAAATTGAACTGTTGCGATGGCTTTAGCGTCAAATTGGGCGGCACAAACTATTTGGGCCAGCGGCATCAAGGGCGCACACTATCCTAGCATTCCGTAGATCTTCTATATCCGCAGAAGACTAGTTGCCGAATGTCGCTCTGCTAGAACGCGGTTGTTAATGAAACACTTCATGTACATCACCGGATGGTTTGTGTAAAGGGAGACAGTCAAGCTTCATAAGATCTTTCTGCCCGGTGCAGGCAATCCGCATTTGCTGCCGTTACTCTTCAGTTTTCTATTGGGAGGGGATAGGCCCTGACCGCGTGCCTGTCGAAGAATGAGCCGGTGAAGATATTCGAATTCTATACAACTTATTCTCTTCTCAAAAAGCTACAGAAGACTTCTCTGTCCTCTACAGACAGCTATTTTTTTTTGTATCGATCGAATTGCAGATGTTTTTAGTTTTAATTTGTCACAATTTGATTGATAGATTGATGAATTGATTTCGATTAGGCGAGAGACTCAAGGGGGGTAGAAGCCTAGCGGCGACATTATGCTCGCCGAGCCGTTGATTACACAACTATGTTTTTACTAAATATGATTGTGTTCGATCTAGATAAAGTTTACTTTAGACCCGTCTACGTCAGTATTTTTTTGTTAGATTTTGAATGAAAGGTTCAAAAGTAATTAAATTTGTTTATAATAAGATAAAATTTGATGAATTTTCATATTGAAATCAATATGAATAATTTTTATTTCAATGGCAATTTTTTTTTTTCTCTAAAGAAATGTTCCTTCCGATCACTTAGTAAGTACGTAGTATCTATTTAGTTCTTTTAGTATGTATGAATTCAACTATACATTAAAAATACACTCACATTTATACTTATTTATATAAATAATTTCATATCAATTTTAGTCATTATAGGGATATAATATTCTTTAAGTATCAAACCTATCACCAACTATCATTATAATATACATATTTATTAAACTGCGTACAAAAAATAAATATTTATTTTTTAAGTGAATGAAATGAATATATGAAAAAATAAATTTAGACATTACAATAATATTAGTTAGTGTGAAAGTTATCATTTTTCATCAAACATATGTTTACTTTTTATTTTAAGTTGTTCAAAAAATTTATATTAATACAATAAACAACATTAACTTTTTTTTCATCAATTTGGGGGTTTGTTCTTTTATCACTTCAAATTCAAATAATACTATTCATTTTACATCATTTTCGATAAAAATATATTATTTTTAAGAGTATTGTGTTATTATTGTTAGCATCTATGATTTACTTTTCCTTCACGTAATGTAATATAAGGATAAAAGGTCTTGTTTACCCTAAAAATAATTTAATTAAATAATAATAATGATATTTTTGTAATAATATACAAATAAAACTTTTTGTGGGAAATAAAATTGTTAAAAAGGGAACAAATAGATTAATTTTGAAGGAATTAAAATAAAAAAATAGATAATAAATTCGTGACAGAATTATCTACTCAGGTGTAAGTGGAGGTATGAGAAACTTACACACATCGCACCTAAAAACAGAACTCATCATTAATTCATTTATCCGAGAGCTCCCAACAAAGATAAATGTACAATTTTATATCTATGAATATTTTATAATATAATTAATATATTTTGATTATATTGCGGTAGTAAGTAAAATGTAGGAGTAATATTTTTTTAATATATACGAAAACCTAATTACTCGAAAAAAAAAATATATATATATTGATTTTAAACGGATTAAAATGAAAAAATAAATAAAATTAAATTCGTAAAGATTATTATTATTACTCCTTCCGTTTCAATATAATAGTCTTGTTTACCATTTTTGTCCATTCTAAAAAAATAGTCTTATTTTCATAAATATCAATATCACCGTAAAACTACCCCTATTTTTTTTATTACATAATTGTCACTACTTTTTACACTAATATACTCACAAGGGCAAAAAAGTTTTTTATCCATACTTTTTACCAACTACCAATATAATATCAATATTCCTTAAATTCCGTATCCAACCCAATTAAGACTATATTTATGGGACAGAGGAAATATTATTTATTATTATTATCATTATTATTTAATATGCTAATCAATTAATTGTACGGAATACCTACCAAAAATAGGGTGAATCCCTTCACTAATAGTAGCCTATAGTACAGAATTATACCCATAAAAGTCTCCAATAATTGAATTTAATTAATTTCAACAGCTTGCTTAATAATTTTGTGCACAACATATATATATATATATATATTTCATTATTCTCTATCCATCCCATTGCAAGATTGTCGTCTAACTTTTGCACGTAAATTTTTGAATATTAGTATTATATTGGATTATAGTAAAAAAGACAAAAATATTTCTGTTAGTATTGTGCAATATAAAAGTAATGACATTTATGTAATATATTGTAAGTTGGAAGGGTATTTATTATGTTAAGTAAGTAATACAATTACTAAATTAGGAAATTGTAATATTTTTTTGAGAGAAACGAAAATAGAAAATGGTAACTTTTCAATGAGACGGAGAGAGAGTATATGATTCTATTATTGTTTTTTATTTTAAATTTTCTTATTGAATAAATGGAGGTACATAATAATAATGAAGTCATAAATCCAAAGATCAATAAATGTTATGAAATAATTCTTTTTTTATAAGTTCAAATATTAATTATATCATCATCATATATAATGAACAGTTTGCAATAACCCTATAGCTACGAGGACAAACCCTAATTATATTTTTGAAACTATTTTTAGTTCTTTTAAGAAGTTGTCTCTTTTATTTAGTGTTTAATTTTCTTGCAATTACATTCCAATAATGTCCATCCTACTCTATTTATAATTGTACCAATATTTTTTTTTTTGGCAAATAATTTTATGCTTGAAAATTAGTTACTATTGAGATAACATTTAGGGGTTTTTTAATTTTACTTTTTAGTTTGAGTTTTGATTTAAATAATATTTTGAATTGATATTTTGTGAAAAATAATAAATATTTATTAGAAATTGTGTGAATTGAGTAATTATATATATTTTTAATTTAAATTAAAAAAATTACAAATCTTAATAGTGAGGTTTTTTAATTATATAATATTATTTAGCTAAGTTGCAGTGATGGGTAAATTTGTAATTGTGATAAATTTATTTAATACATATTCCAAGAGTTATAAAATAATAAGAATAATTGGAAGGAATATTTTATAAAGAAAAAAAATGCTCCATCCGTCTCACCTATGTCCACATTGCCGTTTTTGTTCGTTCACATCTCATGTCATTTTGATTTTTTTAAAAATGATTATACACTTTAATTTAATTTTAAATATTATAATTTATTTTTTTTATTTTAATTAAACTAATTAAGTATTTTAATCTTAATTTATAATTATTTATATTATAGAATAATATATTCTTAATTATATACTAATTATAGTTATTATAAATTCTCGTGTTTACAGTAATCCGGACATACAATGTGAGACGGAGGGAATATATTCTTACGAGAAATAATAAGAATTGAATTATATAAAAAAAAAATATTTCTTTTCATAATTTTTTTTTTTAAAAATATGTATATGAATTATATCATTTATAGTTTATAAGTGGAGAGATTTGTTTTGTTTTGTTTTGTTTTTTTTTTTTTTTTCTTTTATCTTATTTAATTTGCCCACTACTTAAATATTATTTCGAAAAAATAATATTCTTTCTATGCTAATTTTAAGTTTAGCACAATGTATTAATTTCTATAATTTTAATTAGTTTTTTTTTAAAAAAAAATATTTTATAAATTATATTTAGAATGATAAAAAGAAAACATGACATACTTTCTAGAGCACACATTTTAAATGTTTAGCACACACATACTCATATAAAATACATCATAATATAAAATATACATTTTAAATATGAACATATAACGCATATTCTTATTTTGCACTTTTTATTTGTACTGTTCGAATAAATCGATGCTGATTTCTCTTAATCAATATAGTAACCCAAGAATATATATTCTATTTTGAGATACTCGTGGCTATTTGTATAGGCATTATTATAATTCAAAACATTTATTACAATTTCCTCTTTATATAGTCTTGCAAAAATTATTTCTTGCATATATATACAAATTCTTAGTTGTTTCTTTCCAACAAATTTCCAAACCCTAATTCTCTCTTGTTCTTTCTTCCATCATGGAGTCTTCAAATTATGACATCTCCTTGTCTTCGAGTCCTCGATTTTCGTTTTCTTCCAACATGCTTATTCCCAAAAATTTTAGAACAAGTAGTCTCGACTCCCTTCTTGACGAAGGGATAGCCGCCAAAATAACCACCAAGCCCAATGGCAACGATGAATTCGAATTTCACTCAGGAAAATTTACTGACATGGCAACTGCGGATAAATTATTCTCCAAAGGTAAAATACTTCCCTCTTATAATCTGACGCACCCTGTCCAAAAAATCGAGAATATTTCAATTAAACCAGAAAGGAAACTACCTCCGCCGCCGCCCTTCTTACAACCTAGGCGTATCGATAATGACAACAATACTAGAATAAATTGGATAGTTTTTGAGGATGATCCGTCCCCTAGACCACCTAAATGTTCGATTTTATTGAAGGAGTTGTTCAAATTGGGCAAACGGCCTTCGCATTTAAAACAAGCATTTTCGTCCTCTTCTTCTTCTTCTTCATCTTTCTCGTCATCTGGAGGATCGTCTTCTTCATCGTTTAGGGGAAGATCGACGGCTGAGATTTCATCATCAAGGGATTGTAGAGAAAGAAGTATGAGATACAAAGAGAAAAATGTAAGAGATTCAAAGAAGAGTGAGAGATTAAATTGTTCTAACATAAGGATAATGCCTGTGGGCAATGTGCCTATTAATGTACCCCATAGGAAGATCAATCCCTTCCCATTACATTAATATATCGATTAAGGTATCCTTTTTAATTTGAAATTTATGTTGGAATAATTCTTGTGTTTACTAGGGAGTTTTGCAATAAAATGTCGGGGCGTGTGTTTATTTTGTATTTTTAGATGAATATATTTTTTATATTATATATGATGAATTATGTTGGTAATAAATAATAATATTTTATGTTAAATTGTTAATTATTTTAGTAGATAAAACATACTACCCCGTCCTATAAGAAGAGTTTTACATGTTGATATTTAAATATTAATTATTATATCAATAGATAGTCAAAATAAAAGAAAATGACAAAAATACAAATACAATGAAATTTGTGGAGTAAATTATACAAATATAAAAATATTTTCAAACTTTAGGTACGATGACTCAAAACACAAATATTGCTCATTTTATAGGAGATGGTAGTATTATATATATATATTGTATTAATGTGGATATATTGTATTTTTTATAATATTTATATTACATCCCAACACACAACGTGAAGAAGTGTTCCTTTGGTAAATTTTACAAGATTTTTATTATTTATTAATTTATTTTTCTAAAGAAATATCCTCTTCGTACCAAACATCTTACAATATTTTTTTTTCTTGTTTGTATTAAACTCACTGTAATATTTCTAAATTTATAAATAATTACTAATATTTATATACATATATTGATATATATTTCACTTTATCTCATCACATCACTCAAATAAAAAAAACAAATAATTATTTCTCTCTCCAATCACATAACTTAATATCCAAATTATCTCAAATTACCATACTTAATACTCTTTCCTAAATTTCCGTGCCAAACACAAATATTGCAGGGTGTTTGAGACGAATTATCAAATTACAGACGTAGATAGACTGAGTATATACAAATTTTATACAATACTAGTGTATATATATATATATATATAAACTCATTGTAACTTTTTTTCTAGTTTTTTTTTTTTTTTGCTATTTTTTATTTATATTATTTGGAAAATACATTATATATTGTTTTATTTATACAAAACAATTAAAAGATTATTAAAATTATTGCAGCAGAAAGCAACTAACAATTAAAATAAGACTGAAATAGCATTAATTGCAGCGCCGGATAAAATCAGCTATCCAGGCAATGAGTTTTCCGGCCTTCTCCGTCGCCGGATTATCCACCTGAAAGCAGTGTTCTTCTCCGGCGACATTTTCGACCTCCACCTCCCCTTCCCACCCGCTCTCCCTCACCTCCGCCGCGTACGCCACCGCCCTCCCGGCCAGCACGTCCTTCTCCGCCACGCACACCGCCAATCTCCGGCAACCCAGCCCGGCCAGCCTCCGCGACCCGCCGCCCACCGGATTTATCATCGGGCAGTCGATCCCTCCCTCCGCCGCCGGAAAAACGAATTTCCAAAGTCTGTAGCAGAAGCTCCGATCGACGTTCTCCCGCGGCTCCGTTCCGATGGGATTCGAACCCCAGAAGAAAGGATGACAGAGAATTGCTCCCGCGATTTTGACGGATCCGGGTAGGGGCTCCGACCCGGCCCGAATCAATAAATTGTGGGCGATGTTCCCACCGGCGCTGTCGCCGCCGACGAAGAGACGGGTGAGATCGCCGTGGCCGGCGATCCAGGGGTGGTTGTTGCCGGCGGCGATCCAGGTGAGGGCGGCCCAGGCGTCGTCGTAAGCCGCCGGGAGGGGGTGCTCCGGCGCGAGGCGGTACTCGACGGAGACGACGACGGCGGTGGCGGCGGCGGAGAGGGTGGTGGTGTAGCGGTGGTGGAGGAAGGAGAAGGCGGATTCGACGCAGAATCCGCCGCCGTGGAAGTAGAGGAGGATGGGGAGTTTCTCCGGCGGCGGCGGAGAAGTGAGTTTGGGGAGGTGGAGGCGGACGGCGGGGGTTACGGCGGTGGCGGCGACGTCAGTGGTGGCGACGCCGGTGGCGGGGTCCTCCTGCGACGGCGGGACGTGACGGGAGCCCATGAGGCGTTCGATTGTTCCGTCGGTGTAGCGCCTGATGACCGGAGATAGATCAGTGTCGATTTCTTTGACGGCAGCGGCGGCGGCGGCCATTTTCGGTGGATCAGTGAGGTTTCTGTAAGTTTTATTATTTACACACTGCATTAGTTCAATGTTATCACTGAATTTTAAATAATAGTAGTAATAATAATAATAAAAAAAAGAATTATATATAATAATTGTAACAATTGGACAATATTTTAGGGTATGTTTAGTTGTCCTTGTCATTCATTTTTTCAAAAAAGATACAATAAATAAAATTATCTATATATATATTATAAGGATAATAGTATTGTAAATATTGAAATGCCTTGGTATTTCATTATCGAGTTTATTTTTTTGATATAGTTAATTATAATGATAAAAGTACGTACTAAAAAGAGTAAGAACGACGTCATAAAAAAAACAATACTCCATCCGTCGTTCAAATATATGTTCATTTTTTTTTTGAATTGTCATTAGAAATTATTATATTTTTGTATTTTTTTTACTAAAAAAATAATTATTATTACTCACTTTTATAAATGAGCACACACATTTGGACGACGGAATGACGAATAAATAATGGACACGAGACTAAAGGTGACAATGAAATATTTAACAGTGATAACAAAAAAAAGAAAAAGAAAATGCAATTTCTTACCAACAAACTTTTGTTTGTCTACTCTTTGTCCTATTATATGACAAAAGATGCACCTAGAACCATCTATAATGTTCTTACTGTATACATACAATATGTATATATATAGAGAGAGACAGGGGGGTATTGTTTATAAACAAAACAAATCTTTTTTTTAACATTTCGAGAAAGTATTTTCTTATTAGCATAGATCAATGAGATACTTTAAAATTTTTGATATTATTTATTGATAGTAAAATTTTAAAAAATATTATATTAAATATTTATTTAATTTCAAAACTCGAAAAATCCCTATTTAAATGAAGCAGGATAATTATGTGGTTGAAATAATTCCAATCTTTACTGCATAATTAATTGTGTGGGCTATTTCCAAAAGCCCAAATATATGATGGGCTATTATATTTTTCTGACGGCCCAATATCAAATTTCCAATAATAAATGGGTTATTTGCAATTAAGCCCACTTGGTTCTTTATAATTGTACTGGGCCTTTGTGGCTAATTCAAAATTCAAATTCACCGTAAAAGTTGCTTTATTTTCATTTTCCCCCCAATTCCTTTTCTGTCGACAATTCCAAGATTCTGTGAGACGTGCGGTGTTGTTGCAGAGAAACATTCGAAATTCGAACAGCCGGAAACCTACCGTTCACCGCCGGAAAATCCCAAATCCTCAAGAAATTGGTAATTACATTTCCTCATTTACGCCTATCTATGTAGTCACGCCTTTGTTTTCGCCGATTTTATTGAACCGCCGGCCAATTTTAGGGTTCTTGAGTTTCTTTTTCCAAGCTTCGTTTGCGCAAGTGGAATCGTCGTTCTTGGGAAATTATTTGCTGGTTTTGCTGCGTTAGATCATTTGAGGTGTTATTTGTTGCTTTCTTTTCAAGTATTAATTGCACTGTTTCATGCTCCATTTCGGTTTTTTTTTTTTTCGAATCTATTAGGTTTGTCCAAGGGAGACGGTATGATTGAATACTGAAAACGTAAATTCAATTGATTTTTTTACTAGACAAAATAGCAATTTTAGGATAATGGAAGTTTTGGTGCTATTAGATTATTGAGTGTTGTCATACCTTCATTTGAATTGCATAAACAGCCAAGAACACTTATTCTAATGAGCAAATTGAAATTTTGTTTGGGTGTAGCAGTGTTCATATATGTTTGATCTTTAAATTTGAATTTTCCTTTTTCATGTCATTAGACCATTTGAGGTTAGATAAAATATCTTCTAATTACTATGCAGAGCTTTGTTGCTATCTGAGATTTCGGTATCAAACAAGGCTCTTTTCGACTTCCCTAAATCCAAGTACCGAAAGAATTTCTGGAAAATAAGCTTTCACTACAAAATTAATTATGTGGTTGTTTTGATGTAGTTTCTAGGGTGATTTTGTTTTAGTTTTCCATCAATTTATCAAGTCATGAATTTACATTTATGATGTTTTCTGTTGTTGGATTTCTGAAAAATCTCAGTTGTAAGTGCAGTTTGGATTTTAGAACTAGTTTGTTACCGTTCTTACAAGAAATGCTCCCTCTCTAATTTTGTTGGATTAGCTAATCGTCCCAGCTATTTTCCATATGCAATGTTAGTGACGATTTTGTAGTTATCTTTATCCTACTTGTTAATGGATTATCTGTTCCGAAAGCTTTGTTGTTTATACTAATGTGCTGTTCATGCTATGATTGTAATGTTTACAGGTTTTTGATTTGATTGCAATGGATGGAAAAATGGAAAATGGAGAATCCCGGTACAGCTCCATCAAACTCTGGCCACCAAGCGACAACACACGTCAAATGCTAGTCGAGCGAATGACCAAAAATCTGTCAACTCCAACAATTTTCACCAGCAAGTACGGCACTCTCAGTAACGCCGAGGCGTCAAAACATGCCAACCAAATTGAGGAATCCGCATTTTCCGCTGCAACTAATCATTATGAACAAGAACCTGAAAGCGACGGTTCTTCTGCTGTGCAATTATACGCTAAGGAATGCAGTAAGCTAATATTGGAAGTTCTCAAGGGAGGCTCGAAATTAGAGCAAACCGAGGGACTAAAATCCGAGATTAACTCTGCTGTTCGAGAAACAGTTTTTGATATTTCTAAAGGTCCGCGGGCTTTCATAGAGGCAGATGAAGCTAAAAAGCTTTTGAATCTCCTGAAGGAGCCGGATAATTCGTTTACTAAAATATGCTTTAGCAATCGAAGCTTTGGATTAGGTGCAGCTGAGGTTGCCGGACCTATTTTATCGTCCATTAAAAACCAGCTTAAGGAAGTGGATCTGTCCGACTTTGTCGCAGGAAGACCAGAGGCGGAAGCTCTCGATGTCATGAAATTTTTTTCCGAAGCTCTCGAAGGTTCGGATTTGAAATATTTGAATATCTCCGACAATGCCTTAGGCGAGAAAGGAGTTCGAGCATTTGGGAAGCTATTGCAGTCGCAAAATAGCTTGGAGGAACTTTATCTGATGAACGACGGGATATCTACAGAAGCTGCGCAAGCTGTTTGTGAGTTGGTTCGTCGCACGGAGAAGCTTAAAGTCCTTCACTTCCACAACAATATGACGGGAGACGAAGGAGCCATTGCGATTTCCGAGATTCTCAAACGTTGTCCGAAGTTGGAGGATTTTCGCTGCTCGTCTACCCGGGTCGGATCTGAAGGAGGCGTTGAATTAAGCGAAGCGCTTCGACAGTGTAAGAATCTGAAGAAACTCGATCTCCGGGATAACATGTTCGGCGCGGATGCTGGCGTAAAGCTGAGTGAGGCGCTCGTTAAATTCGAAAATCTCAAAGAAATTTACCTGAGCTATTTAAATCTCGAAGACGATGGAGCGATAGCGATAGCTAATGCGCTCAAGAACTCGTCGCCATCGCTTGAGGTTTTGGAGATGGCCGGAAACGATATCACGGCCAAAGCTGCTCCTAGCCTCGCCGCTTGCATTTCTAATAAAAAATTTCTTGTGCGATTGAACTTGTCGGAAAATGATTTTAAAGATGACGGCGCAATTGAGATAAGCAAAGCGTTGGTCGAAGAATCTCTTAAGGAAGTCGACATGAGTCAGAATTCCGTAAGGAGGGCCGGGGCGAGGACACTAGCGCAGGCTGTGATTCGGTTGACGGCCCTTTTGAATTTAAACGGAAACTTCATTTCCGAGGAAGGTATTGATGAGTTGAAGGATTTCTTTAAAGGATGTCCCGAGAAACTCGGCCCGTTGGATGATAATGATCCCGATGGAGAAGATTATGACGAGTCGGGGGATGAAGAAGGGGATAGAGATGAAGACAACGACGAGTTGGAAGCTAAAGTCAAGAACCTTGACATCGATCGAGAAGAGTAATGTTATTGATCGAGCAAGATTTTGGTTACGAAATCGTTTTACTTTTGGGAATGATATCGGAATTCTGGCACTAGGTACGCTAAAACTGTCATTTTTGGTACTTGAACTAACCTGAAGTGTGGTTATTTGTGTGTTTGGAATGATTTTAAGTTCTTTTTTTTTTTTTTTGGTGTTTTTGGATGTTTATGTTTTTAATGAAATTTGGTGTTTGATGGCATGGTTTAACTGGAAAATAGATTTTGAATGTAATATTGTTGGTGAGAAAGTATTTCACTGTGAATTTTGTATTGTTTGCTTGACATATTTGTGCTTGCATTATCTGTTAATTTGATTAATTTGGTAAAATTTTGATAGAATTTTTTTATTTTTGAAGAAATATATTAGTTTGATTGAATAAACAATGAAGTGAATTTATGAAAAATAGGTTAAGAACTAAGAAGAAGTTGATATAAACATGATGTGGCGATTAGTTTGATTACGATCAAATCTATGTATAAGGTCTATATTTATTACCAAAGATGACTTTTCTTTTATAAAAAAAAATAAAATTATGAAAATCTGCGGCCGTTATCTTTCGGGTGCACTCTTGGTAAACTTTAATCGAACTTAATAGTTTACAAACTAGATTCAACAAGGCAAGTTACGTTTAATGAATTATATGTGGCAAACAAGACCTAAATATGTTTTGTTGGGTTCTAGTATGGTCTTGAACCATAAAATCACGACCCTCCTTATTGCATCATAGTCGTGAGATTGAATGAAAGATGAACGCTCAAGATTGTAAGGAGCGGTGTATAGATAATTTGTATTATATAATAAATAAGATAATTATAAATTTATGCATAAATTAAGAAAATGCATATATATATATAGATATAATATTTTTTTAAGATAAATTATATAACACTCCATTGTATTTTTAGTAAAAAGGTACAAAATACTCTTTGTTTTATTTATTGTGTGAAATCTCTTTGTGTTAATGTAAAATTTGCACAAAACACCCTCATTGTCCAAAACTGATGTTTTGTTTTAAATAAAAACCTAAATTATGCAAGTTTTATACAAATAAAAAAATAAAATATCTTAAATAACAATTTGTCTCCAAAAACTATAACATGAAAGATTAATTAATTATTTATTTATTTATTTTATTCAAAACAACTATTTAGGATATTTTATATTTTTTATTTATATAAAACTTTCATAATTTAGGTTTTTATTTAGAACCGAACATCAATTTTGAATAAGGAGGGTGATTTGTGAAATTTTACATTAGCACAAGAGGGTTTTACGACAATTACTAAAACACATGGTGTTTAATTTACCCTATTTTTTAATTGTGGTTGTGATTACAAATCCAAGTTGGATTATAAAACAATAATATAATAAAGATAAACTATTTTTTTTTAGTTTGTAACTGACCATTTTAGAACTTTAAGTAATTCATGTTGAAAATAGTTTCATAAGTAATTTTTTTCACTAAAATGTTCCTCCGGTGTTGGACTAACCACGCTGGCATCCATTGCTGACGTGGCGCTGATGCGGATGACATGTCATTACCACGTAGATGCCATGTCGGATGATCATTTTAGCGAAATTTTTTTAATTGCGTGACTATTTTCAAACAGACTTCATTTAAATGTCTTAAAAATGATAAAAAGGAGGTCATATACGAGACTAAAAAATAGTTTATCAAGATATTTCGTAAAATAAAAAATTTCACATGTCGTTGATGTAGCATCTACGTGGCGATGAGTCAGCCACGTCAGCGCCACGTCAGCAACGGTGGCCCAACGTGGCGAGTTTGGCATCGGAGGATCATTTTAGTGAAAAAAATTTATTTACGAGACCATTTTCAAACATAGTCTACTTACAATCCTAAAACGATAAAAGGGTCCGATACAAGAAAAAGAAAAATGTTTACCCTAATAATAAAAATAGAATAGAGAATTATACGTTCTTTGCCGACATCAATCAACCCAAGAAAATATATTCGTGAACTCATACCTGATCAAAGATAAAATTCAAGAAAATCTCTAACATAGTAAGGTTTTTTTTTTTTTTTTTCATTTATTATGAAGGTAACGCAGTGGCGAATTTATTTTACATCATATTTTCTCTTTGAACAAGTTCAAACCCCCGACGTCTCTAGGTCCACGTATCACACATGATTCGCCTAGTGTGATTTGTATTGTCGTATAAATCAAATTCACTTTTATTATTATTATTATAATATACTACCTTTGTTCAGTTCTAAGAGGCTATGTAATACAAATTAAGAAAAAATTGCAAAAATACTTTCATTAATATTTTATAATACTAATAGAATGATATTTGCATAAAAAATTATAAAAATATAAAAATATTTTTAATATTAAGTACGATGACGCAAAACGTAAATGTGACCCTTAGAGGCGGACAAGGAAAGTAAAACAATCATATAGAATAATTATACTGTCAGACGATGGGTAAAGAAAAGTATGGTAAGTATTTAATTACACAATGTTTATATTAAATTGACATTATAATGTCATATTACTTAAAAGCAAATTATAGTACTATAGATAATAATAGTGTTATGATCAGAACATACGTGGAAGATCTACACAATATTACTTTTTTTAAATATGTATGATTTGAAAAGTATCTAATTGCAGATATTTTTAATTTATGTAAAATAATATTAACGAAACAAGGTGATTAATGCGAAAAATAATTTTTAAATTGAGATTAAATTTAATTCATAAGTATATCTTGTATTTTGAAATAAAAAAGTCAAACATACCTATTATAATGAATATTTCGGTGTTGAAAATATTGCATCATATTTTGCATCATATTGTGATTGATTGTATAAATATCATTTAGTTTACCTTTATACATCATAATAGTATTACGATGACAACATATATGGAAAATCTATACATCATTACTTTTTCGAATGTATATTATTTAGAAAGTATATAATTGCAGACAATTCTAATTTGTGTAGATTAATGTTTTTAAATATAACGTATTTAGTTAACATATTTAAATTTTAAAAAAATCATTTAGCATTCAATTACCTTTTTTAATACCTAAAATACTCTCAATTAAAATCAATCGTTGGATTGCCGAAAAAATTGATCAGACGGCTGGAGTGAAATCAGGACGGTCCTGAATATTATAAAGGGTTAGGAGAATACTTAAACCTGTGTTTTGTTTGACGGTTTTGATTTTAAATTTGAATTTTGAATAGTAAAATTTAAATTGATATAATTATTTGATGTGATATAATAAAATATTCATGTAATTATTTGAACGAAAATTAATTTTTGGATATAATATAAACATTAAAAATAGATATTTAATGCGTTCATTTTGTGTTATTGGATGAATATATAATAATTTTAATAACTTGGGACCCACAATTGAGTGTAAGACGTTGGAGATTTAAACTCATTACCTTAACGTCATGAATTTACCTCACATCATGAAGACATTCCTTACAGGAATGTATTTTTTATTTTTTATTTTTAATGTTAGCTATAAGAAGTTGTGTCGATAATATTAAAAAAATATATTTTGTGTTAAATTATGGACCTTTTGTGAATAGATAAAAGGTAGATATTATATGCATGTATTATGTTAATGTGTGTATATATATTATATATTGTTTTTTTTCATATAATTGGGGGTGTTGGAGTGAACTCGTGACTGTGATGATAGGTGTGTCAATTCGTATTTTCGTACCGTGTTTGTGTCGAATTGAGCTATGGGTGTAACAAAAAAATTGTTAATTTCAATCCAAAATTTGACTTAAAAATCTAGACCCGAACATGGAACTAATTTCTTTGGGTCGGGTTTAGGTCAATCTAATTTAGTTTCAGGTTACCCAAAACCCGAACGAACCCGATACAAAACAGACCTGAAATCCTGATTTAATATTTTTCATTTTTTTTACTAATTTAAAATTTTTATATTATTTTAGTTTTAATATAATATAAATATTATAAATTGAAATAATTTTTTTGGGTCAACCCGAAACTAAAACCTGAAACTCGACCTGAATACGACATAAATCTCTTTTGTTTCAGTTTTGGGCCGATCCGATTTTTTGCAAACTCGAAACACCCAAATCCAAACATAAGGAACGTATTTGGCAATTAGCTGATAGTTGTTAGTTGTTAGCTGATTCAATTAGCTGATAGCTGTTAGCTGATTCAATTAGCTGGTTTGACTAGCTGATTCGATTAGCTGTTTGTATTAAAATGTTTGGTAAAACAATTGTTTGATATTAGCTGTATATACGTAACATGACAATTGAGGACATTTCTATTTTATTTTTGTTTCTAATATATTCAATTATGTTCTTTTGAGTTTAGAATGTTTAAAATTTTTGTTATTAGTTATTGAAAATTGTAAAAGTGTTATAAAAGTATTTATTTTTATTACAGTTAGATTTTAAAAAATAGTATATTTTTATTAAAATATATAAATAGTTTTTTCTATTGAAAATGATGTAAAATATAAAATAATAAATTTTTCGTGTATATATTTATTATGTTAGTTATCGATTAGTTCATTATATTTATAATTTTCAATAAATTTAATTTATTTAATTTATTTTTAGTATAAAATTTATATAATGTAATTTTAATATAAAAATAAATTATTAATATTTATATTTTCTATTTTATGTTGATTTTAATAAATTTATATATTTTACAAGTAAAACTATAATATAATAAAATATTCTAATATAATTAATAAATAATCAAAATGTATTTATTTGTGTAAAATGCATAATAAATTTTTAAGGGCATATAAGAAATAAAATTTTTTTTTACAGAAAAAGCTATTTCAAAATACTGGGTAAGTTAGCTTTTCAGAGATTAGTTTTTTGGGTCCAAAAAGCTATCCCAAAAAGCTAATTTTCCAAACACCTAAATTAGCTTTTTGACCGGTCAAACAACTAAAAGCTGTTCAATAAGCTAAAAGCTCTTCAGAAAGCTATTTGCCAAACACCCCCAAGAAATTTTAGGTTGAAAGGGTTCAATTATTCGGATCGGGTTTAATTTTGACACCTCTACGTGAGGTCATGGGTTCAAACCTCCAATTCCTCCGAATTTTGTCTGCTACACATGATTCGTCTAGTGTGACTTGCCTTGTCAGGCTTACTTTGCAAGCTATTAGGTTTGGTTGGAGGTTTACCTAAAGTGCACTCGAAAAGTAGCGGTTGAGAGATTTTACATCATTAAAAAAATATATGCTAAGTTGACATCCTGTAAAAGATAATCTGATGGTATGGAGGTGAATTCGTGACCGTAAGTTCATGAGTTCAAACTTCCGACGCTTTCAGGTCTTGTATGCCATACATAGTTTGTCTATTAAGTTCAAGATGAAAAAACACATAAGAATTAAGAAATATAAATTTAAGAAAGAATACAACAAATATTGATATTTGATGTAAAACCTAATCACAAGCAATCTAAAACTACACGAATGAATCCTTTTTTTAGGGGCACAACCTTCAACCCCCACAAGGGAGGCCCTTGCCCTCCTCAAAGCCCCGGCAACATCACCATTGAAGTCGAATGGTGTTCAAGGAGCTAGATGTAAAATACTTCTCCAAGCTTTTGTGTGGAGCTTTACAACAAAACACAGTTGTTTGATTCATTCTTAAGTAACTTCGTTATTTCTAATTTGGTTTAGTTTGTAATCTTTTGAAATAAAGAGTTGGGATCCTTAGTCCTCTACACCATTCACCTCTCTACCATAATACTCATGAAATATGCACTGTTGGAATCCTTCGTCCCCTGACTTGCTATACAAGTCTTGGAGGGTTGTAGTTATGTAACACTCCAGTTTGCAAGCCACGCAAAGTAGATGTGTCGGGATTAGATTGGTCATACAGGTCAATACGAGTATTTCTAATGCACTTTGTTCTCACTCACGCATTCTAGAAGATTTTCTAGGGGGGCACCGATTATCAAATTATTTTAGAACAAGGATGTTTAACTTTAGAAGTCCTTCAAGTAGACTCCAACAAAAAAATGTGAACATTGTTGATATAAGTAGTTTATTTTATCTCGAATAGCTTAGCATCGGCTCATTCGTACACGGAAGTTGGTCTAGCAACGGTCCAAATCCGAGGGTATCATAAGTTACTATGCTAAATTATACGATGATAGATTACTCATAATACATGTTATATAATACAAATATAACATATGAACTAAAAATACATGACAATAATCTACATAACATATATTATTATTGATCTTAACAAATGGTATATATTCATACAACACACTCTATAAATATGAACAAATAATATATATTTTCAAATAACACAATATGTGTTGTTTGGAAAAGTTGGTATGGTGTTGATTTTTTCTAGTCGGCATTGTAACTAATCATATCCTAGAGTGTTTGGCATATTGTCTCTTGAACTTGTTTTCTTTCTTTGGATCCAAATCTTTTCATTAGCATCAAAGATGAAGATTATGTACAATTTGATAAAACATACCAAAAATTTTAAGAAGTATCATTTATCGTATTAAAAGTTATGTATAACACATTTTATATTGACACCTCACAAAAAACTTAAGTATAGAGATCTTTATAGTACACCCAAATTATACATTGGTATTGTGTTGTTTATATCGGTACGGTATAATATATAGAATTTTAAATTTTGTACTTTGATACCATAACAAACTCTTCGATACGATAACCATATTGTACCAAAAATCTCGGTGTACCTAAGAATTTGGTAATTTTGATAGTTTTCAATACGAAAAGTTCAATATTTGATATGGCTAACATTTGGTACTATATTTATTTGTATACCTGTAAATTTCGTATTTTTTGTATGAAAATTTTGATATTTTATATATCTCTAACTGAGATAGACTTTTTTTCTCATGCCCAAATTCAGAACCATCTCATTAGATAATACATTCATTTATTTTTAAGACTTAGGCCCAATTTTCCTTTATATATGCATACATATATGGATGTATGTATATATATATTTTCGGCGGTATTTGCTCAAATGACTGAGTCAAATCAGCATTACATAATGTTAGTATTATATATAAATATGTGTCGTGTAAATTATATAATTGTATTGTATAGATATATTGGTTGAATTCAAGTCAGCATTGTAACCGAAACATATATATTTATATGTATATTCATCAACTTCAAGCAGAGATAGTAATGGGGTGGGTTCTGGACGAGTTCTACAGTTTCCAGTAATGGCATTGCCTGAAAATCTCAAGTCCTGAAACCGGCTATGTCTCAATACCTGTCCCGCCTTGAATCCATCGGATTTGAGATTGGTGCAAGAAATATTGACTAGTAAAATAATGATAGATAAAATATTGAGAAAATAAGAAACAATGAAAAAGATAAAAATATAAATTTAAATAATACAAACAAATATAAAATAGTATAATATTACATCTGTACCATAAGAAGGGTACTAATTGCATTTTGCTTCATTGTACTTAATATTAAAAATATTTTTATATTTGTATAATTTACTTTACAAATATTATTGTATTTGTATAATAATAGACTAATAGATGTATTTTATTTTTTGCTTTTTATATGTACTACGTATTAATATAATAATTAATATTAAAAAATGTATAAGCAAAAAGTCAATGATATCATTTTTATGGGACGGAGGTAATATTAATTTTGGGTAAATTATATAATACCATTTGTATTTTAGTAAAAATGTACAAACCCGATGCCTCTAGATTTTGTCTGTCACACATGATTCGCCTAGTTTTACTTGCATTGTCGGAAGTTTGCATGCTATTATGTTCAACCATGGTTTATCCATATCACACCGGAGGGTACCGGAAAAAATAAACAAAACACCTTTTATTTTATTTATTGAATGAAATTTTTTTGTGTTGAATTAAAATTTGCACAAAATACCCTTTTTATCCAAATCTAATGTTTTGATGTTAATATGAACTTCATTAGGCAAGTTTTATATATATAAAAGAGGTAAAAATATTAAATAGTCTTTTTTAAATAAAATAAATAGATAAATAATTGATTAATCATTCATTTTATAATTTTTTTTAAAAAAAATTATCTTATTTTTACAAAGACTCTAAAAATAGAAGGATTGACCAATTATTTATTTGTTTTATCCAGAAAGACTATTTAAAAATATCTTATACTACCTCCATCCGGTTCTAAGGGTCTTGTTTACTTTTTGTCTGTTGATATTTGAATATTAATTATTATATCAAAACGTAGTATTAATTAAGAAAAAATTGCAAAAATATTTCAATTATTGTCTTATAATACTAATAAAATGACATTTGTAAAAAAATATATAAATATAAAGATATTTTTAATATCAAATACAAAAATATAAAAGATAAATATGACCGTTAGAGATAGACGAATGAAGTATGTTTTATTTGTATGAAAGTTACATAATTTAGGTCCAATATTTATAATCAAACCCCCATTTTGGACAAAATGATAGTTTTGTGCATATTTTAATTTAACATACAAGAATTTCACACAATAACATTTTTACTGAAATACAAGATGATGTTATACTCCTTCATCCGTCCGGCTCTAAGATTTTCATTTACCTTTTGTGTTGTTGTATTTAACGTTAAAAATATTCTTATATTTGTATAATTTTTTTTGCACAAATATCATTATAATAGTATTACAATACACTAATAGAAATATTTTTGTCATTTTTCCTTAATTTGTGTTACGTTTTCATATATAATTAATATTTAAAGATCAACACGCAGAAAAATAATTGAGACCTCAGAGCAAGACGAAGATAGTATAATTTATTTATTAATTTTTAAAATTATTAATTTAGAGAAATTTGTAATTGAATTCTAAGCAAGTATTTTTTTTTATCAAATTTATAATTTATTTAGAATTTATATTCATTACCCAAGCCCAATCCATTATACTATAAAATATAAAATCCAAATCCAATCTATTAGCACTAAAGCCGGTCTGTTTCAAAATTAAATCCGCTTCATTGTCATCCGGGCGTCCCTGGGCCCGAGCGAAAAGAGCGTCCGCTCAAGGCCCAATTTAAATTGAGGCTCATTATTTATTTATGTTATATATAAATTATTTGATATTAATGTATTAATAAAAGAGTATGATTAGTAGTTAAATTCTATCTACATTCTCTTTTAGGTTTAGATTCAAACCTAAATACCTTCAAAATTTAAAACGTACGGTAGGCGGCGGATGTTTGACGATGGCTTTTCCACTCGGTCCCTGATGGCCAGCAGGGGATTCGGTATAACAGCTCATGTTCGTTTGCGCTGCGCGTTGCCGCAGGGCAGGACACATCTTAGCTGTAGGAAGTATGGTTCCGATGGCCTTACGCGCGTGATCGGCCAAAGGATAGAAATAACGACTTTTGCAAACATGTGGAATATATTTTGCCAGATAAATACAGGACAAAAGTGATAATGGGGTATACATGTGGGATATTTTTTGCAATTTTCCCTATAAAAATATTACGAAATTTATTTTATTTAATAATTTATATTCTATTATAAGTAAAAGAAATCGGAGTAGATCATTTATATATATTTAGGAGTCTTTTATTTTTGTTTTAATTATCTTTTTGCACTAAGAAAATAATAAATATTAGACAAATTATTATTATTATTATTATTATTAGGCAAAATTATCAATAACTCATTTATGATTTCGAAACTCAGTGTAAATCCTCTGTATACTTTAAAAATGACATGAACCCCCTTATATTTTAAAAAAACATTCAATAAAATTCATTTTTATATATTTTTGGTGATAAGAATATGACTTTTTATCTATAGTTTTTGCACGGCGGAATTTCATACAACGTTTATTAAAATATAAGAGAGTGTTACGCAATTTGTAAAGTATATAAAAAATTTATACTAAATTTCGAAATTAAATTTATGCTAAACAAATATTTTTTTTATTTATATTTTATTATAAATAAAAAATATTATATATATATATTTAAGGGCTCTTATTTTTATTTCGCCCAGTCTTTCGAAAGCCAAGAACAGTCCTAATTGTCATCCCTAATTTTATAGTTCGAGCTTGAGCCCGAATCCGAATCCGAATCCGAGCCCGAGCCCAACCCCCCTTCTATATATATCCCTAATTCCATTTGCCCTTCCCATTTCCCTTAATCGAATTTACACACAAGCGGCTCTTCCTCTTCTTCAAAAATCTTCAGCGACTTCTTCCCCTACCGTCTTCTGCTGCAATTTACAGCGCAATCAAGATTGTAAGTTCTGACCCTCTCTCCCTTTTAATCGGTTTCAATCTTTGTATGGCTAAAAGAGAAGCAAGTGCGAATCTTTAATCATTCACTGCAATTTTGGTTTATGACGTGTTTACAGTTTTGTTACTATTTCCGTTCGATTTTGCTGTCTTATTGAATAAAGAGAAGCAATTCTGAGAATCTTTCAATTACTTTGACGTGTTTTTGCTTTCGGGTCCGACCCGGACCCGGAGGGTTTTGGTCGGGCGGGGCCCGTGTCCGGTGCGTCTCCACCCAGTGGTTACAAGCATTTGACAATGGGAATAACGTTAACATTCTGTTTGCAAGTTGGGTTGGGATCGGTGCTTTTGGAGCAGGAAAATGGAAATTGATTTTCAATACAAAATAAAGATGGCTGAAAAAAAAATGCTATGAATAGAAAGGGATCATCTAATGTTGTGAAGGTTCTAATGCTTCAATGAACCTACATTATTAATTCCTCATTGTTGATTCTTGTATCGACTTTGCAAGAATATTTTGTAATCCAATGCTCTATGTTCCATAGATTAGAATTGGCTATAAGTCCTTGACACTAGCTTAACTAATTATAGCTCATGAAATTGGGCGATGATTTGATAAAACTCGAAACTCAACTTATTACTCTGTTGAGACCTTCCTTAATCGAGCTAACCTTATCTAAGTTAAACCTATTACTCCATGGGTCAGATTAACTAATCCATTTGATGCACGTTACCGGACCTAATCACCAATTCAAAATTGGACTTTGAATTCAGCCGAGCTGAAATAGTTGTAGTTGAATTGATTGACCTTGACACCTTGTTGAGAAGCTGAATTTTGTTATTTTTGTTGGCCAATAGTGATATATTGTTGAGAAGCATCTTCACTTTAGCATATGATGCAAGCCTCATTTCCACCCTATCCCATTAGCGGTTGAAGTCGAAATTAGGTAGGTTTGCATAGCAGCTTGATTTGATGTTTTGAGAGGGAATAGTTCATTTTTTGGGGAGCGTAGGAATTGCCTAGTGATGAAATAGAAAAAGTTTATGAAAGAACAAACCTTAAATGTTCAATTTTCTTTATCGTCATTTAGGCATTACTTTGAGATTGTATATTTTTCTTTTTATGTATTTATCTATTGTTTTAATATACTAACAGCTACTTTGGGTGTTTTCAAGGAAAATGAAGGAAGGAGAATCAAAATAAGTATTTGTTTGGAGTTTGGATTTTGGTTTGAGGTTGGGTTTTGAATAATTAAATTTTGAATTTAAATAATTGTTTGATGTAATACAAATGTGTATTGATGTGATATTTTGAATGTAAAATTACTTTTGACTCTAATATAAAACATAGATACTTGATTTGATTTGTTTTAGGAGGAAGAATTAATGAATATTGAATCCTTCAGAAACCCCATTCAAACACGCCGTTAAAGACTTTTCAGCATAACATAGAAGATTTCCCAACTTGATGTTATGTGTGTTTGGTTGTCATGGGAATACTTTGTGGTGTTTTGGATTTGATTTTTTTTTAATATAAAGTAGGTGTCGTATGTGACGTTTTAAATAGAAAATAGCTGTAGGATGTGATATTTGTAGAGAAGAAGTGTCTTAACTTTAGGTTGCATAGTGTGAAAACAAAGTTGAAAACACAACAAGCCTCTCTTAGTTTTCAATTAGAGTTTTGCTTTTGCGTTAAAGGGGACAATTACACGGTTAAGTTTTGAGTTAGCCTAGATCCAATGCCATTTGAACAAAAAACTAACTATAGTAAGTTGAGTTGACAAGTACACGGTCAAGCTTTGAGTTAGCTTAGATTCAATGCCATTCGAACACAAAAGCTAACTATAGTAAGTTGAGTTGACAAGTACATGGTCAAGGTTTGAGTTAGCTTAGATTCAATGCCATTCGAACACAAAAGCTAACTATAGTAAGTTGAGTTGGTCTTATCATTTCATACCTTAACATATCATTAGCATAAATAAGTCTAAGGGTTAAATGGGTAATTTTTAAGTCTTACGTGAAAATTTGATATAACCAAGTATTTTTAAGGTCATTTTTGTGTGCATGATGATGAAAGTAGCTCGATTTTTTTGGTGAACTTGTTCCTTGATTGCCTCTTTCCCAACTTAAGTAAATTGTTGGTTAAGAACGTGACAATGATTTTTTTTTTTTTTTTTATCTACTTCATTTTTATGTGTGGGCGACTTTTCTAATGATACTTGCACGAAAATGGCATTTATTTTCTTACAGAGGAAGCGGAAACTTGAGTGATTGTTCAAAGATAAGCTCGGAGACCTTGGCTTTGTTTTGCCTAAATGTCAAAATCCAACAAAATTGGGGAAATGGCTAATATCTAATGCCTCATCACTATCGGTGTTTCTCGGGGTTTCTCAATCTTGTTGACTATACAATAATTCAAACCCCATTAATCTAGAGAAGCTAATGCTTGATAAAGCATTCTCATTAAAAAATAGCGATCCAATTCACCCTTTGAGCTCATCAATGTCGAATGGTACACGTAAGAGACACTCCGAACTTACTAAGCCGTCAACTTGGCTACTCAGTTGCATAAGACATGATCCTAAAAAAAATGTAATCCCAATTGGCCCTCGTTTCCAAGTTGATGTTCCCAAATGGGAGGGCACAATTGACAAAAGTCGTCTTCTTGATGCATATAAAAGGGATTATAATAATTCCAAGTGGTTGGGTTCCCATATTTGGCCAATTGACATTCCTAATAAGACAATCACCGAGAAAGCAATTGGTGATGGGCGGCCCAACTCATGTTCTTGTGCCCTCCCAGGATCGGTTGATTGTATCAAACGCCATATATTGGAAAAAAGGCTACTTTTGAAACGTGAGTTGGGATCCGCATTTTTTACTTGGAAATTCGATGAGATGGGTGAACAAGTTTCAAAATCATGGTCAATGAAGGATCGCAAAGCATTTGAATCAATAGTTAGAATGAAGCCATCATCTGACGAGAAGGACTTTGTGTGGCGTGCCTTGAGGCGTTTTCCTAACAAAGGTCGTAAAGACATTGTTAGCTATTATTTTAATGTTTGTGTTCCCTATCGCTTGAGCCTTCAAACAAGGATGCCATCCATAACCGAAGTGGACACTGATGATGAAGATGAGGTAATGGATTGTAAGTATTTGGGTATGAAGAAAAAACCTAGAAAAGGGAAGATGCGCAAGTCATAATTTGTAAGAGACTAACGCTATCTACAATCATAAGGAGAAGAAGATGCCCAAATTGACATTCCGACATAAGTTCCAACACAAGGTTTGTTTACTTCAAAAGCATGATTTGCAAATTTATATTTTGATTCCTTTTTTAGACTATCCTTTGCTTATTGTATGATATATAGAGAAAAACATGCATTAAATTTTGCTCGCAAATCATGATAGTTGTAATGAGAGGTTGTTCTTTCAATTGTTGATTATCTTATGTTAAGCTTCATTTAAAACCATGTGTTGTTTGTTTGTCCTTGTGTTTGTTGGTAAAGTTATACCGTGCTTCGACCTTGTCTTAGCGACAAATGAGTGCTCTTCTTGAGCTTATAATTAATTGAATTTCCTTTTGTGTTATCAATGGCTTTAGATTATGTTTGGATAATTGTTAAGTAACCATCTTTGGCGAATTCTTATCTTGATGATAGTTCTTAATGTTTTCAAATGATCTTTTGGTTGATGAATGGCAAATTCGTTTCTTGTTGCCAATCTTTTCCTTTTTAGCTTTCAAAAATTTTAGAGCCACACTTCTATATATATCATTTGGTAGTTGGCTTCTCAAAGGGCAAAAAATTAAAAGATGTGAACACATGTTTCCTTAAGTTGGCCTCTTATAGAAATGAATTTTATGAGTGCTTGGGCGAGAGTAATTCTAGGATGAGTGACCTCTAGAAAGAACAAAAGAAGTGCTCTCTTATAGAAATGAATTTTATGAGTGCTTGGGCGTGAGTAATGCTAGGATGAGTAATCTCTTTGGTAAGTACCAAGTACTATAATAACATGTGCTATAAATGATTTTAATGCTTATGTGATAGTGCTCCTCACTATTTTAATCTAATGATTTACATTTGTTTACATATATTTTTAATTTACTAAGGTATTATCTACCATAAGTTTTTCAAATATTATTTTGAAATAATTATTTTTCTTATAAACTATTATACTTTTTCCGTCCGTCTTTAAAAGTCACATTTATCTTTTGCATCATTGTACTTAATATTAAAATATTTTTATATTTGTATGATTTTTTGTACAAATGTCCTTCGATTAGTATTATAAGACACTAATTGAAGTATTTTTGCAATTTTTTCTTAATTTGTACTACGTTTTGATATAATAGTCATGAGTAAACTGTTTTTTTAATCCCGTAATTGGACCCTCTTATCATTTTAGTCTCGTAAGTGGAGCATGTCGCAAACTAGTCCCATAAGTGAAAAATTTTCGTTGTTTTAATCCTCTGGTGCCGGAGGCGCCCGCGTGGCTCGCTGGAAGCCACGTGTCCGCTAGTGTCCCACCAGGTCAGCGACACCTGGTGGACACGTAGATTTTAATTTTTTTTCATTTTTTTTAATTTTTTTTAATTCTTTTATAATGGACCAAATAAATAAATTTTTTAAAAAATTAAAAAATAAAAATAAAAAATAAAATCCACGTGTCCGCCAGGTGTCGCTGACCTGGCGGACATGTGGCCTCCGGCGAGCTACGCGAGCGTCTCCGGTGCCGGAGGACTAAAACAGCGAAATTTTTTCACTTATGGGACTAGTTTGCGACAGACTTCACTTACGGGACTAAAATGATAAGGGGGTCCAATAGTTTAATGTTTTTTAGGGTTAAAAAATGGAATTTTAATAGAATTAGTAATGTAAATTTTGAATTAAAGTAGATTGAGCGTAAAAAGAATATGAAGGGTCCATTGGTGACAATAATGTAAAGTGATGGAAAATAGTGATAGAAATTTAAAGAGATATTATATTTCCTAACTAAATACGGTATGAACACACTTTTGATAGATGAAGTAAAATGGTATTTTGAGGGCACAAATGTATAATGAGGTTGTGGTATTTTGAGAAGATAAGAAAGAGGAAGAAGCCATAGTTGCAAGATGGGGGTGAAGAAAAAGAATAGGGGAAGAAGAAGAAGAAAAAAAAAAAAAAAAAAAAGGTAAGAAGATGTGCACTTGTATACAACAACTTAGGGTAAAAGTTTCTTTTATTTTTAATATTATTTCCGTCTCATTCCAAAGTACCCACTTGAGTTTTATAATAGATTAATAAATAAAAATATTTTATTGGTTAATAGAAGTGTGTAAGATGATTTTGATATTTTTGTTATTTGTACTTAATTATAAAATAATTGTATATGTAATAGTATGTTTGTAATTTATGTAAAAGTTGTATTTTAGTAGGTAAAATTGCTTATAACCAACATGTATGTGAAACTGCCTTGTATTTTTAAAACAAATTGCACAAAATCTTTTTTACGGGTTTATGTGCAATATTTTTGAAAATACGAAGGAGTTTTGCGCACTTTTTAGAGAATTTTGTATAATATTTTCTAAAATACAATGAAGCTCAAGCAGTTTCTAAATCATAGGGAAGAATAGTGCAGACTTTTTAAACCACAAATGAATTATATATAGTTTTGTAATTTTATTATTAGCGTGTGATTACTTTTATTATAATAAGAAATGAATACTTTTGAGTGAGACAAAACAGAATGATATAAATAATACTTCCAGTTAAGACGTAAGGAGAAATAAATTTAGAGTTAAAATTATTAGAGAAAGTTATTTTTTAGTCTCGTAACTGTCTTATTATGTTAGTCTCATAACTAGAGCTTATATATAAATCGTCCTATGAGTGAATTGTTTTGGCACAATTGGTCTTCCGGCGGCAGAGATGTGCAAGTGACACCTGCGTGGCACTCCGGAGCAGGCCCGTTCCTGACATGTCGGGGCCTGGGACAAAATTTTGAAAAAAGGGTCCTAAAATAAATTTATTTGTTTAAAAGTATATGTAAGTTTATTATTGGAAAAATTCAATGTAATATTTTATCAACTTTAGAACAAAATTTATTTTAAGGAAAATTAAACAATACATAATACAACTAAAAACAATTTACATCAACTATTGGAATCGGAATTAAAATCCAAAATACCAACCAAATTTTCTATTATTATTTTGATCTTTACTTTTCTGATTGCCATCATCCGTTGCCCTATTTTCAGCCATGTCCGCTAATTTCTCCACCAACGCCAACAAAATCCAAACATGTTTTGCGATGAAAATACAAATAAGCATATTACTATATAGTACCTCATCTTGCAATGGTAGGCGTGGAAGGCTAAGAATTGTGCAAACTAGGCCCGACGGGAAAGTCACACTAGACGAATCATGTGTGGCAGGTGACTTGAGGCGTCAGGGGTTTGAACTCATGACCTCAAGATCACAAGTCCAACTCCTACACCACCGATCCATTCCTTACGGGACCATAGTTTTAAAATTTTATTTTCCCTACTTGTGGTTCAAAAAGTATTGAAAAAAAAAAATCCCCTTCTATTAGTATTTAGTGGCTATTGTAATAGATGCGCCTCAACTGCGAGTTTTAGAACAAAATTCTATATAAAAGGGGTTGAAGTTACGAAAATACCCTCCCGGGTATTATTTAAAGTATTTTCCTTCTTCACCCCTACAATCCTGCCTGTGAAGTCATTGAAGGTCCGAGCTCGTGGGTTTCCATTGCCTTCTCCGGAGTCAAAGTGTTCAGATCCTTCGGTTATGTCAGTTTCGAACAGTAGTTCATTTCTTTTATTTGGGTTTTGTTAATTTATTGTTAATTTTTTTGTTTTTTTGTTTAACAAAATCGGAGCTCGGTTCTTCGGGTACCCCTCCAATTTCATCTGAAACTGTTAAGAAAATATTTTAAGTTTGCGATATTTCACGGTGAAGAAGTGGGTTCGGTAAATTGTGATTAAATTTTTGTTAAGAATCTGTTTCAAAGGTAATTTGTGTGTGTGTTTAGAACAACCGGTTTGAGTTTGGTCGATGTAGGAAATTTCTTTTTTTTTTTTTTTTTTATGATGTGGGAACTCGCAGCCGCTATCCGAAAGTGCGCACTGGGTAAACTACCGGCCGAACCTAATACCCTGCAAACTAAGCCTGACAGGCAAGTCACAACGAACTATGTGTGGCAGGTGACCTACGTCCAACCTCTACATCATCAGGCCATCCCTTGCGAGACGATGTAGGAATTTTTTTTTTTTTGGGCAGGAAGTGAGTTTGGGTAATTTCATCTTGAGAACCGTAAGACGGTGGCCACCATGCACGATGCCAGGTCTGGCCGCTTCCGGATGTACAGCTGCTGCACTTCCGCGCCCTCCTTGCTGCTGCTGCTCTCCATTATTACTGTATGGGCTCTGGATCGAACTAAATCGAATTAGAGAAGAAGGAGGATATTGCTAAGAAGGATTTCGGCGAGATATACTACAATTGGAATTCAATTCAATTTAGTTGGACAATGAGTGAAATGCATTTTACAAAAAAGTTAAAATTTAGCTGTAAAAAAATTTGTAGCAAAAGGTAATGAATTCGTAGCAAAAAATTTTTTTCGATGAAATGAGTTTCGTCGTCTATACTGCGTTGGTAAAAGTCTTTGATGACAAATTTGACTTTCGAAACGAAAGATAAATTTATTGTAATTAAAATTAGGGTAAATTGTTTTTTTAGTCCCGTAACTTGACCCATTTATCATTTTAGTCCTTTAAGTGGAGCCTGTCATAAACTAGTCCCATAAGTGAAATTTTCGTTGTTTTAGTCCTGGCACCGGAGACGCCCGCGTGGCTCGCCGGAGGTGACGTGTCCGCCAGGTGTCCTGCCAAGTCAGCGACACCTAGCGAACACGTGGATTTTTTTTTTAATTTTTTAATTTATTTTATTTTTTTAATTGGACCAAATAAAAAAAATACAAATAAAATTTAAAATAAATTAAAAATAAGTTTTAAAAAAAATTTAAAAAATGAAAAAAAAAATCCACGTGTCCGCCAGGTCAGCGACACCTGGCGGACACGTCACATCCGGCGAACCATGCGGGTATCTCTGGCGCCGGAGGACTAAAACAACGAAAATTTTTTACTTATGGGACTAATTTGCGACATGCTCCACTTACGGGACTAAAATGATAAGAGAGTTCAGTTACGAGACTAAAAAAACAATTTACCCTTAAAATTAAAACAACTATGAAAATATGATTTCATAGTTAAAATCCTTTTAATATAAAAATAAATTTCATAATAAAAGAATTTTAGCAACAAAATATGCCTGAGTTTTTTAGTCAACTGGTTTTAGCCATCAAGGATGCTTTTCTAGCTAAAACTTTTTTCTATGAAAATATAATTTTAGAACCAGGAGGGGTTTTAGCAAATTACGGAATCTACATGAGGATTTTATGGTATTTTGCCTAAAGTAATTTATGTTTTTAGTTTCTAAAAATAAATTTCCACGTGTTGACCAGGTAGCGTCATCTAGCGGACCGTGTGCTCCGGCATGCCACGCGGCTGCCATGTGCGCATTTCCGGCATCAAATGACCAATTGTGCAAAAAAAGATTTATTTACGAGAGTATTCTTATACAGACTCCAGTTACGAAACTAAAAAAAATAGTTTTCTATTATTATTGTTAGTATTATTTTTTTTTGATATATTATTTATAACTCGTAGTTTGGAAAGTTTGCACTATTCTTTCTTGTAATTTAAAAATTGTATGAAACCCTTCTGTGTTTTAAGAAAACTATTGTACAAAATTCCCTAAAAATTAGGTGAGACTCTTTTGTATTTTCAAAAATATTGTACAAAAATCCCTAAAAAAGTATTGTATGAAATGTTTTCTAAAACACAATAGGTTGATGAGTTTTTAAATTATGTGGGAGAATTGTACATTATATTTAAATTACAAGTAAGTTAGGACTAATTTTGCCTTATATTTTTATATACATCATCATAAATATAGAGTATAAAATTATTCTTGACAAATGACAACGAGGGAATATTTTTATAAAAATAATAAGATAAAATAGCATAAAATCTATTGTAGTTTGCTGAAAACCTCACATGATCCGAAATTTTCATAAAATCTACTTATAATTTTTATAACGTTGCACACTCATCATTCCTTTCAAACCGTACTGACGGTGTTAAACATTTACATAAACTGACAGTTACGCCCCTATCTTAATTCTAAATTAAATCTCAAAATTAAACTTTAATCTCAAATTAAATTCTCAAATCCACATCTTTCTATCTCTCTCTATAGTAACCCTCTTTCTCACCGACGCCATCGCCTCCCCCTTTCTCTCTCTGCCAACTCGCGCCGTCCACCGCGCACCAGCAGCCACCAACCACCACCCACCGGCGTCATCTTTTTCTTTCTCCACCACCGTGAGCTCCACCCTTCTCCGCCGATTTTAGTCACATCCAGCGGCGGAACCAGAACTCAAATAAGGGGGCGGAGGGGGGGGGGGAGGGCTAATTTTTCTTTTGAATATTCGATATACTGAAAAATTGGTACGATAAATATATATACTGATACGTACCGAAATTTTAGTACAATATTGATGTATACTATTTTATACCCAAATACTAAAATTTAAAATATTAATTTTGGTATCAATATATTAAATTATTTGTATATACAAATATAATAAAAATATCAAATTATATATTATTACGTTACTAAAAAATTTCAATATGATATTTGATCAAGCCAAAAATTTTACTCCCTCCGTCCCACATACCATGTCTACGTTGCCGTTTCTGTCCGTCCCATATACCATGTCACTTTCATTTTTTGGAAAATGATTATACACTTTAATCTCATTTTAAAAACTTTTTAATTTTATTTTTTTAAAATTTTAATTAAACTAATTAGTTATCTTAATCTTAATTTATAATTATTTATATTATAGAATAATTATTTTTACTAATACATTCTTAATTATCTACTAATTACACTCCTCCTAAAATACCGTGTCTACAGTGTAGCAGACACGGTATGTGGGACGGAGGTAGTAATATACTAAAATTTCAGTATTTTTTAAAATAATTTTTATTAAATTTTTTAATACTTTTTTAATATATATAATTTTAAAATTATATAAATTATAATAAAAAAAAATTAAATGGGGGGCGGGCTGGAGCCTCCATGTAGTTACGCCACTGGTCACATGGCGCAGCTCCTTCCTCAGCCATGAATCGCCGGTGCCAGCCGCCACGCACCACGAGACCGACTGGGCATTCGGCCGCCTCTCCCTCCGCCATCCCAGCTGCCGCCGTTTTTCCTCCGGTTCGAGCTCCCCTGCCGCGCGCAGACCCACCCTCGACTCAGCCACCGCCGTCAAAGCCATGGAGGGCGGCGTCGCTATAATGAGATGCATTTCAATGTGAAAATCGTGTCCCCAAATTTCGAAGGTCTGAACCTTGTGAAACAACACCGTATGGTTTACGAACTCCTATCCAGCGAGCTCCAGTCCGGTTTGCACGCTATCTCCATCACCGCCGAGACTCACTACAAAAAAGTATCTAATTAGCTACAATATTTTTAATTATAAAATATTTTTATAGTTAAAATATGTCATTTAACAACAAAACTTAATTTAATAGCTAAAAATAAATTATGTATTACAAATTAATTTTGACGCTAAAATATTTTTGCTAGAAAATTCTATTTTCTAACAAATGAGTTTTAACTACAAAATTATTTTTTATAGTTAAAACTATTTGGCTAAAAAAATCATGCATATTTTGTTGCTAAAATTTTTTGTTATAAATTTTATTTTTATAGTAAAAAGCTTTAACTACGAAATCATATATTCATAACTATATCTTTTTTCTTAACTTTTATTGCAAAAAAATGTATTTTTTGTTACGCAAAAATATTTTTGCTATGAATTCATTACCTTTTGCTACGAAATATTTTGTAGCTAAATTTCAACTTTTTTTTTTTTTTTGGTGCTATTTAATTAAAAAAAAAACGGTTTCAAATAAATAAAATCTAAATTTGGATTATTTTTTTTTAATAAACAAGCCAAGCCAGACTAGGCTTTTTGGAGGGTATGGATCACATGTTGATCTGATCAAATTAGCACTGTATTGATTTGACCCGATCAACATGGGATCCGCGTCCCTTTTTGCAGGTTAGGCCACACGCCCGGGTACGCCGCCTAACATATTCTCACAGCTGGAGACAATATTTAGGCAAATTCATCGAGTGCTTAATGTTGTTAGATGTTTAGGCGTTAAGTAATTAGGTCAATTTAGAGTAATTTTATAGATGCTCAAAAATATCTTATGGATGAAATTCGTTATTAGCCATATATATTTTCTAAATTGCATCAAGCCAATAGATGGACGCACAGTGAAATTCATACATCTGGGATAATAAGACACTATTTATTGGCCAGAAAGAAATAACAATTACAAATATTCTCGACATATGTAATCTTAATATGTGTTTCGTTGTTTGCAGAGGTCAATTATGAATAGTATATTTTTTTGGGGGAGAGAGGATTGAGGGGTGTTGTTTTAAAATCAGCGCCCATGCTAATAATATAAATATTATTTTCATGAAAAGCCTATTACGTTAGCTTTAATTAAAAGCCTATTACATGAAAACAAGATGGAAAACTTGCACACCTAAATTCTTGTACGTAGAATGGATTTAACAAAAATGAAAATAAAGTCACACTTGCATACCAGAAATGAAGTTGATTATTGGGGAAGAAAATGAGAGGATGTGTGAGAAGAAAAACTAAAGTACTTTGGTGATACGGGAGGATAACTGACCTGTCGCGCCGGTCAATCAATTGGGATTGTGTGATTCACTCTTTCGTGTTTTAATGGAGTAAATAAAAGAAGAATTTTCTTTTATTATCTAATGAAAATAAAATAACAAATGAATTAAATTAAGGGGAATGGAGTATGAAGAGGATGTCTCGCTCAAAGGATGATGCAATTATGGCACTTGTGTTTTATCATTAATTCAATAAAGTTAATTCTTATTAAAATCAATAAATTGGTTATAATTATCAACAAATCTAGGTGCGCCCATAAGAATATTGCCTAACCGCTTTGTAATCTAAAAAAACCCAATTCAAAACAACAATTAGATTTGATTGTCTAACCCCCGGGAAGGAACTATTCAACCCGGTTGTCACCTATTCAAGTGCGAATACAATTACAGATATCCTACCTGAATTGACTTTAGATTATCAGACTAATTTAAATATCGGTACCAAAATATTCAATCAATCTAATAATTACAAACGTTATTCTCAAAATTAGACAAATATTGATAATCAAAAAGAACTTTTATAAAGAAAATCAAGAATCTCCGAAACAAAATAACCAAAACATTATCACCCCTCAAATCAGAAAAGTATCTACTCCATAATCAAATAACAGAGAACAAAAGAGAAAGTTATAGTGGGAGGGGGAAATCCTGCGCGATCTATGAATCTGTCAGCGTTTCTGCCCTAGCCGTTCTCTCTTGCCAAATAGGCGTGTGTTCCCCTATCTTTTATTTAATTTTTGCCCTAATTATTTTGTAGATGAGCTTTTGGGCCTTTAGTTAATTTCTCATATCAAGAGGATGTAGTTAGTCATGGTCATGACTAGCTAGGTTGTGCAAATCTGAATTTTTCTTTCCTTTTTCTGTCAATTATGTCAAATTTAATATTTGCCTTTGCACACAGCAAATAAATAATTCACAATTTATCCAACAATAGACTCACTAAAGAAATCCAAAGTGTTCTTAGACAAAATGACTATCACTCAACTCATAGATCTTAAAGCAATATAGTTACTATTGATATCAGCAACACATTCACTTGTGAGAAACAACCTTGCCAAACGCTCCACGAGCCTTCACTTGCCGTGGCATTTTTCAATTTCCGTCTACATTCCTTCTCCACCTCGATTGAATTAATACACACGCCGACTTTCAACTACTCATAATACAAAACCAACCACTTGGTACCAACAAGTTTCCCAAATGCATAAAAGATAAAGGGTGACGAAAAAACTCAAACTCGTATAAGATTGGCTAAGACTATATTACAATTACATACTATATGAGTTATAACAAAAGTATCGAAGTGTCATATGGGATTTTTTTTATTTTTATTATTATTATTTTTTTCAAACGTGCCTTTTTCTGGATTTGAATTCATCCCACTAGAAATAGCAATTGAAGTCGACTTTTTCGACCCAAATCCAAACCCATACCGGATAAATAATGTAGTTATTTCTCTTTTTGGTAAGGTCCAATTTTCCTTTTACAAACACCCATATTGTATATATTATGGTTGTTGCTATATTAACCGAAACAAATCAATATCATGTTAATTTGTTGCAGTTCAACTCATGTACATCTGACATATAACATTTGATTTTATTAAACACAGTACTTGTTATATCGAGTAAAATAATTTTTTTGGATTCATATTAATATATGTGTTGTATAAATATATTTCCAGAGTTGAAATTAATAACTGTTTTTATTATATGATTATATTTGTAGAAGTTGAAATTAATAACTGTTTTTATTATATGATTATATTTGTAGAAGGTTTTGCAACAAGGTTACACCCTTATTTCCATATTTTTTTTTTGTTTTCATACTAAATTAAAAAATGATAATCATTTAATTAGTAAGTAAAAAGATAAGATGATTTTTTATATTTTTATGCATAAAAAATAAATATTTTTATAGTTACATACGAGAATATATATTTTTAAAAAATGAGAAGGTTTAGGTTTACACACAAACTTCCGTCTTCCACTATAAATCTGTAATTTCAATGGCGCTTCCGATTTCCCGCAGGCGACTTCACACTCCGTCTTCTTTTCTTCTTCACGAATCTTCGTAACTTCATCCATTGGCATCTTCTGCTACTATTTACACAGCACCATCAATTCTGTAAGTTCAGTTCCTCCCTTTTAAAACCTGTTTAATCTTATACGCGTAAAAAAGTACGAGAAATTTTCGATCATTCACTGCAATTTGCAATTTGGTTATTTTCGTGCTTGCTGTTTTGCTATTTCCATTCGAATTTGTTGTTTTACGGATTAAAGAGAAGCAATTGCGAATGTCTTCCAAGAATTTTGCGTGTTTACTGTTCTCTGTTTCTGGTATCAATTTGATCCGGTCGGGTCCAACCCGGATCCGGCTGGTTTTGGGCGGGCGGGTCCCGTGTCCGCCTCCGCCCCCGTTTCTACCCAGTGGGATAAAAACAAACATTTGACAAATGGATAGATATTTAAACAGTGAGGGTTTATTTGGTTTTAGCTTGATTTTGGTATTTTATTTGAATTTTTGGTTTAAATAGTATTACGATCATTTGGATTTGAAATTCAAACTTAGCACCCCATACCTTATAGATTTTAGCTTTTAGGTACTTTTGTTATTAGATATAGATGAATTCGTGAAATTGTGAAAATGTGAAAATGATGATTTTGTGTTTTTAGTTGGCATTTATTGTTATGCGTATATATTGTATTTTTTTGAATTCGTCTTATAGAAATAAAACATTGAACACATTCATTAAGTTTGTTCGGTTTAAAATTTTAAGTAAAAAAATGTGTTAGATGTAACATTTAAGGAAAACGGAAATGCATTGTCGAATGTCGATTTAATAGTAAGAAAATGGAAACGAAAACACAACTAACCATTTGAAAATAAAATCATTTTGGATTGCATACCTTAAGAGACATTAATCTAAAAAATGGCCAATTGTTGTTAAAGGTCATGTTTTAGCATGCATAAGTGTGAAAATTGCTACCTTTTTTGGTGAAAATTTACTTTGTAATCTTTATCTGCTTCGTTTTCATATGCTGCTGGATCTTTGCCATGATACTTTCGTGCAAAATGGCATTATTTTCAGTTGTTCGAAGATAAACTTGGAGCCTTGGCTTTGTTTTACCAAAACATCAAAATTCAACAAAAGCGAGGAAGCGGCTAATATGTAATGTCTCGTCAGCAATGTGTTTGCTCGATTCAGGTGATTCTACCAATTTTTATCTTGGGCATTAGATTCTACCGAACAAGTAAATAATTCAAACCCCATTAAGCTAGAGAAGCTAATGCTCGATAAAGCATTCTCTTTGGAAATTAGTGATCCCATTCACCTTTGAACTCGCCAATGTCAAATGGTACACGTAAGAGACGCTCTGAACTTACTAAACCGTCGACTTGGCTACTCAATTGCATAAACCATGATCCGATAAAAAATGTTATCCCAGTTGGCCCTCGTTTCCAAGTCAATGTTCCCAAATGGGAGGGCGCAATTAACAAAAGTCGTCTTCTTCTTGGATATAAATGGGATGATGATAATTCCAAGTGGTTGGGTTCCCGTGTTTGGCCAATTGGCTCTCGTAATATGACAACCACCGAGAAAGAAATTGGCGAGGGGAGGCCCAACTCATGTTCTTGCGCCCTCCCGGGATCGGTTGATTGCATCAAACATCATATATTGGAAAGAAGGCTACTTTTGAAGCGCGAGTTGGGGGGCGTATTTTTTACTTGGAAGTTTGATGAGATGGGTGAACGAGTTTCAAAGTCATGGTCGATGAAGGATCGCAAAACTTTTGAATCAATAGTTAAAATGAAGCCAACATCTGAGGGGAGGGACTTTGTGAGGCGTGCCTTGAGGCATTTTCCCAACAAATGCCGTAAAGGCATTGTTAGCTACTACTTTAATGTCTATGTTCCCGATCGTTTGAGTCTTCAAACAAGGCTGCCGTCCACGAAACAAGTGGACACTGATGATGAGGATGAGGTATTGGATTGTAAGTACTTGGGGATGAAGAAGAGATCCGAAAAAGGGAAGATGCTCAAGTCATAATTCGAAAAATATGAAATGCTCTCTATGATCGTAGAAAGGTGATGTAATACGATTTGTTTCCTAATCGGTATGTTCCATCCCTTCAAATTTTACTTCCAAAGCATGATTGCAATTTTATATATTGAGCCGCGATAGTTCCTTATGCTTTTATTTTTATGTCATTTTTCCTTGTTGTATTTTTCTATCTAGAAAAACATGCTCATGAATCATGAAATTGATAACGAATTGCAATCTTTGGTTATCTTGTGCTAAGCTTTATTTTAAACCTAGTCTTGATTTTGTCCTTACGCTTGTTTATAAAATTGCATTGCGCTTCGAGTAAGTCAACGTGACTTTTGGGTTCTTTCTTCTAAGCTTATAAATGGATCGATTCTTTTGCGCAATGAAATGGATTTAGATGATATTTGGATTTTGACGACTCTACATTTAATTATACATTCTTATTGTGATGATAGTTCTTAGAAATTCTTTCAATTGGCCTTCTCGTTGCCGAATGGTTTGTTATTCATTGCTTATTGCTCGTCTTTCCTTTGTCACAATAGTTCTTTTTCTTGATTATTTGGCTAGGTATACGATTGATGACATGTGTTTCACCACGGATAGCTTCGCAACAAAATTTTGTGAGAATGTTACCTTGGAATGGAGGGCACGATCAACAAGTGACCGTGTTAGTGTTCAACAATGGTATTTTGTGTGAGGCGGCGACATAGTTTTATTGATGAATAGTGCTAGTATTGGCAAAGAAGGTGTTGAATTAATTTCACCACCGGTATCTTATCGAATTATTTGAATGTGACTTTGAAATTGATTAAGAAACAAAATTGTGAAATGAAATTGGGCGCAATGTGAGTTTGATTTCGCGTGGAAGTTCATAAAGGATCAACGAGGAAGAAAATGCATTTCTTGCCATGTCTTGATCATACATCCAATGTTCAATGTGTGGCTCCTTACAATCTATACAATTTTGCCAAAAAGAAACTCATGATCGATCAAGCACAGCTTTTTTAGGTTTCGATTTATGATATTTGTAATCGGTCTTTAAAGATCTAGTACCGTGTGTTCTTGTAGGAACTTTGATCTCTTTAAATGACCCAATATTGGGATCTAGATGCATTCTTTATTTCCTTTTTTTTGTTCGCATTCCCCTTATGCCGTAGACCTAATCATTCATCCACAAACACGTTCTGTGCAGCCTAACAACTTCTAACTAAAACTTGAAAATGGTACTAATATAACCTTTACTCAAATCTTGAAAACCAAACAAGCATACAATAGAGCATGGGAGAAAACTATCTATTATTCAAGAACTCGGATTTCATATAAATAAAGATTGAATAGCTTCGTGCGATTGCTTGCGCTAAGTTTTACAATCCTCGTCTAATTTGGACTTGGTTTGATATTCGATGTATTTTAGTTGTTTTATCGGGACATATGGGATACAATGGGGCATATGTTGTCCGCATAAATTCATATCGCTAGCCCGGATGCTCCAACCCAATAGTATAGTTGTGTTTTTTGTGGGTTTGATAGAAGTTTTTACTATTCAAATTCTTCTTTCTCTTAAAAAATATCACATCAAACAATTCTTTTTTTTATATTATATTACAAATTTATTTTATATTAAAAAAATCACATAAATATATATTCATATAATATCAAATAACTATTCAAATTTAATTTTTTACTATTCAAAAATCTAAACCCAAAATCTCAAATCCACAAACAAATATTTAAAATTATGTTTAATCATGTAGATTATATCGTTATTTAAGTTACAACCAAACATCTTGTTATTATAAAATCGAACTTCCAACTTGGAACGAAACATACTCTAAAATTGTGATACCAATTTTTACCATCCAAGGCAAAATTCTACAAAAATGAATTTTGAATACTATCGATGTTCCACCTATTTTGTTCTATTTATTACTCCATCCGTTCCAAACAAGGTGCTACATTTAAGTTGGGCACGAGATTTTAGGTGAGAAGTATTAAGTAGGATAATTGAGTAATTAAGTGATGTGATGAAGAGAGAAGTGTATATATATATTTTTATTATTAGAGTGATGTGATAGGATAAAATGTGGGGATATAGATTAAATATAATTAATTATTTCCTAATTTAGAAATATTGCAGAGTGTTTAGACATATCAAAAATTAAATGTTGCACAGTGTTTGAGACGGATGGAGTACTATTTAGGATTCTCTCACCTAAATAGTCACTTTTCATTTATATTTTAGGCAAAATAGCGAAAAAAACCCCTGTGGTTTTTCGAAATTGCTGAAAACTCCTCGTGGTTCTAAAACTCCAAAAACCTACTTGTGGTTTCCAAAATGTTGCAAAAAATTCTCCATCCAAAATGTTGCAAAAAATCCCTCATCCGTTAGGATTTAACAGCAGTTGTATATCACGCGCCTGAAATGCGATTTTTGGTCCATAAAGTGATATATTTTTGTGTAAAATTATTAAAATACCCTCATTCTTCTTCTTCCTCATTCTTCTACTTCCTTATTCTTCTTCTTTCTTATTGTTATCCATACTTTCAGAATTTAATCTCAATTCATTTTTTTTTATTTAAAATCTGCTAAACACAACCAAATTTGAAACCGATCCCAAATTTATCACAATTAATCAACCAGACATGGATCTTCTTCTATTTTACCAAACCCAAAAATATTTCTTCTTGTGTTTACAAGACGCAGAAACATTCTTCTTTTGTTTTAGCAAACCCAAAAATTTAAGAAATCAATTTGACATCAAGATTTGAAATCAATCTATAAAGAAAGAAAGAACATGCTGCTGGTGGTTGCAACGGCGTACGGAAGAATTTGGGAGAAAAAAATAAAGAAAAAAGAAAATTGGAGAAAAAGAGATAGAGAAATAAGAAAGAAAAACCTGCTTGCTTCTAGTTGCAACGACGTACGGAAGAATTGGAGAGAAAAAATAAAGAAGAAAGAAAATTGAGGAAAAAAAAAAAATTGGAGAAAAAAAAAAACTGGTGTCCAACCCCTTCTTTCTCCTCTTCTTCTTTTCCTTCTCTTCTTTCTTCTCTTTCTTTTCTTCATTCCTTCTTTCTTCCCTACTCCAGCCGCTTATGCCCGTCATCTTCTTTCTATTCTTATTATTTTTCAATTCTTCATTCTTCAAAGAAGAATTGGAGATGAAGAAGAAAAAAAAAAGAAATTAGGGGAAAAAGAAGAAAAGAAAGAACCGGGTGGAAACTGCGGCGTGAAAAAGAATTAGAGAAAAAGAAAAAAGAATTGAGGAAAAAGATGTGTGAAAAGAATTTGGGGAAGAAAAGAAGATGGAAGAAAGAAGTTAGGGGAGAAGAGAAGAAAATGAACAGAAAAAGAAAGAACAAAAGAAGAGAGAGAAATAAATTAAAAAATATATAAGTAAGGGTATAACTGTCAAATTTGATAAAAATTTAACAGTCTGTTAGTCAAATTTAAAGAGGGGGGAGAGTGTGCAACATTTTGGAAAGCACAAGTAGGTTTTTTGGAATTTTAGAACCACCGGGGGGTTTTCGGCGAATTTGTAAAACCACATTGTGATTTTTTACTATTTTGCCTATAATTTTATATTACCTACTCAATTATCAGTTATTTTTACCTTTATTTACCTAAATATCATTTTACTCTTTACTTTCCTTTAACTAAATATTTTTCATCTTACACAAACTTATTCATTGTTATAATGCTCCTTTTGTCCTGTTTGAAGGAACACATTTATTTATTTATTTATTTTTATGTGTTAGATATTTGAATATTAATTATTATATCAAAACATAGTACAAATTAAGGGAAAAAATGGCAAAAGTATTTCTATTAGTATTTTATAATACTAATACACTGATATTTATAAAAAAAAAATAAAATATACAAACATAAGAATATTTTTAATGTTAAATACAATGACGTAAAAGATAAATGTAATCATTAGAGACGGACAGATGTAGTACATCTTTTTAAAATCTACCGTAAAAACTTTCTAAAACAAGCATCCCGTTCTTTTTGTTTTGTATTTATTTTTTAAATTTTCCACCTTTGAATCATGTAGTTATTCAATTTCTTTCGAATTCCAATTTAATTGTTTCATTCGGCACACCTTTATTTATCAACTTTCCATAGCTATAATTTTCAATTTTAAACATTTTATCATGAGATCAATAGTGGGCTTTTTGGATTGCCTCGAGACCTTAATAGTTCGATAGTAATTGGCCTCAATTTTGAAATTTAAGCTATTAAAAGATGGTTAATAATTTACATGTCACTTCAATCTTTTTACTATTCAACCTTCAAATTTCCTCTGAAAATACATTATTCTTTCTAATAAAATATTAAATGAAAATATTATTTAAACCAAACACAAAACCCAAAACAAAATACAAAAAGAACACATCTATTTTATATCTCAAACAAACCTTCAAACGATGAAGAACTTCGACATGATAACATTGCAAAAAAGGCTAAATGTAAATTTAATTTTCTAAGGATAAAAAGTGTAAACACAAAGTTTACCGTTGTAAAATTATTTTTCTAATGTTTTCATATTCAAAGTAAACTAATGCCTATTAAAGATGATTGACAAATTCTTTCGATTGAGCCAATATGACGCAGCCGTCCAAGCTCTAAAATAGAAAAAATTATTGAAGATGAACTTGCAAAACATTACAATTTTTTTGTATCCGACTCAAAGGTCACCCAACCAAGTCATCACGAGGTCAGAATCACAAGAACCGGGACTTCAAGACTAAGCCAACAAGTTACCTTATTATATAATATATTTTATTATAATTTTTCATATAGTATAATTTCATATATATAAATTTTCTTATTATTTGTTTCCTTGCGGACTTACCTTTACATTTATTTCATATACTACTTGTTGTCTTTTATTTTCCTTAAGACCTATATACAATATCATTGCCTACTATTTTTTTTTTTTTTTATGACGTGGGAACCCAGCCGCTACCCAAAAGTGCGCATTGGGTACCTCGGCCGAACCTAATACCTTGCAAACTAGGCCCGACAGGCAAGTCACACTAAGCGAACCATGTGTGACAAGTAACCTGAGGCGTTGGGGGTTTGAACCCATGATCTTGAATAAAATTTCTTTATTGTTCATCTTAATATTTGTCTAGTGCTAGAATGTGATTTCTCTCACTTAAATATTTCAAATTGGGTTTTCGAAGTGATTCATCGGTCTGTGGCTTCCAATCATTTGCAGTGGGATTTAGCCTATTGTTTGTGTTTTAACATATGATTTTGATTTCAAGCCCGAGACTTATTCTCGTAGTTTGGTTATCATCCATGTTAATTCACATTTTATGCACTATCTTTCTTTTTCATTATCTCTTCTTTCATCCATATTTTGAATCCATTGGTTATATTGAACTTTATAATTAAAGAAATTATTATGAGCATAATTATACACAGTCTGGTCGTATCACAATTAGAAGGTGAAAGTAGAAAGAAAGATGGCATAGCAATAAATGTATAAAGAAAAAGAAGATACATAATAAATGAACCTGTCATACATGGTTCGTCTAGTGTGACTTGCCTTGTCGGGCGTAGTTTGCAGAGTAGTAGGTTGAGCCGGGGGTTTACCCAAAACACACTTGTCGAGTAGCGGTTGCGAGTTTCCATATTATCAAAAAAATAAAATAAAAAATTCTCAGAACAACTCGTGACCGTGAGGTCATGAGTTCAAACCCCAATGCCTTCAGATTTTCCATGCACATGATTCTCATAGTGCGACTTGACTTGTCGGGACTAGTTTGCAGGCTATTAGATTCGGCCGGAGTTTACCCAGTGCGCACTTTCGGGTAGCAACTGTGGGTTCCTACGTTATAAAAAAAATTATTCCAATGTTTGTTTCTTTAAAATTGTCATATAAAATATTTTTAGATGAGAATTGAAGTTCATAAAATGAGATGAAAATTTTAATTTAATTATCCCTTTCTAATATGTATCCGTTTATTTTATCTACCTAGATTTAAAAATATTAATCTCCCGGTCATTCAAATGTTTACTTTTTTAAAATTGTCATAAAAAATATTTTAGTTTATCTATTTCGTAAAAATCATACTACTATTTTTTTTTATTTTAAAAATAACAAAACATATACATCTAATATTTTATAAATTGTGAGTAGTGTAAGAAAATAATGTACAATAATGTAACTTAGAAAAAAATAACATCAGCATAAATGACAACATATATAAAGAAAAAATAAATAAATAATTTTTGTTTGATTTAGTAAGGTGACACTTTAAAGCTGCTATTCTTGGAAATTAGTACCGTTATAATTTTCTGTCCAGATTCTATTTGTCTGTTTACTTTCGGTTAATTTTATAATTATTTTTTCTTAATATTTATTACAATTAATTAATTGTAAAAGCTGTCTCCATATATATATTATTCAAAATGCATTTATTTATTTATTGTACTTATTATTCTTAGCACACCAATTGCCTTTTTATGGAAAAGCTAAAACCTCGTACGTACCTTAAAATCGCTTTCATGGGCTCAAGAACTTTGAAACTTTTAATTTTACATTTTACAAATTATTACTCACTCGTCATTTAAATTTATACTCACTTTCTCGTTACCTTTTTAAGAAAAAAATTATTATATTTTTGTACATTTTTTTTACTATAAAAGGAAAAAGTAACAATTATTACTCACTTTTATTAAAACTCGTGCCCGGTCAAATAAACACACATTGGTATGACTAAGGGAGTATTATTATTATTATTATTATTATTATTATTATTACATCTTAAATTTTATTGTTATTAATTGCCTATTTTTTTCTTAATCACGCGCCAATCTTCTATATTCCTCGATGAAATTCAATTATTGTTAACATTTTTGTAAAGAATTTTTCTTATTAACGACTCAGATAAATTAATATGTCATTGTCTGTTTTGAACCAAATTTATATAAACTTGTTTTTTGTAAACTTCCGTAAAAATCTCATATTATATGAAATTAGATGCTATTTATAATTTTTTTTTCCTCTAGATGTTTTTTACTAAATTCGATAATATGTTGAATTTTGCAGTTCTACATATTTTTAAGAAGTTTAGTATTATAGTTTAACAATTCAATAAAATATTTTTATCCGCAGTTAATTTGATTATTAATTATTTAATTATGACATAAACTCGGATAGTATATTACAATTGAGCTGCTAAAATAAAACTAACCTCACTTGAATCGATCGATTAATGTAAATTAATGTAATTCAGTAAAGATTTTTTATTACAAGGACGCACTCGACTTATCTAATAGTTGACACTTAGATAATTTAATAGATAATTTAGTTACAGCTAATAATCGATACCGTCTTTTATTCTCTTTCAACTTTATTCAGATACTATTGATTAAATAAAATATTTGTACAACTATTACACTTTTTTGGTGTACATTATTATTTTTCATTATTTCTAGTAACATCGATTCATCTGTTAATGTAAGCTTATATCATCAATAAATATTTCTCACCACAAAATAAAATAGAAAAAAAAAAAAAAAAAAAAAAACTTAGTTAATCTAATACTTGACAGTTGACAATTTTGGATACATCTAATAATCGATAGTGGCTTTTATTCTCTTTTAACTTTATTCATATGCTATTTATTAAATAAAATATTTGTAGGACTATTAAACTTTTTTTGTGTAATTAATTATTTCAATTCCAATTCATCGATTAAAGTACGCTTATATTATTCAAAAATTATTTCTCATTAAAAAAAAAAACTAACAAAACTGTCTGAAGGTATCTAATGTTCAACACTAGACAATTTTGAATACAGCTAATAATCGATACGATCTTTTATTCTCTTTCAACTTTATTGAGATACTATTTATTAAATAAAGTATTTTGTACAACTACTATCACATTTTTTTTGCTGTAATCCATTATTTTGCATTCTTCGTACAATCGATACATATTTTTTTTCACTATAAAATATGAAAGAATTTTTTTTTTCATTGATAAATAATCACACATGTGGAATCTTTAGTTGGAGCATACGATGAGAAATATAGTACAAAACTAAATTCGAACCTTTTGAAAATAATAATACAAAATGTACATAAAATTATTGCATAAATTCATATACATTGATATATATATATATATATATATAGAGAGAGAGAGAGAGAGAGAGAGAATATATTTAATTACACATAAATTGGAATGCTTACAAGGACTTTCTTATTTGGGAGACACTAATGTGAAAATTTTACTAATAATGGAAAGGGAAAGGCAACAGCATTATGGTAAAAAGAAAAGCTTAAACCCTCATGTCTTTTGTTAATTATTTGTAATAAATTATGATTAATCAAAGTAATAAAACTTCGAATTGGAAATATATTTAAATTTAATATATTGTTTATCTATTTTTGTAGGAAAGTACAAGTATGCCCTTTTATTTTTTGCCAATTAAAATTATGTATTTGTGTTATATTAATATTTATTTTTTTAGATCAATTATGGTATATATTTTGTGAACTATTATTATTTATTGTCAATTCATACTATTCATACTAAAATATACTCTCTATGCAAAATGCGTGTTTATTTTGTATTTTTAGATAAATATAGTATATATATTAAATATGAAATTCCTATTGTAATATAAAGATGATAATTTGTTTTGAATTATTGATTTTCTTGTGAATAAATAAATGATATATTTTTTTTATGATTGTTTTTACGTGTAAATATTATATTTTTTGTAATATTTCTAAAAAATTATATAAGTAAAAAAAATTATTAGGTGAACAAATCAATCATATACCATGTGTATTTATGTCACATTATCCTAAAACTCCAAAATACTCTCCAAACATAATTAATCGCAACTTTATTAATTTTTTTTTATTCCTTTTTTTCAAATAAAAATGACGTACTCAAAATTATTACAAAATATTATAATGTGGATTTGCTTTTGTGTTATTAAAAATGTTAAAGAGATGGAAAATGGATTCTGATGCATTATGTGCTATGTATATCCGTAAACGTTTCGAATGTTTTGCAATAATTGTTTTTGTTATGAGAAACGTTTCAACATTTTGTGTTTATTTTTTCTTTTATATAAAATATTTTTAAATCTGATTATTTAAATAAATATATATATATATATATACATAATATATATGTAATGAAAACTAACATGGTTTAGTTGAAGTTTGATTTCAAAGTTTTTACTATACTAAGTCTCACAATTACCTATACAAAAATTACTATTTGGGTAAACTATTTTTTTAGTCCCATAACTGGACCCCCTTATCATTTTAGTCCCGTAAGTGGAGTCTGTCGCAAATTAATCTCATAAGTGAAAAATTTTCGCTGTTTTAGTCCTCCGGCGCCGGAGACGCCCGCGTGGCTCACCGGAGGTGACGTGTCCGCCAGGTCAGCAACACCTAGCGGACACGTAGATTTTTTATTTTTTTTTTTCATTTTTTTAAATTTTTTTTAAAACTTATTGTTAATTTTATTTCCATTTTTTTAATTTTTTATTTCGTCCAATTAAAAAAAAAATCCACGTGTCCGGACACGTCACCTCCGGCGAGCCACGCGGGCGTCTCCGGCACCGTAGAACTAAAACAGCAAAAATTTTTCATTTATAGGACTAATTTGTGACAGGCTCCACTTACGGGACTAAAATGATAAGGGGGTCCAGTTACGGAACTAAAAAAAAAAAAACAGTTTACCCTACTATAAAAACAAGATCGAAAGTTCAAAAAAACACATTTGAAGTTTAGTTCCATATGTAAATCATTCGAAAGTAAATTTATAACTGGTTCACAACCGCCCATGATTTAGGCTTTGTTTATATACATATTTATCTTTAAAATTTTGTATTGTTCATTACCAATATTTAGAAAAAAAAAAAAAAAAAAAAACATCACAATAAATATATCTTTTTCACAAAATATTATATAAAATATATAATTTTTTATCATTCTCAAAATTTTTAAAATTTTCAAAACTTAAAAAAAAAAAAAAAAAAAAAAAAAAAAAAAAAAAACTTCTATCTAATTAATCCAGTCTTAGTATCACTTCTATTGAATATTACTCGAGCCAATTACATGAGTCGATATAACATAGTAAAACTGACATAGCTTGCCAATATTTTTTTTAGGCATTGATATATATACATATATATATATATATATATTTATAGTAAGTCATTCGTGTGATTGAAGGACATATGATTACAATAGCAATGTGGAACTAATTATGTGATTAATTTTCCAAGATACTTCAAATGAGAAATGAATATATTTTCCAATTAAAAATTAGGATTACATTGGATATATATGATGACCTAACACAAATATATACAATTAAATATACAAGTATATATATGTATATGACAATATAGGAGGCGCAAACATAGATATGGCAAAAGTTATGGCAAATGAGGTACTAAATTTAGAGGATCCATGAGTGTATCGAGACCTTAAATTAGATCCAAATCGAGACAGACGAGTAGGATAATCTTGTATAGTATGTGTCCTAAAATGCGATAGTAATAGCGCTTCACTTTAGGGCAATAACCAAAGTTATAATTAGAGGACTGATATCGTTTGCGCGTCATTGGCATATGAATATCTATCAGGCAATACTTAGAAATATCGATAATTTAAACACATAACCTAACAGTCATAAGTTCACTCCATACACTACTACGTTATTTCTTATGGGACATCAAATAACATCAAGTGGTTGAAAAGGACTTCTTTGTTTACTTTTTATTTTTTTCAATCTATCAACTTTATTATAAAAATATCATATTTAATATTTATATTTTACTAAAATTACAATTAATAACTGTTTTACTTTAAAAATATTAAAATTAAAAAACGAGAAAATAATAATAAATAAAACAACAACACTAAAAGAAAATAATATATTTGTAACAGAATTTTATTCCTAAAGTTCACGTAATTAACGTAATTTCATTTCTAATTTCTTCTCTAATATCATTAGTAATGGAAAAAGTGAATTTAGAAACGAAAAAACCTCGTTACAAAATTGATAATTTCTTATAGTGCAATAACAACAAAAATGCAAGTAAAAAATGTACTAGAAAGTAATAAAAAGTAGGAACATCTTGAAAGATGTTTCCATTGGTGTTTTTTGAAGTGTTTGCAATATTTTGAAATTTTTATTATCTTTTAATAACTTGATAACCTGCATCTATTATATTTAAGAGTGTAAATTTGTGTAAACTTTTGGTCGAATGCAATAGTCTGCAAACTACGTCAACAATATAAGATACATATAAGACAAGCTCATTGCTACATGTAAGATCAAGAGGATGTCGACATATTTTGAATCCATGAACTCACGGGAATTTGAATTTATAAGCGAGGGATTTGATAGTTTTTAAAGGAAAATATATATATATATATATACATAAATTTTAAGTTGCAAAAATAGAATTGAAAATATAAGCAAACACGCGTAATTTTTATAATATATTAACTTTTATCCTAAATTTTGTACATCCATATTTGGTCTTTTGCATCTCGAGATTTCACACGACTAAAATGTAATATCTAAATTTCAAGATGAAAAAAATTAAAATATTATGATTTTTAAGACCAAAATAAAACCATAAAAAATAAGAAATAAAAAAATAAAAAAATCATAGAATGAATTACATTATGCACCCATATAGTTTAGTTAAAATTATCATTCTCTTTTAGCTAAGATTTATTTCCACAATGTAAAAAATTTAAACATAACCCTATATGGTGTGTTTGGTTTGTATATGGTTTAATTTTAGTTTAAAATATAGAAATTTGAATATAATATTTTATAAAATAAAAAATTACATAAAAAAATAAAAATAAAGAGAGCATATCAGAACTATTTTTTAAAAATAAAATTAATTAAAATACAAGTTAATAATATCGAATTAAAATATTATAATTTTGATGAGCAAATCCAGATGGTATATGATGCTACACAACTGTCTTGTTGCGAAATCGAAGTGGGCTTACCTAACATATACTTACAATTATTTTTGTACTTAGGCATTTTTATTTATTTATTGGAAATAAAATTAGTTAATTAATTAATTAAAAGTAATCAAATGTTGCTCGTTTAGAGCTCTCGAAAGGTTAAATACGAGGCTAATTTTTTTATTGTTAGGTCTTAATGGGACGTTTTAGGACCACATTAACTTTTAGCGTTAAAGATCGGACGACTAATGAACTATGCATGGAATATCGATAAAGTTGAAATTATAACTATTATTATATTTTATTCGTCTCAAATCTTTTCCTATTATTTTTAATTCGAGATATATCAAAACTTTTGTAACTTTTCATTATTTACGCATTAAATTGGGTTGTTCATTTTGCATTTTTTTATATATATTTATATTCTGTCCATCATCCAAATTTATGAGTAGGGTTTGTTCTTCCAATAAAAAAAATTTCGATATGATTTTTAATATATATAATATATGTTTCAAAACACAGAACAAACAAACACATAATGTATGATTTTATTGTAAATTGGAATTATACCAACTAAACTGTCAAAAGTAAAAATGGTAATCAATATGAGACGGAGAAAATATATTTTATCGCAGTATTAGATAATATATACATCTATATATTATACTTTGATTTTATTCTCTTATTCTTTTAAAATATATATATACCATTTATTTATTTATTGTTGGGAAGAAAAGGTGTTTCACCAGAATACTTTCGAGCACTTATTCAAATGGGCCAACTCCCGAAGCACAGTTATATCACAGTTGTAACAGCTTCTTGTCAACGAAATAAATGCAGCAATCAAAACAATAAATGACAAGGTATTTGGTAACCCGGTTCGGTTATAAACAACCTACATCCGGGGGATTCCAATCCATGAGAAGTTCACTAATCAGTGCTGATTAAGACCAAGACAACCCAAAACTCCTTCAACCCATACCACAATGCTAAACACCTAGGAAAATACCTCCAAAGGCATATGTTGTCACAAACGTGCACTGACAACTAACAAATAGCAGGGCTACTCAGATTCTGGATGACTCTCCTGATCGGATTTCCGATTTCCTTTCGACTGATTAACTCTCCAGCAAAATAACAGTGTATAACACTCACTCAATGCATGGAGAAGGGAAGGATTGGGGTTGAGATAATTAGATACATTTTCTCTCACTACACTACCATCCAACAACCACACTTCCCACACGTCTTACCAAGTAGCAGCCACACAAGGCATGCAGGACAAACCCAATTAAAATTCTTTGTACTTAAATAGAATGATGTGTCTCTGCATGAAGTCTGTAAAAGGTTGACCACTCAAAATATCCATTTTTTTTGTCTTTTCTAAACTTTTCGAAGAAAGGACCCAGCAGTATTGCACACAGTCTGTTGCAGCAACCTGATAAGACAGGTTACTCCAAATAAAAACAATAAAAGGCAGCAGATAAAGAGATCATGCAGGTGCCCATATGCCAAAATAAGTTGGAGAATTCTTATTCCAACATTTATCAATAAATGTGAGTCCATTAACAACATCAATTACAATTTAAATTCCAAAAAGTAGAAACACACAAAAAAAAAAAATTGATACAATAATAAATTATGTAATAAATTTAATACTCCCTCCGTTCAGAGGAAACATCCTGTTGGAAATTAGCACGAGAATTAAAAAATAATAATATTTAATTAAAAATAAGTATAAAGTAAAATGTAAAAGACTATAATGTTCTTACTTTTTGAAAAATTTTAAAAAATAATTAGAGTAATAATTATGGGTAGTTTGAAAAAATAGGAATAATTTTTTTATAAAGTGGGGACCAAGGTTACTAAATAAGGAAACAAGACAATTATTTTGAGACGAACAAAAATAAAAAAACAAGACAACTCTTCTGTAAGGGGAGAGTATATGATAGCTTAAATTAATTAACTTTTGTTCAACAAAGGATGGTAATAATTATTAAGATAGTAATAATATATTTTATTACAATCCAAAATGTTGTCTTTTTTATTTTTTTTATTTTTATTTTTTAAAAAAATTTGGCAAGTACGGATAAATGTGTTGAACAATTTTGTTATTAATTTTTTCGGAATTATAGAACCCAACAAATATTGGCAATGGATAAACTTGTGATGCTTTAATTAGGCCTTTGGATGTTAATAATAAAATTAAATATAATTATTGGTTAAATATTATAATTAATTTTGCTGATGGCACCGACAAAAAGAAATATAAAAATATAAAAAAATTAAAAACATAACTTTCCAAAGGTCTTTTGAGAAAAGCACCTTTTACACTAATTAACCTTTTAGTTTTAATTTAATAATATTGAGACCATATTTGAACAGAATCGAATGATATTACATGCGTCAGCCAACTTTCTTACACTAATTAAATTCAAGAATAATTTTTTTTCTAATTTATTTAATAAACTACTACACAATACGACAATATTCTTTTTTAATTCTTTTTATTAGAGAATTTTATTGTTTCTAATAAAAATATACTTATTTTTCATTCAAAATATTATATTCAACCATTATTTCACTTTTAAAAAATAAATAAATGAACTAAAAACCTACCAAACACCCAAAAAAACCATACAGGTTTAGAAGTCGACCATTAAATCAATAATATATGTTGTATCATAACGTAATAAAAATGCAATACATGAACAATTCAAACAATTAATATCACAATTGATTTTAGTATAAAATATATATTAATACAACAAATACGATGAACTGACGGCATATAATATTAATCTAAACCGCAGATATTGATTTATTTCGAATTATATGGTAAGAAATATTTGTTTATGTGTTAATAAAAGCTAATCAGAATAGCATTAATATTATATTCTCTCACATTTACCTTTTGCGTCATTGTACTTAACATTAAAAATATTACTTATTAGTATAATTTTTTGTAGAAATGTTATTTTATTAATATTATAAGACACTAATAGAAGTATTTTTGTAATTTTTTTATTAATTTGTACTACGTTTTGATTTGATGTAATAATTAATATTCAAATATCAACACGTAAAAAATAAATGAAACTCTTAGAGCCCGACGGAGATAGTATGTTTGTATGTGATATCACCTAATTTATTAAATAAAATAAATAATTTATAAATTGAACATATATATGACTTCATAATTTTTTTTTTTTAGCTTCAAATATTTGGTCATTTTATTCACCCTTTTCCTACCCACTTTAGAATAGTTCATTTCCCTTATCCAAATTAACGGCTCCATTATTTTATTTTCTTAAGTTTTTGAAATGTGTGACTCAATATACTTAATTATATAATTCAACAGATATTTACAACATAATTTTAACCAAAATTGAGCCTATAATATATAATTATATATTCGTCACCCCTAATAAATAAAAAATTCTACTAATTGCTTAATTAATTAATTAATTAATAGATGAATAATGGTGGGCTACACATGCATGCATATTGAGTGATAAATATTGATTGATTCAAAATCTTATAAATATATTATTAATTATTAATTTTTCAAATTCCTAATTGTTTGCATTTCATATTTAATATTTCTTTTAAGGCATGCCTCCCATAAGCAAATATATTTATATAATAATAATAAATTCATGTACTACTGTTAATTAAAAAACCCACAGTAAGAACAAAAATGATGTAACAATGTGCTGGTATGTATAACTTTGCATGTAAGAAACACACACTAATATTTATTTTATTTTATGCTATAATTAATTAATTAATTAATATAATTAAAAATAGTGATGCATGCATCCACCCTCTTCCCTGTTTATTGCTTTTTACTGTTTTCTCCAAACTCCAAGGGTTTGAACAAATCAGCATTTCCCTACTTGGAATATTTCTTTTTTAGAATAATTTTTAAAAAGAAATTAAAAAAAATAATAATAATTTGTGTGGCTGAATTGAATTTTAGGGTTAGGTCATTCCACTTTGTTGTTGCATGCTATGCTCATATTAATTTTTTAAAAAAAAATAAATAAATAAATCATGGCGAGGAATTTTTTAGTCATTATTTTTCAAGTGTATTTTGGATAAATTACTGATTGAATTTAATAGTTTACAAATTAAGTTACCAAAATAAGTCATATTAAATGAATCATGTGTAACAAGTAAGATTTGAAGATGTCAGAATTTATAATAATAATTATCATTATTATTATTATTATTATTATAAAATTGTGCATCACATTAAAGCCCCTTTCATGAAATTTCTAAATTGGAAAAAGGCAAAGTGTGTGTGTATATATATATATACATATTCTTAGGCAAACAAACAGCAGACAGACAGAAAGAATTCAGTTTAGTGGGGGATGATTTCATCAATTAGGGTTTCTTTTCTTAAAGGGCTAATAGGATATTTTGCAACTTTTAATGAATTACAACATTTACTAACTATTTTAATCTAATGTATATATATATATATAATAAAATGTAATAGTTTCATTATGTGTGTGTAATGTTGATTTTTTATTATTATTATTTTTTTTTTATGACGTGGGAATCCGCTGTTGCGGACGGTGTAATATAATATTGATTTTTGAATTTTCAAGTTGTTGCTCAAATGAAAATTGTTTAACTATGTGAAGGTTATGTTGGATAAGATATTTCATATATGTATTTTTTTAATAATATAATGTTGATATTTTAGAATAATTATTCTCTCTATGTGTATATATATGGCGGGGGCTACAGTGCTGAACATAAAATTCAGCATTGTGTTAGAATAACATACAGTATTACTACAGACGGTTTACAGTATACGTTAATATAATACAAATACAATACATGAATTAACAACATATGATATAGTCTCACACAGTTAATACAATGATTTTAACGCATGACATATTCTTATTCAACACATAGAGTAATTATGAACAAATAACGCATACTTTTGTAATAAAGGTATATGATGTTTCTTTATTTTATTGGTATATTATACTACCTCCGTCTTATATCTATCTATCCATTTACTTTTTGCACGGAGTTTTAGGAATATTAATATTATATTGAGATATAGTAGAAATAAAAGTAAAATGACTAAATTAACTATATTAGTGTTGTATGATATAAAGTAATGAGATTTATATAATATATTGTAAATTGGAAGAATATTTGTAATATTAGGTAGATAGTACAATTAATAAAAAAGAAAATTGATAGATTGTTAAAAGACGGACCAAAATAAAATAAAATAATAAATAGATTATTAAGGGACGTAAGGAGTATATGATTTAAAGAATTTCCTATTTAACTTAATGGTTTGTAACTTATACTCCCTCCATCCCAAAAGAATTGTCTTGTTTTTTCATTTTCGTCCGTCCGTCCCCACTTTATAACGAAATTATTCATACTTTTTCAAACTACCCCTAATTATTACTCTAACTTTTTAAAATTTTTCAAAAAGTAAGGGCATTTTAGTCTTTTACATTCTACTTTATACCCACTTTCAATTAAATACTACTCCCTCCGTCCCGATACAATAGTTTTGTTTACCATTTTTGTCCGTCCCAAAACAATAGTTTTGTTTCTATAAATAACCATATAACCACAAAACTACCTCTACTTTTTTATTTTTATTACATAATTGTCATTATTTTTTACACTAATACATTCACAAAGCAAAAAAGTCTTTTATCCATACTTTTTACCAACTAACAATATAATATCAATATTCCTTAAATCTCATGGTCAACCCAATTAAGACTATATTTATGGGACGAAGAGAGTATTATTCATTAATTCTCGTGCCAACATCCAATGACACGTCTTTTTTGGAACGGAGAGAATATATATTTCCAATTGAATAATAAGAGTTTTTATTCAATAGGCATTTTGAAAATTGCATGTAAAAAACAAAGCCCAAGAATCTATTGTTTATTTAAATTTTAAAATAATCAGAAACACGAATGAAACAAACCCAATTTGGTGATGAGGTGTAAATGGATTTTGACTCACAAGACATACGCATTAAATTAAATTAAATGAATAAATAAAAATAATTGTGGATTCTAAATATGAAGTCAAAAATTAGGGAAATGTAAAGAGTCACTATCCACTACAAATTATTGATGGGAATTATTTATTTATTTATTTATTTATAATTCTTAGACAAGTGAAAAGCAATTTTGTCCACCTGACATTATAATCTATCAGTGTCGATTCAAGTCAATTTCATCCGTTGGATCAAAAATAAACATAATTTGAACGGTCTTGATCGATGCAGAGTAGTAACGTCATCTTATTATTATTATTATTATTATTATTATTGTTATTCACAAACAAATTAAAATACATTTTATGTTTTATGTAATGGCATTTTAACCTAAATAGACTGAACTACGTGCATGTGTGTGTACACGTGGAATATATAGACATATATATAAAGAAATTTTATGTCCGTACACTGATAACCCAACTCTCAGATGCAATATTTAAGATAGTAAAATTTAGTAATTTATGATATTAGTTTATTTAATTTTATATAAATAGTAATATTTATATTTTTAAATCAAAATTTTCCAGTTTTTTTTTTTTGAAAAATAATTCTTAATTAAATATTAAATTATTTTTTTATTTTTCATATTATTTTTCAAAATTAAAGTAGATATTAAATTATTTATTATATTAAATATTTATAAAATAATAATTTATTTTAATTTGTATACAAAAATGAAAAAATTTATCAATTGATAGAGGGAGTACAACCAATTAATTTATTTATTTTAGATGCGCACAGATTTTTAGATATTATGTAATTAATAGATAATTAAAAAGTATATTAATAAAAATATTTATAAAATAATAAAAATAATTATAGATTAACATCAAAATGACTCAATAGTTTAATTAAAATAAAAAAAAATTATAAATTATAAATATTATTAAAATATATAATTATATTTCTAAAAGACGAAAATATTATTTTATTTCAATTAAATGGTGGTGCAAAAAGCATGTCTTTTACCCAAAGCCACCCCTCTACCCCACACCACCCCACCCCACCCCACCAGCCCCTACAAAACCCCCCCTCCCCCGCTCTTCCATTCCTCAGTCCTCTCACTCTACTTTCATACTCTAAATCCAGACAACAATAACACTAATCTCCACCATGTCAACCATAGTCTGCCACCACCAAAATTGGATCTCCAATTGCTTCGAAACCACCACCCTAAAGCTCACCCTCACCATCACTTTCAACAATAATTCCGACGTCCGTACAATTTCCGACCACGTCGGAAACTGGGGTTTCATCCAAACACAAACCTCCGATCACTGTAATAACTATAATAAAATCAAGGAAACCTACCCTCCCAAACCGGGACCCCGGCTCACCGCCAGGTCCCTGGACCTCTGCACCGAGAATTTGGGCAGCGAAACGGGCACCGACGACGTCCGTCACTCGTCGACGTTGTTCAGCTCCGGCGAGATCTCCACCACCACTACGACGTCGTTTCACGAACTCCACAACATTAATGCTACCGATTTTTCTGCTAGGCTTAATAATACCTACCGTCGCCGGAAAGACGAGAACTGCTCCATTAAAACCGGCGGCCTCCCGCCGCCGCTCACGACGATGATGGGGTCTAACTCTCTGCAACTGCGCCGCCGCATAGAAGACGGCGGCAGGCTCGTTATTCAGGCGGTGGAGACGCCGTTCCGTAATTCGTACCTGGAGGCGGAGAGGAGCGACGGCAGACTCAGGCTGCGCTACTTTACGCCGCCGCCGACGCCGGAGCCGCCGTCCTTCGCCGCCGCCGGAGAAGGAGAAGACGGAGAAGAAGATGATGCTGATGCTGATGACGATGATGAATGCGGCGGCGAAACAGCGGCGGCGCTGGAAATTGAGGGCGGCGGAAACGAAACGGAATCGGAAAATTGCAATTTGGAGAAATTCCGGCAGCGGCTGAGCGTCCGGTGCAAGGAAGGCAGCCATTGCTGGAAGGCTGCAGCTCTTTGGGTCGCCACTTCCTAATTTATTTTTAATTAATTAATCTGAGACTTTTTTTTTTATTTATCTAATTTTTGAATTTTTGATGTAATTTTTTTTTTAAATATGGGTCGGGTTGTGATTTTGGATAATTACTGTTGGACATGGATCGGCATGTTTTTACCCTCCCAAATTTGAAATTTTAGCTAATATTTAATGTATATGTTGATTTTTTTTTTCGTTTTTTATTTATTATTTATAATTAATTATTCAATTAATATGGTATTTGTATTAGAGAGTGAAGGAAATTGTGATATCTATTTTAGCATGCGTCAGCACATAATAAATATTTTGAATGTATATAATTTACAATAAAAATTAATTACGAAATAAATATATATATATATATATATAAAAGAATAATAAGCATGGTTGACCGTTGCATGACTCATACATTGATTCCCTGATAATTTAGTTCATGTGTATATAAAAATAAAAGAAAAAAACTAAAATAAGGGTAAATGATAAACACAATAAATTAACCTTCAGCCTATTAATAAAATTAACAACTTAGATAGTGGAGTTATCATTAATATATATTTAATTTTATTGATTTCTAAATAACTTAGTTATAGTTACTGACACGTATCTAATAACCAACTCTTTCTTAGTTTTTCAATAGTCAAGATACGTCTAACTGCTTCTCTAATTAGACTAGAACCCTAGTGACCCCACAAAAAATTTACTAGACTAACTATTTTTCGAATTAGAAAGTCTAATACAATATAACAATTACTTTTGCGGAGCTGTTTAAAATTGATTCTGTGATTTACTAATGATATCTGCCCCTAGTTGATACTTGAATCAAATTAAATACAGTTACGAACGCCCAATTTAGTTTAGCAATTAATCTTAATCTAATTAAAATATATGGCCACAATACCCAACCAAATCAAATGTTATTAAACATTAAAATCAAAAATCATAGAAATACTTAACAACAAAAAAATAATATAAATCAAAACATAGTCTAATCACACAAATTCATACAAAGTTGTTTATTTCACTCTTAAATTAGGAAAGTAGTCTACTCGCTAATCATGGGAAGAAGAACAAAGATAATAAAGAAAAACATCATCTATGATTGATCATACTGACGTTGAGGAACTCGAAATCTCTTTGGAAAAATCTTTCTTCTTTTTGCCCTTGCACGATTTCTCCCTCAGACTGTTCTGCACTATGTTCTTCTCCTGGGATGAAAAGTGACGCCTCCCCCATCGATTTTCTTTTATAATTGTCCTAATTTTGTAACCATTGGACTTTTGGGCCTTTTCATTAATTTTTCAAGTCATTTGGCATTTTTGTTCTCTTTTCCCTCCAATTCTACCAATTTTATTATTTTTCTTCTGTAAATCATAAATAAACAATATATACACAAATCAGCTAAAATCCAATCAAAATTAACCAAATATCGCAAATATTATGAAAATTTAATGCATGTGATTTCTGACTATCACAAAGAGCATGTTAATGTTGTTGCTGAAAATCAACATTCCTTATAAAGTCTTTCTAGTGTTTTCGAAGTTTCTGAAAAGGAACCTCAGATCGAGTAGGATGCTGATACTGGACTCGATGGAAATGAGGATGCCATTGTTCCCGTTACTAGTGAATCAACCGATGCTGCTATTGAATATGTTGGTAGTGGTGAAAATGAGGTTACTATTGCAACTATCTTCCAATAAACAAATGAAAGAACTTTGCTTGAAGGAACAGAGACAGTGGAAACTATTGCACTGACCGAAGAAGCTGTTCCTCCAACCGAAATCCTTGGCGATTAAAATCGAGGTATGGAAGTTAATATAAATCAATCTTCTTCTCATGAAAATGAAGAGGAGGAAAGAGCTGGAAATCAATCTGGAGTCATTGTTGCTGAGGGAAATGTTGAGATGGAACAGGATGTTCCTACCCTTGCTGATGTTGTTATGTCTGAATCTCAGCAAGTGGAATTGATATCGTCAAATTCTAATGATGACAACTTACCGGTGGTTCCTCTTGCCAAACGGAAGGATGTTGCTACTGTTACAAAGTTCTTTCGACCTCTAAAGAAGAATAGGAAGAAAAGAAAATCCAAAGTGAAATGAAAGTCCAAAAAAAGAAAGTCTAGAAAGAATGTCGATGTTCCTCTATTGATTACTTCAGAATGCAATGGATGATATATACTTTGATGATGAAGTCGAAAATTATGAGTAGGATGATCCGAATTTGAAGAGTTTTATTGCTTAAGTGATGTTCAATAGCCCGACACACACTGATGTTGAGGGGGATTTTTTCGAAGTGGCCTTTGTCCCGTAAGTACTCTATAAACCCGATGGAGATTTTTGAAGTGGTCTTTCTCTCATAAGTACTCTGTAATAACTCAACATTAGTGTATGTCAGGCTGTTGAAAATCACTTCAGCAATGAAACTCTTCAAATCTAGATCGTTGTATGCATCGTCATCAAAGTATGTATCATTCATGGCACTCTCTGGAGTAATAAATCGGGGTACATCGACATTCTTTCTAAACTTTCTTTTCTTGGACTTTTTTTCACTTTGGATAAATTTTTCTTCCTTTTCTTCTTTGGAGGTTAGGAGGATTCTGTAACAGTAGTAACAACCCTCCATTTGGCAAGGGGAACCACCGGCACATTGTCATCATCAGAATTTGACGACATCACTTCCAGGTATTGAGATTCAGGCATAACAACATCATCAAGGCAAGAACATCTTGTTCAATCTCAACATTTCCCTCCAAAGCAATGAATCCATATCGATTTCCAATAGGGCATTCTAAATCTCCATCGTTTTCCTCCTCTTCACTGTCATGATAAGAAGATTGATTTAAATCAATTCCCATAGCTAGATTTTCATCACCAAGGGTTTCGGTTAAAGGAACAATTTCTCCGGTTAGTGCAATATTTTCCACTGTCTCTGTTCCATCAAGCACACTTCTTTCATTTGTTTATTGGAGGACGATTGCAGCAGTAACCTTATTTTCACCACCAAAAATATTTTCAATAACAGCACCGGTTGATTCACCAATAATGGGAACAAGGGCATCCTCGTTGCTATCGAATACAGTAGCAGCATCCTCCTCGATCTGAGATTCATTTTCAGAAACTTCAAAAATACTAAACGGACTTTCCAAGGAAGGTTGATTTCCAGCAACAACATCAACATGCTCTTTGTGTTGTTCTTCGGTCATCGGGTACCATCATAAAGGATAATAGGTCTGCGAAGGTTACCGAGATCTGGTGAAGGACTTGAAATAACTGCTTCTCCTCGAACGTCCTCTTCCCCTCTCACGTCCACGGCCCCTTCCACCACGAGCATCACCACCAAAATGTGAGCGAGCCATTTCATATTTATTTTCACAAAATAACTTACAAATGGAGATAATATGTGAGTGAAATACAACACCATCCTAACACGGTATAAATAAACGAGTAAAAACAAAAAGAAAGTTACATTTTTCAAATTAAAAATACAGCATCCTAACACGGTATAAATAAACGAGTAAAAACAAAAAAAAAAATTACCGTTTTCAAATTCAAAATTTGAATTTCCACCAATTCTCCAAACAACAATGATGTCTACTGCCGTAACTACATCTTTCTGAAACACCGAACTTAACAACTCACAGTCAAATCAAATCTTCTCAAATAAGTCAATTTCCCACAATATTCATTTCTCAATTTTTTTGAAATTTTTAGAATATTCAATTTTTTTTAAGTGTTACATTTTAATTTATTACCATAACACAAATGTTAATCATGATAAAATTAATTTGTAATTATATATAATTGGAAATTATTGAACGACAAATTAAGCACGTACGTGTCGACCCAATCCTCAAAGTTTGGAACTTTATTTTTAAGTGTGATATTTGTCGGGCATTTCTGTCAATTTTATTATGCATAAATGTTACGTAAAACGCCCAACTTTTCATGCCAAACTAATAAATTAAATAATTATTGTCTTATATAATTGAGGTAATAATCATCACTTTATGGATTTAAATAAAAATAAAATACTCTTACTTATTATGCAAATATATATTTATTTATTTATTTATCCACGTGGCATTGAACACGTGGGAAATTAGTTTAAAAAAGAGAGTCCACTTCCCGTCAATGCTTCTTTAATGTAATTTTGGGATTTTATATAAGCAAATAATATTTATTTTAATAATTTTATAATTAATTAATTAAGAGCCAATTATTATTACATTATTGGATGGTTGATTTGTACAGAAACCCTTCAAAGTTTTTTGTCCTTTTTTAAAATGTCTTTTTGCCAAATAATTCCCATCCCACATTTATTTATTTTATTTTATTGTTTTAATTTTTATTTTTTCCATCGAAATACTAAAGGAAGTTTGGGAAAGAACTTTCTGAAGAGTTTTTAATTTATTGAACAACTTATAGTTGTTTGATCAGTAAAAAAGTTAATTTAGGTGTTTGGTAAATTAGCTTTTTGAAAGAACTTTTTAGATCCAAAAAACTAATTTCAGAACTTTTTTATTTTAATTTTGGTTATTCATATTTACCCTTAAAACTTAATTATTTATTTTATACATATAAATATATTTTTATAGCAGTATTTATTAATTATTTTTAATATATTTAATATATTAATTTTTTTTTTTTGTAAATTTAAAATAATTACTATTATTAATTATTATATATAAATTATTTTAGTTGTAAATATATAAATTTTTAAAACTAAATCAAATAGAAAAAACAAAGGTTATTAATTTATTTATATATATTAAAACAATAATTAACATAATAAAAATATATATACGAAAGATTTATTATTTTATATTTTACATAATTTCAATAAAAAATTATTATTTTTTAGTAAAAATAATTTTCTCAGATTTAAATAATAAAAATAAAAATATATATTTTATAATATTTTTATAATTTTCAATAATTAATAACAAAAATTCTCATAAATTTCAAACTAAAATGAACAAAATTAAATATTTTAAAAAATAACATATCAATGTCTTTGATAGTCATTTTATGTATAAACAGCTAATTGCCAAACACATTAATGCAAACCGCTAATTGAATTAGCTAGTCAAACCATCTAATCAAATCAGCTAACAGCTAACCGCTAATTGAATCAGCTAATTGTCATACGCACCCAAAATAAAATCTAAAAATACAAATCATAGAATTGATATATACATTTCCTCATTTCTATTATACAATTAAGCATTATTTATTTTTCTATAATTATTGATAAAACAATGGTTGTAAATATTATAATTATTATTATTGAAAATAAAATGGTATGTGGGATCTTTTATACTTGCATTATTTATTTGAACTATAGTCTTGAATTTAATTTGGTAAAGTAATTGAATTGCAATTTAGCTATTTTTGTTTTATCATATTAAGCTTAAATCAATAATATCAATCTCGCGAAAATTTTAAATCAATTTAAAATTACAATCAAACGAAACCCGAAAGTTTGATATAACTTATCCATAAGAAATTAATTAAAATAAAAGGGTGGATAGTGATATATATGACTATATACTTGCTAACTAAGTTATTGATTTTGTCCTAATTAAAATTTTAAATTAAAAATAAAAATAATAATAATAATAATTTTAAAAGGCAATAATGAAAGCAATTCTGATTTATATCTTTCTTTAATTAGTTTTAATTTAATTTAAAATATGAATACTTTTAATTAGCAAAGAAAAAAGGAAATTCACTAATGTCCCTATATGTCTTTTCCACATTCTGTCAACTTCTTCATCATTAAGGTTTTGAACTTTCAACGTTCAAAAAACAATCGATCAAAATTATGATTTTTTTTTTATTATTTATTATTGTTAAACTTATCAATAATCTATTTTAATAATAATAATAATAATAATAATAATAATAATAATAATATATTTTTTATTCATTCTATAATAATATATCCATTAAATTTTTTGAATATTAATTATTACTATATTAAATAATATAAATTAAGAAAAAATATATATATTTATTAATATTGCAATATACAAATGTAATAATATTTATAATATTAAATATAATAACATAAAATAATAATAATAATAATAATAATAAATCTTTTATATATGACGGACGTAGTATTTTTTATCTATAATTTTATTAGTCCTACTTTAATAAATAAAAATCATTTAACAACTAACGATTTTTCATAAATAATCATATCACCATAAAATTATCTTTATTTTTTTTTTATTACACAATTGTTACTATTTTTTACACTAATATATCCACAAGGGCAAAAAAGTCTTTTATCCATATTTTTGTCCAACCCAATTGGGACGTATGAAGTATTATATAACTATAATCAGCTGACGAATAAATGTAGACATAGAAATACCTATGGGGACAATGTAACAAATATTTATGGTATATTTACATCGTAATTTTAATGATTTCAAATGAAATTGCTAATTAAAAATAATTTTTTTGCTATCTATATATATCAAGTCACAAAAATGATCGTTTATTTTTGTTATAAAATTTAATAAATTTTATGTAAAGAATGTTTTATCCTTCTATCTTAATTTGGTGCAATTATATTAATTTTAATAGTTGTAATTTCAAAAGTATCTATTATTGAAAATTTAAAAACTAATACTTTATATTTGTACAATAAAAAAAAAAAAAAAAAAACAAAACAAAAAATTATAATTTTTTTTTTTTAACAAACGAAAATAATATTGCCTTTGTCAATACAAAATATATAGGGACAAATCTACATTCTGCCCCGTGGTGGGACGTGGCTCCAATGATTTATTATGATAAAAGAAATTTATTACTCTATGATTTATTAATTGTGCCAGTAAAAATATTGTAGTGCCTTTATTAAAAATTTAAAATACTTTATTATTCAAAAAAATTAGATAAATTGTTTAAAATCTAAAATTTAAAATACCATCTGTATCAAAATAATTAAAATTCAATTCAACTAAAATAATTAATTTATATTATATAAAAAAATAATACTGTTATGTTATTTTTTCTATTATCAATAATAAATTTTAATGTTTCGAATGAAGCCGTAAATTGTTAGTATATTTTTTTCATTAGTAAAATTAAAAATTTTAATTTATTTTATTTTAAAGTTCATATATTTTGCCACCGTTGAATAATTTTTCTAAATCCGCGGCTGAAAAAATATATATATATCATTTTCTTCATTCCTCGATAAAGTATACATTTCTTTTTTTAGTTGACATATTCTACTATACATTATAAATACTTTCAAACTTATACTTATTTTCATCAAATTAAAATATAAAAGGCAAAAGAAATTATACAAAATATATATATATATTTTTTAATATATATCCTTAACTACATTTACATACAATACTTTTTAAATTTCAACGATAGACAGAAAAATAATTTATTTTTTTATTATTTATTATTTATTTTAATTTTGGGTAGAATGAATAAAGGTTGAATGCCTGACTATGTGGTAGACTGCATCATCAATAAAATAAAATAAAATAACTAAAAATTGAATGAAAGCAATATGTCATGAAAAGTGACCAATAATATTCTTAGACCCACAAAAGGACACAAATGAATGTATCCATGCATAAAACCACTAGTGTCTAATAAAACAATTTTACAATAAATTAAATTATATTATATTATATTATATAAAATATGTATTAATTTGTAAATATATACATATGGATCATATAAATTAAATTAAATTAAATTATATATAAGGTGGAATTGTGGCCAAGCTCCTTGCACTTTAATTTGTTATGATGTGGTTCACACGTGTAAATAAATTGTGGATAAATATATATATATATATATATGGATTTTGTATAATTATTACTTTCTTGTATGCTACCAATATAATTATTTTAGTATTTTTTTTTTGTTATTAAGAATAATACTCTCTCCGTCCCGTTCAAATATTGTCATTTTTTATTTTTCTCCGTCCCAAAATAAGGTTATCATTTCCTAATTTAGTAATTCTACTACCTACCTAACGTAATAAATATATTTCCAACTTACACTATATTACACAAATGTCATTACTTTTATATTACACAATACTAATAGGGGTATTTTCGCTCTTTTCACTACAATCCATTATAATACTAATATTCAAAAATTTATACGTAAAAAACAAACGTCACTCTTATTTCGGGACGGAGAGAGTATATCAATTTTTTAATTCAATAGATACGGTCTCTTACGCTAATAAAATATTCTTACATTTTTTTATAAAATTACAATCACATATTAATTTCTATTAATTGTATTTTCTATTATATTTTTGTCATTATAGTACTCTTATATACTATTCATCACACATAAATTAATTATTTGAGACTGATATAGTACTAAATACATATGTATATATTTACCAATGCACTACAAAATATTTATATGTATTATTCATATTATTGTCCAAGTTGTATGATCATTGTTGACGTCTCTTAAATCTAATTTGTCACTTCGCTGAGTTTTCATATAATCTCGTTGTCCGGTCAGTAAATCGGGGTCAAGGAGGAAAAAGTCTCCATTTCCAGAGTCTGGGGCTATGGAGTAACCTCAGCTCAACGGTATGCACTTTTAGGTTTTTGAGTTCTTATTGGACTGAGTCTATCTGGTGTATTTTCTTTTAATTTATTTGAATAGATTTAGATGTATAATATCTGTAATCTCAAACATTATCGTCGTGAATAAATATGTTTTTCGTTAGCCAATATGTTGTTAGTGAACCATATAAATCTGTATTTTATTTACATTTCCTTGTCTGTTATTTCATCATTAACCTTAATTTCTCACAATATATATATACACACAATGAAAGTGGAAATTAAAGTAATTGTTTTGTGTCGAATATTATTGTTTTTGAAAGAAGAGAAATATATTGAAAGATTTGGGAATGGAAGCTTTTTACAGCGTTATTATGGTCTCTTATATATAAATGTGTGTGTGTGTGAAATATATAAATAAATATATATATATATATATAGAGAGAGAGAGAGAGAGAGAGAGAGAGAGAGGCAGCAAATTAAATTAAAGATTGCATTTTGATTGCGTATATTTGTTTGCAGGCAGGAGTGGTCAATCTGTGTGTATATATTGTCTGAACCAATCAATTACATATATAAATAATATTCGCTCCTTCTTCTCATATACCATGTTCATGTTGCCATTTCTGTCCGTCCATGTATTATGTCATTTTTTTTTTTTGGAAAATAATTACACACTTTAATCTCATTTTAAATTTTTAAATTTTATTTTTTTTAATTTTAATTAAATTAATTAGTTATCTTAATTTTAATTTATAATTATTTATATTATAGGATAATTATTTTCACTAATACATTTTTAATTATCTACTAATTACATCCTCCTAAAATACCGTGTTTACAGTGTAGCACATCGTATCTGATACGGAGGAAGTAAATAAATAAATAAACAAATAAAATTCCATGTCTGAATTCAACATGCAAATCAACATTGGTCTTAGCATTCCCCCCAATTATACACACCGCGAACCCCACCCCACCCCCGGCCCCCACCCACGGCCGCACTCTCTCTCTATATATAGATATATATATATATAAATTAAGAATTTTCAGATACTCAAAATATTCGTCACCTAAAAACTCAAATTATTAGAGAAATACATTATTAATATTTTATTCGTAAATGAGAGTCTTCAACAGGGCAATGGAGTTGGCGTTGTTACAGGTATATTTGTTTGAAGATTTCTACCAATTTTTACTATTTATTAAAAGAATTTCTCTAAAAATATATCAAACTAAATATTTATTTTTTATTTTTTATATTATATTAAAAATCAATTTTAGATTCAAAGCATCACATCAATCCCTATTTATATCATATCATACAACTATTCAAGATATACTCTAAAATTCAAATCTCCAAACAAACATATGTAAGTGAGTTTATTATAATCATGATTCAAAACAATTTTTGTTTAACGTGTCTTACTCAGCTGGTATAATTTGCAAATTATTACCTTTATTTAATACACATTTGAAAAATAACGATTACAGATTCTCACATTATAAACTATATATATATTTGAAATTTGCTTTAATTTGTAAGAAAGGGTTGGGTTGATAATGTCATTGACTAATGAATGCAAAATTACTGATTCGAATCCATCGATGTCTTATTGCTTGAAGAATAAAGAATTAGTCCCTCCGTCCCACGTTGAATGTCTGGGTCACCGTAGACACAGGAATTTAGAATAAGTATAATTAGTAAATAATTAAAAATATATTAGTAAAAATAATTATCTTATAATATAAATAAATATAAATTAAGATTAAGATAACTAATTAATTTAATTAAAACTAAAAAAAATTAAATTAGAAATTTTAAAATGATATTAAAGTGTATAATTATTTTCCATAAAATGAAAGTGACATGGAATATGAGACGGACAGAAACAGCAATATGGACATGGGAGATGGGACGGAGGGAGTGTTTAAATTTTCTTTGAGTTTATTTGAACTTTTACACATTCTATTTGAACTATTTCGAAAATAAAATGTACACTACCACTAGTATAATAGGGAGGCTGAAATTTTTATACTTTTTTTATAAAAAATGTTATTTTTTTTTTTTTAAAAAAATAATAATAATAATAGAAATGACATACAAACTTATATAAAAATTAAATTGTTTTTGGGAATATTTTTACACTTAAAAATTATTTTATTATGCGTTTTAATTTGATATAATAGTATCAATTAATATAAATTAAATTAAATTTGATATTATTGGTAATGAGTGAAATCTACATTTGCTAAAAAAAATAGGAGTAATTAAGTAATATGGTAAATTATATAATACTCTATTGTGTTTTAGTAAAAATACATAAAATACATTGTGTTTTATTTATTGCGTGAAACCTCATTATGTTAATGTAAAATTTGCACGAAACATCATCATTGTCTAAAAACTGATATTTGATTCTAAACAAAGACTTAACTTATGCAAGTTTAATACATATAAAAAATGCAAAATATCTTAAATAATTTTTTTGAATAAAATAAATAAATAATTGATCAATCCTTCATTTTATAGTTTTTGGAACCAAATTGTTATCTGATTTTTATAAAACCTATAAAAATAAATAATTGATCAATTATTTATTTATTTATTTTATTTTAAATATTTTACATTTTTTATTTGTATAAAACTTGCGTAATTTAATTAAGTCTTTATTTATAACTAAATATCAATTTTGGACAAGGAGGGTGCTCCGTGCCAACTTTACATTAACACAAGAGAGTTTCACACAATAAATAAAACGCAGAATATTTTGTGTATTTTTACTAAAATACAATGAGGTATTATATAATTTACTCTAAGTAATATTATAGTTTTAAACAATCGAAAATAATAAAAATAATATTCTTGAAATAGACGTAAGAAACATTATTTTCCATATATATATACACACAGGGTGTGTGTGTGTGTGTGCAAAATTTAATAATGATTGCAAGAAAGATATGCATGCATGCATGAGTTGTTTTCTAATTTAGACACTCTTAGCTTTTCTTATTTCGATACACTAAATGTTGGATCGGACAAAATTTGGGATATTGTTCATTATCCCATAGATCTTGGCAAGGATTCACCCTAGATTAACTTTCTTTAAATTTTATTTTTTTCGAACAATTAAACGACGATGAAACACTCGTATTGTGTGGTTTGCGGTCTAGTGCGTTCAACTCAAAAATTTACTTAGTACGCACTCAAAAAATAGTAACTGTAAATACTTACGACATTTTAAATAAATAAGAATTAATGATATACATATATATATATATTAAATTAATTTTATATTTTTAATTGTAATTCGTGGAACTTAATAATAATGAATGAAAAATCGAATCTAAAATTTGATGAATGCTATGTAAAAGTGATATAATTAGAATACATTTACATATACATATATAAAGAATTTTGTATATATAAGAGAATACAAATTCAAATAAATTTAAAACAATGGATGTGTTCTTTTGAAATTTAAATTTTGTTTTAATAGTAATTTGAATCTAATATCTTACAAACAAAAAAAAAAAAAAAAATGTATATTTTTTATATAAATTATAATACTTGTATAGTAAACAATAAAAATAATAATCAAATCAAATCAAATTTCAAAAGAATTAGCATTTTTTTTTTCTCACAAAAATATCACATTAAACTTACTATTTCAATAACAAGTAAGCACAAACATATTCATTTGCCTATATATATTCTATTCGACTTAGAGCATCTCCAATCCGCTGCATTAGCTTCAATTAACCCTATTTTCTACTACAAAGATGGAGTACTAAATAGTACTACATTCGTCCGTCTCTAAGGATCTTATTTATTTTTTGCGTGTTGATCTTGAATATTAATTATTATATTAAAACGTAGTACATATTAAGAAAAAAATTTTGCAAAAATACTTTCATTAGTGTCATATAATACTAATAGAATGACATCTGTACAAAAAATTATACAAATATAAGAATATTTTTAATGTAAGTATAATGATGCAAAAATAAATATGACTCTTAGAGAGGGACAGATGGAGTATTACTCCATTTTTGGAGTAACAATGTGCATTATTTTATTTTCGAGTTATGTATTTTTTGTAATTTTTTTTAGTATATTGTATAATGTTATTTTTAAAAGAACGGTTCGTAACTTTACTTTTTGGAAAATAACGTTAATTTTACTTTTTTTTTAAGTGATATTTTTTTATTTTTTTTATTTTTATTTTTTTGAAATAATTTGTAATTTTATTTTTTAGTGGGTGACATATGATTTATTTTTCGGAAGGAGATATATAAACTAAAAGGTTAAATTTGGAGAATCTTGGCCATCATATTGATTGAGAAAGAAAATATTAATCTTGTATAGTTTTATCATTATATTATGCACACTCAATTGGGAAATACATATATAAATAATACTCACCCAATATCTAAATATTTCTTATACATATTTATTTTTGACACAATTTTATAGTTCGTATAATTTTAATAGTTTTTTATCATTTTATTCTTATTTTTCTTTGGAACGACTTTATAAATTAATTTAGAATGATTAGAGGAAAAGCTATTGAGGTACACATTGAAATATCGAAAGAAAAATCTACATCTTATAAGTATAAGTCTCACATAAATTTTACTAAAATGAGAATTTTTTGAAAAAATTTAAAAACAAATTTATTCAAACTTAGCCCAAAACGAATAATATTGAAATATCCTAAATTAGAATTAATAGCAAAATATTTGAGAAAGATAATAGAGAGAGAGAGAGAGAGATTTTAATGGCCATGATGATGGATGTTTGAATTGAAACGATTATTGAGATTTGGGTGTCAATAAATGGGACTACAAGTGGAATATATACGTGGTCCCTTATTCAATTTTCTTTTCATTGGAAATAAATGTTTTTGTTTATTTTTTCATTTATTTTATTATGTAATTGTCGTAATTATTTATAAAATATTATATTTAATTATTATTATTATTCAGAACACACTCAAAAAATAATAACGATAGATTTTTATATCATTAAAAATAATAATGTAAGTTGTTACCTTAGATTATAGGTTAACCCATCATGCACTCGAAAAATAGCTATGCGATCGACAGTACTAAAATCATCATGTGTACTTATCTATATTTTTTTTCATATTTTCAAAGTAAATAGTTGTTAGAATATACTCCCTCCGTCTCAGATACCATGTTCACGTTGCCGTTTCTGTCCGTCTCACATACCATGTCACTTTTCTTTTTTGGAAAATGATTACACACTTTAATCTCATTTTAAATTTTTAAATTATATTTTTTTAATTTTAATTAAACTAATTAGTTATCTTAATCTTAATTTATAATTATTTATATTATAGGATAATTATTTTCACTAATACATTCTTAATTATCTACTAATTACACCCCTCCTAAAATACTGTATCTACAGTGTAGCGGACACGGTATCTGGGACGGAGGGAGTAATATAGTAATGTATTGAATGGAAAATAAAAGTTGGCTTTGTTCACTCAAATTATAGTTATTGACACAATTTTTGGTTCGCTTGTCCAAAAATTTTTTCGATACGATTTTGAATATATATATATTATTCTTTTACAAAAATCAACATTCAATATAAAATACTTTTCGTTCGTCTCTAATGGTCACATTTATCTTTTGCGCTCTATTATAAGACATTAATTGCAATATTTTTTTTATTTTTTCTTAATTTGTACTATATTTTGATATAATAATTAATATTGAAAGATTGACATCCAAAAAGTAAATAAAACCATAGACGAGAGTAGTATTTTATTTTATATTACGGATACGATTTTTTTGCTAATAAACAAACTCAAATCACAATAATCCTAATGTTCAAATAAGATAAAAATAATTCAACTTCCCTCCAAATGTGTTGTTTCCTTACCATTCGCAATAAAAATCTTAATTAGTCTTTACACCATTATTTGTAAGTTATAAATTTATTCATAAATCATAATATAGAGATTAATTAATAAAAAGGAAATAAAGATGTTATTAAACACAAGTTATGTATAGTATAATTTATGTCAGTCGAACTTAATTTGCAAACTATTAAATTCAATTGAAAATTTATCCAAATCGCACTAAAAAAATAACAAACTACGGATTCGTGCTCGGCATCAAATGCTAATATTTAAATCCACATATTGTATGTGACTAATTTATAATGTCATATACCAATATCAATATCAATACATGTGACAATATTCCAGCAACTACGAATTAGATATATGATTATTTCTATGACAACAAAACTTCTTCACAACCAAACATCAATTCATTTTCGAATCTCTGCAAAACAAACCGTTCTTCGGAAGCTATAATATTTGTGACAAAACACTTGCCGCCGGAGAATGGCTTCCGGCCAGTTCTTCCGGCGCGATGTAAATAACTTACGGCGTCTTTGGGAAGGTCGAGGTTGTACACATGAGTGGTCTCCGGCAGGTCAACCCCCCTGGCCGCAATATCTGTTGCGACTAGGAGATAACCTCCGGATCGCTTAACATCCTACAATCGAAAACGAAGATTCGGATAATACAGATTCTACGCGTAAATTAGCATCAATGAATCATTTCTTTCGGGTACTTACGGATAAGGACGCAGCTCGTTGGCTAAGATTCATTTCTTCTTCTAAAAGAACTAATTCCAGATTTTCGCCATAAGAAGTTTTGAGAAAATCGAACAAAAGTGTTACCGGGGGAGCTTTTCCAGCTTTCTTCGATTTCTCAGACTGTGCGCAAGACAAGAATGCCGTTACTACACAAAGGAGAATGAATTGATTTAAGTCGACGATAGTTCAAAGGTACTAACTTGCTCGCCGACAAAAATTATGGCAGATTTAGGCGAATCGGAATTTAACAAATTTAGGAGTGTTAGATGCCTCTCCTTTTTCGCGCATATCTGAAAAAGAACGCAAGAAATAAAAACCAACAGTGTCGAAGATGTTATATTAATCGTTGAATGGCGCAATTCAGGGATTTTTATTCGAATTTCTTACAACGAATCTGTGATGTAGGCACGACGGCATGGGTTCAGCTGCATTTACGTGGACATGGACAACGTCAGCCTGTCGTAATAATTTTGTGAGTGCGAGTTTTACGAGTTATTGAGTAAAGGGTGTTGGAAATTCACGTACCTTGGTCCATTTGTGTTGAACACAGTCGTAGAGGAATCGTCTGTGCTGAGGAATCGACGCGCTGGCAAAGATGGTCTGTCGCTTATTGATTGACGAGTAGGTCGTCAAAAGCTTCCTCAAAGAACTCACTTCATTCGATGAATTGAACATGAAATCGACCTGTGCATCAAGCAGGATATCGTAAACATCATTGCTCAAGATATGCTGGCATCGACGGCATAAGAAAGAATTAGACATATGAATACGCGTGAAGATTAATTATCCGGCTCACGTCAGTTCAATGCAACACAATACAAAATTTTCAAACAATAAGACATGTTATCTTTGAGTTTTTCTTCAATTTCTTACTATGCAATAATCTTATTGTTTTTGACAAAAACATGTACTCCCTCTGTCCCATATTTCCGTCTGTCCAAAATCAAGTCTCACTACCGTAAATAGTAAATATAGTCCCCGCGCTACTATAAGATTATCCTTGATTTTCATTAGTATTACACAAGTACTATTACTTTTTACCCATAAATCAAAACATTCACTAAAAAAGCAAGGGCAAAAAGAACACTTTTTAAGATTACTTGTATCCACTACCGTCAAAATATCAATATTCCTTGCTGTCCCAGAAAAATATGTATTAATAGATCCGGGATGGAGGGGGTACATTATTTATTCAAAATTATCACATCCAACAACCATTTCATCCCAAAACACTTAAAACACAGGCACAAAAAAAAATGCACCCTAATAGTTTAGAGAGCGATGATAGAAGCAATTCCCTAGTGCTGTCAAAACGACTGATTGAAAAAAAGATATATGTTTTAAAGAAATAATTAAATAGTCAATATTAATTTCTCAGATAAGCAGCAACTAGTCTCGAAAGTCTTTCCACAATGGTATATGCTAATTCCATGCATTTTACTAACCTCATCAATTACCAACACACGCATTGCATCAACCTTAAGAATTTGTTTGTCGAGCATGTGGCAGAGGCTCTTCAAGGTAGCAATTACAATAGTCGGAGGATCAGCCTGTCAAGACCAGATTTTCACATTTTACATCCGGTAACGAATGAAAATAGAGACATAAAAAAGTAAAATAAAATAAAATAAGCATAACCGAAACAAGAGATAAAGGAAAAATTGAACCTAGCTATGATAGCATGTGTCGAACTTCTTACGAAAATTGTGTGAAAGTAGTAATTATATTTCCACATACATAACCCGGCGTTTCCAAGCAAAGCCAATCATTTAACATCACAAGGCTTTTACTGATCAGATATATGAAAATAGCTCTCAATACCTTCAACCAACTCTTATGTCTCCTCAACGTACCACCATCTAAAAGAGCCATGATGATACACGACTTTTGTTCTGGTTCAAGCTCTGAAGATTTTGCAGCGAGCATACGTGCAACTTTTGTAACCTTAATTGTAGCAAGATAAAAATCAGATTGCAGCTTTTACAAAAATTACAACTAACTATTTATCTAATTTGGAGATAGAGATAATCAGAGCCAAAACTCTACCTGTATGCCAAGTTCTCTTGTCGGTACGACAATCAGAGCCTGGACAGATGACCTCTGAACATTGACAACCGAGAATATCCGAAGCATGTAAGCTAGAGTCTTTCCAGAACCTGTCTAGAGAGCCAAGGAAAGTAACAAGTTCAAGATTAATTCAACCATATGCCGCTATCCTACATGGAAAATTGCCTAAACAAACGAGAAAGCAAAACTGAAAGAATACATGCAATCGTGCGCCATTTGAAACAACGATGGACCTATTTTCAATATAAGAAAACCGATAAGTTCTCAAAAATTAAAACAAGGTTGCATAAGCATTGACCTGAGCATGAATCACACAATCACGCCCAGAAAATAACACCGGAAGTGCTTCACGTTGTACGCTTGTCGGAACAGTGTATCCCATTTCCTCCACCCTGCAAATAGAAACAAATGAATTCAAAAGGTAATCAGCTCATATACAAATATATATATATATATATGGTAATCAACTTAAATCTTGTTGTAACGGATTAGGTTTAATGATAGAATAACAAATAGAAACGTATGGAAGACACAATTTTAGGTAGCTCATCAACAACATGTTGGTTACGTCCACAAGCAGAAACGGAGAATAAATTTATTAAAGGCAGCTATGTTACAAATTATAGATACCGATTTCTGATACAGATTATCTTAAATTACATATTTCTAAGTCTATTCAAATAAACTAAAAGAATACATCATACGGACTCATTACTCGTTCCAATACGAACTCAAACGTCCAATATTGCATATCGTCGGGCCAGGGGCCACTCCGCGCCCCCGGACCCCAGGCAAGGGGGACTTTGCCCCCTTGACCCCCCTTAAAAACTCAACAAACTAGCAAACTAGATTCAAAGTATATTTTAACAAAATCCAATGAAAGATTAGCTCGACAAAGAATGCCCATCTAAATTACGAGAGTTCCATTACATTCATGCTAATTCAACAAAACAGTCAAATACTTGCCTGCAGAGTACACGATCAGGAACATGACTGCCACATAATCTGCGAAGTTCTGAATCTGTCAATTTCTTTGTCTCGGCTTCACTTTGCTCTACATGAGTGGAGCCAAGAGAAGCAGATATATGAATAGTACGGTTCTTGCAGCCATAAAGCGACGAATCTGATCGATTAAAACTACAATCGGAATGCAATAGGAACCTCATCGAACAGCACCACTTGGGGGAGGAATACACATGTGCCGTGCCCCAATTTTGGAACACAACATAGCAGTGTGGTAGTGTTAAGAAATTCACTGCACTCAAGCCACAGTACATTACAACTGAAATTTCCGAACAGTCCTTTTGCAACAGGCGATCTTCTCTGCAAACCCAAGCTCGGTAGCTAAATTAAGACCCCAAATTGGTAATTGTTGTCCTTATCAACTTCATCTGTAATATGATAACTTTTATAAAAAAATCGATCAATACTCAATCAACAAATACAATATTCAAATTTGACTTTATCCTCACTCTCTTATTTTTCTTTCTTTTAGTCCTTTTACTATGCAATAGTCACTGTTCCCTTTTCAGAAACACAATATTTACTCTCATGAAATATCACGTTCAATCATAGTGTAAACCAAAATTCAAAATCAAACATACAGAGTGTCTTTGTTTAGTTTTTATAGTTTTAGATGTTTTGTTGCGAGGTATATAGAGAATTGTGAATGTATTATAAAGAATGATGTATAGTACTCCCTCTGTCCCATGTAATATGGGTGTATTACCGTAGACACGAGAATTTAGGTAAAGTATAATTAGTAAGTAATTAAGAAGTGTATTAGTAAAAATAATTATAGATTAAGATAAGTAAATAGTTTAATTAAAATTAAGAAAATTATAAAATTTAAAATTTAAAATGCGATTAAAGTACATAATTATATTTCCAAAAATAGAAAGGGTGAGACGGACGAAAATAGAAAATAGGGACAAGTTATGTGGGACTGAGGGAGTATGTTTTTGTTAATTTTTGGGTGTTTTTGTTTATTTGTATTGTTAAGTATATATATTGCATTTTCTTTAATATTTTGGGAATTATGTATGTTAAAAACACCAAGGGTGTGTTTGTATGGGGGATTTTTTCCAAAATCTACTGTTCATCAAATTTTTTAACCCAAAAAATCAAATCAAACATTTATTTTTATTTTTTATATTATATTATAAATTATTTTTACATTCAAAATATGATATCAAATTCAAAGTTTTTAATATACAAATTCCAATTCAAAATCCAAATCCCCAAACGAACACACCCTTGAGTGAACACAATAGTTCCATTTCAATTTTGATATTAAACAACTTTCATGATTTCTATAAATATACACTACTTCCTAACATAAAACATAGCATCCAAAAAACGGTTCAAATCAAAATCCAAACCAAAACAAATTAAATCTTTTGAATCAAATGCAATATCAGCGTTTAAAATAAAATCATCATCCACTCTCTATACAAAATATCACATTTAACAACCTATTTCGCCTGAAAAAACAATAAAAACAAAACCACAAAAACAACAAACCCAAGAAATGCTTCAGGGATTGACACCAGCTGTGGACACATTCCAATTCAGCTCGTGAAAAACAGACATCGTTTCAACAATATTCAATTAATAATTTAGTCACATTTCAAGAAAATTCACTCACTAAATAAGTCATAATCTGTGCAAATTCCAACTACCAACAACAAATTGAAGTATTTCAAAAAGTATCACAAATCAGTACTTAAAATATTAATCATTTAACAAACCTTTTAAACACAATAAATTAACATCCTCCTTAGCAAACAATGTAAATCATAATTTAAAATAATAATAATAATAAGAAGAAAAAATAACAAGAATATTAAAAAAAGTTAAAAAGAAAAAGGAAAAAGAAAAATCAAACACACCGGATGTTCCAGCTGGCGGCGGCGGACTTCGTCTCCGAAAGGCGGCAACACAAAGTAGAAGAAGAAGGGGAAAGGAGAAAAAGAAAGAAAAGAACAACGCGAAGGAGAAGCGCAGAGAAGGAAGGAACAAACACACCCTTGCTGCATTGTGCTGTGGATAATTTTTACTATTTATTTATTTTTACCCAAAATGATGGTTCGGGCTGGGCTATAGCCCGGCCCAAATAAGAAGTTGGGCTAGATTAAATTACATGTAATGGATCTAGTTTTAAAATTTTTAGATGGTTCTAGTTTTAAATTCAAAAGCCCATAAAATTTTAAATAAATTGATTTTTTAGGTGTTGTAGGAATTATGCCAAGATATAAAATATTATTTTAAATTGAATATTTAATTTTTTGACTTTTGTAATGAATATTTAAATTTATTTTTACTTTGCTTTTGTAAAAAGTATTTTGTATTGTTTATTAGTATTATTTGAGGAATGTATATATATATATATATTTTTCCTAAAATATTAAATTCAATCATTGTTTAAACTTAAATTCAAATTCAAACTCAAAGTATTACTTTTTATTTTAGTTTTTTAAAAAAATATATATCATATAATATTTATTTTTATATTTCACACATCATGCAAAAATATGTTAAATTGATTTGGATATTAGTTTTAATGTATTGGATATTTTTTGTTTTTTATAGTAAAAAAAAAAAGGAAATATTTTTAAAAAGTGAAAAATGATATGATCTTTTGCTAAAAAATAAAAGACTTTCTTATGAACAAGAAAAATGAACGTAAGCACATTTTTTTATGATAGAAGGAGTACAAAACAACAAAAATAAGTTAAATTATTTAATTTGCAGATTATTAGATTCGGCTAAACATTTACCGCAACTACATTCGAAAAACAACAGTGTTACGTATTACTACATTATAAACATAGTAATAAAATAAAATAGGGTATCAATTATTAGAGTTTAGAACTCAATTATAGAGAAAAATATACTATCCTTCCATTTTAAAAATATACATCGATGCGTCCCGGCCAAATGCATAATGGCGCTTTTGGTACAAAATTTAAAAAATAATAGTAGTATTTTAATTGCAGTGGATAGTTAAAAGTAGTATAAATATAATTTTTTAATTTTAATTTTTAGCATGAAAGATTGATATTAAAATATGGATATTTGTAGATATAAAAAAATATATATAAAAAAAAAAAAACAAAAACAAAAGTGGAGTCTAGAGTTACTAAAAAAAATTATTATTTTATAATTTAAAATAAAAATATATGTAATTAAATATTAATTTATGAATAGACTGTTGTGATACCCGTTAAACAAGATTAATGAAATATTAATTTATTAATTTATGAATAAACCCGTTAAGCGGCTAATACCCTCAAACTTAAGATGAATCAATTAAAATTTTTATATCAATAATGTGCACATTTTAACTATAAATTAAAGTGTATTTGATTTAAGGCAATTGACTTCCCGAAGAATATTCCAAAATATATGTGAATGAAGATAAAAGTATATTAGAATTGTTTCGAAAATTAGTGATCAAAAAAAAAATTAAGAAAGCATACAAGAAAATAAAAATTTGTTAAACTATTTTAATTACTTATACGTTTTTTTTATTCAGAATGTAAAAGATCTTATCTCTCGAACTCGTATGAGAATAGTACAAGAATATTCAGCTGTTGTCCATCAGACCCCGCCAGGGCTATAGGCTTTGGCTTATGTACATAAAAAATGAGTATCCTACAAATTCTTTATTATACACTATTCAAACATTTCAAAATATTTATTACAACATTATAATACTTCTTTCATTGTCCCAATACATATCGACTATTGAGTAATATTATGCATTGACAATCATCCCACCTGCAATTAAAAAAAAAAAAAACATCAGTTAAGTGAATCGGTTTACTTGAAATTTAATTTTGTATTTTAAATTTAAAGCATGATTCTTCTGTCTACAAAAGTGTATCCATTCGATCATTTTAATTTTTCCACAAAAAAAAAAAAAAATACATTCCTATCACATTTAGTAAAAAAAACTTCAATTTATACCCATTATAGCTATTGCATCATTACACTAATGAGTCATATTTTTTTTTCTAATCAACTATTTGATTTAAAATATATATATATATATATCTTTACTTGTTCTGTAAAATTTCTAATTTTATACCTATGAAAAAATATAAAACAACATTAAAACATTACTTATGTTTTTAATTACTATGTTCAAAAGTTTTGAACACATTTTTTAAAGATAGAAGAAAACACAATGATTTTATTTTACACAAGTAATTTTTTGAATTTTTAGCACTATTCATCAATAATAATTTAAAAAAAAAAAAAAAAAACCTTGAGTCAAATTCTATTTTTGGCAAAAGTATTTATGACTCAATTGTAGTTTGAAAATATTTTTACCATATTCTCTTATGATTTAAAAATTGCATTACTCATTTATATTTTAAAAAAATATTGCATAAAATTTTTTAAAAATTGCATAAAATTATTTTGTATTTTCGAAAATATTGTACATAATCCCCTAGAATAGAATCTTGTGCAATATTTTGAAAACATAGTGCAATTTTTAAATTATACGGAGAATGATGCATACATTTCAAACTATAAGCAAAATATTTTTACAAGTAAAATATAAGCATTTTTATCGTCTATCATTTTTTCACAAAATATCATACTAAACATTACTTTTTACCATTTAAAAAAAAAAATCGAAATTTCAAAAATCTCTATTTAAACAAAACCAATATTTGTATAAAAAATAAAAATAAAAAAAGTAAAGTATGTCGCAAACTAGTCTCGTAAGTGAAAAAAAAAATTGCACTTTTAGTCGTCCAGCGCCGGAGATGATTACATGGCACTCGCGTGGCTCATCAGAGGAGCCCTGACGGACATGTGAACTTTTATTTATTTTTTTTTATTTTTATTTTTATTTTAATTTTTTTTGAAAGTTTGTTTTAATTTTCAAATTTTTTTTTTTGAAATTTTTAAATTTTTACAAAAAAGAGATTAAATAAATTTAAAACTTTTAAGAAAAATAAATTCACGTGTCCCGGCTGTCACTGACTGACGAACACGTGTCCTTCAGTAAGCCACGTGAGTGTCATGTAAACATTTTCGTACGGATTAAAAATCTGAAAAAAAATTCTTTGTAAGACTAATTTGAAAAGACATTAAATAAATTAAAAAATTTTAAGAAAAAAAATTTCACATGTCCCAGGTGCCACTGACGTACACGTGTCCTTCAGTGAGCCATATCCTTCGATGAGCCATGTAAGTGTCATGCAAGTATTTTCGACGCCGTAGAACTAAAAATACAAAAAAAAATTATTTATTGGACTAATTTTGTGACAGACTGACACGTGTCATTCAGTGAGCTACGTGAATGTCATGTAAGTATTTTTTAAGCCGTAGAACTAAAAATGCAAAAAAAAATTATTTATTGGACTAATTTACAACAAACTCTAATTACAAAATAAAAATATAAAAAATGTTCAATTATCAGGACTAAAAAACCAATTAATCTAAATAAAAATAAACCACAATAATAAAAACTGAAATCAAACTCCAACCAAATTAAAAGAAAAAAAAATAAAAAATAAAAATAAAAATAAAATAAAATAAAATAAAAGGGGAGTGTCAAAAAGTTACCATTAGGGTGAACCACTTGTCCTGTGAAATACGACGAAGAATCATTAGAGGCCAAGAAAACATAAGATGGAGCTATCTCATGAGGCTGCGCCGCCCTCCCCATCGGCGTCTCCGCCCCGATCTCCGCCACCATCTCCTCCGGCTTCGAGGCCACCTGCAGCGCCGTCCATACCGGCCCAGCTGCTACAGCATTCACTCGAATCCCTTTTTCTGCCAAATTAAGAGCTAAACCTCGCGTCAATGCCACGATGGCGCCCTTCGTCGCGCAATAGTCGAGAAGCGCGGACGAGCCGCAGTAGGCCGCGGCCGACGTCGAGTTAATGATGGTGCTCCCTTCTTTCATGTGCTTCAAAGCATGCCTGCATAAATTTCGTGACAATTTCGCGACAAGAAAATAACATAATATTTCTCTTATAGCATGGTTCAAATTTTCAAAAAACACCGCTAATACATCTGATAGTACCTATAAAAAATTAATGCATTATTTAAACACCATGAATTTTATATATATTTTTTTTAAAAAAAAATATTTCATTATATATTATTCAACCCAAAATTTTCTCGAACCCATTCAAACAAACACACCCCAAATCTCACATTTTTCTAACCTTAATTTGTAAAGTAAAAGCACTTCATTAAATTTGTAATAAGCTGTCCACTCAAAATTTCATCCCACGATGTGTTATTCACCGCTGTCATATATATATATATATATGTATGGGAGAAATCGAGAATTATGGGAAAAAGACAACGTTGGATCGAATAGATATATATACATACCTGATGAAGAAGAAGTAAGAAAAAATGTTGGTCCTGAAAACCCTAAGAAGCCGATCTTCATCGATGTCCTCAACAGACAAGGATAAGTGCTGCTCCGCTGCATTATTTACAAGGATGTCGATCCGGCCATATTTTCCGGCGACTTTTTCGACCACCATTCTGCAGTTCTCCTCAAAGCCGACGTCCGCCGGCACGGCCAGAGGGTCACCGGCGCCGGGCGCCTTAAGTTGGTTGATCTTTCTGAGGGTGTTTTTGGCGTCTTCGTCCTCGTAGCCTGGCACGAATGTGAAGGCCACTGTAGCACCTTCCATGGCGAAATGGTAGCACACCGATTGCCCTATCCCTGAGTCCCCTCCGGTTACCAACGCTACTTTTCCCTACAGTTTGTACCAAAGTCGCACGATTTATATATATATAAGATTATTATATCGATTTTATTATTTTGCTTTTATTTATGGAATTGGAGGAGGAATTTAGAATGATAAATAGCTGAATGAGAGAAATTTATCTATAGAAAAGATCCAAAATAATAAAATTTGTAAAAATTAAAAGAAAAGTCATTATAAGGTTCAAAAGAACCTCAGACGCGTGAGAAAATAAATTATAAAAATTCAAAAATTGTATTAATATTTATAATGAAAATAGAAGGTTTGTAGATAGGGATACTATAAACATTCGATAAACTTAAATTTAATAAATAAAATTAAAATATAAAATAATTTAATTTAATTTAAAATTAAATAATTAGGTTTGTTTGTTCGTGGGTTTTAGTATTTGAATTTGAATTTTTTAATAGTAAAAAATTAAATTTTAATAGTTGTTTAATGTGATATAAATAAAAATTGATCTGATATTTTGAATGTAAAATAAATTTATAGATAATATAAAAAAATAATAATAATAATAGTTCGATATTTTTTTAGAAAAAAAAAATCTAAATAGTAAAAATTTACCGTAAAATTCAAAAGAACACAAATATCACGTTGAAAATAATGTAAGTTTGATTTGTTGGGTCATTGTCGATAAAGCAAATGTGAATTTTGTCTAATTGGGAATCAAAATATACGATAAAATATTGGGTTAGGTTCTTACATAAAGCTTGTTGGATTGTTTGTAGTGAGGGCTGATTGATTGTGGGGGTGGATTCATCAGCTGCTGCTTCCCGGGTTGTACCTCCTGCTTCTGTGGTTGTACCTCAGCCATTATTATATCTATATCTATATCTATATCTATCTATCTATGTATATTTGTGTTTCTTACTCTAAATGATATATATATATATATATATATAAGCAAATTGAGAAAAGGGAATTGGAGGTGGAGGTGAAATCATGGTCGACAGATGGAGTGTCGAAGTGCTGCCACGTGTCTTCAAAATTGCTTAGGTGGCAAACTATGTCCTAATTTATCAAAATTTATGGATGAAGATCAATTAGATGATAGGATTAAAATTAGGGTTTTAATTCGTGTTTTTGGGTCGTATCGTGTCGGGTTGAGCCATGAGGATAACAAAAAATTATCAATTCGAATCCGATCCTAACCCGAAATCTGACCTGAAATTCCAAACACGACACGAATTCTTTCAGGTCGGGTTCAGATTGACCTGAATTAGTTTCAGGTCACCCGAAACTCGAACATATCCGATACAAACCCAACACGAAATAGACTCGAAAATTTAAAAAAAAATTAATTGACCTAAAAAATATCATTTTTATTTTAATTTTTATATTTAAAATAATATAAATATTATAAATTAAAATAATAATAATAAATATTTTAGGTAACCCGAAATACGAAACCCAAAATCTAACATGATTTTGATATTTCAGGTTATCAGGTCAACCCGAAACACGATCCGAATACGACACGAATTTTTTTTATTTCAGGTTCGGATCGACCTGATTTTTTCAAACCCGAAATACCCATACTCAAACCCAAACCTAAAAAATCTCAGGTTGAACGGATTCGATTTTTTGGATCAGAGTTTACTTTTAACACCCCTAATTAAAATGATGTTGTTTGATATTGGGTAAATTTAGGGCCAACAACAACAACAACAATGATAATAATAATTTGTAAAATGTAAAATTAAAATCTTTTTGTTCGTAAAATTTGTTTTAATATATTATATCAAAAACAAATTATTGAACATTAAAAATATCTAGAATAAATTCAGCATCTTGACTTTGATGGTAGCCAAGGGGTGGGGTGCATGTTATGCCTAAAGTAAAATTGACACCTAAAAATTTTCATTTATTTTCTTGAGAGGAACAGCTTTTCAATGAACCCAGCAAGAAGAAAAATGAAAATTAATGAATTTTGTTTTTTATCTAAAATTTTTAAATACTATATTTTTCAAAAAAATTAATATAAAATTTCACATAAAAAAATATTCCTTCAAATTAAAATACAAAACAAACACACCTGCACATATTAATGTATATATATATGTATTGTTAGTTAATGTTGTATAGAATATTTTTATGTATTTAAGGTTCGTCTGAATTAGTTTTTAGGATAAGTTTTTGGCTTTTACTTCTAAGAAAAAAAAATTATATATGTTTGTATAAGTTTTTAAAATTGAAAAGTATTTTTTCAATATTTTAAAGGTAAATTTTGAAATAAAGAGAAGTATTTTTTTTAGTTAAATATAATATTTTATTCTTAATAATAATAATAAATATAATATAAAAATAATTAATTTATATATTACTATATTTTAAGAAAAATCAAAAAATATAATTGTATTATTATTATTTTAATTTGTATGCTATAGTTAAATTAAAATTTAAAATTATAATTAAAATACCAAATTCAAAAACATATTCTTTTTAATTATATTAAAATTACTAAATATAATTAATATAATTTTAAAATAAATTGTAAAATAAAAATAATTTAATATTGAATTGTAAATTTATTTTAAATTTATATATTATCCTTGAATTAAAATTTCAAATATAAATAATCAAAATTTTAAAATATACTTTTATACTAGATAATTTAAAATTTTAAGTATAATTTATAACGCTTGAAATAAATTATAAAAATTTTATACAAAAATATTATTATCCTTTTTGACTAATTTTAACAATTTAAAACACTTTCAATTCTATTACATCCAAAAAAAAAAAAAAAAAAAACCCTTTTGACATCTGCTTCTATTGAGGAGATGCGCCACGTCACAATTTAAAAAAATACAGATTCATTGCTAGAGATGCTGGAAAGCTTTTATTCTATTGTCATGTGTCCCAATTTAATTGAGACACATGACACTTATTATATATATATATGTATATATATAATATATTATATATATTTTATTTTTTTAATTTATATTGAATTTATTGTTATATTTAAATTTTATAATATTTTTATAGTTCATAATATTTTGTATTCTACAAAATGATATCAATATTGAATATATTTTATCAATTTTAAATTTAAAATATATAAATACAAACATTATATAATCATATTGAACAAATCAATATTAATAAATTTAATTTAATTTATTAAATAAAATATAATTATAAATTTAAAGCAGTCAAAAAATATAAAATTATATTAAACAATAAATATATTTAGTTTATAATATAGTATAATAATTAAATAAATAATGAATACTACAAATTAAAACTATAATTAAAAAATAATATATATATATAATATGCAAATAAAAATTTATTAAAAAATTAGGATGAGTATGTTTGTTGTGAATATAAAATAAAATAGAGTATTTCCTCTGACCTGGCAGACAGAGAAAATGACATGGATAAAAAAAAGTAGTAGAGATACCCAAAAGCGGGAATCTCCATTGCGGATGGTGTTACTGACTTCTATTTGTTAGTAGTGTGTTATCCGCATTATACTGAAAAGTGTTGAATGACAGCAACACAGATATTCCTGTGAACAAATTCTGCTCATATCTTCCATTTATTATTAGGAGCTACACATAGCACATTACAATTCTAGAATCTTGATGACGAAATTCAAATTCAAATTCAAGATCTTCTAGGGTTAGCTGATGAGTGATCATTGTGGTGTTGGCTACTGTAATTAGCAGTCATATGAGGAAGAGCCCCTCTTGGGCTTTGATCAGAAATCCTCTGAAACTTGTTCCCAGAGGCTGTGAATCTTCCCTGCCTCATGTTCTTCCTCCTCGGATTCGCCATCGAACGGGGGATAAACACTCCCGTGCCCTTTATTTCCCTTTTGTTCATCTGCTGGTTGTAGTCGAGGACCAAACCCGGCGCTACTGGATAAATTTCCCGATTGAATGCCTGATAATTGAAAACAAACATTAATACTGTGATCTTTTGTGAGTTTTACCCCATGTTTTTACTATTTAAATTCTTTTTTCCACAAAAAATATGGCATCAAACAATCCTCTATTTATATCATATCAAATAACTATTCAACTTCAATTTTTTTACTATTCAGACCCACGAACAAACACACCCTAAGATGGTCATATATTTAAAGATGTTTTTAAACTTTTCGTCCTATTTTAATTTGTTAAAAAAACATAGCATCAAATATTAACTTTTTACTAATTTCAAGTTTTTTGTCAAGAAAGGATCGAACGACAAAGTACCTGGAGATTCAGCGAAGGGCAATGCGCAATCGAGTCATCACAGCCAGGACCATCATCTTCATCATCCATGATCAGAAGTGAGATTTGTCTGCTTAAGTCCTTGAAGAAGACATCATCCTCTAACTCCAATGCTGCTGCAGCTTCCATAACAATGTCTGCAACTAAAACCAAAGTATATATATATATATGTCTAATTGTATCTATCTACTGGTTCCTAGAGATGTAAAAACACTTCTTTAATTAGTTCCCTAATGAATCTGAAGATGGGCAGTGACTTAAATAGGGAAGACGAAAAGCAGCAATAGGGATGGGATCTAAATAGAGTAGTAATATAAGTGGGGGTGGGGTGGGGTAAGAGCATGTGGGGGGGTTGGGGGCCAGTGAGTTGGCCATCATCCTGTCATGAGTCAGTCCACAGCACAACCCCACAAGGATCTATCATCAAAATATTTTGGGGGATTTCATGATATTATCCAGTTAAGGATGAGGAGGAAAGAAAAGAGGCAGGCAAGGGAAGACCCACAGCCCAGATCAGATTATCTGATCCATAGATAAGAGACTTCATCTTCAGGACACACACACACTTGGCTGTGGATTTATTACAATTTCTTTTTTCAGATTTCGACAATGCAGAGTCTACAGCAAAGAGATTGGTTTGGGTTGGTCCCATCTGATGGGATCGATCCCTTTTGTGGATCAACAAGAATAATGTTTTGATACTTGCCCTGATTTCTCAAGATTTCTTTATCAGTATTGTCACTGAAAAGAACTCACTCAAGAAGTCGGCATGATGCAATAATAACTTCAGCCTGACGAAAACCATTTAAATACATATACACATGTATAGTATATATATATATACACGTTAACATAATACAAATGCAACATATGAATTGACAACACGTAACAATAGTTTATGCATTAGATACTATAATTAAACTCAGCACATATACATAACCCGACAATATATAAAAAAAAATAAATAAACAGCACATGGTATATGTAATGTTAACTTAATACAAGTGTAGCATCAACAATAGTTTATACAGCAGATGCTACAATTAAACTTAGCATATATACATAAATATATACATATACAGGCCTGTAGAGAGAGCTTATCCTTTCACAAATTCATGAATTATCACACTTCTATTTAATAACACAAATTATGGGCATTTTATATTCCGGAGGAAACAGTAAACATTCAATCATATATTGTGCAAAAATTCAAGGTATGGAAATCTGTGGTTCCTATTTGTTTGGGGCCAACATAATCAGAAATGAAATTAAAAGAATTAAATAACATTAAGAATATGCATATCAAGATTCTTCAAAGATTGCAGCAAAAATTTAGTTTCATTGATACTAAATCATAAGTGAAATATGAAAGGATGTTACAAAGAAAGGCTCGGAATTCGGCGTCTCTGTTTCCTACTACTTCAGAAGAATTTTCACATACGCTTGGGAAAATAATGAAATGGGAAACAGACGTACGTTTAATATTATGCATGTTGATTCAAGAATCATCATACCAAGATAATTACGCCCCACCGGCCATGTCAATGTCTGTAACTCTGTCGACTCCCTTGAATACAATTCGCAGTTTTCTTGAACAAGATTGCTTCTTATCACCCTTTCCGGTCATTCCGGTAACATTAACAACATCCTTGGGGACTTCGCCCATTAGATCATATAGAGGTAGATCCAGGTTTGATCGAGTCATCTCTTCTAGTACTGGAGGTGCCTGCATATACAAATTCTTCCCACCGGATGTCACGCTCACCCTACTGAGGAGCAGCCGAGGGTGATCTTCCAATTGATCGATGAACTGTAGAATCAGATGAACAGACCATAAGAGGGAATAGCAGTCGATATAATTAAGATATAACGAATAGAAGATGCACCTTTTTAAGAGTAACCGCCTTGTCTAACTCAATAAGAACACCAGGACCGCAGACAAGACAGTCTCCATCCCTAACAAACTCCGTAACTTTGGTATGAAGACCTGCAACACCATTGTACCTGGGACATGAGAATACATGTATCGATTAGTACGCACTTCCATTTAAATATATTAAGATCTACTAATTGAAGGCATACGTTAAATAGTTTGACAATGTCTTGCTGCATCCAGAGACAAGCTTCAAGGTTTCCAGAGCACATGCAGCCGAAATAATAGCATTCGTGGAAGCTATAGCAGGAATTATATTTTTCACCACGCCCTGTAACCAAAGTGATTCATTAAGCCATATACAATATGCATATACACACACACACACAAGCACAATAACAAAAAGAGACTACCAGAGTGCATCAAGTCTTACCACGCCAAAGCTATTAGAAGTGTAAATATTGTCGAGAACAAAATATCAGGTACATATTTAATTTAAAAGTTTATAGCTAGCTAGAAGCTATACACATCAGTAGATATGCATTGGCATATGTTACAACAGCGACAACCACCCAAAAAATATGTAAATAAATAAAACGAAAAGATAAAACCGCAAGGCACATTTTTACCTGAGTCAAAGTATAAGTAACTCCTGGAATCCCGAAAAGTTCAGCCCTCTTGACAGCCTGTGAGAATGGAAGTAAATGAATAAAAGGAGAAGAAAATTGATAACAATTATGAAGAAAATCTTTTTTATTTTTTTACCTCGGTGTAAACCCATTGCATGTCTTCGGGGTTATCAGGATCGAAACTTTTGTCACCATGAACCTGAAAGTGGGAAAAATTATATCTCACACAACTAAATGATGCATAGACAGATCTATAGAATATAAGGAAACTTATATTATCCTTACCTCGTTCCATTTAATCAGGTGTGCATATTCAATACAATGAGCAGCAGTTCTTGGAGTTTCTGCTAAAGTGCACAGAGGAAATTTCACTTGTGGAGGAAACAGCCAAATGGTACACTCAAAACATGGTGTCTTTCCCGGTATTATGATCCTGGCATGGCCCTTGAAACCTTCGGTCCCACCATCTACCATAGGTTTTACTGTTTCTTCCCGAGGGTTATCTTCAGAGTCATACTCTTGTTAATTGAAAAGGAAACAAAGGAATCTAAGTTCAGTCAGTCCATCAAAACCTAGTGTTTCTCAAGAAAATGAATTTCGATTGTTTCAAGACCAAAGTAATGTTACGCTCATGAATTGTAATGTTTTAGTATATTGAAAGTTGGTATCGCAGGGTGGGAGGTTCTGTCATCATCTGGCATTAAACCCAAACTACGATAAATATGATCAGTACATTATTTAATACAACAAACAAGAAAAATGTAAAAATTAAACATTTAGCAGATGGAGAATAGACAATTGAGTCATGTGTAATTTAAAAATCTTATCCATTACGAGAGCTTTTCCAGGTCCATTGCTTCATAATAGTAGAGAAGAAACTGGGAATAGAACCAAACCTAGAAATCCGCAAGCGACTCCATTTATGTAGCTCCGAGCCTCAACCGAATCAAGTCCAAGCACAATTATACTGAAATCGTTATAAAAATGCAAAGGTTTGTCCTCAATACGACAGAAATGTGGGACGATGTTAACACCCTTAACTCTTTCCATGACTCGTTTTGCAGCTACTTCTGCCTTCGGCTTTCCTACATCTTCAAGCCTAAAGAAAGTACAGCAAAGTTGAGCTATGAAGCAGTTTTAAGGAGAGACTGCTTGAAAATATGTAATGCACACATTTGCAACAACATTGAGATGTAAATTTTAACAATAACTTCTGGTGAGTTCATATATTGAAATAGGGTGTCAATATAATATTTGATGTGATGTTTTGCGACAGAAAAATACATTCGATGTGATGTTTTTAAAAACGTTGGAATAGTTTCAAACACCCAAAAATGTTATCTAAGTCAGTAAGTCCTAAATAAAAGCCTACAAATTTTGAGTCTTAATACAATTCCGAACTCAAATTCCTACATTCCATTGAATACAATTCCCACAATGACTTGGATAAACACTTCAAGGCTCTACAACACATTATTGCAGTTCAAAGTCAGCATAAAAGCAGAAAATTTCACACGCCCCAAAGAGATAACAGAGAACCTAAATCCGGCATCATAAAAATGATAGAACTTTAAATCACCCAGAAAAATGAAGTAACATACTCAAATAATCAATTCTTGAAATCAACATCTGGATTGATTGATTATTCCCATAGCAAAAGTACCACGAGCATTGAAACATACAAGAACCAAAAAAAATATGTACCTGAAGAGGAACTGACGATTGAGGTTCGTGACCTCTATACGATCCATATCGATTACATCTAGGTTTCGAAACCCTGTTAAGGCCAGGTCCTTCAGCAATTCGCAGCCCAGCCCGCCTGCCCCCACCACCAACACTTTCACATACTCTTTTATGTCCTCTCTAAGCTACACCAGTCCAATTCACAAACAAAAAGGTATCGATCATCAGAAACATTTCTTAATTAAAACAAAATCAATGCACATCAGATGTTCGACGAAATAACACACAAACGAAAAACGCAAGTAATCCAGAAGCGACGATTGTTCACTACTACTCCAGTCCAATTTCAGTTCGGAAAATCACAAACAGAATCCAAATAATCCGATTAACACCGTAAAAATCAAAACTTCAAGTGCCTAATAACACAAAAAACATATGCAGGTCTCACCTCCTCGCCGGGCTCAAAATTCGGGCCAACAAGGTGTCCGGGGCGGAGAAGAAGCTTGTCGAGGTCCCTTGATCTGCTGGGCTGCGACACCGCCATTTTCAGTGACGGTAAACCCCTTAATTCTCCGATCCTAAAATATGTTTGGCCGGATACTCTCTCCGGTGACTTTGTATCCGATCCCTACGGTTCTTGCGCTTTATTCAGTAAACCCTTCCCAGCCTTTATATTTAAAGTAGCGACTCTTTATAGAGTCGGTATTTCGAGAAACGCGACTTTGGAAAATCGTGAATCTAGTTCGAATCATTGGGTTTGGGTATAGCGAAAAACGCAACAGGAGTAGATGTACGGCACAAGATGGGTAGCTTAGTATTTACGCTTCCATGTTCTGCCTAAATTAAAATTAAATTAAAACCAAACAAATGCATTTTTTTAAATTTTGTGGTATTTTTGTTAATTTTTCTAATTATATAAATTTATTATTTTTTGTGATGAATATTATTATTTTATATTTTAGTACAATTTTTTTTTTTAAATCGTATAATTAAAATTTTAAAAATTAAAAAAAAAATATTTTTCAATTTCTATTTTTTTATTTTAATAAAAAAAAATAAAAATATTTTCATTTCTTGTCAATTTATTGTACCAAACAAACTCAAAAATTCTTTAGTCACTTGCAAAAATCACTATCGACTTTGTCACGGACTTTCCATCTCAAATCCGTGCCTAATAACTTTTCTCCCAACGTTGTCCTAACCTGAACTATGTACACTTGCAACGGCTATACCCATCAATCATACATGAGCTCGAAATCCCGTCGAATTCGACATTTTCCGAGCCTCTCGATTTAATACGACAGCATAGAGTAGCTCGTTCCACGTATCGGGGACGCCGGGAAGGCACCAATGGCTGCAGTCCTGCCGGTGGCGAGGCGCCAGGCCGACTCCCGCGCCCAAATAGTACAACGACGAGTGCCCGTCTCGTCTTCTCGACGTAAGGTGCGTTATGTCGAGCACGTCCAAATTCGACGTGTTATGATGCGACGATAAAACTTGCACGAAAATGTTGTACTTATCCCACGTGTGAGCCGGCACTAATGATGAGCCGGTGTCCGGGAGAGTCTCAAGATGGCACGTTCCGCCGGAGCTCCAATCGCCGCCCCTGAAAATTTTCACATAAATCAATACGATGTATTGTACTAAAAATTAAATCGAATTGTTGAAATACTGCATATATTATACTAAAAATATACCAAATTTTGGTTTACAATCTTACGAATTTTGCGATATATAGATTAAAATTTTTTGAAATACTTCAGTATATACTGAAAATGTTGTATAGTGTTTTGATGTTTTGATATTTGAAATATCGGTAAATACCAATAATTCAGTATATTGATACTGTATGAGCAAATTCAATATATCGTATTATATCGGTACAATATATATGACAGCGGCTACAGTGCTGAATTTTATGAATCTTATAAAAGCACTGTAGCCGCCGTCATCTAAATACCAATACTTCACGATGTATAAATAATACTATGTTTGGCAGCACACGGTATTATTACATACATCACATTGTATATAATAATATAATATAAATACAATACATTAATTAACAGTATACGCTGTAGTCACGTACAATCAGTTGATTTTAACATACGACATACTCTTATATAGTACACATGTAATTATGAATAAATAACACATCATGTATTATTTGTATATATTATGGGTGTTGATTGCACACCTTAACCATTTCTGATATATATATACCAAGTTTTTGGTATAGTATGATAAAATATCATACTGAAAATTTTAACATAGTATAAAATTCGGTAAAAATATGAGTTCAGATGCAAACCTAAAGTGAACCGGAGCGTATGTTCGGAAGACTACTTGCGTGTGAGAAGTATTAACTTCCCGACGTATCCATCCAAGCACCGTATCCAATGCCTTACGGTACGCACCATCGACGCTCATCTCCGTCTCCACACTCCGCCTTTCTTGAAAGTAACAACCTCTAACGAACAAAATCAAAATCATCAGAACGATCAAATTTAACATAATAATAATAATAATAAAACTAAAAAGAATTACAGGCGAATAGTCTTCTCCCGATTCCACCAATGTCCGGTGTTCAAAACGAGCACGTCGGCATCCTTCCACCGCCGCGACGTCCAATCCATCTGATCGAGCTTGAGCGTAGTTCTAATCCCCGACGGCGAATTCGCCGGCGGCCGGCTTTGTAGCACGAGAAACGGCGCACGGTAGTATTCGACCGTCGTATTGTAGCGCGCAAATTTGAAAACCAAGAACCCTTTATGCTTAGTGATCGGATTTCCGTGCACTTCATATATCTCTTCGTCGCCGGCGCCGGAGCCGGCCAACATGCATAACAGAGATTCCCATTGGTTTCTTCCGATGGAATCTCCGGCGAACACAATCCGTTTGTTCCTCATCTTCTCAAGCATCATTTTCCCATCGAATCTGTCCCCAAACAACAAAATTTGCATTACATTCTTAACAAACGAATGGAATATACAATTAATAAAAATTTATCAAAATAGGAAAGTTGTCATTATTCTTTTATAATTTCTTTGAGAAGACATTTTATATCAAAAACACTATTTCTTCAAAAGAAACATTTTATGAAAACTTATGTTTTGTTCTTTTATCATTATTATTTACTCGTATATACTTTTCAATATATTTTTTTTTTTAATGTTCAAATGCTATTTAATTAAAAATTAAAATAAATACTTCACTTCAAATCAATTTTAAAATATAACTAAATAGCTTTTTTCTATGATAAAAACTTCAAAACCTTCTTAAATCCCTTGCCTAAAAAGAGACAAATATTCATTTCCAAAATTTTACAAAAAAAAAAAACTAAAACTTTTATTTAAAGAATGGTCCTATGCTTGACTTTTATATAAATTCGACATATGTTTGAATTTAAAAGCTTGAATTTTGTATAAAAACATCGAACACATGCTTACAAAACCCTCTACCCAAATTAAAACCTTAAAATGCTCCAAAAAAAAATAAAAATAACAAAATAACAATAATAATAATAATAACAACAACAACAACAACAATAATAATAATAATAATAATAATAAAAAACAACCACCTGGGAAGATTACAACGTTTGGGCTGCCATCTCCACTTAGTGTAATAAGAATCGGGTCTTCCATTTTCAGAGCATCTGAAACCTTCGTCTAAAAATCTGCAATTTCGAGATTCATACAAAGGGTACTTCTCATCCCACACCCAATCGCCGTCGAACACGTCACACTCCTCCCCGCCGCCGCCGCCGCCGGGAAAATCAATTTTCTCATCGCCGCTGCCGGGAAAATCAATTCCGACGAGCCTCCTGAGGCCGCCGTAATTGACCACATAGAAGCAAAGGATTAGGCACAAAGTCAGGCCAATAATTCCGACCGCCGGCTCCGGCAGCCGCCGGCGATTCATTTTCTTGCAGTAATCTGCAACGGACATAATAAAAATAATAATAGATTCGATTTTTGCAGAGGTTTCGATTAATACGATGACTTGGTGGGAGAGGAATGGATAGCCTTCGTGAATTCCATATGATTGTTTTTGTGGGTTTGATTTTGGCAGTTATGGAAGCAAGGCACCCCCCAAAGAGGAGACAGTGGGGGGGGTGGGGTGGGGGTTCGGGGGTAAGGGTGGGTTGAATTCAAAAACCCAGATAGGATAGAAGTTTAATAATTAGAGTTTATTTATTTATGATTGGTAATAAATGGAAGATGGGATTTTTGGGTTTCTTGAATGGGACAGATTTTTTTGAGGTCAATTTTTGGAACAAAAAAATAATAGTGTTTTTTTCAGCTTCTTATTATTTTTCATCAATTTTTTAATAAAATATATATATATTTTTTTTTATGTTCGATATCAATATTTTTTTTGATATAAATAGTATTATAATTTTTTTCTATTTTAATAAAAATATATATATTTTTTTTATTTTATGTTGTTTTATTTGATAGTATTTTTATTATAATAAAAATAATTTATATGCATATCAAAATATTCTTAACGATTTTAAAAGCATCTCTTGCTATTGTACTCGTGAAAAAATATTAAAAATATCTTATATATTTTTACTGATAAATAAAATATTATTATTTTTTAATTTATTATAAAAATAAAAACATATTGAATTGGGTATAATACAATATAAGAACGAATGTATAAGGTTTGTTCGCATAGTATTTTGATGTGGAACGATTTCACTGAGATATTATTTTTAAAAAAAATGCATACATTAATATAACATATATTTTACAAAAAGAAAAATTAACAGTTCAATACAAAATTTTACTATTTTTTATATTATCAACATAATTTCTCATATCTAATATAAAAATATATTCATCCAAAATCACAAAATAAACAAACCCATTATTTTATATTAAAAAAATTTTGTAATGTAATTAAATTATATTAATAATATTATTGTAATAATAGATAATATGCAACAAGTTCTTAATATTTATAGAAAACAACTCAAATTTTTATTGAATGGTGAAAAATGAGAGAATTTTCACTTATTTTATTGGGCAAATAAATATATACTATCATCACCAATAATTATTTCATAAAAATAATACTTCCTCCGTCCCTCATCATTTGTCTCTATTTTTTATTTTCGTCTGTTCCATATAACTTGTCCTTTCTATTTTTGGAAATATAATTATGCACTTTAATCGCATTTTAAATTTTAAATTTTATAATTTTCTTAATTTTAATTAAACTATTTAGTTATCTTAATCTTAATCTATAATAATTTCTACTAAATAATTATTATTTTTACTAATATACTTCTTAATTATTTACTAATTATACTTTACCTGAATTCTCGTATCTACGGTAATAATCCCATATTTTCTGGGACGGAGGGAGTAACAATTTTGATTGTGTTTGATTGTAGGTTTCAAACCCAATCTTCACTATTATTAATTTCTTAATATATTAAATTAAATATTTATTTTTTATTTTTATATTATATTAAAAATTAATTTTATATTTAAAATAATATCGATACTTAATTCTATCATATATATTGTAGACACTAAAAATATATGTCTAAAATCAATTAAATATCATGTATTTTGGAAGAAAATAAAATTCCAATAAAATAAATATATGGTATTTAATTATGCACATATGTTAATTTTTGTACAATAAATATCAACCATTAATGCAAAATCTGCTTAAAATGGAAGATATCGTACAAATATTACGTGCATAAATAGAGCCATAATAAATTTGGCAGCAAAATAAATTAATCTTGTCAATAAAGGAAGTATATAAATTAATATCTTCCAAACAAGGCAATGATATAAAGATCTTGTCAATAAAGGAAGTATATAAATTAATATCTTCCAAAAAAGGCAATGATATAAAGATTTTGACGAGAAAGGAAGGTGCATAATCAAATCCGTCAAAAATGGAAAACGGCATCCGAGGGAAAAGGAAAGATTATAAAATCTTTCCATCCACGTGGCACCATCCGAAAAGGAAGCCAAGGCCACCCTCCCCTATAAATAGGAGCCTTGGCCAATTCATTTAGACACCGAAGTTCATTTGAAGACTCGCGCAAGGGTAAGTCTCTCTAGACTCTCTGCAATGTTCTTCATTGTTCTTCGTGTCCTTCGAAGCGTTCTTCGTCGAAAAGTCACCGATTTGGACAAATGATCCAATATTGGTTGACGAATCGATGAAGTTAACGTTCTTCGTCGTATGTCCGAGCCGGAGGAAGGATCAAATCTCTCAAAGCTATCGAGGAATCCATCAAAGCCAAGGAAGAGCCTCCAAAGTCGCTCCCAAAGCTTGAAGATGTTCGTCGCGTTCTTCATAAAAGGCGCAAACCAGGCCCTCTTCGATCCAAAAGTCAAAGGGACACGCCGCCAAAAGCGTTATGGAGCACTAAATCTCTCCCTCAAAGATCAAATTCCGTCGGATCATCCAAAGGAGGCATCAATCCGAAGCCGACGATCAAAATCGCCAACATGGATACCAAAGTCCTTCAAAAGCCGGCGAAGTCAAACCGAAGACCAAAATCCCTTCGGATCAAAGAAGCCACCCAAATCCAAATTGGAAAAATGGATCGACCCGGAGAGAGAATCAAAGGATCCGAATAGAGAATAGGACCCGCATTAAATTTAAATACAAATATAATTTGTACAAATTTTGTGTTTATAAAAATATAACACAATTTTTTTGTCTACAGATTTTTGGCACGCCCAGTGGGACATCTCTACCTTTCATCTCTCTTTCCGTCGAATTCTCAAACAATCAATGGCTTCCTACAAAATCAAGACTTCCAATGCTGTGTCGAAAGCTGCTGCTCTAGCCGCCACCGCCAAAGGAGTCGCTGCTACTACATCAAGAACCTCAAGTGCTTCAATGAATGCTGGAGTGATGACACGAAGTATGGCTAAAAGAGTACTGTCATTTTCCGAGGATGCACATCCGAAAATCACAGAGCAAAACTCACTCTATGAGGAGGACGAAAGCTTCAAGAGTACCTCCGCACCGGGCACCCCTCAAGAAGTTGCAACTCGTTCGACCGCATCGAGTTATGCCCCGGTGATGACCACGAACGCTTCAAACATAGAAGACCAACTTGTTGCACTGGCCAAAGTTGTTGAAGGGATGTCTCAACACATGCAGCAACAAGACAATGTCATCGCAAAACTGCTTGCAAAATTGGACAAGCCGGAACCAACCAACCAGAATGCTTCGGAGGCCCAAAATGAAGCAGAAACATCCATGGATCAACGCCACGGTAAAGAAAAAATGGCGGGACCAATGCCGTTTCAAACATCATCTGACTCTTTCATCCATCTATCCCAACTTGACGAGTATATCAAAGGAGCTCTCAAAAGGGAGTTTGAAGGAAGTTCAAGGCCAACAAATATGTATGCCAAGCCTTACACTTCAAGGATCGACGCCCTCAAGATGCCGTTGGGATATCAACCACCAAAGTTCCAACAATTTGATGGCAAAGGCAACCCAAAGCAGCATGTGGCACACTTCATGGAAACATGCAACAACGCTGGGACATACGGCGATCTCTTGGTAAAGCAGTTCGTACGGTCATTAAAAGGCAACGCCTTCGACTGGTATATCGACCTGGAGGCTGGTTCCATCGACAGTTGGGAGCAGTTGGAGTACGAGTTCTTGAACCGGTTCTACAGCACAAAAAGGACCGTCAGTATGACAGAACTCACCAATACTCGTCAATGGAAAGATGAACCAGCAATCGACTACATCAACCGCTGGAGGAGTTTGAGCTTGAACTGCAAAGACCGGTTGTCTGAGGCCTCCGGTATAGAGATGTGCGTCCAAGGAATGCACTGGGGGTTGAAATACATCCTGCAAGGGATCCGACCCCACACTTTCGAAGAACTTGCTACCCGCGCTCATGACATGGAGTTAAGTATGGCTTCAAGCGGGATGCACGGACCACCAGTTCAAGAATCTTCAAAAGCAAAAAGATACGAAAGATATGATGCCGCAAAGAAGGGGAACAACGCCCCTATCAAATCTTTTGGAAAAGAAGCCTTGGCCATAAAAGCGACGACCAAAGCACCTATGAAGATCCAAAGTAAAGAAAAGGAAGTTGCAAGGAAAAGACAATCAACTCAGACAGAAAGACCGCCAAGGCCAACCCTTAAAGAGTTGCAATCCAAAACTTATCCTTTCCTGGATTCTGACGTCTCGGGAATCTTTGACGATCTACTCAGAGAAAACCTCATTGAACTTCCGAATTCAAAAAGACCGGAGGAAGCTGGAAAGGTTGATGACCCAAGATATTGCAAATACCATCGTGTCGTAGGACATCCCATCCATAACTGTTTCATCTTTAAAGACAAAGTCATGGAGTTGGCTCATGAAGGAAAGATCACCCTTGAAGACGATTCTGCTTCTGTTAATGTCACTTCAATCATGTTCGGGTCTCTCGAAGTTGACATAAAAGACAAAGAATCATATTGTCTCACTACCGAGAAAGGTGGCAAGGCGATCAGAGACAAATCGAGTGAAGAATGTGCCACGATAACTTTCACTGATGAAGATTTGGTGTTAGGATCCAAACCCCATAATCGTCCATTACTGGTCATGGGTTATATCCATGAACAAAGGATTAACCGGATATTCTTAGACGGAGGAGCTGCAGTCAATGTCCTTCCTCTATACACATTGCAAAAATTGGGAATACCAGTAGATCAGTTATTCGAGAGTCGTATGACAATACATGGATACAATCAAGAGGGGCAAAGAGCACTTGGCACCATAAGATTGAGACTCTTAATCGATGAAATGGAAACTAACCCTTTGTTCTACGTGATAGACGCAAAGACATCTTTCAACGTTCTTTTGGGAAGACCATGGATACATGAGAATGGTGTAGTTCCATCAACGTGGCACCAATGCTTCAAATACGCTCAAAATGGAGTGACAAAGAAAGTTCTTGGAGACACAAAGCCATATGCAGAAGCCGAGTCACACTTTGCGGATGCCAAATATTTCTCTACAGAAGCAAAAAAATCCAAGGTACATGAAGATGTCAAAGCACCACAACCAAACTTGGGGGCAAAGTTAAGAGATAAAGAAAAAACACCTGCCTCAGGTTCTGCAGACTCATTAATTGAGCCTCTAAAAGATTTGACTCTTCCGAAGACCTCACTCAACCCAATCCCCCCATCGCACAGACAAGGAATGGAAAAGAGGAAAAAATAGAGGCTATGCGATTGCAAAAGGACAAAAGCTTTGGCCCAAAAGCCTACAAACTTCTCACAAAAGCTGGATATAATCCAAATGAGGAATCACTGCTGGGAAAGTTACCACCACAGACAACCCAAGGTTCGAGGGCTGGTCTTGGGTACATGCCACAAGCTCCCGTACGCATCGCTATCAAAAGGGCTGCAAATCATCATATCACCGAAAGCGAGACTTTGTCTTCCAATTCACCTCAAAAGGGGAAGAATGCAAGAGTATCGGTTTTCGAGAGGCTAAAACCTTCTGTCTTCACAAGGTTAGGACCAAAGATCAATAAAAAGAAAAACAAGACGAATTCCACATCAACAAAATATGTGGAGATGGATGAAGAAATCAAGAGCCGCTTTCCATCCCGCATGACGCGTCAAACAAAAATGACGATACATTGCGGTAAAGTTTTAAAGGCTAAATGGCAAACCGTTGTCTTCACCAAACCCAAAGAAGATAATGAAGAAAGTGTTGCATCATCCTGCTACATCACTGAAGGGGGAGAAGAAACAATGATTGAAGAAGATGCAGGAAATGCACCCGCCGCGCTCGAAGAAGGTATCAAAGCTGCAGTGGACGAGTTAGAAGAAGTCAACTTGGGAAATGAAGATCACCCAAGACCTGTCTATGTCAACAAAGAGCTGGGTGAGGATGATATGAATGCCTACATCCGACTTCTCAACGAATTCCAAGATGTCTTCGCTTGGTCATATAAAGAAATGCCCGGCTTAGACCCGAAAGTTGCGGTCCACCATCTAGGTGTGAAGAAAGGAGCTCGCTCTGTGAAGCAAGCACAACGAAGATTCCGTCCTGAACTCATCCCTCAAATAGAAAATGAAGTCAACAAACTCATTGAAGTGGGGTTCATCCGGGAAGTCAAATACCCCCAATGGATTTCCAACATCGTGCCTGTAAAGAAAAAGAATGGACAAATCCGAGTTTGTGTGGATTTCCGAGATTTAAACGAAGCATGCCCAAAAGATGATTTTCCTTTACCCATAACTGAATTGATGATTGATGCAACGACAGGACATGAAGCGCTTTCTTTTATGGATGGATCATCTGGATATAACCAAATTCGTATGGCACCTGAAGACGAAGAGTTAACCGCCTTTCGTACACCGAAAGGTATCTACTGTTACAAAGTTATGCCTTTCGGATTGAAAAATGCTGGGGCAACCTACCAAAGAGCAATGCAAAAGATCTTTGATGACATGCTACACAAAAATGTAGAGTGCTATGTTGACGACTTGGTTGTCAAATCCAAGAGAAAAGAAGATCACCTGCAAGACTTAAGAAAGGTTTTTGAAAGGTTGAGGCGCTACCAATTAAAAATGAATCCTCTCAAATGCGCTTTTGGAGTCACCTCCGGAAAATTCCTCGGATTCATTGTCCATAGTCGTGGAATTGAGATTGAACAGGCAAAGATAGATGCCATCACAAAAATGCCTGAGCCTCGTAACATCCACGAGCTAAAAAGCTTACAAGGAAAATTAGCATATATAAGAAGATTTATCTCTAACCTCGCTGGACGATGTCAACCTTTCAGCCGAATCATGAAGAAGGGAGTGCCTTTCCATTGGGATGAAGCATGCAAGAAGGCATTCCAAAGTATCAAAGACTACTTGACAAAACCACCAGTGCTGACAGCCCCAATTCCTGGACATCCGTTGACGCTTTACATCGCTGCACAAGAGCGTTCAGTTGGAGCTTTGTTAGCACAGGAAGCCAATAAAGGGAAAGAAAATGCCCTTTACTACCTCAGCAGAATGATGACACCAAATGAACTAAACTATTCACCGGTGGAAAAGACATGCTTGGCGCTCATCTTCGCCATAAAAAAGTTGAAGCATTACTTCCAAGCGCACACTATCCGGTTGGTGTCCAAAGCAAATCCCTTGAAATATGTCATGTCAAAGCCTGTCCTTTCTGATCGACTCGCGAGGTGGTACCTGCAGCTGCAACAATTCGAAATCATATATGTACCACAGAAAGCTGTAAAAGGACAAATATTGGCTGACTTCCTTGCTGATCATCCCATCCCATCCCTGCTGAGTGGGAGTTGTCTGACGACTTCCCTGATGAAGACGCGCTTTTTCTCGAAATCACCCCACCATGGAAAATGTATTTTGACGGCTCATCACACAAAAATGGAGCTGGAGCCGGAGTAATATTTGTCACATCACAAGGAGAAGTCCTTCCATACTCTTTTGCCTTAAAAGAAAAGTGTTCAAATAATGTGGCTGAGTATCAAGCACTCATCCTCGGCCTAAAAATGGCGGTAGATATCAAGCAACGCCAACTTCAAGTATACGGGGATTCCAAGCTGGTTGTAAATCAAATCACTGGAGAGTTTGAAGTGAAGAAACCAGAACTAATGCCTTACTTAAAGTATGCTAAGGCACTCATTGAGTTACTCGGGGATGTCTCTATTGAATATGTCCCAAGGAAAGAGAATGGGCAAGCTGACGCTCTGGCTAAATTGGCATCGACTCTATCCATCCCGGATCAACAGGTGTATATTTCGATACGCAAAGTTTGGGTGGATTCCTGCAAGTATGAAGAAGAAGAATGTGTTGATAAAGAAGTAAATCACCTCATCGAGGTGTTTGAAATTGAAGAAGAAGAAGAAGATTGGCGGCAACCAATATTAGATTTCTTAAAATATGACAAGCTCCCGAGTGACCCGCGCAGACGAGCAGATATCCGAAGAAGAGCTGCACGCTACGCCTACTTCAACGGCATACTCTATCGTCGGTCGTTCGAGAACATGTTCCTTCGATGCCTCGGCAATCATCAAGCCAAACAAGCTATGGAGGAAACTCATGCCGGAATCTGTGGAGCTCATCAAGCTGGCCCAAAGTTACACTTCCGAATAAAGAGGATGGGGTATTATTGGCCAACCATGGTTAAAGACTGTATAGAATTCGCACGGAGCTGCCAACCGTGTCAATTCCATGCTAACTTTATCAATCAACCACCGGAACCATTGCACCCAACTATTGCTTCGTGGCCATTCGATACCTGGGGCATGGACGTTGTAGGACCACTCACAAAGTCGTCCGCTGGACATCTCTATATCTTGGCCGCAACAGACTACTTCTCCAAATGGGCAGAAGCAGTTCCTTTGAAAGAAGTCAAAAAGGAGACGGTAGCTGACTTCATACGAGTCAACATCATTTACCGTTATGGAGTTCCTCGGTGTATCATCACTGATAATGGAAGATCTTTTGCCAATACTCACATCGACAAGCTTTGTGAAAAGTTTGGCTTTCAACAAAAGAAGTCCTCAATGTATTATGCACCGGCAAATGGACTCGCAGAGGCATTCAATAAAACACTTTGTAACTTGCTGAAAAAGGTTGTCTCCAAATCAAAAAGAGATTGGCATGACCGCATCGGTGAAGCTTTGTGGGCCTATCGTACTACATTCCGCACTCCAACACAAGCGACACCATACTCACTTGTATATGGGGTCGAAGCTGTCCTCCCATTGGAAAGACAAATTCCTTCACTAAGGATTGCTCTCCAGGAAGAATTGACGACTGAAGAAAATGTCAGATTAAGACTCGAAGAGCTAGAGGCTCTCGACGAGAAAAGACTACAAGCTCAACAAAGACTGGAGTGTTATCAAGCACGATTGTCTCGAGCTTACAATAAAAAAGTCAAATCACGATCCTTTCAAATTGGGGACTTGGTTCTTGCTGTGAGAAGGCCCATTGTGATCAACTTTCGTTCGGGAAATAAATTTTTATCCAAGTGGGATGGACCCTACGTTGTCACTCAGGTTTACACGAATGGTGCATACAAGTTGACATCTCAAGACGGACTCCGGATAGGGCCAATCAACGGGAGGTTCCTCAAAAGATATTATGCGTGAGACCTTCAAATCAAATCAAGACTCCTTAGCATGAGGATAAACTGCAAAATAACAATAAAAGCAAATTCAAGTTGCTTTGAACTACGTTATGACTTGATCCCTTTACCGGGTACGTAGGCAGCTTGAGATATACCTTCAAGTTCAGTCAAATAAATAAAGAAATAAATAAATAAGTGATAAAGGATTTGGGTGAAAAAAAAAAAAATGCTCAAAAAAAAAAAAAATATATATATATATAAAAAAAAAAAAGAAGAGAGAATTTAAATTTATTGATTGGCAATCAAAATGAAGAGTACAAATTGATCTTAAACATTAAGATTATACAACTCTTCTTTGCTAATATCCAACAACTCTTCTAAGCTTTTTAAGTATTCTTCGTCTTGCGCGGGGACATTCTCTACAGCGGCGAGTTCATCCTTGACTTCAACAATTTGAATGGTGATATTCTCATTAACTCCTTGACGTCGCTTAATAAGGGAAATATTCTCTCTTTTTTGCTCTTGTAAAGAGCGAAGCTTCACGTCAATATTCTCCACACACCCCTCTAACTCCTTAATAGCTTCGCACTCCTCAACATGCCTCGTCTCAAGGTGCGACAGTCGATCTTTGATCTCGGAAATCTGTTGGTTACGAGCCGCTAAGGATACGGCGTCGATCGAGTCAGAACATGCCTCATCAAAAGATGCAGCGTCATCAAAAAGGGCCTTGACTCGGTCCTCAATATGAGAAATGTCAGAATACTGAAAGCTTTTCATTGATTGGAGCACTACATCAACCTCGTCCTTAATCGAGGAAAGCAAACGAGCTGGTGTCCTCAAAAGCTTACCCCGAAGATCCGACCATACTTTTCCTATATATTCGCGTTGGATCTCTTTCACAAAATTCGCGCCACAGAATTCTGAAACCGCGGGCACAACGGAATGAACAACTATTGGCTTGGTTGGAGCATCCTTTACTTGCTTATTGCAAACACCTCTGCTTTCTCCAATCACCTCAACAATAGAATCTCGGCTCGCCATCTTTTCATCCATACTCGGGATTCTTTGCTCCAACTGAAAAAGGGGATAAAAAAAAAACGGATCATGTCAAAAAAAAAAAAAAAAAAAAAAAAAAGAGAAAAAGAGAGATAGAAGTTACCTCTCTCGCGAAATTGCTCGAAGAATGGTGTCGGCTCGAACGAGGACTTGACGGGTTGATGATATGAGGATCTCGACGAGCTCGCTTCCAATGAACATCATGCTCACTACTACTTCGTTCAGAGACAGAGGGTACCGCCCGCTTTGAAGAACCGACATTGTGAGTACTTGAATTTCCATTGTTCCTCTCAGGAACACCCGAGATAAGTAGCGGCATTTTTCGAGCTTTATCCGATGGCTTGGTCTGATCGGTGGTCTTTTGTACCGGCGGGATATACTTATCCAAGAAAGACCCGCAAACTTGAGTCCACCACTTCTTGTATACGTCGGAAGAAAATCCCCTCGGAATCGCAGGAATGCGTGGAAGAATAACTTCGGCTGAAGATTTCAAGTAAGTACTTTGGTGCCAATGTTGATAGCCTTCCTCAAAAGCGCAGCAACGGACGTCTTTCAAAAGAACTCCGGGAATCTCTTGGAAAAAACCAAATTGACGGCAAAAACGGTGGGGACTATACGGCTCCACGAAGCATCGAAATCCATCCCGCAAAGTCAGAAAACAAGAGCGAATGGAGATGAAGTATTCTTGCTCGTAGTCTTCGCGCTTCCCGTCATCAACAAACCGTACGTCGAAATCTTTCGTGATCATGGTGCAAGCCCAACGAAAGTAGTCACCACGTAAAATCTTCCGGCATGCAACATCTGCTCTATACGCACGAGCACTAACAGCCCCGGAGTGCTTCACCATCCCCGGACCACGGATTCCCTTCCATACGCCGTAGTGGGTCTGAAAATACTCAGCGATCCATCCGGTCAAAAAGTGGAGAGGAATTGTCGACCGAACTTTCCCAGGACATGATGAATCTGCGATCTGGTTTAGCCCCTTATAAATACTGGTTAAGACTGGAATGGCCAAGCTTACTGGAAATCCCGACGCTAGGACACTTGCCATCTTGAAAGTCGAAGGACGTATCAAACCAACATCGTCGAGCGGAAGCACAAAGATGCAAAGCCAACAAGAAAGGAACGCTGCGAGGAAAGTCTCCTCAAGGTGCTCCCGTCCAACTTTGAGTTTGGCAAAAGATGACTCCTGCGCCTTCGACCATGGCTCGTGGGCACCAATCTCTCCGGTAGGATTGTAAGTCGCATCAGGCCGAGAAGAACGAGTAGACTCCTTGCCACGACGAATTTGAGGACGCTCGTATTTGACGGTCTTTTCGCACCAAAAAGAAATCCAGTCGGTTGTGCGGACGCCTCGTCGACCTTTGTCACGACTCCGAAGAAGGTGATAGGCATGCAACAGGTATCGGCACGAACGGGGAACCAGCTTCCTATCCTCTTTACTGCCATATAGCTCCTTTGCGCTTGGTACCACCTCTTCGTAAAATGAGCCGAGTATGGGGAGGCCCGCCAAGGACGCCAAGTCACGGAGAGAGATCGACACTTCACCGGCGGCAGTCAAAAGGGTGTTGGTTTTGGGACACCACGCCTCGCAAACGGCCTTGACGATCTCCGGAGAATAGTCGTAGGAGAACAAGGAAGCATAGACCGCATCGTAAATGCATCCTCTCTTTAGTGGAATCTCGCATCGATCCAGCACATCCTCCGCCCATTCCCAATAGCCGGCCACGTACGAAAAGTTGCCATCAAAAGAAGGAAGACCATTCCAAACGCACGCCCCATCCATGATCCGCCGCCCCAAGGTTGGAAGTGGAAGAACATCGTTTGACACGTGTTGATGAAGTGAGGATTGCAAGGTATGCTTTCCGCCAGCGACATTCCGAGACCACGTCTTTGGGAAATTTGGGACCTCCAAGCGAGGGCGAGCAGCTCCGCGTCCTATGAGTGGTGGATGCACCAATAGACGAGTCGCCTTGTCCAGCGGTTGACCTTCAAACTCGCAAATCACCAACTCGGCGTTTCCAGAGGGGGAGGAGACATCCTTGAAGTAAGCCATCTCGTCTACAAAAAAATATATATAAGCAAAGATCAAAAAAAAAAAAAAAAAAAAAAAAACAACAACACAAGAGAAATAAGCCTACCCTAGAATGAGAGAAATCAAAATGTGAGAAGTTGAGAATGATAAAGTTCTCTCATGGTGAGGGGTTTATATAGTGTCTAAAAAAAAATTGAGATATGGAAAGACATGTATAAGGGGAGGAAGAAGATAAGGAAATAAAAAAAAAAGGAAGGAAGATAAAAATAAAAACAAAGAATAAAGGAAAGAATATATATATATATATATGATGTGTATATATATATATAATTTTTTGGCAAAAACACCATCCAAAAAAAAAAAAAAAAAAAAAAATTTGCATAAAAAAAATGGCAAAAACGCCATTTACAAAAAAAAAATCCAAAAAAAAAAAAAAAAAAAAAAAATTGCATAAAAAAAATGGCAAAAACGCCATTTACAAAAAAAATGCAAAAAAAAAAAAAAAAAAAAAAATGGCAAAAGAAAAAAAAACGCCATTAAAAAAAAAAAAAAAAATTCTTTTTCTATGTTTCGAGACTCGTTCACGCCTTAAACATTTTGCGTCGGCTTAAACAAGTCTCGATGGGGCATTTTGTAGACACTAAAAATATATGTCTAAAATCAATTAAATATCATGTATTTTGGAAGAAAATAAAATTCCAATAAAATAAATATATGGTATTTAATTATGCACATATGTTAATTTTTGTACAATAAATATCAACCATTAATGCAAAATCTGCTTAAAATGGAAGATATCGTACAAATATTACGTGCATAAATAGAGCCATAATAAATTTGGCAGCAAAATAAATTAATCTTGTCAATAAAGGAAGTATATAAATTAATATCTTCCAAACAAGGCAATGATATAAAGATCTTGTCAATAAAGGAAGTATATAAATTAATATCTTCCAAAAAAGGCAATGATATAAAGATTTTGACGAGAAAGGAAGGTGCATAATCAAATCCGTCAAAAATGGAAAACGGCATCCGAGGGAAAAGGAAAGATTATAAAATCTTTCCATCCACGTGGCACCATCCGAAAAGGAAGCCAAGGCCACCCTCCCCTATAAATAGGAGCCTTGGCCAATTCATTTAGACACCGAAGTTCATTTGAAGACTCGCGCAAGGGTAAGTCTCTCTAGACTCTCTGCAATGTTCTTCATTGTTCTTCGTGTCCTTCGAAGCGTTCTTCGTCGAAAAGTCACCGATTTGGACAAATGATCCAATATTGGTTGACGAATCGATGAAGTTAACGTTCTTCGTCGTATGTCCGAGCCGGAGGAAGGATCAAATCTCTCAAAGCTATCGAGGAATCCATCAAAGCCAAGGAAGAGCCTCCAAAGTCGCTCCCAAAGCTTGAAGATGTTCGTCGCGTTCTTCATAAAAGGCGCAAACCAGGCCCTCTTCGATCCAAAAGTCAAAGGGACACGCCGCCAAAAGCGTTATGGAGCACTAAATCTCTCCCTCAAAGATCAAATTCCGTCGGATCATCCAAAGGAGGCATCAATCCGAAGCCGACGATCAAAATCGCCAACATGGATACCAAAGTCCTTCAAAAGCCGGCGAAGTCAAACCGAAGACCAAAATCCCTTCGGATCAAAGAAGCCACCCAAATCCAAATTGGAAAAATGGATCGACCCGGAGAGAGAATCAAAGGATCCGAATAGAGAATAGGACCCGCATTAAATTTAAATACAAATATAATTTGTACAAATTTTGTGTTTATAAAAATATAACACAATTTTTTTGTCTACATATATATATATAACTATTTTTATTTTAACATTTTATAATTCAAAAACTCAAATCTAATTTGGAAATATACAACCAAACAAATATTTTTAATTTTATATTTGTGTTTATATGCTTTATTTTTTAAGTAAAATATAGTAATTAGTGTGCTTTTTTAATGCATCATATTAAATAGTAAAATTTAAAATATAGTATATACATATATATATATATATGCAAGTAGACAAGTCAATGTGTTTTTATAATTCATAAATATTATAAATAACTCATATTTAATATTTACTTTTTAAAAAAAAAAATTACTATATTTGATAATTATTTTAATTTAAAACCAAAATCATAAGTAAACACCCCATGTATATTGTTATCGTATTCAAATCATTGTAATTTTTTAAAATAAAATTTAAAAAAAATAAATTGCTTTCAATATTTGTTTTGATTCAAACTTAAAATCTATTTCATATTTTTCATTTAAACGTGTAAATATATATTTTCCAATCAAAATATTTAAAATTTATTTCTAAATTCAATTAGGCATCTTTAAATTCAATGAATGATCATACAAATTTTTTTAAAAAAAATAGAAATAAAAATACCTTTTTTAACTTTGTTATATATATATATATATATTAAGTTAATGTTATAAATATTAAAAAGGAATGAGAATATGAATTTACTATGTATAATTGAAATTCACTAAATACTGTATGTTATTACCATATAATATCATTATTAATATTTTCTATATATTAATACTCCCTCCGTCCCAAAAATATAGTTTTAATTGAGTTGGACACGAGATTTAAAGAATATTGATATTATATTGATAATTGGTAAAAAGTATGGATAAATTTTTTTTTTTTTGCCTTTGTGAATATATTAGTGTAAAAGGTAGTGGCAATTGTGTAATAAAAATAAAAAAGTACGAGTAGTGTTACGGTGATATGGTTATTTATGAAAATAAAACTATTGTTTTGGGACGAACAAAAATGATAAACAAGACTACTGTATTGAAATGGAGAGAATACTATTTATCGAATTGCATGGTTTCTTTTATTTTTTTAATAATATTGTATTGAAAGAATTATTTTTGTATATGTTAAAAAGAAAGCCATGCATCATTATTTTAATAAAATATTTGTTGTATATTAACAAAAAAATATATATATTTATAATAAAATATTCCAACAAATTTAGATAAAAATAAATAAATTTTTACTCTTAATTATTTATATAATTTGAATAATTATTATTTTATTTTTATTATATTGAATATATATATAGTCAATATATGATTATGATTAACTGTGCTCATTTTGTATTTTTAGATAAATATGTTTATATAGTAATATATATATATTATATTTTTATAATATTTATGAAAAATTATATCACCAAAATTCAAATTAATGTTACAAATTTGGATTAAGTCCATGTATTAATGCTGAAAATGGGAATTTTATTATTGTTAAGAGTGAGCAAAATTCCAATCGAAAATTCGAATGTTCGCCCCAATAAAAATAAAAAAAATAATAATAATTTTTTTTTTCTTTTTTATAAATGATGATATGTATTGACTTTTCAAATTGGGTGAAATAAAAATTGCATACTAGCTCAAATTACAATATTGGTGTCAATCAATAAAATTGATTTTAATTATTTAAAATGCAAGAGAAAGATTGATTGTCATTTTTATTTTTTTTTAGGATAAAAATCACGGCTAAAACTGACAGAATGATTTCCTAAATAGAGCGCATGATGTTGCTCTTAGTTAGTGAATTTCAATTTAAATTTTATTATTTATTACTTTTGAAAAACTATAAATTAAATATTTATTTTTTATATTATATAAAATAATAATTCAAACATTTAAAATATTATATATTTATATAACATCAATCAATTATTCATAATTAAGAAAAAAAATATTGGAAATAATAATGTAATATGGAGAAGAAGAAAATGACCCAATTTTTTTTTTTTTAATGACATTGGAAAAAAAAAAAAAGGACTTCGGAAAAAAAAGAGAAAATTTAGAAGTAAACATAGCCCTAAAAATGGTCCAAAACGATGCCCCGATATAGAACTAGAACACAAATCGCGAGTTTCCTACACAAAAACAAACACACACATTGTTTTTGTGTATCCGATCGCACAAATTTTCAAAACGCCAAAAGTCTCCGACATAACAAAAGGGCTAATAGTTAAGCAAACGTAGCCTCGCCGCCGGGCCACAAACCTACCACGACAATCTCCCCAGCATCATCTTCTTCCTTAGATCACTGAGCAAAACCTGAATTCAAATTTCCCGCCATAAGCCACAAAACAATATTTAAATGACTATTTCATCTAAAAATTTTAAATTTTAGGTAAAAATAATCATTTAATATAGTATCAGAATGAAAAGATTGAATCTTGCACGTGGACGATGACAAATGAAGAACGGTGAGACTCGAATACAGTGCGTCTCGACTCTGATACCGTGTCAAATGACCATCTTACTTTAAAAAAATTGGGCTTAAATTTTTTTAACAAAATTCAATGATGAATGAGGGGCTATGAGACTCAAATAGGGTGCATTTGGACTCTGATGCTATGTTAAATGACCGTCTTATTTAAAATTAATTGAGCTTAAAAAATATTAAAGTTCAATGACTAATTCGAGGCTGCGAGACTCGAGACTCGAACACGGTGCGTCTCGACTCTGATACCATACTAAATGACCATCTTACTTTAAAAAATTGGCCTAAAAAAAAAAATTAAAATTCAATGACGATCGAGTGGCCGTGAGACTCGAATACGGTACATCTCGACTCTGATACCATAATAAATAACCATTTTGCTTTAAAAAAACAAATTGGGCTTAAAAAAAATAAATTTAAATGCAATGACCAACGAGGAGCAGTGAGATTCAAATAGTGCATTTTGACTCTTGATATCTTGATATCATTTTAAATGACTGTCTTACCTTTAAAAAAAAAAAAAAAAATTGGGCTTAAAAAGAATTTTAAAATTCAATAACCAACGAGGGGCTGTGAGACTCGAATACGGTCGTATACGGACCATTTTACTTAAAAATTAATTGCGCTTAAAAATAAAATAAAATTCAACGATCGATCGACTCACAGGCATAAGTACCCGCTTAAGAATCCGGCGGCGGGGGCGGTTGCTGCGGCCACATTTGCTGCGGCATGAACGGGCGCGGCTGCTGACCGTAAAGCGCCGGATCGACCGGTTTCCCGACGAACATCCCCGGAGTCCCGACGGGCGGCGGAGGCGCCTGCGTCTGCATATAGTAGTACGGAAGGCCTTCGGTCGGAGCTCCGACGGGAAGCGCGCCCCGTGGCATCGACGCGAGAACCTCGTCTTTCAAATCCTCCCTCGGGACGATATCCACCAAAAAGTCAAAAATGTCGGTCCGGGTGATCGCAGCCGCGATGTCGTTCTTCTGCAGAGTCCGCCGTTTGTTCTCCTCGGTGTGGTTCCACGCCCGCAGCGTGAGCTCGAGGATGAACATCTCGCAGGCGCGCGCGAAGATAACGGGCGCCTCGGCGGAAATCATGCGGACGTCCTCGTCGGCTTTCATGATTTTCTTGATCCTGGCGAGCGGGAGGCTGTGGTTCTTGAAATCCGTCGCCTGGCTGATTTCTTCGAACTGGTTCGCCCAAAACTGCTGCAGCTGCTGCTGGAGCTGCTGCTGCTGCTGCTGGTGGATGTGCTGGTAGGCGAGGTGGGGCTGCGCCATTTGCGCCGGAGAAGCAGAAAAGCCGGCAGTTTGGGGAGATTGGGTCGAGGCGGCGGATGCCGGAGAAGAAAGTGCCGTCATTTGAGTCGCTTGATACGGATTTATTCCGTACGGCATCTGCGCAGAACTGCCTCCGGGAGCCTGTCCGTTTCCTTGCTGCTCCATTTTATATGCGGCTGAGTTTCTGAAAAACGACCGGAATTTTGATTAGATGAATTCGGGAACACAATCTTTCTTTTGTGGGTTTTACAGCATATTTATATTTTTATATTTTTACTATTCAGATTCTTTTTTCTCTCCAAAAACATCATATCAAATAATTACTTTTCATAAATCCAAACCCAAAAACTAAAACCCACAAACAAACACACCCTTACAGTTTTATGTTAGCCGAGACTTTGTATAATTTTCGAACATTTTTAACCGAAAGCATAAAGACTGGAAACAGCAAAGTCGAGCTTTTTTACTGTTCTTTGCTATAGAATTTCCGAAGTCCCTAAGAAAAATACGTTATTTTTTTCTCACAAAATGTCACATTCAATCACTATTTAAACACAAATTACAAAACAAATTTCAAAGTGAGCAGTCCCTAATTAAGAACACCTAAATCATAAGGTCAAGCATCAGATCAAGAACCGATGAACAAAAGTAACAGAATCGCTGCATCGTTACAGAACTTAGAATATATGAACGATGACGCGGAAAATTCTGTGAAAATTATAAGTTTACAAGCAGCACAAGGAAACATTTCCTCTATGAAAAAAAACCTCAGTAGCTAAAACTGAAAATTAGATAACAATCGAGGGAAAAACAGACCCAAAACGTATGGTTTTTTACAAATACATTATATAATCTGTTCTAACAAGAAATCGACCTTATGATTTATCCATACCGTAATTTAAGAATAATAACAAACCGGCCGTACCAATACAGATCAATGTATGTAATATGCAATTTTCAACTCTCTGAATATTATTTGACATGTTCCTAACAGATAGTTCGGCTCAAATTTGATCAACCTACACATATCTAACACTTTTCCAACATATCAATTAAATCGAACTTGGTTAGCCTATACATATCCAACACTTTGCTAACAAAAAAATCGAACCAAACCAAATTATCCAACACATTCATAAGCACAACATAATTAGAGCATGCCAATTCGATACCGTTCATAGAGAGCTATTCTTAAACGAAGATCACGGAACATCACCTGTTGATCCCCAAAAACCACAAAGAAAAAAATCAATCTACTACAACCTCTCCGATCAATTTTTCCTTTTTATCGCCTCCTTCAAAATTCTTATATCTACGGCTATAGCAATAGGAAAACGATTTGGTAACACGCCAATTTGACCGCTATTCATAGATGAAATGATTTCTTTCACTTCTAAATTCCAAACAATTTGATCATAAGTCAGCAAACAAAGATTTAAGATCATTTCTAGAACAACCTTTAAACAAAAAGATATCATTACTTGAAACCAACAGCTCATGATGTTCATTTCTGTTGTGAAATATACCCAAAAAATACTATAAATCTTTAATCCTTAAGTAATACAAAAGATTAAAAAGACACGATTTTACTTGGTTTGTGATAAATTCTTGGGCAAGAATTACCCTAGTCGCAATTACTTTGGATTAGTGAAATTCTAGCCTCAGAGGTATTGATTTGTCCCGAACCAATCTTTAATCTTTCGTTTCACTCTAATCTTTCCAATTATTTTTCAGATTAAAGATTTTTAGTATTTATGCCGTCGATTTAGCAACAATATCAAACTGGAATCCTTGTTTCTTCCACATACACAAATTCAGCTCAAACCGACATATCCAATTTCACGAATGTTCACCAACAAAATTTCAGATCATATCAACATATCGAATTTACACAAATTTCTATCGCAATAAAATCAAAGAAAAAAAACGAACAAAGAACACTACTATCACATCCAAAGCCAAGACCAAACAAAAAGGGGGAAATATCGAAACCTCCACAACAAAACTAACACAAAACTTCCGCCGTACATAAAATCAAGCAACCGCAGGCGAATCAATTTCAATCATAGAACAAAGAAATCATAAAATCCTCAAAAAAAAAAAAAGGAAGAAATCTTTTACCAGAGGAAGGCAGAAATCCCGATCAGCTACGACTGGTTGCGGAGCTCTTACTGAAATCGAACAAAGACTACCGAAAATCGACTGGCGTAGGTGGATTCCTCCGGTCTGGAATTTCGAAGTATGCTTCGATTACGGACGTCTCCCTTCCCTGAGTCGCCTGTGTTGTCTTTTATTCTTTGACTTCGCCATCAACCCTCGAGTAGGTTTTTTAATGGAGTCACAGTATTTCTCAACGACTCCGTGGATCTCGACGCCGAATCGGGTTACGAAGCGGGTCGTGTATTACGAATGGTGTAGATTTATCTGGTTCTGAGATCCCGGTTCTCGTAATGGTTTGTTCGCTTTTTGAGATAAAATTCATTATTAATTACAACCATAAATGCATTTGCCTAACTCTAAGATCAAAATTTTCCTTCAATACGGATGCTATATACGTCCCTTTTATTTAATTTTTTTATTTTTAAATAAAAATTAGGGATCTATTTATTGTGCGTATAAACGGTCTCTTTACTTAAGGGGCGCTAGAGAAATGTATTTATTTTATTTTATTTGGTCCTTCCCTACAAATATTTAATTTTATTTTTTTTAATTTCATGAGATAACTAAATTTTTTTATTTTTTTATATAATACAATTACTTTTTTTTTTTTTTTTTCATAAAATAAAGATATTTTTGTTTATTCTATATAACAAGTGAATGGTGTGAATCAAATGGTAAATAAAATTATTCAGCACTCTAACATAAAATTTAATTATTCTAATTTATGTAATTAAATAATAATAATACATAATATTTTTTTAAACATCAGTACACGTGTTGAAATTTTTTAAATTCAGCATTTGATCTATTCTGTTTAAAATAAAATTATGCAAATGACATAAAGTGATGTATAATTAATTATATATTATTTCAAAAATATTACAAAATACAGAAAAAAAAAATTGTAAGTGTATTGAGATAAAAAAAAAAAAATAATATTTTATTAATTAATAAAAATATATTGTTAGGTGCAATCCAAATTCATTACACACCCATAAATCCGTATAGATTACAAAAATATTATGCTTAGTGTTGAGTTAACCAGTCCCAACTCATCAAAGTCACCAAACTCTTTTGTCCCACATCAAATATATATATATATATGTGTAGCATTAAATACAAAACCTTTATTATATACATAAAACTTTTCGAAACTCCAAAATTCCCAAAACTTCATGTCTAAAACAAACCCTTACGACGTATTCAACTTTTAACTATTTCAAAACTCCATTATTAAGCAATAGGATAAGATCGGATTTTATCCCAATCTTTGAGGTAATGTATTGTAAAGAAAGCCTATGTCATATTTCATGATGGGAAAATGATGTGTAGCTAAATTGGATTGGTCTGAACCTGTGATCCCATCCAACAACACTTAAAAAACAATAAAAATAAATAAAAAAAAAAGCACTATCATTACACACAAAATGGGCAGAAAGAAACAAGAAAACCACAAACTCAAACAAACACCACCACAAGTTGCAAGAAAAGTAAAGAAAACTTCACCACCCCCACCCCACCCCACCCCCACATAAAAACTTTTATTATTTACTTTACGGGCAGGCACAGATAGATCAATCACAGGAAGCACCATAAGACTTTCACTCCATTAATTTACACACACACCTTATTACAATGGAACAGAGGTTACTTACTTACTTACTTACTTACTTACTACATATGAAACTATCATTCAGACATCTTAGGGAAGGGAAAAGAAGTCATCTTTTCTACTTTGTGGCTGCAATCATGCTTGGCCCTTCAACCTGAAAATCATCACAAAAAAAAAAAAAAGAGACAACATTAATGGATATAAAGATATTGGACGGACTGTTTTCTGACGGTCCCGTGTTGGATTTTTATTGTTCGGATGGGAATTTAGGTGTGTTTTCGACGAGGGTTGGAACTTGGGAATGCAAACTTCATTTCATTACCATGAACTTAGCTCCCCAGATTTCTTCCTCTTTCGCCGGGACAGCAGTGATCTTGTTTTTGGGATTTTCGTAGCTCTTGAGCTCCCCGATGTCGGTTGAGTAGAAACATCCTGTGGAATCAAGCAAGAATTGAGTTTATCAGTTATTTTCGTCGATTTTTTAAGATTCTTCACTATTCAATCAATATTCAGTCTTCGTTTTAATTCAAATTACTTGTTTTTTTATCATTTTCTTTCTGTCTCAATTCAAAGTATCTATTTTCTATTTTAGAAAAAATAATCATGTACTAATAACAAAATACCCTTTTAACTTTTACTTTTAAATTACAAGTATATCATTACACATATAATTACTTTATACATAAAGTCAATGACAAAAATATCAAAAACTTTTACACACTTCCACTAACTGATACTTCCTCCGTCATCCAATTGTGTGCTAATTTGACCGGACACGGATTTTAAGAAAAAAAAAAGACAAAATAGAAACTTTTATTTTTTTGTATAATGAAAAAGTAGAAAAAACGGTATTTTGTTACTAAAAATGAACGAAAATAAATTTGTATGACAATTCAAAAAGAAAAGTGAAAATAAATTTGAATGACTATAAATAGTATTGTTTCTTAATAAAGGGAGTAAAATAGTATTGTTTCTTAATTTACTATAAATACCAAATGGACTTTTGATTAGGGACTGTGGGAGTAGTAAATATCAATTTTATATTCAAAATATCTAATGAATATCTATTTATATTAAATCAAACAATTATCAAATCCAATTACTCAAACAAACACAAGTCTCACCTTGGGGGAAAGATGCAAGGGACTTTCCAACAGCTCCTTTGAGTAAGTCTATGTCATCAGCAAATGCAAGACATCCATCAGCAGTGACACCCCAGTAGAGAGGAACCTTAGCATCTTGGTCCTGCCAAGAAGTTGAATTTGTTAGTGTTCCACTACATAGATTTTTGATCAACTACCTACCCAATTGAAAGGATTAGATTCTCACAGTGGCAACAAATAAAGTAGAAGTAGACTTGTCAAAAACTATGAAGGCGAAGTTGCCTTCTAAGTGCCCAACAACATGACTTGGAGGGTAAGGCGCCCGGTCACGAAGAGCCTTGTATGCTTCAATCACCAAAAGGACTTCATTCGCTGATTTCGCTAGCCCGTATTGCTGCTTGAGGCTCCCCAAGTTGTCGAGTGCCCCTTCGAACAAGCAGAATATTTCATCCTTCACAGCAAAGGATCTGCAAGTTCATCAAATGGTTAGGAATTGGGAACATATGTGTGCTTAAGTTATAACAATTCATTAGGTGATTTTGACATTCTTGATTTGAGAACTAAGATAAGAAGTCTTGCATCAGAATTAGGTTCAATCAAAATATGTTGGACAGATGACCTTACATACACCAAACAACATTATTTAAGGATGGTGTATTATTGTTTAGGTTTCAATTTATTATATTTATCAACCCCCAACTACCTTCTCTGGCAGATATTTTTTTCTTCAATAGATTCCATCTACTAATTAACCAAGTTAAATGCTTAGGGTATCTGCTGGCGGTCTGTGCCATACCAAAACAATTATCCTTACACTCTGCAACTTTTCAGAACCGTTAGCCTATGAAGTATGAACACAGTGTTGTTTGTAATCTAAGTGTTGATGAAGGAAGAGATGAAAGGATTTAAGATTCAAGTTGTTCAAGATAAGCCATCCATGATTCGATCAGTGTCCTAGATCTCTAAGTTTGAAGTGTTCTCCTAATTGATTTTCTTCCAATACAAAATTAAAGCTATTAAACGAAGAAACAACTCCTTTTCTGCTATTCATTTAACCTTCAAATCACTGTGCTGGATCGAACAACCATCACTGTACAGAGATATACAGAAATTGATAACAAAAAGATCAAATCACTTGCGATTTCCTTCACTGATAATAGCTAAGTTCGAAAAAACAGCTTTAAAAAATTAGGAAGTGGTAAAATAGCTTCTTCTCTAACTAATTCCAGTTGTTCTACCTCGATCGCAAAATCAAGTTAAATTAATCACTCCGAACGTCAATTCACCTCTCAATCTCCACACAATTGCCTCAGAAATATGGAATTTCAAAAAAATCATAAACTGCTCCTCATCAACAACGTTTATACTACACTTACCTCGGCCGTAACGCAGACTCCTTGAAGTGCGTGTAGGCTAACTTGACATCGTCGCCGATCTGCACGGACACCGCCGACGAATTCCTCTCCACAAACCGACCGACCAGTTTGTCCGCGGAAACTTTGGGAGACGGGGTCCTGCTGCCGGCTGCCACCAACTCCTCCGGCGGCGATACTATCGAGCTGCTAAATACTCCCAGCATTTCTCTCTCCGATATATATCTATAGATACACACAAAGATGTACGTATAGCTTCACTCTCACTCTGCAATGAAGGCTCCGGAAAATGGAATGCAGAGAGAAGCAGTTGTGACGAAAATATTTTGACTTTATAGAAAGAAGAAGAGGGCATATTAGTCTTTTTACATATTCTCTAGTCCCACGTCATCCGTAAAGAGAATCTAGACAATTTTGCAATTCACCCCTTTCGAATTATCTAGTTTACGTTTCCTCCCTGCCAGAGAAAAAACGTCAACATATTATTTTTTCTTATAATAAAGAGAGTATAATTTTTATTTTTATTAAAAATAAATTCAAAATATCTCAATATATTTTTTAGGCCTAGGTTGGAGAAAACTAATCAAAGTTAGGGGGAAAATCTGATATTAGTGGTAAATATTGGGAGTGATTCTAAAATAGGCAAAGCGAAGTGGGGCCCACGTGAAATGGGCATGGCAATAATTCCACCTTATCCCAACTTGAGTGGGACCCATTAAGTGTGACGTGTCACAGTTACAACGGGAGAAGGCATCGACTGTGTCGCGGGTGTATTCTAGATTTTTACAAACAAGCAAGATTCCGCCACGTGTACACCATGTTAACAATAATTTAGATAAATAATAGTAGTACTGAATAAATTCTTTAGTTAAATTTATACTGAATATTTTTGTAATTTAGGAAATGAATATAAATCTATACCATGAATGAATAGAATAATATCTTATATAATATTATAAAAATTAAATAATAAAAATATTTTAAAATAAAATTGCCAAAAGAACAACAAGTCCTGTTACTTCATTCAAATCAACTTTAGTTCAATTTATTCACGACAAGCAATAATAATAATAATAATAATAATAATAATAATTTAATTTAATATAAATAATTTATTTAATTTCAGGTCGCCAAACTAGGGAAATTTTGGATGGCTTTCCTGTGTGCTATCTAGACCTTATTTATTTGTAGATAGAAGTTTTTAAAATTTTTATTAAAAAAAAAAAATCATAAAAAATTTAAAAGTTTGTTGATTATTTTTTGTAAAAATATATATTCAATAGTATAATTTTATTATTTTTTTATTTTTATTTTTTTTTAAAAAAAAAAATCTCTAGTAATAAATAATACTACTAAAAATATATGTAAACTTAGCTATAGTTGCACTGTGAATCTTCAACGTATCATTTTATATACATAAACGTAAATATCATGTATATAAAATATATTATCGTTGCGGCAACAATAAATGAGATAGATTACTATTTTTATACATTATTTATTTAAATAATTAAAACAATAAGATACCTTTTTATTATATTTAAATTGCATTTTCCCATTAATTCTAGTATTTTATTTATAAATTGATTTGATTAGTGTGTTATAAGTCACATATTGTCACAGGTATACTATGTGTTTATTTTGGTTAAATTTGGAAAAGTTTGATTTAAATTTGGTATTAAAATAATATTTGATAAAATATATTGTGAGAGAAAAAATGTCCTTATCACATCCGGATCAATTCAATGTCCTTATTAAATTTTATTTTATTTTTTATTTTAATATTTGATTATATTTTAGAATGTAATATTTTATGACACCAAATAATATATTTTACAAAGAAGACCATCAATAATTGCATAACTAATATTTGTAAGTGAGTTTTAAAATAAAGTCAAAACCAAACAAACCCTAATGCCTAATTGTAATAAAATACTGATTGGTGACGCCCATAGCTTTTAGCAATAGTATATTGTACCGAACTGAAAATATCGATTGATATCGATATCGTATCGAATTTTTCGGTATGACTAAAATATATACCGTTTATATCGAAAATTTCAATTTCGGTACGATGCCGGTATATACCGAATATTTTGATTTCGGTAGATACCGATATATACCGATTATACGAAAAATATAATTTTAAATTTCAAAATAATTAAAAAATATTAATAAATATCACTATTCTCCACCACAAAAATATTATGAAAAAATCAATAAATTTTCAATAATTTACATATTTTTTGTTATGATTTTAAAAAAATATTAATAATTAAATTATTTAATAAAAATAATATCGGTACGGTATTATACCGAACTACCGAACTTTCCGAAAATTTATACTGATACCGTACCGAAATATTCATACCGTACCAAAATTTTCGGTGTTTTCGACACGATACGGTACGATAAATTAGTATTTCGGTATGTCCGGTAAATTTCTCCATCCCTACAAAACACCATGTTTTCTTTTTTTGTTTTTTAGACTTTTTTTTCTTTAATTATATTATATGAAGATTATTTTATAAAAAAATAAAATTTTATATAATAGAGATGAATGAAAAAACACAAATACAATTTTGGTTAATAATTGACATAAGCTAATGCTATAAAAACATATACATATATATTTTAAAATATAATAAATATATTTCTTCCTTTCACAAGAATGATATTATTTTCTATTTTTATTCATTTCAAAACAATGATACGGTTTTCTAATTTAGTAATTGTATTAATTATTTAACATAATAAATAGTTTTACAACTTACAATAATATATTACACAAATGTCATTACTTTCATATTATACGATACTAATAGAGGTAATTTTGTTTTTTTTATTATAAATCAATATAATACTAATATTCAAAAATTTATATAAAAAAAAAAAACAAATGATGCTCTTATTGCGGGACAGATATAATATTTGTTTATTGTTGTAGAGTTTTAATTTTGAGTTATAATATTTTAACTTAAAATAATTATTTGATTTTACATTTTAATTTTAATTTAAATAATAGATGTGTGATACTTTATTAGAAAATTGTTATTTTATAAAATATATATATATATATATACAAAATTGTATAGTAAAAAAAGAATTATTGTATATATATATATATATATATATGCAACATTTAGCTTAACTTAATCACAAAATTTGTCTACTTTTATTTGGCCATTTGGAGTAAGTTTGTAGGACATGACTCACCCCATCAACACTTTTATACGTTTCCATTCGTCAATTCTTATATTATAAGTTCACGCCAATTTATTAAATCTCCAATCATATTAAATAAATAAATAAATAACGTCCAATAGAAGATTAAATTAAATACTTATTCGTCCGCCGCTAAAATATACTCCCTCCGTCCCATAACTATGTACTAATTTGCTTTTTGCACGGAATTTTAGAAATATTAGTATTATATTAGAATATATTAGGGATAAAGTAGAAATGACTAAAATGACCTTATTAGTATTATGTGATATAAAGATAACGATATTTGTGTAATATATTAGAAGTTGTGAGAGTATTTGTGATATTATATAGATAATACATTTACTAGAAAAGAAAATTGATACTTTATTATGAACAGACCAAAATAAAAAAAATGGATACTTTGTTATGGGACAAAAGGAGTATATTTTTGTAATTTTCATCGCTTAAATACAAAATCTTTTTATGAAAAAGATAATATGTTTTGGGTGTGTTTTTGTTTGGGATTTTAACAATAACAAATTTGAACTTAGATAATTATATAATATGATATAAATATATATTTATATATTTTAGTATAATATAAAAAAAATAAAAAATAAATATTTAATTTACTATTTTTGAATAATTTTTTTTAGTAAATAGTAGAAGTATATTAAAGTCTTACAAACTAACACGCTTTATGTACAACATTGTATGATATAGGAGCATGTGTTGTATGAAATATACATTTTATCGTTTAATATATTTATTGTGTGCTGATATCATAATATATTATGATTTATGACACATGTAATTATATACTTCATTCGTACACAAATTAATGTCCTACTTTTCTATTTGGAATGTCTAAAAATTATCGTCTTTTTTTTTTTTATTTTTATACACAAAATTTACTATTTTGTTCTTATTTTATTTACTTTTTTTTTATACATAAAATAAAGGATAAATTTTTCATTTTATAACAAAAACTCTTATTGTCTAAAAACACCGTTAATATCAAATAGAACGTTAAAAAGTTCACGGAGGGAGTATATTGTATTATATTATTTTTGGGATATACATTATCTATTTTGTAAAAATATATTGATATCAAATATGTTAGCAAGGTAATTTTACCAAGTTAGTGGCAGACAGAAATAGTAATAAATTTCATGATATTCTTATAAATAATGTAATTTATCTAGTTTAAAAATATTTACCCTATAAATATTTAGTAAGTTCATATAACTAGTTCAATGGATTATTATCCTATTAATCCTATTATTCTCTTCTTCGTTCAATTTAGTTTTCATTTCTTTTATAATTTCATTTAATTTTTATTCTTATTTTCTATGTAAATTATACTCCTTTCGTCTCAATACAATAGTCTTGTGTACTATTTTTGTCCATCATAAAATAATAGTCTTATTTTCATAAATAACAATATGTATAACTATCCTTATTCTTTTATTATTATTACACAATTGCCACTATCTTTTACATTAATACACTCACAAGGGTAAAAATATCTTTTACCTATACTTTTTATCCATTGTCAATATAATATCAATATTTCTTAAATCTCACTCCAACAGAACCAAGACTATAGTTCCGGACGTAGAGAGTATATGAAATAAAAATAAAATTGAACTACATAGATAGTATTTTTTATATGCATGATATAAACAGTTAGTTGGGCTTTCATTTCTTAATGGATTCTGTCTCTCAATATTTTTATAGTATTTTTTTTATTATTATTGATCTTTGGCCCATATTTTGTGAGGTCTTAGTTTTAAATTTTTTTACTTTTTTTAATTTTTTAATCTGAGGTGTTTTTGGATGAAGCATTATTTGATGTGATAAATATGCATTTTTTCATATTATTATTATTATTATTATTAGTATTATTTTATTTTATTTTATTTTATTTTTTTTATTTTTTTTATATTATTTTCAGATTAAAGGGTGTCCTTTGTTTGAAGTTTTAGTTTTGATTTGGATCTTCAACACAAAGAATTATAAGTTTGATTGTTAATTATATAAAATAAGTTTTTTATGTAATATTTTTAATAAAATATAGAATTAAAATAAGAGTTTAATTAATATTCTAAATAGACCAAAAAAAAATGGAAATTAGTACAAAAATTCTTTAAAATCACCAAACCAATACAACCCAATCTATCTATTCATTTCTTGCCATAACTTTACAACCCAAATGAACTCAAACCCTCCAAACCCACTACAAGAATTTCTCACCAAAACGTGTCCTATACAACAAAAGATTCAGAAAATTTCTCAGACAAATCAAACCCAAATCCAAAATCATTACAAGTTTTGCCCCCAATCGAATCAGAAAATCCAAGAATAGAATTTCCAAGGTCAAATTCAAGAACACGATCCTCCAACTGAAAACCCCCAACTGTAATAAACCCCCGTCGGCTAAACCCTCCATTAACAACCCCCAAGCAAACGACGTCGTCTCCCACAGGCACCAACAAATCCCTACCGTCCATTCTCCACACCACCATCTCACTCTGCAGCACAAGATCGACGGCTGGGAATCCATCTTCCCCACCCTTCACAAAACACGTCCCGAATGGACCCACCTGAGAAGTCAAAGTCAAATTCCTTAAAACAGCCGAAGCCACGTAAGATTCCAAGAACTTGTTGTAAATCTTGGTTTCCATTACAGTGTATGGAGCAATCGTCGAAAATCTTGCTGCAATAAAGGGCTCGTCGTCACCCAATTGTAGATCCATTTTCTTATCGAAAATCTTGATCGAATTTACTCTTACATAGTACCCCCCGAAATCCTCGGAATAATCGAAAGGGGTGTGTTTGATCTTGCTCGAAAATTTCGAAACAAAATTAGGGCTCCCGCCAAGAAAAATCCCACCTTGACTAATCGACGATAAGCACAAAGAAAACCTCATTTTCAAGAACCCAAACGCCACAAAGATTTGGGACATTAGAGAAATCCTAGATTGACCTAACCCTAAAACCCCTTTTGCACCATTAGAGGTCATTTGACTTTTAACAAACAAGAAAGGGTCAATCTTGGCCAAGCCATTATTACTATTATTATTAGTCAACGAAACTCCATCCCACATTTCGAAAGCTACCTTTCCTTCGTGCAGCTCGCCGGACATCGGAATATTCGAAATTGGATTTCTTGTCCGTACACTGCAAGCCTTGGAATTAGGGTTTGTCCGTACGCTTTCCGCCATTGCACATTCGAGGGAGGAGCTTCCGACGGGGACTCCACCGCCGCCGTGGATTAAAACGTGGGGGCTGTTTAAATCGACGACGAGGTTCACGGCGGTGCCGTCGCCAAGGGAAAGTTTGGCGACGTATTGGAGGCTGGAGGGATCTTTGACGGCGGAAATGAAGCCGGATTTTGGTAAGATAGGGTTCGGAGAAGCCGAGGTTGTCAAGACGAGGAAGAAGAGGAAGAAGATGAGGTTAATGGAAGCCATTGACGAAGAAGGAAGATCTGAAGTGTGTGCGGCGAACTAACGCTGTTTATTGAGTCTGGGATTGGATTTGGATCTATGTGAGTATTATTTACTGATATGATGAAATACCTATTTTGCCCTTGGGGGATTTGTTTGGATAAGCTCAGTGACTTCTTGATGACAAGGATTTTGCGATAATTGACCGCAGCTATTAAAAGATAAGTATTGTATTTAAGGCGATGTTTGTTTCGGAAATTTATTGGTTTATTATAGTACAATTTGTAATTATGTAAAAAAAATAGTACTGTTTCCGTCTAAAAAGAGTACCACGAAATTTTTTTTAATTATATTTTAATATTAATTATTATATTAATATGTAATATTAATTAAAAAAAAAATAAAAATATTTTTATTAATTTCTTATGATACAGATATAATGATATTTATTGAGTAAATTAAATAAATATAAAAATATTTTTAATATTAAATATAATAATGTAAAAAATAAATATTATTTTTTATATTGGACGAAGACAGTATATTATTTTATATAATAATACCATTAAAACAATCAAACTAAAACAAAAGTTTATTTTATTTATATACATATGTATATTTTTAAAAAATTATTTTACTTTATAAAGTATTAATTCATCGGTCCAAAAATTTATGTAATTTTGATTGAACTTGAGAACTAAAAGATAAAAATATTTTAATATTAAAATTGAGTAAATAAAAAAAAATAAAGATGTGATATAATGATAAATTTATTAAAAAATTAATAAAAAAATATAAAAAAGATAACAATATATTAATTATTATTATTTATTAAAATATATGTAATAAAATTATAAATATATAAAATTGTTTACAGTAAATAAAATAAGTATGTTTAGCTAATATTCACACAAAAAATATTATTTCTTCCGTCTCACATAATTTGTCTATATTTTCTATTTATGTATGTCCCACATAATTTGTCATTTCTTTTTTTAAAAAATATAATTAAATATTTTAATCATATTTTAAATTTTAGAATATTTTAATTTTAATTAAACTATTTAATTATGTTAATTTTAATCAATAATTATTTTTACTATACAATAATTATTTTTAATAATATATTTTTTAATTATTTACTAATTATTCTGAAAAAAAAATACTTAAAGTAATAAATATAATAGAATTTTAAAACAATCATAATAAAACTAAAGTAAAAACATCCTTAATTGGTTTAATTTTTTATATTGTTTTTAAGAAAAAAACTTGTTAGAATCTTTTTAAATAAAGAATAACCATGGGATATCATTCTTTATTTTCATTAAAGAAGAAAAGAATTAGATACAGTTTAATATAAAATGATAATTTCATTACAAATAAATTTAAAAATAAAATAATAATAATAATAATAATAATTATTATTATTATTATTATTACTCTCTCCGTCCCATTTACCATGTCCATATTTTCGTTTTTGTCCGTCTCACATTTACTGTCACTTTTTTTTTTTAAAAAAAATGATTATACACTTTAATCTCATTTTAAATTTTCTAATTTAATTTTTTTAGTTTTAATTAAATTAATTAATTATCTTAACTTTAATCTATAATTATTTATATTATAAGATAATTATTTTCACTACTATATTTTTAATTATATATTAATTATATTTATTCTAAATTTCCGTATATACGGTGACCCAGACATTCAATATGAGACAGAGAGAATATTATTATTATTATTATTATTACTCCATCTGTCCCACATAATTTGTCTCTATTTTCTATTTTTGTCCGTCCTATATATCTTGTCCTTTTTATTTTTGAAAATATAATTATGTCTTTAATCGCATTTTAAATTTTAAATTTTATAATTTTCTTAATTTTAATTAAACTATTTACTTATCTTAATCTTAATCTATAATTATTTTTACTAATACACTTCTTAATTACTTACTAATTATATTTTACTTAAATTCCCGTATTTACAGTAATACACCCATATTACATAGAACGAAGGGATTATTATTATTATTATTATTATTATTATTATTATTATTATTATTGTGTAAGTATAATGAAATATCGTATCATAATGGGCACTGCTTATCAATAGTTTTTATCGTGCAAATGAATCGGAATATTTAAAGTTGTAGTAACAACCATCCCACTACCATATTTCTAAACTTTATTTATATTATCGAAAATGACAATTTTGTTGGACTATTAACTTATTAATGTATTTTTTAAAATAATACGATGATATTTTTTTTAAAAAAAAATGGAATTGATGCAGGTGTGAAACCGGGAAAAGGATGTTCCACAGCATATTCGGTTTTCCATTTCAGCCATTGTCTCTCAGGTCCATAACTACGTATCAATTTGTTTTTCTGCATGAAATTTAATTAAGTATTTATTTGCTTTTTTAATAAAGTTTTAGAAATATTAGTATTCTGTTGTAATATAGTAGGAATAAAGTAGAAATAACTAAAATAATCTTATTAGTATTGTGCGATATAAAGATAATGATATTTGAATAATAATATTTGTGTAATATATTGTAAATTATAAGAGTATTTGCAATATTAGGTTATATAAGTACAGTTACTAAAAAAAAATAAATATTTTATTACAAAATAAATTAAAATAAAAAAATAAATAATTTATTATGGGATAGAGAATAATTAAATAATTGTTGCCACGTCACTAGCAAGAATTCTACAGTCAGCGCCCAGTGTGTATGAAAAACGAGTTGATAATACATATTTTTAAATGTGTCTTTGAAAACTGTGAGTAGAAATTTTGTATAGATTTGTATGTTTCTTTGTAATTTTATTTTTTTTACATATATTTCTAAAAAAATTAATAAATTATGCATGTCAATTATTTTTATATTTTTTACATAATTTTTTATTTTATATAATTTTTTTTTTCAAAAATCTCACAAAAAAACACACGATTAGAATTTATATTATTTAATTATAATAAAAGTCTGTAAATAGATTTGATATATAGATTTGATAGACTTAAATTAAAAATTTTAATTTAGGGATAAAAATAAATTTAAATCTAAATTAAGTATCTAAAATATCCCAATATATATCTCAAACTCAAATGTTATAACAAAAAAAAAAAAAAAAATTGAATTTGAAAAAAGAGATTAAAGATAATGCAACCATAACTATTAGAATAAAAAACATGACCATCAATTGAAATTAGAGTCGGAAACTTACTCGAAACGGATTCGAAAACAGAATTCTCACTGGAGTCGAAATAACAAGACTCTCATTGGAGTCGGAAACAATAGAACTCTTAACGAAATTGAAAATAACACAACTCGAAAGACAGTTGAAAATATAGCTCAGGAGAAACATGACACTGTGATCTAGATAGGACTATATAATCCTGACACATAATTTTAAGATTCTAAACAAAATCAACATCATAAACAAAAATACTCAGTAACTGTAGAAAAGATCTCAAAATTGGAGGATCTACGGATATATTCCAAATTGAATATACCAGTGAAATGAGGTTAATGGGTTATATCTATTTTAAGAGAACAATATACTTTGGTACTATATGAGTTGAAATTTTATAGACAACTTAAAAACTAAGTTATTATTCATAATTATCGGATGTAGAATGATAGTCTCATTTAAAAATAATTATTAATTATTTATCGGCAAACGGATATTTTCAATAATTAAAATAGAAACCTATAGATAGACTTCTATAAATATTGATATAATATAATTAAATCAACAATCGTTATTAATGTTAAAATATGAAAGTATTTTATTTTTGTCAATTTGAAAAAATGATAAATTGTAGTGTGTATTTCTTTTTTTCTTTTTAATTATAAAAATTTGAATCCAATAATTTCGAATCGAATCAACCCTTCGATCTGTATGCACTACATACTGTATAAGTTTGGCTTGGCCCACGCAATCCAATAAATGCCACGATCAAATCTGAGCCGTCCAAATTCTTGAATTCTTTATTCATTAAACTTGCAATTAAAAATAAAACTACAATTATTAATGACCATTAATTAATTAATTAATTTTAAATTCGAGAGCAACTCGTGTTATGCGACAAAAGCGAAGAACTGAACTTAACCACAGAAGAAACCAAATCAAACTCCAAATAATTCTCCGTCAGCTGATGCGCTCCGATCACTACCGCCGTCCGCGGCCGCCGCCCGGAATCCACCACCGCCAGGCACGACGTTTTCCGATCAACCTCCACCATCAAATTCCCGCCGCCGATTCTCCAATAAACATCTTCTCCGGGCAGAATCAGGTCGATCGCTGGCAAATTCAGCTCGCCGGCGCCGGCGCCCCCCCTGGAAATCGTCTCCGACCGGTAACAGGCGGTGAACGGCGCCACCGCCGCCGCGCTCCTGATTTTCCGGTCCGCCGCCGCCTTGTTAAACGCCCTAACCAACGGCTTGTAAATCGAAGTATGGACCGCCGTGTAGTTCTGTATCGTGCTGATCTTCGTACCTCCGACGCCATTTTTGTCGATCGTGAAATACGAGCTTTTCACCGGCAGGACCTCGCCGGCGACGGCGACGGCGCTGACGCCGATGAAGTACTCATCGGAGGCGTCGCCTTCTGTGTAAATCGGCGCCGTGCTGACGGGGTTTATGATCAGCGCCGTCGATTTGAGCGGGCCGGAATATTCCGATTGCCGCGATCCGATCGTCAGTTTTCCGGCGCCGGCCGCCGGAAAACAGAGGGAGAATTTATCCGGCCGGCCGGTCTTGTCAGCGATCTGTTTGTGCATTGAAATTGCTGTCCTGGCGAGACCCAACATGCCGGTGGCCCCCCTGGCGAGGCCGACGAGGTAGTCGTTCGTCATGCAAGAAAATATGAACCGCCGCGCCGCGACGGCGCCGCCGGACAACAAAGTGTCCTCGTAATACCCCTGGCGTTACATTTTGTAAAAATTCAAAATTGTAATATAAATAGGACAAAATGAAATAATAACGGTATAATCTAATTAATGATAAGGCTATGTTTAGTAAGAGCTTTTCGGAGAGTTTTGGAGTTTTAAATATTTTGGATATTTTCTAATTAATTGATATTTTTAGAAAAAAATGAATAATATTAAATAAGTGAAAGTTGATTGTGTAAATAGAGCCTACAGTTTTGTGTACTTTTTTTTTATGTAAAAACTTTTTATTCTTATACTGCCATAGTCACTTTTGAAATGATTCTTTTGTGATTTGTTAGTAAATTAAAAAATAATAATATTTGGATAAACACATAAATTATATTGATAATGTGAAAAAAGTTTTTTAAAAAAAAAACTACTATTTTATATAATTATGGTAAAAAAATGGGAATTGTTTTTAAAAAAAAAAGGTTATGAGGCAGTTCCAGAAAAATATAAATTAGATTATTGTTATTGTTATTGAGGTTGGAGCGGACAAACTCATAAAATGAAATTATTATTTTGGGAATGAGAGAGTAGTGTTTTATTATTTAGTGGAAGTGTGAAAGATGTTTTTTACATTTTTGCCATTTGATCTTTTATATAAAATAATTGAATGTGTAATGATATTTAGTAATTTAAATAAAAAGTTAAAATTATTTTGGTATTAGTGTATGATTACTTTTAATTTAATTTAATATTCTCTTCGCTCTATATCTATCTATCCATTTACTTTTTACACGTAATTTTAAGAATATTAGTATTAATACAGTAGAAATAAAAGTAAAAAAAAAACACTAAACTAACCTTATTAGTATTGTATGATATAAACGTAATGATATTTGTCTAATATATTATAAATTAAAAGGGTATTTGTAATATTAGGTAGACAGTATAGTTATTAAAAAAAATGAAATAAATATTTTGTTATTAGACAAACTAAAATGAAAAAAAATGAATAGATTGTCGAGGAGGAGCAAGTATAATAATATTGAAAATACCTGGGAAAGAATGACGTTCATGAAGGGGTTAAACGGGGAGGCGCCGCAGGTGTCGTTGGTGCATCCGGGCCGGGCCGGGCCGTTGCAGCCGACGCAGCCGATGCCGCGGGCGAGGTCGCAAGCGGCGCTGCCGCAAGGGACGGCGGCGTAGGTGGCGGAGGAGTAGGCGTCGCAGGAGAACCAGAGGAATTGTGCGCCGAGGTCAACGACGGCGGTGACGGCGGTGGGTTTGCTGCCCATTTGGAAAGTCGTGTAAAATTGGGAGGTTTTCGGGTCATGCCGGATTGGGAAAGTCAACCCGTTTTGGGCGGCGGCGGAGCAGATTAGAGTTGCCATAAATAGTAAGGGGAGACCGTGGAAGGAATTAGCCATTGTAAGAATGGATTTGGGGTGATGGAGATGTTGGTGAAATTGGCGGGTATTTATTGAGGTTTTTTGGGTCAACGGTCAACGGATGCGGAGCGCGTAGTACTTTTCTGTACTAAATAGAAACATATCTGTTTATTTTTTTTTATTTAAATTTTGAAATATAAATATTTTATATTATCTATTATAAAAGAATAGACTTAATTTTTTTTAATAAAAAATTATATACTCCTTTCGTGTTCAAAAAAGTCAATGACAACCCTCTTGAGACCGAAGAGAAGAGAGTAGCGATATTTTTTTAATACTCTCTTTATTTCAATTTTAATAGATCATTTAAAATTTTATATTTTATTAAAAAATAATATTCCTCAGATTCAATTTACACAATATATATTATTTTTATCATCTTTTTATGTTACATTAAAAAATATTAAATTTTTATTTTTGTAAAATAATCATATGTTAATACCCAAATATATTTAATTTTTATTTAAATTATAAATATATCATTACAAATACAATTACATTATACATATAATAACAAAAATATAATTGAAAAGATTTCATATTAATTAAGGGTGACTGAGGCTGACAACATCTGTCTCATTCTTTTTTTTTTTTTTGAAATTATAAATAAAAAAATTATAATAATTATAATTTAATAATATATATAATAATATATATATTATTTTGTAAAAAATAAAATTTTTTATAATATAAATAAATAAAAATTTTAAAATATATATGTAGGTATAATATAAATTTATAATTAAATTATACAAATTAATATATATTTATATTATTATATTAATTACCATCAAATAAACATACATCAAAACTCTCCAAATCCAATCCAAATCTAAACACAAAAGAAACATTTGAATTCAAACTTACCTCAAAATTCAAATAAAAATCGAATCAAAACCCAAATTTCCCTAAAAACTCGGTAAAGAAACACACCCTAAAGTATTCTTGTCTGTCAATGGTATGCTATAAAGTTTAGAATGTAAAAAGGGTGTGTTTGTTTGAAAAAGTGAATTTTAAGTATACTATTCATCCAATTTTTTCCTTTCAAAAATATTAAATCAAACATTTATTTTTTATTTTTTATATTATACTAAAAATTAATTTTATATTCAAAACATCACATCAATATCTATTTATATCATATTATACGACTATTCAAATTCAAAATTTTTACTATTCAAATTCCAGCTCAAAATCCAAATCCCAAAACAAACAGAGTTCCGAAGAGTTGTATTTTGTGCTTATAAAATTTGCAAGTGGTCAAAGTTGGTGTTCTCTGATTGGCTGTCATCAACTTAATTGGCTCTACACAAGTTGCAAAACCCATCATTTTTATATATTTAACATAATCCAAAGTCATTGTTTGGATCTGATTTTACTTTTAATATATATATATATATTTATCTAAAATATTATACTAAAGCATATTTAAATCGTACTATTAAATAATTATTCTAAATTAAAATGTATATATTTAGAATTCTAAATTCAATTTTTAAACTTTACAACTAAGCACACCCTTAGGCCCTTAACTACCATGTGTAATGGTAAAACTTTAAGTACTAATGCCATCATATATTGGTCGAGTCGTGTGCTTGTTTTGTGAGATTGCTGGAAAAAGAATTTATTTATATAAAGTATAGAAAATTGTGTATATAATATAAAAATAATGAATATGAGACGCATTTATTTTTTTGAAAAAATATGTAAAAAATAAGAAATAGAGTTTCAATAGAATAAGAAGATCAATTTGTACTTATTTATTCTCAGTTAGACTGATAATTTTATAGGATTAGAATTGTGATTTAATTTTCAGTTTCTTGTGAATTACTATCCAAAGAAGACTATGTGGGAGAATAATTTATGGTTCTTGTTTGTTGAATCATTAAGTCTTTTGTATACTTGACGATAAATTTAGCGGATGTCTTCTATATTAAAATTATCCAAATATAGGTTGTTACACTGACCATGATTAACAAATATTGTGTGCTGTTTGTTTTCTAATTGATATTGATCAGCCATAAACAAGTATCACGGACACACATAAACGTTATAATCACGGAACAATACTACGTTTTTCCGAAGTACAAATCCATATTGATTTTCTATTTCTGCTATCATTAGACTCCGAGAAGTAATTAACTTTAATATATGTTGAGTTAATATTCAATTTAGCACCTGATTCAATTCCAATTTTATTGGAAATAATGGTAAAATAATTGAATGCCATTAATATTTATAATATAGAAAATATATATTAAAAATCGTATTGTTAAAAATTAGATTTGGACACGGCACTGAAAAAATTGAACTTGGGCCTTAAAATTAGGCCCGGAAAGAAATCCAGACCGAGCCAGTCTAGTCCGGTTAAAAAATGCGAAACTTTCGTCGTAATTTGGCGACCTAATCATGGTAGGCCTAAGCTTGTAAAAATTGGACTAATTTGGACCCAACCTGAATTTTTAGAACAAAAAAAAATATTTTAAATTTAAATAATTTTTAAAATATTAAGAAATACAGTAGTATAACTTAATTAATACATAAATATCTATTTCTAAAATTTAAATATCCAAAATCATTTTTGTCAAACTCCGAATCCGTACTCGTCTAACGTCTTTTTATAAATTTAAATTAAAATAAAAAAATAAAATAAACTAAAAGAGAAAGAAGTTTTAAAAATCTATCAGGCAGCCCAATCCATCACAGTTTCAAACCAACCCGGATTTTAACCTTAGGTTTTGGGCTGTTTTTAAATCTTATTGGGCCAACCCAATTTGATTAATCATTCTGGGCCGGGCCGAGCCGGGCCGGCACAAAATACTTTAATTAAGACAGAAAAACGTAAACATTAAAATACTACTACTACTACTAATAATAATAATAATAAAATAATAAACAAACTTCAAAATTTCGACCAGATTGCTACTCTCGATCTCTCCGATTTTCTCGATCCATTCAAGACGGGGAGAAGCGGAAAATCCTGTTCTGCTAATTCGTACGTATTTCTGTTTGCCTCCTTCACCTCCACGGGTATGAATTTGGCAATTGCTTTCTCCAGTTGCTTTTCTTTATCGGTTGGTTTAATTGTTGGGATGATCAAAATCCTGATGGTTTCAGAAAATCCCTATTTCATTTTTATTATTTATTTCTTTGTGTTGGTTGCGATTTGAAGGAACCCTAGAAATTAGCGTTGTAGGTTCTCAGGATAAATAGAATCACAATTTTGTTATTTGTTTTCGAGAGTGTGAGGAATCGTTTAAACTGCATTCGCAGGATTGTGAATTTGGCGGAATCCATGAATTGAATAAAATAGCCTGTAAGTTGTAACCCTACGAAATGATTCTGTTGATTGATTTTCTTGTTTTCCATGGCCTTAAAATCTGCAACAATCAAGTTTGTGTTCTTTATTAGCTTAAGATTCACATTAGAGTTACAGAGAACAGTGATATATTGCAATATTGTCTGAACTTAGTTTAATTGTCTGTTAATCTTTTCAATTTCAGAATTCTTTCGAATAGTAAAGATAACCATACCTTTTCAGTGATCAGTTGATCCTGGAATCTTTTTCGATTTGGGGATTTGAATTTTGAATTGGAATAATGGTTTGATACGAAGTTTTGAATGCAAAATTGATTGTTAATATAATATAAAAATAAAAAATATGCTTTTGATTTGATGTTTTGTGAGAATTTTTTAGTGATATCAAAGTGTCATCGACGATCAAGCAAAGCATTTTATGCATTTACCTTGCCATTTCTAGCTCCTAGTAAAAATCTGCATAATCGGCGAATAAATTTCGTGTAAATATGGAAATATTATAACCATATTTGTGCACAGGGTTGTTGAAGTGTAACACTGCCATCATCTCGATACGCAATGGATGGTGACATTTTTAATGAACGAATAGCAGAATTATTGAGAGTTATCCAATACGCAAAAGTTATCAAAGAGGACAATGTTCCCTGCAAAATCGATGAGGTGTTTTAATTCTAAGACTGTATCTATATATATATACTTAACTAATCTGCTTTTATATTTTGTCGTGACTCATATTAAATTTTATGTCGTCTTCAGGGTCTTTACTTAGGCTCTTTGGGAGCTGCCAATAATAGGAGTGCTTTGAAAAGCTTAAACGTGACACATATATTAACGGTTGCCAATTCGCTTAACCCTGCTCATCCTAATGATTTTACATATAAACGCATTCAAGGCAGGATTCGACTTTAGTTTCTGTTTCATATTATGCATCCTTTGTTTATGGCGCCATTTTGTGAAATGATAACCTGTATGACCGTATCCGTAGATTTGACTTTTCAGCGATTAATCTTAACTTCTCTTAAGAATATGGACAAGACTGCTATTTTTCATTTTTTTTTGTACCTCCAAATTGATTCATTTGGAGGTAATGACGATGTTCTCGGTTAATTGATGCAGTGTTTGATAGGGAAGACGTAAATATATCACAGTTCTTCGAGGAGTGCTTTGCATTTATTGATGAAGCTAGAACAACGGGGGGAGGTGTGTTGGTTCATTGCTTTGCGGGAAAATCGAGAAGGTATCGTTTCAGACAGTAGTAGGGTGTGTTTGTTTGAGGATTTGGATTTTCGAATAGTAAAATTTTGAATTTAAATAGTTTGATGTGGTATAAATAGGTGCTGATGTAATATTTTGAATATAAAATTAATTTTTAGCACAATATAAAAAAAATAGGAGTATGATTTGATTTTTTGGGAGAAAATTCTCCAAATTCCTCGAAAAAACCGTTTTTGCTGAACTTGAATGTTCATATTTATGGTTGGTTTATAATCGGAACCCTTATTCAATTAGGGGTGTGTTTGTTTGGCCTTTGTGTTCTATGTTTAAATGGTTTATTTTGTAGGAAATCGTAAGGATTACATAATAAAAAGAGATTTGTAAAAATTCTCGAAGAGAACAAAGCTTTAATTTACTCAATTAATCTTAATTTGTATTAAGAATCTGGATTTTCGTTTTGACTTTTAGTTTATTACCTTGTTTTGTTTGTTGTGCTCGTGCTAAATCTGTTTTACCGATGAATCATGCAGTGTGACTATTGTTGTCGCCTATCTGATGTATAAAAATGGTATGAGCTTCTCCGAAGCTCTGGAACATGTCAAGACTAAAAGACCTGTGGCATTTCCCAACTTCGGTTTCATTTCACAACTCCGGGAGTATGAGAAAACTCTTCAAGGTACGCCTAAATAAATAATTACTCTAGCTTGATGCAAATTTGGTATTTATGTTATGTTTGGTTAACAATATTGAAAGATATTATTGCAATCGAGTGTTTCTTCAGTCCGGATTGGGTTTGGAGATTTATTAAAATATTTTGTGAAAAGAAAAAAAAAAATATATTTTTTTCGAAAAAGATAGAGTAAAAAACTGAAAAGGAACATACGCGTAGGGGAGGGAAAATATTCCAATGCATTTCTCGGTATGTTAGATTTGGTTTCTATGTCTTGAAATAGTTTTTGATGATATCTTAATTCGAACATCTATTATGCAATTTTGTTGCACCTATGATGTAAGTATATAATTTTAAAGTTATTTTATTTTCCGTCCCCCCCTAACCAAACATAAAGATATATTTTCCGGCCTGTGGTCTCTTCTCCCTTTCCCTCGGAGCAATTTTCATATGAACCGGTCAAATCAACACCATACTGATTTATAGATATAATTCAGTATAACACAATATATGATTGATTTCAATGCAAAAATATATTAAGCCAGTCGACACTCTAACCGCCTATATATATATATGTATGTATTTGTGGTTCTTTTGCCGGCGGCATCAACTCTATGTGGTATCGAATAATTTGTCTACTCTTTCGTTCCTCATTTCTTCTATCGAAGTTGAGAATTGACAGAAAATGTCATTGATGCAGATAACGGGACTGGAAGAGCACAAGAAGTTGGGAGCTCGAGCAGTTCTTTATAAAGTTATCGACGAAATTATGCGGTAACAATATAGATATAGATATAGATATGGATATAGATATAGAAATAGATATGTGTTCAGCACAATTGTTGTCTCCTTGAGTTGAATTGGATATGGCTATAATTGTGTTTGTATGGTGAGCTTATTGAAAACGGTTGAAGAATTAACTAGTAAAATATATTTAAGATTATATTATAAATATCTTGAAACATTCGGAAAATAAAAATCATGTAATATAATTAATATTCTTTCTCTGTTTATCTTAGAACATCTGGAACAGACATTATCTCTCATCCACATCATATTCAATTCAACATTTAAATTATTTTCTTTGTCATTCCTTATAGTAATTATTGTTAATTTACTATTCTACAGGATCCATACTAATTTATTTATTTATATATATTTTTATTGCATAATATATATAAATTATTTATTTATATATATTTCTATATATTTTTATTGTCTAATAATAATATATTTATATAATTTTATATTAAAATTTTAAATTTTAATTTATATAAATTTTAATATATTGAAACATATAATTTACCATTTTAAAAATTAAAATTATTCGAAAAAATCAATATATATATATTAGATAATTTTTGTTAAATTAAAAATTTCAATAATATTTAATTACTTTTTTTTTTCTTTTTTAATTTTTGTTGAAAGTAATAAATTATAAATAACTGTATATCTTCTTAAAGAAAATGAGAAAGGTAACTAATTATTATAACAAAAATTAAAAAGGTATAAATGTAATAAGAAATGTCACTGTAAGAAATGCTCGTATATAAGTGTGTGTCATTTTATTTTTTGTTTTAAAAATAACCAAAGAAAACAGACTGTAAATTCGCATTCAATTAATAGGGCATGTGAGTTGAGCTGTAAATTCATCCACACCCGTAATACGCCTCCAAGAAATTAAAATAATATTATCACACCTTATAAGATGTGGTGGGTAGATTTGTAATTTTGACTTCAAAATCTCTGTTATGCTAAATAGAACTTGCCTAGTGTTATTTTGTCTTTGTTTCTCAATATTATTTTTTAATTGTGATTTTTTTTAAAAAAATAATAAAAAATATAATATTTTATACAAAAGTAAAAAAATCCAATCTTCATTATAAAAAGTAAAAAAATATTATTTATCCAAAAATGCTGCGTGAACCGACACGAGTGAACTAGTATTATATTTTTAACCATAATGATGAAATTTTCATATCTTTTAAATAGTTGAAGAAAAACAATAACCTATGAGCTTAATATCATATTGAATTCAGTTCCAATTTGAAAGACAAGAAAAAAATTAATTCAACTAATGATTTACAACATAAACTTTAACATCTCGATAAGATTACTCATGTTAACAATATTTATAATTTTTTTTTTTTTTTGAGTTTAACTCAATTTCAAAATTGACACCTTTAAAAAAATTCTTCCAAATATAATACAGATCAATTTAAATGATTCGTATCAACCAGTGAGATACAATAATATTTTATAAATATAATAATTTTGTAAAGCCTTAATACTTCAAAACAAAAATATTCATGTTAACAATATACATATTTCTTAAAAACACCTATCAATGAAAACTAGAAAGTTAAATGCACTTATTTTAGCTCAATTTTAAAAGTCATGCCCTTTTTACAAAATTTTGTATAATCAAATTCTAATAAAAAGGACTTGTATTAAGCAGTGAAGTTAATTTTTTCGATAAAAATAATGTTACACAAGTCAAATATGGTGTGCATGGGGTAGGTGGGAAGTTGGGAGCGTGGAATGCATAATGACCATATATCATTCTTCATGAAATATATATACATATATATATATATATAGATACATGCAAGAGTTACCCTTTCTCTTAATTAACTTGATCTCTCACGGGACAACGTAATTACACCACCTTCATATACGTGATATATATAGATATGTGTCTTCACAACATGCATGTATATATATATATATAGATACATACATTTGTTGTATCTATTCATGTAACAAGAATCGACACAAAAGTAAAAGAGTAAAGAGTAAAAACTGTATAAATTAACCTCACGAGACTGTAATGCAGTGCATTTATTGCCATCTTGCATATAAATAAAGCTAGCCATTCCCCTAAGTTTAGACAGAGAGAGAGAGAGACACAAATAGCCATAGAGAGAGAGAGCATAAACAAGAACGAGACTAGAAATCAGGTCATCGGATAACTAATTTATATACATATATATATATATATATAATTAAGACATGGCTCACATAGCCGTAGAGAGGAACCGTCGTCGACAAATGAACGAACACCTCAAAGTTCTTCGATCATTGACGCCGTGTTTTTACATCAAAAGGGTATTATAGACATCTGAGCGTGTTTAGTTTTTTAAAAAATTTTAATTTTATTTTTTTCTGGACGCTGTCTTATTTCGTGAGAAAAAATATTATATATTTATAAAAAAATTATGATGGTTGAATAGTAACAAAATTGCCAAATGATAGTTTGAAAATTTGTACAAAAAAAATGTTTGTGTAATTAAAATCCTCCGTGATCATGCCTAATGAAAGAAATAAGATGATCAAATTTTTAGGGTTTTCTTGGATTGTGGCTATGATTAATTCAATTTGATTCGATTTTATTTTGTTTAATTTTAGGGTGATCAAGCGTCGATCATTGGGGGCGTGATAGAGTTCATCAAGGAGTTGCACCAAGTCGTGCAATCGTTGGAGGCCAAGAAACGGCGCCGGAGTCTTAGCCTGAGCCCGAGCCCGAGCCCGAGTCCGAGACAATTCCAAATGATAAATAATCCTCAAAATCAAGAAATAATAATTCCCTTTGGAAATATTAAGGAGCTTGGATCTTCTTGCAACTCTCCAATGGCTGATGTCGAGGCAAAGATTTCGGGGTCTAATGTCCTCGTTAGGACAATATCCCGACGAATCCCGGGACAGCTGTTGAGGATCATTGGCGTGCTTGAGAAATTGTCGTTTGAGATACTTCATCTCAATGTTAGTAGCATGGAGGATACCGTTTTATATTCCTTCGTAATAAAGGTACGTCGCGCGCACATCAGTATTTTCACTTAGTATTTTATTCACATATAATTTTCTAAAAATATTATAAAAAAATATTTTTTTTGTCCACCTTTAAGGGTCATATTCACCATCATTGTATTTAACATTAAAATTATCTTTATATTTGTATGATTTTGTACAAATATTATTCTATTAATATTATAATACACTAATAAGAATATTTTTGCAATCTTTTTTAATTTGCACTACGTTCTGATATAATAATTAACATTCAAAGATCAACATACAAAAAGTAAATAAGACTCTTAAAGCCGGACGGAGATAGTATAATATATACACGTAATAATATAAATCAATAGAAACACAAATATCATTTTTTTAATAATAACTTCACTATTTTGCATACTTAAAAATATCTAAAACTATAAGTACTAAATAAAAATACATATACTTTCGACATTTTTTTTTTTGAGTATATATAGGTTTTGGTTATCGTACATGATAAAATTTGCCAACGTCTTGACATGATTGATATGTATATGCGTGTGTATATACATATATATGCGATCTTGTTGTATGGTCTTGATTAAAATTGTTTCGCGATAAATTGATGAAGACTATCGGAGATTGTCTCGAATCATGACTTGTCTATTTGGAGAATTAATTGTGGATGTCTCGATAAATTATTTCATCGTTAAATTAGTATTAAGACAATATATTTTGTATCGTAGAAGAATTATATATATGATACTATAATTTAATTTATCTCGAAATTTATGGTTGAGATAATTTTTAACCATCTTTAGCTTAATTAACACATTGGTTATATATTTAAACACCACATTTATCACAAAATTCACATTCTCTCTCTCTCTCTCTCTCTCTCTCTCTCTCTCTCTCCCTCTCCCTCTTCCTCTTTCTCTCCCTCTTCCTCTCTCTCTCTCTTCTCTCTCTCTCTCTCACTCTCTCTCTCTCTATATATATGATGTTGTAATGCAGATAGGGCTGGAGTGCCAAGTAAGTGTGGAGGAATTAGCCTTTGAAATTCAACAAAGTTTTTACTGTCATGAAGCTGCTGCTATCCAAGCAACTTGCTGAATTCTCTCTCTCTCTCTCTATATATACATATATATATATGTATATGAAGTGTAACCCTAATGCATGAACTCTTATTGTATGTGTGTCTATTTGTATTTCTGCATTACACAATCTGTTGTAAAATAGTGTTTACTGTTTTAGAAATATATAAAAGTATCAGTTTATGTTTGTTCAAGATCTATGCAAACATATTTTTAATTAAATATTGATCAACATTAATATTTTTGAAAAATATCATATCATCAATTTTATTTTTTTTTCTTCTCTCACAAAAACATTATATCAAATACCCAACTTTTTGATATTTTTATTTTTTTTTCTTTTAACTCCAAAACTTGGATTTTTTTTTTTTTTTTAAAAAATGTGTAATAGGTAGTGTATAAAAATATATTAATTAAAATATCTTTAAAAATATATATTATATTGTAAGATAATATGACAAAATGTTGGTAATGAGAGTGTTTTATTATGCTTTGGAGACTATATTTATCAAATTAGAAAATAAATATATTAATAGGGGACAATAAAAGTAAAATAAATATTGATTGTGGACATATATAGAATTATATTTTAAAAGCAGCTTATTATGTTTCTTTCCAATCTTTACATAATTTTTTACTAGTTTAATTTCATGTTATTAAATATATATATATATATATATTATATCAAATATTGAAACTCAATCAAGAAACACACCCCTACTACTTGCTTTAAAATGTAGTGGTATTTATACTATTATTATTATTATTATTATTATACACATCTACTACATATTCCTATATTATATATATATAAAGACTTCACAATATATTACACTAGTGGGCCAAATATACCAATTGGGTACTTTTGGGCCTTAGTGGGCCTTGAAATAAAATATTAAGCAAATTTGAAAGCAAGAGTGTGAAAATATTTCTGGTAATTATATTGCATCAATTATAGGTGGAAGATAAACCCTTGTGTTTTGGATTATTTTAAATTGAAGTTTTAATTAAAAATATAATATGCAAGAAAAATAAAATAAAAATGATAACTATACATTACAAAAATAATGAAAAGGAAATTTAGAATGAGGATGACGTAAGCAAAACAAAGGATATTGCACATCAGCATGACTGGTAAGTCACATGATACATAGCAATGTAATATGATATACTATTGATCCTTGTCAATTCACCACATGTCATGTTTTAAATATATAAATTAAAATTTCTGATAGCCTCAAAATTTTATACGTTACATATAATTCGCCTAATGTGATTTATCTTTCTTGCTGATTTAGTTTGTAAACTATTGAGTTCAATTAAAAATTTACTTAATCGAGAAATAACGATTGCAAATTTCTATATTATATATATATATATTATAGAGGTGATCTGGTTATAAGTTGAAAAATATAATCGAAAATTAAATTTTACTTTTGTATAAGATCAATAGTAATATATGGTGTATAGATTATTGTCATATATTATCAAATCGTGTTGTGTTTGTATTATATTAAAAAAAAATAAAAATTTATATTTATAATTATGTATTATCTGTTAATATTTAAAGAATGTCGGCATTATATCCATAACAAAAATTGTCTCTTATATATATATATATATAATACTATCATTGTTTTAATTTATTGCTAATTTTATTTTGACATGGTCTTGTAGATAATATAATATAAAAAACTTGCTTTACTATTTTATTTTAATTTAAACTATTTTTATAAATTACATTGATAATAGTAACGTAATTTTTTTGGGGTCTAAATACTGAAATTATAAAATATATTAATTTAAAAGTAACAGTAAAAAAGTTCAAATTGAAATATATATATATATATATATATGGCAATTCTATAAGTGGTGAGTTATGATTACATAAAATATTTCATCGGTGAATGATGGATTCACAAACCAGTAGAAAAAGTGAAATTCAATGAGTCAACTCAAGAACATTCACTCACTTCTTTTCAAATTTTATTTTAGTTTCGTATTATACTCCTTCCTTCCGTCTCATATCTATATATTCATTTGCTTTTTGCACGGAGTTTTAGAAATTTTAGTACTAAAATAGAAATAAAGGTAAAAAAACTAAATTAACTCTATTAGTATTGTAAGATATAAAGGTAATGACATTTGCGTAATATATTGTAAATTGAAAAGATATTTGTAATGTTAGATAGATAGTACAATTACTAAAAAAAAAGAAAAAAAATGAATACTTTGTTATGGGACGGATCAAAATGAAAAAATAGACAGATTATTAAGGGACATAAATAATATATAATTGTTGTAATTTCCTATATAAAAATATATATATATTTTTTAAATAAACATTATATTCAAATAAAAAATAAAAATCAAACTTTAAAATAACACACTTATCATATATATATATAATTGATCACATCAGTTGTTTGCAAGAATTTGGTGTGTGTCCCTATCACAAAACCTAAATAAAATTTGATAAAGTTGTGAGAGCAAATGGCCAAAATAAGTGGGGAGAAAAATATACAACTACAACAATTCCCATTACCATTTTTATAGTGAACTTCTGTCACATCTCAAATTGCATTATTTATTACACGCTTTCATACTCTCTCCGTCCCAGATATCATGTCCACGTTGCCGTTTCTGTCCGTCCCACTTACCATGTCACTTTCTTTTTTTGAAAAATGATTACATACTTTGATCTCATTTTAATTTTTTTAATTTTAATTAAACTAATTAGTTATCTTAATCTTAATTTATAATTATTTACATTATAGGATAATTATTTTCACTAATATATTTTTAATTATCTACTAATTACACCCCTCCTAAAATATCGTCTCTACAGTGTAGCAGACACGGTATCTGGGATTGAAGGAGTATTATATATATATATATATATTTGGTGCGGATTGATTTATCAGCATCATATTGATTATCACACTCAACACATGAAAATAATATAAATAACATATAAAAATATAATAGACAATACATATTGTATAAATTATAATGTATTGTTAGTTCTATTTTATATTTGTATTAAAAAAAATATATATAATATTGTCTATTATATATTACTATGTTATCAGTACCGTAATCGTCGTTATTTTTTTTTTCCTTCCATTTCCAACAAATCACATCAAATAATACCAAATACCAAATAATGCTTTCCAAATATTTTATATTGTCTATAAAATATTATATCATTTTCAACTCAACTTATAAATTGGGTTTATTCGACTTGCAAATAAAATTGAATTTTAATTTAAATAATATTTTATAATAAAAATAATAATAATATTCTCTTCGTTCCATGTAAAGTGTCAATATTGTTATTTTTGTACGTCTTACATCTCATCGGTAAATTCATAGGTAAATAGAATCTACTTTCCCTGTTTTGTAATAACCGTGTTTGTTTTATCATTTTAGTTTGTCCACTAAAAGTGCGTTTATATTATATTTAGTAATATAAAATAAATACATAAATCAAAATATTATTAATCATACAAAATTTAATTTTATTCTTATAAAATAGTACAAAAATAATATCAAAATACTATTTTTTTTAATTTTAATGTCCAAAAATTTTGAATATAATTTTATTAGATGTATGAAGTACTTCAAGAAGATATTTTTGAAAATGGAAACAAACACATCCATTAAGATTGAAATATTAGATGTTGAAGTCAAATAAAATAGACCTATTGAATTAGCAATAAGTAGTCGTTATAGGGGAAGGGTTTGACTTTGGGTATAGGTCAACTGTCCACTACATTACCGTATCTTGTTGCAAAATTACAGATAGATCTTGGAGAGGCATTGTGTATTATTTGAAATTCCATTTTAATTTTTAATTTTGATTTTTTTTTAATAATTCAAATACTAATTTAAATGTAATATTTTTTTTTTAAAATAGTATAATGAGCTTATTCTTTTGTCCTAACATCATTTAAAATTTTTTGTAATAAAAATATACTATTATATTTTAATAAAATATTTTAAATAAATGAAAATTATTTTACTTAACAAAATTGCATTTGTTCAAAACACTTTTCTATAATTAACAACAATTAATATTAACAATTTCAACAAATAATAATTACTATTAAACAAAATATATTTTTATAAGAAATTATAGTAATTTTATAAAAAAAATTAAAAGGTTTGCTTCGTTTTAATTTGAATTTTAATCTGATTAATATTTTGATATAATACTTTATAAATAAAATAGATGTATTTTTATTAAAAATTGTACGAATTAAATAGTATTATTTTTTTATTTGAAATAAAAAATAAACAAATAAATTCCAAAAAAAAAAAAAGAATATAGCAGTAAATATAATTTGTAATTTCACAATAATTTTAAGTGACTTTTGGGTAATTGTATTCAAATACAAAGTTTACAATGACTTAGTATTTTAACATTTTAAATCAAAATCAATACTATTTATTTCGTATATTTTTCAATAAAAATAAATTATTAATTTTTATAGAATATCACGTCAAAAATACTATTTAAATAAAAATATAAATTAACACCATATTGCAAAGTCAGGTGATCCCTTGTTTAAGTATATCTTTATATTAATATTAGGTGTACTACTTATATAAGTTTACTTAAAAAGCACTATTATAAATTTATTTATTTTATAAAATTTATATTAAAATAATTATTTTATACCATTTTCAACATATATATTCATTGTAATACTTTTTAGATGAAAAAATAATTTAAGTGTTACATTTTAAATAAATATATATATATATTAAATATAATACTACTATTTGAGTGAATAGAACACTCTTTATTCTATAGCATGACAACATTTTTTTAGATTCATTTCAATCAATTTAGTGTTGAATTAGATTATTTTATATTATTGAATAATTTGGAGTGTTTGGTTGTAATTTTAACACGAAATCAATATTAATTAATCTTGCATGGTTTTAAAATATTATTTAAATAAAAATTTAGATCGATATTTCATTTTAAATTAATTTCAAACCACAGTCAAACAAATTTGTAATTTAATTTGTTCTACACATATAATTTAGGAAATGTATTTGAATAATGTAATTTGTTCTAGATATAATTTAGTTGCCTTTTTCTATAGTTCACGATTTGTATAATTTTATTAACCACGTGCATTATAAATGTGTTTGATTTAAGTTTCAAATTCAAATTATCACTATTCAAAATACATAATTTATAATAAAAATATATTCTTTTTTCTTTTTATAAAATATCGTATTTAAATATTATTTAAATTAAAATTCAAATTAAATTATAAAATAATTTGAAGTATATTTTTTAATGTGAATATATAGTATTGTGTATGTAATATATTTTAAAAGTGAGAAATTGAACCCATAACTAAACATATATAAGTTAAGACTTTCACCGTCAAGAGATATTATAATTTTTATTTTTATTTCAAAATTTAATATATATGTATATAAATTTATTAAAATTTAAATATTAATTTTAAAAATAGGGTTGTGCGGTCCGAACTCCATGAGCCCGGATACGGCCTAATTCATTAACATGCCGGGCTAAGCACGACCCAAAAGCTTTTGAACTTATTTTTTGAAGTTAAAACACAATTTTTTCATACTGACAGAACTTTCGAGCCGTACTTATTTTTGCGATTACTAAAAAATATAATAAAATAAACTATAATTTACTATTATTAACTAATAGTTTTTTTTACTTGAATTATCGTCTCCCAAATTAAAAGAGTCATTTAGGATGAATCAAAGGAAGTTAGAATTTTTTGAGAAAAAATATTTTTTTATTAAAAAATATAAAAAATAATAATAAAGAGTTTGTCTTTTTTTCAACAAATTCAATATATTTTTTTATAATAAAAAAATATATTGCACGTATTCATTATTTTTATATTATTTACATAATTTTTTATATATTATATATAAAAAAAATTAAACTGAAATAAAAAAAAACAAATACACCCCCGCAATAAACCCTTGAATTTCGAGTTTAATTACCCTACCCTTAATGTATTATATCTTTTTTATACCGACCAATTATCTTTCGTCATGTGTTATTTTTAAAATAAAAAAAATTATAAAATATAAAATTTAAATACAGATTGCGGAAGATGATTAACCGGTATGGAAAAAGCTATAGTACATTAGCGGTATGGCAATTGAACCATTTTTTTCATAAAAATCTGGTAATAAAAGTGGACAGGCCGTGGGTCCCACAATGGAGGTTCTTACAGATAACAAAACCCATCCGTAACAGGCAAACGGACAACCCCCTGCAGTTAATACTCTCCGTCATCGTCATTATCATCTCAATTTACTATTTTACCCTTTGTACTGATCCTATTTTATTCTTTTCTGCCACCCAAGCTGCTGGCTCCGGCTCGGCTTCGAGCCGCTAGCTGTCTATCAAGTATTTTTAATTTTTATTTCTGGCAAATAATAATTAATAAAAAAATGGGTTTAATTTAGCCAAAGTCAAAAAGGAGAGATGAGGAAAGTGTACTGTTACAGATTGAGTGAAATTTAAACTTGGAATCCATTTTTAAGGTTAAAAATTAATACATGAAATTTGCATGTGTTTTTTTTTTTTTTTTGTTTTTTTGTGTTTTTAAATTCTATTTAGTTATTTATTTTCTTTTAGAAAATATTAAAAGACTAGTTTTCTCATGTAAAATTTTCAATAAAACAGTTGTTTTTATCTCAAAAATATTAAAACACAAAAGAGCACATCCACATTGTGTTTATATTATATTTTGAGCCATATTGAATATAACATTTTGTATATAATTGAAATGTTCAAAGTTGTTGTTAAAACTTTTTTACATTACATTGTAAGTTGTTTAAACAAAGAAGTATGCAATAGAAACAACAAAGCTGATTGTCCTAACAAAAAAATAATTATTTCAATATAGTTTCATCTATATTTTTAATATTTGAATATCAATAAATAAAAGGACAAATGAATGAAGAAAGAGTTTATCCAACATATTTATCAATAATAAACATAAGTAAATCATATTGTTAAATAGTCATCTCACTAAAAGTTTAAACTTGAAAAAAGAATATACATAATTAATTATTTGTAACGTGGATTCATACTATATACAAATTTTGCACGTAGACAATGATGAATAGAAAATTCTGATATTATATTAAATAATTATTTCACGTAAAAATTTAAATTGTACAGAAATGCACATCATTAAACTATATACTCATGAAGAAAGTAAATTTCATTCTTGCTCGAACCATTATAAAATAGTTGAGCTCGATCTGAGCCAACATTGCCGTTGCCCTCGAGGACTGAAAAAAATTTATTAACAAGATTGATCCTCCTATATCCTTTTGGTTCTACCAAGATGATCGATGCTCTTCGGCAATTTGACACCCCTCCTAAAAATACAATTCTCCGTCCGATTCTGTAAATTTATGTAAGTATTCAAAATTTCATTGTAAATCTTGTGGTCTTTCTTTCTGTAACTCGTGATATGATACATCATTAATTATAACATACTCAATCATCAAGATGCTCCCTATATACAAAGTAGATTAACGCCATATATGCATCTAGCACGTGGATGATGACGAATGAGTGACGGTAAACTTGAACACGAGACGTTCTGATTCTAATACTATGGTAAATTTTTATTTCTCATGTATCTTATCATTTCACATAAGTTACAATTTTATTACTATCTTACCACTAAAATACTTTTGTACAAGTAAGCACCGGCAAGAATCTCTTGGACTGTGTATTTTTGGTTGAGTTTGAGAAAATTTTGTTTGAATTTGGTATTAAAATAATATTTGATTGGATAATTTGTGAGAAAATAAATGTATTTTTTTCGAAAAACGCAAAATTCAAATAGTAAAATTTGAAAAAATTTGATTAAAGAAACAAAGACCATTGTGGTTGGGCTTTCTAGTGTTCTTTTTATTTGGTATTCCGTCCTTAGAGTTCACATTTTTATTGCATAACCGCGCTACCAGATACTACGAGTCCTATGTACCATGCATCTAACCAGCTTGCGTGTCTATTCCAGGTCGTATATCGTCATAAATGGGAGCTTGAAGTAGGAGTCCCGAAAGAGGAATCAACAACAAAAAATAGAATCACATCGAAAAAGATAATAGAATATGTGCAGAAAGAAAAAAAGTACAAAAGAATAATAAATAGGAGCACACCGTAGAAAAAGAAAAAAAATACAAAAAACTAATAAACTGAGCACACCACTGAAAGATTTTAAATATTGTAAATTTGTAAAAATCTTCTTAAATACTTTCATTTAAAAATAAAATTTTATTAACCGATTTAAGAAAAATTAAATATAAAAATAAAAGTGAGACGGAGTGAAATAATATACTGATTTGAAATAAATTGTGGCATGATTTTTATTTTTTTATTGTTGGGTTCTTACAAATGAAACAATTATTTACCGTTGATAAACGGTTGAAATTGTTTGAATTATTCTGAGGTAAAATAGTTGAGATTGTTTGGTTTGACTTGTATCATAATAATTTGAGTATTTTAAGTTTGTAAAAAAAAAATAATATTATCTTTGTCCGGTTCTAAGGTTTTATTTACTCTTTGTGTTGATCTTTGAATAATAATTATTATATCAAAATGTAGTACAAATTAAGAAAAAATTGTAAAAATATTTTCACTATTGTCTCATAATATTGATAGAAATATATTTGTACAAAAAAATTATACAAATATCAAATTGTACTCGTAATAATAAATGTATTTTTGTAAATTTTTCTCGCCATATATTGTATTTTGTGTATTTGGTTGAGGATTTGAAGTTTGTGTTTATGGTTTGAATAATAAAAGAATAATAAAAGATTTGAAGTTAAATAATTGTATAATGTGATATAAATATATGTTAACTTAATATTTTGAATATAAAATTAATATTTAGTATAATATAAAAAATAAATAATAGGTATTTAATTCAATATTTTTAAAATGAAAAAAATTAGTGAATAATAAAATTCGGAGTAAAATCCCCAACAAAACACTTTTGATTCAGTTTTATTTTATTTTATTTTATTTTATTTTTCTAGCAATTACCCAATTTTTGATAAATATATATTTATAAAATATTATATTTAAATTACTATTCAAAATCAAATTCAAAGTTGATTTGGTTTTTATTTAAGTTTAGAATTTTGCATTGAATTTTAATTTAAATAATATTTTAAATGTGATATTTTTATAATATAAAATAATATATTTTGATAGAAAATTGCACCAGTAAATAATGTTGAAATGATAACGAATTAAACACATCCAAATACCAAAAAATTAAAGGTATGTTTCTTTTTGTCAGATTTGACCAAAATTATTGTGCAGTTACTATGCACATGCACAGCAGTTTAGGGCGCAAGACCAAGATAATTTTTGGTTCCCAGGATACAGGTAACTGACATATTGATTTTTTAAAAAAAAATTAAAAAAATGGCTTGCAAAGTTTTGCCTCTGTTTACCTATAAGTTTTTGAAATTTAATTTAATTACTAATTAAAAAAAATTAGTTATTTGATAAAATATTTTGTGAGAAAATAATAAGTATTATAATATTTGTTAAAAAAATTAACATTGATTAATAGTGCCAAAAATTCAAAAGTATCTATGTAGACAAAATTTATTATAACTTTCAGTATCTGTAATTCAGTTTACCAATGTTTGTTTTCTTCATTGTATATTTCAGTTTACCAATGTTTGTTTTCTTCATTGTGGACATGTGTTTTAAAAGGACCAATATTCAAAGGGATTTTGATTATTTAGTAACACATTCACATTGATTCTCATGTTTTTCTTATTACATTTTTTTTTTCGAATTTCTACTATCATTATTGTTTGGTACAATGTGTTTTTTTTAGTTTGAACTTGTGAAATTGAAATGAATGATCTTTGTTTATTAAATGACAATAGTTCAATATAAAATATATTAATAATTTAAAAGAATCACTGATAGATGGTCATAATAAGTAATGTTCTTTTAACTTCAGTTAATCTTATTTTACTTATTATATATATATATGAATGTAAATTATAAATAAGATATATTTTTTAATAACATTTTTTTTAAAAAAATAAATAAATTCATAGGTATTTTTGTCAAACCAAATTGTTATTGTTATTATTATTATTATTGAAATTTGAAACTTTATCACTTGTTTTTAAACAAAAAGAAAAGATGATGTGATATGGTGTACATAGTTTTATATTTTAATACAAGACCACTTAAATTACTTGTAACATTTATTTTTAAGGTATAATTATATTAGAATTAGAATTAAATAAAAAGAAATTTGTAGTGTAAGAGAAGTCAAAAAGAAGGGATAATTTCGAGGGATAGATAATATGAGGAATAAACAATTGAGTGTAAATTAAAGTTCAAATTCCAAAGAGTAAGAAAGTATGGTAAGCTTGTCCTCTGTGTGTTTTATTTTTAATAAATTAAATAAAAATTTTAAAAATATTCTTTCTTAACTATTTTCAATCATTCATACATAAAATATCTCTAAAATTTATACTTAATTTTTTTTAACATAAGCTTTAATATGTAAGATTTTGATTCATTAATGTCTTTTGTCTTTCATAATAATAATAAATTGTATAAAAATTAGTATTTTTAATTAAATAAATAAATAAATGAACATAATTTTAAGAAAATATATTTATCTACACAAAATCAAATACAAAATTAAAATTATTTTAGATAAAAAAATATACTATCAATTTAATTAAAATATAATATTTATGAAATATTATTTCAAAAAGATTAAATTGCACAAAATTTACCTCTGGTTTCACCAAGTTGCGCCAAATCCCCCATACTTAAAAAACTGCGTCAAATTCCCTCGTGTTTTCATAAACTCTGCGTCAAACCCCCTCGACGCTCCTTATTTAACGGTATTTGACCTAAATGCGCTCAAACTGCGAATATATTTTAGAATCTCAATTTCTAAACCCCTAAAATTACAAATATATTTATTTTTCTTATATTTAGCCTCAAAATATAGTAAATATACTCAAAATTAGCTATTTTTCTTAGATTTTAAGAGTTTATTTTTACTGTTTTCTAAGCTAAATATAAGATAATTAAATATATTTGTAATTTTAGGGGTTTAGAAATTGAGATTTTAAAATTTATTAGCAGTTTAAGCACATTTAGGTCAAATACTGTTAAATAAGGAGCGTCGAGGAGGTTAAACGCAGAGTTTATGAAACCACGAGGGAGTTTGACACAGTTTTTTAAGTACGGAGAATTTCGCGAAATTTTGTGAAATTATAAGTAAATTTTGTGAAATTATAAGTAAATGCCTTTCAAAAAATATAAACAATTATATTAAAAATATATACAATATTTTAAATATAATAATAATTTTAAAAACACAAACAACTACACGCAATACTGTTTGAGCGGCTGCATGCTTGCCATTATCTACAAGTACTTCGTGTCTATTCTCTTTTATAATTAATTAAATATTCTCTATATTTAAATATTTATAAATAATACAATAAATATATTTACATATTTATTTTGAAGTTTTGATTTAATAGCATTTTGATTTGATATTTTATAATATTTTTTTTTTATTAAAAATCATATTAATTAAATAGTAGTGATTTGAGCTTGAAATTTAAATTAAATACACTAATTATTTTTTTTAGCCATATAAAAGCAATGTGAATTTCTCTATATTACAACAACATTTTATTATTCTAATATTGAATTAATGGTGAAGTTGTTCACCTAATTTATTTATGCATGGTAGAGTTTAAAATTATTCGGGCTCCGGTGCTAATAGGGCATGTTCGAAGTTGAAATTGAATATTTAGGATGAGTTATGAGTCTTAAAAATTTTAATTTGGCTGAATTCACAATGGATTATGAATTTGATAGAAAAAAAAAAAAACTCTGCTCCGTCTCAAATCTCATTAAATTAATGATTTAAAAAAAATAAGATTATACATGTATATAATTATGCATATTATTGTATTTATAATTTATACTTCTCGTTTTCATTATTGTTTATTTTTCAGTTTTCATAATTTTCAACGTGTTTATATTTCATCTTACAATTCTTTCACAGCTCAATCATCGATGTCAGCACTTGAAAATATACTATTGATATTGTTGGTTAAAATTGTTAAATTTAAATATTTGAAATTAGAAATTTTTATTATATTATATAAAATATCACATAAAAAATTATATACATTTTACTAAACAAGACGGGGTTTAAGACGGGGTGAGGTTGAGGTGAGCGGCGCGGATTTTAGGACTTAAGAGTTTCATACAGTAAATTTTGGTGACGGAAAAATCTATTCCGTTGTCATCCGTAAACCTGTCCATCCATTTCGTCGTAGAACTTGTCGCAAATTATGAAAGATTTTTAATTCTTTGTCTTGAAATTAGTTCAAATTCCAAACCAATTTTATGAGGTTTATCCATAATCTTTGTTAGCGTTTGATTGTCATATAACAATACATATCCACACATAAATTGGTCCTACATGAACTGTTTGAATAAATTATAGACATCAAAAGCCAACCAAACATGTCATAATTTACCTAATTTCAACTGTTGTTCAAATTTCACATAACATCAAACATATATATGGGACCCAAAAATGTTTCATTAATTTGATAGAAAATTGTCTTAACACATACATACATATACATGTATCGAAATTGACTTTATTGAAATAAAAGTATTTATATAAGTAAGTAGAAAAATATAATAGAACCGAAAAAAGTTCTAATAATAATAAAAAAAATATAAATATTTGATTTAGTGTTTGGTGAGATAATATAGATGTTTAAACAAAGTAAATTTAAAAAATAAATGTTTATTTAATCTTTTATGAGATAATATTGATATTTGATATAATATAGTTTTTAAAAAATTATTATTAATTAATAGTGTTAAAACTTTTGACAATATATATGTTAATGAAACAGTAAGTTTCATCGACTTGACACAAATCATTCTAATTTAACTAAAAGAGTTTGAATAGATCAATTTATATTATAGGTATTATAAATTGTCTAAATCAAGTCAAAATAAATTTGGATTGAAGGGATCTAATTTATCATTTTAGAATCATAAGTGAACTTAAATTAATTTTACAATTTCAAAATTGTGGTAAAAATAATTATCCAATGCCATACTTGCATATACGGCAATGGGTCTAGTTATAAAAAATTATATATTAAAATCAAAATAATTATTTAGTTTAATTAAAAATAAGATAATTATAAATTATAAATTTTAAAATATAATTAAATTGTGTAATTTATTTTAAAAGGGGAATGAAACATGATACATGAGACCGACTAAAACAGAAATATGAATCGGAGATGTGGAATGGAGGAAGTAACATAAAGAAATTTGGGGAAAATATTTAGAAGGTTTATTTCACATGAATTTTTTAAGATGTTGGAATGTTTTGAATTTTGTGTTTCGACGTTGGTTTGCTACTTCGTTGAGTCATATTGGAATTTCGCTGATCGGGGGCACAGTGTGGCGCTCGATATATAAACTATCTCTATAATCTATTTTGATTGTTGAACTTATTTTCGGGTAGAGTCAACTAGATTTGATTTGAGTTATTATAAGTACTTATGATAATGTAACATTATATGTGCCGTATTATGGAACCTTAACAATATATATATTTTTTCTACCGTGGATGTAACCAACGCTTCTTGTTGATGAATCACGTAATTATATTTGTCAATTCTTTTCGTTCTTGATTATATATACTTGTATTTTCTTTGAAATTAAGATACATATATAAAACATTGCCTTAGATGTAGATCTTTAGAACAAAGTTACAAATGTTTTTTTTATAAAAAAAATGATTTATGTTTTATCCAGGTTTTTTTTATGTTATCATAATTTATGTTATTATGGATTGAACAACGCAGTTTAATAAAATTTACCAAAAAAACTAGATATTTATAAAATAAGAAACCCTAAAGCCAATTGCAACAATTTTAAAGATCGAAAAAAGTAGAAAATTACTCTTTTGAAGCTCTAAACGATTTTGGATGACGAAGCATGACTTTGACTCTTTGGGCCATTTTGGATGAACAAAATGAATTTAGTCAATTTTTAATCACGAACAAAAAAATATGAACTCAACAAGAATAAATTAACAACGTTTGACAATAGTTACTTTCTTTAAAGTGATAGTAAAACATCGAAAATAGTAATCTTTTCATGACTATTGCAATCTATTGTAATTTGTATCATACATTTAATGCATTATCCAATCACAATTCTTATCATAGAAAAAAGAATTTTCTAATATTAAACAGTAAAAATTATATTTTCTAAACAGTAATGACCAAATTCTAATGTTCCATTGGGACCAACTTCATTGCATAAATATCACTTTCATTCTACAATTTGTTTGACATCAAATGACTTTAGGAAACATTTTTCTTTCTTGCATAAATATCACTTTCATCCTACAATTTATTCTGAATTATTATAAGATTTTCTTAGATATTTATGTACTATAGTATTGTAATTGTTCATCTGAATTGACATTATGACACAAACAAACATAGCTATAACTATATATCCATAATGTTTTCGCATGTAACACGCATCCAAATTCGTCATACTTAATTTAGCTTTATTGAGTTGAAATTTTATCATAAAGATTCATGGCTGAGAAAATGAATTGCATTCGAACAATATATTAAATTTTACTATTACATTAACTTTAAAATATTATAATTAATCAGCAGTGCAATAATTTATCGTTTAGACTAATACAGGTACATGTATAGCTAATTATAATTGTACTTAATAAAAACACATCACACATTCAAATTTTAAATGAGAGTAGATCATGAGTTTAATCAATCATTTTATAATTATATTATTGAACGGTATAAAAAAGTTGTTGAATTACATAAGAGCTCGTATTAATTACACACAAAACAAATTGAACCGTGCAATTTAATACTTGATCTTATTTGAATTTTAATATATATATATATATATACATCATGCATCCTTTTTCATAACTTTACTAATTCTTTACAGATCTTCCATAATTGTTAGATTGAAGAGTCTTGATTTTCACATCTTATGTTGAGAGTTTTTTAAAGCATTTTTCTTCATGTTCATGGATTGATCAATCATTTTGCAACAATTTATTCATTATTCACTCTTTTAAATTTAATTCATCCGTACATCAATCGCTACAATTTTAGCATTTCGACGTTACATTTTAATTATGGAGCATCCTTGATCTTAACCAGAGCAAAGATGTAGGGCTATCTCAAAGAATTGTTCTCGTCGTGAGCTTTGAGATGGTACGATGTCTTAGACATATTTCCATGCTAATACGTTGTCTCCACTAAATGATAAAATAGATCAATGACGACTTTTTGTGGAAATTATCTTAAAACTATGTTATTTCTAAGATCATGTAATGTTATGTTCTTTTAATAAAATTTTTATATTATATTATTAAGCAATTCATATATTTATAAATATATATATATATATATATATTTCATTCAAAATATCATATTTTATTTCATTTTTATTAAAAGCATTTCATTTTAAAAAACAATATGTGTGTTTCTTTGGGTTTGGATTGAAAATATTTGATTTAAATTTTAAATTTAAATAATATTTAGTTGATATAATATTTTATAAATATATATATATTTTAAATATATATATATAATTAAAATAGTAAAATTTGAAGAAAAAATACTCCCTCCGTCCCGCAGCAAGGTTGTCATTTAGTTTTTGCGTCATTATACTTGACATTAAAAATATTCTTATATTTGAATAATTTACTCTAAAAATGTCATTTACTGGTATTATAAGAAACTAATAAACATATTCTTGTCTTTTTTTTTTTTTTCTCAATTTGTACTATGTCTTGATATAATAACTAATATTCAAATATCAATATGCAAAAAGCCATTGCAACCTTGCAGCGGGACGAAGGAAGTATATATATATATTTTAAATCACAAAGAAACACGCTATAATATCCAAAAACACAAACACATCCCCTTAAAATAAATAATTTAATTTAGAATAATGAAAATCATTTAAGTTAATAATTGCATGTCTCGGATTTGTATTGCCAATCACTTCAGGTTTAAGTTAAAGATTGAAAACTCAACCCCTTTAATATGTTGTCTCAATTTTCAACTTCCATCTGTAAAAGTAAAAAGTTATATATATATATATATATAAAACCACCCACACTTACATATTCCTCCTAGAACTGAAAAAATGAAGATGTATAAAAAACAAAAAAAAAACAAAAAGAAAAGGTAAAAAGAAAAAAGTTCAAATGTATCAAGAAAAATAAAAAATTATAGCCACTTTCATGATTTTTTTTTTCCTTTTTTCCTAATAATATAGAAACTCGCTATTTTTTTTTTGAATATGTACGAACTATTGGACGAAACAAAAATGTCTACAAATCATGTTAATAGGGAAAATCACGTGAAATATGACAGATTCGACCAAGAAGACGTTAGCATGTTATGTTCATCAAAGCATTTTGATTAATTACATTGAGGTCATTTTTACTTATAGCTTAGGAATAAAATCAAAATAGACCCACAAATAGTTGGCATTGGAATTGGATGATAATACAAACATTAAATGAGGGATGGAATGGATAGATGAGAATTAGGTTTATAATTTTATTTTATTTTTTTTTATTTATTTTGGTCTCTTCAATTCATTCCATTATTATCATGACAAAGGTGGTCTTGACTAAGACATACACACTGGCATTTGTCCTCTTGAAAAAACTTAAGAATATATATATATATATTTATTTATTTATGGGGCTATAAAAGTTGGATGCAACTAATTATAATCCTTTTGGGGCAGGTAAATGTACTCATCACTACTACTACCATTCTTCATATCCTAACTAAATCAATGTACCAAAAATGTATTTTTCTTCATGTTTGATTTTATATATTTTTAGTTTAAATAATAATTTTGATGTGTTGTTTTATTAAAAAAAAAAATTATAAAAAAAAAAATCATAATATTTCAATTGTAAATAAAAAGGAAAAAAAAAATCAAATTTCAACGGAACGTAATAAATATTTTATACACTCCTCTATAACTTGTTATATTGCAATTTATGGCATTTTCGACCATTTTGTAATTGTACTCATTCTTGATTGTCATCAAGAAATTTACGAACAATAATATATATTTTACTTTGTTACAAAATATTAATATATAATATGAAATATTATTTTTTATATTAATGATATTATTTTTTATATTTCATATTAAAATATACTTTAAGTATATGTTATTCGAGTTAAAATGGTAGCTTAACTGCGAGTTGAACTTGCAAGACTTGAACTTAAATTCGAAATTGATTCAAATTTCATATATTTCAATACATAAATTAAATATACTTATTACTATACACAATTTATTATAATCAAATATTCATATTTCAGTCAACAAAGGTAAGTTTTGATGCAACAACTTATATACAAATATTTTACTTTTACAAATCTACATTAAGTAAATTTCTAAACTGAGGACGATAGTCTATAAATCGAGTTAGACAAATATATATATATATATATATATTTAAATTCAGCAAAAATATATATATATATATATCCATTGAAAATTTGCTCTCATTCAACTGCTAAAATTACGTCATTATTGGTTTTTTTTTAATTGTCTATTAAGTTTATATTTATTTTATTTATAGTAAATAATTTTATTATTTATATTTTAATAGTTAATAATTAATTTATTATTATTTTTTCTATTCATATTATCTCATCATATTTAACCAATTTTTTAATATATTTTTCCAAATATCTTTAATTTTTTTTTACCTACTCATTTTACGTTGAAATACTATTGTTTTGTAGTCTTAGCCTCTAAGTAAATTTAAGTAAGTTTGACTAATCGAACGAGTATAAGAAATATTTATTTTTAGCACGTAATTTTAAAAAATATTATATTTCAATTATAGTGAGTTATAGTTTTTATATGAAAAAACAAATATACCTTTATTAAAAAGGTGGGTTGTGATGGTATTTATTAAAATAGTATAAAAATAATGATATGTATAATGTGGGGTGGAGTCTACATTTATTTTTAAAAAATAATTATTGTATAATTGGAAAATTAAAAATAAAAATATGTATATTTTGTAAATTGATGGAAAAAATATATATTATGTGTGTCTAATGCAATTTTTTAAAAATCTTGTCATCCAAACACGCCCTAACGGTTTGTAATCGCTGTGTTCGTCCTCATGTCAACGTACAACACTTCGAAGCGAGAAGTACAAGGGTCGCTGGGCCCCCTTTATCTCCTTGGACCAATAAGAAGGGCTGAAACTGACGGTAGCATGTGGTGCGTCGTACTGGATCACTCCTCTTGACGCCGTTTTCAACGGACAAGACCGGACTAAGACCACCCGTACCGGAAGTGTCAACGCCGTTAACTGTCTCCTATTTTTAAACCTTAGTATTAGTCTAATTATTGCAAATATAAATTAATATTCAGATATTGTATTGAACCACAAGATTCAACAAAGTATAAGCATCTAAATTTTGGCTGCGGTGGGGGGGGGGGTGATGTTATAATTTATTTAATCAAATAAATTTATATAAATAATAATAACAAAATTATATATGAATTTAGATAATTTTGAGGGGACAAATTGTATATAAATACATAAAAATTAATATTTTGAATACTAAAAAAATCATAAAATAATTGACTTGGAGGGTCAATTGACCCCCAAGTCCTAACGTAGTTCCGTCCCAGTATATAAGTATTCAATATATTTACATATTACATTTCAATATTATTTAAAATAAATTCAACAAATGATCCCAAACGCTAAGCCAATTATTCATTTGTATATAAGTTGCTAGCCTGTCTTTGCCATAATTATTGGGTACTATTATACATTATTATTTTATTGGAAATTAAAAAACTAAAATAAAATGAAGAATTTAGAAAATTATTACACATGAAAACCTTGTACGGACACAATACTACGGTGAGTACATTAATTGGGTAATAGATTCCAACATATGTATTATTCACAAATAGGCCCCTAGCACATTTATTTCCACAATAACTAATTCTTACATTTTACTACCTCCATTTGACAAGTAATTGTTTACTTTTTATATAAAGTTTTAATATATAAATTTGATGATACTTTCTTCTTTCTTATCTAATACTCCATATGTCCTAATACAATAATTTTTGTTTATTATTTTTGTCCGTTCCAAAACAATAGTATCATTTCCATAAATACTCATATTACCATAAAACTATCATCATTTTTTTATTATTATTACACAAATGCCACTACTTTTTACACTAATACACTCATAAGGGCAAATAAGTCTTTTACTTGTATTTTTTACCGACTATCAATATAATATCAATATTTCTTAAATCTCGTGCCCAACTTAAATAAGATCATAATTTTGGGTTCGGAGAGAATATATTATTTTTATCATTTTTTTTTTTTGTCTCACTAATTTTGTTTTTTACTTTCTTCACAATCTAATTTATCATTTTTACTATATTTTGCTTGTTTCACCCATCATCATCATCATCATCATCATCATGCTAAAAATACTTATGTATTAATACCAAAAAAAATTAATTTTTACATAAATTATAACATACAGTTATGCATAATTTATACTATAGTATAAAGTTTAAATGAAAAAATATGTAAAAATTTTTATATACGCTAACCAACAAATACTATCATTTTAAATTTACTAACAAAGTAAAAATAGTATTTTCTCTATTTCAACTTAACGGATCTATTCTACTATTTTTGCATATCTTATTCAAAAATATCAATTTACTATTATAATAAAGTAATCCATATGTAGATACAAAAAAAATAATAATAATAATTTTTACAAATTTTTTTTTTCCTTTATATATAAATTTATATGAAATTATTGCTCTCACATTGTGAGTCGGGCATTATTATATATTCCCTCCGTCCATATATATATATATATATATTATGTATCGTTAATGAAAATTACTATTTTGCGTGATGATTGGTGTGTGGACTATATTTAGTAAATTAGAAAATTAATAAGTATATATATTGATTGTAGATGTGAAATTAGAATGTATAATTATAAACAAATGTAATTTTGATTGTTATATTTTAATTTTATAATTTCAATTTCTTCTTTATTATTTTTATTTTTTTTATTATATTAGAATAAAAATATTATGAATTATTAACAAAGAGTCACAGATAAATCATCTCTATTATAATAAGAACAAGAAGGTGGGCTAATTGTGTTTATTTATTTTAGATTTGATGTCGGTTTTCTTATTTAAACAATGATTTCAATGTTATATTTTATTAAAAAAAAATTATAACAAATATAAAAATACAATCGATTCATTTATTTGTACTCTTTCTAAAGTAAAATTTAATCATAATAAAAGATAATTTTTAATTATATCGTCGAAAGAAATTGATAGCAAAAAAAAAGAGGTGGATAAACTCAAATGGCTTCGGATAAATATTGTATTATGAGCAATATCCCGAAAATGTACTTAGTTTTACTTCTTTAAAAAAATGAATTTGATAAATTTCAATAGAGAACGACGAGCAATTTTGAATATGATATAAAAATACAAAGTTTTTTTACTTAAATTATAAATTATATATATTTTTAATTAGGATTTTGTATATCATTCTAATTGCATTAAACCAATAACAAAATTTCAAATATATTTTGTGTTAACTGGATTGAAGAAAAGATAAATCAATTTAAATAGAAATTTTGGATTAAAAAAAAAAAAAATCATGCTTATATTTTATTTATATATATATATTACTTTATTTTAATTTAACCCAACTAAGAATTTATACTTTTTAAGGGTCGTACATATATAGTAATGGACAAGTGAGTAGTGTTACTTGCAATACTATTGGAGGGGCCCATTTGCAAAATGGTCTGACTTAGTTATAGGGGACTGAAATATTCTGTATTTACAAACAAGTACAGTCTCACATGCATGGATTTGCCACCAATAATACATATACATATATATACATGTATAGGCTAGGGTGGGGGTGGCCACTCTTCATCAATGAGTGGGCCCAATGTTTTTTGGATTAATATTTTTTTTAAAATTGAATTTTGCAATTGGGCCCTACACATGTCCATAATTTGCATCACACCCTTGGTTGGAGGATAATTCAAGAATTTCTCAAATTTCAAGACTTTATTATTAAAAAAAATATAAAATAAAAAAATAAGGGACAAAATGGGCAATGTAAGTCAAATCCCCTTTTGATTTTATTTCTGTCGATATAAACATTCCCATATCTGATTGTCTCACTAACAGCTCTTCTTTCTTTAATATTTAAATATAAATATATTATTATTATTATTAAATTATTATTATTATATATCTATCACATACTTCCTAATCTAAGACTTAGGAATTAATTCGAAGGGGGCAACAAAGTTTTTTTTTAAAGAAAAAAAAGAAAATGAAAATTGAAGCAGGTATAATATGGCGGCACGAACTGGACTTCTCTGAAACTGACTGTAATTGACTGGTGGTCGGTAATGGCGGACGGCGGCGGCTGCGGCGGCGGGAGGCGGCGGATCACATGACGGTGCAGCTGGAGGTGTTCTCGTCACTGAACATTGTGTAGCTGTCGGGGATTGACAGGTATGGGTATGGCTGCGGCGGCGCTTGCGGTGGCAGTGGCTGATTTGGCATGTAGCTCACGGCGGCGGGCTGGCGGTTGTACATCATCGGCTGGAAGCGGTCGTTGCCGGCCGCCGCCGCAGGCGGCGGCAGCGGCGGCGGCTGGTGGTGGATCATCATTCCCGCCATTTGATTCTGGTAGAATTGGTTGGGGTTGGGGTTGGGGTTAGGGTTGGGGACCATGGGCTTATTGCCGCCAGGATAATAACCAGCGCCGCCGTGGACGGCGGCCGGAAAGTTGGGCATTGGGCCCATCGGCATATTCATGGGGCCCACATTGGGGGCAGCATTCATTGGCATCATGTTGGGCATGCCGTAGAATCCATCATTCATTCCACCTCCTTGACCAGTAATAAAGTTATTTGGATTAACCGCTGCCGGCGGCGGCGCCGGCGGTGCGCCGCCGCCGTTCTTGTTCGGAGCGCCGCCATTCCTTCCGGCCTTGCCTGGATTGTTATGCGGCGGCGGGGGGTGAGCAGCACCACCGCCTTTGTTGCCGTGATTATTTCCGGCGGCGGCGGCGGGGGGCTTCTTCATATTTCCGGCGTGAGGCGGAGGCGGCGGCGGCCCGCCGCCGCCGGGCTTCATCATCGGCGGCGCATTCATCATAATCGGCATCTGGCCGCCGTTCCCCCTGGCGGCGCCGGCGGGAGGCGGATTCATCCTATTCGCCGGCGGCGGCATCTGCAGGGTCTCGTCGTCGTCATCCTCGAAATCCTCGTCATCGATCTCGTCGTCATCTTCGTCATCAAATTCATCCTCGTAATCGTCGCTCTCCTCAGCCGCCGGAGGCAAATTGAATTTCACCGCCTTCTGCTGCGGCGGCGCGCCACGCGCCGCCGCCGCCGGCACCTTATTCCCATTCCCCACCACCGCCGGCGGCGGCAGCGGCGGCGGCATTTTCAGATCCTGCATACCCTTCATCTGCTGCTGCAATTGCCCCCCAATTCTCGGCTGCCCGTTGTTCCCTCCTCCACCGCCGCCGTTCTTCTGAACAATCTGTCCTCCGCCGCCGCCCTTATTGTTTCCGTTTCCATTCCCACGTTTCCCGGCGGCGGCGCCGTTCCCAATCTGCAGATTCCTGAACTGGTTGTTAACCGGATTGGGATTGGGGTTAGCCACCGGATTCGGGTTCGGGTTCGGAGCGGGTTTCGGCCCGCCCCAAATCTGAGCCCATTTTCCATGCTTGCCAAGCTTCTTGATAATCTCCTCAGGACCGACATTGCCAGAAACAGTCACCTTCCCAACCTCAGCATCAATGGTGGAAGTGTAAACCCCTGAACCCAAAATAAAAAATAAAAAATCCCCAAAATTCCAAATTAGGGTAAAATTCAATCAAACAGATTGACAGTAAATTAAATCACAATCGAATCATCATCATCATCAATCTGAAAAAAATAAAAAAAAATAAAAAGAAATTACCATCAATCTTCTGCAAGATCCTCTTAACTTTATGTTTGCAGCCTTCACAGTGGATATTGACTTTGAGAACACAAGTCTGCAAACACAAGCAATGCCACAATACACAGACAGGATGAAAAACAAAAGCCCAAAATAACTTTATTACACAAAATCAATCAAAACCCAAATTTCAAAATCAGTTCTTCATACATATAAAATTCCCCAGGGAATTCAATTCCACATCAAAATTAAGATCATCAAAACCCCACATTCATTACCTTGATCTTCAAGAACTCTTCTTTGCTCGACATTATCACAACCTTAAACTCAAACAATCAAAAGGGACAGATCTCAAATACAAGAAACACAAAATGCCCCAATCCCTCACCACCAAAATAAGACACCAAACCCCTCTTCTCAATTTAGAGAGAGAGAGAGAGAGCGAGCGGGAGATTTAGGACAGAAAGAGAGAGATAGAGGTAGAGAGAGAAAGATTAAAAAAAACAAAACAAAAACACCGAAGGGACAAAGTGCAGACTGAGAAAGAAAGTAGAGAGAGAGAGAGAGAAAGAGGAGAGAGAGAGGGTGTGACAGCTTCCTTGGTATTGAGGCTGTTTTTATTTAAAGACCAGATATGTGCTTCTCATCAAAGCATGGGATTTGTCTCAATTTTAGCGTAGCCCCAAACTCCATTATAGAGTGAGAAACCAAGAAAACAAGAAAAAAGAGAGAGAAACTAACAGAAACTGATTATTCCACCGCTGTAAAAAAAAAAAAAAAAAATTTAAAAAAAGAACCCAATTTTCTGCAATACGAATACCATCGAAGCCTCAAATTATTATAAATTATTTGTAGTTTTGCTGTTTTGTGATGGTGAAATTTTGGGGCCTCCCCTCCCACCCCTTATATAGCCCCCCAGAATTCCACGGCTCGGCTCGAGCCGACCTCGGCTCGGCTCACTTTAACCGCGGTCAAACCCGGACAAAATCTGATTAAATTTTCTACATTTATTGCGGCGAGTTGTTGTCAGATTTTCACACACTAGAAACCGGTTGGTGAATTCAATTTTTACTGTTTTTATTTTTATTGTAACAAAATATTCCATTTTTTTATTAAAATAATTATCGTAATTTCACCATTTTATTACAAATTTTCTAGTGTAATATAAAATCCCTATCATTGTAATAATTATATTATTATATGTTACAAACACAATATTTTCCATTTTTTGACATTGTAATTTTGTAATATGTTCTTGTAATATTGTAATATATTACAATATTACTTCATTGTAATATTATTTCCCTTTTTGTGAAAATTATTCAATGCTTGCCTTAAATTATAAGAAACCTTTTTTTAAAAAATAAAAATCTTTTTTTTTTTATTTTTTATTTTTAGAGTTGAATATTAATTAAAATTTGAAAATTTTGACAATGGACTAATCTAGAATGGATTTTTTTAGATGAGCCTTGTGGTAATGAGATAAAGAAATTTTTATTGCTGAGATATGACTAATTTAATACTAAATTTAATTTTGGAAAATTTAAAGGAAATTGGTTTCTGGTTCGAGGATATGAATGAGTTGATGAGTAAATAATCCACTTATAATTTGGGGAAACTTTATTAATTTTTTATTGCAATATTAACACTTGGATATTTAAAAATTAAATGGCACAAATTTTGGATAGAGGCTATCCAACTAAGTGAAAAAAAAAAAAATTATTCATGATAAATGAACTAATAATTGTTCGAAGAATTCAAAAAAAAAAAAGAAAAATTAAAATAAAATATTAAACACGAGGGTGATGAAGTAAAGAAGACTTAATTAAACAAATTTTAAATTATAGACACATACAAATTAATCTAATTTAAATAAATGAGAAATGACTTACTTATTGAATTAGTTCCCTTCTCAAAGACCATCTTCAAATATATTAATCCTTCCCTGCATAATAATAATAATAATAATAATAATAATAATAATAATAATAATAATAATAATAATAATAATAATTGTTGCAAAAATGGAATTAATTTTGCTAGAAAAAGAAAATAATCGATTTATTTCGATATGAGATCTCGAGGAAGACGAGGTAGCTCAACACTTTGCTATTATCGCCCTCCATAGAAAATGTAAGAATGGTCGAAATGTGAAATACGGACAGATATATATAGCGGAGAAAAAAAAGGCAATAAAAAAATAATAAATACGCCGCGTTGTATAAACGCAACCCCAAACGGTTACAAAAATATTATCTCAATGTAATTGAAGAATATTACAATAAATGCTAGCGATAAAATATTATTTAAATCGATTATACGAATTTTATTTTAATTGAAATTTTTAAAATTAAAACGTGACATGTATTACGTCATTGCATGAATCATGCGTACGTAAGCAAATAGTAATTTTTAAATTAATTCTTTTATTGAATAATGATTTAATAAGATGAAAATAATAAAAAAATTTCAAAATATAGGAAAAACGTGTTAGAGGATTTTTTTTCTATAAAATATTATCGAAATGTAATAAAAGAAAATACAATTTATAATGCAAGCGGTGAAATATATTTAAAATGATTATGCAAACGTTATTTAAATTAAAAATTAAACGTAACATATATTACGTCATTGCATGGATCATGCGTACGTAAGCAATTAGTAAATTTTGAATTAATTATTATATCAATTTACGATTTTGAAAATAAAGAAACGATTTATCTTTACACAAAATAGAAAAATTGTATGAAATATATTTTTCAATAAAATATTATCAAATATAATCGAAGAATATTACAATTAATGCAAGCGGTAAAATATTATTCAAATTAATTAAAAATATATATTATTTAAAAAAATGATTTATAATACGCCATTGCATGAATCATGCGTACGTAAGCTATTACCCGTTTTTAAATTAATTATTATCTCGATGAGCGATTTGCTGAAGTAAATATAAAGAAGCAAATTACTTCATCTTTTCACAAAATAAAATTAAAAAAAAAAACTTGTATGGATCGTTATTTTCTACAAAATAATATTGAGATATATCGAAGAATGATATAATTAACATGAACTATAAAAGATTATTTAAATTGATTATATAATTTTGTAATTTAAAATGAAAATTAATTGTGGCATATATTTTTCTTGAAATGTAATTGAGGAACATTAGTATTTATGCCAATGACCAAATATTTCTAAAATCAATTTTATGAATTTCATTTCAATTAAGGATAAAAATTAAATGTGACAAAATGATATGTTGATGCAAAAAAATTCATTGAAGAAATTAAAGTTACTTAGGTCTTGGAGAAATAACAAGATGAATGTAACGACTAATTCTCAAAAACGAAATATTCATCTTAGTCACTACAGTCGTATTTGTCCAATTATTACATTTGAGGGAATCAATGTTAAACTTATTGGATTCTTAAGAATTCGTAGGTAGATAATGATTTTTAAATTATTTATTTTATTTAACGACTTAATAAGATGAACATAATGAACCAAATTATCTGGTGACAAAATAGGAAAAAGAAAAATGTATAAATAATTTTTCTACATAATTCAATTGAAATGTAAGTGAAGATTATTACGAATAATGTGAGCGATTAAATATTTTTTAAATCAATTATATGAATTTTTCATTTTAAGAAGTAAATTAAATTTGAGATATATTCATTATATTCTTTAATACTATTTTTCAATTGTAATTTTTTTAAAATAATACTCATAAGCAATACAATATATTTTTCACAAAAATCAAAAAACCTTTCAAATTCGCATCAGGTAAAGTCAAAAAGTTAAATATTTAACTTAAAATAATATTATATTGTATATTTTTGAAATAATTACTCATATCATACATAAAAAAAAAAAAAAAAGCAATCTATCTAAAAAGATTGAGTGTACGAAGTTTTTTAAGTAGAACTATTCTCCATAAATATATTTAAGTTTTTTGTTTATATAGTTTTCAGTTAATTATAAACAAATAAATAAATTTTTATTTATTTGCATTATACTCCATCCGTCCAAATATAAAGTAAACATTTACTTTTGGCGCGATGTTTAAGAAATAATAGTATTTTAATTAGAAGGTGGTTAAAAATAGTAAATAATATTTTTGCCCTTACTTTTTGGTTTAAAAGTAACGATGTGATGTAAAGTAAGGGGTATTTTTGAAAAAAAAAAAAGAGTAATTTAATGAAATGTTTACTTTGTAATTGGACGTCCCAAAATAGAAATATGTATACTTTCTAACTTGACGGAGAAAGTATAAAATTATGATATTCATATTATATATATTTTTATTGAGATATAATGTTAAAAATATTTAAAATACCAAAAATATTATTCATATAAAAAATAATAAAATAATATCATAACTTATTATTAATAATTACTAATTTACACTATCTAAAATATCATGTCCTAACTAAATGAATAGGACTGAAGGGAATATTATTTATTATTTATTATTATAAGTAAAATATTGCCAATATTATAGCCATATATAACCTATAAATATATTAGACATAAAATATATTATTTTCATAATATTACTTATTCATATAGTATTATATTGTAGTATATTTTACGTTTGAGATGAAATTTATGTATATATATATGGATTATAAAATAATCCTTCCGTCCCAGATACCGTGTCTGCTATATCGTAGACACAGTATTTTAGGAGGAGTGTAATTAGTAGATAATTAAGAATGTATTAGTGAAAATAATTATCCTATAATATAAATAATTATAAATTAAGATTAACATAACTAATTAGTTTAATTAAAATTTAAAAAAAAAATAAAAATAAAAAATTTAAAATGAGATTAAAATGTGTAATTATTTTTCAAAAAAGGAAAGTAATATACTATGTGTGACGGACAGAAACGGCAACGTGGACACGGTATCTGGGACGGAGGGAGTAGTACTCTTTCATTTTTACATACCATGCGATATTTTTTATTTTGGTTTATTCTATATATTTTGTAATATTTTTATAATAGAAACTAACTAGTACATTTTATCTTATTACGTCATTCAAATAAAAAAAAAAATACAATTTCTTTTTTTGTCACATTACATAATCTCTATTTTATTCTACTCACCTAAATTTTTGTACTGGAATCAAAATATTGTTTCTTATATTGGACGAAAAAATTACTACTTTTATCCCTTAATAAAATATCTATTTTTTATTTTTTATTTTAACTAATTCAAATTAATGTATTTCTTTCAATTTTTTTTTTCAATTGTATTACATATTAATATTAATTTTTTTTAACAATTTACAATTATATTATATAAATTGCATTACCTCTATTTAACACATTACAAAACTACTACATAATACTATAGGGATATAATTATTATTATCTCCATTTATACTGTGTGGATATATAATATTAATATTAAAAAAAATTATAAAGAAAATATAAATAAGTATATATTTTTTTTTATAAAATATCATATTTGAATTATAGTTTAAACAAAAATACAAAATCATATATTAAACAAACCCAACGGGTGAGTTTGTTTATTATTTTGATTTGATATCTAATTTAAATAATATTTTAATATAATATGTTGTGATAGAAAATAATATATTTTTATTAAGAATCGTGTTGATTGAATAGTGTAGATTTGAATTTTGAAAAAAAAAAACAAACAAATATTTTATTCTTTTTGTATATTTTTATGCATTAATTTTTGTTTTTTAGATGAAATAATTACAGAGTGCTATTATATATGAAATTTTGATATTTTTAATTATGAAATACAATCATTTATATGAAATTTGATAGTATTTTTATAAGAATATAACTTTCAAACTATGGTCTTATTTAAATTATTACATTCAATTCTATTTCAATTAAATAAATATTTTTTAAAAAAAAACACTCAAAACAAATACAACAATTGAGAAATAAAATAAGAATTGTCTCGTTCTACTTTTAGTTCTTTCGTAAAATAAGAATTTTCAAATTTTGAAAAAATAAAATAAAATGACAATCAATCTAAAAAATACAATTCCAAATATATATATGTAATTTATGATTTGGGGAAAGGGGTGACGGGATTTTAATAAAATATAATTAATAAGTGATTAAAAAAATATATATTAGTAAAAATAATTATTGTATAATAAAAATAATGATAGATTAAAAATTATAAAATTTAAAATGTGATTAAAATATATAATTATATTTTTAAAAAAGAAAAGTACAAATTATATGAGACAGATAAAAATGAAAAATATGGATATTTTATGTGGGGACGAAGGGAGTATAATTCTTGATAATCTTTATGAGTTTATATATATTAGAGCCGGCAATGGGTCGATTCGTGTCGGGTTGAATACTTTAAACGGATTAAATTACTCAACCCTAACTCGACTCGTTTATTATCGTATCGGATTCGTGTTAATCCATTCATTATCGTGTCTGGTTTGGGTTGACTCGTGTTGACCCGTATACATAATTAAGTCTAATTTCTTGATTCAAATTAAATAATTTTTTGTTTTGTTGTCGTGTTATGTTAGTTTTTATTGGTTTGAGCGTAAATTAGGTTGAATTATTTCAAATTGAACTAAGTTTAAATTAATTTATGAAAAAATTATTAAATTATGATTATTTTTTATATATATAATAAATATATTAATCATTATTAATATATTATAATCGTGTTGTCACGTTGGATTCGAGTTGAGAGCCTCAACTATAATCCGATCCGTTTATTATCGTGTTGAATTTGTGTCAACCCATATATATAATCGAGTTGAAATCTTTGACCCAAATCTAATTATTTTGTATCAAATTATCGTATCGGGTCAGTTTTTGCCGGCTCATATATATATATATATATATATTCTTGGTTTGAAATTAAGACACACTTTGGGAGTGTGTGGGGCATTTTTATCTACGAAGGGAATATGGAAATCACAAGAAAAGAAATCCCAAACAACTTTTCTTTCCAACTATAATAATACATTTCCATTTTATTATTATTATTATTATTATTATTATTATTATTATTATTCCAAGATTTTACTAAATCAATGGACTATCATTTTCATTTTATTTATAATTAAATAAAAAAAAAATTGTTGTAATTCACCCCTTAAAAATTGTGGGCTATTTCCCTTTTAATTTAATTTGAATAAATAATTAAAGGGTTATTTGATTATGTTACTAATCATCATATTGATTAATTACATTTTTAATTTAATGATAAATCGATTAAAAGAAGACAATCATGTAATGTTTTAGAATTATCATTGACATATTTGATTGATAATTGTATGATTAATACTACACACAATACATTATTGTGATTAAAATAAAAATACTTTTTTGCTGATTATTAATATATATATATTGTCGGTATATATCATATATTGAAATCAACTATATTATGTACTATTACTATATATATTGTATTATTGGTAGTTTTATAATAAAAATTAACATATATATATATAGTTAAAATAAATTTAGAAGATATGTTTAAATATTTATACTCCATTCGTCTCAATACAATAATCTTTTTTACTATTTTTGTTCGTCCCAAAACAATCGTCTTATTTCCATAAATAATCATATCGCTATATAACTACTGTTACTCTTTCATTATTATTACACAATTGCTACTACTTTTTACACTAATATACTCACAAGGGCAAAAATGTCTTTTACCTATATTTTTTTTATCCACTATCAATATAATATCAATATTCTCTAAATTCTGTGTCCAACACAATTAAAACTATAGTTTCGGAACGAAGAAAATATGTAATATAAATATAATTTTTTAGAGAATAAAATTTTATATTATACAAATAAATAAATAAGTAATTAAGATAAACTAATTTTATATAAAAAAATGGAAGTTTTAAATGTAAATAAAATATTTGTTTATTAAAAATAGATAGATTTATGATGTTATACATTATGAAATTAATTAAATTAATTAATATTTATTAATTATATTTATAAATAAAAACCTATCAAATTGGAAAAAATATGTCATTTGAAATGTAACCGGGGGAGATGCAATTAGATGGAGAAAGTATTTGTATAGGGAAAAAAAAAAAATAATAATAAACAAAAATAAATAAATAATAAATAAAGCAGGTAAATGCGGCGGTTTGGCTTTGAATTGGGCTCACATGTGAATCCATATGCCGATTTTGCGTACGGACAATTTCATAAAATATATCTTGTCTAAAAGGGAAAAAAAAATTATTTTAACATTTTAATTTGTTCAAATAAATAAAAAAAGAAAATTAAAAAATGTAACTCTTACCTAAATACTTTATTTTTACTATCTAAAGCGTCGGAGGTTTGAATTTATGACTTTGAGATTACAAATTCACCCTCACATTATTAAATCATCCCATGTCTTTTTTATATTTATTTATCCGGATACAAATTTAAAAAAATATATTATTATATTGATTAATTGTAACATAATTTTCTTATATAAATTGAATGTGTTATGATATTTTTATAAATCAATATGATATTTAAAAATATAAATTAAAATTATTTATTATAAACGAATGAAGTATTTCTTATGATCCAATAGTCACACACATTTAGCAAGAAAAAAATATATACTTCCTCTCTCCCGTTGAAAGGTTACCATTTTCCATTTTTGTCCGTTTCAAAACAAGGTTACCATTTCCTAATTTAATGATTGTACTATTTACTTCACATAATAAATATCATTTCAATTTACAATATATTACACAAATGTCATTACTTTTATATTACACCATACTAATAGGGGTACTTTTGTCTTTTTACTACAATCCAATATAATACTAATATTAAAAAATCTACGTGCAAAAAGCAAACGCCACCCTTCCAACGGGACGGAGGGAGTATATAAATTATCTTTGTGTTCACTTATTTAAACTACCGCTTCCTTTGTCTCAATATAATAGTCTTGTTTACTATTTTTGTACGTCCCAAAACAATAGTCTTATTTTCATAAATAACCATATCACTATAAAATTACCCTTACTTTTTTATTATTATTACACAATTGATACTACTTTTTATACTAATCTATTCACAAGGGCAAAAAATTTTTTTACCCACTATCAATATAATATTAATATTCCTTAAATTCTGTGTCAAATACAACCCAAACTATAGTTTTGGGACTGTGAATATGATATGATGGTGTGGGATGAACTTATGACCGTTGAGATCATAGTTCATCTGTGACGATTTTTAATGTTAAATATAAATATGCAAAAAAGCTCACATATCTCACCACAAAAATATATAAAATAATGAGAACCTGATCAAGCACTTGGCTAGCAGGGAGGAGGTGGCAGCGTGCCGTCTCGAGTGTATTCACTTTATATGTTTTTGAATGTTTGCATTTTTTACTTTGGGTATGAATAATTGTATAAATGTGATTAAAACATAGTACTTTCACTGTCCATCTCTAAGGATTTCATTTATCTTTTGTTGCATTGTATTTAATATTAAAAATATTTTTATATTTGTATAATTTTTTGCACAAATGTCATTATAATAGTATTATAAAACACTAATAGAAGTATTATGGTCACTTTCTCTTAATTTCTATTATGTTTTTATTTAATAATTAATATTTAAATATTAACACAAAAAGTAAATGAGACTCTTATTATTGGATGAAAATAGTACATTATATTTTTTATATTCAATTTGTCATTCAATTGTGTGCTCAAATACCTGAGCACAAATATTAAGAAAAAATAATTAATAATAATTATTTTTTATCTTTTATAGTAAAAATATAAAATATAATATATATTTTTACTTAAAAAAAATAAGAATATTGTTTAATGATATTTTTTTTGAAAAAATAAATTTAAATTTAAATAATAAAGAAAATAATACTCACTCCGTCCCAAATATCGTGTCTGCTACACTGTAGACACGGTATTTTAACAGGGGTGTAATTAGTAGATAATTAAGAATATATCAGTGAAAATAATTATCCTATAATATAAATAATTATAAATTAAGATTAAGATAACTAATTAATTTAATTAAAATTAAAAAAATAAAATTTAAAAATTTAAAATGAGATTAAAGCGTGTAATCATTTTTCAAAAAAGGAAAGTGACATGGTATGTGGGACAGATAGAAACGGCAACGTGGATATGGTATCTGGGACGGAGGGAGTATTTATTTAAAATTATCTCAAAAACTATGAAATTTTTCCGTCACATTGAAAGGTTGTCATTTCTTTTTGCATCCGTCTCAAAACAATGTTATCATTTTCTAATTTAGTAATTGTACTATCAATCTAGCATAATAGACGTTCTTCCAATTTATAATATATTACACAAATGTCATTAATTTTATATTATACAATACTAACAAGGGTATTTCTATACTCCCTCTGTTCCAACACAATAATCTTGTTTGTTATTTTTGTCCGTCCCAAAACAATGGTCTCATTTCCATAAATACTCATGTCACCATAAAATTATCCCTATTTTTTCATTATTATTACACAAATGTCACTACTTTTTATATTATACATTCACAAGGGTAAAAAACAATTTTACTCATACTTTTTACCAACTATCAATATAATATAAATATTTCTTAAATTATGTGCCTAACCCAAATAAGACCATAGTTTTAGGACGGATGAAGTATTTTTTACTATAACTTAATATAATACTAATATTAAAAAATATATGTGCAAAAAGTAAACGATAATCTTTCACAGATGAAGTATATTGAATGAAACACAAAGCTATATATTTGGAGTCTAGGAAGAAAAATGTTATTCCCTCTGTCCCAATTAATTTGTTCATTTTAATTTAGACATAGAGTTTTACATATTATGTAATTATTAAATAATAAAAAAATGTATTAATAAAAATAATTAAATAATTTAATTAAAATAAAAAATTATAAATTATGAATTTTAATATGTAATTAAATTGTATAATTATATTTTAAAAAATAAATTATATAAAATAAATGAAAATAAAAATATGGGACAAAATAAGTTGGACGGAGATGGAATAAAAATTGGCATAACATAGTGATGTTGTAAGAATGGAAGGGAAGGGAAAATGCTAAAATATTTATAAATGTGATGACATGAGATGTAGCAGTGATTGTTGCAGAGAGGAATCTGCAGACACTCAATTCACAGACATTATTGGACTTTGCAGTGACTGCGTGTCTCTCTCTCTATGTGAGAGAGAGAGAGGAGTGAGAAACGCACAACAAACCAAAATCATCATAAAATAAAAATAGTATTCACTCTGTTTACAAATATTTTTTACAATATATATATATATTTTTTGGGTATGTCTTAAATACTTATCAATATTTTTAAAATAGAAAACAATTAATTATATTTAACGTCTATCTCACATTTTATTCTATCATATTATTCAAATAAAAAATAAAATATATATTATTTTTTTTTATCATATCACTTGATTTTTAAATTATCATATTTAATACTCCTTTCGTCTTGTCTGCTACACTGTAGACAATATTTTAGGAGGAGTGTAATTAGTAGATAATTAAGAATGTATTAGTGAAAATAATTATCCTATAATATAAATAATTATAAATTAAGATTAAGATAACTAATTAGTTTAATTAAAAAATTTAAAATGAAATTAAAGTGTGTAATTATTTTCCAAAACATGAAAGTGACATTGTATGTGGGACGGACAGAAACGGTAACATGATATCTAGGATCGAGGGAGTACTACCCACCTAAAAATTCTTACCTAAAACAAATATTGTATATTGTTTAGAACCTTTTCTTTTTTATATAAATTCAATTCTTTTTTATTTTGATCCGTTTTACATAAAAAAAAAAATAATAATAATAATAATTATACATTTTAATTATATTTTAAAATTTATAATATTTTAATTTAGTTAAACTATTTAGTTATTTTAATATTAATTTATAATTATTTTTATAATACAATAATTAGTATTTTTACTAATATATTTTTTAATTATGTATTAATTATACTTTATTTAAATTCTCGTATATACAGAAAACTGACAATTTATCTGAGACGAAGAGCTACGTGGATTTGATTAGGTACAAAAACTAAAAATAATACTACTAATATTTTAATAGTAAAATAAAATACTACTTTCGTCCCCTTTAAAATGAGTCATTTAATATTTTGTAATAATAGTATACAATTCATCTTCTTTTTTTTTTCTTTTTTTACGGTCTATCTATTTTAAATGAACGGTGGAGAATTATTTGTTCTACGAGCGAGCATAAGTGTTCCGTCTCGGGAATGCTCGCTCAAGACGATGGCGACGAAGACTTTACGATAGAGAGTGATTTTCGGGGGCGCCATGGATCCCAACTCCCGAGTGTACAAGTGACGAAGATTTGATGTAAGAAGTTGGATCCCGAGATTTTGTCAAGGTTCATCGGTCGTTGTCCGAGTGGTCCATTTCGTGTGTATGTGTGCTTATTTTATCTCGACTAGGGCTCGGAAAACATGGATTGTCCTCTCGTAATTCTAATAAGAACGAATAAAATGGTCCCCTATTGGCCTGAAAGAACAAAATTTTTATCTACATTTTCCGAGAGTCGGATTTTGTACTTTTTGTCGAAAACAAATATGATTTTTGAGTCGCAACTCGGCCAATTTATGGTCTTTGGAAACATTTTTTGAATGACCAAATAACACAATCTTTTTGTTTTCTTATGTATTTTATTTAATATTATGTCTGGATTCAAATTATCAAATCAAATAATTATTTCTAGAATCTTAAAAAAATAAAGTACATGCACATAACACAAAATGTTAATATTAATGGAAATAAATTAAACCAATATTAATAGATGTTACTTTCTAGCCATTTTTGTTGTTATTTTTCATTTAAAATGCCTATCTTAATTTTAAAATTATTATCTAACACATTAAAAAATATATATTTCCGAAACATGCAATCGCAAGTGTGTTTACTCGCGAGGTTTGGATTTTGAGCTTTGATTTTGAATAGTAAAATTTTGAATTAAAATAGTTGTTTAATGTGATATAAATATGTATTGATGTAATATTTTGAATATAAAATTAGATTTTAATGTAATAAAATAAATAAAAATTGTGTATTTGATTTGATATTTTTAGAACTAAAAGAAAATTAGAATAGTAAAATGAAAGATAAAATCTTCCAAATAAACACACATAATATTAAGATAAAATGGATATACAAAATCAAATAATTTGGTGAGCCAAGTATTTTTACTATATTTTAGGGTTTGTTTCTTTAGACAATTTTTTTTAAATTTTTATTATTTGAACTCTGCAATTTTAAAAAAAAAAATCATTATTTTAATATAAGATTGAAACCAAATTTTTTCAAATTCATGTTAGAAAATAAACATACGATCAAATATATTAGCGGAAGCGGAATTTAAACAAACCCCCAATCATTGCTAAAAATTAAATTTATTCTCAATACTCTCTTTTTCAAGCAAATGGTAGATTGAAACCGTGGGAAGATGGTGTTGCCAAACTCTGTATCTGGAACCCTAAGATGATGTTGCCAAACGATGGCTCTCAATTAGCTATGGTGTATTCTGATTTTCTAACACTTCTCACGTATATTTTGAATGTCATAGACTTAATGGGAGAAAAATGGGTCACAATTTAAGGTCAGTTTAATTATATAAAACTATTAAGATTAATATATAAGACATCAAAATTCTATCAATCTTACTTAATCTGCAAACAAGCGGATTGTCAAGCATGTAAAATTTTTTAAAAATTACGTAATAAACACAATTATTAAAATTAAAATAATTTCAAAAAAATTAAAATAACAAAATAGATAAATATATTTAAAATATTAAAGATATAATCTAATTAGAACATAAAAAATGATTTCATAAACCAATTCCAAAGGTTTATGTATGATTTAAAGCACAAAAGCACACATTTAAGGAATTCGATCAAACAAAGCTGCTGCATATGGGAGTTTGCCAATATCTCATCCAAGAGGGAACCAATCAACGATTTCGAGACTATTTCAATGGCTGATTCGATCCACAAATTAGGTCTGATTTCTCGACAAAATTTACAAAAACACAGAACGATAAGACATCTCAAAAAAAACATCTTACCTTAAATTCATCATCAACCAATTGGATTCAAAGAGCCCTCCGGAAGAGATGATTGACACAATCAAACGAATTACAGACGTTAAAATCGCATGAATGATTCATTCGGAAAGAAATTAGGGTTTTACAGAAATCCCCAATTTGGGGGAAAGATGACAGCGTAATTCTTACTGGATTAAAAGGTTTATAGGCCCGTTTAATATTTTTAAGAAATTTTGAGTTAATTTGAAAATAATAAATTTTTAAAATATTATACTTCATTGTCCCAAAAGTACAGTCTTAATAATAATAATATTATATTATCATTAGTGTAAAAAATAATGACAATTATGTAATAATAATGAAAAAGTAGGATAGTTTATGGTGATATGATTATTTATGGAAATGAAACTATTGTTTTAGGACGGACAAAAATGATAAATAAGATCATTGTATTGGGACAGAAAAAATATTATTTTTAATTAGTATTTTATATAAACAATAGTTTTTGTTAAAATTATTACACCAAATATTTATTTTTATAATATTGAATGATTATTTAAAAAATTTTATTATGTTCAAAAGCATGCCAAAATATCAGAATATTTCAATCAAACAAATTCACTTAGATGTTATATAAATATAAATATTTATTTAATATAATATTTTGAAAATTTATATTCTTTTTACTTATACTTTTAAATTACTTTTTTATATTATTCACCGATAGTTCATTATATATATATATATATATTACACCCTTAAAATGATATTTAATGTAATATCATTTTTTATTTGATATTTTAAATAAAAATATATATTAATCTTTTTAAAAAGAATTGTTGATGGTGCTAAAATAAAATTAAAAATATATAGTTTAATTTGGGTTCCTTTGTTAGTTGATTTGGAGTTAGGTTTAGAGATTTAAAATTGTGACATTTTAAATTAAAATAAATTTATGAATAATGTAAATAAATATTCGAATATCATTTTTTAACTAAAATTTTCAAATTGTTTAATATAAAAAAAAATAAAAATTAATACTTATTTTAATGATCTAAACAAACTCAAGGGGTTAGAGAGCCTAGGGAAGTAGAAATCAAGATTTGTTTACTTGTTTTCATTTTTCATAGTATTATTTAGATTAAAATTTATTTAAAAATTGAAATTTTCCATAATAATATATAAAATATATATACATATATATAGACAAAAAATCGATAATTGAAAAACTATTTATTCAGTGTTCGATCCTCGCTTAAATTCTTAACAACTTCAAAACATTTTTGCACGAAGATCAAATTACAACAAAACGACTCTGAAAAATCGATAACCAAATGCTAGAAAAGATAGCGATTACGAACCTCAACAAAAGTCGGGCCTCGACTTCTTACGAACCGTAATGCACCCTCTTTGATGATCCCTAAAAACTCTAATCTCCGAGCACTCTTTCAATTCCTCGAGACTGATATACTGTTGTTTAACCATTCTCGAAAAATCGCACCCCGTGTCATGAATCCAAATGTAAGGATGACACGTTTCGTCGTAATAATAAATTAGGCTCGAAATTCCGTCGCCCCCCTTGGCTTTTCCGGGCATATACGCTTTGTAAATTTTCTTGCCCTTGAGCCTTTTCGACGATCCGGGCTTCAAAGTGTGCGCCTTTTTAAGGATCGATCCGACTCTTACTTGAAGCTCGATTGGCCGGTCGCTAAAGTTCCAAATTCTCGTCCCGGGACCGGAGACTTTGGTGTGATCCTTGCAACCATTGAAGCATCTTGTAATTGAAATTAGGCTTAGGACAATCATTTTAGCGACAGCCGGTGGGTGAACCCTTTTTTTTTCTTGTAACGAAAAGAACATAAATGAAACTAACTTCTTGATGTCCTAAAGGGCACTTAAATAAAGAAGAGGGGAATGAGTATGGTTGTGTTCCTTTAATGTTTGGAGTCTGATAATAATAAAAATTTAAATTGAAACAGTATTTGATATGGTTGTGTGTTTAGATAGATTTATTTTTTTGTATGATATAGAAAATTGTGTCAAAATTATAAATATATTGTTTTAAATTGAATATATTGATTTTTTTTTAAAGAATATTTGAAGTTTTTTTTTTCTTTTTTTTTTTTTTACTATTGTAAAAATTATTTTTCGAAAATCACAATTGGAAAATAATATTGAGAGAACAGATCGATAGTTTTGAATAAAAAATATGTATTTAATTTGATAGTTTAACGAAGAAAAGATGATAAATAATACGCAACTAAAATCAGATCTAAGAATTTGGTGTCATGAAGGTGATGGAATAAATAATTCACACCACCAACTTTGGCTCCGTTAAATAAAGATTTTTGAAATTTTGACAAATTTTAAAAATAATGAAAAAATTAAAATGTTATATGATTCTGTAAAAATAAATAGATACTATTTAGTATAATTGTTTTTTTTTTTCAGAAATTACTATTTATAAATAATATTAAAATTTTCTTTAGAATATATAGGTTATTTATTTATTTATTTATTACAGGAAAAGGGAAATTAAGTGCAGTGGGCACCAAAGCACTCAAATACAAGCATATGATTTTGCTTCATGTATAATCATTGCATTGTTGTTGGCTCTCTCTTCACTTTTCTTGCAAGGCCTTGACCAAAATTAGGTCATGTTTGGAAGAGTTTTTGACTTTTATTTCTAAAAAAATATATATATATATATATATCGAAATGATTTATATACTGAAGATTTATCAATATATCAAAAATATTTAAAAAAACCGCATAAAACACCGTTGTACTAACATATACACAAAATATTACACTTTACTCTATAGAAAACCTATGAAATAATATTACGGTGTGTTTGTTCGGGGTGGTGTGGATTTTGAGTTGAGATTTTAATAGTAAAAATTTTAAATTTGAATAGTTGTATGATGTGATATAAATAGGTGTTGATGTGATGTTTTAAATATAAAATTGATTTTTAGTATAATATAAAAAATAAAAAATAGGTGTTTGATTTGATATTTTTGGGAGAAAAAAATAGGATGAACAGTGGATTTAAAATCCAATCCCCCAAACAAACACACCCTTAATGTCTTATATTATTCGGTCACAAAAAGTTAACAATTCAACATAATAGTATTTTTATATTACCATCACAATTTTTAATACTCTTTCTGTCCACTTTAAGGGCTACATTTACTTTTTTGCGTGATTGTAATTAACATTAAAAATATTTTTATATTTGTATAATTTTTTTATACAAATATTCTTCTATTAGTATTATAAGACATTAATGAAAGTATTTTTGCAATTTTTTCTCAATTTGCACTATATTTTGATATAATAATTAATATTCTAATATCGACACGTAAAAAGTAAATAAGACCCTTAAAGCCGGAACAGAGATGATACTTTTTTGGCACAATATCAAAACAATATACTTCCTCCGTCCTATTGAAAGGTTGTCATTTTCTATTTTTATCCGTCTAAAAACAAGGTTACAATTTTCTGATTTAGTAATTGTATTATCTATCTAATATAATAAATATTCTTCCAACTTACACTATATTACATAAATGTCATTACTTTTATATTAAACAATACTAGTACGGGTATATTCTTTTTTTTTACTACAATTTATTATAATATTAATATTAAAATATCTACGTATAAAAAATAAACGACAACTTTGTATTGGACGGAGGAATACCGTATTTTCGATAATTGTTTTCCGGGCCTACTCTTAACAGCTCGACCAATTTGGGCTTCGTTAATGTTAATGTGGTCCAAATCAGAGCCACCAAAGTTGTTGGTGGAAGCCGCAACAAATTAAAGTTAGTGGATTCGGGTGCGTCTGTAAAATACAACATTTCTGGTCTGCCAAGTTTCTCGCAATACAAAGTAAAAAAATTATACTCCCGAAAATGGTAAAATAGATACTTTGAGTTGAGATGGTGATAAATCTAGTAAGGGATGACCAGTGGTATGGGATGACTTATCATAGGTGGCCTCCAGGTCACTTATAGGACCTAGTTTGCAGGATCGATCGAAAGTTTACGTGGTGCGGATTTTCGGTAACGATTGCGGATTTTAACGTCATAAAAAAAAAAAAAAAAAAAAAAAAAGTAAAATAATAATAATAAAAAAATAAAATTACAAAAAGATGTCCAATCTTTTTGTAAACTGTGATGTTTCTTGCAATTCAAAATAAATAAATAAATAAAATTACAAAAAATGTCTGATTTATATATATATATATGTTTATATATATATGTTTTGAGTTCAAGTAGTTAAGAATTTGAGCTCAACTCTGCGTTCAATTGTTAAAAGAGCCAAGCTGAGATTTTTGTTAGAGCTCAATACAAATTGAACAGTGCTAATTTGATCGAGCTTATATCTGTGTTCGACTCGTTTAGTTTAACAAACAATTTATAGCTGTATTCTTCAATTAAAATTGTCGTGATCGATTAATCTCAACAGCAATTCTCGCAAATTTTCATCATCGATACCCGCCGGGTTCCTAATAAATTTTGTAGTCGAGCATTTTGAATTCAGCGAACTTTAGAACCGGCTAATTATAGATCGTCTTACCAAGCGCGCTATCTTCCCTTTACGTCGCAAGATTAAACGAATCTACATAACGAGAGTATTGAAACAATATATACACTTGAAAAAACCTATATAAAGTCGAGTCTCCGATTTTACGTCTGATTATTTTACTGTAAGAACAATAGTTCGACGCGAAGAAATTTATCATATATTTGGCTGTACAGAAAAATACCGAAAGCAAAGTGGCGAGCTTACACGTAAAATGAGCTATTTTTCGTGATTTGCGTCTCGATTGTTGTCGTCGATCTTGATTATCAGCGGATTTTCGAGATCTGTGGAGACCGGTAGCTGTTGGTCGAAAATATCGACGTTTTCATCCTCGTTTTCTGCCAACGCTTTATCTAAAGCAGCCTTTGCGACTCTCGTCACACAATACAGCAACAGCACTGCAAGCGTGAGTAGGCGCGACAAAGTCAGATAAAAACAATTCGAATCGAGAATCAGGTTCGCTATTTTAATTTCGAAATAACATTGTTACGAAGTCACTCGAAACTTACCCGACATGACGAAACCCAACACGATAAACGCCTGCATCAAAATAGCACACAAAAATTAACGACAAGAGAATTGTCACCGAGTAGCGACGAAGAGCTCAAACATGCATACCCATCGGGTTTTCGAGAAATCATGCCATCCGTGCGTTACGTCTGAAAGATCCTTCAAGGTTGTCCCGACGTAGACCAAGGCAAAGGTAATCGGCTAAGGAAAGAAGATCAAAAGGAGCAATATAAGCCCGGTACAATTTTCGAAAGCATTCTTTTTCACTCCAAAAATATCAAATCAAATACAAAATTTTTTATTTTTTATGTTACACTAAAAATCAATTGTACCTTTAAAACATCGCCATCAACGTCAGCCATTCAAATTCAAATTTTTTACTGTTCTAAACTCAAATCGAAACCTAAATCCCCAAACAAGCACACCTCAAAATCTTTGAAATCACAAACACGTAACATGCCATCGAACAGCTAGTCAAATTCAAGTTTTTACTATTTAAAACTCAAACCAAAACCCGAATCCCCAAACAAACACACCCTCGGAATCTTCAAAATCACAAAAAATACGTAAGGATGATTGAAGTTTCGTACCATCATGCCCAACCACGAGGCGAGCATGTATTGAGCTATAGGCACCGGAGTCACGGACAGGAGATAGTTCATCATGTTAAAGGGGAGTAAAGGAACGAGCCGGAGCAACAACACTATCTGCTCAAAGGTGAATTGTGGTAAGTTCGATTTTACATAAGCATAAAATGGATTTGAAATATCGCGCAGAAGATAAATAAGAAAAATATCCCAATCGAACTACCTATAAGCAACAGGCTCACATACCTTGAATCCTGATCTCCGAATTGCAATGGCAACCGCACGGAACTTCGGATAGTCTTTTAACTTGGATATAACGTATGACCTCCCGATCTGTTCATCGTTAGAAAATAAATGATAACAATAAATATTTGATGAAAGATATTTAATCTTAACGTATAAGTAAGAAACTTACCGTTCGCCCAACGAGGAATGCAGCTCCAGCACCTATAGTTGCACCAATTGAATCGGCGAAAAATCCAACAGGCAATCCGAAGAGATAGCCACCACCTAGCTGAAAATGACAAAAAAAAAAAAAAAAAAAAAAAAAATGACGAGATAAAGATATAACGTGCATGTTAAACTATCCACACTTTAGATCAACATAAATAAAATTTTTAAGATATCTTCATTTCTTAACAGGGTAATTAGTACTGCCGATGCTTTGATTTAGAACATTCGATGATTTGGAGTATCAAGATAATCGGAAACCAGATTTTGAATTTAAAATTGGAAATCAAAAAGGATGAAATTGCATCTAAAAACACGTTAATCCATACCGTCAATACTGAAGCTGGAACAGCCAACACCGTTAAAGGAATGTAAGCAATGGCTCTGCAAGATTTACAATCCATTAGAACTCGAAACAACATTCCAATTTTACTAGAACACGAGTACATTAATCAACCTAATCTACCATACATTGTATAGACATAGGGATTGTTCACTTGGTATGTGTTTTGAATTTTGTTATTTTTGAAGTGAAATAACGGCCAGATATGATGTTTTCAGAAATAAATTGGGAGACTAAATAGTAAAAAATTGGGGGAAAAAAATCGATCGAATATGACATTTATTATTTAGAGCAAAGCTTTCAATCATTTTACAATTTACACATATCTCGGAAACAAATATATTTAATCCTATAAAAAATCTTCAGTTTAAACCATACTAATTGAACAGAAAATCAAGGCCGAATCTCCAAAAATATGTTTCCACATGAAGATGTTCAATTAGGAAGTAAAAAATGAAAAGCAAACATAACAAAAATTTAAGACACTAAGGTCGAGAATAATCAAGAAAGGGATAAATTTCAACCTAATTTGAACTTCCAAAAACACGTCGACATAAAAATACCCAATCTTTATGCATAATCTAAGATTTACTTTTGCCAGTCCATCTTAATTTCAATTTTGCTTAAGGTTAAGGTCATATTTGCGCTTTCCGAACTTCTCATTGTATATATGTTTGGTTTTCATGTACTTTATTTTACATCTTGAAACACGGAAGCTTAACAGTGTCTAACATTAGGCACAGAAATAAAAATATAAAATAAAAAGATTGATTAGTATAAGCTCAAAAAACCACACTTACAGCACAAGAGGGCCCCAAGGACCAAGATCTTGCTCTATCCATACTAAGAAATCTTTGAGTATCTGCCGAAAACAAAGGTTTAGATTAAATAATCAAACAAACAGAAATCTTTTTCACTACCTTTATACCATAATGCAGCGCCGCAGCTATACAAGGATGCTTATATTACCCAAAACTACGATCATCCAACGAAAAATAACAAATGTTGTTTCCTTCCAATGCCTCTTTTTTGCTAAAAACTCACAAATTAGAAATACATTATCTAATTGTGTTTATGTTTTCATTTCGAACTTTCCAAACACCTCCGTTTACTCATGTTTTCAAACTTGTTTTCGCAATATCTACACTCACTAAAAAACATCGCATCCGAAATTTATATTTGTTGAACATATTATATCCAAAACCAATTCTCTCCTCAAAACATCACATCTTACACCTGATTACATCACATCAAACACATACTATTCAACCTTTTACTATTCCTAAACCAAACCAGAACACCAAAATGCTTCCAAAGCATATCTAAATGCAATTTTATCATTCGAACCACCACATCTAATACATGTTTATGTCGCATCAAACACGTGCTATGAAACCTTTTATTATTCCTAAACCAAACCAAAACACTCCCAAAACATACAGACGTGATTTTTCCATCCAAACCATCACATCAAACACCTATTTAAGTCGCATCTATTAACTTTTAACTAATCCTAAACCAAAACCAAAAATCCAAAATGCTTATCTAATTGCAACTTTTCCATTCAAACCACCATCTCCACCACAAAATTTTCAATACCCAAAGCAATCAGAAACCCGAAAACAAAACCAAAACACAATCCAATAAGTTTAATTGTTCCACAAAACACAGTCAAGAACCAATCAATATCACTCCAATTAAACCAAAATCAGCCATAAGCATAGTAAAACCACAAGTAGCCAAAGCAATAGCAGAAACAAATAAACAAAAATAAACTCAAATCAGTCCAATAAACCTCATCAAACCACCATAATGAAATCAAAAAAATTCCCAAATTACAAAACCTAATCTAACCTTTTCAACAGGCAGAGTAAAGCAAGCAAACACAATTCCCCCAATCAACACCATAAGCAAGATCACTTTCAGCAGAGAACCCCAACTGAATTTGAAAGCCATTTTCGCAGAATGCGGGAAGAAAAAGAAGATCTTTTTGCGCCAAGGCCTACACTCTTCGTCTTCTGGATCCTCTGGTAAAGCTTGCTTCAACGACAAGCGAGGCCTCAAATTTATTCCTCCTAAATTTGCCAGATTGAATTTTTCCGAGACGTATGTATAACAAAACCACCAGTTCCGAGGGAAATCCCCTTTTCAGAAGGAACAAAAAAAAAAGAAAAAAAATGTCGAAGATTTTAACCTAATCGATCGAAGGACAACAAATCCCCACAGACCGATCCTCCCCTACGTTCTGTAGAATTTGTCGAATTAAAACGCGGCGTAAATTATTAATTACCTCAATTGGGAATTTTTTTTCTTACTCTTCAATTTTCCCCCAAGCCTCTCTTGCAGCAGAAGTAATATATATATATAGATCAATGATTACTCTGCAGTGAATAGTGATTGCGGCTGTAAGATTTGTTTGTTTGGAGACGACGACACGACAGATGCGAAAATAAATGAAAATCAAGAAAAGCCCTAATCCAGCTTCTTCTCAAGCCACGCTTCATTTCCACATATTCTTGGCTCAAATGTTTCTCATTATCGTATTTTAATTAAAAGAACTATAAATAATTATCGTATTTCTGTTTGTTCCGCATTATTTCTTTCGCTATTTTTAATTATAATTAAATATTTTAATTTTATTTTAAAATTTATAATTTATAAATAATTTATTTTTAATTTATAATTATTTTTATTAAATCATAATTATTTTTACTTGGACTGAAAAAGTATTTAGTAGGGTGTCACAATACAAATATTTAATAAATTATTAACCGGTATTGTTTGTAACTATAGCATATAGCATGTTCAAATTATGCTGCAAAATCTTCGAATTATTAAAATAACCACTCATAGTAAACACATTATTACAATCTATATACAACCTCGATCATTTGAGGCACATTACGTTAAGCAACACATGACACAACATAAGATCGACGAAATATTGATGCCCAATTTTGCCATCCTTCCATCTCATCTTCCACGGCGCGCGACCGTAGTGAATGCCATCGTTGCACCGGTTGTCGTAGTGCCACGGGAACGTCATGTCGAACCCGTCCACAATTCTATCTACAATCCCATGTCGCTTCAGTTTGTCCATCAGTATCCCACTAAAAGCCTCCATTTTCTGAGGATTGTATCCGAGTCTTCGGGCTGGGCCCGCTGTAGCCACAGTCGTCCTATACACAACTTCGGGCCGGGCCACCCCTCGCCCCTCGACACTTTTCAATACTTCGGCCCAAAATGCAGCAGCGTAGTCAGATCCTTTGACGTAACTCGTAATGTTAGGCCAATAGTACCCGTCGTGCAAGCCCGAGTTCATAATGACCATGTCGGGGACAATGAGGCCCGAAAAGAACCCCTTGAGCAACCGTCGATACTTCACGTCCGTCAACGAATTCAACCCATGATAATTCCCCGTCAAGTTAGGATGCCCGTTGAAAACGCTCGTGAATCGCACCGTCTCGAAGGGGTTCTTTGGATTCGCGACGGTTCGATCGAACATTCGAGGCACAACGTTCATATCCGATATGCCGAGAATGAAGTGGAGGATGTTCCGGATCGTGTCGCAATGGTTCGAATCTCCCCACCAAAAAATCCACCGGTTTTTTAAACACCTCCACGCCTCGTCGCCGGAGAAAATCTTGAACGAACAATGCGCCGAATAGACCCACCCGTTGCTTTCCAACGCGCCTAATCGACCGTCACACCATGGATTCCGGCAAGGAAAGCTTGGCTCGTGGCATCGATATCTACCGTCGTCACTAATCGAGCACGTATCGTTTCTTGCAAGACGAGTCCATCGACCGGACCAAATGTCCTTCCGGTAGTCGAACTTACAACATTGTCTTAAAGACGGTGGCTCGGATGCGGACTCATGGAATTTGATTCGAAAAACCCGAAGAACTTTGTCCATGGATAATTTCTCAGGCGACGGCTTGAACCCTTCCCAATTCCCGAACAATAAGATTATCGTCAAGTTATATTCGCCGGGAAAATCGGGATGAACTTGAAGCGAAAACGTGTATGTTCCGTTGCCGGTGTCGTTAATCGGAGGTCGAGCCTTCCATATTTCACCCGAAAGATCAGTTTCGAAATAATCGCCTCCAGAACAAATGGGTTCGCCCGACTCGTCGATTGCTCGGAAAACGAAGCCATGGATGTCGCCGCTCGATAGCTCAATTTTTTTAATACCGTCAAGACCGGGAACTTCGATATCGACCGTTTTAAAAAACTTACAACTTTTGTTGCGCGAAGCTAACCACTTATCAACAATAGCGGATGAATAATTCGCCTCAAGCTCGGAGGAAATCCACGCCGTCGATGAATTTAAATCTTTCTTCATCGCCGTTTCTCGAGGAAATTCCAAATACGATTCGAAAGAACTACTTGGAAAGTAGAAGTCTTTCGAAGATCGATTTAAATCTCGGGAGGCATTGAGGTTGATATCAACGGGATTCTTTCGAAGAGTTAGGAAGTTTAGTCGATCGATCATCCAAGAAATGAAGATCCCGAAGAGCGCTCCGAGCATAACGAACTTGATGAACCATCGAACGAGAATAATCCATTTGATGTTCGACGTAGTTTTGTCGCGCATCGTAGACACAATCATTAGAACAAGATTATCGAAAACTCGATTGTAATGAGGCGAGTATTTGCATACTCGGGTGTTGATAGTCGAGAGGGGATGGTCGAACATTCGAAGACATTGTAAGAACTATATATATATATATATATATATAAAAGAATGTTCGAATTTGCACATGATTAAATTCAATTCATGGTTTGAAATCGAGATGGATGCAATGTAATGTATGTGGCAATAAATAGACTACTATTATAGTAGACAAAACATTCGGCATACAAAACATGTTGTGTCGACATTAAAGTGACTTCAAATCTAAATATGTTTTGATATTTGATTCTAAATAAAAATTTAAATTATATAAATAAAAAATAAAATATTTTAAATATTTGATTCTATCAATAATTTATTTAAAAAAATTAATCAATTATTTATTTATTTATTTCATTTAAAAAATTATTTAAGATACCTTGTATCTTTTTTTTTTATTGTATTAAATTTGCTTAATTGAGGTGTTTATTTAGAATAAACTATTGGACAAGGATGATTGTTTCGTACAAATTTTACATAAAACAAAAGGTGGACACAATAAATAAAATATATAGTGTTTTATGTATTTTACTAAAATAATAATTTATCTATTATTTACAGAGAAAGTATTTTAAATAAATAATAATTACAAAAATCTGAAAAAAATAAATAAAACAAAAACAAAAAGAACTGAACAATCGTTTTCCAAAAATAAAGAAACGGACAATCATTTTCCAAAATCTTGTTTTTTTTTTTTTGTTTTTTCGGAACAAGCCAAACACGTCCTTACCGCAACTTGTGAATCAAATCCCATTTTTATAAGTAACGGGGGAGTCACGTTGGGGGAGAAACCATCGTTGCATCATCGTCGGAAGACGACGACAACATTATGCATCTGATGAACGCGGTGGCGCTCGCGTCCATGGCCGCCGTCAGGAATGGTGGCGGTGGCGTGGACGGCTCTGCGGGCGCCGAGATCGAATTCGGCACGGTTTTGTGGTTCGCCTACGCTGGCTTTTCCTGCATATTGGTTCTGTTTGCGGGGATAATGTCGGGCCTCACGCTGGGATTAATGTCGCTAAGCCGTGTCGACCTCGAGATCCTCGAGCGCAGTGGCTCCTCGTCGGAAAAGAAACAAGCTGGTTCGCACGTTTTTTTTTTTTTTTTTTTTTTTTTTAATTTCGTTTCATGTGGAATTGTAGTTTGACTTGCAGATTGTTGATGTTTGATTGTTTATGCGATAATTTCTTTGTTTGGCTTCGCGTTCTGATCACAATGCGATGAAGATTTATATATATATATACTGGTATGTAATCGGATGTTTTGACAGGACCATGGATGTGAGATTTTTGTTTCATATATATATATATATGTATATATTATCTTGGTTAGAATTTGAAGCAGTTTGATGATAAAAAGGAGAAAATGAAATTTGCAAAGACCAAATTCACCTATTGCAATCAACATTACTAGCTTTGTTATAGCAGTTTACAATGCTCGAATTAGTAGTAATTGGGATTTGTAATTATCAGAATGTGTGTTTTAACTTATGCTACCGAAATTTGAGGAACAATTTTCTTTCCCTTGTGTCTTTTACGATTCTAATCTCAAATCAAAAGCATTCTTCTAAAGTTTCTCATTAGTCTTTGACAAGAAGAATTTTCTGTTTACCCATTGAGTTTGATGTTTTCAGCAAAAATACTTCCTGTGGTTCAGAAGCAGCATCAGCTTCTTGTGACATTGCTTTTGTGTAATGCTGCTGCCATGGAGGTTAATTCTGTTACTTCCATCTGACTTTTGAAATATGCATAAATGCACTGTGTGTAAATAACGATGAATTCACCGATAATCACTGTAAGTTCCACAATTTTGTCACTTTTGCATCTTGCAGGCACTTCCAATATATCTGGACAGAATTTTCAATCAATATGTTGCCATTATACTCTCTGTGACTTTCGTTTTATTTTTTGGGGAGGTACTTATTGAAGTCTTTGTTTGAAGTGTTTATCAGATATATACACAGTTAGTATTGCTCCGATTGTTACTTTTGTATTATGCAATATTGTCAGGTTATTCCTCAAGCCATATGCAGTAGATATGGACTTGCAGTAGGTGCAAATTTAGTTTGGCTTGTACAGATTCTGATGGTTATCTGCTACCCCGTTTCATACCCTATTGGAAAGGTAATATCAGTACATTCCCAAGGTAAAATCATGGCAAAGAAGCTCTGAGTTTTTATTTATTGTCTAGATCTGATCTGGTTTGATATTCAAGAGAAGTATATCAATGCTTATTTGTAGAAGTCATGAATTCTTAGATGGTTAAGTTTTTAAAACCAGATTCTCGACTTTGTTTTGGGACATGATGAAGCACTGTTTCGACGAGCGCAGCTGAAAGCCCTTGTCTCTATCCACAGCCAGGAGGTAATATTTTAAACTAATAAGAGAATGCCTTAGATGCAGTTACAATAGTGAACAATGAAACAAAATCAATGTATATTAGGTGACAGTACATACGTATAGTTTTATTTTTTTCCCAATTCTTTAATATGCAGGAAATGCCAGCATTGAAATTTTCCTTAAATGTCTTGAATGATTCATTGCATTTGTAGGCTGGCAAAGGCGGGGAACTCACTCGTGATGAGACAACAATTATCAGTGGGGCATTAGATTTGACTGAGAAGGTATGTGTGAGAATCTTTACGTGCATACTTGAGGATGCATTGGTTATGCTCTTTTTTGTGGAACTTAATTACGTCTTGTTGAATTGTTATTGAAGCTGATATCATATCTTGACTTAAACATTTCATGCTCTTTTCCCCCCCTTTTCTTTAACTCCAAATAGACAGCTGAAGAGGCCATGACACCAATTGAGTCCACATTCTCTTTGGATGTCAATTCAAAGTTGAACTGGTAAGAAATCCTAATTGGCTGATCCATGTTGAAATCCAATACTTCAATGTATATTTATTATTGTTAAATGCTGTAATTAGCAGTCACTTGGTAGATTCTTTCAAATTTATCTCCTCTACAATTAGATGAACTATGTAAGGTAGAATTGACATTAAAAGTGTGTCCTCTCAGGGAAGCAATGGGAAAAATATTGGCACGTGGACATAGCCGAGTTCCTGTCTACTCAGGGAACCCAAAGAACATTATTGGACTTCTATTGGTAGCCTTCTGGAAAGTGTACATTTCTTACCATGTATGTTTTTATGACACTTGAAACATTGTAATAATAGGTAAAGAGTCTTCTGACGGTGAGAGCAGAAACAGAGACTCCAGTGAGTTCAGTTTCCATTCGAAGGATTCCACGGTATAGAATTTATTTATTGATTTATTTATGGATCATATTCTTAAGCTGAAGTATTCATTTAAACAGTTTCTTCCCAGTGTCCCAGCAGACATGCCCCTGTATGACATACTCAACGAGTTTCAGAAAGGCAGCAGTCATATGGCAGCTGTGGTGAAGTCCAAAGGAAAACACAGAAGACCCCTGTCTATATCCGAGAAGCCCGTGGAAAGAAAATCTGAAAATGGAGATTCAGACATAACTGTTCCATTGCTGTCAAATATAGAAGAAACACTGGATACTGTTGTTGTTGATGTCGAAAGGACCCCAAGACATGCCACTAAAACACATAATGATGCAGTTGTTGATGGATTCGCCCCTTCAGCAGAAGAATCCGTAGATGGTGAAGTTATTGGTATTATCACCTTGGAAGATGTATTTGAAGAACTTTTGCAGGTGAGTTTGTTCAGCCCCTACTTTAGCTTTTCCATACCATGCTGATGGACTTCCATTCCAACCTTTTTCTGTCAATGCAGGAGGAAATCGTCGATGAAACAGATGAATTTGTTGATGTCCACAATAGGTATGCAAAATTGGACCTCCAAACTGCAACGTTTTGGTTACTGAAAATGTAATCACGTTACATGTTGTCATGATGCAGGATACGTGTGGCAGCAGCTGCTGCTGCTGCTTCATCAATAGCTCGTGCACCATCAAGTCGAAGGCTAAATTATGTCCATAAAGGAGTTGTAAGTAAACTTATCTACTGGTTCTTTTAGTAAATTTCTTCGAGAAAACTATTCTACTTCTTTATGTGTGCTGATCAAAATAACGTGCAATAAAATATCTTCAAAGAGATGCAGTAATAGAAGTACATGACAATAGCTTCCTGCCATTGTAGGAGTAGGACCTTATTTTATTTGGTCATTCATTTTTCTCTCCTGATTAATTGTTCAAACTTCATAAATGCTTTTCTTATATTCTTTCAGGGAGGCCCGAATAAATCAGGACAAACCCCCAGGAAATTCAACGAGGATGATTCTGCATTTAATAGGATTGTAAAGAATGAAGACATCCAGATTCTGCAGAGAAGTACTATAACTACGAGTAAGGAATGATGATTGAATGTTGTGCAGTTTTTCAGACCCACCTCTGATATATGTAAATTATTTTTGTTTCTGTTTTTACCCATTTTTTTTTTGGCTGCAATAAAGTAGAATCAGATTTTTCTGGAGAAGACTTTCTTGAGCCACCTTTGTTAGTTAGAAGCCTAAGTTATGTTCTACTTAAACTCATTTGTATTCAATATATACCATAACTCATTTGTTTCAATATATACCATAACTCATTTGTGATTGATTGCGTCGACAAGGCTGCAAATCTTGCATATCATTAAGCTTTTCTTTGTTTGTTTTCCCATTTTACATTTATGTCTGACTGCTTATTTGCTATTTCACTGCAATATTGAATTTCATATAACATAGCTTCCTAATGTCGAAACTCGTAAAGAAAAATGCATATATCAAAATCTTGTTTCAATCTACTCTCACTATTAATGTACACTCCAAACTACCCCAAAGCTAATACTACAGACAACTGGGTATGTATATATCGAACTACTTGCATATATATATATGTGTGTGTGCTCAAACCTTAGCCTTGATTTGCCAGACACTTTAGAGTTTCTGTCTATTAGGCCTTAAGCTGCAGTATACACACACACACCCTACATGCCCCAATCCCTCGATCTCCTTGTGCATGTGCAATGTGCTATTCCTTCTTCCTTTATCAGTCTTTAGAGCCCACCCCATCCAGCTTCCATCGTATGAGAATAATAGTGCACCTCCATACAATGTATAGGCGTGTCCTTTGCTCTTGAATGCAACTAGCAACCTTCTTCCATACCCGGAACTTCTGACCTCTTGTCAAGCCCATGTCACTAAACTGAAAGCTTTGGGTTTCAAGATACTGGCAAAACTTTTTAGGGTATATATATGGAGAGAGATTATATGATCAGTGGCAATTCTACACTGGGATCTTTCACTCGGAGTCTTAGTATCAAGAATTGACAAAGAAATGGACAATGTCTGTAAGCTAAATTATTGTAGAATGAATGTGCAATGGTGCAGAAAGATAGGATAGTGAAAGACTGGTATATATAGAGGTAATAAGAGTCTTGTTTGTATGAGTGCTGTATATGTAGTGGTTGAGAGATGTTGGGGACTCTGATGCCAACTTGCAAAAGGGCCCCATTGTCTGTACAAGATAGAATATGCATAGTCATTAGTTTTTGTCTCCCTGCATAATTCCATCGAAAAATGACTCGTCTGAATTTAATAAAACCTTATTCTTATTTCCTTGTCTCAACCTAAAGGATTAGCAATGTCCTCACTTTCATGGATAACTTAAATTTTTCTATACATGTTGGTGACATTTGTGATAATGTACAGTAGGGCTATTGCATATGCATTTATTGCTCATGTCTTGAAGAACCCTGTTAAAAAATACTAATAATAAAGGTCATCTGCAGTTCTATTTGTTAATAGAGGAATTGCTGACTTTTGGGTCGGGGAAAAGTTAAAATAGTATTCAATTCTATTCATGTGTTATTACACAAGGAGCATAAGGTGATTTCTACTCTGATGAATGATGATGTTCTTAATCACTCCAGAATCTCACCTGTTTCCCTTTTCTATTGCTTGTAACTTATTAGATTGTAAGATTTAAGTGACGGAAACATCTGCTCGGTATGGATAAATTCTCAAGAAACCTTAAAAAGAGGTAGAACCAGCTGAGTTTTATTCACATTAAGCTTGAACTATTGGCGTCATTTATGTAGATACATTTATGCATATTCTACCTGGATTCAAAAACATCTATACATCTTCAAATTTTGCTACATATACATTACATTCTATGCATGTAGATACATTTATGCCTAGTTTACTGCACAGCTTCGTCACTCGATCATCTTTCATGTTGCCCTGGCTGGATCACTGATCGGCTGTTGTGTTCAAAGTGCATGTATAGGGAAGAAGGGAGAAACCAGAATCGGAAGAACTTAACTAGATATCTAGTGCTGTCCTAAAACTCTCACTACCAAATTAACTTTCATTAGTATCCCCCAAAAAACTCACCAATAGTCACAACTCTTCTTGAGACTATATAATCATCTAGTCGAGAGTCTCCACCTATCTGACAAACCTGCAGGCTGTATATGAGAAAAGGGGGCTAATATATGAAGAAGAAGAGGAAGACCAAGGATCTCAAGACATCGATCAAAAGGTATATATACATGTATATATATATATATATATATATTTAACTTCAAGAATACTTGTCCCAGCAGATAAGCATAGTAATGCAAACTCTAATGATATACAGTCTTCCCCTCATCTGTTTCAGCATTCTTTTCCACTTTGTGAGTGTCTTCTTCATCGTGGTTTCAGATCACACACCACTCGTAGTTCTTAATCAGATTCGCTATTTATTGACTTTGTTGCAGCCAACTGTTGCAGGAAAATTGAAGTGCCTGAGTTTGGATCTACATGCAGGCTTTGATGAGGGCTGAGTTGTGGGGACATGTTGTGCCCTCACAATACACAGCCGTCACGTGCACTAACCCTATCTTAATCCACATTAAATCACTTAACTAATCAACAAGTTTCTTAGACACATTCATTTTCAGGTTCAGACTTCTATTGGCGACGAAACTATCTTGGGGTTCCTCCAGTACTTCATCCTCAGTTAACTGCAGCCTCAGGTTAGTTCAAAAATCTGATGAAAGGGCCCCTTCTATTTGGACCGTAGCTATAATCTTGAGGCCACAGTCATGGAAAGTTTTTGGATGCTTACAGTTTCCATTTTGTAATGATCATATGTGGCATAATATCACTCACACCATTTTATTCGTTTTCCTCTTTACCATTATAAAAAAACCATCAAATTCTGAAGATTCGGCACCCTAATGATGTCTTAATTATTCTTTACCTAAGTCTACATATATTCTTAGGTTGCTTAGTGTTGTCCATGTATGTCTATAACTATGCGTGCATGGCTAAAAGTCACACAATTATGCTTCCATTCATGCATTATCTACTTACTGTAGTTACGTAAAATATGAGATGATAATATTTTTTCAATTACATATTTTAAAAGTAGATATGTTATATACTGAATGATGTCTTGATTATTCCTTCCCTGAACTCTACGTACATTGCTAGGTTGCTTTGCATCATACATGTATGTGTATACACTACACACGCGTATGCATATATATATATACTTGTCAAAATCACCTATCGATTTCATATGCCAAAAATAGTGTTCTTGTGCCAAGAAAAAGAGTGGCAGAGGGAGTTTTCACAGTAAGATATCTTATCTTGAGTTAAAGCAAAAGAATCAAAGATAAGATCTTGATCAACAGAATGTGATCCAAGGTGGACCTTGTGATAAAAAAGAAACTTAAAAATTCCATCAGTGATAATACATCCAGCTAATATAAGCTCAAAATCTCCTGGTTGTGATAATTACCTGTGGCCCCTCTCTCTCTCTCTCTGAGAGAGAGAGATTGTTGAGGTAGGGAGAGTTTGGTTAGTGTCCAATAAGAAGAACACAAGTGGCTAGGCAGGCAACATTGGGACATAAGTATGGTGTTGTTTTCTACCATTGGAATGCTGTTTGAACTCAAGAAAAGACTTGGGGGGTAGGGGTAGAGGAGTGGTGGGGGGAGGGGAGGTGGGGGGGTCTGATTACCCTGTGGCATTTTGTTTACAAATAAAAGGGCTTTGGTAAAGTACAATAATGGGATCAAATAAAGTTGCTCTATCTCTAAATTAGGATGTGACTAACTGAAACACCTCATTCACAATATTCCTCTTTTGAGTAGCAATCAGTTCTAATTGGGTTATGAGATTGAAAATTGGTGGGGGTGCTTCTTACTGTTGTTGATATTGTTTCTTGTTTCCTTCTCTCTTTCTTTTCGATAAAGTATATGCTTTTATCTTGAATTATGATGATGATGATGATGCTTTGAGGAACAGATGGATTGCTGGAAACTACCGAGTAACTAGTAAACGATGTTTGTGGGACAGATCGACCTGTGTCTTGACTGGGAACACAGTTTCAAGAACCATCTTTGAAGGTTTGCCATTGATTGGCAAGTTTTTGCACAAGGTAAGAACTTTTCAAATTTGATCTACAAGAATTTGCAATCTTTTACCTTAAAATTTTTTGGCTAAATTGCAGAAAACTTACATGTGATTTTATGAAATTGCTTCAAATGTGCCAAATTCTCATCCCCTGTATTTCTAAAATTGTTGGTTTCATGAACTTTGCGTCTAACCCTTATTTAATGATATTTGACTTAAATGCCCCAAAACTGCGAATAAATTTTAGAATCTCAATTTCTAAATCCCTAAAATTACAAATATATTCATTTTTCTTATATTTAGTCTTAAAAAATAGTAAATATACTAAAAAAAATAGTTGTTTTTCTCATGTTTTAATAGTTTATTTTTACTATTTTTTAAGGGTAAATATAAGAAAAATAAATATGTTTGTAATTTTAGGGTTTAGAAATTGAGATTTTAAAATTTATTCGCAGTTTCGGCGCATTTAGGTCAAATACCATTAAATAAGAACCGTCGATGGAGTTAGATGCAGAGTTTATAAAATCACGAAAAAGTTTGCCTCTGTTTTAAAAAGATAGAAATTTGAAGCAATTTCATTAAACAACTAGCATACAATTTAGCCATAAAAAATTTAGTGGTCTTACGATTCTTTTATATATATATATATAAATATGAGTGTCTTTTTGGTTTATTTAGAATCAAGAATCAGTGATGATTGCAATTTTAATATTTTACCATGTTAGGCTACATTAAAAAAAAATTCCATAGTTTATCTCTAAAATCTTGATTTGCACAAAATAGAGAAGTCCCATAGCATACTAAAGATTGGGCCTTTACTGTGTTTTCTTGACTGACTATATATGATTTGGGATGGATTTATTAGGCTCATGAAAATCCCTCAACATCCCATGATAAGTCTTAAGTCTTTTCTAAACATATTCCCAATGTCTAGTTTAATATATATATATATATATATATATACATAGAGAGAGAGAGAGAGCTGTTTGGAATTTAATTTCAGTTTGAAATACAAATCTTCAATATATTATTAATAAGAGAACTATTTATTCTTTTTACTAAATATTATATTCAAATATTATTTAAATAAAAAAATCAAATAAATTATTTTGTTCAAATGATAATGATATTTATTGTTTATTTTGATACAAATTTAAAAATTCAGATGTCGCCCGATGAACAATAACTTCTTCAATAAATGCATTTTAAACAAATATAAATTTTCAAGTTTACAAAGGTTGCCTTTGTTTATAAAATTTAATCAAATTTTTATTATTCATCAATTTATTTTTTCAAAAATATCAGATAAAACACTTATTTCTCATATTATATTAAAAATTAATTCTATATTGAAAACATCAAATTAATACTTACATATTTGATAAAAATATAAATATATTATTTTTTTTAAAAAAAATACATGACAAATATAGAAAAGGAGAGAGCATAATATAATTATTAATGTTGTACAAACTTACTGAATGTAATGTTTCTTTTTTTTTTTTTTTTTTTTTTAAATTTGCTCTTAAGAGATTAAATAAGATATTAGATAGAACGATTACATTCTTTTATTTTAATTATTTGTACAATTGAAATTATTGTTAGAAAAAAATTAAAGCTAAATATTTAATTTTTTATTAAAAAAAAACATATTTAATAAGCACAAGGCTAAGTTTTTTTTATTTTATTTAAAAAAAAATCCAATAGGTCCACAGTTTCAACTTTGAATCGTCGATTGATAATCGCAATTCCAATCCCAAGCCTCTATCTGCCCCAAAGTTCATCTTCATCGATCACCATCGACGAACTGAGAGATCGAAACGATGTCGTGTTTGGCCTCCTGTTGCGCGTCCATGACGTGCGGACTCTGCACCTCGGTGACGTCCGGCATCGCGAACCGTTCTGCAAGAATTGGCTACTGCCTCTTGTTTGGTGCCTCGCTGATTGTGTCTTGGGTTCTCCGGGAAGTCGCTGCGCCTCTCCTCAAAAATTTCTCTTGTAAGTGATTCGACAAACAAACCTATTAGGGATTTGATTTCAAATTTTCGAGATTCGTGACCTTATAGGATGGATTTCTGTATAATTGGGGATTTAGGTTTTCAGGAGATTTTCTGAACTGGCCTTCGTTTTAATTACTTTTAACTTACTGTGCGAACCTGAACTTTATTTTCCTGTTCTTTGATGTCACTTATTTTGTGTATTATCTTGAAATTGAGTATGGAATATACTTGCTGCTTTAGTTAGTTGCTTTCTTGTATTGTATATTGTGGATTGATTTGAGTTCTTTTGTTTGAATTTTTTTTTATTGATTAACACGCACTGGTTCGATGTTTTGAATGAAAAATGTGTTTCGATATGACTTTTTAGGTCAATTTATGTTTCCCTTTCTTGACAAAGTAACAACTTTATTATTAAGCATCTCTTTTGTTTAGATACTCACCACAAACTATGGTTCCGATTAGATTGAAGTTTCAAAAGTTTTGGAAAATTTTGGGAAAGGTATAAGGTATTTGATGCCGTGTTTTTGGAAAAAATTACTGATGAAGTATTGCAGAAAGTTCAAAAAATGTTTATGTAAACAGAGCCTATATGTTTTTTAGAAATTGGGCTTGTGTTTTTTGTATTTTATTTGAGGATTTTGCTGTTAAAAATATGGCTTTGTTTAGTCATGTCGAATCCGCTAGCCGCTTGCACGATTGATAATCATATGTTAATGTCGAAGCATTGTTTGATTGTTTAGTTTGGTGTGATCATTAATTTTTCCGGCTTTGATTGCGTAGGATCGATTGTAAATTTTGGTGGTGTGATTCGATAGAATGTGGAATGGAAATGATGGATTGTTGAGGGATAGTTTTCGGCTCATTGACCCGGACAAGATTAGTGTTAGTGGAGCCGTATATGCGCGAATTTTTATGCAATTATATGATGATCATAGCTTGAGGATGTCATGTTCTTTTCGAACTTGATTAGTGTTTAATTGAACTTGTTGAATGTGATTCAATTTTTGGTGAATGAAAATTGATCTTCATTGGATCCGCTCTACAGGGATAAATACTGAGGAAAACCTAACGGATGAGTGGTTTCAGATGCAAGCAGTTCTTCGTGTCAGCTTGGCGAATTTCGTGTTCTTTGGAGTACTTGCTCTAATAATGATTGGAGTCAAGGATCAAAACGACAGGCGGGATTCATGGCACCATGGCGGATGGATGGTTAAAATAATTGTTTGGATTTTGCTCATTGTCCTCATGTTTTTCCTTCCAAACGTTGTTGTTGATGTATACGGTCAGTGTTCTTCCCCTTAGTACTTTTAGCAGTTATATCTGTCATATGTGAAAAAAATTGCCGAGAATCATCATTCATGCTCATTGAGTCTCTGGTAAATCAATTTATGCTTATGGAAAAACTTATGTTGAGGTTTCTTGCGCCGTCTAATGTCATATTTCGTGTATGTTGAAAACTGATAATTTTTTTTTTTTTTTTTTCTGTTCATAATGTTGTTTTGATATTATGCTGCGTAGGATTTGTTTCGAAATTCGGTGCTGGTCTATTCTTGTTGGTCCAAGTTCTAATTTTATTAGATGCGACACACTCATTGAACGATTCCTTGGTTGCTAAAGACGAGCAGAAATGGTGAGTTCCCGAGTATCATGTCCCTGTTTTTTCTTCAAGGCAATTAACCACTTAATCTCAATGTCTGTGGTACTTTCAGGTATGTTTTGCTGCTCGTTGTGTCTGTGGTTTGCTATCTTGCGACATACGGCTTCTCCATAGTTTTATTCCTCTGGTTTAATCCATCCGGGCAAGACTGTGGCCTCAACGTCTTTTTCATCGTGATGACGATGATTCTTGCTTTCTCCTTCGCCATTATTGCATTGCATCCCAAGGTAAGTTTTATTTACGGTCAAGACCTTCTTTTTGATTGTGTTATCATCTAGAAACTTGGCTCTGCTTAGACATAAGTTTTTTAGTTTTAGAAAATTTTGAAAATAGTAAAAAATTGTATTGGATGCTGAACATTTGTGAAAATAAAAAGGCATTTCATGCGATGCTTTTTAAAAAAATTACGGTGAACGAATAGTGTCAATTTTTTTTCTTAACTGGCAATTTGAACAGGTCAATGGCAGCCTCCTGCCGGCATCCGTGATTTCCGTTTACTGTGCTTACGTCTGCTACACGGGTCTTTCTAGCGAGCCTCGGGGCTACGCTTGCAACGGCCTCCACAAGTCGACTGCCATCTCCACCAGCACTCTCATCCTCGGAATGCTCACGACTGTCCTATCCATTTTGTACTCCGCCCTCCGCGCCGGATCATCGACAACATTTTTATCTCCTCCCTCTTCTCCTCGAGCAGGTACTGTAAACTTTCTTATAATCCACTTGTTGTTTGAAAAGTTTGCACCATATTCTTTCGTGATTTAGAAGTTATGTTTTATAAAATATTGTTAAGAATTTCTTAGAAATTGCATGATGTTCTCTCGTGTTTTCGAAAATATTGCAAAAATCTCGTATAAAAGGAATTTTGTGCTATGTTTTTTAAATATTTGGAGTCTTCATATAGTTTCTGAACTCTCCATTTGTATTCTGGAGAGTTTGCACTATACTCTTTCATGATTTAGAAATTGTACGGAATTTTTTTAAATTTACATAAGTCACTGTCGTGTTTTAAAAATTTTGCACAGAATCCATAAAAATGAAATCTTGGTTGCAAAAATATGAGTAAGAACAATAGCGTTGGGCAAAATAATCGAATCGAACTGAACCGAATCGGATTTTTGGTTAACCGAGTAAATTCTGTTTGAATATAAATACTGCATGTTTGGTATTTGTTTTGTTCGATTTGGTTTCGGTTTTTAATATTTTATTCGGTTCGGTTTTGCTTCGGATATTTAAAATATTTGCAAATAGTTTTATTTAATTAGAATTTTAATTATGTTTTAATATATTTTTTCTTAATTTCGGTTCAGTTCGAGTTATTTACAAATATTGCAAATATTTTCGGTTAATCAAAATTTTTGATTCGGATACGATTTGCGATTTCGGGTATTTGTTCGGTTTATATATCAAGTACATGCACATTTGCAAATAATCGAACTGTGTCCTCCCTTACAAAACAATACAGACCTTTGAACCTACAAATAGGTTATAAACAATTTTGCCGAATATCTTCGGTATTATTCTCTCTCACTTGTTCGCTCGCTACACGAGCTAGCTTATCGTGAAATATTTGGTCGCAGGCGACAAGAAACCGCTTCTGGAGTCGGCCGATATGGAATCGGGGAATGGCAAGAAAGACGCGACAGCGCAACCGGTGAGCTACTCGTACTCGTTCTTCCACCTGATATTTACGCTGGCGAGCATGTACTCGGCGATGCTCCTGTCGGGATGGACGAGCTCGTCCGAAACGCCCCACCTTATCGATGTCGGCTGGACGTCCGTCTGGGTTCGTATGTGCACCGAATGGGTCACGGCCGGGCTCTACATTTGGTCCCTCGTCGCGCCTCTTATCCTCCCGGATCGTGAATTTTATTGATCGTCCGGGGTCGTCGCTGCGTACCACTTGTAATAAAGCCACGTGTCTTAACGAGCCGAACAGGTCGTGGGGAACGTATGTTTATATCTGCTTGGTTATGTCTGAATGACGTTCGTCGATGTTTGTATCTAATAGGTTTAGTATTTGGCTAAGTTTATCCTTCTTGTGTATGTCTTTGGAGAATTGATTTATAACTTTCATATGTGGCTAGAAATGGAGTGTTTAGGCTATGTGTTTTATTTAAATAATTTTTTATATAAAAATAATAATACTCTATTTTACTTTATGCGTTACTGTATTTAATATAAAAAAATATTTTTATATTTGTACAAATACTAATAAAAGTATTTTTGTAATTTTTTTTTAATTTGTACATTTTGTAAGATTTAACATATTTTTATTTGAAATATTAAATAGTAGAAAAAAAATTAAAATACATCTCCTTTGAATTAAAAAAGCCTTAATTTATTCACTATAGATAATTTAGTAAATTTTAATTTCATCATAAAAAAATAACAAACGGGATCAAATATAGACTAAACACATGTAAATTTTGTTTCCAATTAAAATTAAAGATATTTTTAAATATTTTAAAATTAATATTATATTAAAGTACAATTATTGTATAATTATATTTTGTAAAAACCAAAAAATTATGAGTAGGATCTATGTTTTTTTTTTTTTTTTAAAAAAAGAAAAGATTATAAGTAAGCTGTGTTTTAATATATACCGTAATTTAAATCTAATTATTTATAGAGAATAATACGTGACTGTAGTAAAAATACTTTAAAATCAAATTTACCAAAAATTAAAATAAAATAAAATATAGATGTCAAATACTTTCACTTTAATTTCTTCAATTACTTTATAAATGCTATTTTAATCGCACGAATACCGTTCCTAAAAAAAATTAATATTTATACCATTTTTTATTCAATGTAAAAAAACAGTATCTATTTAAACGCTTCGTATCATTTATTAGTAATATATTTTTAAATTATTAAATAAAAAAAACATATTTTTTTTTAAAAAAATATTTAGTCAAATTCTATTTTAATTCAAATTTTTAATACGAAATCCAAATACAAACATTAAATAAGACAAAAAATCTTCTTCAGTTACTCACAGCTGAATTATCCAAAACGCAGTAAATGAACAAAATTCTGTAATTTACTCATTAATTAGCAAAGATTTTTGTACTTGCACTAACGTGCGCACTACCACAGTCTGCCGCCACGCTAACATGCGCACCTCCGCGTCGCCACCTGAAATACCTTCTCCCCTCTGAAAAAATCTCACTCCTCCGGCCACTTTCTCTCACTAACATGCGCCATCTCCTCCTCCGGTCCACCATCGCCATGGCTCCTTCCTCCTCCCTCAGAAAACCCTCTTCCTCCTCCTCCGCCGCCGCCGCCCACCACCACCAGAGTTCACCGAGCTTCCCTTCCTCCGCCTGCAGACACTCCCCCTCCGCCACGCTCGACATCCTCATCTTCATCCTCGTTCTCTGCTCCGGAACTTTCCTAATCGTCTCCTATTTCTCGTACCTCTTCCAATCCCTAACCCTAATTTTGCCCCCTTTCTCAACTGTAATCTCACACCTCCATTACCATCTAATTTCCAACCCTGAATCGCAGCTGATTTTCTTCTCCTCATTCGTTGTCCTCTTCGCAACTTTCGTAGTTTCCTTTGAGATCTGCTGCGGCCATAGATCGCGAAGGTGTGGGAAGAAAGACTGCAAAGGATTGAAGAAGGAGATGGAGTTCGATTTGCAGCTGCAGGGGGAGGATTTGCTGCGAATTGGGAATGGGAATAAGTCTGTTCGGGATGTGAATGAGCTGCCATGGAAGGGGGGAACTGAGGACAATCCAGATTACGAATGTCTGCGCGCTGAATTGAGGAAGATGGCTCCTCCTAATGGCCGCGCCGTGCTGCTGTTTCGGGACAAATGCGGCTGCCCGATTTCGAAGCTCGAAGGTTGGGGCCCCAAGCGGAGTCGCCGCCACAAGAAGTGAGTGTACTTTTGGTTCAATTTTGTCGGAATTTGTAGTTTATCGAATTCGCTAACTGGTTGCATTATCGATGATCGCATTTTGATGTCGAAGCATTGCTTGGTTGTTTAGTTTGTTATGATCGTTTGATTTTATATGGCTTTGATAATGTAGGATTATTTGTAGTTTTGGTTCGATTTCGTTGCTTGATTGCCATAATTTGTAGGTTATTTGTGCTGCCGAATCCGCTAGCCTTGATCGATGATCGTATTTTAATGTCGAAGCATTGCTTGGTTGCTTAGTTTGTTGCGATCGTTTGATTTTTTATGGCTTTGATAGTGTAGGATTGATTGTAGTTTTGGTTTAATTTTGCTGCTTGATTGCCATAATTTGTAGTTTATTTGCGCTGTCGAATCCGCCAGCCATGATCGATGATGGTCGTATTTTAATGTCGAAGCATTGCTTGGTTGTTTAGTATGTTGTGACTGTTTAATTTTTATGGCTTTGATAATGTAGGATTGATTGTTGTATCGGTTCTATTCTGAGGCTTGATTGCCGGAATTGTAGTTTATCTAATTCACTAGCCGCTTGCACGATTGATGATCTTAAATTAATGTCATAGCATTGTTTGATTGTTTAGTTTGGTGTGATTGTTTAATTTTTATGGCTTTGATAATGTAGGATTTTTGTAGTTTTGGTTCAATTTTTTTTTTTTTTTTTTTTTTTTTTTTTTTTTTTTTATGACGTGGGAATCCGCAACCGCTACCCAAAAGTGCACACTGGGTAAACTCTCGGCCAAACCTAATATCCTACAAACCAGGCCCGACAGGAAAGTCACACTAGGCGAACCATGTGTGGCAGGTGACCTGAGGCGTCGGGGGTTTGGTTCAATTTTGATTCTTGATTGCCATTATTTGTAGTTTATTTGCGCTATCGAATCTGCTAGCCATGATCGAATTAGTATTATTGTCGAAACATTGTTTGATTGTTTGGTTTGGTGTGTTCGTTTGATTTTTATGGCTTTGATAATGTAGGATTGATTGTAGTTTTGGTTCAATTTGATTGCCGTAAAATTGTAGTTTATTTGCACTATCGGATTTGCTTGCCGTTTGCATGATTGATGATCATATATAAATGTTGAAGCATTGCTAGATTGGTTAGTTTGTTGTGATCATATAATTTTTAAGGCTTTGATTATGTAGTTTTGGTTCAATTTCGATGCTTGATTTCCGGACTTGTAGTTTATCAAATTTGCTAGCCGATTGCACGATTATTGATGATCGTAAGCATTGCTAGGTTGTTTAGCTTGTTGTGATCGTTTAATTTTTATGGCTTTGATGATTTGATTGTAGTTTTGGTTAAAATTTGATTCTTGATTGCTGTAATTGTTGTTTATTTGCACCGAATCCGCTAGCCGGTTGCACTTTTGATGATCGAATTAGTATTAATGTTAGAAGCATTATTAAATTGTTTAGTTTGGCGTGATTTTTAATTTTTCCGGATTTGATGATGTCGGATCGATTGTAGACTTTGGTGGTGTTATTCGATAGAATGTGGAATCGAAATGATGGATAGTTGTCGGTTTTCTTACAAGATTAGTGTAGTGGAGTCTTATATGTGCGAATTTATGCTATCCTAAGATGATCCTTGTTTATGATGATGTAGACAGTCTTTAGTTTCATTGTAATAAATGTTAATTTGATTCATCGACTCATTATTTCAAAAAAAAAAAATCTTTCTCGGTAACATAGGGAATTTTTGATTCGTTATATTCATTTTAAATTTAATAGTCTTAAAGATTATTGTCGATAGGCGAAAGAGCAATGTTATTTTTGTTTCTCTTTTCTTTGTCTTGTATTCTTACAATCTTTATCACTCGAGGATTTCCCATATGTCCTGATTTCGTATTCGTTGTCTATTTCCTAATTTGTTTCGATAATCGTAGTAGACTTAGGGACATTACGCTTTCAGGCCATTCTTGTTGTACACTAATCATACTATGTTTTTACATATATATATATATATATGTGCTTCTTGGTACTAATTTTCATCCCATTGTAATAAAATTTCATTTATATTTCTGTCGCATATTTGCAACCCTATTGTCTCTCGATTCAAACTACATTTTCACTCGTCTAATGTTATTGCAGGACTCTAGCTATTACCGGCGGAGGTGATCATCGCTGACGATGGTAAATTTCGTGATTTGTTTCATGTTCTACGCTATTATGCCGGACCGGACATTATTTCCTTATTTCTTTTGGCAAAAGTGCTCATAATCCACGTGTTATTTGAAAAGTCTGCTCTTATAATTTAGAAATCGCACGATTTTTCCTTGTATTTTAGAAAAATATTGCACATAATTCCTTTTTCCTTGCGCAATTTTTAGGAATTCTGTGCAATATTTTCTAAAACACAAGAAAGTCCGAACAATTTCTAAATTATAAACAAGCATGGTGCAGACTTCTAAATCACATGTATTATAAGTAGTTTTGTCGTTCTTTTTTTTTTTCTTTTTAAAAAATATATATGATTCTGGTATATTATTTTACCATTCGAGTGTCGTTGCTCGCCCCTGCGCGAGCGAAAACACTAACAAGAACATTACTGGAGAAGATTTATCTCCAGATGTATACCGAATTCAGTTGGGATTAATTGGAGAGGAATAATGATATTGATATATAGCATGCTCTATCTTGAATGCATATGCTGTTTTCTTTAAATCAAGAGTTGTTTTCTATCCTCTAGATCGATCGATCGATGTGTTTTGGCGACATATCGAACACGGGATTTTGATTTTTTTACGTTTCGGATGTATGAATACGATACAACGCACGAGCTATGTCGAACATATATATGTTGAAACTTATCAAGAATTTAACCAAGGATCTACCGTGTTGTAATAATTGAGATAAGAAAATAAAAGCAAAATAAATCTAACTTTATTTCTCAGTATAGTCGGATTCAGATCTGCAAATTGATAAAGGGTTTTGTGTTCTTCAAGCCTAGCACAATCCCTCTTGAGAAAATCGCTAGAGTTTCTGCTGTTACTTCCACGATGAGATATGGAAAGTAATGATTGTTGCTTCTAGACTTGAATCACAACCCTATTTATATATGTTATTATTAATTGGCCTCATCACCCAATTAATAAGTTACGGGTTTCTGGAGACTCACATTTACTAAACACATTTAAGCCTATAGATTATTTAATATAGGTTTAATCTGACTGATAACCCAAATAATTATATTTAACCCACAATTATTAGATTTTTAATCCAATAATATATATATTTATGTATGTTCGGTTCGAGTGAGTATATCTGTCGAAACCCAATAGATAGTGAACTATGTTTGAGGGGGAAAGTTTCAGACAAAATTCCGATGGAAACCCGTAGCGATAGTAAAACTAATTTTGAGCATATAAGTAACATATTATTTTTATGTCCGCTATGATTATATAGGTTGTCTTTTAAATATTCGATAAATTTATCTATAATATATTTATAATAAATAATTTTATTACCTCTATAATAAGAAGTAATAATGTATGTCAATGCCTTGTATTATTTTTCTAATTAAGTTTCTATAGTATTTCATTTTACTTTTTACTTATATGTTATACTATATGAGTGCTAAATTTTAAATGATTATATTATTATACATAGGATTATTTATATAATCATAATTAAACATTATTAGAATAAATTATATTATCTCCGTCCGATTCTAAAAGTCTTAATTACTTTGACAAAAATACTTTTATCAGTATTTTATAATACTATTATAATATATTTATGCAAAATATTATACAAAAATATAAAGATATTTTTAATGTTAATTACAATGATACGTAAATAAGATTAGGTGGGAGGAGAGTACTATATAAATAAAAAATAAAAAATTAAAAGATCAAATTATATTTTAAAGTAAAATAAATACACAGTTCAAATAAATATTTAAAAATATATATTATGATATTTATGTAAAATGATTATAAATGTTTTAAAAGTTAGATAATTTAAAAATTTATTAAGTGAGATTAAATAATAGTAGAGAAGAGATTGTACGATTAATTTTACTAAATAAATCAGAGTCGAATAAAATAATATTATACATCGTAATCTCTATTATTTGTATTAAAATATCTAAATAAAATGACATAATTAATCCAAATAATGTAATATATTCTATTCACTTGCATACAATATAATTCAAAAAAAAAAAAAAAACCAACGATGGCACACATGTATTTTTAGGAGTTCTGAGTCCAAATTATATATCATTGGGCTTACAGGTCTGATCTGAATGTGCTGTTCTTTTGATTTCTTGAAGGTTTTTCTCATCTTCTTCCCAGTAACGAAGATCACTTCAAAAATTGCAACCCCTAATTGCTCCGCAACTTCACAAATTCTCGCCACTGACACCCCCAAATGATCATTGCTCTGCGCCGCGAAATCTCGTCGGCTCTCAATTCCCGTCTCCGCTCAATCAAATGGCTCTGCACAGTTTCCCCACCGCTGTCCATCAATTCCGACGACAGACGCCATTCTTTGGAATACTCAATCGTTTCTGCTCTCAAATCCGTTTCTTCTTCATCATCGCCTTCGTTGTTCATCCACGGACTGCAGCTGCAATGCCACATCCTCAAATCGGGGCTCGATTCCAACATCTTCGTCAGGAACAGCTTGATCACCATGTACTCGAAGACAGGACGATTATCCAGCGCGAAATCGATGTTTGATAGCGAACGGAAGTTCGATTTGGTCTCCTGCAACATAATGCTCGGAGGTTACGTCAAATCTGGCTGTTTGAATGATGCCTATGAACTATTCGACAGAATGCCTATGAAGAACTGCGTGTCCTACACTACAATCATGATGTGTTTAGCTAAGAACGAGTTCTATGTCGAAACCGTTAGCCTTTTTAAGGAGATGATGTCGTCGGGAGTGTTTCCCGGCGCAGTTACGGTGACGATTGTTATCTCGGCTTACGCGCATCTCGACGGTGTCCGAAATCGCGCTAAGTTATTACATAGTTTCGCGATGAAGCTCGGGGTTGCTAAAGCTGTGTTCGTTTCGACAAACTTGATTCATCTTTACTGCGTGGATTCGTGTCTCGGTGACGCTCGAGTAATTTTTGACGATATGAACGCGAAGAACGTCGTTACGTGGAATGCGATGTTGAATGGTTACATTAAGGCGGGGCGGATCGACTCGGCGAGAGAATTGTTCGATTCAATGCCTGAGAAGGATGTTGTTTCTTGGGGGACGATGATTAACGGATACATTCAGGTCGGGAGGTTGTCGGAGGGGTTGGAAATCTATGGCGTCATGAGACGATTTGGTATGAATTCTAACGAAGTTATGATCGTCGACATGGTTTCCGCTTGTGGCCAAGTTTCGAACTTTTCCGGGGGGCGGCAATTTCATTCGCTAGCGTTAAAGACAGGGTTCAATCATTTCGACTTCGTGCAATCAACGTTGGTTCATTTTTACGCGGCATGTGGGGAAGTTGAATTCGCTCGGCGCCAGTTCGACGAAGGGAATAAAAATCACGTCGCATGTTGGAATGCTCTTATCGCGGGATTCATTCGAAACGGAAGGATTGACGACGCTAAATTTCTGTTCGACGAGATGCCGGAACGGGATGTTTTCTCGTGGAGCACGATGATCGCCGGTTATTCTCAGATCGGGCCGCCGAACGCAGCTCTCGAGCTCTTCTATAAAATGATCGATGACGGAATCGAGCCGAACGAAATCACGATGGTCAGCGTGCTCTCCGCGATTTCGAGTCTAGGGTCATTGACGGAAGGGAGACGCGCGCACGACTACATTGTTCGCAACTCGATATCGATCAACGACTACTTGAGCGCCGCGATCGTCGACATGTACGCGAAATGCGGGAGCATCGATTCCGCGTTGGAAGTTTTTAATCAGATTCGGGATACCGCAACAGACGTCTCTCCTTGGAACGCAATCATCTGCGGGCTGGCGATGCACGGGCACGCGGCAATGTCGTTACGAATCTTCTACGACTTACAGCGACGAAGCGTAAAGCCTAACGGAATCACGTTCATCGGAGTCTTGACGGCATGCTGCCACGCGGGGCTCGTCGAAGAAGGCGAGCGATATTTCGACAGCATGAAACGCGTGTATCGGTTGGAGCCGAACATCAAACACTACGGCTGTATGGTCGATCTTTTGGGTCGAGCCGGGCGGCTGAAAGAAGCGGAAGAAATGGTGAACGGGTTGCCCGTGAAACCTGATGCCGTGATTTGGGGTGCGCTTTTGGCGGCGTGCAAAATGCACGACGACGCGGATATCGGCGAACGAGCCGCCGAGAATTTAGCGAAGGTCGAGCCGTTACACGGCCCAAGCCGAGTTCTGTTGTCGAACATCTACGCCGATGCCGGCCGGTGGACGGAGGCTTTTCTTGTTCGGGATGCGATGCAAAGGCGAAGACTTTCTCGATCACCAGGTTACAGTGGCATTGTGTAACATTCTTTTTTTCCTCCAAAAATATCAAATTAAAAAATTATATATATTTTTATATTATACATTACATCGAGAGTCGTATTATTTCCGACTCCATCGAAAATATTGTTGTTTCCGACTCTAATTCAGTTGAAAACATTGTTTCTGACTGCACAGTGGATGATTGTGGCAACATTATTTTCGATTTCTATTTGCAAACTCAGTGATTTTGCTAAACCACTTGAGTTTGAAGAGATATTGAAATATTTCACATATTCAGTAGTTTGACTTAGTTTTATCAGAAAATTTATTTATATCACATCAAACAACTATTCAAATTTAACGATCGTTTCTTTGATAACCTTAAGTTTTGCCTTCCTCCATTGTTGTCTTCCTTAGCTAGTCTGCATTCTAATCGTCGTCATATATATATATATATATATATATATAACTACACATTCTATACATACACTCATAGCTGATTTGATCTAAAACGCTAATCTTGAGATGAATTACAGAAGCTGAGTTTCCACAACTAGCTGCGCAGCCGAGCCCATGGCGGCGACGCCGCCGCCGGCGAGCAGCGCGAGCGCCAGCTCGTCCTCGTTCCACCGCCGCAGTCCGCCGGAGAGTCGTCTCAACAAATCGATGTTCAGCTCGAGAACCCACGTCGGCGTGAATCGAACCATCAAGCTCAGGAACCCGGAGACGTACGCATGCCAGGTAGTCGGGTCGCAGCCGAGCGAAATCTTCCCGTCGAGAGCGCTCGCCAAGAACTCCATATGGTACCCGAGAATCTTCGGCCGTCGCTTCGAAGCTGCGGTCGACGACGAAGATGCGTCGACGCCCCAAATAAAAGCCCCACAAAACGCCGCTAAGTACGCCAGCGCGTGCCCTCTCAGCATCGGCAGCGTCCCGCCTCTGTCGCCATCCCGTTTCGAGCGGTGAATTGACATGAACCACGACGGGAGCATCTCCTTAATCAACGACTGCACCAGCCCGAGCCCACCGGTGAGGACGATCACCGAAGCTCCAAACGACGCCGCGAGTTTCACCTTCGTTAGAGCTGCGGCGAGCGATGCGTGACGGTGTTTCATCCCGCTTTTCGACAGCCTCGACTCGAACTTCGGCCGCTCGCTCGACAACGCTCCCTGCGCGACCTCTTCGACGGTTTGCATCAGCAATGATATTATCTCCTCTCTCAAGAACATAATGTCCCTAATCGATCGGTAAACTCGCAGGTACAGAATCCCCGGCGCCACGGGCGAGATCCCGCCATTGAAATGCGATCCGAACCCATGACCCAGAAGCGCTCCGACGCCACCGTTGCTCGATATGCAGGCGACGTTCGTTCCGAGCGCGGCGCTAAAGCAAGTCCTCAGAAGCTGCACGACGGCGTCGTTGCTGTGAAGGAAAACAGTACGGGACGCCGAGAAGACGAGAAAATCGCTCCATCGCTTCGCCTTTTGCGTCCACAGCGACGCGACGATCGGCATGCACGGCCACGGGCACCCGGCTGCGAGCGATTCCAACGCCGGGCCGGCGAGATCGAGAAACCGTTGCGACGCATTGTCGAGCTTGTACGTAATCGTGAGGCTCACAAACGCCGCCAACGGCAACGGCAACGATGCCGGCGAACTCCCTCCTGCGCATAAACCCACCGTGAAACGACATTAATCAAGAAAAGAACGGTAGACGTCGTAAAAAGATCGAAAGCGAACCTGCAGCAAGACTCGGCACATCGACGCCGGTCGTCGCCAAGATCTTCTTTATCTGTTCTTCGACGTTCGAGAGATTCGCCGCTGGGCTCGGCCAGTCGGTTCCGTTCATGTACACCGACTTCCACACGCCCCGGGTGACTTCAGCCGAGAAATAACTCACGATTGTCGCCAGTGTCGCCGGGAGATAATCCGCCAAATCTTTCAGCCCTATCGAAAACAACAAAACCACGATGCGATAGAAATTCGAAGAAATCGATCGGAAGAACAAAATTTACGTCGACTGACCGGTGCAAAGTTCGCGCGGCGACAATCTCCCGTGAGCGCAAGCAGTTAACGCAGCGTCGGCGACAAACGGGACGGCTTCGAGGATGTCCCAAGCCGGCAACTTGGGTCTTAGGTAACCGTCGTCGCTTACAGCTCCCGACGAGCTACTACTTCCCGACGTAACGGTAATAACCGATTGGCTTACTCGATTGATTTTTCTAAACATCATGTTAAGCAGGGTGTCGACGGTATGATGCACCGGCGACCCGTTTACGAGTCCGGTGAGAGGCGAAGCGATACAGGCTAGATGCTGTCGATACCACACTTTGAGCTTCGGGAACGAGTCGACGAATATCGGTTTCGACGACATCGAACTTGCAACCTGGGCGAGCCTCCTTCGATTCGGGTCTTTCAGCGAAATCCCCGACGAAACGAGATGAGAATTACGAACGAGCAAAAGGTACTCAGGAGTGAGCTGCGATCCCACCGGAGGTACGTCGCCGACGCCATATTCGATCGGAGGATGATTAAATCTCCATAATTTCAAAAGAAGCGCGAAAGCGTTCGAAAACACGGCGTGCACTGAAATTTCTTCTCCAGTCGTCATTGTCCAGGAAATGTTCGGAACGCATGACCCGAAGACCTCGCACAACGTCATTAACGAGCTCGCGAGCTCCGGAACCTGTCAAAGAACGACGTTTTGAGTAAAATTACCGGCGATTGATGAAAATCGAGGATAACAAAGAACGTACCAAACCGTGGAGGGAGAAGATTTGGACACAATCAACGGGCGAAATTCCGACGAGGAGAACGTTGAGCATCGGAGCGTAGCTTATCAAATAGCTTTCGTTCGATAAATCGTTCGCCGGAATTGGCGGCGACAGCAATCTGGTTATGAAATAAAGAGTGTGTTCCTGCAGAGTGGAGAGATATCGATCATTTGAAATTTCTTGGATCTATTCGAAAAAAGTTTTCGATGAAATTTAGGATCGTTACCTGAATGTTCCAGCCGTGAAGGAGAGAAGCGCCGCAGAGAATTGTCGCGGGAGGTATTCTTTCTTCCTCGGGTCCTTCGACTGCAATCTTAAAGACTTTCTCAATCTCTGCAAAGCTTCGATTAAATTCATGATCTCGAATTTAGTTGTTTTTTTCTCGACAGAAGATCGGCATAAGTGAAAGCAACGGTTAACCGGAGAAAAGATCGCGGCTTATGAACACAAATCGAATGCAATCTTACGCCAAATAAACAGGCATTCGACCTGTTTTGCTCGCGCATTGTACTTTAGAAAACATTGCACAAAATCCTCCCGAAATCACATGAAGCTCCCTCATAGTTTAAATGATCTTGTACAATATTTTCTAAAACGCGATGAAGTTTCATGCAGTTTTCTAAATCATGAAGAAGAATGATGCAAAATTTTCGCATAATAGATGTGTTATAAGTAATTTTGTTGAAATGTAGTTACGATCTGAACAAAAGCGCCTTTAATAAAAAGTGAAATCGCATACCACGAAGCCGGAGTCGAGACTAAAGCGTCGATCAGCGTCGGAGTTAGAGCTGCGCCGTTCATGAACGACGACCAGCCGGGGACTTGGCTCGGGACATTATGAGGCAGCTGGTTGATGCGGCCATCAACATAACCGGGCCAGAAATACGCCGACGTGTCCAATAGGTTCCTTGCGATGCAAGCCTCGACGATTAAATGGTACAGACTTCCGGCTACAGAGTAAGATCAGAAACAAGTTACATGGCGAAATCGAGATCGAAACGATATTAATTTCGAAAGTCGAGGTGGGGTATCGATTTACAGCAGGTAATTGGCATATCCGTCGCGGTGATGCACTCGAACTGCCCGCCTCCGACATTGAAACCCGATACGAACATCATGGCTTTCGTCGCAGCTCGATTGGCAGCGGGAACGACTGAGCGAGGCGGTGCCAGCAACGTCTGATAATCGCGAAGATTTTGGAGGCTAAAGATCAAATCTTTACGCCTTTTCCGGAGCGATCGATCGTTCTCCGAGTCGAATTCGTTTGCACCGTTGGATTCCTCTTCCTCTATAAGATCGCCGATCACTAGAGTCGTGATTGACATCAACATGCTCATTCGAGTGTCGAGGCGCGGCACCGGTCCCTCGATCGGATCTCGCTCCTGATTTCGGACAAAAGTCGACATTTTTCTTACAATGCGATCGACGAAATTAAAAAAGATCGATAAGGACACGGAAAGTATTCTCACCCTTTGAACGAGGCGTAGCGACGACATCCATAGCCCGAGAAAGACTTCGTGCCACGACGTCGCATTAATCGCTTGAAGAGACTTCACTAAGCCTGCGACGAAAACGTCGAAACGTAAAAGTTACAATCGCTGCGGCGAATTTAACGAATCTTCGAAGTCTACCGGTGATGATTTCGACGGCGCTTGTCGCGCTAACTTGCGCGCCGTCCATTGCGTCTTCGAGCAGCATGTCGAGAGGTAGCCAAAGCGTCGATCGACTCGTGCCGACGCAGAGTGCGGCGGAGCTTACGAGAGGCCCGGATTGCGACACCCGATCGAACTTCGATTGCAAATCGATCTTCCGACGCTTCGATATCAACTCCGCAAGCGCCTCCGGTGACGTCGATTTCGAGTTCCTCAAAGACGGCGACTTTTCGACGAGAATCCGCAGGCGATCGATGAAGCTTTCCCATTGTTTGGACCTGTCGAAGACGTAATCGATTCAAAATCGAGTTGCGTCGACAAAAAAAGGTAAGAAATTTAAAAAAGGGGCGGCGACCGGACATGGTTTTGCGGGCGAGGTAAAGAATTCCGGCGGCGACTTTGTCCTGTAAGAATTGCGACAATAAGTCTACGGCGATGGAAGTATTGGCAGCCTGCATTTTCTCGCCGTATTGTTTTCTTGTCTCGTCGAAGACATTGTCGTCTTCTTCGAATTTGACGGGCCATTTAGGGTCGACGCCATCGCCGGAGAGTCCTTCATCGTCGAGTATGGCGTCGAGCAGCTGCCAAATGATGGAGAAGACATACATAACCAGCTTTGCTCCAGCCTCATTACATTCTATGTTGAATTTTTGGGACAATTGGAGAACTTGATCTAAAGCATCCATGGTTCTGCAAGAAAGGATTTTGTAAGAAACATGAACACAGATCAATGGTAGATAAAGATTGTGTTCTATTGTTTAAATAGTAGTTTGGATTTGAAAACATTTATGTAATAAAGTTCATATTTTTTTTATTTTTTTTTAATGTATGTTTTGAAAAATTTTGGTTTGAGTTTAGTATTAAAATAATGTGGGATGTGATATTTTGTAAGAGTAAAATGTGTATTTTTTTTCAAGGAACGCATGATTCAAATAGTAAAAATATGAGGTTTGGAGTTAAAAGAAACAAACCTATATATTGTTGTTGTTTTTTTTTTTTTTTTTTTTTTCAAATTTTTACCTATTAGCAATTTTCATTTTTTACCTTCAGTGTATTATAATTTGAAAAGAAAATTTATATTACCAACTCTATATCGAGCTCGATTAATATGGCACTATGAGAATATTGTTGTGACTTGAAGCTACATTTGAGAACAAATGCATATCTTATTATATTTCAAGTTAAATTAATGATTTCATTATTATGTAATATCAGCTATAAATTTTCAACACATCCATATTTATACAATTTAAATAAAAATTAAATCAAGTTATAAACTTGTAAATATGGGTAATTAACATTTAAAAAAAAAAAAAACTGAGTTACTGGTTATTTAAATAAACTACTAGCTTATCAAATGATGGATTTTCAAATTAATTTATCGGTTTTTTATATCATAGAATACTCTATTGTAATTATAAAAGTCTTATACCTAATACTATTTTTCTAATTTAATCTTTGTCAAAACTTGTATTAAAATATATATTTTTTTTTTAATCTTTGTAGTTAAAAACTTTTAGAGCCCTTTTTCCGAATGAAATGTATACTTTTATAAAAAATAGCTATAATTGTATAGTAAGAAAATAAAATCAAATTGAAAAATTAGAGTAAGAGTGTCGGAAAACTAACTTGTAATAGTTTGGCAATTGAATATACTCTTTCAATGAGAAAGCATGTCGTTTTAGAAGCTCCATGTAAAGTCTATACGCCGCCGGGAACGATCGCCGTCGGGGCATTATCCTATTTCATTTAATAAAATAAAATAAAATAAAAATATGCTCACTTTAAATAACATAACATAAGTAAATATTCACATTAAAATCCGTATCAAAAAGTATAAACAACATTTCTTAAGACGAAGAAATATGAGATTTTACAATGTAGCTGATCTTGATTGGGCATTTCATTGTAATAACAAAGCATTAATTTTTTTATTATTATATTTTTTTATGACATAAAAATCGCAATGGTTACCCAAAAATGCGAACAAAGCATTAATTTTCTCCAAACCACGTATTGTCTTTCTAATTACTATTCCATTCTTACAATTACTTATAAAAATAGTTAATTTTTTATGGCAAAATATCTCATTCAAACCATTATTTGAATCAAACCTAAAGCTAGGTAACTATTAGAATACAATTGAGCAAATGCAAGAGTGTTTCTTTCGAATTTTTTTATTTTTTTTCTCTCCAATTTTTACCATTTGTATTTTTAGTTTCCTGAAAATATATGTGTTTAATTATAAATATCATATCAAATATTATTTAAATTAAAAATACAAACCTTTCAAAACAATCCGGCCACCCACTTACCTACATTTAACTAGGCTTTCGATTATTTGCAAAGATATAATATTTTTGTCCAGCTATAAGGGTCTCATTTATTTTTTGCGTATTGATATTTGAATATTATTATTATATAAAAATATAAGATAAATTAAGAAAAAATTGCAAAGATATTTTCATTTGTGTCTTATAATACTAATACAAAGATATTTGTACAAAAAATTATACAAATATAAGAATATTTTTAATATTAAGCACAATGACGTAAAATGTAAATGTGACCTATAGAGGCGGACGGATGAAACACTATTTTTTTATTTTTTTGATAAAATAACATTTGGCTTTGATTCTTTAGTCTTTTTTTTTTTAATTACTATTATTATTTTAATTTTTACTATATAGACTATATTATTTTTTAAGAAAATAAGCATTTTTTTTTCTTAAAAAATATTATACTCCATCAAGCATTTATTTAAATAAAATCACAAACCAAATCTTCTCAATTCAAATACAGCCCTTTATCTAAAATACGCATTTAAATTATACCTAAAGCACTGTAATAAACCAAAATACAAAATGTGTGTGTGTGTTTTTTTTTATCATTTTAAATTAAAATTAATATTATTTATTCGACATAATTTTAAATAAAAACTACTCTATTTTATTCACAAAACACCAAATAAAAATAATATTTAAATAAAAATTACTTAATTTCAAATAACATTCAAACTAATTCAATATTATACCAAAGTAAACAAATCTTCGAAGAGATTAAAATAAAATAAAAAAGTATAGAGAGACTTAGAGAGAGAGAGAGGGGAAAGATTGATTACTTGGTGGAGAGGAGGGCAAGAACAAGGAGGGGTGGGACAATCTTGAGAGCCATAGCTTTCTCCAAGAACTTCCAAGAAATTGGATCATTAATGTTGTCCCAACAAATGTGGGATACCAAATGATGACCCAATTCAAGACATGGCAAAGAAATCCCAAGAGAAGTGAGGTTGGAGGACACTTGAATTGCCCACAAAAATGGATCACTCCCTTCTTTTTCACCCACTTTAATCTTCCCCAAAACACTTCCCCAAATGTTCTTGTTCTTGTTCTTCTTCTCCACCTCCATTAATCAATTAAGATCACACCCCACTAATTACAACCTTACCTTAATTAAGGGTTTCTTGGTTTCTTCGATCTTCATAGGACAATCAAGAAGATGATGATGATCATCATGTTCTTGTCTTAAGAAACTCTCATTCATCTATTTGGTGTGTTTTGGGATTTTGCAAAAGAAATGAGCATTTGGGTTTGTTTTTATATACACCAATGAAGTGATGAAAACACCAAAAAAGTAGGGTAAGGAAAGTTTTTTATGTCTTTCCTTTTTCTTGATTTTGGTTAATAAATAGGGTTGGAGTTTCACTGTCAAAGAAATAAATAAAATGAGAGTGACACCCACACTCTTTTTAAAGTTTGGATTTTTTTATAATTTTGGGGTTTTGATGAAAACTTTCAACTAAAATGGAATTTTAATTATGTGAGTAAATAAGTTTATGATTTAATAATTTTTCTATAATATATTAATTGAAAATTATATTTAATTTACTTATTTTAAAAAGAATAAAAAGTGATAAATGTTATGAGATCAAAATCAAACTTAGAAGCAACACACTTTTTTCTAGAGGTTTATGTGCTTTGAGTGGATTTTTACCTAAGTTTTGATTTTTTATTAAAAAATAATTTAAAATATAAAATCAAACATTTATTTTTATTTTTATGTTATATTAAAATTTAATTAAATTTTTATATATTTATATTAAATTAAATAATTATTTTAATTTTAAGTTCTACTATTCTCTCAAAAGTGTTTTTACCCTTAATTAATCAATTTCTTCTCATTGGATAATGCATATGAAAGTTTTTTTTTTTTTAATTTAATATTTGATTTACATTATAGATATGTTTATTCAAATGGCCAAGAAACTTTTTTTTTTTTTAAGTAACTATTTTAATCACTCTCCAATATCTTCAAACAAATAAGTTATCTTCTTTAATATCATTTGACCAAAACAAAATTCACTTACACAAGTTATGGATTTCCCAACATGGTTAGACTGGCAAAGATCAATTTTCTATTGAAAATAAAAAAATAAAAAGGTTAAAAGTCATTTTTCCATTAAAGCTCCTCACCAAAAATTATAAAAATAAATAAATAAATAAATAAATAAATAAATAAAAACATAAATGTAAATAATTGAGGCTACAAATCAAGGTAACACAAATAAGTCATAAATAAATGCTATTGTTACTATGTTGATTATATTTAATCACCACATTATTGACACACAAATAATATATAATAAAAATATATTATACACAATTAACCGTCATAAATATGTGTTTATATAATAAAAATACAATATATATATATATATATGAATTGATATAATATAACATTAGTTTATATGTTATTGAAATATTTTTATACATTTGATTGGATTAATCACCACTACAAAAAAAAAATAGTATATTTGTAACGGAATTTCGTTCCTAATGTTCACGTTGCTAACGTAATTTCGTTCCTAATGTTTACGTTGCTAACGTAATTTCGTCTCTAATATCATTAGCACTACAAAAAAATAATATAATTATAACGGAATTCCGTCCCTAATGTTCACGTAGCTAACGTAATTTCATTCTTAATTCCGTCTCTAATGTCATTAGTAACGAAAAAAGTAGATTTAGAGACAAAAAAATTTTGTTACAAAAATAATTTTTTCTTGTAGTATAGTAACGAAAAAAAATAAATTTAGGAACAAAGAAAAACTTCGTTACAAAATTGATGAGTTCTTGTAGAGCGCTGTAAAGTTAATTAGGCATCCTAACAATAGTGGTAAATAAAATTGGGTAAATGAATAGTGAAAAATAAAAAATAAAAATAAAAATAAAAATAAAAACTATATATATATATATATATATGTATGAATAGGGAGATGAATCATTGTCCATTTATCCAAAGTCAAGAAAGATAACTAAAGCACACTCAAATATGGGTGGGTGCACTTGATGCACCAATTCCCCACTCCCACCCCACCCCACCAACTATTATATCAACCTTCAATTTTATTTGATGTATTTTTTGTGAAAATAAATACATTTTTGGTTTTATAATATTTTTTTAAAAATATTGTTTATAAATAATATAATCTCATTTTTTATATATATATATATATATATACTAAACCCAAGTTTGTTTGAGTTGAAATTGTATAACAATTGTTTGAATTTATGAAATAATAATTTGAAAGTTATGTTTTTTTAAAAAAATAAAATAATACTATGATTTTATTAAAGACAGTGAATTAAAAAATTTTGATTGAAAAAGATAAAAGCATAAATCAAACACAACCATATATATTCTTTATCCTTTGAAAAGATGTTTGTATATATATGATTGATTAGGCATGAAAATTTAAAAAATAAATAAATAGAGATTTTTTAATGTTTATAAATACTTATTTATTGGAAAGATATAAAAATATGAGATTATAGGTGATCATTTTAAGAAATTTTAGAGAAATAGAATAAATGAAAAAAAAATAAAAATTAAATAATATACTATTAACTTGCAATTGAAGTTGCAGGATGAATGATTTGTTTACTTTTAATTTGAGTTTAAATTTAATATTTTATAAGGTAAAATAATACTACTATATTTTTACAAGTGCTATTTTCACTATTTTTTATTGTTTTATTAAAAAAAATATATATATATATTTTTTTTATTAAAGTAATCAAACAGTAAGATCAAAATATTTTTAAATTAATAAAATTTAAATATATCATTAGACATAAAATTAATTTATAAATAAAGTATAAATGGCAAAAAAAACAAAATTATTTTATATATTTTCATTAACTAATAAGATATTACTAAGTCATTCAAAATTTATTCACTTTCTTATTTTTATCGTCATCTAAATTTATTTTTATTTTATTTTTTAGTAAAAAATATCATTTTTTCTATTTTTTTATCCTAAAAAATAAAAAATTTTATTTTTCTTAAAATTCGTATGTGAGCACATAATGAGACGAGGGATCTAATATTTTTTTCTATTTACTACAAAAGACGAGTCAAACCCTTTTGATTGGGTCGGAAGGAATAATAATAATTTTAATTTTTTTAAAAAAATTAAAATAAAAATCGATTATATTATGAAAATATATCTTAAATTGTTGTTATGCGTGGATAGAAGTGTGTGTAATAATTATAGAAGGTATGATAGTGAGTGGTTAGGAGTAGGTGGAGATGCAGACATTTGCCCTTTAATTTCTTATCATTATTTCTTTCTTTTTTAAATAAAATAACATAAATTGAACAACATTTATATATAAATTCAATATTTATTGATAATATATATATATATATATTTTTAATATGACATACAATTTCTATTATAAAATAAGACATCAAATATCTAACTTTAACTAAATGGAGCTTTCATATAAATATCGATTTGGTTACTATGATTTTTTCAAATAGCATCGATCGAAAGTTCAGATAACATATAATTTATATCAATGTAACATAAATACAATACAAAAATGACTAGCGCGAGACATATTCGCATAGAACATATGACATTATTATGATATTTTTCAAATAGGATATATAAAAAAGTTCACAAAGTACCAATCAAGAATTTAGAAAATACCAATAAAATTTATTTTGTGCATCGTGTATATATATATATATAATACTCCCTCCGTTCCAAACATTCTGCAATATTTTTTTTTTGTTTGTTCCAAACTCACCGCAACATTTCCAAAGTTAGAAATAATTAATAATATTTATATATATATTAATATACACTTCGTTTTATCCCATCACATCACTCAAATAAAAATAAAAAACAAATAATCATTTCTCTCTCCAATTACATTATTTAATATCCAAATTATCTCAAATTACCATACTTAATACTCCTCACCTAAATTCTCGTGCCAAATACAAATATTGCACGGTGATTGGGACGGAGTGAGTATTTATTTATGATATGCTTTGGTTATACACAAAGAGAAGTTGGTGGGTAAGAGCATGGGTGACATAATGTCATGCTCATCCCTAATTATTATAATTCCACCTTAAAAGTAGCATTTGTTTATTTTTGCAACAAAATTTAATCAATCTATCTATGTGGTGCTACTTTTTATATACAAATATTATTATTTTTTAAATTTAATTAATAATATTAATTATATATATTTTATAATATTTGTAATATATATATATATATATTTGGTAAAATCCATATTATATTTATTGAAAAAGAAAGAACTATTATATCATTAAATTTTATATTTGAAGTGAGAGCGAGAGTATACGAGCTGTTTGTAACTTTTAATTGGTATTATTCATTAGTGTTAATTTTTAAATATATACATATATATTAAATATTTTTTCTCTTACAATTTTTGAAGTATTTCAAAAAAATTAATTTATATTTAAATAGACAGAGATCACTCAAATATGTGAAGTAGAGTGGATGGGTCTATTTTTATCTACAACAATCAAACATCTCTCCCTCTTTCTTAATTTATACCATCTTGATTTATTTAATTTTTTTTTTCTTTTTTGAAGTTAAATAGAAAAAATATTATTAAAAAAAAAATTATGTAATAAATAGTGTATGATAGAATATTAGTTAAAATGCCTTTTAAAATAAATTGTAAAATGAAATCTGGACCGTTGATCCAAGGCACGAAATTGGGCAAGTAGACTTATCAAGAAAGGGATGTATATTATTCATTAAATTAAATTATTTTATTTTATTTTATTTTATTTTATTTTATTTTATATTATATGAAGAACAAGTAAAGTTAGGTAACATGTTATAATGTTTTGGTAATCTGCATACAACTAACTAACTACTGGTCCTAAGTTGGTGAGACTTGATTGGATTTCAAGCACCAATCAAAAAAAATTCAGAAAAAAAAAATATATATATATATATATAATTTTATTTATTTTATTTTATTACGAATTAAAAATAAATAAATTTCAAGAAATAATAAAACATATAGTATTATTTATTTCAAATATTGTATCTAATGCAAAAAAATGTGTATATTTAAAATATATCTAAATGCAATTTTTATTATAATAAGTATTATATTATATAATAAATGCATTTTATTATTCAATTTTTACTTCCTACACTTATATATACATATATATTTCATATGTAATAATAATTGCTGACATGCACGCCACTAATGTCCAAGAAAAAAATCACAGAGAATGTTATGGGCTCATATCTCGATAAAGAAATAAATTGGTTTTAGATATAGTACTCTCTAGGCTTATATTTATTTATTTATTTTTTTTTTTTTTATACTTCTTCTGTCCTAATAAACACAAAGTAAACAATTATTTTTGTCCCGCTATTTAAGAAATAATAGTAGTGAGTAATTAAAAGTAATGTAATAATATTTTTATCATTGGCGTAAAAGTAATGATGTAATGTAAAGTAGAAGTATTTGTGAAAAATAGTGAGGTATTTAATGAAATGTTTACTTTGTAATTAGACGTTCCAAAATAAAAATGTGTATACTTTCTAACTTGACGGATGGAGTATTTGAATATTAATTATTATATTATAATATATTATAAATTTAAAAAAATGATAAAAATATTTTTATTAGTGTCTTATAATACTAATGTAATAATATTTGCAAAAAAAATATATACCGCAAAAAGTAAATGTAACACTTAAAAACTAAGAAAATTTATTATTCTCCAACAATTTCTTTAGTTACCTTTTGTTGTAAGAGCAAATGGTTAATAATAATAATAATAATAATAATAATAAAAAAGTAGCCTCCGGACATTCGTTTTGATTCTAACTATGTTTTATATAAGAATACGCACATTTTTTATTTTATTTTATTTTTATAACGTGAAAATCAGCGGTTAATTTTAAATATATTGACAGTAAATCAGTAACCAAACTTAGTAGATAGTATAAGAATTAGACTACTAAAACAAATGATATTAAATAAATCATATGTAGTAAACAAAACATAAAAATGTCAAAAAAATATATTGATTATATAAAAAATACTAATATTTAGTTTGAATTGTTAATTTTTTTTAATGAATAAAATATATAGTATATATATTTTTTATTTTTTAATAATATTTATGGAGAATCTTCCAATAAAAAATACTATGTAAACAAACTCAATGACTCTCAAATATAAAGCAGCTTTACAAAATATATGTATAAATTTATTTGTTTGAATTTGATAACATTGAAAACTAAATTATTTTTAATTAATTACTTTTAATTATCTATTATATATATAGATAAATTGGGATAATTACATTCATGTGTGAGTAAAAAATAAATAAAAATCACATATTTATCTCACATCATTTTTTATTAATTAACATATTTCTAAATTAATAAAATTTTCATCTTGTTTTGTATACGTATATTTATTCTAAAAATAATATTTTATTCGTCTCATTGAAATGTTATCAATTTTTATTTTTATATATTCCAAAATAAGGTTATTATTTCCTAATTTAGTAATTGTTATTACTAACAATAATAAATAACCTTTCAACTTACAATATATTACACAAATGTTATTACTTTTATATTACACTATACTAATAAGGGTATTTTTGCATTTTCTACTGCAATTCAATATAATACTAATATTCAAAAATTTAAATACAAAAAGCAAATATCACTCTTCCAATTGGACGGAAGAAGTATATCAGTTATTATACATGCAAACAATAATTAAATATAAATTTTATTATTGGATTATGACAAAAATTATTTAACATTAAATATATATATATATATATTCATGTTCAAAATGTAAGATTCAAAATTAAATACTCCTTCCGTCCCATATAATATGGGTGTATTACCGTAGACACGAGAATTTAAGTAAAATATAATTAGTAAGTAATTAGGAAGTGTCTTAGTAAAAATAATTATTATTTAGTAAAAACAATTATAGATTAACATTAAGATAACAAAATAGTTTAATTAAGATTTTAAAAAAAAATTAAATTTTAAAATATAATTAAAATGTATTATTAATTTTCCAAAAAAATAAAGGATAAATTATATGAGACGGACGAAAATAGAAAATAGGGACAAATTATGTGGGACGGAGGGAATATATAATATGAAATTAATATATCTATGTTTCAAAAAAAATATATATAACAATTGATATAATATTTAATAGGTAGGCCCAAATATATGAAATTTGATATTTTAGAGCCCATTATGAGCCCAATATTATCTTCTAGTTGTATTGAGCATATGTAAAGCCATTAATATTATGGCTTGAGCAAAAATAATTAGATATTTTTATTTGGAAAAACAATAAATAAATAAATATATGAATATAATATTTTATTAAATTAAATAAATATTTAATAATATTATTATATTCAAAATTTTATTGTTTATAAAAAATATTTAAATTAATAATTATTTTTATTTTATTTTTATATTATACTTAAAAATTAATTTTATATTTAAAATATTAGTATATCAATATTTATTTATGTCATATTAAATAATTATTTTAATTTTAAGTTATACTATTCAAAACTCACATCTAAATTCAAATCAAACAAACAAATTATTGTATTCTTTTGTGGGTTTTACAATATACTTTTACTATTCAAATTCTTTTTTTCTTCAAAAGATATCAAATCAAACAATTATTTTTCGTTTTTTTTATATTATACTATAAATTTATACTCCCTCCATCCCATGTAACATGGGTGTATTACTGTAGACACGAGAATTTAGGTAAAGTATAATTAGTAAATAATTAAGAAGTATATTAGTAAAAATAATTATAGATTAAGATTAAGATAAGGAAATAGTTTAATTAAAATTAAGAAAATTATAAAATTTAAAATTTAAAATGCGATTAAAGTGCATAATTATATTTTCAAAAATAGAAAAGACAAGTTATATGCGACGGACGAAAATAGAAAATATGGACAAATCATATGGGACGGAGGGAGTATTAAATTCAATACATCACATCAACCTCTATTTATATCACATCAACGTCTATTTATATCACATCAACTAACCATTTAAACTTAACTTTTTACTATTAAAAAGTTCAAACTCAAAAACTAAAAGCCACGAACAAACCGAAACGTTTTGTTTGTTTTCTATTTTTAGTTTGAATTAGCCAAACTTCTTTTCTAAAAATGTAATTTTAATTTTAAAATTAGTCTAGTTAGTGAATGACAAAAGCATTATTATTAGTTCATATTATTATTATTTTATTTTATTTCAATAAAAAAATTTTTGAAATATACAAATTCAAACTTAATTCTTTAAAATATAATAAATGTAAATTTCTATTCATACTTCTTTCTAAAGTAGCTATAAATAATTGGTTATATTCTTATTCAATGCCATCTAATGCTTATCCGATGTCTAAATTGTATATATTTTTATTTCCATTAAATTTAATAAGATATTTTAGATATTCATACTAGATTTTAGAGTCTTGTAATTTCCAGATTTCTGTAAATTAATTTTAACAATAAAATAAAATAAAATAATAATAATAATGTGATTGTTATTTCGAGTTGGCTGCCAGGTCAGATGTAGCTAATATAATGTTGTCAGGAAATATAGAGACAGCACATTGTATCTGGCGTATTGCCAAAATATTTTTTTTATTTTACTCCCACTATCGTAGATACAAAAATTTAAGTAAAATATGATTAATAAAAATAATTATAGATCAAAATTAAAATAACTAAATAATTTAATTAAGGTTAAAAGAAAAAAATTTAATTTTAAAATATAATTAAAATGTATAATCAATTTTTCAAAAAAAAAATGACAAATTACGTGGGACTGATAAAAATAAAAAATATAGACAAATTATATGAAACGGAGGGAGTAATTTATAGTGTAAAACATTGTATCTGAACTTTAATTAATACTCTTTCTCACTCTGACCATTAACAATTTATCAATTTTTTTTTATTTTGGTTTGTACTATAACAAACTATCAATTTTTTTTTAGTAACTGTACTTTCTATTAACGTTAAAAATATCATTACAATTTGCAATATATTACACAAATATCATGATTTTGATATCATACAATACTAATAAGATTATTTTAGTTTTTTTATACTTTATTCATATTATCTATTCATTTTTCTATTTTGGTATGTCTCGTAACAAAGTATTCATTTTTTTTTTTTTTTAGCAATTGTACTTTCTACTAACATTAACAATACCCTTACAACTTACAATATATTACACAAATGTCATTGTCTTTATATCACACAATACTTATTTTAGTCTTTTCTACTTTATTCATACCATCTATCCATTTTTTTTATCCTTCTTATAATAAAATATTCGTTTCTTTTTTTAGTAATTATATTTTATACTATTATTAAAAATATCATTACAATTTACAATATATTACACAAATGTTATTATCTTTATATCACACATTACTAACAAAATTATTCTAATCTTCTCTATTTTATTATTCCTAAAACTCTATGCAAAAAGCAAACAGATAGATAGATAAGTGGTCGAGGGAGTATACAAGTTTATTTAGTTGTAATTTGAAATTAAATATTAAATTATATTTATGTTGAAAAATTTTCAACATAAAAAACACAGTGTGTTGAGTAGAATTCTTATTTTAGTTAAATTTCAAGTGTAAACATGTATAAGCAATTTAAATATAATTCTCTTTCTCACGTATCTATATATTCATTTATTTTTTGTACAGAATTTTAGAAATATTAGTGTTATATTGAGATAAAGTAGAAATAAAGATAAAAAGACTAAATTAACCCTATTAATATTATATGATATAAAGATAATGACATTTGTGTAATATATTGCAAATTGGAAAGGTACGTGTAATGTTAGGTAAATAGAACGATTACTAAAAATAAAAAAATAGAAAAATACTTTATTATGAGACGGATAAAAATAAATAAATAAATAAATTGTTAAAGAAGATATGAAATATATTGATTATATAAATAAAATATAATATTTATATAAAAAGAAATGATAGAAAGTGCACATGTATCTATCAAGCACATGCATGTGCAAAATGATGCCCACTCTAATTTGTGGTGCCTATTTATTGGATTTTCTTTCACCAATTATTATTTTTAATTTAATATTTCAATTTTCAGGTCCACTATATTTTTTTAATTACAAATAATTGCAAAAGTTAATAGGAGTATATCAAAAGTTCTACTTTTTTTTTTTTCCGAGTTTTTTTAGTATGACTATATAAGTTTATATAAATATATATTCCTTCCGTCTCATGTAATATGAGTGTATTAATATAGACACGGAAATTTAGGTAAAGTATAATTAGTAAGTAATTAAGAAGTGTATTAGTAAAAATAATTATTATTTAGTAAAAATAATTATAGATTAAGATGAAGATAAGTAAATAGTTTAATTAAAATTAAAAAAAAATTATCAAATTTAAAATTTAAAATGCGATTAAAGTGCATAATTATATTTTCAAAAATAGAAAAGACAAGTTATATGAAACAGATGAAAATAGATTATAGGGACAAATTATGTGGGAAGGAGAGAGTATTATTTTTAGTTGATACTATCTCAACTAATTAAACATTATTTTAAATAACATATTTTGAATTAATGTTTAATATAAAAAATATATATATATTTGATATAATATTTTAATATAAAATAATGTTTATGTAATATTTTTAATAAAATTATTATATAATATACAAATAAATATTAAAATGTATAATATATAATATAAACTTTAAATGAGATATGTCATTAATGAAAATATTTTACTATAAATCTATAATACAAAATTAAAAAGATTGCACCATTGTTGTTAACAAGGATTAAAAATAATTGAGCTGGCATGCAATATTATAAAAGTGTATAATATTTATATAAATAAGTCGTAAGGATTTGTTTGTTGGCTTTCAAAAGTGATTGTTCATAACAAAATATCTATTTTTCTATTTTGATTTATTACATAACAAAATATTTATTTCTTTTTTTTACTAACTGTATTGTCTATATAATATTACAAATATCCTTACAACTTACAATATATTACACAAATGTCATTACTTTTATATTATATATACTAATAAAGTTATTTTAGTCATTACTACTTTATTCATACTATATTCCAACATAATACTAATATTATGTTACAAATTTAGTATTATATTAATTTGATCACTTGACACAGACAATGAAATATTATTTGATTGTAATATAGAAATATATTTTAATATATATATATATATATTTAATTAAAAATATTTTTTAAATATATTTTGAAGCTTCTACAAATTATACTTAAATAAAATATACTAATAAATATAGATGTAATTTTGAAAAAATAAAATAAAAATTTATATAACACAAATACATAAAAAGAGTACAAAATATTATTCGCTATAGTACTTTTATAAGTCTATATATTTTACAATAAAATATTTAAAATTATAAATACTAAACAAATATCAATCGATATTACTCCCTTCGTTTCAATACAATACTTTTGTTTATCATTTTTGTTTGTTTCAAAACAATAGTCTTATTTTCATAAATAATCATATCACCATAAAATTACTCATACTTTTTTATTTTTATTACACAATTGTCACTATTTTTTACACTAATACACTCACAAAGGCAAAAAAGTCTTTTATCAATACTTTTTACCAATTACCAATATAATATCAATATTCTTTAAATCTCGTGTCGAACCCAATTAAGACTATAGTTTGGGACGGATGGAGCATATTTGAAGTAATAACCAACCATAACCAAAGATTTTATAAATAATGCCAAATTAAGATTAAAAAATATGCATAATAACATAGCAACACTTAGGTTTATGTGTTAATTGGGTCAAATCAATATGATATTGATTTGATGTTATTAGCATAAATTAATAAGATGGACAATACAATTTTAACAGCACACGATAATACATGTATAACACATATTCTGATGTCGCGTTATATAATTTTATATTACACAATATATTATTATATTTAACAGAATAAATATATATATATATATATAACACAATACAATGTATCAATTGAAGTTGAGAGATGTATATAAATTAATTTTATTATTGAAATATTAGTAATATAAAAGTGATTTTATCATAATACATTGTGAATCATCTAGCAAAATATATAGAACATGTTTTATTTCAAAGATTAATATTGATTTTATTTTAATTTTTCATAATTATATTGCATAGTGAGTAGCACATGCAATATTAGTTACATATAGCACATATTTTTTTAATAGATATATAATTCAAAAATTGCAAGTTTAAATAGTTTTAGTCTATAATTACTATATTAATTTTTATCATTTTTGGTTGCTCCTAATCAATATATTCATTTATTAATCTAATAAAATCATATAAAATATTTTTGTATTTCACTTTTAATTACAAACTTTTTTTTTTTACAACAGTCCTTTTGTTTTTGTTTTTTGTTTTTTGTTTTTTTTTAATGACGTGAAAATCTGCAATCGCTACCCGAAATTGCACACTGGGTAAATCCTCGGTCGAATTTATTACTCTGCAAACTAGACTCGATAAACAAATAACACTAGTCGAACTAGGTAACCTGAGACGTCCAGGAGGATTGAACCCATTTTGTTTTCATAGGAAATATATATAGTTTATTGTCTACTAAAGTTAAGAAATCAATCAATAAATGAAATAAAATAAAATAAAATAAATTTTTAACAAAATTTAATGTTGAAAGGAATGGACAGCAAAATTTTGACCAAAATGACAAACATTAAAAAATTATTAATAGGAAAATGGATAATGTGTTTTATATTCAAATGGACATGAAATGCATTTATTTAAAATATTGAAATATATTATCAGCATTTCCAAAATTTTGGAAGCATATATTGCAAAAATATAAAATAATAATAATAATAATAATAATAATTTGAGACTGATGGTTATGTTTAGTTCTTTTTATTTTTTCAAAATTTTTATTATATAATTCTTTCATATATATATATATATAGAAATATATTGGTATTGTTTATTTTTATAAAATATTACTTTCAACTTACTCCATCCGTCTCGGATATTTTGTTTGCGTTACTGAGAATTTAAGAGTGGTATAATTAATAAATAATTTAAAATATATTAGTTAAAATAATTATCGTATAATAAAAATAATTATAAATTAAGATTAAGATAATTAATTAATATAATTAAAATTAAAAAAATTAAAAATAATTTTTTTTTAAATAAAATTAAAGTGTATAATTATTTTTCAAAAAATGAAAGTAACAAAATAAGTTGGACATACAAAAATAAAAGGGTTGACATGAGAAGTGGGACCGAGCGAATACTATTCATATAATATATATATATATATATATAATATCACAAAATAATCAATATTCCACATTAATTATACAGGAAATTTTTACAACCTACTAATAAATGCTATGAGCTTGTCTGTTCGGATCTGTATGGATGCTATTTGAAATTATAAATTATTGAATTGAATATATAAATATGAAATATTTTAAAAAGTAAATGTAGTATTTGAATGAAATATTTTATTTTATTTTTTTAATTTAGTAATTTGGTAGATATGATAATTAGTATGAAATCAGATACAAACATTAAAACAAAAACCTTTTTTTTTTTTTTTTTATTAAGTATTGATTTAGATAAAATAATTTGATATAATATTTTTTTAAAAAAAAATTGTTAGTAATATAAAAAAAAATTGTCAATTGTCAATAATACTTTCTCCACCGGTCAGTAGATATATATTTTTTTATTTATTAAATAAATAAAGAATATTGTATTTTCATGTAATTGTTAATATTAAAATAAAAATAAAAACTAATGAATAAAAATAATGTATCTTTGTAGAGAATTAATGCATGAAAACAAGTATTTTTTGTAAAGACTTAAATACTAGTAATATTTTTATATTTACAAATTTAAAATTTTAATATTTTATTAAAAATAATACAACCTTTATATACATTTCTATTTTAATGATTTTTTTTTTCGTAATATTGTTTAAAATATAGTACTTACTACAAAAGTAAATCAATATATTAAGAGTTAACATATTAAAATGACAATGGATAAAGACGTAAAATATATATTTTTATAGAAAATTGTAAAAATTAAATAATACTAATAAAATTAGAGTTAAAAAAAAAGGGCAAAATGAACAAATTATATATTTGTCATGTAAATTAGCATAATGATATCTCTATATAAATAAGTGTTTATTTGTGGGGGTTTTGATTTTGGATTTTAATTTTGAATAATAAAATTTTGAATTGAAATAATTATTTGATATAATTTTTGAATATAAATTAAAATTTAATGTAATATAATAAATAATATATATTTAATTTGATATTAAAAAAATTAAAATAATAAAATAAAAATAAAAATAAAAAATTGCACAAATAAATACACTCACATAATATGTAATGCATTGAAGTCCACAGTAGCTACAACGGAGAATACATATTTTGTGTTTATTATTTAAAAATATTAAATAAATATTAAATGCACAAAAATAAAATTAAAATATTAAATAAATAATACTTTATTCGTCTCATATTTAATTATAGTATTAGAAATATTAGTATTATATTGGATTATAGTAGGAATAAAGTACAAATAACTAAAATAATCTTATCAAATAATGATATTTGATATTTGTGTAATATATTGTAAATTGTAAAGGTATTTGTAATGTTAGGTAAATAGTAAGGTTACTTAAAAAAAATATGGATACTTTGTTATGAAATAGAGGAAGTATAATTTATTTTATTTATTATTATTTTTTAGTCTCAATTAAATTATCTCGTTATAAATTAAAATTAAAATAACTAAATAATTTAACTAAAAAAATTATAAATTATAAATTTTAATATAAAATTAAAAAATATATAATTATATTTTAAATAAATAATAAATTATATGAAACATACTAAAATAAAACGAGAAGACAAATTAGATTAAAACGACGGAATATTATTTAATTTAAAGTTTCTTTTTACAGTGTTAAAAAATGGGATATGCATAGCCATACACATATATGGTTTTCCTCTTCTTCCAATATCTCTCTTTCTCTCTCTACACCTCCGCTTTTTCTCTCTCTAAAGGCCCCAGTTGATGTTACAGAGACGCGCTGATTCTCGTCAATCATCGCTTTGCATAGTTCTTTCCTCACCACAATTTTCGTGGCTATTTTGGAGCTAGAGATCATCGCCGAGCATATAGGAAAGCTCCTCTCCGTTATCGTTTTCCACCTGTAAAAATTTTCACGACTCTCTATTGCACATCTGCCAGTAACGATTTCTGTTCCCAGCTCAGTTATCGACAGCTCGGTTGGATCAATTGCTTTCGTTTGTCGTCAAATTTGAAATTTCTTCGTATTGAATTTTCTTCGCTTTTTTGAGATTCGAAATTTACATATATATAATATTAGTGGTTCGTAAAGTCGGTATTCGATCGAAATCTCGCCTCGATTGGATGGTTTCTGGATAAAGTATGCAGCCTGATCAGAGAAAAAAGGTACTGAATTTTTTTGCTTTTGAGCTGGCAATTGATTCGAAACAGTTTCTATCCAAAGTGTGGCGTTCAGTTCATATGAGCATAGTGTGTTTTCACAAGTTTAGGTTAACTTATCGATCCGCCATATATTTGCTAGCTTTTTGTTTAGATTTGAGACATGGATAGAACATTAACTTCTAGAGCTCTTTGGATTGGGATTTGTTAAGGTTAGATTGTTGAAGAATTTTAGATTTCTTCTTAGATTGTGACTCTGTTTTCGACATTGTTAGTTGAAATTTACTGAGGATTGAAGATTACTTCTCTGTTTATGTGTAATGCTTTGAATGGGGATTTTTTTATGGTTAATTGAACTGTTTTAGAACATTTTGTGAATCTGTCTTCGACATTGCTCGACTGCAGGCCGGTGTCGATGTAGATTTCTTCACCGAATACGGGGAAGGATGCAGGTTTAGAATCGAGGAAGTTATCGGCAAGGGTAGCTATGGTGTTGTTTGCTCGGCATACGACACACATCTTGGAGAAAAAGTTGCTATAAAAAAGATAAACGACATCTTCGAACATGTCTCAGATGCGACACGAATCCTCCGTGAAATTAAGCTTCTTAGGCTGCTTCGCCATCCGGACATTGTGGAAATCAAACATATTTTGTTGCCTCCTTCGAGGAGGGAATTCAAGGACATATATGTGGTGTTCGAGCTGATGGAATCAGATCTTCATCAGGTCATTAAAGCGAATGATGATCTGACTCCCGAACATTATCAGTTCTTTCTTTATCAGCTTCTCCGAGGATTGAAATATATACATACAGGTCGGGACAATGCTTCGATTGAATTACGTTACGCCTATTTCCATCTGCATAAACATCTTATAGTAATTCTTCGTTTTGTGCTTTTCTTTTATGCAGCTAATGTTTTCCACCGTGACTTGAAGCCGAAAAACATCTTGGCTAACGCCGACTGTAAGTTAAAGATATGCGACTTTGGACTTGCACGAGTGGCGTTCAACGATACGCCTACTGCAATATTTTGGACGGTACGGAGTTTTCCTAACCGTCTATCATCTGAATGATTAAGTTACTATTTGATATGATATTTTGTGATAGAAAAAAGTTATTTGATTTAATGTTTTTGTTATAGTTACTGTAGATGAATAGCGCCAAAAGTTATAAAATTGTCTGTGTAAACAAAGCACGAATCATAGAATCATTTTTATGTTTGGAACAACTTCAGGATTATGTCGCAACGAGGTGGTATAGAGCCCCGGAATTGTGTGGATCATTTTTCTCGAAGGTACGGCTTCTTCGAATGTTTATGACATTGGTTTTGCAATGCATTATAACTCTAATGAATATTTTTGTCGATATCTGATACAGTATACGCCAGCGATCGATATTTGGAGCATTGGCTGCATATTTGCGGAACTTCTGACCGGAAAACCTCTGTTCCCGGGGAAGAACGTCATTCACCAATTAGACCTCATGACCGATTTTCTGGGAACTCCGCCTCCCGAAACAATTGCACGGGTTTGTCCATTTTACGAACTATTATAGCTCGAAATAGTGTTCGAAGGCTGGTTGGCATTCGTGTTTTATTCGATTATTTCATGCGACAGATAAGAAATGAAAAAGCTCGACGATACTTAAGTAGCATGAGGAAAAAGAAACCGATCCCGTTGTCCTACAAATTTCCCAACTCCGATCCTCTTGCTCTCCGCTTATTAGAAAGGATGCTCGCTTTCGATCCCAAGGATCGACCGTCCGCCGAAGAGGTCCATTTTTGCCTTTTCGCTTAAAATCTTCGGGTGTGTTTGTTTGTTGGTTTTAGTTTTGGGTTTGGATTTTTAAATAGTAAAAAATTAAATTTGAATAATTTTTTGATGTGATATAAATAAAGGTTGACGTGATGTCTTTAAATGTAAATAAATTTATACTATAATATGAAAAAAGAAAAGTAATTGTTTGACGTATATTTTTTAAGGAAAAAAAAAATCTGAATAGTAAAAAGTTGTACTAAAACCAGATGCTCTTGTGATTCATTTCGTCTGAAAAGTTCTTGTTATGTTTGATTAGGCTCTTGCTGATCCGTACTTCCGAAACTTAGCTCGAGTCGAGCGAGAGCCATCCGCCCAACCGGTTACCAAAATGGAATTCGAATTCGAAAGGCGAAGAATTACGAAGGAAGATGTAAGAGAGTTGATATATCGCGAAATTCTCGAGTACCACCCGAAGATGTTGAAAGAATTCGTTGAGGGAGCCGAGCCTACAGGCTTTATGTATCCAAGGTATTCCCTCGTCACTTATATCTCGGATTTAAGTATTTCGTTTTAGCCCGGGACTTATATTCGACTCCAAACTTTTACCATTGCAGCGCGGTCGACAAATTTAAAAAGCAGTTCGCGCAGCTTGAGGAGCATTACGGAAAAGAGACGGCTGCGCCACCCGAAAGACAACATTCGTCGTCTCTGCCGAGGTAAAACTGAAACCCATTTACATTATAGCTTCGGCGGAATATAGTTTCGGGTACTCGAAAAGATTCGATCGTTACAATTAAGATATCGTTTAGGTGCAGGCCCTGCGTTTTGTATCCAGATAACGTAAAATCGAATACGACTGGTGTCGCCGACGGCCTTTCAAAGTTTTCGATCAAAGAAGTCGAGAAACCACCTCTCGATCGATCTTCCGTTCATCCAATTCCAAGACCACCCGTTCCCATCCCCCAAAACATCCAAGGTACGCAAAGAATGTTCGATTTTTTTCGAATTGAGGACAAAAGTATCGATTTTTTTAAAGGTTAAAACGCCTCGGCAGGGATAGCTGCGAGGCCCGGGAAGGTTATAGGTTCGATTCTACGATACAACAACTGCGGAGCAGCTGCAGTGTCGACGGAACCCGTCGAACAGCAACGGAAAGTCGTCAGAAATCCCGGGATTCCCGCTAAATACATCGGTCCAAACGGGTCCTACTCGAGGAAGCATCCAGGCTGCAAGAACGAGAGCGGCGACGACGATACCGGAGGGTCGAACGGAATGCCACCGAAACCCGATCTTTTTATGTCCCGGAAAGTTGCCGCTCAGGCTGTTTCGGGAAGCCATTGGTATTGATCTCACGATCCAACGGCTACGGCTGATTGGGACGGGATTCAGTTCCCGATCCAATGGCTCATCTTCGTGCCGGCATTGCGTATAAATCTCCGGCGGTAAGTTTACTGGCGAGTCGAGATCGAGATCGATCGAGAGATTCCGAGGCGAAACAGGTAATTGATCGAATGAATTTGTGTTGTTGATCTTATTTGTACATTGTGTAACTTGAATAAGCGGAGTCCAAAAACTCTGAAGTTTTCGACTCCGCCCTTTTTTACGAGAAAATCTTTTTCCCGTAGTTTATAATTTTGGTTCGCTGTTTATCAACAGTAATTTTATTTATTTTTTTTTAAAGTAATTGCTAGCTACGGACCGTTGAGCTATGTGCGAACCTTAAGGTATGATTTATGTCTAGCATTTGTTTGAGACATCGGACGTTTCGGACGTTGTATTAAATATTAATAAGAGTAGGGGTGAGCAAAAAATCTGAAAATTCAATTCGAACAAAATCGAAATTTAAAATTTGGTTCGAATTTTTCAGATTGGTTCGGATTAAATTTTTGACAAATTTTGAATTTTTGGATCGGATCGGGATCGATATACTTAAAATTCGAACAAATCTGAAATCCGAAATATAATATTTTAATATTCCATCTGTCCGCCAATCTATTTATTTTGTCATTTTAATTTGTCCATTTACTTATCCATTTATTTTTATTTTTATTTTTTTTAAGTAAATGTATCTTCCACTAAAATATAAAATTACATCACCTTTTATATAATATTACACAAATGCCATCAAATAACACCACTTAATACCATAAATATTAAGGGGTATAATAATATTTATGTATATCAATTGTACCACGTAAACTGATACATAGGCTGTGGACGGAGGAGTATATTTTTTTATTATATATATTTAATATTTTATTAGAAAAATTCAAAATTATTAATTATATTTTAATATATTTAATTTATATATATATTATATATTTAATATTATAAAATAATACTAAAATATAAAAGAAACTTAAAATTTAAAAAAGAAATTAAAAATATTTAGAATTTCGGAGTTTTCAGTTTGGCTCGAATTTTTTAGTTTGGATTATGAATTTTCAGATTTCGGATTTCGATTATTTCAGTTCGATTTGGACTGATTTTTTCAAAAATTTTGAATTTTCGGATCAGTTCGGATTTTGCCAAATCCGAATGCTCACCCCAAATTGGTTTGTTTGTAGGATTTCCGATGTATTTAACTATTTATTTAAAAATATTAAATCAAATCAAATATAAATACAATTTTTTTTATATGATAGTCAAAATTAATTTATATTTTAAAGTATTATATTACTTCCTCTCCACATACCATGTTCATATTGCCGTTTCTATTCGTCCCACATTCCATGTCATTTTCATTTTTCGGAAAATGATTACACACTTTAATCTCATTTTAAACTTTTTAATTTATTTAAAAAATTTAATTAAACTAATTAGTTATCTTAATCTTAATTTATAATTATTTATATTATATATAATTATTTTCACTAATACATTCTTAATTATCTACTAGTTATATTCCTTCTAAAATACTGTATCTACGGTCCAGCAAACACTGTATATGAGACAGAGGAAGTAATTTTTATTTAAATCATATTAAATTAATATTTACACTTCAAATTCAAAATCTGCACAAACAAACATAAGGGAATTAGTGATACAATTGCTGCCCACAAACAAATAGTACCAAATCCTTATGTGAACAGGGGCGGAATATATTTTTTTAATGTATAAATAATTATATTTACACCATTGAATTGAATTAATATTTGTAATACTCCCCTCAGTGACTCAGTGTTTCAGACATATAAATTTATGAGATGTATAATTAGTAAATAATTAAAAATATATTTGTAAAAATAATAATTATATAATAAAATTAATTTTATATTAATATTAAGATAATTAATTAGACTAATTAAAATTAAAAGATTAAAAATTATAAAATAAAATGAGAATATATTATTTTTTTTTTAAAAAAAAATAACAAGATAAGTAAAACGAAAATCACGGGGACGAAGTAAGTAATATTTTTTATTAAATCATTAATAGCGGCTAATGTTTTAAATTTTAAAAATATAGTACACATATAATACATAATTTATTTATTTATATTTTTAAAAAGTAAAATAATTAAAGAGGGACACTTTAGCTACGCCAGATTGGACAATCAAGAATCAGTCCCATGATCTAACGGCCAAAAAAAAAAAAAAAATACTACGGGCTTTGTTTACACAACAAACTTTTACTCATTTGACACTATTTATTTTTAAAAAGACATCACGTCAAATACATTTTTTCTTTCACAAAATATAAAATCAAATATTCCCTCCATTCCAATACAATAGTCTTGTTTACTATTTTTGTCAGTTACAAAACAATAGTCTCATTTTCATAAATTGAACTATCCCTATTTTTTTATTATTATTACACAATTGCATCTATTTTTTTACACTAATATACTTACAAGCGCAAAAAAAAAATCATTTGTTCTTACTTTTTACCAACTACCAATATAATTTCAATATTTCTTAAACCCTGTAACCAGCACCGTAAGACTACACTTTTAGGACAGATGGAATACTAACTTTTTAGTTTTTTCCAAACTTCCAAATTTCCAAAAACTCATATCTAAACAAGCATACTTCAATTCATTGCAAATAATGAGTCAAACTCAACAATAGTGAATATTAATTATAGATCTAAATTATTATTATTATTATTATTATTATTATTATTGTAACAAATAGACTTGACATACAATTTGATCAATATTTATGTCCAAAATTCACCATGTTTCTTGAATTATTCAATTCAATATTTTTATTATATAATTCAATGTACACACATGAGACATACATACGTTATATATATATATATATTTAAAATACAATTTCAATAAAAAAAAAAAAGAAAAAAAATACAATTTCAATAAAATATAACCCAATCACCATTAACTTTAACAAAAAAAATTAATTAAGAATTAAAATTGAATTGAACACCGTCCGTACCACAAAATTCAACGTTGCCATAACATAATATCCAACAAGTACAAAAAGACAAGCGAAGCAATAAGCAGCGTGTAATCAATGCCCAGACAACCTTATTTGTGGCTGCTAACCGTTTCTTTATTCTAAATCAACACCCAAACATATGATGTCATCATATCCATTTTTTATTATATATATATTTTTTTTTTAAAAAAAAAAAAAAGAAAAAGAAAAAGAGGTTTGTTTTGTATTTTCGTGTCTGTTTATAAATTATTCCCTCGTCTCACATAATTTGTTCCTATTTTCTATTTTCGTTCGTCCCACATAATTTGTCCTTTCTATTTTTGGAAATATAATTATGCACTTTAATCGCATTTTAAATTTTAAATTTTATAATTTTCTTAATTTTAATTAAACTATTTACTTATCTTAATTTTAATCTATAATTATTTTTACTAATAAACTTCTTAATTACTTACTAATTATACTTTACCTAAATTCCCGTGTCTACAATAATACACTCATATTACATAGGACGAAGAGAGTACTAGAACAATATAATATAAATATATATATATATATTAAAATACTCACTCCGTTCACTAAAAACAATCCATTTGAATCTGGCACGAAGTTTAAAAAACATAAATATTTTATTAAAAAATGATAGATGGTTGGAGACAATTTTTTAAAAGTGAGTTAGAAATGAAAGTAAATGAAGAGAAATAATGTACTCTCTCCGTCCCATAACAAACTATCCATTTTTTCATTTTAGTCTGTCTCATAACAAATTATCCATTTCATTTTTTTTTTAGTAATTGTACTGTCTATCTAACATTACAAATTCTCTTACAATTTACAATATATTACGCAAATGTCATTACCTTTATATCAAGTTATTTTAATCATATCTACTTTATTTCTACTACATCCCAATATAATACTAATATTTCTAAAACCCCGTACAAAAAGCAAATGAATACATAGTGATGAGACAGAGGGACTAATAAAGTGAGTAGTATTTATTGTAAATAAGTATTAATGAAGAATAATAATTAAATGTTAGATTTGTTAATTTTGCCAAAATTAATAATGAAATAAATTTATCAAAGTTAAAAAAAAAAGGTGAGAATAAATTTGGCTGATAGAGTATTATATTTAAATATTAGTAAAAAAAATATTTTATTTAAAATATTATTATTATTATTATTATAAAATAAAAACACAGTATTAAGTTTCTTGCACCCAAAGAAAAAGGCATTGAAATTGAGATTGGAATTAGTAAGCAAAATGAATGTGCCTTTTGCTTCACACAATAATACATTCTTCTTCCATCCAAATCACCACCTAAATTTCCCCATTTTTTACACTTTATATATATATATATATATATAACATAAAAATTTAGAAAATATATAACTACTAAAAATAATTATTATACAATACAAATAATTATAAATTAAAACTAATTGGTCCAATTAAAATTTATAAATTAAAAAAAATTAAAATATAAATAAATTGTGTAATTTTTTTTACAAAAATTGATAGTGATATAAAGTGCAAGAGAACGACAATATGAACATAAGATGTAAGATGGAGGAAGTTATAGTTTGAAAGATTTGAGTTTTTATAATAAGAGTTTATAGTTTAATATGATACTCTCTCCGCCCCTTAACAATCTATTAATTTTTCAATTTTGGTCCGTCACATAACAAAGTATTTATTTATTTATTTATTTTTAAGTAATTGTACTATCTACCTAACATTACAAATACCCTTCTAATTATCAATATATTACACAAATTTCATTATATTTATATAATACAATACTAATAGGGTTAATTTAATCTTTTTACCTTTATTTTTACTTTATCCCAATATATGAATAGTATAACAAAATATAATTTTGAATTATGTAAACATATCACATTTTAAATCTGTTTTTTTACCCTTAAATTTTATTAAATGAATTCTGTTTTTTTTTTTATAAAATATAATTTATTTTATGAATTTAAATATAAACTCAAATAAAATCTTTCAAATCCAAATTTAAAATAAATTTTCTCAACCCAAAACAGAAGAAATGCTAATTTGAACTTGCGTTTTTTTTTTTTGTTTTTTTAATATTTATAAAATACACCCTTCGTCCCAAGATACCGTGTCTGCTACACTGTAGACACGGTATTTTAGGAGGGATGTAATGAGTAGATAATTAAGAATATATTAGTGAAAATAATTATCCTATAATATAAATAATTATAAATTAAGATTAAGATAACTAATTAGTTTAATTAAAATTTTAAAAAAAATTAAAAGTAAAAAGTTTAAAATGAGATTAAAGTGTGTAATCATTTTCAGAAAAAAAAAAAAGAAAATGACATGATATGTGAGACGGACAAAAACGACAACGTGGACACGTGGGATGAAGGGAGTATTATTTTAATATAACACATAAATTAATTCTTCTTAATCAAAACCCAATATATATAAATTATTATTTTTATTTTTATTTAATTTGAATTTATTTAAATAAAAAGTGAATCATTTTACAGGACACACCCTCCACGTTTGTTCAACGTCATAATTCATGAGTTAACGAGGAGGTTCGGTTGGGTTTATACTTTAAATTATTTAAATAAAAGAAATATTACAAATATATAATTTGATTTTACATTTCCCTATATAAATATAGTCGTGTTTCATTTAACAAAAATATATATATTTAAATTATTATTCAAACTAAAAATTAAATTTAATAAACAATAAAAATCTTAGTTTATAAAAAAATAATATTAAATTAAATATTATTTTCTTTAAGCAAACTATTTGCCAATTCATTTGGATATGAAACATAGACCCCAAATCATTGACTCTTATGTACTAATTAGTAATTAATCACAACATGCCCAAACGTGACACATACAACAATTTTCTAACATTTTTCTTTCACCAAATTTGGTTGATTTATTTTTTTTACTATTTTTTAAAAGTAGAAGACTTTTAAAACACTTGACCCACTTCTCTTTATTTAAAAACCAAAACCAAAAACTTTTCACTACAAAAATTTAAAATTAATGAAATAAAAAAGATTTTTTAAAAAAAAATATATAATACACCCTTCTATTTTAGTAAAAATACACAAAAAACTTTATATTTTATTTATTAAGTGAAACTCCTAATGTTAATTTAAAATTTGCACGAAACATCGTCCTTATCCAAACTATATTTGATTATAAATAAAGCCCTAAATTATGCAAATTTTATACTAATAAAAAAGTAATATATTAAATAATTTTTTATAATAAATAAATAATTGATCAATGATTTATTTTTATAGTTTTATAAAAATCAGATACTAATTTGTCTCCAAAAATTATATTTATTTATTAAAAAAATTATATAAGATATTTTAAGTTTTTTATTTGTATAAAAAAACTTGCGCATTATATTGTACATTTTAATAGACTAAAATAGTAGAGGATGTTATATATTTAAAAATAAATAAATAAATAAAACCTTAAAAACAAACTCCCGATAATATAACAAAAGCAAACGCAACTTTTGCCTTAACAGTTTTCTTTCGTGATTTCCTTAAACTTGTCCTCTAAGCTCACCTCTCTTCTTCCTTATATACACACACATACATATATATATATATATAATTTGCAAAAATTCAATCAAGAACAATTTGTGTCCAAATTATCCGATCCAATTTTGTTCGATTCCTACATTTATGATCCTCTAAATTTAATTTTTTGGGATCAAATGGATAGTGAGCCAAGTGTTCATCTCCAAATTTCCGACGCCGGAAGTCTAAGTCCGACGATATTCGAGCCCCAAATCTCAGGCGCTAGCGCCGGAAAAACGAGTCGCACCGTGTCGAAAACGCCGCCGTCGATTCGAGCCCCGGAAAAGAAGCTAACGCTCTTCGCCCTCCGTCTCGCCGTCCTCGAAAAGGCGGCTTCGGGAATCGGAACTCTCGGGTTCATATGGGCCACCGTCGTCCTCCTCGGCGGGTTCGCGATCACGCTCGACAAAACCGACTTTTGGATCATCGCCGTCATCTTGTTCGTCGAAGGGACGAGGATTTTCAGCCGTAGCCACGAGCTCGAATGGCAGCATCAAGCGACGTGGTCGATCGCTGACGTCGGGATTAGTAGCTTCCGCGCAATCAAGTCGAGCTCGAACGTTGTGATCAATGCCGTCAAGTCCGCTTGCCGGAACGGAGAGCGGCGTCGGGAGGTGTCGAGGGTGGAGGATCCCCGACAGAAATCGAGCTGGGGTAACCGACGAGTCGATACCCGGACGTGGACGAGCTCCGAAGTCCCATTTCTCCCTTACGCGAAATGGATGTTTTTATCGAGCAATGTTAGCAAGCTCTTGTATTGGCTCCAACTCCTGTCGGCGACGGCGTGCGTCGTTTTGTCGATGATGAAGCTCGTTCACCGCAACTACGGCGACATCGAGAAGGGCGATAACGATAAGAAGAATCGAAAATCGGCGCTCATCATTTTCTACTCGTTGGCCTTGGCCGAGGCGTTGTTGTTCTTGCTCGAGAAAGCGTATTGGGAATGGAAAGTTAGCGTTCGAAAAATGCTTGAATTGGTGAATGAAGAATGCGAGTTCGGGGAAACGGGTTTGATCTCGATCCGGAGATTCTTCTACGACGCGTATTCGAAGTGCGTAAACGGGAGCATCTTCGACGGGCTTAAAATGGACATGGTAGCGTTCGCGATGGAGCTGATGGACTCGAACTCTCCCGACGAGCAGCTGATCGGGGCGAGGATCATGAGGAAGTTTTCAACGAGCCCGCGATTCTCCGACGACACGTTACAGAAGATCGGAGTCAATTTACCGGCGATCGAGAGGCTCGTCGAAATGCTTAATTGGAAAGATCCAGAAGACGAAGAGATTCGATACTCGGCGGCGGAGATCTTGTCGAAACTCGCCGGGATACGGCAAAACTCGCTGCGGATCGCCGGAATTCCCGGGGCGATGGAGTCGATATCGTCGCTGCTACACGTCAGCCGGAGCCACAGCGGCGCCGGCGACGAGATTTTGGAGAAGACGATCGTTTTCGACAGCGATGGGTACGGCTCGTGGTCGTTCAATCATCTGGGCCTCCGGATTCTCAAGAAGCTCGCGCGCGACCACGACATTTGCGGCAAGATCGGGAACACGCGAGGTCTCCTTCCGAAGATCGTTGACTTCATACACGCCGAAGAGAGCCTTCTAAGGCACCCGTCGCCGACGCCGTCTCAAATCGTTACCGTAAAACGATCATTGCAGGTACTAAAGATGCTCGCCGGAACCTCCGGCGCTGCCGGAAAGCAGCTCCGGAAAGAGATATCGGAGATCATTTTTACGATCGGTTACATCCGCGATATCCTCAAGCACGGCGAGAAGCAGCCGGAGCTGCAGCTGCTCGGGATCGACGTTTTGACGTGTCTAGCGATCGAAGAAGACGGAACGGAGAGGATCGGTTGCACCGGCGGAGTTCTCCGAGTATTGTTCGAAATCTTTCTCGAAAATAAAGCGCCGGAAACTCCGTCACACGTCAGATCCGCCGCCGGAGAAGCTCTAGCCATGCTGGCCTTAGAAAGCAAGAACACGGCCCATCGAATCGCGAAGCTACGGATGAACGAAAAATTATCGACGTCTTTGGAATCTCCCCGCCTCCGCGTAAACGCAGCTCGGGTTCTGAGGAACGTTTGCGCCTACGGCGGCGACGATTGTTTCGACGAGTTTCGAGGGCTCATTGCCGCCGCGCCGGTGGTAAGTTTCTCGACTTTCGATTCGAGTTTCAGCTAATTTACCCAACCGGAATCGTTTGATTATATTTGTCGCCGTCGCGCAGATTCTCGACGCAGTAATGAATGAAGAGAACAAACTACAGGAAGTGATGACGGGAGCGGCAGCCGCGATTTTTCGATTCATGGACCCGAAAGAATCCGAGGCCGTGTTCGAGAAATCCGGGATTCGACGAGGTGACCTCGCCCGTCGCCTTGTCCTAACGCTGAAGCGATATTATTACCCGTCGGTGAAAGTCCCGAGCATGAGGAGGTATGCGATCGAGCTCGCGATTTGGATGATGAGAGACAACGTCGAAAATGTACGAATCTTTCGGAGCCTCGGGTTGGCGACGGAGCTCGAGTCCGTCGCGGAGACAACATCGGAGCTAGAGAGCTTCAATATCTTCTCCGGGACCGTAGGGCTTTGGCGACACAAGATTGGAATGCATTCGCTCGTCGAAACCGCGATACGGTTGCTCGAAGGATAGTGAAAACGCAATGAAGTCGATAAAAAGAAAAAACGACAATGTCGTAAAGTAATGTAATGTACATTCTTAATCGAATCGAACATTTTATCGATGTCTCGAACATCATAGAACCTCGCTATTCTTCTCCGTTCGATCGATTAGGATTCAAACGATCTTTATAAGAACCGTATACGTTACAAATATGGATGACAATGGATGACCTACCCGAACTCGAGCCATTTATTTGAGATCAAATTTAATTATTTGGGTATCAGATCGAATACAAATTAAGTATTGTATATCCATATCATGTTCGGGTTGGGTCTCGAGTCCAAGAATAACTCTACCCAGACCCGAATTCGATTAATATATTAATAATATATCAATTATATATAAATTAATTTCAAATAATATAAATTATATTAAAAATATATATTTTAGTTTAATTAATTAATTAATTATGTTATTATACTATTTTAATAAAATATATAAATTTTAATATATATCATGTCGGAATCTAATTTTAAAATAAAATTTAAGAATTGTAAAAACTTTTTCAGATTTATCGGATCTGTCGGATATTGTTTGAATGGTGTCTAATTCGAGTTTCAAGATTAATAAAAAAAAAAAGTCTTTGTCAAAAAAATAAGATCGAATCGCTGAATGTCAAATCGACGTAAGATTCTTGAACAATGCCGACTATACAAAAACTTTTATGCTATTCATCAACAATAGTTTTTTTAAAAAAAGATTTACATCATTTTTTCTTGTCAGTCTCATAAAATATAATATCAAATATTGAGTTTTTACTATTTTTAAATTTTTTCCAAAATTCAAAATTTTTAAAAACTTTTATATAAACAGAGTCTCTATTTTTGGATGTGAGGTAAAAAAGATGATAGATTCTCATATCCAACCAAGACTTTCCTTAAAAGAAAAAAAAAAACTAAAATAACTGTTTTTGGGACATCCTAAATCCATGTTCAAATGCTGAAAAATCTTCAATATTCAATACCAACAAGAAGAAGAGAATCGAAACAACATCGAATGAATTCGACAGAAAACATCGTCGTGTCAGAGTACAACGTGCCGATGCATTGCAACGCCTGCGAAAGAACGGTAGCGAAAACCATTTCCAAGATCAAAGGTTTGAATTCTTACACACCCTCCGATTCCATCGAGGTTGTAATAAACTAACCCTGTCGTGGATAGCGAGCAGGGGTCGAGAAGTTTGTCACGGACATGAACCATAACAAAGTGGTCGTGACAGGGAGGTTCGATCCGCAGAAAGTGCTAAAGAGGCTGAAGAAGAAGCGAGGGAAGAAAGTCGAACTTGTCGAGAAACAAGACGACGACGAAAAGGGCAAAAATGTAAATGGCGCGGATTCGTCGCTCGATAGATACTTTTACGGAGAGAGCGAAATGCACATGATGTTTAATGATGAGAATGCGAACGCTTGTTCAATAATGTGACCGATGGGTTAGGGAGTTTTTCGATCGGGTGAATGTACGGAACTTAATGCGTAAATACATCTGGTTTACCGTATGAAAGTTTTTACTTAGGTAAAAAACGACGTAGAGCAAAGGTGAAGGAGACGAAGTAGGAAATCAGATACCGATTTTTTCATTCAATACATTGTAAGGAAATTACTCTCTCTATCTCGAATCAATATATTTTTTTGTACGAAATTTTGTGATATTAGTATTTTATAAATATATATAAATCAATTGATTTTGTATGTATTAAAATAACAAATTGTTTCCAGACAAGTGTGAGTTGCCTTGCTGGATTAAATTTACAGCTTATTAAGCCACGAAATGCCCTCGAAAACTGTAAATTTTCACATTTAATAATAATTAATAATAATAATATTATTTTGAAATTTTTTATTTTTTAAATTTTAATTAATTTAATTAGTTGTCTTAATTTTATTATTTTTAATTATGTTATAATTATTTTTATTAATATATTCATAATTATTAATATATAACTGTACGCTAACATGCTTGGATAGGGCTAAAGTGTCACAGCGGTAAAAGAATTGGGGGTAGAAATGAAAAAAGTCTAAAGTAGAAGGGGCGATTAAAAAAACCTCTGTCTTCCCTATTCATTCTCGTTCATGGTATAGAAGAAATCACTCTTTCTGCCATTTTCATTCTCCTCTGCCTCGTCTTCAAGTAAGTGATTTCTCTGCATTCCTGTTTATCGATCGATGATGTTTCATATGCGAAATTATTGTCTGCTTACGATTATTGATAGATTCTGCAACAAATTTGTATTGAATCCGTAATTTGTGCAATTGGTATGGTGAGGGTTTCGATTCCCCCAAATTCATTCCTCCGTCGAAACCCTAAATCTGTCCAAATTCGAGTGCGAAGCTTTAGTCTTCAAGAAAAAACGCAGCAGCAAACTGATAACCACCTTGAATCTTCTTCTCATAGTCGAATCGTTGAGGAAAATAGCTCATTGATGAAAAATCCCCAAATTCAGAGCCCGAGGGTTTGTTCGATCGCGGGAGAAGTATCTAAATTCATCAGAACTCGTTCCAAATGGGAACCAACTCTTTCAACTGAGTTTCCTGATGTGAATTTTTCAGATCCTAATGTTTACAATGCAGTTTTGAGACAGGAGATTGATGCCTCCCTATCCTTCAGATTCTATTCATGGCTTCGATCCATCGACGTCGCCGAATTCGATTCCGATTTCTGCAACATTGTGTTTTCTAGGCTACTTGATGCCAATGCTGTCAATGCTGCTAGAGATTTTCTCAACAAAGCTAAGTTTGAGCCCGAGCCGCAGCATTTGGAAACATACATTCGATCCCTCTGTAAAAACAGTTTGATCGATGAAGCTCTTGTTGTGTTCGAATGGCTGAGAAGTATCGGTTATAATGTGTCGTTGGGAACATGGAATTCGGTGTTGTTGGATTCGGTGCGAAGCAAGAAAATCGACATTGTTTGGAAGTTGTATGGAGAAATGACGGAGAGTGGCGTTGTAGCTGATGTGAAGACGATCGGATGTTTGATTCGAGCGTTTTGTTTGGACAACAATCCCGGGAAAGGTTACAAGCTTTTCCGGCAGATCTTGGCGGCGGGGCACGTTCCGGAAAACGTTGTTTTCAAACACTTGGTATCTGCGCTTTGTCGGAATCGTAGTTATGGAAAAGTCCAAGCTGTTCTTCACGCAATGGTCGCGAAGAATCAAGCGCCCGACGTCTACACTTACCGAAAACTGATCGTCGGATTGTGCGACGGAGGAATGGTCGACGACGGTTTTCGTATCTTCAACGAATTGAGAACCCGAGGCTACTCTCTCGATATCGTCATGTACACGACGATGATTCGCGGTCTATGTCGAAACAAGAATCTCGGAGACGCAAGAAAGCTCTGGTCCGAGATGATCGACGGCGGAATCGCTCCGAACGACTACTCCTACAATGTTTTAATCGATGGGTTATTCAAGAACGGCGATATCGATGAAGCGGAGAAGCTTTATGGAGAAATGCTCGACGGGGGATGCGGTGGGACTGCCGTAACCTACACCACGATGATAAACGGGCTGTGCTCGAACGGGAAATTGGGGGAGGCTCGGAGGATGTTCGACAGCATGGACGAAAACGGCGTTGAGCGGGACTCCGTAACGTACAATGCGATGCTTAAGGGTTATTTTCGGGGACATAACGTAAGCGAGGAAGGCGTAAACTTTCTCAACGAGGTATTGAGTCGCGGGTTCCGGCCGACGACGGCGTCGATTGCGTTGGTGATCGAGAAACTTTGCGACGATGGTTTTGCAACAGAGGCGGAGAGGCTTTGGCTCGGGATGGAGGGTCGGGGGGGCTTCGAAATGCCGATTCGATCGATGGATTCAATTGCGGCAGGGCTGGGTAAGGAGGGGTTATTGCAAGAAGGTGTGAGATGGTTAGGACATATGATTTGTAAGGGAATTAGGCCTAAGATTGGAAGGTTCGAGGATGTTTTTGAAAGGATGTTCGAAGGTGGGAAGATTGGCGATGGTGAGTTTGTTTTGGGCTATGCTTTGAAGATGGGGTTTTGTTCTTTGGAAACTTTGGCTGCCATTGTTAGATGAATGAACGAGGCTCTGATCACACACAGGTTGTTTTACTTTTTTTTAAAAAATAAAATATCGATATTTAATGTGATAATTTAGAGAAAATTGATACTTTTGGGTCCGTGGAAGCCGTCACATTTTAATTATCTTTTTTTTTCGGATATTGCACCTCACATTAAAAATATTTTTATATTTATATATATTTTTTTTATTAATGACTTTCTATTAATATTATAATATTCTAATAGAATATTTTTGTAATTTTTTTTTAATTTGTAAAATATTTTGATATAATAATTAATATTTAAATATCAATAAAAAAATAAATGTGACCTTAAAAGCTGGACGAAGATAGTATTTGACTTAATATACTTTTCGCCTTATAAATGCTCTAAACTTTTCGATGGATTTTAATGCGAAGTTTTGATAGTATCTTTTTGTCTCTTTAATAAGAAAAAGAATTTGATTGACTTTAGTTAAAATAATTATTGTGTAATAAAAATAATTATAAATTAAAATTAAAATAATTAAATAATTTAATTAAAATTAAAAAATTATAAATTAAAAAATTTAAAATGTAATTAAAAGTATAATTTAAAAAAATATCAAATTATAAGAAATGAACAAAATAGAAAATATGAATATTTTATATGAAACTGTAGAGTATCATATTCAAGATTATTTGTTTGATTATTTCCTTTAAATTTTTTATTATAGTAAAAGTAAAAATAACCGTAATAAAAATAATATTTTTTAATATATTATAAAAAATAAAAATATGAAGTATATGGTAGACGGATCAGAAATATTATTTTTTAATATAATTTTTTTTTAAAAAAAAAAGTAAAATTGTATAGATGTTTGTTGTTGTCTTGGTAGTTTTTTTTTTTTTGGGTAATCTTGAGAACTCCCGGACCTCAAGTTCCGCCCGCACCACCCACCCGTTTATCCAAACGGGCCAACCCGAACCGACCCGGAATCCAACCACCGACAAAGCATCCAAATTGCAGTAGACGTTTCTCCCGAATCGATAAGAAACAAAGAGAGAAAATTTCACGAGAAGAATAGAATCAAATCAATCAATCCAGTGTCGCCTCGCCACCGAGATCTCGAAGATGTTTAGCTACACCAGGGTGAGTACCGGCGCCGACGCCGACGCCGATGTTGATGCCGTGGAAATGAAAGGCGGAGGAGAATTCGATATAGAATCGGGAGAGAAGCTTTACCCTGGAATTAGCCGCGGCGAGAATCAGCTCCGATGGGGATTCATTCGCAAGGTCTACGGAATACTGGCGGCGCAGATCCTTATGACCACCGCCGTCTCCGCCGCCACGGTTCTCTACGCTCCGATCAACGATCTCCTCCGTGGAAACTCCGCCTTGCTGCTTTTCCTCGTCTTCACTCCTTTTATATGTGAGTTTTTATCATTTTTGATTTTTTTTTTCCTGATTTTGTCGGTTAATCTTCGCGATTTCTGAGAATAATTCATAGATCCGGTGTTCTTCGAGTAAATAATCATAAACGCCTGTTCGTATTTCTTCACCTTCAAATTCGTCGATTCGTAGTGTCGTAGCAGATCTTCACTAATCCTACAATTCGTTAGATATCATCAATTGCTGCGTACATCTGCTTTGTGATTGCATATATCTTTTAGGGTTCCAAATGCTGCAAAATCCTTGTGTTCATGGTGATGGGTTTGAGGTTTGGTACAAAATTGAAATAGTGTATGATATGATACTGATATATGTAGGCCTTAGATGATAAGTAAAATTAATTTTTAGTAAAATAAAATATAAACAACAAGAGTTTGATTTGATATTTTATAGGAAAAAAATTCAGCAAATAGTAAAGTTTTGATTGGAAATCCACAAACAAACGGAGTTAGGGTTTAAGAGGGTGTGTTTGCTTGTGGATTTGATTTTCGGGTTATGATTTTTTGAATGGTACACGTTTGAATTTGTTATGATTTTTTGAATGGTACACGTTTGAATTTGAATAGTGGTTTGATGTGATATAAATAGACAGTGAATTGATATTTTGAATGTGTTTTTTAAGTATAATATAAAAAGTAACGCAATGCAGCCTTTGGGTTTTTTGCTATAGTGAAATGAGAATAGAGAAAACAGAAATGAATCCATTTGTTTTGGACATGAGAATTCAAAATTGAGAAACAAATTTATTTTTTTTCATTCTCTACTTTCCATTTGTAGAGAAATAGATAAATGAAAGAGAATTTAATTTGTCGTGATTAAAATGATACTAAGATTTTGTCTTATGCAGTTTTTTTTTTTGTATCTAAAACCTTCTTCCATTGTTTTTTCCCCAAAATGTCGTCGTCATCACATTGTCCGCAGCAAATAGAGGGTTCTGCAAATTGATAGAAGAGTTTCATGCCAAACCTTTTGTATTGATCTAACATATTTTTAAATTATTAATTTATGCATCATTTTGTATGCATACATGTTTTGTGTTCGTCTAAGGAAATGATAATTGAGTTCTATAATGCATTTTTCTGTCGTATTATCTTATTCTACCAAATAGAAGAACCAATTTTAAATTCCATACTGTGTATCAAACGTACCCTCAATGCTGCAAATCCTTAGGCTTTCAAATGCCTTCACATTGTTTGTTACTAACTGTCTTCCTTAGTGTTATGGCCTCTGTATGCCTACAAACAGAAGCACCCGTTGAACCTCGTCTTCCTTGGGCTGTTCACGTTGTCTTTGAGCCTAACGGTTGGCGTAACCTGCGCCAATACCGAAGGTAAGGACATAACATATAGTAATTATCTTTGTACATTGAAGGATGGATTTTGGTGGTTGCACAATTGATTATTACATGATACTTTTGTCTCTGCAGGATGGATTGTGCTTGAAGCCTTGATCTTGACATCGGCTGTAGTTTCAGCGCTCACGGGATACACTTTCTGGGCTTCTAAGAAAGGCAAGGATTTCAGCTTTCTAGGACCAATCTTGTTCACGAGCCTATTCGTCTTGGTTTTGACCGGCTTCATTCAGGTATTCTCATTATTTTTTTCCTCTAAGCACAATTTTTGGGATCCCTTAGGTGTGTTTGTTTGTGGGTTTGAGAGTTGGATTTTGGGTTTGAACAGTAGAACTTTGAATTAGAATAATTATTTGACTTGATATAAATAGGTGATGAGATGTTTTAAATGTAAAATTAATTTTTAGTGCAATACTGCTTCCGCCCCACTTGTCTAAAAGAAATAGGTAGTAGATTGAAAAAATAGTAAACCTTCCATCCCAATGCAAATGAGTCATTTGCGATCTTGTAGGAGAAATAATAATACTCCCTCAATCAAATAGAGCACCATTTGCTTTTTGCACGTAAATTTTTTAAATATTAGTATGATATTAGTTTGTAGTAAAAAAGACGAAAATATCCCTATTAGTATGGTGTGTTATAAAAGTGATGCCATTTGTGTAATACTAGTACCTTCCGTCTCAATACAATAGTCTTGTTTATCATTTTTGTGTGTTCCAAAACAATAGTCTTATTTTCATAAATAATCATATCACCATAAAACTATTCCTATTTTTTCATTATTATTACACAATTGCCACTAATTTTTACACTAATATACTCACAAGGGCAAAAAAGTCATTTATCCATACTTTTTACCAACCACCAATATAATATCAATATTTCTTAAATCCCGTGAGTTGGACTATACTTTTGGGACGGAGGGAATATATTATAAATTGTAAGGGTATTTATTACGTTAAGTAGGTAGGTAGGTAGTACAACTACTAAAAAATGGTACCCTTGTTTTGGGATGGACAAAAATAGAATATGGTATCCTTCTTATGGGACGGAGGGAGTAATATTTTATTGATTAGTAAAAGATTTTGACATTAGTCCTTTGCACTTTATGCATAAATTAATTGTATGTTTTAATTTATATAAAAGTTAAATAATATTTTGGTTTTAATGTGATTAATAAGAAATGAATGTTTTTTTAGTGGAACCGACAAAAATGGTAAATAAATATTTTCAGTTGGAATGGAACGAATATTATATTAGTGAGCGAGTTTGTCTAAGATGAAAAAGTCTAAAATACCCTTAGGAATTTAACAAGATCAAGAATAAAATGTGGGATGGTATTTGGATAAATAGAAGAAGTAAGAATGAAGATAGGTCGATATGGTGTGAGGACTACATATACTATAAATGGGATGTTTAGGTGGGACAACTTTAAATGGTAAGTGAGACTAGTCCGGTAGAATGCATGTAGTATAAATAATAAAAAATAAGTATTTGATTCGATATTTTTTATGGGAGAAAAATTAATGAGTAGTAAAGTTTAGGTTGAAAACTCACAAACAAATAGATCCCGATTTTCAGCATTCGATATTGAGTCCATTGTTGGTTTTTTGTTTGTGATGATGCCTCAGGCGTTCTTCCCGCTGGGGTCTACCACTTCTGCAATCTACAGCTCCATCGGCGCCATAATATTCTCCGGATATATAGTTTACGACACTGAGAATCTGATCAAGCGCTACACATACGACGACTATATCTGGGCTTCCGTCAACCTCTATCTGGACGTTCTCAATCTGTTCCTCACCATTCTTCGGATGCTGAAACAGGACAACTGAACTAATGCAAGTATGTATGTATGTATCTACTGCTTGAAATGTGTTTATTTTGTTTAGATAATCGTAGAGGATTAGTCGACTGGGAAGATAATTGTGTGGAAACGAAGAGTCGCGTGGAAAAATGAAGTGTTATGATTTATAACATACTTGTGCAAGTTTGGTTTACACAAATAAGTACTTGGAATGAAGAAGCAACAATTGATTGTGACAAAATCACTTGAGTTTTGAAGTTTTGAATGTATGCTCAAACTTGGTTTTTTTTTTTTTTTTTTTAAGATACGACTTTTGGAGGTGTTTCAGGGATTTTAGAAATAATAAAAAGATTTAATACGATGAATAGTGTTAAAAATTTCAAAAGTGTATGTACATACTATTTTTTTTTTGGCTTATTTGAATTAAATGGATATAAGCATTTCTGTGTCTTTTACTGTAGAAAAGATAAAGAAATGTATATAATAAGCATATGTTTTCTACATGATATTTTGTGAGAGAAAAAAAAAATATATTTTTTCTCGGAAAATAGAGTCTAAATAGTAAAATCTGATAAAATTTGGCTAAAGAAATATAGTGATAAAATTTGTTAAATATTTGATGTTAGATTTCATATGTAATTTAATACTGTATTATATTTTAATTTTGATATATATCATAGGTGCTCAACATCACTGATTTTGGCCCATTCAACTCTTATAAAAAGGCAAACAGGGCATGCTCGCGTAATACAATCCAACATAGCATATGTTCTTGTATCACATAACACCTTATAATTTTTATTTTATGCCTCAATTATGTGAGTGCTAATTTGGGTCATATTAATATAAATAAATATTAGTTTGAAGATATTTGTAATGTATAATAAAGTCTTATTTACTAAAAGAATATTAAATATTATGTGTTTAAAGAATTAAAATTAAAAAATATATATGTAGTTACATTTCAAGCTCATGGAGATGATATTATATAAAATCACAATAAATATGCATAAAATTAATCTCAATTTTATAAATTCAAAATCTAATATTATATATTTCATTTTCACCGTATGTGGGAATCCGCAGCCGCTGCCCGAAAACACGCACTGGGTAAACCCCCGGCCGAACCTAATACCTTGCAAATCAGGCCCGACCGGACAGTCACACTAGGCGAACCATATGTGACAGGTGACCTGGGGCGTCGGGGGTTCACTTCCAACCCCTACACCACCAAGCCATTATTTACAGGACTAATGCTCTTTTCTTTCTAGAGCTCAAAGTCATAAATTCTTCTTAATAGCAACTCTTGTATAAGTATATTATACTATATTATATAAAACAATTATTTACTTCATTTCAAACAATATTTCAATTCAAAATTTAACTATTCCAAAGCCAAATAGAAACCTTTAAGAAACACAACCTAGTGCTAACTCTAAAAATATACGGAATAATACAAAGTATAATCATGGTGAATATTAAACCATCAAATGATAATAAAGGGCATTAGTGATGACGGCACATCAACAAATGCCATACGACATACAATGTAACAACAAACGATACACAATTTATATTAATATAATACAAATGCATAAATCGATCGTACAACAAGATTGTTCATATAACACATACTATCATTAATCTTAGTGCTGAATTAAGGATGATATTAAGATCATCCATTAGTTAAAATTTACACAACAATATCCTCGGAGAAACAATTCCACGATTATGAATTGCTAAATTAGGGAAGAAACTTTCATAAAAAATGATTCGATATATTCAGTTAATCCTCGAACCCCACTTGATCCCGACCCTCAAAAACAAAGCAACTAAAAAAAGATCGAATTGCAAGGCAAGAAGTCATAGCAGCTGTATAATTCGACTAATGTAAACAGGCAGTCGCAACAATTAAAAATAATCATGCTGTTAACATTCGCAATCAAGTAGAAATATATATATATATGTATGTATGTATGTATGTATCTTGATTGTAAAGTACCTGTTTTTAGTCGTCATTTTAGTCGTCATCCTCAATGTCCCATGACAGAATTTCTTCATCTCCTGCATTGTTCGTCATCTTCCCACCTACCTTCCCTTCATCACTGCTGGGAATATCCTCAATTTGATCCCATCCGCCATCATCCTCGGATCGTTGGCTTGAAATAACCGAAATATCACTTCCAATCTTCCCATCCGATCCCTCTTTCTCGGTGCTTATTAATCTCGACTCATCTGCCACAATATCACTCTTTGATACACTAGCCTTCCCTTTCTCCCCAACATCATTCTTAATCGAATCATCTTCATTCTCTTGGCCATTTTCATCGTCATCTACATCCCAACTCAGCTCCTCCTCCTTGTCGCCGGAGAACGCACGCTTCACAATCCTTAACCTCGCCTCCTCAGCCTTAACCACCTCGTCGACTTTGTAGAAGTACCTACACCAAAATGTCTCATTGTCGACCTTTCGAGGGACGACCTCGTTGTAAATCTCCCTAATTACGCCATTTTCATTGTCCTCGATTAATTTGGTAATTTCATCCCTCATGTTCTCAACCCTAAACCTAGTTTTCCAATCACTGTAATCACTGTTTACAACTTCATTGCAATAAGTTCGAGCATCACATTGCAGAGAACGAATCATGGCTTCCAATCTATTATAAGGCTTAACGTAATAATCATCGCCGCTAGATTTCGAAACCCTATCTAGATCGCCGCCGCTACCACTCGCCGAATTACCATCACGAGGAGGATCAATCAAACGAATATTCGCGAAATTCAAATCCTTACCGATGATTTCGGAGACAGTAGAGCCGACGTCGTCAATCGCCTGACCTACCGCCTCGAGCGACTCCTGCGCGATGGCGGCGCCGGACTCGAGCCGGCCGGGGAGGTCGTGGACGGCGCGGGAGGCGGCTTCGCGGATGACGGATGTCTCCTTGGCGAAGCCGGAGCTGAACTCCTGGAAATCCTTGTAGTAATTGTCGAGCAAGGACTCGGATTTGGAGGCTAGGGTTCTGAAAATGGTGGATCCGAATTGCCATGAAGGGGCGGCGGCGGAGGAGGAGGAGGAAGAAGGAATCGAAGAATCTGGTGGAGACGGAGGTTGATCTGGATCGGAGAAGACGGAATTGAAGAAATCCATGCGATTGGAATCGGAATTGGAATTTGGGGATGAAATTGAGAGGTGATTTTGCGGAAGAGATTTGAGTTTGAGTTGGAGTTGGAGTTGCACTTTGTGCTACTTGTCGTCGTCGGTGGCAACCGCCAAGTCACGTCATGTCAAAATACAATCCATATGTAATTTCACACGTGTGCAGTCTCTATATGTAATGCCTCCTAAAAATAACAATAATAATAAAAAAAAATTAATAAATAAATTTCATTTTTAAAAAATTGTTCAAATAAAATAGATACGAGCCATAGTGATAATCACGATTCTACGTCATGTGAGGTTTGGTGGCTCCCGACTAGTGTTCTCTCTTCGTTTGTACCTATGAAAAGCTATATTGACAATATACAAAATACTCCATCCGTTCCATGGTAAGTACAAGTATTTTGGTAAAATATAATTAAAAATAATTATAAGAATAAAATTAAGACAAGTAAATAAGATTAAAAAAATTATAAAATTTAACATGTGATTAAAGTGGATAATTATATTAACAAAAAAAATGACTAGGTATGTGGGACGAACAAAAATAAAAAATAAAAACAAATCATGTGGGAAAGAGAAGTATAAATTATCAAAAAAATTTGAATGAATGAACGAAGTATAATAGGAGGTTCGAATAAACCGAATATACGACATCATTGTATCGATCTAAATAGCACATGTATTAGTTCAAATTATTTACTAAAGGACTATATTTTGTTTGCCGTCAGCACAGTGCTATCGAATAACAACGAGCACCGTAACCATTGTAACCATTTCATTTCCTAGTCATATATGACATTTTGATCCTTGGATGTATTAAAGAAGTTACTATATCAAATAGTACAACCTTAAACACTCACAAGTTTTCTTACGAAGATCTGTTACAAGTTAACATATGCGCGAGCAAAACTCAAACTCAACACGAGCGACAAAACAATAATACATCAACGACAACATACATGCTCCTTACCGCAACCCAATCAATGAACGAATATATGCAAGTAAGAAAAGGGGTAATTAAAAGACGGCATTTCAGGTAGTAATGCAGCTGAATTAGCTTTACATGAAGGCTTGAGGCAATAAAATCATCGTACCAGAATATAAAAGGTTGATGTGATGTACTAGGTTAGCTCCATTACAGTCGAAATGTTCCTAGGTTCCGAGGTTTGGAAGCCGGGATATTCTCTCTATTTCCTTGATTATCAGTTCCTTCTCTTCTTCAAATTGGTCGTCTTCGGAACCTGGAATGATAAAAAAAAAAAAAAAAAAAAAAAAAAACTGATAGTTTAGTAACACTGAAATGAAGAACACACCTGCTTCGAATGAAATTCACCTTTTCCGACAGATAGACTGTGCAGCAGTGCTAAAAGCTTTTCATGATTCTTCGCCAGAATAACTTTTATTTCACTCGGTTTGTTTGGATTGGCCACGAAAACCTGCAACTCATACGAGAAAATAAAGCCGCAAATGAATGATCTGATGCCGATAGATTCATGCAGAATCGTCATCCTCTTGAGTTTTACCTTGAAAATATGAAAAGCTGACATTTGGATGTTCTTGCTCGAATCCTATATAGAAAGATCATACGTAATAAAGATTCATGAAATGTTTTCATATTTTCAATTGACTTCTATTGTATCAAATTTAATGTCGGGCGCAACTTCAAAAAGATGTCTTGAATAAATTAATTTAGCCGCCATTCATTCAGAATATCCAAGAAGTTTGGAACACATTCGATTGATTAATAGTTCATGACATCATATAACTTTTCGCAAAATCCAAATTGGCCAATTCGTCCGCAAGCAGGTCAAACTCATGTAGGAATTAAAGCAGGATATTTAGATGCCGACTACCTCAAAGATTAAACATGAACCTAGACATTCATTATTCTTTATTCTTTATATATATATATATATATATAATTTTTCCTTTTTACCTAGCCGAACACACAATAACACTTTGAGAACCTTATCGATACAAGGAAGACAAAATTGAGTAGTACCTTCAGCAAAGTCATCATGACTTTTAAGTGGTGAACCTCTGCAATGTAGCGTTTCATAATATGGGCATTTGGAGATTCCAGAAGAAATTCCGAGAGAAGCTAAAGTTTATTGAAGATATATTGTTAATAATATACAATATACTTCAGAATGCGGCCAGCCTATCTTAATTACTAACCTTCAGAGACTGCCTTCTTGTCACATAATTTGTAGACGTCAAAAGTATTTCATACTGTTCAAAAAACTGGGAAAAAACAATTGTTGAGATTAGCATAATCGTCTGACAGTAGAATCGAACAAATTTTCACATACAACAACATGTAGGGTTCTTGTTGGAATAGCATCAAACTAAAAGAGTTTTAAACTACTTCAAGAAAATATTGAAAGAATCGGGTAAAAACCTCATTATAGTGAGCAGTCAGGAATTCAGAGACTGCATTTGGATGTTTGGTGAGCAGATCCTATAATATCAATTCCTCGACCCGGTCAATAATAGCAGCAAGTATTTTAAGATAACAGTGAAATCATAGCAGAGCGTTTAGAACGAGATCTAACCTTAAATGTAGAAAATGCATCAGATGCAATATCAAAATTAGGCAGCTCGATAAATTTGAAGAATAGCCCAAAGCTCGGAGACTCTAATAAGTATCTGCAATCACAGTACCAAATTATTCATGTTGAGCTACCACATACCGAGAAATAAAAAAAAATAAAAAAAGATTACTATTACATATATTTTCTGCAACATTCCACACATGTTTGAGAAAATATATGAACTTTGATTAGGATATAGAGAAGCAAAAGTAATGACATGTCTCTCTTACGTGGAAAGAGACGGCAATTTGATGCATTCCCTCAGTAGATGACCGCACGTCAGTGCAATATCCTTATTATCATAGCTGGTTGCAAAATAAGAAATACACCGACACAAATATATATATATATACATACATATTAGTTAACATTCTCACATAACCAGACATGTTCCAAAAATGCATCTAAATGACCATGATAACTGAATTTGCGCAAAAGAAGAAAAGAGAGTAGACACAAGTACAACATTATCAAAGAGAAGAAACAAATCAATTGAAGGTCAAGATTCGTTGCATCATTAAAGTGCTTTAATTGCATCACAAAAATAAAATTTTCATAATAAAAATGTGAGAGAGGTTCTTACCATGCCACAAGGAAGTCAAGCAACTCGAGATGGTTCTCCATATATTGCACGCAGCAAAATACCGAATTAACTTGTTGCTTCAGCAATATCGACCAACAGTGAACTATATTTTTCCTAGTCTGTGCGTAAATGTCATACATATAATCAAGCACTGCTCGAAAAAGTCACATCCTTATAATTATTTGGACTACTTACTTCCCATCCCAGAACCGGCAGCTGATGAAAGAGAAGAGCGATGACATCTTCATTACAAATTTCAAGTGTAAGTTGTGCAATTTGATCAGCACTCGGCTCAGTTTCACCATCCCCTAACAACATAATCTTCATTGCCGCTAAGTTCTTCTCAACTTCCTCTAAAGCCTGTAAGTTAGTAAGAAAGTATTACAAATACGATGAAAACAGTATCCAACTTTGTGTGCAAAAATTAGCTGTCCCTATGTCGACTTAGGACTCACAACTCCCTACTTAGTTGAATCAAGGCAATATAAACGAAAAAACGAACATCTTATTTCAGAACATTACACAAACACAATCAAATAAGTTATATCCTTCAAATGCATCACACACCACCTAAAGTCTTGTTTTTACTCTTCCATTAAAGAACAGATAAACGTAATGCACAAATTCAGTGTAAGAATCACTAAACAACTAAAGCATATCAAATGGTTAACTCTTGCAGATAAAAATACATCGTCGCAAATGTTCATCAAGCTGAAAACTCTGTTGTTAATCTCCAAAATGTTCAAAATACATTTGTTGTTCCACCTTCAATTGACTAAGAAATCGAGTGTTTCAATCGCCATGAACCTCATCAACATTTCAATAGACAGCATTCCATCACAGAAAAGCATCAATTACATCACAAAACAGCAAACGAGATTAATCATATTTCCGCCGAAACAATTCATCAGTAATTTCCAACAAAGCTAAAAAAGGAAAAGACAGAGACGAAATAGAATAAACCTTTTCTAGGGCTTTGACTTCAGCTACAGTTTTGGAATCCAGCGCCATGATACTATCCCTGATCGTCTTCACCAACTCCTGCGGAGTTTTAGGCCTTGATTGCTTGAAAAATGAAAAAGACATTGCAATACCTCGCTAAAAACGGCAAAATTTCGCCTGCTTATCAATGAATTCTATCCAATTCGGTGGGATCACAGAATTTCCGTAGAGTAGTGGTGGGGGTTTCGGGCAGGCAGATTTTTCAGAGATTAATTATGTCCCGAATGACTCTTGAACAGAAGATTTTCTGAGTAAACTCACCGTTGAAGTCACCTCTTTTCTAATCCTAAAAAATGCTTAAATCGATGAACCACGACTCTTCAGGATTTAGCTAAAATCGCATTTTGCTCCTATATATACTCCCTTCGTCGGTCAAAGCCAAAATTATGGTTTTTATTTTATTTTATTTTATTTATTACTCCATCCGTTCCACACACTATATTTACGTTGCCGTTTCTCTTCGTCCACCTACCATGTCACTTTTCTCTTTTAAAAAATAATTATACACTTTAATGTTATTTTAAACTTTTTAATTTTATTTTTTTAAATTTTAATTAAACTAATTAATTATCTTAATTTTAATTTATAATTATTTATATTATAAAATAATTATTTTCACTAATACATTCTTAATTATCTATTAATTACATTCCTCCTAAAATATCGTATGACACGATATGTGGGACGGAAATAGTATTTTCTTTTTATGCATTAAAATTTATACATAATCCATATTAATTCCATCCAATTATCTAACGACGATTTTATCATTTTTATTTTTAATAAATAATAATTACTCTCCCTGTCTCATGTTCATATTTCTATTTATCTTATATTGTCACTTTCATTTTAATTATATTTTTATTTATCTTAATTTTAAATTAATATTATATTTATTATATAATAATTATTTTTACTGATATATTTTTAATTATTTATTAATTATATTTCTCTTAAATTTTCTTGTTTAAAAAGAACAACCAACGAAAGGAGTATAATTTATCATGATACTTTACTTTATTTTTGTTAACTTTTTAATAAATTTTTAATAATATCTATTTTATATTAATATATTACTTTCTTGTTCCATTTGTGTTATTGTTTGTCCTAAAAAGATACTTTCTGAATAATATAATATAGATAAAGTATAACTAATAAATTATTAAAATATATTATTAAAAATAATTATAAATTAAAATTAAAATAATTAAATATTCTCTTCGTCTAATTTCTTTTGTCCTATGTGTATTTGTACGGTTTTTTAGGTGATTGCCTCATTGACAAATTTGCTTTTAATTGTATAGTTGAGATTAAAAGTAATACATGAATTAAGGGTAAAAATATAAAATTCGTGTTTAACAAAAAAAATAAAACAATAGTTATTGGACATCTCAAATAGGAAAGTAGGATATTAGTTCGTGGACGGAGGGAGTAGTTTAATTAAGATTTAAAATATTGTAATTTATGAAATTTTAAATCTAACTAAAATGTATAATCATATTTTCAAAAAAATGAGATGACAAATTACTTGGGACGACGAAAATAGAAAAAACGAAAAATTATTTGGGACAGATACTTATTATTTATAACAAAATAGAGTAACTCTTATCTAGGGGTAACAAAAATAAACATGGTCCGAGAGCCCGATCTGAGCACGGTACGAAAACATTGTATTTGGGCCTCCAAAAATAGGCCCGAAACTTTTTGGACCGTGCTTGGCATGACACGCTAATGAACCAGCATGGCCCGGTTTCAAACCGGGTCTTGCTCGGGTCGGTCTTTCCAAACCCGGTTTACAATCAGGCCAGCACTGTTTGTAATGGGGTCAAACTCTTATTTACTTTTCAATTTATACTATTGAGATATTTTAGATATTCAGTTTTAGATTTAGTAGATTTATATCTATATTTGATCTTATTTATATATTAGATTATTTAGATTTGAGTCTATCGAGTCTGTTTTGTATTGTCTATATATAAGCTATTTATTTTGATGATCAATAACACAATCTCTTTATTTTTCCCCCATAATTTCTAATATAGTATCAAAGTCTATTTTTCTCATGCCATAGATATAACCTACCAACCCGAGTTTCTCCGGGTACATTCAACCTGAATTGTACCCGGAGGTCTTGTGATTTTGAGTTCATGCATTTGCAAGTTGTCTTCTTGCAAATCTGTCTTGTCTCGTCTTTGATCTGTTATATATCCGCTGTTTGTCTGTTGCCTGTATGCAATATGAAATCTTCACTGCTTGTCTGTTGTCTGCGAGCGATCTGAAACGATTTGTCATATGTTCGTTGTCTGTATGTTGCTGCGTGCGATCTGTCATTTGTCGTTGCATATCTGTTTCTGCGTGCGATCTGCCATCTTTCGTTGCTTATTTGTTGCCAAAAATCTGTCTATAATCTGCCATCTGTCAGTTGTTTTTCTGTTGCCTACGTACGATATGATCTATCTGATGTTTGCAATTTGTCTGTTTTCGACTCCGGTAGTCATATGGTTTTCGACTCCGGTGGAGAGTCATCTCGTTTTCAGCTCCGGTGGAGCGTATCTCGTTTTTCGGCTCCGGTGGAGTAATCTCATTTTCGCCTTCGGTGGAGTTATGTGATTTTCGGCTTCTGTAGAGTCATGTGGTTTTTTGCTCCGGTGGAGTCATGTCGTTTTCGGTTCTGATGGAGTAATCTCGTTTTCGGCTCCAATAGAGTCCTGTCGTTTTAGGCTCCGGTGGAGTCATCTCGTTTTTTGCTCCGGTGAAGTCATGTCGTTTTTTGCTCTAGTTGAGTCATGTCGTTTTTTTGTTCTAGTGGAGTCATCTCGTTTTCGGCCATCTCGTTTTCGGCTCCGGTGGAGTTATGTAAGTTTCGGCTCTGGTGGAGTCATGTGGTTTTCAGCTCTAGTGGAGAGTCATCTCGTGTTCGGCTTCGGTGAAGTCATGTCGTTTTCGGCTTCGATGGAGTCATATCGTTTTCGACTTCGGTGGAGTCATGTCATTTTCGACTCCGGTGGAGAGTCATCTCGTTTTTTGCTCGGGTGGGTGGTGAGTTAACTGCTAATTTTATTTATGTTTTTTCTTTTTTTGCGTTTATATTCAAATTTCTTATCGAACTCAAGTTGGTTTCTGTTATACCACTTGAGTTTGAGGGAGGATGTTGAGATATTTTAGATATTCAGTTTTAGATATTTACATCTATATTTGATCTTATTCATAGATTATATTACTTAAATTTGAGTCTATCGAGTCTGTTTTGTATTGCCTATATATATAGACTCGTTATTTTGATGATAATAACACAATCTCTTTATTTTTCCTCCATAATTTCTAACATATACATTTCAATATTTTACTTATTTACATATATCACTAACATTTACACTTTCATTATATTCTAAATTTTCTTATCATTTCGTTTATTTACTTATATATTTTTAAAAATAAATTTATTTTATGTTTCAATCCATCGATATAATCATATATTCATTAAAATCTCGTATTCAATTCATATAAGCACATTTTTCGGATGAAGTATTAATTTTTTAATATAATACACATATATTTTTTTCGTTTCAATTCAAATGACTTTGAGATTTTGTAATAAATTAAATAATAATAATAATATGTTCACGATGATGAGAGAAGGAGTGTAAAATAATTTTGATATTTTTATATATAAATTAATTATATATGTAATAATATATTTATAAATTTATATAAAAAATAGAGGGTATTTTGATATTTGTGTGTTATTATTTTTTACAAAAGATATACATTTAAATATTACATAAAAAAATAATAAAAACATACATTTATTTTGAGACAATATAATATACTCCGTCCGTCTAATTTTTATTGTTCTAAAGTATATTTGTACATTTTTTAGGTGATATTTTTTTATAAATTGACAAATTTGCCCTTAACTGTATTGTAGAGATGACAAGTGAAAAATGAATGAAAGACAAAAATATAAAATTTTGTTCAAAAAAGAAAATAGGATAATAGTTGTTGGATACTAACATATTTTATTTTTTACCTTCCTCAAATTCATGTAAAATAATACTCCCTCCGTCTCATATACCGTGTCTGCTACACTGTAGATACGGTATTTTAGGAGAGAGATGTAATTAGTAGATAATTAATAATGTATTAGTGAAAATAATTATCTTATAATATAAATAATTATAAATTAATATTAAGATAACTAATTAATTTAATTAAAATTAAAAAAAAATAAATTAAAAAGTTAAAATAAGATTAAAGTGTGTAATCATTTAAAAAAAAAAAGTGATATGAAATGTAGGACGGACAGAAACTGCAACGTGGACATGGTATATGGGACGGAGGGAGTAATAATTTTCTTGCCCTGATGTCCGTCCATTAGTGTATAATTGTCCGAAATAAAAAAGTCCAGTAAAACTATACTATTATTTTTTAATTTATTTATAATGAGTTATTTTATTTATAATAAGTTATTTTATTTATCTATAATTTGATTATTCTATTTTAATTTATAAATAACTAAGGGTGTGTTTGTTTTATAAAATAATTTAAATGAATATTTTTCACTTAAAATATAAAAAATTGTATAAATAATATAAAATAAAGAATATATACAATGTAATAATTTTTACAGAAAAATGTGGGAGCCAAAAATAAAGAACACACCATAATTTATTATTCCTTTTATTTAACTGTGTCCACATTTTCATTGCCGTTCTACTTATTCAGTCACTTTTATTTTTTAAAAAAAATTATACACTTTAATTACATATTAATTTTTTTAAATTTTAATAAGACTAATGAATTATCTTATCTTAATATAAAATTATTCATATTATATAATAATTATTTTTAATATATTTTTATTAATTATATAATTCCTAAATTTTCGTAAACTTAATAATATTATTAATTTATTACTATTATTTTGTTTTATTTAATAATTATATAATAGTATAGCTGGGATGGAGAATAATATTATTAATTTATTACTATTATTTTGTTTTATTTATCTGATTATATTTTTATATCTCCTTAATAAATTCTTGCTAATATCCAACTTTTTACCTTCATTCATCATCAAAACCTACTCTTGCGATATATAGTAACTAAAATCGCATTTCCCTCTAATATATATATATAATTATTCATTCATCCCTATCTGTAGAACTGGAGCAAATCTGCTTTTGCCCTGATCGGGAAATTGGGTACACTGTCCATTTCTCTGCCGGCGATGTAATTTGGGGAAATCCTATTTACAGGACAATCTGAAGAGGAATTTGCAGGTAAGTGGATTGATAGCTGTGAATTCGAGGAAAATGAGGGGGGTTGATCGGATTAACGACGCTTTACCGGACGAATTGATAGTGGAGATTTTCCGGCACGTTGAGTCGAAGTCCGGCCGCGACGCATGCTCTCTGGCTTGCAAGCGGTGGCTCGGCCTCGAGCGTGTAAGCCGTGATACAATACGCATCGGTGCGTCTGCTTCGCCTGACAATCTTGTCAATCTGCTTGGCCGCCGCTTCCCTAACGTGCGATACATGTACATCGACGAACACCATTCCACATCATTGCCTGTGCCGTGTGTAAGTCGATCTTGATTTGGTTTCGCACTTGTTTTTTCGTTACAGTGAATATGTTGCTGTTGTTGTAGGGTTTGTTTGAATTTGTCGATTTTTTGGATATTTTGCTGGAATTTCTGCTTTAGTTGTGTTGATAGCTGATTGGTGAAGGTGGTGTTTACTTTCAGTGTGGTTGAAGTTTCCTTAGGCATTCATGTTGATAGCTTGGCCAGTTTAACTCATTTATTCCCCAATCTACTGATGAAAAGATTCATATATTGGTGTGCTACATAATCAGGGAAAACGACGGAGAAGTAGTGAGGCCTCTTCTTCAAAGAGCAGGTTTACTCATGTCTCTGATCGAAGTGTGCCTGGAGAGGACGGAGCGGGTTCATACTGTTTAACAGATTCTGGAATGGCTGCTGTTGGGGAGAGCTTTGCGAAACTGGAAAAGTTGAGCCTTATATGGTGCTCTACCATCACGGATGCAGGGCTAAGATCTTTTGCTGAGAAATGTAGAGCACTTAAATGTTTGGATCTACAGGTGAGTAGGTGACTGCTAATATTTGTTTTATTTAGGGTTTATTTCATATTAGGTTATCTGATACCATTCTTTCTCTACCGTACGCCCAATTAGATCAGTACACTATGCCCATATCTGCTAAACTAAAATCTAAGTCTGCTTTTGTTGTTTGTGCATGATTGAAATTGAGCAAAAGAGGGAAATAAACATATGAGTGACCACATAAGAAATTTTGGTATGGAAAGATTTGACTTCAATTGTTAAACTTTCTTCTTGTTTTTGTTCTTTAAGTTAAAACCAAATTATAAATAAATACAATTCATTGAAGTGGATGCAAGGCAGCCTACTTCCGTAAGGTAGGGTTTGGGTTTATGCCATCGATATGTAATTTATCTAACATCATGACCTAACACCAAGCAATTCTGTTTTTGACAGGCATGCTATATTGGAGATCGAGGTTTAGCTTCTGTTGGAGAATGCTGTAAATGTCTGGAGGATTTGAATTTGCGATATTGTGAAGCATTAAGTGACAGTGGACTTGTTCAACTGGTTATTGGGTGTGGGAGGGCTTTGAAATCACTTGGGATTGCTGCTTGTGCTAGGATTACTGATGTTGCATTTGAAGCAGTGGGATCTCACTGCAAAGCTCTTGAATCTCTGACTCTAGACTCAGAAGTCATCCATAACAAAGGTTTTCTTGCAATTGCTAAAGGATGTTCGGAGCTGAAAGTCCTGAAACTGCAATGCCTAAACATCACAGACGATGCTTTGGAAGCAGTTGGTGTTCACTGCTTATCACTGGAATCATTAGCCCTGTACAGCTTTCAGAAATTTACCGACAGGTTATACAGTTCTCTCAGGATCTCTTACTTTTTCTTTTTCTTTTTTGTTAATTGTGCATTTAGACTGTATTATAAGATCTTAGTGTTTATTGTGGTAAAGAAACAATGTATTTTATTCCAATCAATAGAAAATGGACCAATAATACAATAATAAATTTCTCGATATTATGCTGTATTGTTGATCAGCTATTCCAAGCTGTAAGGAGTATGCTTAATTTTCAATCTTTATTATTGTTGAATCATTCCTAATTGATTTTAAGTGTTGGTATTGCTTGGAATATGAATGATATAATCTGGGTTTTAAAATCACGGCTAAGGTTGTGGGTCTTAATCATATTTGTTCCAGCTTAGTTGTGTTTTCATTTCTCTTGAATTATCAAGTTCAACTCCACACTTTTAATTTTCTTTTGTGTCTGCAACTGAAAATAACACAAGTAAATAAAATGGAGATGGAATATTCATTTCTTACTTATAGTCTTTTCTGAATACATCTGCAGAAGTCTGCATGCGATTGGGAAAGGATGTAGAAAGTTGAAGAGTCTTACATTGAGTGACTGTTACTTTCTGAGTAATAAGGGTATAGATGCCATAGCTTCTGGTTGCCCAGACCTCACTCATATTGAGGTAAATGGCTGCCACAAAATTGGAACTGATGGGCTCATATCTATTGGAAAATTTTGCACGTAAGTGTTGGCCTCTACCTTGTGGCTGCTTTAGCATTTTTGTTTATCTTGATTTGTCATCTCCATAATATTGACTTCTTAATTCTTTTGTCATCCTGATGCTTGTGTCTGGATTATGCCTACAGGAAACTTTCTGAATTAACACTGCTGTACTGTCAGAGAATCGATAGGAATGGACTTAGTGAAGTTGGTAAAGGGTGCAAGCTCTTGCAAACTCTTCATTTGGTGGATTGTGCGGGCATTGGGGACGACTCCATGTGTAGTATAGCCAAAGGATGTGTGAACTTGAGGAAGCTCCATCTTCGCCGATGTTACGGGGTTCATTTTTATGTCCCTTACCATTTTAGCATATCTATGAAAAAATTTAACTCACACAAATTATCTAGTAATTACACAAATTGCCCATCTCTAAATGATATATTGTTTAGTTGTGTGATGGTTGTTATAAACTGGATCTTATTGCCTTTTTCTTGACAACTGAATGGTAAAAGATATCATCGTATGTTGTTAAGTGCATGTTGTGGGGGACTTAGTCCTTTATTTTTACATTTGTCCTAATACGATTTTCATGCTCATTAATAGGTGGGAAATAAAGGGATAGTTGCCGTTGGTCAGAACTGTAAATTTCTCACTGAACTCAGCCTACGATTCTGCGACAGGTTAGCAGCTTCTCTATTTCATCACTTCAAATAATATAACCCATAAGCCAACTTAGTATTATCTTCCATCAAAATTTATGGGGCTGCATTTCAATGTCTTCGGCTGTAAAGTAGTTTTATGAAATCTTTCTCTTGTGCTATTTAGGATTATGTATGTGGAAATGATTGTTGAGTAGTTTTGTGTGCTATACATTTTACTTATTCATTTGCTCGGCTTTTCACATACTTTCTTTCGTATGTTCCGACTATGCTGTGCAGTTACTTTCTCACGTCTCTACCTCCTGGTGAGTACTAAAAAATATTTTCTTTTCATTTTTGTACGGTGAATTCTTACCCTAATGTAAGACGGCTTTCTAATCCACATAAACACTTAGAGTGTGTTTGTTTGGTGGTTTGAATTTTGAGTTGGGATTTGAATAGTAAAAATTTTGAATTGTAATAGTTGTATGATGTGATATAAATAGGCATTAGTGTGATGTTTTGAATGTAAAATTAATGTTTAGTATAATATAAAAAATAAAAAATAAGTGTTAATTTGATGTTTTTCGAGAAAAAAAATTTTGATGAATAGTAAGATCAATTCGGATTTTTTATATTGGAAAATGAATATCTGTCCAAGAGACACTTTTCTGTCCGAGTTGACGATCTCTTTACATAATTCTACTCTCCCATCGCTAAACCATTTTCTTTTCTATTTTTTCCTGTTCAGACAACTTCAATAAAAAATTTCATTTCTCTATGATCACCAGGATAGGAGATGAGGCATTGATTGCAATTGGCCGAGGCTGCTCCTTACATCACCTGAACGTAAGCGGTTGCCTCCTAGTCGGCGATGCCGGAATTCTCGCCATCGCCCGAGGCCACCCGAACCTCAGTTACCTTGACGTTAGCGTTCTTCAGGTGAGGCTGACTCCAAACCCCACCTCCCAAATCCATTCGACACCCTTTTTTTTTTTTTTTTTTTTAACATATTTAATATGCTCGTGTGTTAGAACCTAGGAGACAATGCCTTGGTCGAGGTGGGCGAGTGCTGCCCGCTTCTAAAAGACATTGTGGTATCACATTGTCGACGGATAACAGACCGGGGCATCAGCCACCTCTCAAGAAACTGCAAATTGCTGGAATCGTGCCAGATGGTTTATTGCCCGGGTATTACTGAAGCTGGAGTGGCTACAATGGCGACGAGCTGTGCCAGGATGAAGAAGCTTCTCGTCGAGAAGTGGAAGGTCAGCGAACGGACGAAACGACGCTCAGGTTCGATCATTAATTACCTCTGCCTTGACCTTTGAAAAAATTTATTAGCCAAGTTTGGAAATGAAGATATGCATATGCAGAGTAGGGCGTGTTTGTAATTTGTCTGTTTTTGTTTTTGTGGGAAAATTATATGTTGTTTGTTCCTTTTTTTGGAAGACTGATTTGTGTTGTTTTTATTGTGTTATGTTGTTTGTGTGACAAATGTTGGGATCTTTATTTTATTTTATTTTAGTTTAAGACGTGTTATTGAAGTGTGTTAAATTTGTTATTCTCATCTCTATGTGTTATTTGTAATATGGTTATTATTGTTGGTAAATATACTCGACAATTGTTGTTATAATGTGGTGTAAGTTTATATTTTATATTTGTCTTTGTACAAAGATTAGTCGAACTAGTCTCTAGATATTACATGGATTATTATCGTTTCATATATTGTATTTGTATTATACTCCCTCCGTCATGCAAATCTGTGCTCATTTGACTCATTTGACCGGGTACGAGTTTTAAAAAAAATGAGTAATAATTGTTAATTTTTTTTTATAGTAAAAAATCGTACAAAAATGAAATGATTTTTTACTTAAAAAGAAAATGAAAATATTTTTCGATGACAACCTAAAAAGGAAAATGAACATAGATTTGAACGGCGGATGAAGATTTGTGTTAGTTGTCAGGAAAGAACAATTCAAATTTGGTGTTTGAATCATAGAGTTTATAATATATACTCCTTTCGTTTCATATCAAAATATTTTTTTTTATCATATTTTCATATTCCAAAGTATTAATTTTTTATTTTAGTACAAATTATCGTAAATATATTATTATACATACAATTATTTTACACACGGTATTATTTCTTTTGTTCACCTTTATTTATTTATTTTTTTATCCATTTGCGGACGAATAGGGGTGGCAAATCAGACTGGATCTATTTTCTTAATGTTGGGCCAGCCCGACAATATTTTGAATTGGATGGGCATGGCCCAGTTTCTACGAATTTCCAACCTTAAAAAGCTTATTTTATGCATATTTGAGGAGATGAAAATGGTCAAATATAAATTTTATATTTATCTTTTTAGTAAGTTTGATTGTATTACATATTATAAATATCTTAAATTTATTTTTATTTATATTAATATTATTACGTTAAATTAAAACATAGGACAAAAAAAAAAATTTACGGCAAAAGGTATAAGTTCAATGAAATATTATTTCCTTCGTCCACTTAAAAATTTATATTTTTGACCATTTTCATCTCTTCAAATATGTATATTATTTTTTTTTAGTAATTTTGATCATAATACATATTATAAATATCATCAAATTTAAATATTTATTTACATATATACCACTCATGCATTCAATATAATAACATTAATTATCATTTAAATATTACTTTATTCTTATCGAGTTAGGATTAAATTTTGGACTGGTATTTATTTATTTATTTGCTAGTTTTACATGTTACCCAAAATAAAAACAACCATAAATTATAATTTAATAAATTTATTATTAGTTTGAAACATAATTTGAATACTCAACTACCAGTACTATTTTATTGAATTTAATAATTAATTAACTATAAACTGAACTGTTTTTTGTAACTAAACAAAATAATTATATATTATTTCGTTATTAATTAATTTCTCATTGAATTTGCAATCCCTTTCTCTCTCTCTCTCTTTCGAATCAATCAATCGCACAAAGGACCAAATTCTCTGAAGAATCAAGTAGAAATCCAGTGCAAAATCAAGTGGGAATACTAGAAATGTCGAGCGGATGCAACATCAGAGCTCTCTGGATTCTCAACAATCAAGACGTTGTAATTTTCTCGAGGTATTTTTTCATGTTGTCTTTTTCATTTTTTCGGTGATTGATCGATGTCAGTTGATTTTGCGTAATTCTTCGGGCAAAAATGTCAGGAAGTTTCCGGTGGTGGAGAAGCGGTGGCGCGCGTCTTGTCAGAAGGAAAGCGATGATAGTTTCAAATATAATCGGCTGCCTAATGATTCGGAGTTGGCTGCTGCTTTCACCGACCGTAAAAAGAGGTTGAAGTTCGAATCTTGTGCTTAGTCCAAATTTTTGTTTGTTTTGATTTTTCTAGAACGCTTTTTTTCATAGTTAAGGTTGTGTTTAGATGTATTGGAAGTATTTTGGAGTTTTGAAGTGCTCTGTTAATATTAAAGGTTGGAAAAAAATAAATTGAAAAATAGGCATTTGATGGTATGTAAACAGTGTCGATGTGATACTTTGTGTAAGGCCTCCATTTAGATAGAAGTTTGGAAAATTTTGGAGATTTGAAAAAAAATCGAAATAGTAAGAAATTACGCATATGATGTGATTGCGCGAGAAGAGAAGAGAAGTGTTTGATGTGATATATGTTGAAAAATATTAACTTTAATGAATCGTGTCAAAAGTTTCAAAAGAATGATATTTTGTGTAAGATGCTTTATTTAGATAGAAGGTTTGGAAGTTCTTGAGTTTTGAAATTTTTTGGAAATAAGTATTCAATGTGATGTTATGCGAAAAGAAAAGTGTATGGTATGATCATTTTTTAAAAATTTACAGTTAAATGAAAAATGTTAAAAGTCTAAAAAATGTTTGTGTAACCAGACCTTTGATATTGGACTATTTTAATAAAAAAAATAGATAGTTGGTATGATTTGTTTCTGAAAATGTATTGTTGAATAGGTTTAAATGTGAACTTATGGTCCAGTTTTTTGTTTCCTGATGATTCAGTAATTCTCTCAGATATGGATACTACTAATAGGGCAAGTGATGGGACATTCATATTCACAGTTTTGTATAAATGATGCATATATTACATACACTCTGGGCTCAAAATGATACTGTAACTATGGGTTACGAAGATGCTCTACAGACGTATCAAGTTGATTGATAATGTTTGCCTAATTATGCTAGCTTTGATACTCCATGGTATTAATTTGAAGGTACATAAGAAATATAGTAGAGTTGGAAATCTGTGGATTCTTCTTTTTTTTATGTTGTGTATTTAATTGGGGGACCAAATAAAGCGCCGGTAAAAAGCACTCCCGTTTGGTTTCATAGTTGATAAGATTCAAGGGTTGATTTTTAATGTATGATAATAGATTGAGCTTAAAGTACTTTCTGTTGTTTTATGTATTTGTCTCATCTTCTATTTCTCGAGTATGCAACTGTGATTGAATTTTATCGGTTGTTTGGCTTGTTTGATCTATGGCAATCATGCGAAATGCTTACAAACTCTCATAGTTATGAGGCTGTAACTTGTTGACTTAAAAATGTAGGGAGGGGTCTGCTCGTGGATTTGGTCTTCGTGTAAGCCAATCTGTTAAAGGATCAGATTCCTGGGTAGATGATCCAATTACTCGTCATGTAATTAGCCTGCGCATTATTAATGAAGAGAAAGGAGTGAATGATCTCTTGTGGCCATTGGTCTTACACTTGAAGGGTCCATATACCATCTTTGTATTGCCTTTAGTGGAACCTCATCATCTGAAATCCTATTCGAGCATGTGCCATAGATCAGATTGTGGAAGTGCTATTGGAGCAGATGAGAGCATTTCATCCCTCCTCCTTGATCTCCCATGCATCACAGGGTATGGTAAGTTGTACTTATACATGTTTGCGAAACATTTCTGTTTCCTACAGTATGGTAAGTTGTACTTGCACATTCTTCTGTCGTTATCCTTGGATTTCAGATCTCTATTTTGTTTAACCTTGTATATCTACATTATATAAAACTTAGATTTAGATTAGATACTCATTGAAAGATTTAGATAAATTACATTGATATATGTTTATTAGCATAGAATGAAATTCTTATCATTTGGCTTAGTTTGATACCTTATATGATTCGTGTTTCCAAACTCATCATACAGCTGAGATTTCTTGAACAGTTAATCTTGCTCCGACATATCTAAACTCTTAGGGAATGTGATGCAGTAAGTCTATTGAGAGTATACTTATCTCTAAAGATGTCTCCTAAGTCCAAACAATAAGCCGTCTTTTACTTCATTGCAAATGGGCATGGACATTATGTGTGGTGGGTGGTGGGGCCATGGGTTTGGATACGGTGTAATAGACTTAGTGGAAAATGGTTGTGAGTGTACCATATGGAAGGAAAGAAATAGGCGGGCTTTTGATGGGCGGAGAAATAATTATTCGATGCAATAAGATAACCTATCAGGCAAATGGCACTCTGTTGTATGTATCGCTTTCATAAATGCTCTATTTTGTGCCCTCTTGACGTCTTTAAGTAAACTTATTTACCTTCCCCAACCCCTCGCCCCTGGGAATAAATAAATATCTTGGCCAGTGATTGCATACAGTGTATAAATATCTTCATTTGAGATACATGTGTTGTTTTTTTATTGTTCACTATCAAAGTTTATTGCACTGTAGCTTGTTTCTTATTCAATTATGTTATCTCAAGCCTATTACTAGAAAAATCCTTACCCTTGTTGAATTTCCGTGGATTAGGTCATTTATTGTGGCACATACAATTGGAGATGTTATTGTTGGAGAAGCAATGGAGCCGGAAGTTTTTGTTGCCGCTTCCCCGTCAGTTGGAGGGTTACTGGATTCTCTCACAGGAAGTATAGGAATTACTGGAATCTCAGCTCGAGCAAAGCCTGTTGTGGCACCTGTTGCGGCATCAACAGGGTCTGGCATGGCTGCTAGTGGAGCTGTAATGTCTGATGCTCCAAAAATGGGTTCAAGGTCCTTGGAAAAGGATGCACTTCGAACTTTCGTCAACAATGCAATGCCATTTGGTTAGTAATCTTTGTTATGGTTGATTTTTTTTTTTTTTGGTGTGAATGTCGTATGCCGTAGCCTTTCATTTCTTTTAAACCTCTCTTGGGTGTAGGAACTCCGCTTGATATGAGCTACACAAATTTTTCTGCCATCAAAACTACTGGATTTTCCTCAGCCGATGTGCCTCCTGCAGAGCGCCGGCAACCAGCATGGAAGCCTCATCTCTACAGGGGGAAGCAAAGGATTTTATTGACGATTCATGACACTGTCCATGCTGCAATGTATGATCGAGAGGAGATTCCAGACAGCGTAACAATTTCTGGTAAGGTCAACTGTAGAGCAGAATTGGAAGGATTACCTGACGTTTCTTTCCCATTGACGGGGTTGGACACCGGCCACATTGAGTCATTGTCTTTCCACCCGTGTGCGCAAGTTCCCGAGCATGGTGGTGATAGACAAGCTATTACCTTTTCGCCACCGCTGGGGAGTTTTGTATTAATGAGGTATCAGGCACTTTGTTCTGTTGGACCTCCAGTAAAAGGGTTTTACCAGCTGTCGATGGTCTCGGAAAATGAAGGCGCATTTTTGATTAAGTTGAGCCTCGTTGAAGGTTATAAAGTTCCTTTATCAATGGAGTTTTGTACACTGACCATGCCTTTCCCAAGAAGAAGGGTAATTTCTTTTGATGGGACACCTTCCATGGGAACAGTATCGAATACTGATCACTCACTAGAGTGGAAGATAATCACAAACGCCCGTACTGTTTCTGGGAAAACTATTGAAGCAACTTTTCCGGGGACAATTAAATTTGCGCCATGGCAAGCTCCAAAAAGACCTGGTTCTGGATTAATGCTCGAAAGTATGGCTGATGAAGATAGTGATTCAGAAACCGAATCTTCTGGTAGCATGGTTAATGTTGAGGATTACCTAATGGAGAAAATGAATAAGGATCTTAAAGCGGTCGATCTAGACGAGCCTTTTTGCTGGCAGGCATACAATTTTGCGAAGGTATTATGTATCGACCATGTTTTATTTTGCTTTTAACACTTTTTTTTCTGTATTTCATGCTCATAAAAATTTGTAGCTCCATAGGAAATCGGTGCAACAGTGCCAAAGAGTCTTTGAGATATAATTTGGTTTTCTACGACGATTCTTGATCGCTTCTGTTCAGCTTCTTTAGTGTTTTCCCTCTCATTTATGTTCTCTCATGTTAGTGTTAACTCCTATGGTTTCAGGTTTCTTTCAAAATGATAGGCCCTTCATTATCAGGAATGTCCATCGACCCCAAATCTGTAAGTCTTTTTTTCTTTGTTTAAATCAATGTCCATCTGACAGTCCTCTCATTCTATATTTTATAAGGGCTATTCTTCCAGCTTGTTATCCGGTACACCTAATTTGAATAAAACTTTCTCGATGAATTGAAAACCTAAAGCTGTATTATAAATATGACGTAATTCGCGACATCTGGGTACCATTCTAGTAATCTATTTCAATTTGTGTTTCTCATTTTATTATTTCGTCTAGTTTTCCTCTTTTACCCTGGATATTTATGTCGAATGGATGTTTGTAGGTAAGTATCTTTCCTGCAGTCAGGGCGCCAGTGGAAATTTCGGCTCAGGTATAGTCATTTTGAGACAACTCATTCTCCTACCGTCGTAATTAATAGAATCACGGTGACTTACTAATGCATATTTACTTAGTGCTTAGTTTTATCCGACATTAGTGCTTGTCGATTCACCTGTTTTTTTATACGCCACAGGTCACTTCCGGGGACTATATTTTGTGGAATACACTCGGAAAATGCCCTGTTGCCGCCACACCTTAGGGTGTATAAGATATAAAGGGAATGCTCGTCGCACTTCACTTCTGCCTACAAAGTAGGTACGTTCTTTAAAAAAAGTTTCTCGCATTGAACGTACATTTTTTGTGCTGCTAGTGCTGATACATCGATACACATTACGCTACTAAGATTAGTTTGATTATTTTGAAATCAACCTGTTGAGTAATTTACATGAGTCTATCTGATATATGCGACTGCGTCGTGATTTCCTATTAATGCTCGGGTTTTCATTTTTCAACTTATGCGATTAACTTAGAAACTCATATGCGCGTAGCTTGTTTGGATAGAAACAAAAAAAGATTTAAGGCGAAATAGGAGTATGTATATATGTATTTGTATACATATATATATGTATATGCGCGTGCGTGTATACAAAGTAGACAGTCGCATTCTGTGATTAGGAGACCGAAGAACTTAAGAACTATACTATGTCGTAAATCCTAGCCCAAATATCCCATCATATCCCCTTATCCCATGGCACCGATTAGGCGATGACATTGTCTCTACTTTTTCATCGAAGTTTTATTCACTTTTATTCCTCTAGAATTTCATTCCCAACCCTCCGAACAACATCGATCCAAATGATCCCTACTTTTGCTATCAAAAAATACCTACGTTGACGTATGTATATGTATATCTGTATCTATATCTTGATCATAGTATATCCTACTTATCTGAAAAACTCCTTCATCCCCATCCCAGCCTATCGACACCATGTCCGCTACCAAAATCCCGACCTGTCATTCTTCTAGCGCGACTCTAGACGAACGATATAGATCATAGGGTGCCCATAGATAATCGACCGTACACGGTCTCCTCGAATCCAACCTCAGCCATGGCTTCCCCTTTCCGCTCCAATGTAGGAGGCTGATCGGGCCCGGGTGGAGACTCCGGCACCTCCCTTCGAGGTTGTCCCCGCCCAAGCCGTGCTGGTTCCACCTGTGATCGACTTCCTTGATGTTGCCGGCGAAAACGAGCAGCATCGGCGGCAACGAACCCAGGTGATAAATCCTCTTCTGCTTCTGTACTGCCATCCATTCCTCCACCTTCTGTGTGTACCCTCCTTTTCTCCACTCGTCGATGTCGACGACCATAACCCCCGTGTTGAAATAGCACGGCCGACGACCCTCGAACGTTCTGGCCAGGTTGACGTCCGACCAGAACGCGTCGGTGAAGTAGTTGGTGAAGTTGGCGTGGCAGTACTCGGGAGCGGCGAGCACCCTGTCGCCCAAATCGACCTTCCACAGCTTGGCGATGTCGTCGACGACGATGATGTCGGAGTCCATGTAGATGACGCGGCTGACGTCGTGGGGGAGGATGTCGGACATGTAGATTCGGGCGTAGTTGAGGGGCTGGTCGAGGGCCTGCCGGATCGACTTGGAAATCTTGTCCTGAACCCGGCTCGGGTCAAATTCATACATCTTGAACGTGAGGTACGGGAACGTCGATTTGATCAGCGAGTTCATCTCCGGGTCAAGATGGATGGTGAGGAAATGGAACGAGACATTCTCCGGGCACGTCGAGTGCTGCAAGACCGACAGAACCGCGGCCATCGTGCCGCGGATGTAGTTGACATCAAGGGGCATGACGATGTGGATTATGTCTTCCGGGTCCGACGACGAGCATGCGTCCCCGTTCCGAAATGCCGGGGCCTCGTGGAAGGCCGGGATTGTGTCGACAGCAGCGGCGGCGGTCGGGTTTTGGACGGCGTGGAGGCGGATGGCGGTGGCGGTGGTGGTGGGGTGGCGGAGGAGGAGGGACAGGAGGCCAAGGAGGGGGAAAAGACAAGACAAGGAACTCCACAAGGCCATCCTGTCTAAACCTAAGAGGTTATGTTAAGTTTTTTGTTTTATTTTTATTAAAGAAGAGGTTTTTTTTTTTTGGGAGAAAAAAAAGATGTCATATAATAAGCAATTAAGAGGTGGGAAGAAAAAAAAATGGAGTTGAGACAAGGAGGGTGTCTTAATATAAGTGATATTTTGAAGGAAGAAAATTTTTTAAGGGTTCCTAGATTTTAGAGGCACCCCACAAATTTAGGGCTTATTTTTTTTTTTTAAAGTCAACATTTTGTCAATGGATAAAGCGATGGATACTAAATTTGGGACGAGTTATTTTTTTTTATTTATTTATTTTTTTTGTGGTATGTAGTTGTTATATACATGATTTATTAATAGTAAGAAAAATGTATATTTTTTTTAGAGATGTCTTTCGACTTGATATATGATGTAATATATATTTGATTAAAAATAATATTTGAATGTATTCTGAATGTTATAAAACTTATTTCATCCATTCACTTCCTCGTCTCCAAATTCCAGCAAGAATCGAAGCTCTATCAACTACGAAATCGACCGACGACGATTCAATACCGACTCCACCAACGGACTAGCAGCGGCTCTCAACAGCACCAGCAGTCCAAACTCCAACCCGACATCCAGCACGCTTTGAACAGATCCAAACCTCCGATCGATTTCCTTAGGGCTCGAGTTCGATCAAACTCAAAAAGAAAAAAAAAAACTTTTAATTTTGCAATCGGTAAATCACTTAGGGCTCAGATACCACTGGGCCGATCCGGTGGGCGGGATTAAGGAGTAAGTCAACTTATTTTATTTTTCGAGGAATTCGTTGGAATTAGGACTCCGCTAGCATTCCCTAGTATACATTTCTAATTTAGATTGTCCAATTATAAATATCATTTGAGTAACTACTGATCTTTTTTTTTTTCTACAAATAACTCTAATTTATCATTACATTTTATTTATTATATCAAAAAGTAATGGTAAAATTGTTTTTACACTATTTTTAGCTATTCATTACTGTTGTGCCAAAATTCCCAACAGTTACCATTAAAATCCTGCTATTTTTTAAATTCGTACCAAAAGTACATATATACTTTCAAAGTGGACGAGAACGTAGCATTTAATTTTTATTTGTTTTAGAGGTTTTGATTGATTTTTAATATTTATCAAATAAGACATAAAAAAATACCAAATTATAAATCTATTTTTTATATTATATTTAAAATTAATTTATATTTAATATATCACATTTATATTAATTTAAATCGCATCAAACAATTCCCAAAGCCCAAACAATAATATATATTTAAATCAAACCAAACAATTTCCGAGGCCCAAACAATCACACGACTAGGTTATAGATATTTGGGCCTATCGTTGGGCTTCCTTTACTTATCAAACAGGCAGGCCTAATTAATCAAACAGCCCATCAAAATTAATAACAGTATATAAATTATATTTCCTCCGTCCCATAATTATATATCCATTTGCTTTTTACACGAAATTTTAGAAATATTAGTATTATATTGACATATAGTAGGAATAAAGTAGAAATGACGAAAATGACCTTATTAGTATTGTGTGATATAAATGTAATGATATTTGTGTAATATATTGAAAGTTGTAAGGGTATTTGTAATATTAGGTAGATTATACATTTACTAAAAAGAAAATAGATATTTTTTTATGGGACAGACCAAAATGGAAAAATAGATACTTTGTTATGGGACGGAGGAAATGGTAAAAATTTTACCTTACCATATTCCTCCTTTTCCAAAATACAAAAACTTTACAACACAATTTGTTATATATATATATATATATTAATAATGTGTAATTCGCATTCACTACTCTTAAGTGTGTTTTGGATAAGCCTCTGCCTCTAGTTCAACTTAATAACATGTAAATTAAGTTCGACAAAACAAGTCATACTAAACGAACTATGTGTGGCAGAAAAAACTTGAAGGTGTCGGAAATTTAAATTTTTTTTAGTGGTATGTAATATGTAAGAGGGTATTTACTAAAATGTTGTAAAAATTGAACAAACTCAACTCAATAAAAGTAAATCTTAATTAATTTTATTTTATTAAAAAAAAAAAAGAAAGGTTAATTAAGCCTATAATTGAAAGCTAAGTGAGGATTGGTCAGAATAAGAATCATAAGATTGTAATGACTGCTCCCATTTGTGTGTATATATATAAATAAAATAAATATATTAATTATTTATAAATATGTCTATGCATGCACAAACATTCAAGACCTTAATCATATTGTTTGTCACATAAATTAATAATTATAGTATATATATATATATATAATTATTGTATATAGAGAGTATGTTGATAATGTAGCTGGCAAGTGTGGATGAGACAATGAGTTATTTTAAATAAAAAATAAAATAAAAAATTGCAACTTATGGGCATAAAATAATATATATATATATATATATTTAATTAATTAGTATTGGCATTGTCATGCATGCACCCTTCAAAGTTAATATATATATATATATAGTTAGGGTATTGATTAAAGTTAATTAGCAATGCCTTGATCAGTTCTAATCAGTATATGATAATATTTTATACGTTATATATTACTCATTTCATTCTACTTCTCATGTCCATTTTTCCATTTTTGTTCGTTCCACTTATTTTATCACTTTCTTTTTTTGAAAAAGAATTATACACTAATACATTTTTAATTTTAATTATACTAATCGATTACCTTAATCTATAAATATTTTTTTATTATACAATAATTATTTTCACTAATATATTTTTAATTATTTACTAATTATAAACTCTTCCTAAATTTTCTCGTGTCTACAGTAAAGTGGACAAAATATCCGAGACGGAGGGGGTACAATTTATCTTATCATACGGTGTACTATATAAATACAATATCAACTTACAATATATATTGATTTAATTCCAACTAGCACTACAAAGTAATTGTTTATATACTGATTAATTCTAATCAATACCATAATCGACCCATATATATATATATATATATAAATATAGATATACACAGTGACGAAACCAGCAGTAAAAGTTCGGGGGGCAAAATCGATTTTTTTTATTGATTCAATGTTGTTTTTTTTATTCATAGTACACCGTGGAAAAAGATAAAAAGATTTGGAAATTTTAAATGTTTTAGAAAAAATTCCAATAAAATTACATAAAATTTAATATTTTTTTACTATAAAAAAATAAAATTTAAAGACTAAAAGTATAAATTAACTATAGATAAAAATTTTATGATTTTTTATATTATAAAATAAAAAATTAGAAAAGACAAATTAGTATAAAATACATAATTTTATTTTTTTACATTAAAAAATACATATATTTTGAGGGTTGGGGTCAGTTGACCCTCTTAACCCCATGTAGTTCCGCGCCTGCATATACTTTAATAGAATATATAATTTCTTGCTACGAGTCCTACTCGTGGAGACCTGGTTGAATTGGGAGAAGCGAATTCGGCCTCGGAATCGGTCCAATGCGATCAATATACTTGTAAAGTTAGCATTGTTGATTTATTTTAGTTCACAAAATTTTGCTTTAATAGAGTTCTTTTATGTTATTTAATATTGCAATTTTTAAATAATTCAATATGTGATAAACTAATGGTAAGTTTTGGTTTGTGTATAAACAGTGGTTGTATGGGATTGTTAGTGGGAAAAGATATTATACTCCCTCTGTCCGGCTCTAAGGGTCTCATTTACCTTTTGCGTTATTGTATTTAATATTAAAAATATTTTTATAATATTTGTATAATTTTTTGCATAAATATCATGATAATAGTATTATAAGACACTAATAGAAGTATTTTTGTCATTTTCTTTTGATTTGTCCTACGCTTTCATATAATAATTAATACTCCTTCCATCCCACATTGGGTGTATTGGTCACCGTAGACACAAGAATTTAGGATAAATATAATTAGTAGATAATTAAGAATGTATTAGTGAAAATAATTAATCTATAATATAAATTATTATAAATTAAGATTAAGATAACTAATTAGTTTAATTAAAATTAAAAAATTAAATTAGAAAATTTAAAATGAGATTAAGATGGATAATTATTTTCTAAAAAAGAAAAGTGACATAAGATGTGGGACAGACAGAAACGACAACATGAACAATTGGACATGGTAAACGGGACGAAGAGAGTATTAAAAATTTAACATGTAAAAATAAATGAGACCCTTAAAGCCGGACATGATATTATTTAATAAAAAATTATGAAAAATAAAAAAGAAAGAAAGAAAAGAAACTAGAAAATCAAAATCTTTAAAGAGCAAAGTTTGTATATATATATATATATATTTATATTGCAAGAAATATGTTGGAACAAGGGCATTAAATATGAAGCACGAGTATATCATTGAGATTTAGAGTGAGAGAGAAAGAAGGAGAGAGAGAGAGAGAGATGGGTAGGAGGAGAGGGGACATGATGGCCACCATGTTTACACACAAGCCTAGCTCATGAAAACCCTTTTCTTAGTAAAGTTGTAACTCTCATAAATATATATATATATATATCTAGAGAGAGAGAGAGAGAGAGAGAGAGAGAGATATGTGTATGTATATATATATATATAAAAATTATAATCATATGTGTGCATGCAAGAATCCATAATATGATGTATGTATCTCTTGGAAGTTGCAACCCTAATTTATATAATAATGTTGTCTTCTATTTGTACAACTTCAAACCTTGTTTATATACATCATTTTTTATTTTATAATTATATATATATATATAGAGAGAGAGAGAGAGAGAGAGAGATCCATTTTAATATTTATGTTGCAAGTATCAATTACCACACCGTGTTTCTCTCATCATTCTCTTTCTCACTTTGGATTTGAAGAGTTTCTAGAAGTACAACCAGAAAATTGCATTCTTAAGTAGAAAATGTGATGCCTTTAGTGCGTGCGGTTTGGTATATAGAATGAAATTGCAGATAAATGAGAGTAAATAATGAAATTTAAGAGAAATAGAATTGAGTAGAGAATGAGAATTAATTCTTTTGTTTGGTAAAATAGAGAATTCAATTGAGAAATGTATAAAAAGAAATGCAGTTATACGAATGAATCAAACAAAAATAAATGATTAATTAGATAAAAAATGAGTTTTAACGAATGAGAATTCATTAGAAGTATTTTTGGTGACTTTCTTTTATCTTAAAAAAATTATAAATTATATACGATGTTTTATATTTTAGTATAATTTCTTAAAAAATCGTAAAACTTAAATACTTTAACAATAAATTTAATTTAATTTTTGTAAAATTAAAATAATATATTAAAAAATATATATAAAAATTAGATAGCTCAAAAAGATTTTAAAAAATTAAAAAAATATATATACCACTATATCATTTCTCTGCATATATGAGAGATATAAAATCCGAAAAATAAAAATTATTTATTTCTCTAACTAAAACAAATAAGAAAAATGAGATCATTTCCATTTCTGTGGCCGCATTTCTCTATATCAAACACACCTTTAGAGTCGGACAGAATTGAAGTAGATCAATTAAATTTATTCGTGGGTCAATTAAGAAACATGGCTACATTAATACGTCGTTGAATGAGATGCTATAATATTTTTAATTGTTTCTTAATCTAATTAATAGTAAACAAATAATATATACTTTTACATATAAATTGTTGAACAATAATAGAAACGTATAATTAAGCTGCATTACATTTTCCTAATACCCCACATAAATATATTCTCTCCCGTGATTTAAGAAATATTGATATTATATTGATAGTGAGTAAAAATTATAGGCAAAAAAACATTTTTGCCCTTGTGAGTGTATTAGCGTAAAATATAGTGGCAATTGTGTAATAATAATAAAAGAGTAAAGGTAGTTATATAGTGATATGATTATTTATGGAAATAAGACTATTGTTTTAAAACGGACAAAAATAGTAAACAAAACTATTGTATTGAGAAGAAAGGAGTATATATATATATATATATATGTTCGTATGTTCTTGGCAAGAAATTAAAGTTCTATTTCTATAGACTCTTTTGAAAGCTTTAAACTTTATTCATCATTTAAAAAATATATATATATATATGTATATATACTTATTTTAAATTGTACATTGCAAATCTATTTTTAATATAAAATATTATATTGAATGCCTATTTGCATATATAGTAAGCAAATTTGTGACCGCAATGTCACGGGTTCCAATCATATTGATATCTTCTTAGTCGATTCAGCATGTGACATAGGGTTTTTTATTTACAAACTAAAATAAAAATGGCCTATTTTCACTTAATTTTTTGCTATATTTATAACTATAAAACTTTCAAAAATCTTATTTAATTTAATTGTGTATATGTATATATAGAAGGAGAAACGTGGGAAAAATACGTTTATTTTGATATATATATATATAGATGCACACCAAAATAATGTTAATGTTGTACACCTTCCGTTCCACATAATTTGACTTTATTTTCTATTTTCGTTCGTTCCACATAATTTATAATTTCTATTTTTGGAAATATAAATATGCACTTTAATCACCTTTTAAATTTTAAATTTTATAATTTTTTTAATTTTAATTAAATTATTTACTTATTTTAATTTTAATTTATAATTATTTTTATTAATGTATTTTTTAATTACTTACTAATTATATTTTATTTAAATTTTCATATCTACGATAATATGTCCAAAATATCTGGGAGAGATGGAGGAATAAACTAAAGAGTGCATATGAATATATATAATTATTAGCACATAGGGACAGATGTGATTGGAAGAGACGAGGGAATATACGAATAATAATTATTACCATATTTTTAATAATGAATATTATTGTTGTCATCCAACAAAAGATCATACAAACTATACAATACATTAATTATAGTGTTGCCACTCTATAATCATTACTTCACTTCAAATAAAATCTACCATAAAAATATTAGAATTTGTTTGAAATGTTAATTTAATTTTTTTAAAAATAATATTTTATAAATGAAATAATTTTTTAAAACCATACTGAATAAATAATAATATTTTTTATTTGAAATAAGAAACAATACACACATTATTCTTGCTGGATTAAATTTAATCCTTATATATATATATATATACATGATGCATATATGATTTTTGCTTATGTTTATTTTCTTTACATTATTTGAAGTATTCAATATTTTAGATTTTTTATTTTATAAAAATATTGTACTGAATCTATGCCATTTTATTTTATTTTATTTTTTTCTGTAGATAAAAATTTACAAAGAAAGTCACATAATTATGGTGGATGAAAAAAAAAAAATACTCCATCCATTCCACATAATTTGTTCTTTTTTTTTTTCTATATGTCTCACATAATTTGTCATTTTTTTTTTGAAAATATGATTATACACTTTAATCACATTTTAAATTTTATAATTTTTTTAATTTTAATTAAACTATTTAATTATTTTAATCTTAATATATATATTATTTTTATTATACAATAATTACTTTTACTAATATATTTTTTAATTATTTACTAATTATACTTTACCTAAATTCTAATATCTACAGTAATAATTATGTATTTTCTGGGACGAAGGGAGTATAAAATAGATTTATAATATAAAATGACAATACATGCATAATATATCAGAATGATATATATATATTTTAATTAATTCTGATATCAACATAATATCCATATTAATATATATACATATTTAATTACCTCTCAATTAAATACACACTTAAGGCATGAAAGAATAATGATGTTGCAGGGTGGGATAATTTCATCCACTCCAAGAGATTCTCTATATATTAATATACATATATATATATATATATATATATTGAATAAAAGAACAAGAGTGAGATATGAAATTATTTATTCTCTTCTTTCAATACTATTTTTGAGTTATGATTCTTAAAAAATAATAAAAAATATAAGATACTTTTTATAAAATAATAAAGAAAAACTTTAAATCCTTTTGTTTGGGGATCGGAGTTACACTATTCATCAGATTTTTTTCCCCCAAAAACATCAAATCAAATACCTATTTTTTATTTTTTTATATTATACTAAAAATTAATTTTACATTCAAAATATCACATCAACACCTATTTATATCACATCATATAACTATTCAAATTCAAAAATTTTACTATTCAAATCTCAACTCAAAATCCAAACCCCCAAACAAACACACATATAATATTGCAAAACACAAATGATTCTTTTAAAAATTGGAGTACAAAATTGGGTCAAGAGATTATTAAAAATAGAGTGATAAAATATAGGGGTAAAAAAAATACTAGTATTTATTTTTCCATTTTAGTCCGTTTCATAACAAAGTATTCATTTTTTTTTAGTAAATGTACTATCTACCTAACATTACAAATACCCTTACAACTTACAATATATTACACAAATGTTATTACATTTATATCACACATACTAATAAGATTATTTTAGTCATTTCTACTTTATTATTACTATATCTCAATATAATACTAATATTTCTAAAATTACATGTAAAAAACAAATGAATATTTACTTACGGAACGAAAGGAGTATCTAAATTCAAACATGCAATTCAAATTAAATTAAAACTTAAAATGGTCTCTTATAAATTTTAAATTTTAGATAATTCACACTGATATAATAAAAATCAATGCCAATCTGAAATTCAAAAATATACTATATATTAGTATATTTTATTATTATCTATTTATAATATTTTAATAAAAATATAATATATATATATTAGTATATTTTATTATTATCTATTTATAATATTTTAATAAAAATATAATAATCATAATTATATATTAATATATCTCTGTATATAATAATTTAATAAAAACTATAAAAAAGAAATACAATTGTCAAAATTTTAGATTTTAAAAATATTTTACGCAATTTTAAAATTTTCAATTTGGTTCGAACCTGAGTTTTCAGATTTCAAAATTTTTGATTTGGTTCAAATTTTTAAAATTTGAATTTCGAAATTTTTGATTTGATTCGAAATTTATAAGCACCTGAAAACAGTGACGAAACTAGCATTTAAATCCCGGTGGACAAAATGTTATAATTTATTTAATATTTAGCTAATAAATTTAAATAAATAATAATGACGTAATTATATATGAATTTAGATAGTTTTAAATGGACAAATTATATATAAATACATAAAAATTAATATTTTTAACACTAAATAAATCATAAAAAAAATTTTGGCTTGGGAGGTCAATTGACCCCAAGCCTAATTGACCTCTCAAGCCCTATCGTAATTCGGTCCCTGCGGGAAAGTGACATGTCTTCAAATCAATGCAAAGATATATATATATATATATATTTTTGTAGTGGTAGAAATTAATTATTGCAAATAAATTTACGTGTGGGAAGAATTATTATTTGCCACGCCTCGAATTAATTAGTTTGAGAAATTAAATATTTTATCAAATATTATTATACTTAAATACATAAAATTAATGTTTGGAGTTTTATACGATATAGTTGATAATAAACTAATAATATACACAAGTAAGTTTCATTCTTATTTTTCTATTATATAATTTCAAATTATAATATTTAAAAATATTATATTTCTAAACTAATTTATTAAAAAATTAACAGCCATGTGCATTAAGTTTGTACTTTTTATTTTTTTACCATTAATTGTTTACTTATTTTATAAATATATTTTTTTTCATCCAAAATATTACGTTAAATAGCAAGTTCACTTAAAACTTGGTACTCCCTCCATCTCAGATACCATGTCCATGTTGTCGTTTTTGTCTGTCCACGTACCATGCCACTTTTCTTTTTTGAAAAATGATTTACATACTTTAATCTCATTTTAAATTTTTTAATTCAATTTTTTTAATTTTAATTAAATTAATTAGTTATCTTAATCTTAATTTATAATTATTTATATTATAAGATAATTATTTTTACTAATACATTTTTAATTATCTACTAATTACACCCCTCCTAAAATACCTTGTCTACAGTATATAATTTTACACCCCTCCTAAAATTACACGGTATCTGAAAAAGAGGGAGGATAATTTTATTAAAAATCATTAAGCATAACAGAAAAAAAATAAAAAATTAAAATTAAAATTAAAATTAAAAAGAACCTAACCCAGTGATGATTAAATAAATATATAGATATATTTAAGCATGCATGTGTGTGGGTCATTAATTAATTATATTAAAGTGCTACATGTACATTAGTGCATTTGAGACTCATTTTTAATCATAATAAATTTCCATATTGCCTTTAATTACTCATAAGAAAATTCAACGCCCGTTTAGATATAATATTTTTTTTGGGTTTGAATTTTTTATTTTAATTTGATTTAAATAGTATTTTAATTTTATATTGTATTATATTTTAAACATGTTTTTAATGTGACATCTTTGTAAGTATTCTTGTAGATTGAATAGTATTAAAAAGTATTTTTTTAAAAAGATATAGATAAAAGAAAAAAAAAAAAAAACCCTCAAAAAATTTTCAATTAAAGTGAATACAATGAATCCAATTATATATATATGTAGCAAGTCAAACCTAATTTGATTATTGAGATTTATTGTTCCAATTAATTAGAGGAAGAAGACAAACACAACCAAAACTTAAATTATTGTAATATATAGGTTCTTGAATAAAAAATTATATCATGACAAAATTTTATTTAATTTATTTGTATTCAATTTAGTCAAATTCCCTATCTTTCTCTAATATGTGTGTATATATATGATTATTTTAGGCACCACGCCTGATTCCTCTTGATTTCTCTTTTTAATTCAAATTTAATTTTCTATATATTTATGTGTTTCTAATAATGGGAAATTATATTTAAGAAAAAAAAAATTAAAAAATGAATCGATGAGTTTAGGACACGACAAACAATCTTTATGCACACTTGGTAAAGTGCAATGACTTCCCATAAAAGAGATTACTTGTCCCTTTCTATCCCGCAAATTACATGTATTAAGGATCTGTTTCTTTAGCAAAATTTTTCTAAATTTTTTTATTTGAATTTTGCATTTTTCGAAAAATATTTTTTTTTCTCTCATAAAACATCACATCAAACATTATTTTTATATCAAATTCAAATTAAATTTTTTTTCAAACTCGAAAGAAACACACCCTTACTAATTCACTAACACACACATATATATATATATATATCCATCCCCTCTTGGCTTTTAAGTTACTTCTTCCTCACCAAACTATTACACAAATATATATATATATACACATATATATATATGTACATATAATTTTATGGCAATAGTGGCTATTAAGGTGTTCATTAGAATTAATCAGCACTGTATTGATTAGCTTAATCAGTATATAATGTATTAACGAGTGTATTAATATATAGTATGATTGAATTATAGATAAAATTTGAGATTGTTGGCTATTGATTGTGTCGGATTGAGCTTGGATGTTTGATTAAGCATCATAAGATTTCTTGACGAACATTTTCTTGGTCGCTTGGCAAATTGATCGATTGAACTATGGTTGCTTGAAAGCCCGATATTTAAGCAAAACTTCGATTGAATATAGCTCTTTTACTTTGATTTTGATTTAGTATCTTAGATCATCTAAAATGATTAATTTTGTGACAATATGTGTCTTAATTAAGATATTGTAATAATTTTCGTACGAAAATACAAATAATAGACATATTTTGAAAAAAATATTAAATATTTGAACTAATAAGTATAAATTAACATTATATGTTATAGTCTGCGCAACATAGGCTACTATTGACCTTACATAAGAAAGATGTTAACCTAATACAAATATATACTATAAATTAGTAATACATGGTAATAGTTTACATGATCAATCAAAATTAGTACTTTATCAAATAATATATCATTAAATTATTTATTTGCTATTCAAATTTTCTCTAGTAATATTTGCTATTCAAATTTTCTCTAGTAATATATGGCCACATGAAAGTACATGTTTGTAGTAAAGTTTGGACACATATCAATGTTTATACACTACAAGAAAATATCATTTTTATAACGAGATTTTTTCGTCATTAAATTCACTTTGTTCGTTACTAATGATATTAGAGACGGAATTAAGGATGGAATTACGTTAACTACGTGATCTTTAGTGACGGAATTTCGTTACAAATATACTATTTTTTTGTAGTGATATATATATATATATATATACAGGGGCGGAGCTACACGGGGACCCGGAGGGTCCGCCGCCCCCCCAAACATGGCGACTGCCCCTAAAATTTCCTTGTTCGGAGCAGAGCTATGTGAAATCCGGAGGTCCATCCGACCTGCCCTTTGCCCCCCCGGTTTCAACCTCCTGGCTCCGCCACTATATATATATATATATAGTATTAGTATGTTTCTAAATTATTGTTTTGTGTTGGTATCACTTATTACAAGACACTTCTAACACCCTTTAATGTTGAATGTATTTAAATCGATGGATGATACTCCTATTGAAGATTTTTTTTTTCTTTTATCGTCAGCTAATCGAAATTTAATTTATTTAACAGTCACTCATCCTGATATTGTCTATATTGTCCACTTGGTTAGTTATTTCATAGTTGCACTTGACACCGCTTGGTACTACTATGATATTCCATGTATTCTCAGTTATGTCAAAGAAATATTGTTACATGAATTACATTTCTCAGCTCAACCTCTTTTAATTTTTTCTGATTAATTTGATACTATGTTAAATGACTATCTTATTTAAAATCTTACATTTATAAAGAAAATTGTATAATTGATTACATGTTGTAGTCTTCTAACACAATATATACAACCAATAAACATATCTGTTAGAATATGAAACTGAAATTCTCTATTTCAATCATAAAAGTATGTACATTTTTATGGTGATATGCAAATTGTCTAAATAAGGCAAGATCCTATAAATCTTTTAAATAATATAACTACCATAAATATAATATATTGCTTCTAAATATATTTTAACACTCCTCTTCAAATTCAATATATGATCGAACAAACTTGAATTTGTCAGAAGTGACCGAAAAAGATATAGTTGAGATCTTCCATGTACGTATTTGAATTCGCCAAGATTGACCGAAAGTGGTGTAGCCGTCCATTGGATCAAAGTCGGAAGCAGAACTCTCAACACCGTTAGAGTTGGAAACAGGATTCGCTCGCTTACAACGGAACTAGAGTCGAAAACAGGACTCGCTCACTCTATAGAGCTAGAGTTATAAGCAGGACCCGTTCGCACACAACGAAACTAGAATCGAAAATAGGACTCGCTCACTCTATAGAGCTAGAGTCGAAAACATGACTCACTCGCTCTCAATAGAGTTAGAGTCGAAAACATGACTCTCAACGGTATTAGAGTCGAAAGTAGACTATGTCAGTGAAGTAGTAGAGCGGAGACGACATGAAAATAACAGTATGATCCTGGATAGAAGCAAATACATTAATGAAATATAAAAATATATACGGGATATAACGAGTTATAGAGGTATCTGAAGAGAATTTGGCTCTGATACTATGAAACTGAAATTCTCTATTTTAATAATAAGAATACGTACATATTTATAGTGATGTGCAAATTGTCTAAATAAGGCAAGAATTCTATAAATCTCTTAAATAAGATAACCACCATAAATATTATATATTGCTTCTAAATATATTTTAACAATCTCTAATTCCGTAAGGAATGATCTAGTAATGTTAGGTGAATTTATAACCGTAAAGTTATGAATTTAAATTTTCGACATTGGTATGTCTTGCCTGTCACATATAATTTTATCTAATATGATCACTTGTCGGAGGTTTATCTAAATTACACTTGCAAGAATAGCGATTGGAGATTGCTATGTTGTAAAATATATACTACCTCCGTCCACCATCAATTTATCCGTTTATTTTTTGCATGTTAATTTTTTAATATTAATTGTTATATCAAAATATAGTACAAATTAAAGAAAAATGACAAAAATATTTGTATTGGTGTCTTATAATACTAATGTAATGACATTTGTACAAAAAATTATACAAATATAAGGATATTTTTAATGTTAAAAATAATAACGCTAAATACAAATGGATAAATTGGCGGTGGATGAAGGTAGTATATTATATTATTATTAACCAACATATGGAGAATAAAATAGAAGCATTCATTGATTGGAAGAAGTGAAATTTTACAGATGATGTGTCATGATGTAAGCGTCATGGACAATATTTGATTTGTGCATATTTATTATTATTATTATTATTATTATTATAAATAAATAATGGTTTGGCTTGGCTGTCTGCAGCAGGCACACTTACCGTTATAATGACCTCATCTGCTGCACGCCTATCCACCAAACACACACACACCCGTATGTGTATCTGTGGTTATTTATATACTACCTACGTACATATCATAATTCATATATATATATATATTTTATATCACGTATATATATGTGGTCAACTATGATATAAATAATTAATTGTATTTAGGGTTTTCTGTTTAAAAGGCAAATTTCCAAAAGGGTAAATAATGAAAATATGGATAAGGTGTATATATATATATATATATTGGTGTGTCTTTCTTTTTACATCATTCAATTCCAAATGTTCATTTCAAGAATTAATCAAATCAAAAAGGGCTTTTAGTTTATGAACTTGGATTTGGATAAGAGTGTGTAAATGACAATTTCAGTGCTGATTGTGTCAAATCAATTACTGATATTGTGTTTTAATAATACAATTCTGATAAGACAAGTCAAATTAAACGAATCATGACAAGTGGATCTGAATGCATCGAGATTTAAACTTATGATCTCACGGTCACGAGTTTACCAGACACTATGCTTACCGGAAATATTTTGTATACTTTGCATGTTTTGGTAATGATAACACAACAAAAAAATATTATATTTGTAATGAAATTTCATCTCTAAAGTTCACATAGCTAATATAATTTTATCCCTAATTTCGTCTCTAATGTCATTAGTAATAGAAAAAATGAATTTAAAGACGAAAAAATCTCGTAACAAAATTGATATTTTCTTGTAGCGTAACGATAACGGCATCGGTAATGGTAACGGTGATGGGTATTAATAATTGTTGGGTTTAGAATAGCACTTGAGAGGTGGCCATACAAGGCAAATAAGCCTGCTTCTCTTCCCAATTCTCATTATTACTCTCTCTCTAGATCCTTATAAAATTACAAGTACATATCATATTGATTTTTGGTTATTATAATTTTTTTTTTTTTTCTTTAACTTGAATTTCATTTTAGGTTTGAATAGCAATATAGATATGATAATTCATAAATATATATATATATATTACTATGGAAATTGTGTTGATTACATAGAAAAATACTTCATTCTTTTCAAAATTATAGTATGTTGTGATTGACATGAGATTTAAGAAATATTGATATTATATTGGTAGTGGGTATAGAGTACAGGTAAAAGATTTTTTTGTCCTTATAAGTGTATTAGTATAAAAAATAGTAGCAATTGTGTAATAATAATGAAAAAGTAAGAGCAGTTTTATAGTGATATGATTATTAATGGAAATGAGACTATTGTTTTGGGACGGACAAAAATGGTAAACAAGATTATTGTATTGGGACGGAGGGAGTAGTATATAGATGCTTTGCTCCAATGTTAATCTTCTAATAATAATAAATAATTAACTATACTTAATCTTTACATCATATTTTAGGGGCCAAGGGTGTATATATTTTAGTATTGAATTAAAGTTGTTTGATATTGATTGAAATAAAATTTGAAAAATGAAAAAATAATTTTTGTAGGGTTGGAATTAGTATTTGCGAGGAAAATGTTTCCTTGCAAAGCCGAAATTCGAAATTAAAATTCGAGATTCCATCCCTCGCAAACTATTTACAAATTATACAATCTTTTGGAACAGCGGACACTCTCAATCGAATTATTCAAATTTAAGTTCCTCGCAAATATTTTGTGAGAAATATCATTCCTCGCAAAAAAAAATAAAATAATTTTGTCGCCTATTCTTTACGAGTGACATTTAACAAGAGATCTTAAGGTGATTGCAGAGTAAAAAATTCACTTGTAAAACTTTTGGTTTTTATTTTTTATTTTTTATTTTTTATTTTTGTAGCATATAAAATATAGAAATATATATATATATATATATGTGCTTTTGGTCTTATAAGCAAGCTATTTATCATTCTAGTCATAAGTCATTTGAATATATATATATATATAAATAGTTTTATAAACCCTACACTTATCATAGAGAAAAGTGCATTTATTTACATTTGTTTTGCTATAAATGTGTAAAATATTTTTAATTTCATTTATGGTGTAAAATCTCATTATATTATATTAAATATGCACGAAATACTCTTTTCAATCACTGTCATTTCTCATAAATATGTGTTAAATTTCAAGTGCTATACAAATATTAAGTGAAATATCTTAAATATTATTCTTTGATTTAAAAGAAATTAATCAATTTTTTATTTCATAGTTTATAAAAATTAGTTAGGATATTTTTATTTTACGAAGTACTAACTATAAAATGAATGGTTGATTAATTATTTATTTATTTTATTTAAAGAATGATATTTAAGACATTACATTCAATTTATTTGCATAATATTTACATCATTAGACGTCATTTGAATACAAAGCATTAAAACAGTAAGGATTAAAATACAGGATTAATAACAAATTAAAAAATCATAAAAATCCAAATTAATTACTCCCTTCATCAAAATTATGCACTATTTCATTTTTAGTTATACCACTAAAATTATAAATAATTCATTTACAATAAATAATTTTATTCATTCATAATTTTATTATTTTTTTAATAAGTAGTAATCAAATTGTCACTATTTTTTATTTACTTTACTATTTTTTAATCAATTATTTAATAATTTTTTATAATATTTTTAATTTAATATTAAACATTACATATATATATATATAAAGATAGTACTCCCCGTCTCATATACCGTGTTTGCTATACTGTAGACACTTTATTTTAGGAGGGATGTAATTAGTAGATAATTAAAAATGTATTAGTAAAAATAATTATCTTATAATATAAATAATTATAAATTAAGATTAAGATAACTAATTAGTTTAATTAAAATTTAAAAAAAATTAAAAAGTTTAAAATGAGATTATCATTTTTCAAAAAAGAAAAACAAAATTGAATGACAGACACAACAATGAGGACATGTTATGTGTGACGGAGTGAGTAATATACATGGGATTTTGGTTTAAAAGGAAAAGCGGGATACCCGTGCTACGCACGGTGAAATCTAACGAAAAAAATTATAATCATATTTTATTATATACTTGGCATCTACCATCATCCACTAATTATCGGCCAAACACATCTCTGCAGACACTCAGCCACGACTGTTCGAACACAAAGATTTACATTATGTACTTGGAATAAAATACGCAATATAACTGAAATAATTTAATGTTAAAATAATATTTTAATTTATTATGAACAAAATCAATTAAAATATATAAAAAAGTTATACATATATATTTGGATTTGTTTAGAACTTGATTGATTATGAAAATAAAACTATTATTCATATACATATAACAATTTCTATTTTTTACAACTTAAAGAATAAAATCAATCTCTCATGACTTAATTACAATATTGTAACTCTTTATGATTAAAAAATAATAAAAATAACATATAATTTAATATAAATTATGATCAATTGCTAGTAAGAATTTAAATTATACTTAAATGTATAATAAAATAGTTAAACACCTGAAAACAAATCACTATGTGAAGAAATTAAATACAAAATGAAAAAGAATAACCATAGTCCAAAAAATAACCTCATAAAAATAAATCAACAAACTTAAACAAAATTTAGAAATAAAAGCGAGCGAATCATCCAACAAACAATTTAGAAAATAACTTTATGCAAAAATTCAAAAAAATATATAATTAATAAAAAATTTGTCTTCTATCATATAAAAAAATGGCTAAAAAATTATACAAAAATTCAAAAAAATATAATTAATAAAAATTAATATGAATCAAATAATAGCAAAATATAAGAACTTGAGAAAGAAGTGAAAATTAAATAAATAAAAAAAAAAAAAGAACAACACCTTGTAAAATTTATTGAAAAACTTAAATTAGAAAAATTTTGTCTAATCAAATATCAGGAAAATATAAGAATTTTGTAAAAATTAAATTAAAAAAAATTTAAAAAAAAAACACCAGTGTAAAATTTATTGAAAAATTTAAATTTATTCAAAAACTTCAAGAAAACGGAGAGCAATGACAAATTTATTCAAAAACTCAAATTCATTAAAAAATTTACTTTAAAAACTTACTTCAAGAAGACGGACTTCTGCTCCTCATGCTCCTGCTCTAGCAATCTTTTCCGTAGAAAATTTTTGTCTACCATTGAAAAAATAGGGCTAAAAAATTATTCAAAAATTTATTTGATAATTCATCAATGAAAATTTATTCAAAAATTCAAATTCATTCAAAAATTTATTTCAAGAAGACGGACTTCTGCTCCTGCTAGAAAAAAATTTTGTCTACCGTTAAAAAACAGGGCTAAAAAATTATACAAAAATTCAAAAAAATATAATTAATATAAATGAATATAATGAAATAACAGGAAAACAAAAGAACTTGAGAAAGAAGTAAAAGTTTCCGAATTCTGCTATAAATTAAATTTTAGAAAAAAACAACACCGTGTAAAACTTGCCTGAAGAATCTTCTTCTCGAGAATCTTTTCTAAAAATAAACCAGAGCTAAAAATATATACAAAAATTCAAAAATTATAATTAATAAAAATGAATATAAGAACTTGAGAAAGAAGTGAAAGAAGCCATAATTTAAATTTTAGAAAAAGAATAACATTCTGTAAAAACTTGCCTGAAGATCTTCTCCCCAAAAAAAATGAATATAAGAACTTGAGGAAGAAGTGAAAGAAGCCATAATTTAAATTTTAGAAAAAGAATAACATTCTGTAAAAACTTACCTGAATATCTTTTTCTCCCCTTGTGGTAATTTTTTTCTAATACAAAGAGATAAAATTTCAGATATAACTTCACTATAAAAACTTATAAAAACTACTCCTTGAAGAACTCACCCACTTAAAAATAAACTTCCTAACTGTATCTCATTTAAAAAAACTGTAAAAAAAAAAATTAAATTAAAAAACAAAAAAATTCTCAAAATTCTAACATTGCAGCATTTGAGAAATATTATAAAAAGTAAATCTGCAATGAGCTGTTATATATATATATATATACACGATACGGGAAGAGGCAGGCAGAAACTATAACCATCATATTGCACTCATTATGCCTCCAACGATAATCATTCCTTTTGGTTGCCTAACCCCGCATGCACCCCTACCCCCCACCCCCCACCCCTTTCTAAATAAATCTACCAAATCTCCAATTATTTTTAAAATATTATTTAGGGTGTATTGTGTTGTTTTTGGGTTTGCAAAATTAGATTTTGGATTTTGAATATAAAATTTTAAAATAAAATAATTATTTGATATGATATAAATAAATTTTAATTTTAAATTTTAAATTTAATATAAAAAATAATATTTAATTTACTGTTATAAAGGAGAAATATATAATAAAATTTAAGTTGACAAGACACAAATAAAACAAAGCTTAAGAGGTTGTTTTTTATTTAGGTTTTGAATCATATTTTATTATTTATAAAAAAAATAAAATATATCAAATTAAATATTTATATTTTATTTTTAAAATTACATTTAAAAATAACTTTAAGGGATGTTTGGTATAGAAAACTAAATTGATCTAGTTTAATTGAGATAGAAATTTTAAGATTAAAAAATAAATTTTTTATTTTTTATTTTTTTGTTCTCATAGGTAAGAAATAGAAAATAAATAAATAAATAAATAAATTTAGCATCATATCATAGCTTATCTATATATATTCAAAGTATAATAAAATAAATTTATAGAATTAATTAATGAACTCTCTGAAAGTCTTTCGAATAATAAATTTTCAAAAAATTAATTAAAAACATTTATTTAAAAAATGGGTACGGTCCTCACTCCACTATTATATATGCACACTCACACAAAAACACACACTACTGCAATACACACCACTTCTAAAACGGCGTCGTTTCGGTCGTCTTCAACCATAAATCAAAAATTTTCACAGCACAATTCCAAATTGGCTTAGCTTCCATTAATGGCGGTTTCCGGATTTGAAGGCTTCGAAAAGAGGCTTGAGCTGCAATTCTCAAGCAACGATCCGAAATTCACTCTCCGGCAAATCGACTTCTTCGCAGTAGAGAAAGTTCTGCACGCCGTCCAGTGCACGGTGGTCTCCGCCGTCGGCAACAAATTCTTCGACTCGTATGTCCTCTCGGAATCCAGCCTTTTCATTTATCCTTCTAAGATCATCATCAAGACCTGCGGAACCACACAGCTCCTGAAATCCGTCCGGCCGTTCGCCGATCTCGCCGCCGGCGCCGGCCTGAAACTGTCGCGGTGCAGGTACACCAGAGGCAGCTTCATTTTCCCCGACGCGCAGCCGTATCCTCACACGAGCTTCGAAGATGAAGTAAATTACCTGAATCAGAGCCTGCCGGAAAATTTCTCCGGAAAATCGGCGGTGATGGACACGTGGAACGTTTTCACGGCGAGTGATGGCGGCGCCGCCGCGGACGACGGTTTGTACACCGTCGAGATTTGTATGACTCAGCTGGACATTGCTTTGGCGCGAAAATTCTTCCGCCGGCGCGGCGACGGCAGGTCACCGGACGCGGCGGGGATGGAGATGACGGCGGCGACGGGGATCAGAGACGTTAATCGGAAAGCTTTAATTTGTGACTACGCTTTCGATCCGTGCGGTTACTCGATGAACGGACTTGACGGAAACCGTTACTCGACGGTGCACGTGACGCCGGAGGACGGGTTCAGCTACGCCAGCTTCGAGTGCGTCGCCGGCGGCCGGAAAAATGAGCTGGCAGAGATATTGCAGAAAGTGGTGAAAATTTTCCGGCCGGCGGAGCTCTCCGTCGCCACCACGTCGGCCGGCGGCTGCGACGCGTGGCTGGGAGTGGCGGAGGCGTTGAAGCCGATGGGGATGAGGTTGAGGAGGCGGGCGGCGGAAGAGTTTCCGGCGGCCGGTACGGTGGTTTTTCAGACGCTCACTACTCGCCGGAATTAGGCGGCGCCGGCGCCGGCGGGGAGTAGTGGGGAAGTGTAGAGGTTTTAATTAGGTGGAATTTTTATATTGTTTGTTATTTGTTAAAATTTTATTTTATTTTTTATTTTAATTAGGAAATTTTAAAAAATGGAAATCCAGTACATTTGGAGAATAGTGCACCATGCCATTTTTTCGTTATGTTTCGATTTACTTTTGTATTTTTTATTTTAAATTTTAAAAATATTCTATTTTATATTCAAAATAATTTAAAATACGAAATAAAAACACATTTAATCACACAAATTATTGGAACACACTTGGACATACTTTTTTTTTTCTTCACTATCAGCACTATACTGAATTTTAAAATTATAAAATTTATATTTGTTTTAATGAATATCATTAATGTCAACTTAAAATATAAAGAAAAAAAAATATTTTCATATAAAAAATTATTAATCAGCTACCATTTAAATATAATAATTTTTAAATTTACATAAAAGATAAATACTATATAAATATATATATATTTCGGGTGTATATGGTTATGATTGGCAATTGAATTGGAAGAAGGGAATCTAAGCTGACACAAACACAGGCATGCTTAATCCACAGTAAAAATTAAATGAAATAAAAAACATGAAGATCTTCATCCAGATTTTGTATTTGATTATTGTCTTTTATATATATATATATATATATATATTGTTTTATTGTTATTGTTATTACATCAAATTTGGGTTTTTTTTTTTTTTAAAAATAAAATTAATAAAATAAAATTTTGATGTTGCATGCATGCATGCATGCTTTGTATATTGTATTTGGACTTAAATGAGTTTGCATGCATGCACTAGTGGGGCCCACAAGTGTGCTTACATTTCAAATCATATTCAAGAATCTCCTCGTAAATAATTTATTTATTTTTTATAAACCCCACTTTCAATGAATTAAAATATTAAATATTTATATAATATACATTTGGACATGAAGCATGACGTAACTACTGATGTCTGCCCACAACAACATATATGATTTGTTTTTGATTTTATTATTATTATTATTTGAAATCTAAAACTATTTATTCTATACAATTTTTAATACGAATGTAAGTCGGTTGATTATAGGTATGTACGGATTTACTTAGGGGTTTGGGGTCCCAAATTATATATATATTTTTTAGTGTAAAAATAAAAAAGTTATACATTTTGCCAAAATATCCCCTCAACTAAAGATATTATTTATGTTCTTCCCTTTTTCTTTTTCTTTTTTTCATTTCTTTATCTCGATAACAACATGATGTTATGCCAAGAAGAATCGAAAATAACGGTATTGTATTAATAGAAGTAAACCGCCATCTACCTCTATGCCCGAGACTCGATCCGGATCCGATAAGAGTATACAATACACAACTCATACCCGACCTGATATTCTAATAATTGGATCCGATCCCAAATAAATAGGTCGGGTCTCGGGTCTACCCAGACCTATTGTATGATACCCCTAAAGTTGGACCGTTGCTTGGCCAACTCCTGTGTGTGGATGAGCCGGTATTAGGCCGTCTAAAGTTAAAATAGATAGAATAGACCATTCATGTCAACAATGTGCACATTTCTTTTCGAGAGCCCTGTTGAAAGAACTCTATAGTTAAACGTGTTTGTCATAAAGTAATTTGAAGATGGGTGAAGTCTCCCAAAATATGCGTGAGTGAGGACAGAACCGCGCTGGAAGGACTCGTGTTGACCTATGGGGTCATTCTATGATCCCGATACGTTCGGCTGTGTGGCCGGGGTGTCACACATAGCCATCCCTATCTTTTATTAGAAATATACTATTTTTTCTTACAAAATATCTTTTGCAAAAATTTTCCAAAATTACTATAAACAAAAAATTATTATTTTTACATACAATATGTATATGTTTTACTACATTTAACACATAACATGTTAGTTGAAAATACATATTTTCTTAGCTGCTATTTTCAATATTGTGATGGTTTTGGGCTTAGAGGCCCAACAACACTTAACCCGACCCGTCCATCCGAACTCGGATCCGGTACCCACGACCCGACCCGTCTATGCAAGGCTCAATCAAGGCGTTGGATCGGTGGCTTGAATCTGGACCGTTAGGTCTGATTACCAGTTTATTATATATATATATATGCATTGGTTCTTCTCTGAATCCGGTTCAGGCTCATTTTTACAACGCGTATTTCTCTCTTTAAAAGCCCTAACCTCCCGTCGGCGATTCCAATCGATCTTCCTTGCAATTTTTCCGGTGATCTTGTCCGGGAAGCTGAGGATTCGATGTGCGCGATGATGTTCGACCTGTTCTGAGGTTGTCCATCGGTTTGCTTTCTCGATTCTAGTATGATTTGTTGTTCTTGGTGAATATTGCTTGTCCGCGATGAAATTAGATTTAGAATGTTGAAGTTTCCTTAGATTGTGGTTTGATTCGCGTTGTTTGTGCCTTTCCGTGGATGTTGCTTGGGTTTGGGTCGTGGTTGAGTGTTTGTGTTGGTTTCGGTTGAAATATGGGTAGACTGGGTTCGAGTTCCTTTGATTTCGAAATATATAAATGATTCTTTAATTTTCTTTTTGATTTCACTCGATTATGTGAGAACATTGTGTTGTTAATCTTGACATTAGTAATAACAAATATATATATATTTTTTCAATTCTCAAATTTTCTATAAATAATTTTTTTTCTTATAAAATATAATAACCAAACTATTAAAATAAAAGGTTAATACAAAAAAAAAATAAAATCACAAACTACACTTTGAATTTTCATAATTGAAATTTGTTATTTTGATTGTAATTGGGCCAAAACGATGTAAATCTACTAGTTGAAGTACAATTCTAAATTATAGTCTAGCCCAATAAATCAGCCCAAACCGGGTTTATTTTCTACCATCACAACATGTATTCTTTTAAAAAATAAATATTTTTTTGGTCGGTCAAATTCATTATATTTTTCTTTTATATTAAATTTATCTCGTTACTAATTTTAACAAGTAAAATATTCAATAATATTTAACTGTTATCTTCCATTAAAAAAAAAACTTATTTATCATAATTATCATTAGTTTTATTAACTTTTCTCTCATTATTCTTTTTATTCCGTAATTAAATTTTAAAATATATCATCCATTAAATTTTTTACTTTTGTTACTTTGTCAATATAATATTTATTTTTTAATTCTAATCGTGCTCCAACGGAACTAATTTTTACAGAGGAAGTAATTACTGCATGAGTCCATAGTGTATTTATTTACTATTTTTAATTGTGCGATAATTAATATATTCACTTAACATGTTACTATAGTGCAATTATTTTTATATAATTTTACATTATGTATCACCTATAAAATATTTATATCTTTAAATTTAAATAAAATATAAATAAATAGATATATAGACAATGGTGCATGTAGCATATATGATTAAATATAACCACAATTTCGGTTTGTTTGGTTATGGTTTGAAATTAATTTAAAATAAGTTATTAATTTGATTTTTTTTGTTTAAAGGTTATTTTGATTTAATATTTTATGATAAAAAATAATATATTTTTATAAAAACTTGTACTTCCTTCGTTTCACATATTGTGTATGATCTGTTACATTGTAGACACGGTATTTTATGAGGGGTGTAATGAGTAGATAATTAAGAATGTATTAGTGAAAATAATTATTTGATAATATAAATAATTATAAATTAAGATTAAGATAACTAATTAATTTAATTAAAATTTAAAAAAATAATAAAATTAAAAAATTTAAAATGAGATTAAAGTGTCTAATCATTTTCCAAACAAGAAGAAACGGCAACATGGACCGTGGGACGAATGGAATACTAAATAAATATTATTGATTTGAATTTCGTCGAGATCTGTCCAACACTAGTGTTAATGGGGCTGATTAGGTCCAAAATATTATATACGTTGTAGGTTATTGATTTTAAGATTTTTAAACTTTGGTGAGTTACGAAATTGATTTAAAAATAAAAATAAAAAATCTTCTTTAAATGCAACTTGTCTTGAATCATTTTGAATTAATAATATTTAAAATGAAAATAATATATTTACATGATTATATAAATCATTAAAATTTGTAATATTATTTTTCTACTTTTTTTTATTGCCTTTGTTCTTATTTTTAATTTTTCACAATTTCAATTTTATAGTATCAGTCATTGTTGTACTAATATCACCACAATTGAAAACATATCATCACTTATGTGATTGATATTTTTTTAATTTAAAGTATTTAATATTTACATTATAACATTTTGTGTGTAGACACTAAAAATATATTTAAATTAAATTAAATATCATGTATTTCGAAAGAAAATAAAATTTCAATAAAAATAAATATATGGTATTTAATTATACAAATATATTAATTTTTGTACAATAAATATCAACTATTAATGCAAAAATTCGCTTAAAATGAAAGATATCGTACAAATATTACGTGCATAAATAGAGTCTTAATAAATTTGGCAACAAAATAAATTAATCTTGTCAATAAATGAAGTATATAAATTAATATCTTCCGAAGAAAAAAAGTAATTATATAAAAATCTTGGCGATAAAAGAAGGTGCACAATCAAATCCGTCAAGAATAGAAAACGGCATCCGATGGAAAATAAAAGATTATAAAATCTTCATGTTGGTCAATCAAGACACACCACGTGACATCGTTAAAAAATGAAGCCAAAGTCACCCCTCCCTTATAAATAGGAGTCATGGCCAGTTCATTTGAGACGTCGAAGTTACATCGAAGATTCAAGCAAATGGATAAGTCTCTAGAATCTCTATGTATTGTTCTTTATATTTTTCATATTCTTCGATGCGTTCTTTGTCGAAAGTTACTGATTTGGACAAATGATCCAATATTGATTGACGAATCGATAGAGTTAACGTTCTTCGTCGTATGTCCAAGCCGGAGGAAAGATCAAAGCTCCCAAAGCCGTTGAGGAATTCGTCAAAGTCAAGGGAAGGTCTCCAAAGTTCCTCTCAAAACTTTAAGATGTTCATCGCGTTCTTCACCAAAGCATCAACTCGACCATCTTCGATCCAAAAGTCAAAGGGACATGCCACCAAAAGCGTTATGGAACACAAAATCCACCTCTTTAAGGATCAAAGCTCCAAAAGCCGTTGAAGAATCCATTAAAACCAAGGAAGAGCATCCAAAATTCATCTCAAAGTTTTGAGGTGTTCATCTGTTCTTCATCAAAACATCAACTCGGCCCTCTTCGATCCAAAAGTCAAAGGGACACGTTGTCAAAAGTGCTATGGAGCACCAAATCTACCTCCTCAAATATCAAACCCGCCGATTGTCCAAAGAAGGCATCAAATCCAAAGCCGGCGATCAAATCGCCTACACGGAGACCAAAGTCCTACAAAAGACAGCAAAACCAAATAAAAAATCAAAGTTTCAGATCGTCCAAAGAAGACACTAAATCCAAAGCTAATGATCAATTTGTCAACATGGAGACCAAAGCCCTCTAAAAGGCGGCAAAGTCAAATCAAATATCAAAACCTCGGATGAAGACATAAATCCAAAGCCTATTATCAAATGCATGTAGTTTTTTTATTTTTAATATATAAAAATTATTTTATTATAAATTTAAGTGTAATTTAAATTCTTATTAGCAATTCATCATAATTTATATTAAGTTATATGTTATTTTTTATTTTTTATCGTAGAATTACAATTTTGTTATCAAAGTAAAGTATTATAATGAAGTTATGGGGAATTGATTTTATTTTTAAATTTGTAACAGAAATTGTTATATGTATATAAATAATAATTTTATTTTCATAATCAATCAAGTTTTAAAAACATCCAAATATATGTATAACTTATACTCCTCCGTCTATTGGAAGGGTGATATTTGCTTTTTGCACGTAGATTTTTGAATATTAGTATTATATTGGATTATAGTAAAAAAAGACAAAAATAACCCTATTAGTATGTTGTAATATAAAAGTAATGGCATTTGTGTAATATATTGTAAGTTGAAAGAGTATTTATTATGTTAGGTAGATAGTACAATTACTAAATTAGAAAATACTAACCTTGTTTTGGGACGAACGAAAATAGAAAATAGTAACCTTATTTTGGGACGGACGAAAATAGAAAATTATAACCTTTCAATGGAACGGGTGGAGTATATATTTTTTTAATTGATTTTGTTCATAATAAACTTTATTTTTACATTAAATTATTTTAGTTATGTTACATATTTTATTCCAAATATATAAGGTAAATTATAATTTATTTGTAAAATTATTTTTAAAATTTATTTTAAATGATAACTTTTTCTAAAAAAAATTTATTATAAAATATTTAATTACTAAATTTTATATAAAAAGTTTATTATTTTTAAATTTATTAAAATATTTGAAAATAGAAATAAAATTAATAAAAATTTCAATAATAATATATTTTAAAATGACCAACAAACTTTTGTTGATTGTACCGTGCATAACACGAGTATTTCCGCTAGTATTTATATAAAATAAGGCAAAAATTTTAGATTGAAGACTTATTAAAACAGTATGTTATAGTAATAGTATGTTTGTGGGTTTTGTAGTTGGCTTTCAACTTTGAAATAGTAAAATTTTAAGTTAAAATAATTATTTGACAATATAAATAAATATTTATATAATAGTTTGAATATAAAATTAAATGTTATGTAATATAAAAATAAAATTTAATCTAATGTACTTTTTATAAATATATATATATTTGAGTTGAAAACTATAAACAAAGTTTTAGAAACTAATGTAATAGAAAAGACAAAAGTGAAACTATGAAAAAACATGGGCTGCACAAAAATGACAGCCAAAAATGCACTAAATGCTTTTTGGAGACAATTAAGGTAAATGGTTTGACTAATTAGCCCTTTCATGGGGTTTTGAAATTTTGAATTTTAAATATATATACTAATATTTTAACATCATATGCTATTAATTTTAATTTTGGTACATTATTGTACAACAAAAAATAGAAAGTAAGCTCACAGTTAATATACTTTAATTTTTTTTCACAATATATATACTTAATTTGTCTCAATTTTATTTTTTTTTTACGTCTCATAACAAATATTCATTTTCTTTTTCAACAATTGTATTATCTAACTAAAATTACAAACATCCTTTCAATTTACAATATATTACACAAATGTCGTTACTTTTATCATAAAATACTAGGAGAGAGTATTAAATCTTCACTGCATTGAATAATACTCCCTCCGTCCAACCAGAAACTATACATATTTCTATTTTTGGACGTCCAATTACAAAGTAAATATTTTATTAAATACTTCACTTTTTCCACAAATACCTTTACTTTATATCACATCATTACTTTTACACCAAAAAAAACAAGGGCAAAAAAATGTCATTACACTACTCTTAACTACTCACTATAATTAAAATACTATTATTTCTTAAACATCGCGCTAAAAGTAAATGTATACTTTATATGTGGACGGAGAGAGTATCTTTTTTATCCATCAATTTTTATTTTTTTTGTTTGTCTGTTAAGTTTTTTTAATTATTAATTTTAGCAAAATCAAAATATTAATATTTATAAAAATTTATAATTTATTTTTGTTCGGAATCCTGAAAATTTTGAGATGCCTATATACATTTATTTTTTTGAATATCATCCATAAAAATATTTAGTTGGTAAGACTTTAGTATTTAAAAGTATAGCATAGTAGTTTTGAAATAATTCCAACTGTTAGAGTAGAAAGGAAATCAAAGTTGAAATGTTTTTAGAAATTTATCAATAGTATGAATGAGTGCATTTTTCATATAGTTAAATAAGTAAATTGTAGATTTTAATGACCCAAATATTTATTGATTTTACATTTAATCCACCAAAAGAAAAATATCTTACAACAAAAATATTCAATATATTTTTTCAACAAAATTAATATACACAATTATTATTTTTTATAATATTCACACAATTTTTTATACTTTATTTCAAAAAAAAAAAATTCAAATCAAAATACAAAACAAACAAATAGGGCAAATGAAACACCTATTATCGTCTCTTTATTCATCAAATTCACAACCACAAAAATACGAAAGGATTGTGTTATACTTATATACAAATAACACGTAATTTATGTTCAATTAGTATGACTTATAATTACAAATTTCATATAATTAGCTTTTTTTTTTCTTTTTTCTTTTTTTTTTGGATGATATGGGAACCCGCAATCGCTACCCGAAAGTGCACACTGGATAAATTCCCGGCCGAACCTAATACCCTGCAAACCAGGCCTAACGGGATAATTAGCTTTCATTTAGTACTATACGGTGGAAATAACTTAAAATATATTTAGACAGTTTCAAATTTATATACAAATAATATACTCCCTCCGTCCCATAACAAAGTATTTATTTTTTTATTTTAGTCTGTCCCGTAACAAAATATTCATTTCATTTTTTAGTAATTATACTATCTACTAACATTACAACTACCTTTACAACTTACAATATATTACACAAATATCATTACTTTTATATCACACATACTAATAAGGTTATTTTAGTCATTTTTTACTTTATTCCTACGTATATCTCAATACAATACTAATATTTTTAAAATTAAGTGAAAAAATAAATGAATATTTATTTATGGAACAGATGAAGTATTATTTTTTATTCAATTGGCTGGACAAATTGGTTAATTTAACACTATATGATAGTAAATATATATAATATTACTAAATCGCTCTTATAAAATCTAAACTATTAAATATACCATATAAGTACTCCAACGAAGTATATTAAATCAAATGAGATTATGTTTCATCCACATAAAGGACTGAAGGATAAATGTTGATATATCTAATAAAATTAACCATCACCAAAATTTTATCCACAAATAAATAAATAATAGTAATAATAATAATAATAACAATGAAAGTTTTTTTTTTTTTTAAAAAAAAATGTATGGAAGAAATAATCTCTTATGTTTAACTTTCTTTTAAATAAAGATATATATAATTTAATTTTTATCTTTTACAAATTATTTTATATTAATTATGTGTAAAGATATATATTTATCTATTCACATTATATAAATTTCTATATTCTTAAGAAAATTATACATTTATATCAAATACTAATTTTATTGTAAAATTTAGTTTCTATGAAATATATATTATATTCAATTTATAAATAATACTACTATAAATTGAACTTTCAATCTTATTTTAAACATGCAACTAAAGGCACTTAAAAAAGAATCGAATTTTAAGTAATATAAATATATATGAATACTATTTTTAAATATAAACCTAAAATTTAAATATAATATAAAAATAAATTTTAATTTAATATTTTTTGCTAAAAAGAAAAAATTAAATTTTTTAAAACAAACACAATATTATGATATATTTTATCTTGATTTGAGTTTGAAATTCTAATTTAAAATTTAATTTAAATAATATTTTCTAATGTATTACTAATAAAATTATAGTACAATATTACATCGTACAATCTCAACTTCCTTTTTCTCCCTTTGAAAAAAAAAAAAAAAAGAAATCCATAAATTCTAAGAAAAAAAAAAAAAAATCGTATTTGAAAGATGTGAAGGGGAAATGCCAAAAAGTTTCCATTTCGTTTACTTTGAAAAAAGGCTGTTTGAATTTGAACCAAATAATTACTCCATCTTGATTTCATTTTGTTTCTTCTCTTTGGCTTTGTTCTTTTCGCCGTTGTTCATATTCGATAGATCAATCGATTATAGTTTTTTAATCCGCCGATTCTACCCTATGTTTTGATCGGAAATCAATTTCTGATTATTCGATCAAACCCCAAACGAACTTCGTCCTCGCTGTTGCTGACGATTGGGGTTTGTAAATTGTAATCTCTCTTCCCGTTTTCTGTAGTTGAAATTAGGGTTTGATTTGGGGATTCCCAATTTCTCCCCCCTTTTCAATTTAGGAACCGCCTCCGGGGGGGGTTTCTTGTTCGAATTTCGACATGGGGAATCCGATTTGAGAGTTTCCTAGGTTTTAATTTCACGACAGACAATGTTGGTTTTGGGGCGGCAGCCATTGATGTGTTCTGAAATCATCGTGTGGATTCATTAGTTGTTTTTTTATTTTTCAGTCATTTGATGCCTAAGTTTCATTCAGGACTTCTGTCGAACAGTTGGTTTGCAGGTGCAGTTTCTCTACCCAAGTTTCTGAATTTCCGGTGGATTATGGGCTGTATTCACGGCAAATGTTGCCGGAAATATCCACATTCGTCGGACGGCGACAACAACGGCGAAAACTTGGGTCGAAACATTCAAATCCCTGCACCTTCTTCTTTAGAGGTAGTTGCTGTGCCTTCAAGCAACCTTAAATTATGCTATTCCTTGCTATCGCAGCGTGGCTATTACCCCGAAACCCCGAACAAGGAGAATCAGGACGCATATTGTATTAGGACAAACATTAGAGGCAATCCCGACGTGCATTTCTTCGGAGTTTTTGACGGCCACGGCATGTCGGGTGGGCAATGCTCAAATTTCGCCAAGGAAAGGCTAATCGAGATATTGTCCAACGACGCCTCGTTGTTGGATGATCCGATTAAAGCTTACAGCAACGCGTTCTTGGCGACGAATGAGGAGCTGCACAACAGCGGGATCGATGATTCGATGAGCGGGACTACCGCCATCACGGCATTGGTGATTGGGGACAAGCTTTATGTGGCGAATGTCGGGGATTCGCGCGCCGTTTTGGCTGTTAAGGAAGGAGGAGATGGCGTTGTCGTTGGTCGCGACTTGTCGTACGATCAAACGCCGTTTAGGAAAGATGAGTGTGAGAGGGTGAAGCTTTGTGGGGCGAGGGTGTTGAGCGTCGATCAAGTTGAAGGGCTGAAAGATCCCACGATTCAGTCGTGGGGGGATGAGGAGACCGAGGGGAGCGATCCGCCGCGATTGTGGTATCAGAATGGGATGTATCCGGGGACAGCGTTTACACGGAGCGTCGGGGATAGTATTGCGGAGAAAATTGGCGTTGTTGCCGATCCCGAGGTGTCCGTTGTGCAGCTTACGTCGGGACATCCCTTCTTTATCGTTGCTAGTGATGGTGTTTTCGAGTTCTTGTCCAGCCAAACTGTCGTGAGCATGGTATGTTTACGATTAAATTTTTGTGACGATATGATGTGCTATATTTTTGTTTTCTACGTTGCATGTTATTTCGAGTAGTGATGTGTTCTTTTGTTTATATGGTTATTGAAAATCCTCGGAAATATTTATACCTTCACGTTGAAAGATTCGGAAAATTCATTGTTTCGATGCATTTAGTAGTGAATTGTTGTTCTTTTGCTTTTATGGTTATTGAAAATCTAGGGAATAATTTTGAAAGATTTCGGAAAATGTAGGGTGTGCTTGTAGACGTGAAGCATAGAGAATTGTGTAGATAATATAAAAATAATGAGCACGTAGTATATTAAATTTTTTTTGGGAAATATGTTGAAATTTTTATGAAAAAGAAACAAACCCGTATTGGTTCGATGAATTTAGTAGCGAAGTGTTATGGTTATTGAAAATCTATTTATTAGCAAGGCATTCTTTTGCTTCTATGGTTATTGAAAATCTACGGAATAATTTATACCCTCGCCTTGAAGATTCGGAATTGTTCAACCACTTGAGCTACAATCTCTTTATTAGCGAAAGTTTTTTTTTTTTTTGTGGTTCAAGGGTTATTGAAAATCTACCGAATAATTTACACCATTGCCTTTAAAGATTGGGAAAAATTTATTGGTTCTAGCGAAGTGTCTTTTGGTTCTATGTTTATTGAAAAATGTATAAATTATAGCCGGGCCTTGAAAGATTTGGAAATGTTGGGGCGCTATGCGATGTTTTTTGTTCTTGTTTGCATACGTATTTGATCCTTCTTAGTTTGTTTGTTCGTTCTTAATGAAACCATGTTAGGACATACCCGAAAGTTGTAGTAAATGCTTTGCATATCATATTACCTATAATATGCCGTAATTTATGTTGTCTCAATTTGTGCGTCGCTGAGTGAACAATATGATTTGTACATAATTATTGAAAAACTATAGTTGCTTTCTAATCTTTTGTCGGCTATACTATTCGATGTTCTTGTAGTTTAATTTAAAGCGAGTGATTTCGATCCTCAATTCTTTTGTTTAAGGCTGAAATCCGGAGTTCTGCGAGAACCATGAATGATGTTCGAACTTATGTTGTCTGATATTCGTCGCTTATTCCATCGTGCAGGTTAACAAATACGCAGATCCTCGAGACGCCTGTTCTGCCATAGCTGCGGAGTCGTTCAAATTATGGTTGGAGAACGAAAATCGAACTGACGATATCACGCTCATCATTGTACAAATCAAAGACCTGAATAATGTATGACCCGATCGATCAGATGACTTCTTTAGTAGCTCGCCAAGTTTATCGTACGTAGCCTTGTTTATCATCATCGACTTTTTTTGGCGATGATTGTGATGTACATTTCGACTCGTTCCCACTTTTATGAAATATCGTTTCAATTAGTCGATTACTTCGCTTTCCATTTCTGTTTCGCATCATCGGTTGTCTGTTTATTACAGCGCAGTTAGAAGCATAAATCGAGAAATGGCACATAAACACGGCAGACTGGCCGAGTAAAAATCGATCAACTGTAAACGGTATCCGTCTCTAGATATATAGCGACAGCTTCGTATCAATTAGGTCTTGAATAATATTACACTTGTCAAGCAATTCGCTCAACTTATTCGCTTCTGTCGAAGATTTCGTATCGTCGACGTTTCCATTCTCTTCCGCGACTGCATTGTCGTCGTTTTCATTTGATATCGGGACAATAGCATCGCCGAATCGTAAATCTGCGTCATTTTTATCGTTATCAAAAACATCGATCGACTGCAGCGGAAAGACTTCGCTCTCCGTTAGATTCGACCTCAGTACCTGCGAATGGCACCCGACGTCGACTAATTCATCGAGTAACGGGCCGACAGTATATGGCGGCGAATACGCATAACCCATCGAGTCCAGTCTGTCCGACGAACGGCGACTCGGCACAGATAAACGGCGCTGCTGTAGCACATACGTCGACGACACTTCTGCATCGTTTAAATTCACTAACCGCCAGTTGAATATCCTCCGGAAAATCGGAACCCATCGCGGAACAACGTAATAGGCGCTGCCGTGAAGCTCGAGCCGGGTACACGTCTGAATCATTATTGTCGACTCTTTTTCTGCCAACGCTAACCCCATCATTCGACTCTCCTTCGCTAAATAGTTCACAAGGCAGTTCTCAACGCGCAACGTCTGGATCTCGATATCATCGTTGGTATTCAATCCTGTCGGCAGCCAAGATAAATTGTCTCCAAGAGGCGGGAGCACGGAATCGTTCAAAGCGCGCATCAACGCTTCGATTCTCGAAGCCGAGCTCCATCCAACGCTCGGCAAATAACACGATACAGCTCTGTACTCATCGCTCGACTGCTCGAGCATTTCAACTTCGGGACACGGCCAACCAGCGGGGTTAGCGTCGACGGCGGCAGAGATTTCTTTCATCGAATTATCCAAAGCTTCGTCGAAAGCTGAAATGCAGTCGTTAGGGCCAACTTGGTGAGCCGTAATCCCATCAAGAATCTCGAGGCTCGGATTCAAGTGCGAAAGAACCAATTTTCGCGTGTTCATCTCAATCAGATCGATTTGCGGCATCGACTCACTAGCTAGCCATTCGAGCCCTTCCCTGAGACGCTCGTCGCTGAAGAATCCGCCGATCTTTTTCCCGCTATCATCATCGTCCTTTACGAAAGCGAGGTTATACGCAATCACCCTCGATTCGTCAATGCCGTGAAGCCCTAAAGCTTTAGCAATTTTAGAGGCCTCCGACTCGGCCTTCCCCGACCCATCCAAGATTAAAAGAGGAAATCGCGATCCAGATGGCAGAGAAGCGACAAGATCATGGAGATGTTTCTTCTGGCGCTCTAACGGAACATCGTCGGATAAAAGGAATAGAATCGCACCGGTTCCTGTTATTGCCTCGTTGAGATCTTCGAGCGTAGCACTCTTGATAACTGAAAGACAACAGGTCAGGTCAACGCCGGAGAGGCTGGGAATCCAGCTCCTCCATATAGCAAGGCCGGGAGACGAAACCAGAAGATCGCATTCGGTATTGCTGTCAGATTTGGCAGGCATAAGCTTAGAATGAAACCATGATTGCGTCGCTTTGTTCTTCCCGACATTGTCTCCGTGTGGAATCTCCTCGGGAGAGAATACAACCACTTTCCAGCAAAGGCATTCGGCGTTGGGATTTTTTTCTCGAAGTTTAGCAGCTACCACATCGGAAGGATTCAACACCGCCGAGGATTTTTCTTGAATCTCGTATCGCTCACTCATGACATGATCGATGTCAATTGTACCGTAATTTCTCAATGGCTGTGGAGCATAAAGCAAACAACAAAATTTGAGTCTATGCATTGTAGAAATTGAAAATTAGCGGAAAGAGATCGTAAGATGCATTCAAAATTATCTTTCAAGATTAACAACTAAGACAAGTCATATGTAAACATCTAATAAATCACCATAAAACGAGCAATGTTATAAGCTGAACAATATCCTACAGAAACAGGATAATTCAAGAACAAAATTCGCCATCTAGCACCAAAAAGAAGTGCAAAGTCAATGAAATTTGTAGGATAAAATATTCAGTTAGCTCCCAAAATCCCAAAGTATTGAAGAATTTAGAAATGACTTCATAACTACAAGATCATATATAAAAATGCACAAGCTACAATCATGTTTTTCATCTAATATGATATTATCGATATTTTTCTTCATTAAAACCCAAGTATGAATCTGTATCATATATCCAAAGAAAGTAACGTAATTCAGTTGTTCGGGCACCATTTGTACGTGTTTGTAGACTGGACTACTCAACCAAGTACAAGGTTTATCATCTCTGTAGGGCCTTTATGATCCAAGCAAATTTCTGCTCGGAACTATAGGTGACTTTAGCAATATTTGTTTTAGCTTCAGCTACTAGTGCATCACGTATAATGTGTGGTTTCTATTTGCATATGGCGCTTGTCTATATTCCACCAGAGTAATGCAGAACTTTCTATAACTAAAGCTCTTAACTACGCCATAACAAGTGTTAGTGAACTTCAAGGGGCAATTTCAATGGTCCGAATTCCAAATCGAGTGCCGCAACAAGAATAGTCGTGTTTTGATATTTAGCATGACCAAAGTACACACTTTTTTGAAGTTCAGTTGATGCCTCTTAGAATTTCAACACATGATAATCAGGTAGAGAAGTCGAACGGTTTAATCACATATACTTATTCACAAAATAAATGCAAAATGTATTGGCAACTAAGCAGGAGTCTAAACAGCTATTTCAACACCTATAAGTAAGATTTACATTTACTGCATAATCAATTACAAGGAATCTTAGAATACTTACAGCTTCAAATTGCCACAACGGAGGGCCCATAGATAGCAGACTCCTAGCAGCATTTGCTGCTAGTTGTTTGTGCTCACGCAATTCTCTTTTCTTTGCTGTGCGTCGTTTCCATATCCTAAACAAAAGATCGAGTAAGGAAACATCCAACAAATAGCCAATATAACCTGTTAATAAAGGAAAAGAAAAGTATATCAACCTCAAGATCAATCTAAGCTTGGCTTCGGCGACTTCTTGGTCATAATAGCTTGTTGTCAGTTCCTCGGATTCATCTTCATCTCTGCTAATAGGCTCTTCTGAATCCTCCAATTCTTCGGTGGACATTGGCTGTGGTATTGGAGTGTGAACAGCAGAATCACGTGGTGTACCAAGTTTTGTTATTTCTTCAGCCATGTCGACTGAAATTGGAGATATTGGTTCTGAATATTGCTTGCTTGATCTACCAAAGGAATTCCTAAAAACAGATTCGAACATTGGCCTCTTTGGAGAGTCAACCCTCTTTTGAGTAATTTCTGCAGAAACATGGGGGAAATTTAGGGAAACTGGACTTGCTGCAGTCACTCGAGCATCATTCCCAACCAATTTTTCATCTGGTGTCACCAGAGCAACATGAGTTTTATTCTTGGACGGCTGGATGCTGGCTTTTGGGGATGAGATGGTGCCCAAATCGAGCATTTCTTCATCTTGAAGCTTGTTCATAGTCGTAGGGGCAGAGGATGTTATAGTTCTAGATATTGTTGGCTTGGGAACCTTCTTTTGCAGGAATCCAGGTGCTTCCTTAGCAGCACATGATTCGATTAGTGAAGGGAGTGACACATCAATGGATATTGTCTCCGACCTTTTTCTGTCAACGAGTTTCGACTTCTTGATAGGAAAATCAGTATCAGCATTGATAAATGCATTTTCTTTCACCATGTAAGGTTCTTCGAAATCCTTTACTGAGAAACCATGGTATTCCAGAAGTTCCCCCATTTCCTCTTCCTGATTTGAACAAGACAGTAGGGCAATTTAAAATAATTTCCGCATTTCAACAGCAAGAACAGACAAGATTATGTAAGAAATGTACCTGCATTCCAAGCCATCCAGCAACATGAGCAACAGGAATTCCCTGGTTCATCTGTAGACCGGAGTGTAGCGAAGAAAGAGCCTGGGTGCGTAACTGGTCAAAACATCAAACAGATAGCACAGTGTCAAAAATAATTCCTATGGACCACACACGATATTTAAGTCTCGGGGCCAAATGATGCAATCACTAACATCTGCAAAAACAAGGATATATTTTAAAATGCCTAGAAGAAAAGTACCATTAACCAACCAAAAGTGACCTGAGGAAACAAAAGAACTGTTGGAGATAGACTATAACAAATTGTGTTCAATAAAATATATTCGGATTTGTTAATAAAGATAATTACTCAAAAATAATGACAGAGCTAAGCCCATACCTTGGAAAAGTGAGCATGCATTAGACATGCTTGAAGATAACTAGATTTGTTGGCAAGCCGGAAGAATGATATAAAATTTCCTGTTCGGCACGCCCTGCACATGAAGTAAATATACTAAGGGATTAGAGAACAATCATAACTGGTGAAGAATTCGGAGCCCAAAAACATTGCACATAAGGGTCATATCACCTGGCAACAGCACGAGCAAATAATACTTCTCGCGTCTGCCTAATTTCTGGGGTCATCTTAGCCAGATCAAGCGACAGCTCTGCAGGTTCAACCTGGCATGATTTTCTTATTTGATAGCCAACATTGAAATTGGAGCTGTAGAACCGTTTTATTTTATAGTACTTACTTTATACCCAGGATGCTTGTCGAGCTTGAGAAGTGCATAGTAGCCTCTAAATTCCTGTTCTGATGGAACATGTACTCCTTTCTTTCTGTGATCATCGTAAAGCTGGAATAACTCGACAGAAGTTTTATTCATCTGCTCAATATTGAGATGTGCATCAAACCCCTCCGAGAATCCCTCTCCTTTTGTGTATTCACATAACTCATGCATTGCTATTATGTGCAGTCTTATCTGCAAGCATATAATGTCGGGAATATAAGTTAACTTCTTTAGATGTTTCAGTAAGAGTACCTAACACATAGGGAAGGACATATAGATAAATGATTACGGGGGGAGCAGGGGATTGACTGGTAACACTATGCATAAAAGCTTTCTGTACTCAATTCATAGGAAAAAAAAATATGGAAGAGGGAGAGAGAGAGAGAGAGTTTTGACTAAGTGGAACACAAACAAATATCAGTAAATTGCACCTACCAAGCTTAAGCAGTCATGGAGGAGCAACACAGGACAAAATAAATAAATAAAAAGAATTTACAAACATCACTGCTAAGGTAGTGATGAAACATTCTTACGTCATATCACATACAAACCAGTTGTGCTCAACATCATCAATACACGGCATAAGTGTTGGCATTTTAGAAACAATTAGCACCATATGTAATTTTTTGTCACATAAAACATCAGAGATAACATACCATTTGCTCCAGCATAGTGATGGCTTCTAGATTAAAAATGTGTTGCATCCTTAAATCCATGCGAATAGCCCGCATTCTATCCCACAAGAAGTTATACAATCCGAGGAATCTATCACCATATGGCTCACTCAGCAAATTCAGAAGATAGTCCATTGTCTTCTGTAAGATTGGCATTGGACGAATAAGTGTTGCTTCCCTCTCTGCAGTCCTGTTGTACTGGAGAACAATGAGGCAAGTCCATCAATATGCTCATGTTATTAATCTGAATATATTTCTTATTATCAGTGATTTGTACTAGCAAGGGCACAATCCAGAGATATGTACTTTTTTTACAGCAAGAATTTCACTGGTCATATTTCTATCCCCATCCACACGTTCATACTGATCAAGATCCCCTTTTCTCTCGCGTTCAGCTCTCTCAGACTCTGCAAATTATAAAATGAAATGGCAGTCTGATGGGAGATATGAAGTAGAAAGCTGAATACAAATGAGATGAAGTGGTGTTCTTTCATAAACAACACATGATATGGAAAGGCTTCGATCAATGAATAAACTAAAATCTGAAATAAATGTGGAGTCAAGGGCACAATGAAACCCGAGCATATAGTGGTTCACTTATTGGGTATACATCTCCATCCACACACCCTAAAAAGCAAACCCACGTATTGCATATACTCTTCAGACTAGCATTTCAACAATGATGAGAAAAGAAGTATGGCAGTGAAAGCATATCGAAACAACTATCATACCTTATTTAATATATGAGTGGACACTATGCAATTATGATTCAATCTCTTAACAGCTACAATAACCCTCAAACGAAGGACATGACATAAAGGCATAGATGACAAGGGTAATGGTAATACACACACCCTCAATAAAAATGGGAAAATATTTTTTGTAAAAACTTCTCATAAAGGCATTATGTTGACGGTTCTCTGTTGTACATCTTGTGAAATGAATAATATGCTCATTCATATGGATCATGAGGCATTTGAGCAGCACACAATGCAGATTATTCTTCAGTAGTTCAGTATCTATGTGATGACAAGTTGAAGTATGCACCTGGGCACATATCCGGACATAATCCAACAATAACACTTGACGATACCATGCCTTCATTGTCTGAGAGGAAATTACCACCAGAACGATCTCCCATCTCATCAGCAGTTGGGTCATCTGAGAACTTTTGTCTCTCATGCAAAGTTTGACTTCTTTTCGCTGGAATGTTTTGGTTTCTGACTGTGGAACTACTCTGCACAGGTTGGCTTAATTCATCCTTAAATCGGGCTAATCGCTTCGCTTTGGCAAGCAATTCTCTACAACGCATAAAGCAAGTCAATAAGAACTACATCATTACCATAGATATATAGATAATATTACCGCTCAGTCTCTTGTGCAGTATCCAAGCTTTCTTGAAAAACAGAGTCAGATGAAGATGAAAGTGGTAGTTTGGTTCTTTTGCCAGCGGGAAATTGCATGGATTTATCCACGGAAATGTCAATACTTTTTGTTTGTCCAGATATTGAGGATTGACTTTGACGTTGAAAATCAGAAGCCCTGGAAAAATCATTATCTCAATTTTATTGATATATGTTACTCCAAAAAAACATTAGCAAATGAAATTTTATCATTTCCTCATATTAAGAAACATTTATTTTATCATGGAAACTTAGGAACACACATTCTCAAGGCAAAAAGACCACTCTCAATTGCTTAATATCCAGAAAGGCAACTTCATGCATTGACCTTCCTTCAAAATGGAAAGGTAGTAATCTTTAGGTTATGCCAGGTCAAAGACTGATTACCGCTGAAATTCAGTGATAGTTATCCTTGGAACCTAGAAAAGCCTTAAGATGATATTTTGAAATGCCTACAGATAAAGCCAGGCAATGTAATTTGCTAACACTTAATATCAGTAAGATAAGGAAGCAAATACATACGTTTAGCAATAGAAATCAACTAAATTCCTGCCGGGCCATTATAGCAGGAACTGTGCTTTACCAACAGGAATCGATAACAATTACATAAGGAAATAATGGCATAATACCCACATTAGACTCAACTATACGAATGTGCATACGAAAGCAAATTTTCAACTCCAAGAATTCAGTTAACCATAAAGGAATTTCCAGCAATAAAATAGCTGAAAAATTGCAAGAGTTTGAAGAGATAAAGATGCCATGAGTTCCACTCATACCTTTTATTACCATTCAAATCAGTAGCAGGATTCTCCAGGAAACTTCCGCTGGTAGGTGAAAGTGTTGGAGACCTTGTTCGCTTTGTAATTGGAGAACTTGCATTATTAATCAAGACTAATTTTCCAGATTGATATTCGCCTCTTCTTGTAAAGACCGAATCCATGTTCTCTTGCACCAGAGGAGTACTGTTATCAGGGGACTGTGTCCGGCCACGCCACATGTGGGAAGAGGTAAAAGGTCTGCATAACAAGCACGCATACTTAGAAGACACTGATAGCGTAAATGTATCTAAAGAACATGCGAGAACACAAGCTCATGATTGAGAGCTCATTCTAAAATCATGTGTCTGGAGGTGTTTAATTCAGATTCAGAGAAGTAGAAATTCAACTTGAAACGAATCTCAAGCCCGCGGAACTGTTATCTTTAATAATAAACAATACTTTTCACAAATGGAAACTTAAAACATGCAACCGGCTAATTTGTCATACAACTAGCGTATAGCTATGACAAAATCATCTCAATTTACACCGAGGGGGAGACTAAGAGAGCAAAACCTCGAGAAACTATTGGTTGAAGTTATGACTTATGAGAGATCATAGTCCATAGAGCATTAAGATACCAGATCAGTACATTGTCGAGTGCCATTTGACAATCATAGAAAAAAAAAAAAAAAAAAGTGTCATGAACGAAGACCATTAAGGTACTTGTGGTATAATTAGGAAATGCAAATACCTTTCATCATTTAACCATCCTAAATGTAGACCACAGTATTCTATTAGTTGCTATTGGAACAAAATGGGTGTCCCCACTGCATTCAATAGTGCATTTTAATAGATACACTTGAGCAATAAAACACAGAAAAGACATTGCATCTATATGATACAGCAAGATATCATTAGCAATTGAACAGTTTCTCATACTATATATGAGATGCCTATCAACACTTACTTGTCAGAAGGTGTAGCAAAAGGGTTAGGCGCATTCTGCATAGGGATGCTTCTTTCAATGTCCAAAGAAGGGTTGGGTGTTGTCTCAGGGGCATCAAGGTCCTTATAGTCAATCAAAGGCCTAGAAGAAATGGCGAATATTAGAAGGAGAAATGTATTACTTTATCTAAACCCTTCAAAGATTATTGGCAGATATTTATATAAGTGTGTTGCGTGTTGGAATTTTGGGATTACAGATGACAAACAAGTAATTATTGCAAGCTAATCCATTTGCAAGATCTCAACTCACAAAAAACATGGGATAGCACACATAAATAGTTTTAAAGGTCAGTAACAGAGAGATCCCAATCCAATTATTTTCAAAACCATGATTACACCATAAAATCTAAGCTTGTTTCTAACATTTAAAATTTCATCCTAGTCGAAAATAATGCACAAGGCAATATCATGTGCAGAGACCAACAAAAAGCAAAAATCTAAGAGCCTAAGCTCAGCCCAACACTTAAATTTACAGTGATCACATAGTATATCGCTATGGTGCATCCTAAATAAATCGTGCTAACGAAATAGTTGTGATAATAACAATCTATCAACATGAGACTTCACAATTTATTCATTTTTGCCCTCCTTTCACCTTATGGTATAGTCTTTATTGGATACTCAGAACAAAGCAATATTATTGCAATGGCTGTACTCGAACACATAAAACCACCAAAATAATGTTCACATGCATAAATGAACATTATGGCAGCTGAAAAGAGGTACACCAAAAAATGTGAAGCAGAGCATGAATATACTTTTAGTAGCAGAGACAATTATGAAGTATATATAAGAAACAGGAACTAACAGATTACTATATGGATGTAAAATGATGTGTGGACTTTACAAAAATATCAAACTATGTAGTGCCCCCTGAATCATATTGCATGTAGGAGAATAAGAAAGAGCGATCAGAAGAATTCAACCACATCTATTAGTGTAACATACCCATCTCAATTGTACGGGTATGTTTAAGAGTTACAAAGCTACCAAAATAATTATCCTACGAGATGTAACACCAAATCATGAATCCTAATTGAACATACATATATACCCATTGTAAAATTTTATTAAAAATAAAAAATAAAAATACACAATACTCATACCTTTTGATGCCAGGAGGGGGGGAAATAGTTTTTTCTGGGGAAACTTTTCGGATAGAAGGGGGTGTTGGAGATCTAGTTTGATTGAAAACTGTCTGATCCATGTGATTAGGTCGAAACATTGGTCGAGCTGTATAAACTCCTTGACCTGGTGATGGTGTGCTGTAGCTAGATGGTCTTGGTTGAGCACCTCGTACAGGAGACAATGAAGGACGCCTGTATAACAAACCCATAAAAACAGACAGATTAAGCACCTGAAATCTATTAAAAACTCATCAGCAAGTAGATGCAGACAGACAATGCAACACTAATGTATCTAAGTCATACCTTGTTATTAATTATGCAGGGGTTAAAGCATGCAACATATTAAAATAAAAGAATATTCTTATATAATTTTCAGCAGAATGAATCAGATAAGATCAATGATTTATTCACCCAAATCCACCTATTGACAGTAACAATGTGTCAGATGGACAATAATCTCTAGGAAAAGGTTTTTTTTTTCTCCCTCTCTAGGAAAAGGCATGAAGCTTCTTTAATGAGTGCAGTACTATATGTAATAGAGAGCCATGTTTCAAAACACATTATCCAAACCCAACACGAATAAGCTGTACAGTCTTTTCACAGCCTGTATGGAGAGATTGTGACAGAGAAGGAAACGAGTATAGAAATAGAACACAACTCCTTCCTAGCAATATAGAATCTAAAAATCGTGAGCTGAGGCAAATAGACAACAAGGTGTCCCTGACTCATTCATGCTTGCACTCAAAAAGAGTAGAAAAGGGAAGACAGATTATCTATCTGCATGTAAATTAAAAAACATGTGCCCAAAACCAGATTTGGTAAATAGAATAGAATAGAGGCTGGGCAGCAGCAGGTTAAATATAGTCCAATTGAGAGTTCGCTTACTGCAGCATCCCTTCGGTTTGAGGATGTTGCCCTTGAACATGTTGATTCTTCGGATAGACAAGAGGAGGCTGGGCTCTGCCAGGATACAAAAAGAAGCTCTCATTACTTTAAGGAAATACTGATGTTCATCGAAAGGAAAACTTCACTCTCTATGTAGAGACAGCTTTAAAAGGCTTAGATGATGTTAATACAGACAGATTTACACTTTACGGTACATCCAATATAGAATAGGTAGTAAACAAAGAAACAAACTCTAGGTTCAATAACACAAAGAAACAAACCAGAAAATCTGAAATATATATATATATATATATAGTACCTAAATTCAATGAGAAAAGTTTCCTATGAACTTAATCCAAGAAAGTTCAAATTTGAAGCGAAGGACAATTGATAAATGAACATACCTCCTTCCACTCCTGTAGTTGTTTGAGATTGCATCAGGAGATCGAGAATAAGTTGAGTTGGCTGCTCTCGTATCTGGAACTTCTGCAGGGATACCATTTCTTGAATTGCTTGAAGTAACCCATGGCAAAAGATCAGGAGATCTTTGATGGGTTTGGGCACCATGCTCCTTATATGTGCTTATATTCATGACACCCCGGTTCAAAGTTTGGTCATTTCTACAAGCAAAAATTTAAATGATAAATTCATTATCCACAGTAAAAGATGCAAAGACCCCATATCCAAACTCAGTTATAACACCACACTTAGTGTTCATAATCATATTGTGATTATATTCAGATAACAAAATGATATCTTAAATTTGAATTGAGAAAATAACTCACTCTATATCCATATGTTTTGACATTTTGTTGTTCCTTGACAAAGGGATGCACCATTTACCGAATGCATTAGTAATAAATCATTGAATGCTGTACTTCAATCTTTTTCAGCTAATTGACAGATAAGATTTAAAAAACTCAATCCAAACCGAAAGAAAATAGCTTGCACTTGTGTATTGTGCCAATTCTTTGCCCTAACTACAGTATGAAATATGAAACTCCCTCCACTTCATGCCAAACAAAAATTACATATAAAAGAGGCCAAATAGAACATCAACTCCATAACAGTCTCTTGATCCTCCATAACCCACCCTATTCACAGAACGATTAAAGCATGCCATTGCATTCGATTTTTAACATAATTCTCAATCAAATAAAAGTTTTGAGGACTTGTGAAGCATAAGAATAGATTCATTCATTGATATCCTAATTGATGAAAATATCAAATAAATAGATTTGTTTTAGGTGAATCCTTCCCCTTTGCTTCACAGCCAAAAAATCAAGAAAGAACTTACTGCTCACTTCACTGAATCACTGAAAAGTGAATTACATAAGCAAGATTCAGATTAGAAGAAGATGCAGCAGACACATACCCCTGCGAGAGAGGACGCGGAGGAGAGGGCGACGGAGCGCGAGGAAAATTAGCGCTAGATAATTGAGGTCTGGGTCCTGTGTATGGACCTGAATCCTTCCCGAATCCGCCCTGGGACATTCTTTATCCTTAAATTTCAGGTCTTTGCGTTACATATAAGTTTTCTTGAGCTATGAAAATCAAGTAAAAGAACAAACACACACACGGAAAAGCTGTAGGCCTTCCTCCTGGATCCTTGGCGTCGAGTAAATTTTCAATCCTAGGGTTTTTTTGGGGGGGGAAAGGGTTTTTGAGCTTGTAGAGGATTGGCAGATGCCACTACGACAGAGTAGTTCTTGAATCTTGAGAGATGGACGAAATACAGAAATGGTACCGTAGTTTTCAAAAAAATATACAGATAAAAAAATTTAGAAAAATATATACATATATATAGTAAATAAAAAGAATATATATTTAATAATAACTTAAATGTAATTTTTATTAAAATGTATATATATATTTTATATAAAATACAGTAAAAAATAAAAAAGAGATAAAATTATAGACATAATTAAAATTAATTTTTAAAAAATTATCGAATTATAGAAATATTGCACATATTATACCAAAAAAAAAAGATATAAAAATATATGGATATTGTAGTATATCGTAAATGGTACTGAATATTTTTGGTAAGTTAACAGTATATAATTTTATATTTTCAATATATATAGAAATATATGGTGCAATAGTGTAGACAATTTTAATATTTTAATATTTGTTATATCACTATATTTTGATATATCATACATATATACCTATTTTTCAATAAAGTAGCGGCATGTATCTATCTTATCGAATTTTGAATATATCAAATTTTCGATATAATATTGATATATCTTTTAACAGGTTGAGAACTTTGATATTTTATAGTCAAAACATTTTTAGCATATTATATCAAATCATTTCTAATTAAAATGTATATATTTTTAATTTGGAATTAAAATGTGTATATATGAATCATAAGAATACGTACATATTTATACGGAATAAGATAAGAATACTATGAATTTCTTAAATAAGATAACTACCATAAATATAATATATTACTTTTAAATATATTTTAGCACCCCTCCTCAAACTCAAGATATGATCGAATAAATTTGAGTTTGTCATAAGTGATCGAAAAAAATATAGTCGAGATCTTCCACGTAAAAATCTGAATTTGCCAAGATTGACTGTCGTCGTCCACTGGATTAGAGTCAGAAGCAAAACTTTCAACACCGTTAGAGTTGAAAACAAGACTCGCTTGCTCATAACGGAATTAGAGTCGAAAACAAGACTCACTCACTCTATAGAGTTAGAGTTGAAAATAGGACTCGCTTGCTCACAACAGAGCCAGAGTCGGAAACAGAACTCGCGTGCTCACAACGTAGCTATAGTCAAAAACAGGACTCGCTCGCTCTCAATAGAGTTAGAGTCGAAAACAGGACTCTCAACGGTGTTAGAGTCGAAAGTAGACTCTGTCAGTGAACTAGTAGAGACGGAGACGACATGAAAATAATAGCATCATCGTGGATAGAAGCAAATACATCAATAAAATATAAAAATATATACGGGATATAATGGGTCATGGATGTACCCGGAGATAATTTGACTCTGATACCATTTGTAACGTGCCGAAAGCTGACACGCCGCGCACCAAGGCCCAAAGGCCTAAGCCAGCCGTCCCTTGTGCGCAACAAGCCTAAGTATACCGAATAATGCAGAATAAATAAGGCAAGACGCGTACCTATACCAAAACATATGTCGTTGATTAGTCGTACAGAACCGGGGCTCACACACATGGGACGGACTATGGGTGAGAACCTGGGCAGAAATATCAGTTCGTGACACTCTCCTCCACTCAAAGTCGCAAACGCTCTCATGCGACGCCATTTTAGTGCACCGACGTTGTTTCTTGCACGTTGGGCTTGCCTCCGGGCGTCACTCTATTGACCCTTTCGCGCGTACCCCGTTGTGCTCACCAACCGCCAGCGAGGTTTGCTGTAACCGACCCACAACTCGCTTGCTCCGCCGCTCATCTCCAACACCATCCGGAACACCCATATTGCGACTTCTCCATTTTTCGCCCAAGAATCGTCCTCGTGGTTCCGCTCTCACGAACAAAGCTTGAACATACTTCTTTTCAAGGAGCACTCCACCCTGTAATGTCCAGCCCGCTAGATATGCCCTTCCTTGTCGTGTCGCCCTCGGCATGCTCTCCTTGAAGAACTGTTCATCCGTCTCCACTGTCAAGGTCGACTCTGATACTATGTTAGAATATGTAATTGAAATTTTCTATTTCAATCATAAGAATACATACATATTTATAGTGATATGATTGTCTAAATAAAGCAATAATTCTATAAATCTTTAAAAAAAAGATAACTATCATAAATATAATATATTACTTCTAAATATATTTTAACATCTAAAAAAACTATAATATGTTTATGTAAAAATATACTCTATCTTGTCCATAAAATAATTTATTCATTTGAATGGAACACTAGTTTTAACTAATATATTATTATATTGGTCGATTATTTTATAAAATAAACTATGCCTAATCGATTTGATTAGCTAATTTTGACTAGTTGAAAATATGAAGAAAACATGATTCTTTTTCACAATAAAGAACACATGTAATTTTTATATTTTATATAAAACTACATACTTTTTATATATTATAATATATAAAAAAACATTTCATCAAACTAATAAAATGTAGATACAAATTTAGTTGGGTGTAATTTGAAATTGATTTAGAAAAGAATATTAACGTAATTTTTTAAAACATAAAATAATATATTTTTACTAAAAGCAGTATAAGAAAAATAATACTCCCATTGTCCCGACATATTTTGCAATATTTTTTATTTTGTCTATCCCATGTTTTATGTAATATTTTCAAAAGAATAATTAACTACACTTTCTCTCGTTACACTATTCAAATTAAACAAATAAATATATATTTCTTTTTAATCATATCACATGATTTCTAATTTATTTTATTTAATACTATTCATCTAAATTTTTATAACTAAAATCAAATGTTTAACCATATATAGACCGGGATTAGTATTAATTTAAATTAAAAATATTAAAAAAATTAAATTGCACAAAATTTACCTGTATTTTTACGAAATTACGTCAAATACTTGTACTTTTAAAACTGCACCAAATTCCTTAATGTTTTTCATATGCTATGCCTCTAATCTCATCATTATTTAACAGTGTTTGACTTAAATGTGCCCAAAGTGCGAACAAATTTTTGAATCTCAAATTTTAAATCCTATAAATATATTCTTTTTTTGTATTATTTTTTATGACAAAATACTTCAATTAGTTATTATGATAATAATATAATAACATTTATAAAAAAAAAAATTATACAAATATAAAAATATTTTTAGTGTCAAATACAATGTTGTAAAAGAGAAATGTAATTATTAAACGCGGACGGAAATAATATAATATTTTTTTAATTAAAAAATCAATAATTATATATACCATTTTATATGAAAAATTTATTACTTGTAAGATTTCACCCATAATTTTACTATTGTAACTTTTTTTTCTTAAAAAATATCAAATCAAACACCTAATTTTTATTTATTTTATTACACTAAAATCTAATTTTACATTCAAAATATCACATAAATATATATTTATATCACATCAAAAAATTATTACAATTCAAAATTTTACTATTCAAAATTAAAACTCAAAATCAAAATCTCACAAGTAAACACATAGTCGTTTCGTGCACCTAATGTTTTTAGATAAAATAACTTTTGGTATATGATATGAAAATTTGTATTAAAATATAAAATATATTATTTTAAGTTGATTATTTTATTTTATTTTATTTTTTACTTTTTGTAATAATTATTTAATTTTTTTATTTTTGACTTTTCGTATTAACTATTTAAAGTTTTTTTGAAATTTTAATTTTTGTATAAAATATTTTATATCTTTTATATTTATTTTTGAGAAATTGCAATTTAAAAGTAAAATTTAGAAAACATAGCCAGTATATTTTTTAAATAAAAATTCTATTTAGACAATTTTTAAAGTTTTTGGTATTGCATTTACATAATAATTTTTTAAAAATACATCATAATTTTTTTATTATTTTGAATTTTTTTCATAACTCAGGTGTTTTTATTTAAGGGTGTGTTTGTTTGAGGGATTTTGTGGGATTTTTACTATTTTCAAAAAATTTTTCCTCCAAAAATATCAAATCAAATATTTATTTTTTATTTTTTATATTATAGTAAAAACCAATTTTACATTAAAAAAATCACATTAATTTTTATTTATATCATATCATACAATTATTCAAATTCAGATTTTTTTACTAGATCCCAACCCAAAATCTAAACCCTCAAACAAACACACCTTTAGTAAATTTGTTTGAAAAAATATTTATATAAAAAAATTGTATAAATAATATAAATATAATATATTTTTTAAAAAATTAATAGAAAAACACACGTTTAGAATATATATATACTTTATAAGTTTAATAAAAATTAATTTAAATTTAAGTATAAAATTAATATTTGATAAAATATTTTATAAAAGTAAGATTATATTTTTAAATGAAACATATAATCAAAATAATAAAATAAAAAAATTCAATAAATAAAGGGTTTGTTTGTTTAGGGTGTGTTTGTTTGGGGATTTGTATTTTGAGCTTGGATTTGAATAGTAAAAATTTTGAATTTGAACAGTTGTATAATGTGATATAAATAGATGTTGATGTGCTAAATAGATGTTGATGTGCTGTTTTTAATGTAAAATTGATTTTTAGTATAATATTAAAAATAAAAAATAAGTATTTGATTTGATGTTTTTAGGAAAAAAATGAAATGAATAATATATTTAAAATCCAATCCTCAAAACAAACACACCAGTATTTTGAGATGAATTTTTTTTACATCAAATATTAAAAATTGTGTTAATAATATAATAAATAATATTTTATATCGAATGTTAGCTTTTTACGAGAAGATAAAATATATATACCGAAAATGGTTGGGGAAAAAACATGTTTGGACAAACAAACCCACTCTCAATCATTTCCGGCTAAACGGAACCAAAACTTAAATAAACGATAAAAGAACAAAAGTAAACAAATCAATTGTATCAGCTTTTTTAATTTCCATCGCAACTAAGGAATATTTGTTTTTATCCGCTATGAAATTACTCTTATAACCTTCCATGACTGCAAAGCTTTCCCTTCCTCCTCGTGCCGTAAATGCGTCTAAATTCATTGAATTGCACTACCTACTCGCGCCTACTTTCTTCCACTTCTCGTCACTCGCTCACTTCCACCGTCACAATCTTCGCACTATATGTACGCTCGGATGTCCTGTCGATCCGGTGGCAAAATTCGAAAAAACAAAGCAGTTAATGGCTTCGAAGCTTCAGAAATCGGAGGAGGAATGGCGAGCGGTGCTGACTCCAGAGCAGTTTCACATTCTCCGTGAGAAGGGCACCGAGTCGGTATCTTTTGATCTATATGCGTATATTATTTGATTTTAGGAATTTTTTGAGTTTTTTTTGGCGCTGTGTTGCTTTTGGCTGAATATAGGTGTTTGTTTATTTTATTTTATGCATCTTGATTGCTATTGGGTGAAGTTTTGTGAGAATCTGCTGAATTCAATCTGGTATTTAGTTTGACCTTATTTTTTTTTGCTGGAATGACAGTTTTGGGGATTGATGTATTGTATAGGCGTAGAGCTTTTATTTATTTATTTATTTATTTATGTATGACGTGGGAACCCTACAGAAAGTGGGTAAACCATCGGTTGAACCTAATATTTTGCAAACCAGGCCTCATGGAAAAGTTCTAGGCGAACTATATGAACTATGTGTGGCAGGACTCGAGGCTTGGGGTTTTGAACTAATGACTTCACGGTCAAAGGGACAACCCCTGCAGCCATCCCTTACGGGACAAGTTATTTGTGCTTTGAATATGCCAATAAGTGGATTGATTCAGCCTCCTTTGATTCTCTGTTTTTTTGCCTTTAATCGAATCAACTCTGGTATGAAAAATATATTTTGAAGCTCATTTGTCTGTGTTCATATAGAAGGAACTGTTGTAATGATCTCAAACAATACACAATTCCTTAGAAATGGAAAAATGGTTTGTTAAAAGATATATTTGGAATATATATATATATTATATTTATGGTATTTGATGTATTTAAGAGATTTTTAAGAATTCCAACTCATGATTTGTACTATTTTTTATAGTTGAAATAGAAAATTTTAGTTTTATAGTATTACAAATTTACAATATTTATCAAAGTTAAAAGTATTTTCGGGTACATCCATGATCCATTATATTTTGTATTTGTTGATATAATTTGTTGATGTATTTATTTTCACCACAGTGTTGTCGCCCTCTACCGGCAAACTTTTGTTTACGGCTCTAACTTCATTGAGTTTCTAACTCTTAACTTAGTTACGAGTCTGTTATGAGCGAGCCAGTCCCATTTTCAACTCTAACTACGTTGTGAGCAAACAAATCCTGTTTTTGGCTTTAACTCCATTAAGAGCGAGCAACTCCCATTTCCAACTCTATTTCAGTTGAGAAGGTTGCTTCTAACTGATAACCTGGATGATTCTGGCTACATAACTTTCGGTTTCTCTTGGCAAATTCAAGGTTATTCGATCTTATCTTGAGTTTGATGAAGAGTGTTAAAGATATATTTAGAATATATATATATATATATTATATTTATGGTGTTTGAAGATTTGTAGGATTTTTAATTTATTTAGATAATTTTATGCTATTATAAATATATAAGATTCTTTACCGTTGAAATAGAGAATTTCAATTTCATGTTTCAACAAATCATGCTTCACAATGTGATATTAATCTCTCAATTTGCACTATTTTGCTAGTTTGATTAGACTCTGCTCCGTATAAAATTCGCAAATTTTGTCACTAAATGTGTTATCTACTCAGGCGTAAAGGCACCGGGCACTACGACAAGTTCTATGACAACGGTGTGTACAACTGCGCCGGCTGTGGGACACCTCTCTACAAGTCCACAACCAAGTTCAACTCGGGCTGCGGCTGGCCTGCCTTCTTCGAAGGCCTACCAGGTGCCATCAACCGATCTGTAAGTATCCTATATATCATATCTTCATCATCCTCTGTTTTATGAACTCGTTGGATAAGTTCCCACCCGACCATTTGAGAATTTGTGCGCATTTGCAGCCGGACCCTGATGGCAGGAGGACTGAGATCACGTGCACTGCATGTGGGGGGCACTTGGGGCATGTGTTCAAAGGCGAGGGCCATCCGGTGCCTACGGATGAGAGGCATTGCGTCAACAGCGTGTCCATCAAGTTTGTGCCGGCATCGACCTAATCGGGTTTCTTCGACAGGTATGTGAAGATACCCCACTACATTGTCAAAAGGTTCTCCCTTATACGCTTCACTTGGATCGTTGGATATAATGAAATTTGTCGCTAAATTGGTCGGAAAAAATAAATGTTTTGAGATTTTATTGATTTCTTGATCATAGCGACAATTGGTCGGAAAAAATAAATGTTTTGAGATTTTATTGATTTCTTGATCATATATATGGTTGAAATGTTTCCTATTCTCCATTTTCTGAATCATTAGTCTTGCCCCTATCTACAAGGATGAATTTTCCATAAATTCTGCTATTATTTGAATCTATATATATATATATATATATATCTATGCATAGTAATAATCGTTTAATATGAGGAATAAAATTAAGGTTAAATTGCACAAAATTTATGTGGTTCAACAAAATTGCCTTAAATTTCTTTGTATTTCTAAAACTGCATCAATTTCTCTTATATTTTATAAACTCTGTATATGACTTAAATAAGCTCAAACTGTGAAAGAATTTTAGAATATTTTGAATATTTAAAATTACAAATATATTTATTTTTTAGATTATTAGTAGTTTGGTCCTTATTTAAGGATGTTTGATCAAGTTCAAATTGCTAATGAATTTCAGAATATTCATTTCTTAACTCTTAAAATTACAAATATATTTATTTTTTTATATTCTGAAATTCATTCGCAGTTTGGATGAGTGTAAGTCAAACACTATTAAATAAAGACACAGGGTTTATAAAACTATAAGGAATATTGAACGTAATTTTAGAAGTATAAGAATTTGACGCAATTTCATAAAATCACATATGAGTTTTGTACAATTTAGCTTAACATTAATAAGACCACTCTACTCACCCAATGCATATATATATATATATATATAAGAGCACTTTACTAAAAACAGAGTTATCTGTACAACTATTCATATATATATATGTTTAAGGATATATATATATATATGATTCACAAACAAATTGGTAACAAATTTAGATCTAACACAGGCATACAAATTACCGAAAACAACAAAAAGAAGAACCCTAGCTATAAGTAAGATCAATGGAGGTAGAAGTGAGGACACCAATAGAAGCCCCCAAATTGGCAAGCAATGAGATCAACGCGAATTCGCCGCGCCCAAACGGCCCGGCATTTAAACAAAATTCTAACCCTAACCACGGATAATACACCCTCCTTTTCGGGACGAACAAAGCCATGATCCATCCCAAAGGATACATAACTATGGATGCAATTACCATCACCATAATGCACTCGCCTACCTGCGTCAACAAACATTTATTGAGGTACAAAAGAGACAAGAACGACGCCGGACCCATAACCGCCACCCGAAATGTCCAAATCGGCTCCTCGTCATCCGCCGCCAAACTCGCCGTCGATCTTCGCCGGGAAACTCTTCTCCGGCGGGCATCGCACATATTTGATTCAATTGTTGGATTCAATTAGGGCAAATGAAATTGGGGAAGAACATTGTAGGTACGTATAATCTGCATGGATTGGCCAACGTCATCGCAGCCGTCCGTGCCTTACGTTGTGAAGCTCATCTGACCGTCCATTTTGTTTCGTACAGAAAATGTAGACGAAACACAGCCATGATATCTGATTTGGAATTAATTTAAAAAAATAAAAATAAGGCAATTATGGTACATGTATAAATGCGTAAATTAAATTGTTAAATATTAAATTAAATTATATATATATATATATATATATATACAATTGAGTCAATTGAGGGATAATAGAGGAGGAAGAACTAACACTACTCTCCTTGTGTCCTGAATTCTGCCACGCGTCGTTATATCCTTGAGTAACATTACGGTATATTCCAGACCAGGAGTTGAGGTCCCACTGCAAATTTCTAGTTTGGCAATTTTATTTTTTTTAATTTATATTTTATTTATCCGCATAAATTAGAAATTTAAAATTGAGTATTTTATTAAAAAAGTAATAAAAGTAAAAAATAATTGAGAATATTTTTAAAGAATAAATTAGAAATTCAGAAAAATGAGAGAAAATATAATAATGAAAAATAAATTTAACGGATAAATTAAAAAATATTAAAAAGTACAGAAAAACTATTAAATAATGATTAAATAATGAGTGTATTCACTTGAAATTTTTATTAGTAACATGATTTTTTAATATGATATAATAAAAAAATAATATATGCACAGCACCCACACAATAAATAATAATTCTAGGACTACAATATATATATATATATTTTAATATATATTACTAATATATTTTTCATTCCTAATAAGACATAGTGACATACATCTAGAACTACAAATTGAATGCTTTCATGTTTCAATTTATTTTGATATTATTTTATTTTAAAGTATCTTAAAGTATTTAAAAGTTTTTATTTTATCAATATAATCAATAAAATATCAGAAGTAAAAGTTTTAAAATAAAATTATCAAAATTATATCATTTAAAAATTGTAAAAAATAGTATCTATTATTAATTAAAATATAATGTTACAATAAGAAGATAATATTGAAGTTTTGGGTATTCTACATGTATATGTATATATCATAAATTTTTAAGGCAAAATTGCCTCCAACGTGGTTTCGAAATTCAGCGTAAATTTCCCCTCTACTTTAAAAATTGTATGGTAACCCCTTATATTTAAAAAATTGTTGCATGAAATCCCACCACCGTGAAACTTTCTTCCATGTGATAAGAAGATGATTTCCTATCTATATGTTTTGTATGGCAGGGGTTTTTATGCAATTTTTTAAAGTAAAATGAGGATTTATGTTGAGTTTATGAAACCACTTTGTGGTTTCATGCAATATTTTTTAAAGTATAAGGGGGTACCATGCAATTTTTAAAGTAGAAGAGGAATTTACACTAAGTTTCGAAACCACAAGGGAATTATGGACAATTTTGCCAATTTTTTATTATTGTTGTACATACGTTTAAATAATAGAAATATAACTAACGGGCTCTAAAATCAAGCAACATTTCGAGAAGAATTGATTTTTGTGTCGTATAGAAAATTATGTCAAAAATATAATATATATTTTTAAATTTGCATTGTATTTTGATATAATAATTAATATCAAAGATAACATACAAAAATTAAATAAGACCTTAAAGTCAGACGAAAATAGTATTATTTTGAATTAAATATTTTACTTTTTATAACGGTATTCACTTTTTTCTTTTTACTTTTGTAAAAAGATTTGTGTTTTATTATTATTTTTTAGAAATAGCAATTGAAAAATAGTGCCGGGATAACATAGTGATTGTATATGGAGTATTTAATAATGTAGAATGAATTCATTATCGTAAAGTTATAAATTTAAATTTTCAATTTTGTGTATATATACATTCACTAGTGTGTTGACCAGTGCGTTGCACGAATTTTATAAATTATTTAATTTATATAGTATAAATAATTTATTATAAAAAAAAATATCAAAAAATAAAAATATAGTTCAAATCAGTCAATCATTATTATAAAAATTATATAAACATATTCTCTTTAATATTTTGATTTTCTTTTTTTTCAATCATTATTATAAAAATTATATAAACATATTCTCTTTAATATTTTGATTTTCTTTTTTTTCACGAATTAACAATTAATGTATAATAAACTAATAATATTTAATTGATGACAATAATATTTTTTATTTATTTATTTTCTCTAAGACCACTCATCTTGTCTCATTTTGATAGCATAAAATAATTGAAATTTATGAAGACAAAAATAAAAGTTTGTGTTGTCATAAAAAACTTTATTAACCAATTTAATAATAACAAAAAAGAATTTTCGAAATTTCAATTAATAGCAATATATGTATATTTAAAAATGTCAATGTCAAATGATATACTTCACAAGAAGTAGTAACTAAGCTCCAGATGAAGTTAATGGAAGCTGAGGACCACTCGTTCGAACTCCACATACGTAATATCAATGAACACTCCATTGCAATCATCTTCCCCCATTTCGGGGCGTCAAACTCATACCTCATTTCAATTTCTATCCCACACTCTGGCCGCCGATCACTGGCAGCTAGCTAGCTACCCGTGTTCGGATTCAAAGGTGATCAAAGATATTCCAATTTTGTGTTCCATTTTCTGATTTATGGCCAAATTCTGCATTTTTAGATTAGCTCCTGCCATGTCTGATCATCACCACAAGTATATTGATAATTCTATTGCCTTTTTCGATTCTGCTCATAACCTGTTCGATGAAATTCCTCTGTGCGTGTTTAGGTGAACTTCTTTGAATATGTCTTCTGTGTGGAAAGATATGGTGATAAGGTCGACAGCAAACGATGTCTGCACAACGAGATTGATACTCAAGGAGAAGTTTTCCGATCAAATTGGGATTTTGAGAGCTCAGCCACTCTGCACCCGACGTGGCTCCACTGTCTGCCGTGGATCAAGAATTAGGGCTCATAGAAGAATGGAGGCACAGGCTATACTGAGCCCTGTATCGGACCCCACCCCAGCTACTGATAAGAAGGTCAGAAACCTGCTTTGATTTTAGCTTTCTTTATATAGAAAAAGGGTTATGTCATGTTTCATAGTTGTGATCGAACACTGTTGCGGCATTAAATAGTTTCTTATGATTTCTTTGTCGGTTATAAATACAATTAATTTAGTTCTATGTGTTTGAATTTTCCACAACAGGATAGGAAAGTGATCTCAAATTAGATGTGTTTATAGGTCATGTATAGTTAATTTAATGTTAAATCTTTTGATTCACTGCCCTATGTATGGTTGACAGTATATAGTTATATATAAAACATTAGTTAATTCTCCTCCCTCAATATTTTACACTCTCCATTCCACTGTGAAGTGTACAATGGTTTTGAAAAATTTGTATATAATGCTACGTTTGTAATTTAAATAAAAGTTAAGTGTATTTTTATATTACTATACGACCACTTTTATCATAATAAAAAATACTCCCTCCGTCCGTCCGGGCTATCATATCCACGCAAAAATTTAGGAGAGATATAATTAATAAATAATTAAAAATGTATTATTGAAAATAATTATAGTATAATTAAAATAATTATATATTAAGATTAAGATAACTGATTAATCTAATTAAAATTTTAAAAATTATAAATTAAAAAATTTAAAATAAGATTAAAGTGTATATATATATATATTTTCTAAAAAGTGACAAAATAAGTGGGATGAACGAAAATAATATAAATTAGTTTAGGACAAACAAAATTGACAAAATGTATATATTTGACTATGTTGGCCGGAGTCTTTTCTTTTATAAAATTCTTGAAATTTAGAGTGTGTTTGGTTTGTGTTTGTGTTTAAATAGTGGTTGAATGAGATGTTTCGCGAAAAAAAAAAAAAAAAAAAAAAAAAATTTTTTATATGAGATGGTAGATTGCATATAGCATATAAATCTTTAAGGCTTAGCCATTACGCGCATATATATATATATTTATCACAACTCTATTTTTTAATTAATTTAGCATGTTGTTCTTAACTTTTTGTAAATAAAAACCAGCCCAATCTTGACAAGTAATGACGTGGTTAATCCTGCTAAAATTGTATTTTCAGGATTGTTTACTTTCCTTGATTAATTATGTTTTTTTGTGCAAACTGTTGTTAAATTGTAGAACTATCATTTTTATTCTGCTATTTTTTAATCAGTTTAATATATATACACACACAAAAGATAAACATCTAGATTTTGTCAGCTTGCTCTGCATCACTGATCCAGCCATCTCCAGCTATCCACGTGGCAGTAGTAATAAGCACTTAGTGTCTTTCAGTGAACCATTTTTGTCATCTTCATAGTCTACACCTTTACATGAAAAACAAATGTCTGCTCTGACCTAAGTCTCTAGAATGCTTAAATTGAACTTACACTGCCAGGGGTCTTTTGATTTTCCTCCATTTGAGTGTCCATGAAGGTAGAATGTGCTTGAAATTTCACTTGTTTATTTCTTGATGAAGTTAAAAAGCTTGTGATTGTGATTTCAATGTTTTGCTTTGCTTTATAGTTTATTTGGTGGTGTTAATTAGTTTTTGTTTTCATTTGTAAAGAGGGTGTTCACTTTTGGCAAGGGAAGGACTGAGGGGAACAAAGGCATGAAATCCTTGGTAAGTTTGTTAACTGTTAGATATCTAAATGTGTTTAAATCCTTTTTATTTTTTTTATGTTTATTAACTTTTAACTATGGCCGGAGATACTATATAACAAATATAACAACATACAATACATCATTTGTGTTCAACATAATACAACTTCTTAACATACAAATGAAGCACATGATAATTGTGCACACGATACATACTGCTATTACACAATGCATACTACTATTGATTTTAACACATAAATATGTCCATACAACACATCTTATAAATAGGGATATTTGTGATGAAACAATGTGTTGTCTGCCTATTTATGATGTGTTGACCAGAAGAATCAGCACCATGCGGATATGCCCTACAGTAACCTCTTCCTTGAAGATATGGTTTCCATTACTCTCCATGGCCTGCTAATCTTATTCTTTCCAAAAATTGCAATTATCGAAATAGGAAAGTTATCGTGTGTCTGCCTCATTAGTTATGCTAAATATCTCTTCCTTTTATACCAGTTGGGAGGGAAGGGAGCCAATCTTGCTGAAATGGCTAGCATTGGCTTATCAGTGCCGCCTGGATTCACCATTTCCACAGAGGCCTGTCAAGAATATCAACAAAATGGCAAGCACCTACCGCAAGGACTGTGGGAAGAAATACTAGAAGGTTTAAAAATAGTGGAGACTGACATGGGAGCTTTTCTTGGTGATCCATCCAAGCCCCTCCTCCTTTCTGTTAGATCTGGAGCTGCTGTAAGTATACGTGATCTGACAACAAGAATTCTAGTTTGAGAAGTGGGCAGGATTTGGTTCCGTTTGTGAGTTGAAATTGTGTTTAAGAATTAATATCATAATCTAGCATTGTTTTGAGGTCTATTTTAAAAACTGGCAATTTTGTTCTTCTTTTGATCTTATATTAGTTAAACTATGTGGTTTAATGTAGATTTCTATGCCTGGCATGATGGACACTGTGTTAAATCTCGGACTGAACGATGAAGTCGCAGCTGGTTTGGCTTCAAAAAGTGGAGAGCGGTTTGCCTATGACTCGTACAGACGCTTCCTGGACATGTTTGGAGATGTCGTGAGTTTCTATTTCATAATGTCATTAACATATGTAGGCAAAGCAATGGTAGATGGATAGATATTTCCTCATTACAAAAAAGGGTGGTTTTTTAAGCTGCCAATGCTGGTTTTTTTCTTGAAGGTGTTGGGTATTTCACACTCAAAGTTCGAAGAAAAACTAGAGAAGATGAAACAAAGGAAAGGCATAAAGCTTGATATGGAGCTAACAGCTTCTGATCTGAAAGAGCTGGTTGAAGAGTACAAGGATGTCTATGTTCAAGTTATCGGTGAAAAGTTCCCATCAGGTCTGCAAAATCCTCAAACAAATTGTGTTTTAGTGTGGAATTTTTGTATTTAACTTGTATATGGTGCCTTCTGATTTCCTCGTGGTTATGATAGATCCAAAAAAGCAGCTGGAATTGGCAATTAAAGCAGTCTTTGACTCATGGGACAGTCCGCGTGCCAAAAAGTATCGTAGCATTAACAACATAACTGGTTTGAAGGGAACTGCAGTAAACATTCAGTCCATGGTGTTTGGAAATATGGGGAACACTTCGGGAACGGGTGTACTTTTTACAAGGAACCCTAGCACTGGAGAAAAGAAGCTCTATGGAGAGTTTCTAATTAATGCCCAGGTCTGGATCACAATGGTGATTCTAAAAGTTACAAACTATAAAATTTCATGCTCCATTTCATTTGTTATTTGTCTGTATCGGCTGATCCGTGCTTGCCCATAGGGAGAAGATGTTGTTGCTGGAATCAGAACACCAGAAGATTTGGACACCATGAAGAAGTGTATGCCCAAAGCTTACAAGGAGCTTGTCGAAAACTGTGAAATATTAGAAGCTCATTACAAAGATATGATGGTAAAAATGTTTTCCATTTACATTGAAATTTTTTGAGCTTTGGAAAATTTGAAAGTAGTAAAAAGAATGAGCATATAATGTGATGATCTGTGATAAAGAACCTATTTGATTTGATGTTTCTAAAAAAAATTACTATTGACGAATAGTTTGTCAAAACATTCAAATGTATCTACGTAAACGGAGCCATGGTTTTTCATAGAACTATTTTAATGCACCATTGCCACCATATATAGGACATCGAATTTACTGTACAAGAAGAAAGGTTATGGATGCTGCAATGTAGAGCCGGAAAGCGTACTGGCAAAGGCGCTGTGAAGATTGCCGTAGACATGGTAAATGAAGGGCTCATTAATTCCCACACTGCAGTTAAGATGGTGGAGCCTCAGCATCTCGACCAACTTCTTCATCCGCAGGTACATTAACTTCTTCATTTGCCGGTACATAACTAAAATTTGATATCTGTCGCTTTACGTGCTCTTTTTCTTTTAGTTTGAGGATCCATCTTCCTACAAAGACTCTGTCATAGCCAAGGGCTTGCCTGCATCACCTGGTGCAGCAGTCGGACAAGTTGTGTTCGATGCTGACAATGCCGAAGCATGGCATGCTCAAGGAAAGAGTTGCATCCTGGTATGGCAATTTACATTCTCGTTTTCGGATTTGAATCAATGATGTTTACTTTTGCTTCTTGTAACATAATCAAACTGAATTTTATTTTATTTTTTTATTGTTATGTAACTAAAGGTAAGGACTGAAACAAGTCCGGAGGATGTCGGCGGAATGCACGCTGCTGTTGGAATTTTGACTGCTAGAGGCGGCATGACTTCTCATGCAGCTGTGGTCGCTCGTGGATGGGGGAAGTGTTGTGTTTCCGGTTGCTCGGAGATACGTGTAAACGACTCTGAGAAGGTTGCGCTGCAGATACAGTGTAAGCGATAGGCATTTTTTTTAAAGAGTATTTACCCTCTCCGAATGCAGGTGGTCGTGATCGGAGAAAAAGTCATACAAGAAGGAGACTGGATCTCACTCAACGGCTCGACAGGCGAAGTGATCCTTGGCAAACAACCGCTGGTTCCCCCGGCTATGACCGGAGAATTGGAGATCTTCATGTCTTGGGCCGACAACATTAGACGAATCAAGGTGGTTTCATAATTCTTTCTAGACGTCGATTTGAAGTGATGCACCTGCTAGAGTAACATAGGGTGTTCTTTTGAGAGTTCGGATTTTGTGTTTAGTATTTAAATGGTAAAATTTTTGAACTGAAATAATTATATGACGTAATATAAATAGGTGTTGATTTGATATTTTAAATATGAAATTGATTTTTAAGTTTAATATAGAAAATGAAAAATAGAGGTTTGATTTGACATTTTAATGAATAGTAGAATTTTGAGTAAAAATCCTCAAAAGAACACACCCTTTAAGTTTCGGGGCTTTGATAGGTTATGGCGAATGCTGACACGCCGGATGATGCATTGGCGGCTCGGAAGAATGGAGCGCAAGGAATTGGATTGTGTCGGACAGAGCACATGGTATGTTTTCTGCCTTCTTTTTTTTTTATGCGTCGTCTGCCATTACTTTGGAGCTTCGGAATCACTTAGGCTACATTTCTTTCAGTTCTTTGCTTCGGATGAGAGGATTAAGGCGGTGAGGAAGATGATAATGGCGGTGACGACCGAGCAGAGGAAGGCAGCTCTAGACTTGTTATTACCTTATCAGCGATCCGATTTTGAGGGAATTTTTCGCGCCATGGATGGTATTTCTCGTCTCTTCTTTACATTTTTAGGCATAAGAAAGATGAACTCAAAGCCAATGCAATGAATCTGTGCATTTTTTCAGGTCTTCCGGTGACAATCCGGCTCTTAGATCCTCCGCTGCATGAATTCCTTCCGGAAGGTGAAATTGACGAGATTGTTGAAGGGCTAACCGCTGATACAGGCATGAGCGCAGACGAAGTTCATTCGAGGATTGAAAAGCTGTCGGAAGTTAATCCCATGCTTGGATTCCGAGGATGCCGGTATGTATAATGTATTGTTACCGTGTTGATTCTACGAGTAGTTAAGCAAGACTCATATTCGATCGAATTTGGCAGGCTTGGAATATCGTACCCTGAGCTGACGGAAATGCAGGTTCGCGCAATATTCCAGGCGGCGATCTCTTTGACGAACCAGGGCATTAAAGTCTTTCCCGAAATTATGGTTCCTCTCATCGGAACACCCGAGGCAAGGCGTCGTCCTATAGCTACATCTTATGTTTAAAATTTAGTATCTAATGCAAAAATGGCGTTAATGTTTTTGAGTTGTCGACGGCAGGAATTGAGTCATCAGGTGAGCTTGGTTCGCGGAGTTGCTAAGAAAGTGTTTTCTGAGTGGGGCACAACACTCACCTACAAAGTCGGGACGATGATAGAAATTCCGAGAGCTGCGCTAGTTGCAGACGAGGTTTGTATATAAATATATATGTCTTGCTATTATTGTTCTTTGTATGAGTCTTTTTTGTGGCTCGTTTTGGAAGATCGCCAAGGAAGCCGAGTTTTTCTCCTTCGGGACAAACGATCTCACGCAAATGACATTCGGATATAGCAGAGACGACGTAGGCAAATTCCTTCCGATATACCTGTCTCAAGGCATTCTTCAAAATGATCCATTCGAGGTTTGCGAATGCTTTAATCTTATAAAACTCAAATCTTTTTTAAACATTCTTCGACAAATCGATAACCACATGTTAAGAGCAGGTACTCGATCAGAGAGGCGTAGGTCAGCTCATCAAGATGGCGACGGAAAGTGGCCGTGCAGCTAGACCAAGCCTCAAGGTCAGTTTGCCGAATCATAAATTTTACGCTACGTTATAAATAGTATCGTTGTAAAGTTAGTTTCCGTTTGTTCGGGTAATATAAAACAACAAATGGCAGGTGGGTATCTGCGGAGAGCACGGTGGGGAGCCTTCGTCCGTCGCTTTCTTCGCCAAAGCTGGTCTCGACTACGTCTCATGTTCCCCTTTCAGGTAAACAATGGCATCGATGTTTTCTGTCTTCGAGAAATAGTTCATAAATACGACGAATTTTAAGTCGATTCGACGAATTTTTCAGGGTGCCTATTGCAAGACTTGCTGCAGCTCAAGTTGCTGTCTGAGCCCCTTGTGTATGTCTGTATATAACCACCTCAGTATTCGAAAAAAAAAGGATCGAAATTGTCATCTCGTGTGAAGAAGACGACGACGATCTTATGTACTGTTCGTATAAAAACAACTCCGGCGACACAGCGCTTGTATATCGATTAATTATCATGTGTATTAAAGAAATCGATTGGAGAAATCTTCGATACACCGGGTTTGGTTAAACTGATAACCGAACCCAGCAACTGATTATTCGCTTATATACACAAGTTATATCGTAGTTTTCTAGTTTTCGATACGCACAATTTACACACACCCTTATGCTATATAGTCGAATTTGATTAGTCGGAGGTTCCAGTCGGAGGGTGCCCGATGCCGCGTCGGGTGTTGGGAAACAGGACGAACACGATCCCGGAAACCGTCCCGATGACCGGCGGCAGAGCCATCAGCAGGGCCCTCTGCGTCGACTTGAAGTCCGGGTAGAAGCACTCGACTACGTCGGGATGCAAAAGCGCTATGACGGAGAATACGGAGAGTGCCAAGATCGCGTGCACAAAGTCCCCGAAACGGAGCCTACGCGACGACAGGTCTTTCGAATCCGAGCCGGGCCAGAGACCCTTTGTCGTAACGAAGCCGTAGCGAATATCCCCCTGGCTATCGACGTAGCTATCGGTGAACGACGAGACGAAGCACGATAGGCCACAGGCGATGGCGAGGAGACCCGACAAGTATTTGTGGACGACGTGGCATTCTCCGTTGTTGGTTACGACGGGGACGACATATTGGAAGAGGAAGACGGTACCGGCAGGGAGGAGATGGACGAGGTTGCCGGAGCCGGCGAGGGCTAATTGCGATATTGTTTTGGGCCTTTTAGATAGGGTCGATGACGACGACAATAGCGTCGTAGAATTTGATGACATTTTTATTTTATTTTATTTTATTTTTTCGTTTTGGGTTCGGATGCGGCCTTGTTGTAAGAAGGCGGGACTTGTATTTATAGTTGTGCTTTTGAATTTGTTATGAACAATCGATATATTCGCTATTTTTCGGTAGAATTAAAGTTTAACGGAAATAGAAAAATGATCATTAGTTAGTTAAACACAACTTTTTATTTAAATAGCTATTGTCGTTGTAATGAAGGTCACGATTATTACAAATCGTAAATTGATTTAAGAAGGTTTGCAATTAGAAGAGACAACAAGAAATTGGAATTTCCATATAAAGAATATTGCAATTTATTTGTTTTTCCCTAAAGTCATTGTAATGAGTTACTTTCTTCACATTTCTTTCAGAATTTGGCTAAATTTATTAGACATGTTCTTTGAAAACTTGTGTCGAATTAATTCACTGCATTTGCATGTAAATTTGCACGTAACCTTACTAATTTGAATATTTAATGTAAATATAAATATATGTAATTGTTCATTTTTATTGAATATATGTATTTGTAAGTATTCTTCCGCCTCACTTACAGTGTCATATTTTTATATATACTTTCATTTTTCTAAAAGAAAATTATATCCTTTAATCTTATTTTTAATTTTAATCAGACTAATGAGTTACTCCGTCAATCTCACCTACCACGTCCATATTGTCATTTGTATCCGTCTCACATTTCATATCACTTTTATTTTTTGAAAAATGATTACATCTTAATTTATAATTATTTTATTTTTACTAATATATTTTTAATTATCTACTAATTATACTTATCTTAAATTTCAGTGTCTACACGGACATCCAATGTGGGACGGAGGGAGTAATTTTTAAATTTATAATTATTTTTATTAATAAATTCTTAATTATTCACTAATTATACTCTTCCTAAATTCTAAATTCATGTCTTTACTGTAAATTGGACACCATAGCTGGAACAAATGAACTAATATTTTGGAAAAAGGTATTGTATTTGCCTTAAAAAAATACAGCTCTCTTGCTAAAAAAAACAAAAACAAAAAGAATCTGGCTATTTTAATATTATATATATATTATTTAAAAGTCCTTAAAATTGTTTGATGTGATATAAATAAATATCAGTGTAATATTTTTAATATAAAATTATTTTATAATATTCCCAGTGTCCCTTAACTATGAATCCATTTGTTTTTTTGGCATGTAGAATTTTAAATATTTATATTATATTTAAAGAATTCGATGCTATAGAGAATCTCAAAGAAATACTATAATTTTATCGATCCAGACTAAGCAAATGCTGTGAGCCTCGACGGTAGAGGCAGTGATTGAGGCAACGGCGACATGGAGAAACTTGTTCCTGCGTAGTATGCACATTCATCAATCTGGGGCGCTGGCTTGGATCCTCTTTTACCTAGACCGATCGACTTATGGCGAAGAGACTTTACTTTAGAGTTTTCGCCATGCATCTTAGCTCTTAACGAATCCAACGATTTACCTCCCTTTGATTCAGGAGTTGTTCCGTAGACTTTCATCCTATAAATATCTTTCTTAGCTCCATCGTCGATTTCCTTCTTCTCCGGCTTTGCTGGCGTTTTCCGGCAGCATGGCTTCCAAGTCGCCGGAAAATTCCTCTTTGAAGTCTGAAAAATGTTCAATCTCTCACTCGATACATCCGCAGAATGCAAAACCTTCGTTCCCATCTTTCACTCCGACAAAGAAAACGCCTAATCGCACTACTCTTTCACCTAACTAATGTTTGTAACTAACGACTTCTGCATTCGCTTCAAAGGACTAAATAAATAGGGAAATTTTATGGGCCGGGCCGGGTAGGATTCTATTTGTCTTGAAAATCTCATTATCAAAGTAATCCTTGTATCGTTAAATTATCTGTTTTTTTTTTTTTTTTTTAAAAAAAAATTATCACTACTTTTTATATTTAAATTAAAAGATATTCATAAGCCCAAAAAAAAGAAAAAAAAAAAGAAAGATTAATTTTCTAAAATTATAAGTATTTATTGATTTAAAAATTGCTTGGTATTTGTAATGCTACATTCATCATTCATTTACTCTATATATTCTTGCATAACAGCATAAGGAAGTCGGTTAGAAGCATAAGTCTATTCTTTACATAACAAGCCTTAATCCACGAACTTGAGCTCTCGCCAGGGCGTTTTTGCCTTTTAGGATTTGAAATTTATCAAAGATTTGTATGATATATTCTGCATTTTCTTCTTCCGATGGGGATGGAGATTTTGCATTCTATGAACGTATTGGGTGAGAAACTGAAGGCTCCTCAAGCCTCTAAGAGGAGTTTTCCCATCTGTTCGAGTCATGGGAAGGCATCTGCCAAGTCGGGGAAGAAAAAAATCTACGGCGGCAGCGAAGAGTTTAGTGGAGCTAAGAAAGATGTTCACCGCATGCAACAAAGTCGATGGGAACAGCTCCTAAATCAGTGATCCTTTTAAAGAGAGGTGAATCGTTGGATACCTTAACAAATAAGATCTATTGCGAAAACTCTAAAGTATCCTAACCGTAAAGTCCTTCAACGAATTAATGGTTTTAGGTAAAAAAAAAAAAGGATCGAAGCCAGCGCCCGCAGATTGATGAATTAGCCTATGCCGAAAACTGTTTCTCCATATCGCCGTCGCCTTAATCACTGCATCTGCCTTCGCTACTTACGACCTTTGCGTATCGATTGATCGGATTATGGTATGTGAAGTCTATTTGGGGCTCTTGAGAATTCAAATTTCTTAAGATGCTATTTTTTTTCAAATTGGAGAAGGTCCTTTTTTAAGATATAGAGATTCTCATGAGCTGGAATTTGAAGGCGATCACTCCATTGGAGCAATTTCTAAGCTTGTATTGTCGTTAGTTTTGTAAACTATTTGTGTATAGTTCGATTTGGTGAACTTTCATAGTTTAGAGAAATGAAAATGAATTAATTTATTTTGATTGTATTGGGTGAGAATTGGAAGTTAGGAGATAATTTATTTTTTAGCTTTTTCTAGATTTACTTAGATAAATGAAAGTGAATTCAATATGTCAATGTCACTTTAAAAATAATCATTTATCTCAAATTCTTTTCATGTGTTATTAAAATCTTTTTTTATTAATTTTTTCTTCAAAATCATTTTTACTCGGTGTTGTAACCAAATATTTATTTCTCAATTTTGATTTGTCAAGAACAAATAGTGTGTTGATTCAAGTTGATTCGATTAGTGAGTTTAACTAACTGAATATATTAACTATTTGTGTTGAATTGTTTGATAGAATAACAATTTAATTTTAGCAAATTATACGTGTAAATTTGTAGTTATTGCACATAACTAGGGGTGGAAATAGGCCAGGCCAGGCTTTGGTTAAATAGGCTTGGCCTGTCTTAAAAAGATATGGCCTGAGCCTGGCCTACCAGCCTGAAAAAAAATATTTTTAAAGCCTGAGCCTAGCCTTTTTAAAAGCCTGGCCTGGCCTACGAGCCTGTTTAAAAGGCTACATAATAATTTATTATTATTATTATTATTATTTTTTTTGTAAATTTCGTACTATAAATAAAAAATAAAACAGATACAATTATTTATATTATATATAAAAAAATAAAAAATTCTGTTTTTTAATGACAAAAATAATCATTTTTATTGCCATATAAAAATACAATATATTATACTAATAATTTGCAAAAAAACGTATATTACAATTCATTCAAATATATATATAATTATTGGGAATAAGTCTTGCAAACTCTAGACAAAAGCTGATAGAAATTACTGCATAATGACATTAAAAAAAAAACAGTTTACATCAATCTATTGTCATTAAGCTGATTGTTCTAACAAAGAAATAAGCAACGCTAACTCAGAAGCAATATTAAAAAATTCGACAAAAATATTTAGAAATTAATAACATAGTTTTTCAAGTTCACGTCACCCACAGGCCACAAGCCACAAGAATTGCAAATTCCCCCAAAGTTTCTGAAACCATTAAATCTGTTCAAGTACAAAAGTTGATCAAATTAGTATTATATCTGAAATTTCTTCCTTCTATATATAAATTACGCAAAGCATCAAAAAATTATATTAGAACAAAAAGAAAAAAGGAATATCTTACTTACCAATACAATAAAAGTTTCAAAAGAAAAATAGCAAATAGATCAATAATATCTTCTGGACATTAGCATTTCCACTCCTGAAATCAAAATTTAAAATTTCAGCACCTGCAAACCTATCCAAATATCCAAAAAAAAATAAATAAATAATTGTAATATCAAAACAACCACCTGCAAACCTATCTAAATATTTCAAACAATACATCCTGCAACAAATTTCAGAAAATCAAAGTTGAATCCTCCCAAAATACATCATGCAACAACAATATCTTACTAAAAAAATCAGATTTTCAAACAATTAATCTGTATAAAAAATTTCAGAAAATATTATAAATTTAAAACGTACCGCAACCAAAGTATTAAAGAACTTCTTTAATCTATAAGCTTATCTCCTTCAAAGACTCATTCACCTTCAAATGAGAGAAATATTTTTATTAGAAAAAAATATATTGTGGGTGATGAATAAGATAAAGAAAAGACAGTTAATAATAAAATTTACCTTCTTTTTTTTCAAGTTGTATTTATGTCGAAGCCAATCTCCTCCACAAATTAGTGTCTCAATAGATTCTTCATTCAATCTTGAACGATATTCATCTATAATTCTACCTCCAGCACTAAATGTAGACTCTGAAGCTACCGTTGATATTGGAATCGCAAGTACATCAGCAGCCATCTTCGATAAAACTTTATATTTCATGCTGTTGTTCCTCCACCACTCCAAGGCACAAAATGAAGACATATTTCCATCAGGAATATAAACACTGTCCTCGAGATAGGCATCCAATTCAGATTTTGATACAGGAATTGCTTCTTTTGCTCTTACAAGACTCATAATTTGATCAAACCCAGTAACTATCGCAGATTCAGATTGGGTGGTGGCAGAGGAGATGTTAGCCATATTGCACTGACTTGAGGATGATTCTTCAACACTTAAGGCCACATAATCATTATATAGTTGTTGCAGTGAAGCACGCACTTTGTTCACATACTCGGCAGCAACTTCTTCAGACTTGTATATCATTGGAAAACATATTTCAACACCATGAAATTTAACTCTCGGATCCAATACATTTGCAACAGCCATCAATAGATTGCACTCACCCCAATATTTATCAAACTTTTCTTTCATTTGCGTTGCCATTTGTATCATAAAAAGATCATCATCCTTTGTCGCATCATCAATTACTTGCTTCACTTTCCAGACCTCTGAAAGATACAAGTTGGCAGTAGGATATTCACTTCCAGATATTAAATTGGTAGCTAAGTTGAAAACCTCTAAAAGTTTACAAACTTTCTCGACTTTCTCCCAATCTTCATTTGAAGGTGCAAATGTATAATGAGGTTCTCTTTCTTGGTATTCTGAGAAGACAATCTTGAATTTTAAAGCAGCGGCTAACATGTGATATGTAGAATTCCACCTTGTTGGACAATCAATTATCAACTTCCTTTCTTTTAGATGCTTTTTTTCAACTACTTCACCAAAACTCTTCAATCTTGAATCATTGAAGTTTACATACTTCACACTTTCACGAACATTATGGATGATATCTTTGATTCGACTAAGCCCATCTTGCACCAAAAGATTCAATATGTGTGCACAACATCTAACATGAAATAGAGCTCCATCGAGGACAAGCTTGGTGCTGCGTGATATGTATTCTTTTAGATACCTCAAGCACGAGTCATTATATGAAGCATTGTCAACTGATACTGAGAACACTTTATCTTCGATCCCCCAAGCCTTCAAACATTTGAAAATGGCATTGGCTACATCAATTCCTCGCCTTGGAGCAGGCACCTTGACAAAGCTTAAAATCCTTTTCTGAAGCTTCCACCCATAATCTATAAAATGACCAGTGATTACCATATATTCAATCACTTGATGACTGGATTTCCACATATCTGTTGTCAAGCTAATCTTGCTCACACTCTTTAATAATTCCTTCAATGCTTTTCTTTCTGCTTCATATATTGCTATGCAATCACTTCGTATCGTCTTACGAGAAACTTTCTGAAATTCAGGGTTCGCATACTGAAATGACCATATAAAAGCATCGTCTTCTACAATGCTAAAAGGATACTCATGTACCATAATAGAAGTGGCAATGACTTCCCTCATCTTTTCATTAGAAAATCTAAACCCCGGACTTATAAACGGATTACTTGAATTGGATGGCTTAAAAGGAATGACACATTGTTTCTTTTGTGAAGCCATTTGTACTGACCTCTGCAAACACCCTTCTGAATGTCTCTTTAGATGGCTTGTGCTCGCACCTCTTCCCCCAGTAGCAAATGCATTTTTACAGTATTTGCAAATAGCTTTCTTAACACCTTCAGCAACTTGAATTTCATCAAAGTCATTCCACACAATTGAAGTTTTTTTCTTTTTTTTCCTATTGGCACCTTCATTTGCTTGATTTGAATTCCTTTCGTCTTCATTTCTGTTATCATCCACAGGTTGGCTTGAAAGGGAATCCACTGATATACTATTGTGTGTATTAGATGGAAGATCAAAAATATTTGTTTCATCCATCGAAGCCATATCCTGCTTCAAAATAAATAAAAAAATTTATTTAATTAATGATATACATTATAAACGAAAATATCAGAAACTGTTCATTCTTGTAAATATATATCTTATATTTTTCTACAAAAATATAAAATTTTCATTTTAATCTAAATAATATAAAACACAAAAATAAAAATAACAAAACTATTTTAGAAAAATGACGTTATAAAAAAACAAAAAAAACGTCATAAAAAAATATATAAGATAAATAAAATATAACAAAAAAACAAAAAATATATATATTGAAATTCATATCTAAATAAAAATAACGAAAAAAAACATATAAAAACGATATTTACCTTATTTTTCCAAATTCCACCGGTAGCAATAAAAAAGAAGAGGCGATGAAGACAGAAGAAGGAAAAAGAAAAGTAGTGGGTCTCTGTGAAGAAGATTGCAAAACCCTGGACGGCGTGGAGGTCTGGCAACAGTTGCAGGCTTGCAGCGGTGGAAAAGGAATATGGACAGTTGTTGTTCAGTTTACAGCGGGATAATATTTGAATTATGATAAAAGAAACAAAAAAAGGAACATGTGTGCAGTAGTTGTTCATATTTGAAATTTTTTATTGGGATAAAAATTATTTTTATTTTTGTTTTTTTTTAATAAATTTATAATTAAAATTTTTTTTTTATATATCATTATTATATATAAAACTATTCTTATTTTATAATAATAAAAAATAATTTTATATAATAATAATATTATTATTAAACAGGCCGGCCTGTTTAGTAAATAGGCTTTTTCATAAGCCTAAGCCTATTCTGTATATATAAACAGGCTTTAACAAAAATCTGAACCTGGCCTTTCTAATAAATAGAACAGGCCAGGCCAGGCTTGATGTAGGCCAGGTCATAGGCCCCTGACAGGCCGCCTGGCCTATTTCCACCCCTACACATAACCTTAAGTATTTGAATATTTATTGTAAATATATATATTTAGTTGTGTTCTTTATGAGTGTAAGATATTTAAATTTTTTTATTATTAGTTATTGAAAATTATAAAATATTTAATTTATTTTTTCAATAAACTTATAACTTTTAGTAGATTTATTCTAATATATTTATTTTAAATAAAATGTTTATGTGATAAATGATATATATAAATAAATTGAAGTAACCTATGGCTATTACTTCAAAGTAACTAGTTATTCTGAAATAATGTTAGAAAAATATGTGTTCTCGATACATTTATATTTGGCTCAACTACAATGCCGTCGTCATGTTTTGTAGAAAAAAAAAAGTTATTTTTATTGATAAGTGTATAAAGCTAGTAATATTATTTGAATTTGAAATCACATCTAACTTACTGCAAAAATCAATTTTGTAAATAATTTCCAAATTTCTACGCTTCAAATGTAAATTATCACCAAAAGAATATGGACACCAAATATCTTTCGGAACTGACATAGTATAAATCGTAGAAATTACATAAACTAAATTTGTAGAGATCACATTCGAATCTTCGCATTTTCCGGATCTGCAAAAGTCATTGTCTTCTCCATGTTGGAAAAATATCAACGAAAAGAATTCGATGCGAGAGAATCTCAAACAACCTTACATACCACAATTTTATCAATCTAGATGAAGCAAAAGCTGTGAGTCTCGACGGAAGAGGCAGTGATTGAGGCAACGGAGACACGGAGAAACTTGTTCCGGCATAGTACACGTATTCATTGATCTGCGGCATTGGCTTGGATCCTCTTTTATCTAAAACCAACCGACTTATTGTGAAGAGATTTACTTTAGAGTTTTCGCCATGGATCTTAGCTGTTAACGAATCCAATGATTTACCTCTCTTCGACTCGGGAGCTGTTCCGTAGACTTTCCGCCGATAAATATCTTTCTTAGCTCCACCGTCGATTTCCTTCTTCTCCGGCTTAGCTGGCGTTTTCCTGCAGCATGGCTTCCAAGTCGCCGGAAAATTCCTCTTCGAAGTCTGAAAAATCTTCAATCTCTCATTCGATACATCCGCAGAATGCAAAACCTTCGATCCCATCTTTCACTCCGACAAAGAAAACTCCTAATCGCACTACTCTTTCACCTCACTAATGTTTCTAAGTAATCGACTTCTGCATTCGCTTGAAAGCATTAAATAAATAGGAAAAATTCATGGGCCGGGCCGGGCCGGGCCGGATTATACTTGTCTTAAAATAGTAATCTCATTATCTAAGTAATTATGTTACCGTAAAATAAGCCGGTCTCGACTACGACTCGTGTTCCCGTTTCAGGTAAACGACTGCATCGATGTTTTCTGTCTTCGAGAAATAGTTCGTAAATACGACAAAATTTTAAGTCGATTGGACGAATCTTTCAGGGTTCCTATTGCAAGACTTGCTGCAGCTCAAGTTGCTGTCTGAGAAGTAACAATGGCTACTTTGAGCCCCTTCTGTATGTCTGTATATAACCACCTCAGTATTCGAAAATAAAAAAAAGATCGAAATCATCATCTCGTGTGAAGAAGGCGACGACTATCTTATGTATTTAATTATCATGTGTATTAACGAGATCGATTGAAGAAATCTTCGATTTGCCGGGTTCGAAACTGAACCCGGCAACCGATTGTTCGCTTATATACACCACTTATATCAGTTTTAGTACACACAATTTACACACCCTTATGCTATATAGTCCAATTTGATTGGTCGGAGGGTGCCGGATGCCGCGTCGGGTGTTGGGAAACAGGACGAACACGAACCCGGAAACAATGACCGGCGGCATGGCCATCAAGAGGGCCTTCTGCTTCAACTTGAAGTCCGAGTAGAAGCAATCAACTACGTCGGGATGCAAAAGCGCTACGACGGCGAATACGGAGAGTGCCAAGATTGCGTGCGCGATGTCACCGAAACGGAGCCTACGCGACGACAGGTCTTTCGAATCCGAGCCGGGCCAGAGACCCTTTGTCGTAACGATGCCAATATCCCCCTGGCTGTTGACGTAGCTATCGGTGAACAACGAGACGAAGCACGATAGGCCGCAGGCGACGGCGAGGAGTTCCGACAAGTATTTGTGGACGACGTGGCATTCCCCGTTGCTGGTTAGGACGGGGAGGAGGTATTGGAAGAGGAAAACGGTGCCGCCGGAGGAGATGGACGAGGTCGCCGGAATTGCGATATTGTTTTAGGCCTTTTGGATCGGGTCTATGACGATGATCAGTGACGTGACGTGACGTGACGGAACTAGCCCCTAAGTTGAGTTTTGAGGGCAATATATAAATTTATTTATTTTTTTTTTTCTTCAATTTGGTGCAACAACTAGCCCCTAAGTTGAGTTTTGAGGGCAATATATAAATTTATTTATTTATTTTTTTCTTCTCTTTGGTGCAACTAGTCAATGTTAGGATAAATTATTTTTTAGTTTTGTAATTGGACACATTTGTTATTTTAGTTTTGTAAGTAGAGTACGTCGCAAACTAGACACGTGAATATATATTTTTTTTCATTTTTAATTTTTTTTATAATTTATATTATATTTATTTTAAATTTTATTTGTCTTTTTTAATTTTTTTTTATTTGATCCAATTGAAAAAAATTAAAATTAATTAAAAAAATAATAAAATTCACGTGTCCGCCAGGTGTCGCTGGCCTGGCGGACACGTAGCTTCTAGCGAGCCACGCAGACGTCTCCGACGCCGGAAGACTAAAACAACGAAAAATTTTCACTTAATTCCACTTACGAAACTAAAATTATATGGAAGTCCAATTATTGGACTAAAAAATAGTTTACCCTAAATTTTATTATTTTTTACTAACAATTTTGAGGGATGGGGTCAACTGTCTCCTAATCCCCATGTGGTTTCGTCCCTGATGGCGACAACGGCGTTGTAAAATTTGATGATATATATATTTTTTTCATTTTGGATTCCGGATGCAACTTTTTGGTAAGAAGGCGGGACTTATATTTGTAGTCGTGTTTTTAAATTTGTTGTGAACAATCGATATATTCGATATTTTTCGGTAGAATTGAAGTTTAACGGAATTAGAAAAATGATCATTAGTGAGTTAAACACAACTTTTTGTTTAAATAGCTATTGTCGTTGTAATGAAGCTCTCTATTGTTACAAATCGTAAATTGATTTAAGAAGGTTTGCAATTAGAAGAGACAACAAGAAATTGGAATTTCCAAATAAAGAATATTACAGTTTATTTATTTTTTTCCTAAAGTCATTGTAATGAGTTACTTTCTTCACATTTCTTTCAGAATTTGGCTAAATTTATTAGACATGTTCTTTGAAAACTTGTGTCGAATTAATTCACTGCATTTGCATGTAAATTTGCACGTAACCTTACGTATTTGAATATTTATTGTAAATATATATATATATATATGTAATTATTTATTTTTATTAAATATATGTATTTGTTAAGTACTCTTCCGTCTTACTTACAGTGTCATATTTTCATTTATGTTTGTTCAACTTATTTTGATACTTTCATTTTTTTTAAAAAAAATAAATTATACACTTTAATTTTATTTTAATATTTTTAATTTATATATATATTTTAAATTTTAATCAGACTAATAAGTTGTTATTTTAATTTATAATTATTTTTACTAATATATTTTTAATTATTTATTAATTATATTTTTCTTAAATTCTTATCTTTACGGTAAAGCGAACACCATAGTCGGAACAGATGAACTAATATTTTAGAAAATGGTAGTATCTTTTACTTGAAGAAACACAGCTCTCTTGCTAAAAAAACAATAACAAAAAGAATCCGACTATTTTAATTATATATATTTTATTAAAATAGTAAAAGTCCTTAATGCGTATTTGTTGGAAGTTTGTATTAAAATGATTGTTTGATGGTGATATAAACAAATATTGGTGTAATATTCATAATATAAAATGATTTTATAATATTTCCAGTGCCCTTTAATTATGAATCCATTTATTTTTTTGATACGTAGAATTTTAAATATTTATATATAAGTACAAATTAAGAGAAAAAATAACAACGGAAAGAATTCGATGCAAGAATCTCAAACAAATACTATAATTTTATCAATCCAGACTAAGCAAAAGCTGTGAGTCTCGACGGTAGAGGGAGTGATTCAGGCAACGGCGACATGGAGAAACTTGTTCCGGCGTAGCATGCGTATTCATTGATCTGCGAAGCTGGCTTGGATCCTCTTTTCCCTAAAACCGACCGACTTATGGTGAAGAGATTTACTTTAGAGTTTTCGCCATGGATCTTAGCTGTTACCGAATGCAACGATTTATCTCTCTTTGATTCAGGAGCTGTTCCGTAGACTTTCCGCCGGTAAATATCTTTCTTAGCTCCACCGTCGATTTCCTTCTTCTCCAGCTTAGCTGTCGTTTTCCTGCAGCATGGCTTCCAAGTCGCCGGAAAATTCCTCTTCGAAGTCTGAAAAATCTTCAATCTCTCATTCGGTACATCCGCAGAATGCAAAACCTTCGTTCCCATCTTTCACTCCGACAAAGAAAACTCCTAATCGCACTACTCTTTCACCTAACTTATGTTTCTAATTAATCGACTTCTGCATGCGCTTCAAAGGATTGAATAAATAGAAAAAATTCATGCGCCGGGCCGGGCCGGGCCAGATTCTACTTGTCTTGAAATAGTAATCATAAAATTATTTATTTAATATAACTACTTTGTATATTTAGATTAAAATATATCCGTACGCACAAAAAAGCACAAATAAAAAGCCAAACAAAATTAACTTCATTAACCAATTCTCAAGCTTTATCTATCGTAATTTAAAATTATTATTTGTTCTCTATCTTATTGCATATATTATTAACTATTATGATTCTTTTGATGTTATTTTTAATTAATATATATGTTGATTTATTCCGAATATATTCAATTATTAAAAATTTATATAGATTAATATTTAAAAGTTAAAATATAATATTATATAAAATTATTATTAGATAATAAAAATATGCATAGATAAATATTTTTTTATATATTGTTTTTATTTATTACATAATAAAAATATATAAAATTAAATAAATTTTTGTGTATTTATAAAATAGGAAAGATAATTGGTTGAAGGTGATTTATTATAGCTAGTGATAAATGAAATGATTTGAATATTAAAATACATACGAGGTGAATAAGAAAAATAGAAGAGATAATAATGTAAAGGTAATAACTATAATAAGAGATCAGCTAAGTTCTCCTCCTCTCCTCAAGTTTTCTCCTCTTCTTTCCTTTCAATTTTTGCAATGCGCAGTATCTTTTCAATTGAGCTCCAAAATCGTACTTTTCAAATTTTTCCAGGTCTCCCGCCGGACTTATTCAGACATGATAAGAAAGATCATTCTCGGACATTGCCAGTCGGACATTGCCAGCAGCCGCCGTTTATAATAAACCAGCCCGGCATTCGCCACTCCTGTCCCTTGGCTATAATCAACCAATCGGAACAATCCTCGGGGTATAACAGCAGAAGCCGGGCTATGCCAGAATGCCCATGGAGTTCTCCAATGGCTTTCAGCAAAATCGGCCGGCTCAGCACCAAACGCGACGTAGTGGGTCATGCCATCGCCGTCGAATTATATGAAAAGGAAGCTAAAAGTACCCAGGCATAAAATAAATGAAATTTTCCCCAAATTTATGAATTAGATCTTTCCGAGACTTGACTCTTCTTTGGAGTTGTACCAAAAGTTCAAGGAAGATCCGACCGTCTTCACATACTAAGAACTACAAGATCACCCTCTTATACCCACGTCCTAATCAGTAATGAACCAGCCCTAAAATTTAGGGGGAGCAAAATATCAATTCATTTATATATATATATTCATATAATATTGTCTTTTTCTATTAATTCCAATGCGAATAAACAAGAAGAAAGTGAAAAAAATAGCTAAAAATTAAATTTTTAGAAAAATATTTAAGAAAATTTAATAAAATTCAATAATTTATACTATAAAAATTAAAATTTAAAAATATAAATAAAAAAAACTACAAAAAATTTATTATTTTCTAAACTATAACATTAAAAAAAATTGGAAAATAGGGGGAAGGGGGCAAAATAATTAAAAAAAAATACATAATTTTATCATTTCTTACACTAAAAAAATTCTATATTTTAGGAGTTGGGGTCAAACCCCCTTAGCCCCTATGCTCCGTCTTTGGTCCTAATTGTCCTCTTCGTTCGAACCTCGCCCTTATAAGTAAAATTAGAAAGCGAAGTTTGCTGAAGTAGTGTATTTGTACTATTTCATGTAGCCACACGGGGGACATGGGAACGTAACAAAAGGGATCCATATAAGAAATTTCTACCTCTCTATTGATCTCTCTTTCTTTATCATCAATCGAGATTACGAGATCACAGTTCGTGACGATCCTGAACCAATATTTCATTGCGGCACCATCGCGGCGGTTGCATCTGGTCGTTTGTTGTGACGGAAAGGAGTGCAAAAATTGAAGGAGAGTGTATTGCATATTAAAAAATTAAAGGAAAGAATCGTCCAAGTCAAATGTCACATTATCTTCGTTAAATCCATATTAGCATTGTTCATTAGATTGTAACGACAGGATTAAAATCAATTAAAATTGTTTATATTAAAACTAAAATTAATAATTTTTTTTATATTAAAACTAAAATTGATTAATTATGACCAAAACTGATTTTTTTTTTCAAAAATATATATTCCTATTGTCTCCCCTCAAAAAAATCTTTGAAATTTATAGTAAATTAAAAATTAATTGTAAAATTTTATAATAGATTAAAAAATAATTATATTTTATTAATTAATATAAATGTATATAAGGAATTTTGCATTTTTTTATTAAATAAAAAATACTTTAATCATTCAAATTTATTGTATTTTTTTTTTTGGTTGTCACTGTGAAATTTACTCTAGGTTTTTTTAAATAAAAAAATATCATTTCTTTTTTTTTTTTTTTTTTATCTAAAAAAAATAAATTTTATATTTAATTTATTTTCTTAAAACCTTTTTAAAAATAGCATAACCCTAATAATAAAATTTGAACAAACGAAAACACCGCAGTTTTAATTTAAATTTTTTTTCTAGCCTCGCCTCGGCAGCTGGAACTTGGACCAGACCGGAACAATTGCAGCAAGCAAATCAAAACAAAATAAACCGCATAAACAAGGCAAATCTAAAATCAAAGATTGTACGGGTTTTAGATAAGGGATTCTGAAGGGTTTTGAAAATTTAAAAGTTAGGAAAATATAAAAAGTTAAAAAGCAAAAATCAATAAACTCATTTTATATTTTTGGTCCCATTCAAAAATAATTTTGATCCCATCATTGAAATTAATATATTGACGTGATGACGGTAACAAAAAGCTGATGTGGCATTCGATTTGGATCGAATACGGCCGTGTGCCCAGAAACACGCCCATGTTATAAAATACAAAATCCAACATATATAAACACGGTCGTGTTGTTTGAGACACACGCCCGTGTTTATTATCAATGCAATTGAATCAAAACTCCTCTGTACTGTGTGGATTTTTTTCTGTGTCACAGAATTGATGATGATATCTGTATGTGTTCACCCAATCTATAGGATTTACCAGCAATTTTGTACTAATTCAAAATTATATATACAAATCTATACATATACATACACGATTGATTGACCTGAAGGGCTTGAACGCTGCAGTAAGCGAAAAAGTATTTAAGAAATTTGAAGATTTTTTAAACTTCTGTGAGAGAGGTTTCTTTGGAAGAAGAGTGATTCCGAAGATGCCGGTGATGAAGTACAAAACAGCAGCGAGGCGATGACACTCCAATTGAAGGTGGAAAGAGTGAATAAAAAAAGTGTATGCATCGCGACGGCGACGGCAATCGTTGCCGCGTCGAGGGAATTCCACTTGCGGCTGCGGCGGAAGACATCCCGTCGCTGATTTACTGTGACATTAGATAGCGGATTCCGGTCTCCGGAGTTTGAACCCTTTCCGTCTGCTTCCGCAATCGACGGCGGCGTGTGATGAATTGGTGATTGCAATTTTTTTCAAGTAGAGGATTCCGCTTGATTTTGCAGTGGATGCTTGGTGAATTGAAAGCCTACGATTTTGCGTGATTGATTTTGTTCGGGGATTTCGGTTTTGAATTTAGGAAATACTTTGAGATCGCTGGCGGTAGCACCAAGAACATAGCCATTTCTGAATTTTTAGAATGGTGCTCGAATTGTTGTGGCATGGAAGGTGAACACACGAGCTTATTTCTGGGCTCACGCCCATGTTTCGATTCAAATCAGCTTTTATTACCGCTACATCAGCAAATTATAGAATCAAAATTAATAATTTATTTTTTTATAAGAGACATATTTTAATAATTAATTTTGAAAGAAACCAAAAATATAAAAAATAAGTTTAATTAAGACTATTATTGATTTTTGCTAAAAAAAAATAAAATAAAATATTTGATTTGATATTTTATTAAAAAAATTATATTTGATGGGATATTTTTTAAAAAATAAATATTGCTAGTTGTTTAAATAGAGTTCGCAACTTCCACACTCCAAATTATGTGTATTGGTTGGTCATTCACTCAACCAAACTCATCAAAATCGAATAATTTCATCACACTACCACCGTCAAATTGAACAAAAAAACACAAACAAGGCTTTATTAACATTAAAAACAAAAAACATAACTGTTACTACTATGATTCTTGCTAAAAGGATTTAATCTTTAGACTAAACACAAAATACTGAATGAAAACCATAAAAGAAATTTATCCCAAATTAACCCAAACCCTAATCCCCAATTTTCTACACCTCTAATGTAAATTACCACCAAACAATGCCCAACTTACCTATACATGAAATAGGTTACATAACTGACACAGTAAAACCCTAGAAATTACAGTTTGGAGCTATCACCTTCGACTCAGCTCTTGAACTTCTGGATCTGCAAAAATCGCCTTCTGTCTTGGAAAAAATATCGACGGAAGGAAATCGAGAAGATAGAGAATCTCAAGAGCCCCAAATCGACTTCACATACTATAATTGGATGATCAATCTAGACGAAGCAAGCGCCGTAAGTCTCTGGTTGCTGAATCGTCGACCGATCTGATTTTTTTGTTGCAGAACGACGGCACAGGCAGTGATTGAGGCGCCGGCGACACGGTAAAACCAGATCCGGCGTATTCATCGATTTTCTGTGGCGTAGAAATACAGATCTGACTCGCCGGCAACACGGTAAAACTAGATCCAGCGTATTCATCGATTTTCTGCGGCGGAGAAACACAGATCTGACTCGCAAGCGCTGGTTTGGATCCTTTTTTCTCGAAAACCGTCGATTCGTCAACCGATTTAGAGTTAGAAGACTTTACTTTAGAGTTTCTGCTGTTGAGCTTAGCTGTCAAGGTATCCAACGATTCACCTCTTTTCAAAATAATCACCGGCGCCGGAGCTGTACCGTCGACTTTCCGGCGGTGAACATCTTTCTTCTCTTCAACGCTGTTGATTTTTTTCTTCTCCGGCCTGGCAGACGTTTTCCGGTGACTCGAGTTGCCGCCTAGCTTTCGAGTCATGGTTACAGCCGCTGAAAAATTTCTTCTCGACGCCTGAGGAACTTTCAATCTCTCGTTCAACACATCTACAGGATGCAAAACCTCCGTTCCCATCTCTCGACTGCAACAAAATCACAGAAACACAGCCAAGCTGCTCAAAATCTCCCAATCCTTTGTTTCTTCTAATCTGAATTTTCGTTTATTTGCGAATCAAGCTTTGTTATATAAAGAGAAATAAGCTTCACGAAAAGGATGCTTCTGACCGACTTTCTGCTTTACGCGTTGCAGTTAAATAAATAGAAAAAAACCCTAATGGGCCGTGACGGGTCGGCTTGAATTCAGTCAAACTTTATGAATCTATTTTTTGGATTTGGTTAAAAAATACTTGATTTTGATTTGACGTTAAAATAATATTTTATTAAATATCTTATTAACAAAATATGGTAAAAGAAATATGTTATTATTATATAGAAGATAATTTATTTATTTAATAACAATTTTTTACTTTTTTTTCTGCCGACAATTTTTTATTTTAAGTAAATTTACTAAACTAAATATACTTATCTAATATAATGTAATTTAAACTAACCAATATTTTTTTTATTTTAAGTAAATTTATTAAATTAAATATACTTAACAAATATAAATACAATTTAATTAATTATGTAACATATGATATTTTTTCTTCTTTATAAAAATAATATTTAATTATTTAATAATAATGAATTGTGATATTATTTTATTTTTATACTTCTTCTGTTTCGGTGCAAGGTTGTCATTTACTTTTTGCACATAAATTTTTTAATATTAGTATTATAATGAGTTGTAGTAAAAAAACCAAAAATGCCCCTATTAGTAATGTGTAATATAAAAGTACTGGTATTTGTGGAATATAGTGTAAATTGGAATGATATTTATTATGTTATGTAGATAATACAATTACTAAATTAAGAAATAGTAATCTTATTTTATTTGGGGACGGATAAAAATAAAAAATGACATCATTTTAATGGGACGAGAATATATAATTAATAATATTGATAATTTTTAAAAAAAAATTAATATATATGGTCATAAAATTAGAATATGTATTAATTATTTTAAAAAATATATCGCAATAAAAATATATATCGTGTGAATATTATTTGTAAAGAATAATTTTCTATAATACAAGTAAATAAAAAATATTTTTATTTATTTATAATTACTATAAACTAATTTTATAAAAACGACAAACTTTAAATGTAAATAAAAATATTTATTTTTTTAGGAGAGTTATAAATAAAGGAGTTTGGAGTCGTGATGTATAATATTATATGTTATGTAGTTAATTAAGCTATGTTTATATTTATTAAGTATATTTTAATTTAACAAATTTTATCCAAAATAAATATGTCCATTGTTATGGTACAAATAAAAATAGAATATAAGGGAGTATCAGCGGACTATTCAAAACTCATTTGTTTCTATAAAATTAGTTTATATTAATTATAATTAAATAAACTTATTTTGCTTTCTTCTTCTATTATAGAAAGCTATTCTTTACAAAATAATATATTCATTATTGCGATACAATTTTAAAAATATTTAAATTTATATTATAATTTTTTTAATTATATATATTAAATTTTTAAAATTATCAATAATCTTGTTATATATAAAATATAAAAATAATATTATAATTTAATATTACTAACTAATTTATTTTAAAATTATTAATTTGTTTTCTATATTATGCAGTTTTATTATCATTTAAATATAAATAAATATTTAGAATATAATTAATAGACTTTTTTATTATATAAGAGTATCGATAAAGAATTAATTGAAAAATAAATTATACTTTTTTTTATAAAATATTATATTAAATAAAATTTATTTGTATTGCTATGATGTACTTCCTCTAGTAATTTGTGTATTATGATTTACTTCCTCTAGTAATTTGTGTATTCGATCTGTTTCATATAAATTTTTTAAAAAAATATAATTATATATTTTAATTAAAATTTAAATTTTATGATTTATTTTTTATTTTAATTAAATTTTTTAATCTATTTACTTTTAATTTATAATCATTTTTATTATATTATTAAAAAAAAAAAACCTTACCATTAAGAATATCCTTGCTTTCTAAAAAAAAAATAATCCTTATAAAACGTAACTTTATTTTCTTTTCGGTGGAAACCATAGCCGCCTTTATTGATTAGAAATAAACGGACGGCGTTTCGTGTCTCGTCGAGTTCGCTGCTTTTGTTGTTAACAGCGTTAGAAAGGACTAACGGCGGACGGTCAAGTTTGAGGGGAGTAGGTGGGCCCATAAAATGGGCAATTTTAATTTATTATTAATTTTTTTATTTTGACGAACGGATTTTAATAAAAATAAATAATAATTATTATTTTTTATTTTATATAAAAAATATAAAAATATAATAATTTCTTTACTAAGAAAAAAATATTTTATCGAAAATAAATATAAAAATTAAATGACAATATTATTATTAAATAAACTAAATATTCTGTACGTGAGTTGGATGGCCAAATGCTTGTCGGTCGATCTTCCAATAGTATCGCCCCACGTGTCTCCAACGTGGACACGCGTCAACGATATTGTAAGTATCATAATTATACTATATTATATCGTTTCCTTTTATTATATAATATATATATATTTATTTATTATGATGAAGATATAACTTATGGTAGTCAAAGCGAGTGGGCGAACAAACCCAATTTATTGTAACGCGATTATTATTACTTATTATTAATTTAATACAATAATAACGAAAATAAAATTAATTTTGGCTTAATTTAACATTTATTAATTCAATGTACAGTTATACACAATTATGTTGACACACAATCATTTATAATTCCGTATACAATTATACACAGTCAGGTTTAATTATACGGTCGTGTATATTTCTGTTTTGATCTATAATTTTAGTTTTTAAATTTAATATAGTTGATATTGTTGAAATAAAAAAAAATCAATAATAATTTTAATATAATTAAAATGTATCAATTTCAATTCAAATACTATAAAAATTTATTGAGCATGTTATTTTTGGAAAATTTTGCCTAAAATTTTACTATTTACCAAAATTTATTTTTTCACAAAATTTCAGTTACACAACTATTTTTTTTATATCATATTAAAAATTAATTTTACATTTCAATACAATTATACATGTCTATGTTAAAATTATACGTGTTGTTTACAGGTCAATTTACCACGTTAACTTGCTACATCTATGTCAGCAATTTTCATTAATTTTTTAATGACGAAACCAAAATTAATTGAAATTTTTTTATAATAAAACTAAAATTGATAAAAAAAATTTTATATTGACACCAATACTCCCTATGTCCCCCATATCTGTATATTTATTTACTTTTTGTACAGAATTTTAAGAATATTAGTATTATATTGGAATATTGTATAAATAAAGGTAAAAAAAGACTAAATTGTCCTTATTAGTATTGTATAATATAAAGGTAATAATATTTGTGTAATATATTGTAAATTAGAAGGGTATTTGTAATGTTAAGTAGATAGTACAGTTACTAAAAAAAAAATTAACACTTTTATTATAGAACGGATGAAAATAAAAAAATAAATAGATTGTCAAGGAGGAAGTAAATTTTAATTATATTTGAAACAAAAATAATTTTTTTTCTAAAATATTTATCTCAATTTAAAATATTACTATTATTTAAAAAATATTTAATTTTCATATCCCTATATAAGCAATGGCAGCCCATCATTCTCGGTCCTATATCTTCACAAATAAACAAAATCAAACCAACCATTCATTTTCTTCAATCTTATACCTTCGACAAACAATTGCTTTACGATTTTGGATGACGTGGAAATCCGCAATCGCTATCCGAAAGTGTACACTGAGTAAACTCTCGGCCAAATTTAATACCCTGCAAATCAGGTCTGACGAAAAAATCACAACTATATATATGGAATGAATAGTAGATTAAAAATTCAATCCACAAACAAACACACCCTAAATAACTGTTACTGGTTGGAAAACGTTCCCGCGGAAAGTATATATATACCAAAATTACAAAATTAATTATCAAATTAGTTCAAAGCAGCGAGAGGATATTATGTTAGCCAAGGAGGCGGCGAGCTTCGGCCTCTCCGACGAGCTGCTCGAGGTTTTGCCGGCGGATCCATTCGCGCAGCTCGATGTGGCTCGGAAGATCACTTCTATTGCTCTCTCTACACGCGTCGACGCTCTCGAGTCGGAGCTGTCGCTGTTCCACGACCAGCTCGCCGACAGAGACCACATCATTTCTGGATTGGAGTCGCAGCTCGAGTCGCTCGATGTTTCGCTCAATGAAGCGTCCGATAGGCTCGCCATTGAAGAGCAGGAGAAGGTATGATATTCGGAAGAAATTTTTGAGATTTTTTAGATATTAAAAGTTAAATTTGTTTATATATATATATATTAGTTTAAATTGAACTTGGTTGGTTTATATTACAATTTAGTTATATCCATCAAATTAGAAGCTGAATTGAGTCTGTTTATAGGTCCCAATTTCTCCCAATAGGTTCAACCTGGAATGTGTTTTCCGATTTTCAGATTCTGTTTGCTTCCTCTTGTGTTTGACTTAGTTTTCGGTGAGTTTGATTTTGATTACGTTCATGGCCGCTGTTTGTTCCGACTCTATTCGTCACCTGTTACTAATTTCCGACTGACTTAAGTGGATGATTTTGGCTATGATATCTTCAATTTTTCATTTCAATATTAAGTTGGTTTTACGACAATACAAGCGTATGGGATGACTTGATATTTTAGATATTTAGATTTAAATTTGATTACATATACTATTAGTTGAAATTATAATTAGTTTATATAAATCAGATTGTTGTAGTGAAATGCTCTTAATTCGTTGTCAAACATATAATTTTGAATTTTTCTACAAATTAACAGATCTATTCAATGTTTGTAATAGTGTAAACTTTTTGCGATTTGAATGGTAGGAAAACTTGGTGAGGGAGAATTCGCAGCTGAAGAATACAGTGGAGAAGCTGAATCGCGATGTTGCTAAGGTATTTTCATCCTTACTGTTACTACGGCATCCGCGCCTCAGATTTAATACTTAATCAGATTTATAAATTGCAAAACAGAGTAGAATTTCACGGAATTTAGGTTTTAAATCTGCAGTTGGAAGCCTTCAGGAAGACACTCATGCGATCGCTCGAAGATGATGAAGATAGCGTTGTAACTGAACGATTCAATTAGGTCTTACTACATTCTGATGATTTTGTTTTATTACCTTGCCATTTAACCATTTCCATCCCAATTTCTTGTTACTTCATAGGCAAAGGCAAATGCAAATTCTCCATACAAGGCTGCTGCTCAACACCTGCAAAGTAAGAACAGTAGTTTGTGTTATGGACTTTTCCTCCCCAATCCTCTAATTATCAATATAATTTCGTCCTTGGGAGCAAATCAGCAGCGGCACATGAAATATAGAAATAACACAAGTTTTTATTTAACACATCGTATAACTGTGTTGAATAAAAGCATGTGGTTGTGATGTATGAATTAATGTCAATTATAGATTGTGTTGTATTTGACTATGATATATATTGTCCGTCAGTTCATCTGTTGCATTTCAACACATGAAGTGCATTCATACAACACAACTGCGTGCTTTTATTCAGCACTTTATGTGTTATTATGCCCGTCTCTTTACCATGTGCTGTCGGAATTGTGACTATGTCATGTGTTGGTTTGTGTTAAATAAAAGGATTTAGTTGTTTTGTATGAATGAAGTTTATGTATCGAAATCAATTATAAATTGTATTGCTTTTAGCTACGACATGTGTTGTCCGTTTATGTGTTGCATTTCAGCACATAAAGTACATTCATACAACACAGCTACGTACTTTTATTTAACATGTATGTTGTCTCTCTTTACTATGTGCATATGTATTATGTGTTATTTGTTCCTATATTATGTATTGTGAATGACTATGTCATGTGCTATTAGTTCATATTATATTAACATAAAACGAACAATACATGTAATAGTCAAAGACATTACACTCTACAGTTGATTTCTTACAGCAGAGCTACACGCTTTTATTTAACGGTTTATATGCTATTATATTCATTGCATTGAAATTTTAAAATCAGCACGCCTTAATCCTTTCATGTCTCTACCGCACCAGATTATACAATAGATGAATAATTCCATAAATTTTATGCTATTCAAATTCTTTCAGACGATGATGTTGCTATTTCAACTAATCTCAATCCTTCGATGCAAAACCATGTTTCGGATGCTGGAGAAGCCCCGAGAGAAGGTGTGCCTTGTAAATCTCTTGTTTTTTTGGTAAAGAATCATCAAAAACGCCCCAAGTTAGCTGCCTTCTGACTGTATTTTTGTGTCCTGAAACAGCGAGGCCTCCGCAAGTATCTCACGGGCTTTTGATGGCATATCAAACTCTCACCCCGCAGGCTTCGCCTCCTCGTACACCTTCAAGCTTGTCCACATCTGTGTCGCCCTCTATGACACCCCGACCGTTGTCTCCTAGGAGACACTCAATTTCAATCTCGGCTGCAAGAAGCTTTCCCGACAACAAGTCATCGCTGTATTCCTCCATGCCTTCAATGGCAGGTTCAGAGTCGGGATTGCAGCCAGGTTAGATGTCGACAATTAATCTTCCTTAATAGACTAAGTGTTACAGAAATATCATAAGATCCGAAAAGAAACAATATGAAACTTAAGAGAATTTGATTACCCAATTCGATATAAACTGATCTAGTCTGGGCTGCTAAGCCAAGAATTTACTATAGTATATAATCAATGGATTACGTCAATTTTATATATGTTGTACTTTCTAGTGCTTTTTGATCGTAATCTCTTGATTCATAGTATAGTAATTTCCAGTTTGGCAGCAATGAGTTGAGATCGAATTGGGTAATCAAATTCTATTGAATTTTATGTTGTTTTCTTTCGGATCTTGTGATATTTCCGTAACAAAAAAGAATTGAAATAAAGATATGAGATCCTCTAATTACACAAGTTCCCTGCTTGACAGCTAACTATCAGTCCCTCTATTATCCTACTGAAACATGTTGTATACATACGATCTTCGCGATATTGCGTATTGTAATCCATTATAATGATAATTCCATTCTTATAGCAGGGAAAACCCGTGTCGACGGCAAGGAATTCTTTCGTCAAGTCAGGTACTGATTCTAAGCTACCACGGGCAATGCTGCGTTACATTTGATCGAATTATTCATCCAAATGTTTGTTCCCTTGTTTTCTTCCTCAGAACTCGTCTATCCTACGAGCAATTCGGCGCTTTCCTAGCAAATGTGAAGGAACTTAATTCTCTCAAGCAAACAAAAGAGGTATGTACTCATCAATATATCCTCATCATCTTCTTCTTCTTCTTGTAACGTAATTCCACAGTGTAATATTGTCCGCTTTGGTCATACATTTGTGGATTTATTTTTGACTCCCAAAAGGCCTTATATAATAAGGAGTTGGATGTTATCTTATAACTAATGATATTTTTCCTTTATTTGTTGCGGACTTGAGGTTGTTCCTTTTTTTCCAGACACTTCTTGTACTCATCAACTTGTCTTTGCATTGTTTTCCGATTTTAGGAGACCCTACGGAAGGCTGACGACATATTCGGCACCGAGAACCGAGATCTTTACGCCATTTTTGAAGGCTTAATCTTGCGCAATGTCCAGTGAGAGACAAAGTATGTATGCATTATTACACATCTATAGGCTCTTCTGGTGCAGTTTAGTGTAAACTATTATCTGTATTTGGTCCTCATCAGATTGCGAAGTTTATTTGACAATCTATTAAGCTTTGTACTATGTTTCTAAGTCCATTTCATTATTATGAATTTAGTACTCCCTTGTCCTATAAATTTAGAATATTTGTGTTGGACACAAATATTTAAAAAAATAAATATTTTATTAAAAAATTAATAAAAGTAAAAAGATAATTAATGGTATTTTTAGAAATTTAATTATAAATTAAAGAAAAAAAATTAATAAAAATAGTTACATTTGTTCTATGTAAATAAATGTTAATTGAGAATAATAGTTAAATATATTCATTGACTTGCTAAAATTAGTAATGGAAATAATTTGATTTGTGAAAACAAACTAACATATTTTTTTAAAAAAATAAATAAATAAATTTATAACACGCTCGTGTTATAGTTAATATGCCCGTGTTCACTTGCCACATCAGCTTCCTTCCTTTATCCACTTAAGCCAATTCCGTCAGAGATAAAAAATGATAATTTTTATTTTTATATATATAAGACTAATTTTGGTAATTATATTTTAATAAGACCAGAAAAAAAAAAAAAAAATAGATTTGATTGTGACCAACTTTACTCTAATTTTTATCACATTTTTGTACCATTAAATCTATTAATTTTATTTTTTAAAAAAATGTAACATGTAATCTTAATTTCTACTAATTTAAAACAATATATAGAACAATAATTTTTATAATAAATAAATAAAAATAAAAAATAACACAGAGATACACGCACTCAAATTATTACTGAGCGTGACTATTCCACTAAAATTTATTAATACACAAATCAAATTACATTGGTCTGTAATTGATCCATCGTATACTATACTGTGTAATATTTTCGCATGGAATTTCATAAATAAAGAGCCGATTTTTAAGCATGGCGATGCCGATGCTGCATTTATTGTGGACGGACGATTTTCCGATGCATGCAAGCCATTGGAATACATGCACTCCCGCCGCTCCATTTCTCCTCATTCTGCTCTCTTTCTCTCTCTCCATTTTCTCATTCTGAATCGCAATTTTCATATCAGCATTGGTTCCTTAGGCATCTGATTTTTGCTGGCTTTAAGGAACCATGGAGAAGAACGACGATCACGAACCTTCCGCTGCCCCTCCCAGGTAATTTATCTCATTTTGCTTTCCTGAATTCCTGAAATTGTATCGTAGGATTAATTTTCTGCAATTAATTTCGTGGTTGGAATTTGGAATGAATTTGTGGGAATCAGCGTTCGATTGATGTAGATTTGTTTTGTCTTTTGAGTTTGCGTTGAATTTTAATTCCCAGATGTGTTTTCCTCCACCAGTTGCTCTGATTTTTGACAAATTAGGTTTTTATGAATTTGCCCTAATTTGGGGGTTTCAGGGAAAGTGAGAATGCAGACAAGGTTAATGATGAAAATCCTGAACAGTATATTATTGTTGGGCAGAGAATGCTTCCAAGCACCTCAATTTCCCTTTCTTCTGAAGGTAAAATTAAATTCTCAAAAATCTCAATTTAGATACAAGTTTTTGGAGTTTTGGAAAATATTGGGAATAATAAAAGGTTAGTATTCAATACGATGTTATGTGAAAAGAAAATAATATTTGATATGATATTTTTAAAAAAAATTACTTTAGATGAAGAGCAAGTTTAGATAGAAGTCTTCCAAGTTTTGGATATTTTGTAAAGTTTTGGAATAGTAAAAGGTTTTGCATTTTCTAAGATCTTTTGCCAGACAAAAAAGATATACTTCCTCTGTCTCAAAAGAATAGTTTTATTTGGGTTCGTCATGGAATTTATTGAAAGTTGGTATAAAGTAAAATGTAAAAGATTAAAATATTCTTGGGAGTATATTTGTGTAAAAAGTAATGATATTTGTATAGTAATAATAAAAAAGATAGAGTAGTTTTACAGTAATATGATTATTTATGGAAATAGAACTGTTGTTTTGGGACATATCTAAATGGAAAAAAATAACTATGATTTTAGAACGGATAGAGTATGATTTTTTTAAATAGAACGAGTTATAGCAAACATGGCTGCTCCTAAAATCTGCACTGTCGGATTGCTCTTTCAGATTTCAAGAATTTAGAAATAGATGTGGATACTGTTAAAAAATCTGTGCCAAGGGAAGGAGACGGCCAAGACAAGGCAGAGTCGAAAGCAGAGAACTCGTCATTGGATGCAGAAGCTAAAGCAAATGGAAAGGTTCAATGGAAAGGATTCCTTCGAAAGCTGAAAAAGGGGCCTGCAGTGCCATTTCACCCAACCTTACCTCACCTTCCTTCAATAAAGAAGCTTTCGAAAAGAATGACCGAGAAGGGTACACAGAGCTTGCCAATACTTCCTCCTAACGTGGAGGCCGAGCTGTATTATTGCTTTCAGAATTCTTGGACCAATTTCAGTCTCACAGAACTCGAAGAAGCGACCAACAACTTCAGCCACGGTACGCGATTTCCTTAATTAAACAAACTTCTTATGTTTTTCATATTGGGAGGGGTTAGGGATTAATATTAGCCTAACGAGCACATATAATATATACAGTTGGTACATACTTTAACTAACACAATGCATGTTGTTTTAGTTAAAAAGCACGTGTTCGTCTCCGCCATTATATCGATTATATTATTGATTATATAGACGTCTGCCTGTTCAAATTCGATCCATTCTTATCAAGTTAATATTTTTAAATTGGTTGCATACGTCAAAATAAATATTTTTACCATCAATTCTAATCAAAATTATAAAAATATACTCTTTCCGTCCCAACTCAAAGTATTATTATTATTATTATTATTATTATTATTATTATTATTATTATTATTATTATTATCATCATCGTATTCCTCCGTCCAGCTCAAAAATATCATTTTTCTTTTTTTTAGTAAAAGTAATCATAAACTAATACCAAAATACCCCTAACTTTTATTTAAATTACAAATATACCATTACACATATGCATAAAGTCAAAGAGCAAAAATGTTAAAATTTTATTGTGATTGTATTATATCACTGGCTTATGATATACGTATTGTCTGCACATATTAAATGTGTTGTTAATGTAAGTATTCAGCACCGTAACAACAGCTTTTTTGATATTTGACAAATGAAGATTATTAGGTATAAACTTTAAGATTATGTCTAATTTTTCGTTCATTCTTGTTATGTTCGGCTAGAAAACCTGATCGGGCAAGGTGGATATTCGGAGGTTTACAAGGGACATTTAGCAGATGGTCAATTAGTAGCTGTCAAAAAACTGATTAGGGGAACCACAGAGGAAATGACAGCGGATTACTTGTCCGAGCTCGGCATTTTAGTACACGTCAACCATCCAAACATTTCTAGCGTCATCGGCTATGGGGTCGAAGGAGGGCTGCACTTAGTTCTTCCTTTGTCCGCCAACGGGAGCTTGTCATCGTTGCTTAAAAGTTTGTCTTTCGAATGTTTTGTCCTAAATAAGTGATTCGACATTTTCCACAAGAATCATAGTTTTCTCTTGGCTTTTTTGCTGCTCAGGCAGGAAGGAGAAATTGACATGGCAGCACCGATACGATATTGCCGTAGGCATCGCCTCGGGTCTTTCGTATCTTCACGAGGGATGTCAAAGAAGAATCATTCATAGAGACATCAAAGCTGCAAATATATTACTCACCGAGGAAATTGAACCTAAGGTAAGGATCAGAGAAAATTGCAAAAATTATCTCCAGGTATACCCATTATCACTTTTATCTTGTATTTATCTCTCTGGCAAAATACATCCTACATGTTTGCAAAAGTCACTATTTCTGTCATTTGGCCGCGCGTGACGTTCACACCAGTAAACATGTGAAATATATTCTACCTGCAAGATAAATATAGGACAAAAGTGATAATGGGGGTATGCATGGGGATATTTTTTGCAATTTTTCCGGTAAGGATCAACACACTACACATACTTACAATAGCATTGATGGATTTTTATTTTGCGTAGTTTGGCGCGTAAATTTGCATTATGCGTTGCAGATTTCAGATTTCGGGCTCGCGAAATGGCTTCCCGATCAGTGGACTCACATAACAGTCTCGCAAGTTGAAGGCACATTCGGGTATGAGTTCTTGATAGTGTTCATTAATTTTTACTTGGAGTTTGTTTATGGCGAACCTTCACTTCTCACTCGGTTTGCATTCTTGGTTGCGCCAGCTATCTCCCTCCCGAGTTTTTCATGCACGGCATAGTTGATGAAAACACTGATGTGTATGCATACGGCGTGCTTTTGTTAGAGATCATTAGCGGCCGCCCAGCAATAGATGAATTGAATAATAGCGTTGTGATGTGGGTAAGTTAGCTTCTATCTCAGCGACGATCTTATGAAGATAGTTAGAGTGCTGATTAGTCCTAATCAGCACATAAAAATACAGACAGTGCATGATTTCAAAACACACGGCATGCGTCACCTGTGTTTTGAAACCATATGCTGACAGTTTATACTTTAGGGCGTGCTTTATTAACATATCTCATATATATTGTCTGAACTATTATCGTGTAATGTAAATTCACACGATGCATTTATATTATTCTCTCCATCCGGTATGTATTTATTCGTTCACTTTTTGCATTCTAATAAAAATAGATGGATGAATAGACAATTATATCCCCAAAATTTTAATATTATTTTAGATAAAATTGCTTATAACTCACTTATGGTTTAAAAAGTTTGTAACATACATTTAAAAACTGCATCTCATATTTTAAAAATGTTGCACAAAATCCTCTAAAATTCCATGAAACTCTATTGTGTTTTTTTTTTTTTTTTGCACAAAGTCCCCTAAAAAGGTGATTTTGTGCAATGTTTTTGAAAACATAAAGCAATTTTTAAATCATGAGTGAGAATTGTGCAAATTCTCCAAACTATGTGTGGGTTATAAGTATTTTTGTCATTATTTTATATGTAAGCTGATGGAATTGTTGTAATAGAACTTTAAAATATAAGGTTTCTTTTTTTTTGTTTTACAATTACTAAAAAACGGATAAATTAATTTCGGACGGATCAAAATAACAAAATGAATGGATTGCTTCCGGATGTAGGGAATATATTAATATAAACCATATCTTGTTGCTTAATATTCTATGTGCTACTTGTATACATTTGGTGTACTCTCGGCACTATGTTGAAAGTGTTGATTCAGCACTGGAACCGCAACCATATATGTATAGTTGTTATCTCAATCTTCATGTTCTGAAACTCAGAAATTTTGCAGGCCAAACCTCTATTGCTAAACAGGAACATCACAGAATTAGTTGATCCGGTACTTGACAATAACTTCGACTGGGACGAGCTGAATCGAATGGTAATTGTCGCGTCGTTATGCATTCATCACGACTCGACCGAAAGGCCTCAAATGAGCCAGGTTACACATATCCCCTGCCTCCTCATAAACCTGAAATCTATTATTAAAAATGCTGTGATCTTATCTTGGAATTATTATAGTCGAACGAATGAACAAAACTCTTTTCTCAAATACAGGCTCTGAGAATGTTGAAAGGCGACGAAAGCATAGTAACAGGCAACAAGAAATTCCAGAAAAGGCCTGCCCTGAAGAGGACACAGCCATTGGAGGCGAGTTCCGAAGAAGAAGAAGAAAGCAACTCAGCAAAGAGTTCCGACGATAGTATTCGGAAAACCGAGGCAGAAAACCAGTCCGGCGACATAGAAAGCTCAGAAACAACATTGTAGAGGGTGTGTACAGACAGTCTTCTTGATTTTACCTAAGTTGCTATAACCATGGTTGTTACAAACTTCTATTTTTTTATTTTTTCTGTAGTTTAAACTGAAGAAATATGTTTGTTTGCGTAGATAGTTATACGCTGCAGTTTTCTTCATTTTTATTTTGCTTTTGTAGTTTTTGTCGTCCATAAATATATGTTACATGGCCGTTGTTATTATTCTTTATTATTATTATTTTGTTGACAGTGACAACCCTGCTATTCTTGCACCTGGTAAATTCTGGTCCTTAATTGGGAATAATTATATCAATATTTTTTTTATTTATCCGACTAAATTTTTATATGATCTACTTATAATAAAAAAAAATAATAATAAATTTGTCTATTTATAGTTTTACTACCTCTATTTTAGCAAATAATAATTAATTTATCACTATTTTTTATCCTAATTAATTATTAACCCTTCAATATAAATTTCATACAATACTTCATCTTATTTTTTTTAATTTATCCCACTTTTATATTAAATACTATTACCTTCATCCTACTTAAATTGTTTCATTTTTGTTGTGAAATGAGTTTTAAGTATTGTGTAATTAGTAAGTAATTAAAAAGTGTATCAGTAAAAATAATTTTGATTTAATAAAAGTAATTATTGATTGAGATTAAAATATATGTTTAATTAAAATAAAAAAAATTATAAATTAAAGAATTCTAAAATGTGATTAAAGTGTTATATTTTCAAAAAAAAAAAAAGAAAATGACAAATTATGTAAGACGGACGAAAATGAAAATAATGAACAATTTAAGTCGGACGGAGAGAGTATTATTATTTTTTAATTTTTGTGTTCGAGTGGCATAAATAGTCGGAACGGATGGAGTATTTTTTATAATTACGTTATACTAAGACAAATAATCGGTGTCCTATGTAGTTTTTTGCTAGTAGGGTTCTAGGCTTCAATTTGGGGATTTCGCATATTTTAATTTAATACAAAAGACTTCACATCATAAATAAAATACGAAATATTTATGCATTTATATTGAAACAAAAGAGAATAATACGCAATTATCCGTAATTTAATTATGGGACTGCAAGCTGTTATGGATACTATTGCTGCCTAAAATGGAGCAATTAAGATACGAAAAATAAGCAGCAATCACCATTGATCAAATTAAATATTATTTAGTCTGATAAAGTTACACAAATTAAATAGATAAGCCAGCATTACACTCACATGCAACTTTTAATCAATTATTCTAAAAGACACGTGTATGGCTGGTAAGAAAATTTTACATAATACCGTATGCCTTACAAATATTTTTATAATAAATCAAAAGTTGGTATACTGAAATTATCAATATACCCAAGATGTGTAAAAATATCAAAATTAACATAAAATGTCAATATTATCACTAACACATCGATATACATTAGTATATATCGATATATACCAAATTATATACACTGGTGTCTCTAATACCATGTCGGATGTTGAACGACCGTCTCACCTAAAAGCTTGAACTGTTAGGAAAATACAATCATTAATCATATATCTCCAAACGGGAGTCTCCAACAAATTTTTTATTAGGTTTGGTCGTTACTTGTTAGCATCATATTTTGTGAAGGTTTTGATTTTGCTTGTTTTCATAATTATGTAGCTTTTCTCACCACACCTACCCCTTTGATTCATTGTATTTCACACTGTTGTTTGTGTGTCTGTCTTAAAATATATTATTTTTTTTTCTTTTTTTTAAGGGTCTTAAAATAATAGTTTCTTAAACAAGCATAGACACTTTGTGTTTTATTTTGTAAAATGATTTGAAAAAAATATTTTATTTTTTTTTATGTGAAATATAGGAAAGTTGGTAGATAAAACAATTTCTGAAGCAAGTTCATCTTCAAACCACCGATCATCCCTTACTGGACAAAAAATAATTAGAATTGAATTAAAAAAAAAAAAAAAAAATGCCAAATGTGAACACCTTAATCAACACAAGTGTGTGTGCCTGCAGTGTGATTCTTGCACAGCCCATCAAACTGACAGGAAGATTTTTGGATGAACATTGAGAAAAAAAAAAAAAACAAGATTATTACTGGCAGTGACATTATATATATACATAAAATATGGCATTATATTAGGCAAATGTAAGTAGACAGGAAAAATAAAATTATGTGGGATGATAAAAGGTTGTAAGAGAATTAAGAAATGGTAAATTGACAGCACATCTCTACACAGTTTGGATCTTCTCTATGATTTGTCTTTGTCGATCTCCTACACATTCATTTCATCGAATCCTTTTCTACTTATATATCCCTTCTTTTTTTGTACACTTCATTCTTCAACCTCTGCTAATCCCAAGTCTCCAATTTCTCGTCATTTTTATGGATTCAACTGAGCTGCAGAGGCATTTTCTTGATTACATTTCTACGTTGTTTCGCGAGGTAATGTGCAAGAAATTTTAGTTTTTGCTTTATCGATGTCGAAGGGGGAGGTTATAGTGCTAAAATGATGTTATTCAGCACCATAACCGTGGCCAGATTGATTAAGTTGCTCGTAGTACCATTTGGTAGGATGTGATATATATATATAGAAGTACAACACATGAAATATAAATAAAACAGCACCAGATTTATACTAATATATTATAAATGTAATTAATAATATATAACAATAGTCCACACAACATATAAATTATGTTCATATGACATACATGTAAATATAAATTGTCGACACATTGTAATAATGTACAAAACATATAGCTAATCCTAGTCAGCATCCTAACTATTTCTGATGATAAAATATTTTTTTTCCTCTCATTTAATGTTGTTTAATTTTTTTTTGAAGGGATTCTTGGATGGTCAATTCGGACAATTGCAGCTACTTCAAGATGAGAGCAACCCCGATTTTGTAATCGAAGTTGTGTCCCTTTTCTTCGACGATTCTGAAAGAATTCTCAATGGTCTCACCACAACATTGTAAGGATCTCCAAACTCTTCATATTTTCTTACATCTGTGTTTTTGTGTCAATTCTACCTGTGCCATGTTTGTTTCAATAAATTGGGATTTTGGTTTAATTAGTTGCAATCTTTTTAGGGAACAACAAAATGTCGACTTCAAGAAGATCGACGCCTATGTGCACCAACTCAAAGGCAGCAGCTCCAGGTAAGAAGAGGTCTCTTTTAGTTGGTTATTGATTGCATGAAATATAAATCAAAAGAACAATATTTATATGGCTAATTGCATAAAACTACCTATGATTTCACAAAATTGCGTCAAGTTCCCGTACTTTTAAAATTGCATCACATTCACTTATGATTTTCTAAACTCTGCGTCTAATTTTCTCGACGGTCCTTATTTAACAGTATTTGACCTAAACGAGCTCAAATTACAAATGAATTTCAGAATCTCAATTTCTAAATTCTTAGATTACAAATATATTCATTATTCTTGTATTTAGCTTCAAACAACAATAAATATACTAAAAAAACAGTTGTTTTTAGAATTTCCTTTTTACTGTTCTTTGGAGGTAAATATGAGATGAATCCATATTTGTAATTTTTGGGATTTAGAAATTGAGATTCTGAAATTCATTCGCAGTTTAGGCGAGTGTAGGTTAAACACCATTAAATAAGGACCGGTGAGTGGGTTAGATGTAAAGTTTATAAAACTACGAGGAAATTTGACACAATTTTAGAAGTACGAGGATTTGATCTCAATTTCATGAAATCACATAAATTTTATGCAATTTAGTCTATTTATATTAATATAATACAAATATAATATATGAGTCAATTGTACTTATAATAATTCAAATATAACATGTATCATTAATATCAATACAAAAGAAATGTTCATACATCACACACACACCCGTATATATATAAACTATCAGTGACATAGTAACAATCTACACAACAATGTTGTAATAATTAAGGCATGTCCCGACAGTCCATATGTTATGTACTGATTAGACAAATTGGCATTCTAACCGTTCCTATTATAAAAGCTTCGGCTTAAACAAAATAGAAGTTTAGGTTTTAATAACATCCGACGTATTGTCCCTAAACAGCATCGGGGCACAAAGAGTCAGAAATGCCTGCATTGCTTTCAGAAACATATGTGAAGCACAAAAAGTCGAAGCGTAAGTGGCTAAAATCGCCTCATTACAACATATGAGTATGAGATATATGTAAGAATAATCTTTTTCAGAAATTAGTAATGTTCAATGTTGTAGATGCCTCGAATGCTTAGAACAAGTCCGGCAAGAGTACCTGCTAATTAAGACCAAACTCCGGGCTTTATTACAGGTTTTTATACATACATAAATACATATATGTGCGCGCACAAGCGCCTATATATGGAGTTTTATTACATTTTTTGTCGTCGATTTTTCAGTTGGAGGAGAAGATAATTGCTGCTGGTGGAATCATCCCTATGATCACTGATTTCTCATGAAACAAATTCTCAGGCTTTTCCTGCAATAATAATTGATCTGTTTATTTTCTCATTTTTTTAGGATCATTTTGCTAATATTGAGGTTCTTCTTTCATGTGAAACGACTTATGGTTCTTATTGTTATAACAAGACGATGAGTGTATTTGTTTATTATTTTTAATTTGAAATATTTTTTATGTTAAACATATGAAAGCATTTGAGTTGATAAAATATACTCCGTCCGTCCCATATCTATATATCTATTTGATTTTTGCACGAATTTTTAGAAATATTAGTATTACATTTGAGATAAAGTAAAAATAAAAATAAAAAGACTAAATTAACCATATTAGTATTAGTATGGTATGTTAGTAGATAGCATTACTATAAAAAAAAAAAAAAAAAAATAGAACAAAAGGACGTACCAAAATAAAAAAATGAATAAATTATTAAAAAACGAAGGGAGTATATTATAATTAGATTTGATGGACTGAAGAAGTATTTTTATCTTTTTTTTTATCGAAATACAAAGAAAAAGGCAAAAATAAAACTAAACTATGCACATAATATTTTTTTCACTGAATGTCTTAAAAATAATAGCAACAAGTTCGAGCCAAACCTTAGATCAGATGTCTCAACACCAAGCTCCAATAAGTGTGACTATAAAATGACGGAATTTATGTAGGGTGTGTTTGTTTGGGAGTTTGAATTTTGAATTGGGATTTGAATAGTAAAAATTTTGAATTTGAATAGTTGTATGATGTGATATAAATAGGTGCTGATATGATATTTTGAATGTAAAATTGATTTTTAAGTATAATATAAAAAATGAAAAATAGGTGTTTGATTTGATAATTTTAGAGAAAAAAATTGGATGAATAGTGTAAATCCAATCCAATCCCTTAAACAAACACACCCGTAATGTGTAGTTCAAGTTAAAGTCAACGAAGCACTTTACACCCAACCCCTCGAGCGGCTATTGAACTGTGATTGTAAAACGACAGAGCTGATCTGTTGAACTACCTTTCTGTAGACTATAGGATGTGTTTTTTATTTACAGAACTTTACAAAAATTTACTATTCACACAAAAAAAAAATTTCTTAAAAATATTAAATTAAACATATATTTTTTATTTTTTACTACATTAAAATTTAATTTTACATTTAAAACATCACATTAACGCGCTTTATTTATGTCAATTCATACATCTATTTCAATTTAAAAATTTTACTATTCAAATTTCAAATACAAAATTAGACTTGCCCAAACGGTTCAAACCGCCGGTTTCGATTTGTCAAAATGTCAAATCAAAACCAAACCTTTTGAATGACGGTTTCAGTTATAGTTTGAAAGTTTCGATTACAATTTCAAACCGACGATTTCGGTTTAAAAACTGCGGTTTCGGTTTGAACCACTGGTTTATATGTTATGACGAACTAGGGTTAATGATCGAATAACAAACAGAAAACGTAAAGAAGACACAGATCTACTACGTAGTTCACCAAAAACAAGTTGGCTACCTCCACGAACAGAAACGGAGAACATGTTTTATTGCAGGATTTGAGTCGTTTGGCCCCATGGCTTGGCCAGATGGCAGCCCGTTAACATGGGAATACATGCTTATTTATAACATAAGTCTATGTCAATAATATCTAATCATATATCTAAATCTAGAGTATAATATCTAATATCCAAATGAGATATGATACCTAATATAATACCTAATATCCAAATCATTTCCCTAAATTCAAGGCATATCAACATATTATATATATATATATATTCATTTTTTATATTTTGGCAAAAACACCCCTCATATTTTTTTCAAAAAAATTAATATATCATATACCTTCATTATTTTCTATTATTTATACAATTTTCTATGCCTCAAATTAAAAATATATATATTCCTTCAAAAGACAAACGCACCTTTTTTATTTTCTAATTTTTCAAATTTAATTTTTATTCAAAAATAATTTATTTCGATTTTAATTTTATTTAAATATATTTATTATGTAAAAATAATATAAATAATAATTAATTAAACTGTTAAAAAAAAAATAGTTAAAACAATAAATTTAACAAATAATTAAATTAAATTTTAAATTAAATAAACTATAAAAATATTGTTGTATGACAGTATTTATAATATTAAGATGATTTAATTATATAATAAAAAGTTATAATTTTAAATATAAATAAAATAATAATTATATATTTTTTCCTTATGTATTTTTATTAATATTAATACTATTTTTATGATAGTTTAATAATTTCTAAAAATTTGAATTATAAATATATTATTTCTATTAAATATACAGCATTCCTCATATATATTAGTTCTCTTTTTTCTTCTTCCCTCTCACTTTTCTTTCTTCCTTCTTCTTCTTCCCCCTTTTCATTCTGATTTGTATTTGTTTAAATTAAGCCTATTATTTGCATCTGTTTATTGGGCCGTGTGTTAAGAAACACGCTTTTGTATTGGGCCCATTAAAGCCCAATAAGATTTGCACTAATGGTCTTGTGAAATATGTGAATGGTCGATCCAAATCTGTTATCAGTGCTGAATCGATGAATTGAGCTCAGTAAAAGGGGATTTCATCGCCGCAGCACCGCCGTCTTTGGTACTGATTCCCACCGCCGGTGTAACCATTGCCGCCTGTGCCTTTTCATCCTCTCGAGAGCTCGAGCACGTAGGTACATGGCTTATACACCTTATTTCTTGTCTCGATTTCCCTGCTGCAATTTTGTATCAGTGTAATCTTCTGTAGTATCTTTTAACGTTCGATTGATTATTCGGAGAGGCGTGTCTAAGATGTTCGGGAATTGAATTGAATTGAATTTTATATTTTATTTGAATCCTTAGATTAATCCCCAATTTTCGACTTACCTTTTCCGAGCGGGCATTTGTCTGATTATCATTTCGATTGTAGCTGCTGTAGGCTTTGAGAATTGTAGTTTTGTGAATTCCATATTATGCCTCTGGTTAATTAGTTAGGTCAAATTTGGGGATGTCGCTGTTGGTTGATGTCTGATAAATATGCTATTCACTTCAGTGAAGTCTGGTTCAAGATTGAAGGGTATGTTCTTGGTATTTTATGTTTTTGTTTTGTTTTTTTTTTAAGTATGTTTATTATATAACATCACAGTTTTCATTAAAAAAAAAATGCATACAATAACGATTTTTACCTAAAAAAATTTAAAGACAAACCAGAAAAGAACAAATCATGATAAGTGATAATACTATTAGTTTTGGATTTGAACTTACTAGAATGGAAGATTCTGTTTACTTGTGGGATTTTTATCCTGATTTTACTATTTCGATTTTTTTTTCTTTCCAAAAACATCAAATCAAACCCCTATGATTTATTTATTATATTATACAAAAATTTCATTTTACATTCAAAACATCAAAGCAATATATATTTATATCACATCAAATAACTATTTTAGTTCAAAATTTTACTAATCAAAATCAAAACCCAAAATCAAAATCTTACAAGTAAATACACTCGATGTATTTACATGTGTTTTGTGAATGTTTTCAGTATTTTGATTTGATTAGTTTTCTTTGAAAAAAGTAATAATGGTTGGATCATAGATGTGTTTGTTTAAAGTTTTAGTTTGAAACGGATTATGTACAAGTTTAACCGACAATAAAAATAAAATATAAAAAATGGCGTAATTTTGGCTCACGGAGAGAGTATTTTATTTTCCTCTTGTGCAGTGTTTCCATTAGTGAAGAATGGGCGAGAAGAAGAAAGCAGGCGCTATGTTAGTGAAGCTTGTATCGGCAGCAGGGACGGGCTTCTTCTATGTGGTAAAAAAAACCAAGAGGCTCCAAAGCGATAACATCAAGCTCAAGTTTCGCAAATACGACCCTCGAGTGAATCGTCATGTTTTGTTCACCGAGGCAAAGATGAAGTGACCTCAAAGCTCCGACTCCCAAGTACGCGTGTGTGTGTTTCATTGTCGATTTTATATAGTTTTGCTGCTGAAAATGGAGCTCATGCGATGTTTTTGTGGTTTTCGAATCGAATCTTTGGTGCCTTTTTTGGGTATGAATGTTATGTTATTTGCATAGTTGGACATTTGCCAATAAGCTGATTATTGGATTTGTTGTTTGCTGAGAATGGTTTTTGGTTCAGTTTAAGATTATGCTTCAATAGTTGAGCAAAACACAATCTGTTTTTTTTTTTTTTTAGTTTGATTTTATTTTTTATTTTTAATTTTAGTTTTGATTTTAAGAATAGTTTGGATGTGATAATTTTGTTCCAGAAAATAATTTATTTTTATATATGCTGCATACTAAGAAAATTGAAATCAAATTTAAGTGAATGGCGATCAAATTGTTCATCTATTGAAGTTCATTTAGTAGTCTAAAGTGATATAAAGATAGTGTTATGTGAGAAAATACATTGAAAATTATATGACATTTCTATAAAATTTATAGAAATGTTATTAATTAAAAATAATAGTAATAGAAATTTAAAAATAAATTGCGATTTGAATTTGATTCTAATAAATAAATAACTATTAATTAAACTAGCATGATAGCATCTATTCGACTAGATTGATTCATTAGTTTTTTTATGATTTTTTTTATTTCGTATTTTAAAGTAAAAATAAACGCCACAGGTGTGTGTTTTTCTTTGTTTTTAATTCGATAAAATTTGGTTTGAATTTAGTATTGAAATAATATTTTATGGAAAGTTTTATTAGAAAAAATATATATATTCGTAGTAAAATATAAAATTTAAATAGTAAATTTTGGAAAGAAAAAATGTGACAAAAGAAATATACCTGATTTATGGTTCGGCTCCATTGCACCATCATGTGCTAGCATCACATTCATATATATATATATATAACTACATACAACACATCAAATATAATAATACAATCGACAATGAAAAATATGAGATGATACGTTAAAGAGTAATATTTTATTTTTATTTTAAAAATAGAATATATATATATATATATTTCTTCATCTATTTTATTTAAAGTGTGAAAAAAATACAATTAATAACTAACTAATAAAGTATATTAATTAAAATAATTATATGTTATGATTCTAATAACTAAATAATTTAATTAAAATTTTAAAATTATATACAATAAAATTTAAAATATAATTAAAATATATTATTATTAAAAAAATTGAACAAATCATATATAAATGAAAAAGAAACACTTATAGGGAGGAAATGAGGATATCTTTTTATATAATGTTAATTAAAATTATACTTATTTTATTTGTCAGGTTCATATTGCGATTTTTGTTCGCTCATATGTCATATTATTTTTTTAAGAAAATAATTACAAATTTTAATTTTATTTTAAATTTTTTAATTTAAAATTTTTTAGATTTTAATTAAACTAATTATCATCTTAATCTTAAACTAAACTAAGTATATTGGATGAAGAAGAATCTAAACACACCCACCGTCACTTTTCACCGACGATGACGATCTACCTCTGCCTAAAACTATTCGCTGCGACACTGAGGCGTCGGATACGAACCAGACAGAGACCCAAGCAGCTATGAAAGCGACAATGGAGTTATGTTATCTACGTCGGTGGGGCCCAGTTCACGCACCTGCAGTGCGCCTACCCTTCAATTTCCCACTTATACAAGACAATAAAAAGCCCCACCCCTTCTCTACGTATTATTGCTTCTACGTTACGCCCAATTTCCATTTCCCCCTTTCTTCTTCTTCGTTTCTTCTCAATCTTCATCGACGATGGAAAACGCTAAATCAACTCAAGTTTCTCGTGATCCAGACGCAGCAGCCATGGAAGCACCTCCACCGGAAGCGCCACAGGTTAGTTAGCATTTATTTCCTGCAGAATTGGATCCTTTATTTAATTTGTTGCTGAGAATTGAAGAGATGTGACTTATAAACAGCATTTATATTCGTTTGCTACTGTTAAATTTTATATGAATTTTCGATCGAGGTTTTCCGCCATTGTTATGTACTAGTGAACATTTTGTGTATATAGTCACTTTTTCTGCTGTTTAATTAAGATTAATGAATGATGTTCGTAGAAGCATTTAGAGGAATGTTGATGGACAAGTTTGCATTTACTTTCACTCATTTGTTCATCTTTGAAGATGAACATTGATGGATATTAGGTGTGTTTGATTTTTTTTTGTTGATGTTTGTACTCTTTTGGATTTCAAAATTTTAGTGAACTTTGGCGTTTGGATCAGTTGTTGACACTCTTTTCGGATTGAAAATTGTATAATATTCCTTTAGTTCCTCCTATGGTGTCGCATTTTCGTTTCCGCAATTAATTATTTTACTAATATAATTTTAGTTATTTATTAATCGTACATCTCCTAAATTTTTGTGTCTTTGAGTATCTGTGACACGGTAGATGGAAGGAGTAAAAGTGAGGCTCGGTATAGATAGAAAGTTTTGGAAAATATCGGGAATAGTAAACAAAATAGTGAATTTGATACATATTTTGATAGATAAAATATATAATATATTTGATGTGATATTTTATTGAAAAATTAACTATTAGACGAAAAATTAAGAAACTTTTCGAAAATATCGGAAATAATAAAAAATTGCGGATTTAAATGTGAGATGGAAAAAAAATATATTTGATCGTGATATTTTATTGAAAAATTTATTGTTGATGAAAATTGAAATTTATATACTATGTTTTGATGTTGTCAGCAACGGTAAATTGGATGCTTAGATTTGTTGTCGAATTTATTTTGGGATTCGAAGAACTTGGTCAAATAGACGTTGTTAGAAGTTTCGAAAAACTTTGACATTTGATATGATATTTCGTTAGATGAAAATAATATTTGATGCCATATTATTTTTTTGAAAAAGTTACTGTATCGATGAATAGTATAAAAAGTTGTAAAAATTCTATGTAGAACTAAGACTTAGGCATTGATATTGTGATCTGCATTGCACAAAGTGTGCATCTGACGGCAGGGAATCGGAAAATGCATTTGCAAGTTCAGGGCCGAGTGCTCGACGATTGGATTTGTCCCTTCAAATACCTCCGAGGCCTACGGCCATTTTAGGAAGCCATCTCCGATCGCCGGGATTTTTAAAGGCATTGAGCTTCAAAAAGAGGACTGCTGCTGCCGACAGTGAAAGAAGTTCTCTTCTTTGTTCGGATGCTAAGGTGACTCTCGAAAGCCCTCCGGTTTTGAACTTGATATGGAATAGGTGTGCTTCACTTCCCGTGACGCCAGCCTCGAACTTGTCCCCTCAAGTTGCTCAGCCGGCGTCTGCCAGGACACATAGTGAAAAGCAACGGGTACACTTCTCATCGATCATCTTTGATTTCTTTGAGTTTTCTTTTGAGAGTAGTTTGATTTGATAATTTGGATTTAATGGTGGATTTTAAAGTAAGAGGTTTGAATTATCTCTTCTTTGAAATACGCCCTCGTCCCGTGTACGATGACTCCTTTAGTTAGAACACAGATAATAAAATTTGATGTAATACAAATAAGTAAAAATATATATTTATTTATTTATATTTAACTTAAAAATTAATTTTATAAAAAAAAATAGGAGTGTTAAAAATAGATAAAAAAATATTTATTTATTAAAGAGAAAGACAAAAATAATAGATAAAAAAATATTTATTTATTAAAGAGAAAGACAAAAATAAAGGGGTTTTGAGTGGTTTACTTTTAAAATGTTAAAAAATTTAATTAAACTAATTTATATTTGTTAATTATGTTTAAGATAAATAAATTTACATACAAAGTGGTATCTTTTATGAGAGTGACAAAAAAAGAAAAAATGTTATTTGTGACGGGTCGGAGATAGTACTTCATAATTAAAATATGTTTAACTGTAGGAAGTATATGAAATGAGCTTGAAATTGGTACCTAATTTGGAAATTTGAAATCTACGAAATTAATGAATTTGATGGAGTCATTTGAAATATGTTTAATACAAATCAATCCCTCAAACCAATTGGGGAGGTTAATTGTATCGAATCCTCTCTTAATCAACAATTCCGAATCATTTATAGTAAACATCTTTTTAGTATAGAGAGTAAAAAGTTTATCTAAAGATCATTCTATGAATGAAATAAATCGCAGGCGAGCGCGGCTCAAAGTAGTGTTTCGAGGTCGCTCTCTGTGCCCGGAAGGAACTATTTCATTGTGCGATCGACATCTTTTGCCTCCAATGAGAATCATGGCCAAGATTCTGAAATAGGTATGTTTCAAATTTTGACTAACTTATAGTCTCAATGCTTCTTATGCCCCTATTGCTGTTGGTAGAGTTGTTATTCGAGTAGAGTCGAGTATCTAACTTTCAAAGTAGCCAATTTGAAACTTGACCTCATTAGAAATATTTTGTAGTCAAGCTTGAGCTTATATACATTAAAAATATAATGAAATTTTAATAAAAATGGTAAAAAGTATACTCCCTCCCTCAGAAATGTATGCATTCATTTACTTAAGAATATTGATATTTTCGTGAATAATATATACTGTGTAACAGTGTATTGATTTAAATGAATTTTTTTTAAACTCTAATTACGATCGATAGAAAATGCTATGATTGTAATTTTAAATGAAATGTAAAGTTTTATCAATGTGTGACGACTACAATTACCAAATTAGGAAACAAATACATTGTGGACAACCTAAAATTGTGAAAATGAATAATTATACCCGAGGGAGTAGGTAGCTTTGGTTCATGTTTATGTTTTGTGTTTAGATAGCGGTCTGCTGTGATGTTTTATAAAAGAAAATATATATATATCATGTGGATTGTATAGTACAAAGTGAAAGCTTATATATTCTAAAATACATGTGATGTTAGATATTTTAGCTTAATGAAAAAATAGGTTTATCATCTTACTATGTTTCGTCAAACCGAGTTAAAGACTCGATCTTAAGCTCGACTTGTTTTTATGATTAACTAGCCAAGCTTTCTAGTAGCTCAACTAGCAAAACCGCTCTTGTTTTCGGCTCGACTAAGTAGTGTTTGAACCGGCTATCTTGCTTGTGGCAAGTTAGGTGAAATAACTTCTGTCCCGGCCCCCGTCCACGAGGATCACGAGATTCCTGAGGAGGAAGCAATCTGTCGAATTTGTATGGATACATGTGAAGAGAGGAACACACTAAAGATGGAATGCTCTTGTAAAGGAGCCCTAAGGTTAGTGCACGAAGATTGTGCCGTAAAATGGTTTAGTATCCGGCGCAGTCGACTATGTGAAGTCTGTGGGAAAGAAGTCTCAAACTTACCGGTCACTTTGCTTCGAGTGGAAACTCGAAACTTTACGGAACAGAACCACCAGAGGTCAAACAGGTGGCATCTTCGATCCCAGCATGATGTTCTTTTCGTGCGCGCATTGATATATATATATATATATAGGTTTGCGGTGACTGCCCCTAATGGGTTTTTACGATATTTTTTTTCATCATATTTTATCGCAGCCCATGGCAAGATTTTGTCGTGCTCGTGTTGATCAGCACGATATGCTACTTCTTCTTCATCGAGCAGCTATTGGTAAGATTTTACGCGATGAAATTCATGAATATGTTGGGTTTTTGTGTATATATATAGTGTGTTGTCGTTGCAGATCGAGGATATGAAAAATCAAGCCCTTATAATTGCTGCGCCGTTTTCTTTCACATTAGGTGTTTTGGGAGCGATGCTTGCGGTCATTTTAGGTATACATATATATATATATATACATACACATGATTAGTCGAGAAAGTTTAAAGCAATTTACTCTTGGAAATAATACGAATTCATTCATTTGCAGCTCTACGAGAGTACATATGGAGTTATGCGGCACTTGAGTTTGTACTTGTGACTTCGATTCTCTATGTTTTCTACAATATGGTGAGATAAATTCCTTGATTATCAATAGTTCTTCGTATTTTTTTTTAAAACCCACACACACATCTGTGATCGAATCCGTGACCTTACCTCGTACCGGGAATTTCAACCACTAGACATGTAAAACAAACGAATAGTTCGCGAGCTTGGCTCGGTTCAGTTCGTTAAAAGCTTGTTTGTTAAACTAAATGAGCCGAATACGAACATAAATTTTAACTCGTTATGTTTACGAACGAACGCTCATTAATTAGGTCACCTACAAGGTCTTGGCCAACAATTCTTCTTGTTGTCTACAAAACAACGAGACACATCTAATGCTAATGCTCACTCTAGAAATTTGTGCTTTAGTTAATAATCTCCTCGCGCAAGACCTTAGTTTTTACTTGATTCGATCTAATTGTATTCCTTTTGGTTTTGTAGGTTCGCTTAGCGCCTGTATATGCTATCTTGATTTCATCGGTGTTGGGATTGGGACTCGCCGGTTTGATTAACACGGCGTATTTGAAATTGTACTATTGGTGCACTCGAGAGTCTCAAGCTTCGAGCCCCGTATAGTTCAGTTCAACCTAGAGAGATTGGGACAAGAATACTTGGTCCGGTTTTAGGTACACGGTCGTTCGGGTATGTTTGGTTTTGTATTTAAATCGTAGCTAAATATGATCTTTGTGAAAGAAAATGATATATTATAAAAAAAATTGTAAAGAGTATATAATAAAAAAAATAATCGAAAGAAGAACTAAGCTTTTGTTTTACAACTCTATATAGATGTCAAAGTATTTTATGGCTGGCTATATAGTAAAAAGTTTAGCGTACATAGTGTTTTATGAAAAAAAATATATTCCTTCCATTTTATGAGTTAACTCAAGTATTTATTTCCAATTAAATACATTGAATCGAGACAGGAGTATGTGGTGGTGTATTTTAATAAGTGTTTAATTCTTTATTGAAAATTGTTATAAAAGGTTGAATTGAATACAATTAATATTTTTTTTATTAATAAATATGAATATATTTATTTTTAAAAATATAAAAATAGAAATAAAAAATCATAAGTATACTTTACCTTAAAATATATTTGAAAATAAAAATCGATAATAAATTGCAAGGAGAACAAACTGAGAGAATTATGAATATGCGGACTGGTTATTACTATCAAGGCATAATAGCGTGGGTGGGTGGGTTGGGATCACCGCCCCCTACGCCCTTCATGCCCCCTCGACCCGCCCATAAAGGACATATATTACAATATATGATATTTTTTTTATTAAAAACAGAAATAGGAATAATCTTCTATAACAATAGAAAAAAAATGAAATGTTAATAAAAACTTGAATGACAAAAGAAATTATTATTTTTACATATTTTCTCAAAATTATAAATTTATTTTCTATTTCAGTATTTCGATATGAAAATTATAGAAATTATAAGATATAAATTTTGATATACAGTCATTCCACCATAAGCAAAGAATAGTTGATAAAACTTTGGATAGAACATAAAACATTAATAGATCAAACACAAACTGGTTCAGAGACAAAAACCAGCATCTTAGAGCAACTGGCTAAATCAATGCATCCATTCTAGAAAGGAAGGGGAAAGAAAAAAGTCATAATCAATCACACAAAGCCAAACGAAAGATATGTTCGAAAAAACTTATCGGTACTAGTCGAGGGGAGGCCGCAGCTTCAACACTTCTTCTCCATGAGCTTCTCGATGAGTTCGGCTGCTTCTTTAACAGTGGTGATGCTCTGGGCGCTGTCCTCCTCCACAGAAATATCGAACTCCTCTTCAAGTCCCATCACAATCTCAACCTAATTTGGTCGCAATGTAATTGTCAGTCAAATATTTTCAAGAAAAACGATCAAAATAACCAATCCCTTATTTTTACAAGACTCTCATTTGTGGAATCAGAATAGGGTAAAAGTTGAAAGTATCCATGAAAGTTTGTGGCGCAATTCATTACAAGCGTACAAAGAATTGTCCCTCTACATATCAATATTGCGTTTGGTGATATTAATATAGAATGACCGACTAATCAAGCAAAGCTAGGACATTCTTCATCAAACTTAAAAATATCAATGAACAAATGACATGTTGTCTTATTATTCACCAGCTCGATTGCTTCTGTTTGTTAAGAAGAGATCGTTAAAAGTGGATTATTGTATTCTAACCGTACCAAAAGTATAAATTGACCAAATATACAATCAGCATATATCTATATAGAATGCATTAAATTGAAGAATAACATTAGACGATATGACAAAGTATGTGAAAACACTAATTATAGCAAGAAAAAAGAACATTACCGTATCAAGAGAATCAGCACCAAGTGCAGAAAATTTGGACTCTCCATTGACATCACGATCCTCAGGAAGAGCAAGTTGTTTCCTCACAATTTCACAGACCTTGTCAATAGTCTCTGGTTTAGCCTATTCAGTAGAACAATCACACTTAATCAGTAATATCATCAACATCGATAAATCTGCAACGAAACAAAGTTACATTGCCAGAACTTCACTTAATGTAGATAACAAAATACTGAAAAACTGAATTTCGAGCTAAGAAAACATATTCATAACAAACAGAATACATACTGCGCAGGCCACTTGGTAACGAAGTGTTGGCAACTTATATGATGGGAATGTCTTCCCACCAAATGAAAGTGAAGCCTTCCTCATATTCGAAACCTGCCAAAAATACAATTACATGACACTAGAACCACAGGAACGCAATTGATTAAACCACATTGAGGATCTAAAACAACATGAAACACAACTAAATGCGCTGTGCAGTTATATATATATATATATATATAGTAGTTTAGACAAGTTAAAATATTCTACAACAAACTACACATTTAGGCATATTTTTTACGGAAAAACAGTTAAAAGTATAATAGAACACATGGTCAAAGTATACAAGCAAATTGAAAATGAAAGCGAATAATCTGGAGATTATCGTAACTTCATTCCAACAGTAGATCGGAAAATCAAAGCTCAAAGATCCTATAACCAAATCAAAAGAGCTGGATTCCGAAGATAATTTCAATCATTAACCGCTCCGCAGCTGTCACAAGCGAAGAACAAAGTAATACGGCGAACAAAACAAATCTCCAATATAAATAAGAACTTCACGACTAAGACATCAGGTAGTACTAAAAGCCAAAAGCTCAACATCTGGAAATGGAAATCAGATAGCGACTACGACTAAAGGTCACAGATCAAAACAAAACAAACATCAAGCATCAGCCAAAAAACAGTAAATCAAAATAAATCGACGAAGAGTAGAGCTCGGTCTTACCTGGTCTTGCTTGAACGAGCAAGTGACAGCGGAGAATGAAAGAGATGATGCAGTAAAAGACGCCATTGGCAATCAAATCGACGAAATGAGCAGAGAGATTAGATCTGAGAATCGCTAGAAGGGCAGTGAAGACGGTGGCGGAGAATACAAAGAGTGTGATGCTCGTGCAGCGATTTGCGTGCTTGCTCTGCAGATGCCCTGCCGTTATATATATATAGCACAGTTTAGCTTCCTCGCTTGTATCGACACAGGTGGGCCGTTAGATGAGAATTTAGTGGGCTTTTGGGCCGTTGGATTAGAAATTTGACATACGGTGGTTTGTTAACAATTTTATGATGATAGGATTAATAAAAAAATACCATACATATATACACATTTATATATCTAGTATAAAATATTAATTTTCCTCATTCAATTTTTCTTTTTTTCACTTTACTCAAATACGAAAACTAAAATATAGTTAACTTATTTTTAACACTATAATTCGATGAATAATTTATTCAATTTATTTAATTTTGAAAGATCTAACGCCGAACTCATTCATACATAAGTTGTCCAAAATTTGTCCAACTTCTAGGTATCACACCTATTCTAAAGTACTATTTTGTAGTTTTATAGTAAAGTAGATATTAATAATATTTTGTATTTAATATTTTTGGCATTTGATTTTATAAATAAATTAATTTGAGGGTAATAGTATATTTATAATTTAAATAAAAATTAAGGATATTTGATATTAATGTGATTATTTTTATTAAAATAAAAAATACATATTTTTTTAAAGAGACGTACGAAAATAATAAAAAAAGTATTTTGAGTTAAAACTATTAATATAAATTGTGTTTGGATGGTATAAAATAATCAAATGAATATTTTAAGCATACAAATCAAATTATATACCACTTCATATATGATATGTTGATATGAGCCAAAACATACTTTAATGGATATATAGTATCATTTTAGCTGATTTATACATAAAATAAAAATATTTTAAAAAATATATAAAAAATTTAATGAGATGAGTGAAAATTTTAAATTAGAATTAATATAAAATACTCAACATATTTGAAAAAAAAAACAAATATATATTTGATTTTTTAGTTTTTAATGTAAATTTTAATTTGAAGAATGATTTAGATACATATTTATGTAGTAATATATCTTTATTAAAAATTTATGCAAATTGCATAATAGAATATCAAGACCAAACACAATTTAAAAAAAAAAAACTTTTGTAGATCAAATGGTGAGACATTCCTCACTTGAAGACTAAGTTTTGAATTTGATTTTAAATGTGTGTTCGAGTTCAGTGAAATACTCATCGGATGCATGAGTAAATCTATGTGGGGGTAAATGAAAAAAAAAATATAAATGGAGTTTATGTTTATATTTTTTTACCAAATTCCAAGTAAACATAGTTTATCATTATTGTTTTTTACAATTTTTTTTTTTTTATTTTGCATAGTTTTGATTGTTTTTCCTAGATTTGCCTTTACTTTTTGTTCACATGATTTTTTAAAATTATAAAAATGGTAAAAACTAAAGAAACTAATGTATGAAAAGTTTTATATAGATAGGAGTAACTTACATTACTTATTTTTCTAAATATATATCTATTGGCATGTATAATATAAAATAGAAAAGGGTAAATTATATAACACTCTATTGTGTTTTAGTTAAAATATACAAAACATCTTGTTTTTTATTTATTGTGTGAAATCCCCTCGTGTTAATATAAAATTTGCACGAAACATCCTTATTGTTCAAAATCGATATTCTGTTATAAATAAAGACCTAAATTATGCAAGTTTTATAAAATAAAAAATAAAAAATATCTTAAATAATTTTTTTGAATAAAATAAATAAATAAATAATTGATCAATAATTTATTTTTTTATAATTTTTGTAAAAATCAGATAACAATTTGTCTTAAAGAAAGTATAAAATGAAGAATTATTTATTTATTTATTTATTTATTCAAAAAAATTATTTAACATATTTTACATTTTAGAACCGAACGTCAATTTTAGACAATGAAGGTGTTTCATGCAAACTTTACATTAACACAAGGAGTTTCATATAATAAATAAAAATACATTGTGTTTTGTGCATTTTTACTAAAATATAATAAGTGTTATATAATTTACCCAATATAAAAATAGTAAAAGACCAATATACTATCTAACACATAATTGAAAAATATAAAGTAAAATGAAAGAATGAGTTGAATGGGAAGTCGAATAGATAAAGTTCCATTTAGCAAAATAAGGATGTCAATGTATCTATATAATTTTCAAAGGTAAAACAATTTATAATGAAAGAGTGAGTTGAATAGGAAGTCGAATAGACTTCATATGTGTATATTTTAGGGTTTAGGGTTATGACTCTCCACTCAACATGCATTATACATTTAGGGTGTATTTGTTTGAGGGATTTTGTGGAATTTTTATTATTTTCAAAAAAAAAAAAATTTTAAAAATATTAAATTAAACATTTATTTTTTATTTTTTATATTATACTAAAAATTAATTTTACATTCAAAACATTACATCAAATCCTTATTTATATCACATCATACAACTATTCAAACTCAAAATTTTTACTATTCAAATCTCAATCCAAAATCCAAAATCCAAATCCTCAAACAAACACACCCTAGTGTTAATAGAATTTTTTCGAACTTTTTATCTGTACATCTCGATCGGAAAATAATCAAGAGAAAAAGAAAGAATCGAAAATGGATCGATCTATCCGATTCGCGAACTTAATTACCGACTGAGTCCGACACTCAATTTGAGTTTTCAACTAAATTGGACACACAATTTATGTAATATGAACAAATCATATTTTATAAGTCAGTTAATCTATTCTTTGAAAATAGGCTAAACGTTTTAATTACTTCTTGACTTGTGACTCATATACACATATCGTGATCCTCGTACAACTATTTTTTTTTTTTTATAATTATTATTTTTTAAAAAATATAAAATGAAAGACTAAAATGCAAGATTCCAAACACGGCCTTGGATTCAAAGCAGGTGCACCTGTGGACCAACCGCATCCTAACCGACCTTTAGGTACAACCGTTCCACTGCCTACCCCGTTCACTAATTTCCATTCTCTACGCGACAATTTTAAGTGGGCCCCACCTCCCACATCGTACTATACCTTATGGACAAATTTACCCCTAATGATGAAATCCATTTTTTCGAGATTCCAACATTTTTAACACTTGCTACAATTGGGTACTTAGAAAGGTTTTTAAAGTCATTATTGTTTTATAGTAATTAATTAGCTAGTAATGAGCTGTAATTGAATTGGAATTTAGATGACGCTCCTGCTGGCGTCGCTGCATTGTTTAGTTGTACCTTGATTTCAACGGTCTTTTCTGATTTTTTATTTTTAGGATGTTTTTGTTTGTGTTTTTTAATATTTAACACTAAAGTCATCTTAATTTTAATTTTGGTATAGTAATTTTATTTTAATCGTAACTTTATTTTTCACTATATTTTTTAAATATTTATTTTTTTATATTATTTTAAATAATTTTTTATTTTTATAATTTATAATTAAAAGATAAATTTTAAAATTAAAAGATTTTTAAATGTATATATATAAAAAGCAAAGCCATTTATAGTGCAACACTAAAATTGACGTTGCACTGTAGCAACGCCAATAAATCAACTCGGCGCTGGTTTCGTCCGTCCGCTCTAAAATTACAATTATATTTGAATATTAATTATTATATAAAAATATAATATAAATTAAGGAAAAAAATAAAAATATTTTTATTAATATTTAATATTATTATAATTAATAGACATAAAAAACTATTTAATTAATAATATTTTTTTATATTAAATACAATTTTAAAAAAATAATTATTTGAGTTGATATTTTTTTAAAAAATAAATTAAATAATAAAAATGTGTAGTAAAACCATTTTAATTATTTTTAATTTTTAAATTATTTTTATTTTATTTTATCGCACTTAATAATTTCTCGAAATTGTCGACGCTTAAAACCGAATATATTGCCATTTCCGTCACAGTAAACAAAAGTCTCTGATCTTTCTAGCAGATTCCCTTTTGATCTGAGTTTCCACCTCAACGAGTTCCGCGTGTTCCGGCATTTCGAAGTGGAGCTCTATCTGCAGGGAGGGATTGCGGTCTGAATTGTCGCGAATCATCTCACTTTCGGTGAGTTTTCTTCCGATGTGCTTCTGCGCGTGTTTTGGTGTGAGCAACTGTTTTGGAAAAGTTAATCGGTGTGATGTGGTTGCGGATTTTTCATTTTTAGTTTTTGCATCGTTCGGTTGCTGCAATGATTTTGCTGAGGCATGGCTTTTTCTCTAAATTGTTCGAATCTAATGAGATTTTAATTGTCATAGAATCGACAAAGCAGTAGCTGCCGTGTGCACTGTGCTTAAGAGTGACTAGATCGTGCTTTCTTTTCAAACTTAGTGGGTGATAAGTGGGGTTAGGACGTATTTTGTCGATTACCTTGTGATAGTTTCAGCATTCGTTGAAGTTCTTACTTTATATGCGGTGATCAGATGCGTTTTGATTAACTGAACAAATGTTGCAAATTGTGCTGTTGTCGAATATCTTTTAGCTGATTTATGATGCGTCAAATTAAATTGTCATTTTCAACGTACTTTGAATTGGATTCCTTTCCAGTGTTATAGAGGTACAGAAGGCTGTAAATATTTATTGAATCATACAAGAGTAGGGAATGAATAAAATGTATATGCTTTTAGTAATTATATGACATTCTTTTCATGCTATATTTCAGGCGTAAGGAGTTATGAATACTCAGCTAGTCGAAATTCACCCTCAAGAACTCAAATTTGTATGTAAGTGTATTATACAGGCCTACCTACATCTTTGTTTTTGCTATTGGCTTGAGTTGCAGCGCCAAGCAGGTGTCTTTTATTATTGATATTATTTAGGAAGAATGGAACTGGAGCGCATACTGTTTAAATCCAATGTCAACTATCTAATACTTCTGTTTTGAAATGCAAAGTGCTTATCATCTCTTTGCTGTGATATTATGGCCAATGAAGGAATATATACTGTGACAATGTACGTTGCTTGCTTTAGAGTACCAGAATGTATTTGTGGTATTCAATAGGGGAATAGACTTCTTTGTACGATTCATAATCTAGTAGTAATTGATTCACTTGGGCATATTACTATGGAGGGTCGGATAGGATTATGTAATCCCAGTGTCTTGATTAATTTATGGGTCTTAAATAGTCCAAACTTATCTTGATATGAACACAGCCTTTATATATAAATGGTGTATCTAGTTTTTAATGGTCCTTATCGGGTGGTTTCGGTTTTGAAAGTTTACTCTTACAATGACATTCATAGCCAAATGTCACCTCCTGCATCAGCTATACATGGGGTAAATTCATAAAGTTATTCTCTCTTTGTCTGGTATATATAGAGCAGTCGAGCTAGGTGACTGTGATATACAAGACATTGCTTTTTTCTTTCTTTCTTTTTTATTTATTAATTTATTTTTTCCTTCACTTCTCTCTCTCTGAGTGTCTGAATAGTTTTCAGTATGACCATATTTTTGTTGTGCTTGACTTATTTACAATTTGCTTATTGGCTCTAACAATTTTTTCTTGTGGCCATTCTTCTATCGACTTGGCTTCTCTAGTTGAGGTGAAAAAACAGAGTACATGTGTTGTTCGCCTCACCAATCTCAGTGACGAGTATGTAGCTTTTAAGGTGGTTTTCAATCCTATATTTTCCACCACCTATTTCTAATTCTGGAAAGTTTTATTACCCGCCAGTATGATTTGTAACCTTCACTAAAATAGTTTCACTTTTGATGTATTTATAGTTAGTTCTGTTAAGAAAGATCAGTTAACTTACAGTATGAATACATTTTCAGGTAAAGACAACCTCTCCAAAGAAGTACTGTGTGAGACCTAATGTAGGCATAATCAAGCCCAAATCAACATGTGATTTTGTAGGTATGCTGTTTCCTTGATTTCTACTTATTTAGTAGCATACATCTTGCTGTGGTAGGTGGTAAGAGGACTGTATCTCTAAGCATCTGGCAATGTTAATTGATTTTAGCGAATTACAATGATCTCATCGCAAAAACCACTGTTAAATTTATATATCAATGGTTCTTTATATGGAATTGTTTATGTGCCCTTCTTAGATTTTATTATCAAAATTAACAGATATTTGTTCTCTATACAGTCACCATGCAAGCACAGAAGTTAGCTCCCTCGGATATGCATTGCAAGGATAAATTTCTAATTCAGAGCACCATGGCACCATTTGGAACGACAGAAGATCAAATTACACCTGCCATGGTAAATTTGGACTGATTATCTTTGATTGTTTCATTCCCTTTTGTACGTTAAAACCTGTTTGCAGAAATTAATAAGATTCACATCCGGTTTTTCCCCATCTCGTCCGGTAGTTTGCAAAAGATACTCACAAGTATATGGAAGAGACCAAACTCAGAGTTGTTCTTGCAACCGCTCCAAATTCTCCAGCAAAGCCATCATCGGATGTAGTTTTAAAGCAGGAAGCATCATCTTACGAGACTGTTTCACCAAATGGATTGCACTCACCAGTTTTGACACCTGTCAACGGATTTAGCAAGCAAGGACAATCAGATGAGATTTCAAATCCAAAAGACGAAATCGAGAATGGAGTTGAAAATAATCTTCCTACTGATCTTGTAAGAAAATTTCTTATCCCGCTTTCGCCCCCTTAAGAATCTGATATGATACCCATGCTAATTATATTGGATACTATCACTTTCAGTTGTTTTTTAGCTTAGTTCTTTACCATAAAGAGTTGGATATAAAATTACCTCAGGTCAAATTTCTTGCATAATATCCAAAACTTCCACCCGATATTTTTAAGTGGTTTTATGGATCTATATTTGTGTAGCGAAGAATACTCGTGAGGATCAAACGATTAGTTTATTACACCATTATATGAACTTTATGATTCATAAGTGTTCCTTTCAGCCTAAAAAAGTGGTTGTCGCACATATTGACCTTACCATCATGATATTATATTTCTGTTGATTTGTTCAGGTAACTAATAAAGTGGAGGCTGTAAAAACCGAGAAAATCACGCCAGAGTCGAGATCATTCAAATTCAATATTGTGGATGATATGATGTCTGTCTCTGAGAAGTACCCGGTGAAACAAGAGGTGTTTGTCCCGGAGAAGGATGAAGATTCCAAAAAGACCAAAGATTCAGAAGAAATCGGATTTAAACTGACACAAGAAATTGAGGAATTGAGATCGAAGATTAGTTCCATGGGTACCAAGCTAGCCGAGGTTAGTATTGCCATAATTACGACCATGAATGCGAATTTTTAAGTATAGCATATTTATTATAGGTCTAAATAATCGACATTTGAATCAACAGGCACAGAAAATGATTGAAAAGCTAAACAAAGAAAAGAGCATTGCAACTCATGAAAAGGAAACAGTAATGCAACAGTTGGTGGGTGATTTCTTGCACTTCCTTTTTCCAGTTTACTTTTTTTACAATAAAAACAAAATATTTTTTCCGCACCATACTTTAGAAACTTACAAGGCTCCCTCATATTTTAAAAAATATTGCACATAATTCTATGGAAATTGCATGAACGAGAACGGTGTAAACTTTTCAAAATACAAGTGGGATTATAAGCAATTTTGCCTAACATAAAAATTTATTATTTGTTATTACTTCTGTTACATTTCCTTGTCATGATACGAATCATCGATGCTGAAAAATATGTATTCGCAGGCAATGTTGAAAACAAGGAGTGGCGGCACCGGCACCGGCACGGTAGCTAGAAAAGTCCATATTGGTTTCCCGCCACTGTTTGTGTGCATGGTTGCACTGATTAGCTTAATGCTTGGGTTGATCGTTCGAGTTTAACGAATCTCGATGCAATAGTTTCAGACACGAACAGCAGGTATGATTCTCAGCTGGTTTAATACAAAGCAATTGCATGTAGCTAACTAGCTTTGGTAAAAAAATGAAAAAAAACAACTTGAATGTATAAAAAGAACTGAGTTTATTGAATAAACTGGGGTATTAGACTGCTATACTTACGCTGATTTGGATTTATGTGTAAACAATCTTCGTTAGAACCAACAGTCATAATTGACACAATTGTTTGATACTCGACACCATTTTTTAAAGGGTGAGAAAAATCAATGTGTGTGTTTTGATTTGGACATTACTTGTTCGGGTGTGGTTCGGTTTGAATTTTTATTTAAAATAGTTTTTTGATGAGATGTTTGAGAAAAAATATTGTGTTTTCTAAATCATTCCCAAGCATAAATTGCATCTCAACTAGTCTATTGAGTCGGCTTTGCCTTTTATGGTGTTTTGTAGTGTGTGTGTGCATAAGATAAGATAGCATTATGGATTTGATTTTGTCACGAACTAAATTCAATTTGTCATGTTAAATTGTACCCCTAAGCAATTTAATCCTTCTACTAAGGTTGGCTTCCAACTTAGCTATGATCCACAAAAGGCATAAGAATTTAAACACAGAAACTCATTGTAAATGAAACTTATAAATATACAAATGAAGATGGAACTGTGGAAGCTTTTTTAATAAATCAGGCTAAAGTTTGGTGAAAAACAAATTTTAGTAAGTTTCATAGATTCCATATTATGATAAAACTAAAAAATAAAATACATATATTATATAAATTTATAATTATCCCCCTAAAAATTAGATGAACAAAATCATAATGTCAACTAACAAAATTACATTATTTCTATTATACAATAACCCTGATAAATTTCATATATTATTCAAACTCAAATTCAATCCCAAAACAAAGTTTCAAAATCAAACTTCAAAGAAAACAAAACCGTATACAACACCATCAAACAAGTTTCTACCACCTCCGAAATCACAGCTTACAAAAACCATTGCACACCCAGACGGCGTGTATTTTGACCCAAATCCAACCATACATACAAAATATACACATATATAAAATGTTGTGCGTGTGTGTGTATGTATACATAAATACGTACATACATATATATATAGACATATACGATATACCTCCCTCCTATGCCTTTCACTCTACAGCATATACATACATCTCAATGCTTGTCTTCCTCGGGCCACGACTGTTGCGCGTTTTGCTCGGTCGGGGAGCCGGGGGCAAACGGAACGAAGCCGCGGCCGCCGAACATCGGGCGCATGAAAGCGTCGTCGAATTTTCTCCAGTAGTAGTGGACGGTACGAGTGGGTCGTGTGAGGAGCATGCGCAGGCTGCTGGGGCGCGCTATGCTCTGCCCGGCTTCGTTGGGCTCCAATGGCGGGAATAGTTCCGATACTGAATCTTGGGTTTCGCCGAGCAGTGGCACCGTCGAGTTTGTGACGAAGGAGTCGCAGGAAGTCATGCTGCCTCCGTGCTTCGGCAGTAAGTATTTTATCAGCGGTTTGGTCATCAACCCGAACAACTGCATCAATCGCCACCAAGTAAGTATCGTCGTAAAAATACATGTTCATACTTTTAGGTGCATATTTTAATATAGATAGATAGATAATAAGTTTGTCTCATAATAAGGATACCATATTCTAAAGACACCCTAAAAAGAATACATTAGTAAAGAAGCATCTTACCACAGTGCTGAACAGCACAATCGTAATAGTACTGGTAATCATGATAGCATTGCCACGTTTTTTAGTGTGCCCTAAGCTCGTAAACTGCACGATTCAAGTAAAGTGTGGTGAATATTTTAGTCCATAGCATGGAGTAGCTGCGTGCCTTAACCGTAGAACTTACGCCAAAATCATACATATATATATATATGTATGTATATGTATATATTACCTGGTTGTAAGCAAGAGCCATGGAAACCGCACCTCGCATAAGACCAGCCCACCATATCGTAATCTAGAAATTATTTATTCATAAAATCACGATATAAGCAGCATGAAGAAAATGTAGAAATATGAAAGGTAAGAAGTCATACTTGCTGCTTAAAGCTAATCTTCTCATGCCGAGACTTCTTCGTTAAATTGGACAACAACGATAGAGGGAAGATAAATGCAGCTCTGCTCACCAAAATCAGTCCCAATACAATTGCACTGACAGATACCGACGTCATTGGGCTGAAAAAAAAATTAAAAAAAAATAGAAAGATTAGTTTTTTATGTCAAATTTAATTTTACTATTTAACCTGCACAATTTTCAATAAAAATATATTATTTCGTCTTACAAAATATCACATCAAAATACTATTTCAAACAATTTTCAAATCAAAAGCGAACAGACCCAAAATAATCGTCTCATAAGAAGCTTTAAGTTTGATTGGAGCTCAAGAAACATAGGCGCGACTTACCTATCGCTAACAAAACTCCATTTCTCAATGTCCAAGGCATCCATACCAACATATAGAAATATGAATGTCTCGGCAACAAACGACATTGTTGCAAAAGTGTGTCTGCATTGCAGGATAATCATTAGTAAGTAAAAAAGGTAAAGTAACATTCCGATAATAGAAAGACAAGCATATGTATGTTGTTTGCGTGTGGGTTAGATTGGGATATGAGATCATTACTTAGTGGTGATTCTTGATTTCTCGGTAACGTTATGCCAGGTGTAATGCGACATCACAATTCCACAGAAGAACACGGTGAGAATGCCACTCAAGTAGAATAACTGCAAGGCATGTGATGATTCAGGAAGGAAAAGATTAACATCTGGAACACAATATATAGGTCGAAAAATAAGAGAATGTCAAGTTCAAATGTTCTTTTAAAGGACAACGAAGAAACTTACTTCAGCCAACATGTATGAAAGGTAAGCCAAGAGCATCATTATAGCAACTTCCCGATCAGTGGAATGCCTGCAATTCATTGCAGAATAGCCAAGAAATTGTTATATATGAATATATATATATATATATACATTCATTAATCCCAACTCCTAGCTCCTAGTGCTATTTAATACTCTCTCCGTTATGCAAATGTGTGCTCGTTTGATCGGGCACGGGTTTTAATAAAAGTGAGTAATAATTGTTAATTTTTTCTTTTAAAGTAAAAAAAAGTACAAAAGTGATGAGAACCAAAAAAAAAAAGTGAGCATAGATTTGAATGACGAAGGGAATGTCAGTACAACAATGCAAAAATTAGTGAATGTCAACTCAAAATATTTTTCAAAAAAATATTAATCTCTCCGTCATCCAAATCTATACTAATTTTTTTTTTCTAAATTGTCATTAAAAAATATTCTCATTTTCTTTATAGTAAATCATTGCATTATTTTTTACATTTTTTTACTATAAAAGACTAACAATAGTTACCTATTTTTATTAAAATTTGTGCCCAAACATTTGAAGCACAGATTTCAACAACAAAGGGAGTACTAATTATTTTGCGACAAAGTAAGAATTTAATTCAAGGAATATGGTGCTGTGTAATGGAAAAAGGCACAAGTGAGATGATTGTCACCAACCTGCCAAAATAGAGCTTCTTAATGACGTATGCGCTAAGCAGTCCAGTCTAGAGTAAAAGATATGTTCATAATGTCAAAATGCAACTCAAAAGCTCACATACTAATTTCCAATGAGAGAGACTATATATATACACTTACCGCAACTCCCAACGCAGTGCTTGTTATAAATAAATAGAAGAAGCTTCCAATAAGCTGCAAACCCGCGGTGGTACTTAGATGAGAAAGGTCAAAGTTCTTGACTGCATTGAAAAGCACCACGGATGTTGCGTCATTCACAACGCCTTCTCCAAATACTAGGCTGTATAGCAATGGTGTTTCATCCTGACTGAGTACCTAAAATAAATCACACACATTTCATAGAGCTAATGACAACTTTTGCCTCAAATGTCACCAATAGAGAAGGCAGTAAAATATACCTGCAGTGTACAAACCGAATCGGTCGCAGCAAAAATTGCTCCAATTGCTGGAAAGACACAAAAGGTGGATGTTTGTCGGGAAAATTCATATATAAACATATATATACACATGAATAACTACATAAAGTCATAAATGAGGTGGAGAGACAAAGGGGTTTCTGAAGCAGGAGGTTGGGCAAGATAGTATATAAATAATTTTAATAAAGGATGCATCTCCCTAGAGAGAGAGAGAGATTTACCCAAATAATCTCCAATTTCAAGACCAATATCAATTTTTCCCAAGAATGCAATAGCACCTGCCAAAAAAATTTAGAAAGTAATGGCACATTCACATGCAACATAATTAAAACAATGAGATTATTTATTTAGATGATGGTGATACAATCTGAAGGAATCTAAGGAATGGAAATTCAATATAACTAGATTAAGTGATTCCAAGAAAGAATGTGAAATTTTGCCACATGCTCCTTTCTGGCCATAAGATTTTGGTTGAAGTTGAAAGAAGGTTGTTATGACAAATGCTCAACCTTAGTTAATAACATCGATATAATAGGACAGTAAATTACCTAATGATATAATGATGAAAGATATCAAGGTACCAAGTGCTCCAAACAGGACTATGGTCATGAAGTTGCGAAAGAATTGTTTCTTTTTTACCTGAAACCTGAATTGCAAATCAAGGCAAAGAGAAAAAGGGTTCAGTGGATTCACCCATCTCATAACACTAAAAATTACTGTAGTGCAAAAACTTCATCTATTAAACACCTTAAAACTTGGTCCGTTATCATCAATAATACAAGCATTTCAATAAATTTATCCAATAATTAGCAATGCTATACCATGGACCAAAAGGATCTGATTTATCCTATAATTGGCAAGAGGGCTTCCCCTCCCTTTGATTCAATAGATTAAAATAATTTGCATCCGAAAAAGAGTACAAAGCAAAAGAGTACATTACCCAGCATTAAAGATGATTGGTGGAAGCAGATAAATAAAGAAGAGATCCTCACTGAAGACCAAGAGCCGTGAGCTTTTCCCTCTACTTATTAGTAGAATTATGATTCCAGTGCAAACACCCTTTGATTTAGAAATACAAAAATAATTCAAACAATAAAACAAGCATAAGTAACAAAAACAGGATCCCCTAAATTGCAGATGGCTGCTGGAAAATTCCCATGGCATTTGTAAATGCAAGACCTCATGGATACTTACAATTATGAGGGCAGTGATAGATTCATTCATCCAACGATTTTCCTCCAATAGATGACCGATCACAATACATGCACAGAGCAGTGTGACAAACAAGTTAATCGAAACCACTGAAGTGTATTCTGAGGATAACAAAGACGTTGTTGTCTCTGCGATAGTTCCTGAGAAACTAGCCATGCTTTCCATCATTCAAATATATATATATATATATTAGCTCTCAACAACAATTGCTCCTGCAATACAGAACAGAGTTCACATTAGTAAATGCATCAACTAATAAGGCTCCGAAATCAGGGGCACACATATAAATGAGAATGGAAATTGATTCTTCATTTGATAAAACAGAGAATTTAACCGAAAAATGTAATGGAGAATTTAGCCGAAAAATATAATGGAGAATTTATTATCATTTATTCAAAATATATATACTCACAAAATGATGCATAAATTAAAAATCTAAAAAGAATAATAAGCTCATTTCCTTTGTATTTTATAAAGAAAGTAAGCGCATTTTTGTAAGACGGAGGGAGTACGTCATAAGACTACTATCACTTTACAAAACACTCCAATCGTGATGGATGTTGTGATGAGGGTGACAGCAACATAGAGGAAGTAGAAGATTTGGGGAAAGAAACAATTGAAAAAGAACTTTCAATGCAAAATGAAAATTAATGGAGATAATCAGTAGTTCTATCTTTTTTTTTCTCCCACGAATTCAATTCTCTTTCATTTCTCCGTATACAAGAGAATTTAAATTAGAGAATAACAAATGATTTGTTTCTCAATTTTCAATTATCAGGTCCAATCAAAGACCCCCTATGTTTCTCCTCCTTCAGTGCTTGATTGTTTGCATAGAGAAAAACGAAGAACATATTATCCCTAACTAGAGAAAGCCACAACAAACATGTGTGCATTAACTACCAAATGAACAAAACGAGTTCCACTAAGCACATCAAACTCGTAAATATGTATTAAAAACAATGAACCCTGTTTATGTATGAACCGAACCTCCTAACAAGTCTATCCACATTTCTATCTCCCCTTTACCAAGTTCAGTTCCTTCCAATATCTTACAGCATCGTGAGTTGATTTTGAGGAAATTAAGCCATAGTTATCGTTCAAACTTCAGAAATCATACTTCGAAGCACATGTTAACATACGCAAACCAAACACGTGTATGGACATACGAAGCAAAACACAAAACTCGCACCATACTAACTCCATTGATAGAATTAAAGCTTCTGCTAAATACGTAGCGCGCAAAATTACCTTCGAAGAGCCGACCAAATCCGAATCAAGAACTCCGCAGTAGATCTCAACTTCTCAACTCCAAATGCACAGCGTAGCACCAAAACAAGATGTATGAGCGCAACTACCAACCGCGAATTCGGGGAAAGTGATAATTCAAAGTCAAGTTACTTCTGACCGCACAGACAACGGAGCCACAATCCAACACGGATTCACAATCCGCGTGGTCCGGCGTGTGGCTTGTCACGATAGCACAGCAGCAAGCAAATTTCCGAGAAGAATAATATCCTCCTTCGATGAAGCAGATATGAAAGGTGAAGATCTTACGGTCGTAGTTCGAAGTCCAGATCAAAGCAGACGGAAGATTCCTTGGGAAGAATAGTAGGGCACCTCGCCAGAAATAAATAGGAATATAATATATATATATAGTTTTGATTTTAATTTTTTAAGTTGACACGATAAAATTATTACTCCTTCCTTCCAGATACAAAAATTTAAGTAAAATATAATTAATGAGCAATTAACTCAACAAATTATGCGGCATAGGAAGAATTATTACAATTACTGAGCCAATATGGAAATTGGAAGCACGAGAGACACGCGCCACGTTAGGGTTTGAGCATGTGGGCCCTACTTATATGTCCATATTTTATATTGTCTTCCTCCCCTAAATATTCATTTATTTTCTAGACAGAGTTTTACTATATTAGAATTATATTTATAAAGGTAATGATTGTAATAAATTGTGAATTACAGTGGTATTTTTAATATTACGTAAATAGTATATTTATTAAAAAAATATAAATAAATATTTTGTTATGAAAAACTAAAATAAAAAAATAAATAATTTGTTAAGGAACGAATGGAATAATTTGAAAGTTTAATAAATTAATTAGGGTAAATTATTTAATATTATTGTCTTTAGTAAAAATGTATTTTATTTATAGTGTGAAATTTCTTTTGTATTTGTTAAGATATGAAGTCTTATTATATTCTAAAATTTAGGTATATAATTTGGATATTATATTCTAAATTTTAGAGATAAGATTTATATACTATTGGCGGCCTAGACTTAGGCTATAAATATCTATGTATTCTCACTTTAACATGTGTTTGCGTACTTTATAGTAAAATACTTTATAGTAAAATTTCTGGCTTTGTAGCACCCTAAACGTAGATCATCGTGATCGAACTGGGTTACCAAATTCTTGTGTTTTTTTATCTTTGGTCTGGTTCGTTGGTAGGGTGGATTAAGAGGAATCAAACATTGGGTCGTTGTAGGAATCCCTTGTGACCTGCAGAGGTGCCTTGTGTCGAAAGTCTCCTAGCGATGTTGGGTCGGTCCAGAGTGGTAGGTCAGGCAGCGGGTCCCTTTGTGATAAGCGGTGCAAGGTTGGCAGGGAAGGATAAGGATTTCGGAAAACGTAGTGGAGGAGATATCCGATGTGCTCTCGTATCAAGTGAACCTTAGGTTTGTTTGTGGGAGTCAAGATGGATGAAGTCGAGTAAAAGAAGATCGACAGGAAGACGATGAGTGCGGTTCGATTAACCTTTGGGACAATATCTCGACTTAATTTAGATTTGAGGCAAAAGTAAATGGTGAAGATCAATAATAGTCAAAGTTGAAGCCGAAGAATAAGTTTAAGAAAGATGCAAGTCAGGTGGTATGTTGGAACTGCAAGGGCACTTGAAACGAGAGTACAGAGCGCCAGAGATGGATCAGGTTCGGCAAACACATCGGAGGAGATATCCAATGTGCTGATTCTGAGCATCAGCAGTCCAATTGAGTCATGGATCTTGGTCTCAGGAGCGTCATTCCACTCATGCAGTAATTCATGAATCATGTAATCCTATACCATAGGTAATTTTGGTGTTGTCTATCTTGCATATGATAAGACATTGAAAATTGTAGGTAAATGAATGATTCAAATCAGAACACCGAATGGTGGGGAGTCGAGATTGAATGACGTGAGTCATGTTTTGGGTTTGAAAGGAAATCTGATTTCTGTTGAACAATTGGATGGGGCAGGTTACTCGTCATGGAAGGTAACCTAAGGATCCATTGTGGTGGCCCAAAAAAGAAAAGATAGAACTCTCTACATGACGAAAACCATACAAGATGGAATCAGTTCCGTGGCCATAAATAATGACACAAATTGATGGCATTCTCGTCTCGGACACATGAACGAGAAGGGGATAGGGAAGCTCGTGTCAAAGGGAAGATTTTCAAGTCTCAAGTCCGTCGATATTGGAGTATGCGAGGACTGTATCTTTGGGAAGCAACGAAATGTGGCATTCTCAAATTATGGGAGAGACCTGGAAAAGGAAAAGTTGGAGTTGGTTCATACGGACTTACGGGAACCAACTTTTGTATCGACCCTTGGAGGCTCACAGTACTACCCCGTGGTCATTGACGACGTTACAAGGGAGGTATGAGTACATTTCCTTAAGTGTAATTATGATGTTTTTGATACCTTTAGGAGGTGGAAAGCACGTGCAGTGGGATAGCGAGTCGATTTATGAGCAATCCTGAAAGACAATCTAAGGTGGTGACCTTAGATAATTGAGGTTGTGTTCAACCTCAATGGGCCTCGATGAGTGAGGAAAGAGGCTTGGCGTTGTCATTGCAAATGAAGTAAAATGTTGAAGTGGAAGATGTAATCAGTCTTCAAGTGAGAGATTGTTGATATATGAAGCCCGATTATATCCTAAAATTTAGGAATATAATTTGGATATTATATTCTAAATTTTAGAGATAGGATTTGGATACTATTGGCACAGACTTAGGCTATAAATATTCATATATTCTCACTTTAACATGTGTCTGCGTACTTTATAGTAAAATTTCTGGTTTGGCAGCGCCCCCAGACGTAGATCATCGTAATTAAACTGGATTACCAAATTTTTGTGTTATATTATTTCATCTTGATTTTCTGGGAATTTTTGTAACAAATATTAATTTAAAATTTGCACAAAATATTTTTTTTTTTGTTCAATGCTAATGTTTAGATCTAAATAAATACATAAATTATATCAATTAATATCTTAATAATTTTTTTAATAAAATAAATAATTGATCGATCATTTATTTTTATAATTTTTATAAAATTTTAAATAATAATTTATCTAAAAAAAACTATATAACTAAAGATTAAAGATTCCTAATATTTATTAAATGTATAGTTTCTTTCTTTTTTTAAGCAATTAAATGTATGTTTTCAATAGTTACATTGCATACAAAATTCCTAATATTTATTACTCCCTCCGTCCCATTGAAATATTACCATTTTCTATTTTCGTATGTCACAAAATAAGGTTACCATTTTCTAATTTAGTAATTGTACTACATACTTAACATAATAAATACCATTTCAACTTACAATATATTACACAAATGTCATTACTTTTATATCACACTATACTAATAGGGGTATTTTCGTCTTTTTCACTACAATTCAATATAATACTAATATTCAAAAATCTACGTGCAAAAAACAAATGATACACTTCCAATGGGATGGAGAGAGTATTAAAAATTAACTAAAATAAAAGGGTTTGTTTTGTTGTAATTTGAAATTATGTATTGATATTAATTTTTATTTAAATAATATAGTTATGTAGTATTTCAATGAGAAAAATATATTTTTATTGAAAATTGAAATGAATAACATTAATTTAAATTTGAAATCACAATCAAACACATACAAATAATCATTTAGTTTGAATGTTAATTTAAATAATTATTCGATCTAATATTATATATATATATATATATATCTATTTTTTGAAAATTATAAAATTAAATAGCAAAAAGTCAATGAAAACTTAGAAGAAGGGGTTTGTTTATAATTTTCACTGTTTTCAACAAAACGACACATTGCTCCCAACAAAATCATTGTTTATAATTTTCACTGCTTTTAAACAAAAACCAAAATCTCTTTTGTATAAACAAAATCATTTTTGAATTCTTTTGTTTTTTAGTGAATGATATTCCAAATCAATATATATTTTACTCTTGTCTTAAGCTAACCATCACACTTCAGCGCTGACGTAGAAAATCAAATATATATATATACATATATATTGGGCAGCTGTTAAGATGTTGTTGGGGTGCATACCCAAGTCCCATATTGAAAATTGGGAAGAAAATTATACATTTTATAAGTCCCAAGTTCAAAGTGAATTCTATTAGTACGAGACTTTTTGAAAAATATCCAAAATCAAATTCGTGCAGGCTCAGCCCAAAACGAACAATATACCAACATTGGTATCAGAGCCCGGTTAGATTATATGGTGAAGTGAAGGTGGTGAATTCCGTGCGAGCCTAGTCCCAACATATGTGATTTAAAAAAAATTAGTATTATATTGATTTTTTTATACAAATTATTTAAATTTTTAGAAAGTACGTTCAAAATTGTAGCATCAATTCAAAGTTTAAATAACATTAAATATATTTGTATAGGAGCACAAGATATTCTATAAAGCATTTTTACATAACATCGTACGAACTCTTGTAAAGCAGCAGACGTACTTTTGTGGAGCACCAATTTAAAAAATAAAGAAAAAATATATAATTCTTATTTTAAAAGCACAGTGATATTTACACTAAATTTTGATGCTCTCTTAATATTTACTATGTGTTTTTTGAAAAAATCGGCACCGTAGTCTAACCCTACGGACCAATTATGATCCAAATTGATATTTTCGTATTGGTATCAATGCTTATTAGTTGTATTAAGTTAGATTATAAATAGATTAACATTGATATTCAAAGAAATGTTATTGGCATCTTTTTATTTCATGTTGGGTGGTACTTTTTTAAATTATATTTTCTCACTATTATTTAAAAAATAAAAATAAACAAAAATCTACCAAAATTATCTAATAATCTTGTGAAAAATCACTCAAGATTTGTTCTTTTAATATTTTACATCAAAATCAATATTACTTATGATACAATTTTGAATAAAAATACCTTATTTTTTTTCCGGGTTTGTGGAATAAAATATTCAGCACATTTGCTGAAAGCCTTTATAATTAATTATTATAATTATATGAATAATAAAACTTAATTATATACATTAACATAATTTTTAAATGTTTCAGTATGGTGCTTTTCATTCAGCACCGGATTCTAAACCTATTTATATTTATTTTTGAAAAATATTATATCTAAATATTATTTGAACAAAAAATTTAAATTTAACATTTTATTTTAAATCAATTACAAATCACAACCAAACAAACCCGAATTATTGATGTCCAAAATGGATGAATTTAATAGTTATATTGCATTCACTTCTTGTTTATTATGTTACATATGATAATCGTGTTAGTAATATAAAAAATAATATTTTATATTAGATTGTTAACTTATGTGGGTAAATAAAATGTTTTTTTTAAAAAATACCCAACATATTTTTCAAAAAATATATATATTATCCATATTTATTATTATTATTATTATATTATATTATATTATATTATATTATATTATATACACAATTTTCTATACTTCAAATAAATATTTTTCTCTTCAAAATCAAAACTCAAAACAAATAAACTCAAAGTTGTATATATTCAGATATTCAAATAATAAAAACTAAAAAAAAAAAAATGAAATGAGTTAGGTACTAATTATAACTAATCAGCAGCACCATACTTACTAAGGATCAATAAATTTTTAATAAAGTTTTAAATTCAATACAATTTAAAACTTAAAATAACTTAAATATCATGAAATCAAAAATTCAATCTTCGGTAAAATAATTATTTTTCATAACTAACAAGTATATATATATAATCATAGAAGAAAAAAAAAAAAGAAGAATATCATATAAATTCGGGTTATTAAAATGTTAGCAAATTTTAAATGCCAAGAAAACAAAATTTAAACACCAAGAAAATAAAATTGAAATACTAAAAAATTAAACTTTTAGTCAATACGGTGTTAATATACAATTGGTATGTTTTTTTAGGGGAGTTTGGGGAAAGTTGGGTTTGGGTTTGGTTTTTATTTGAATTTTCGGATGAGTTTGGATCTTGTTGTTTCTTTTGTGTTTAGGTTTGGTTGGAATTTGGGGAGTTTTGATGTGTATTGATTTGATGGATAATGAATAAAATAATATAAATGTGTATTAAATTTAATTGATAAAATTTATATTGTATGATTTGATTATGAATTTATATTGTATGATTTGATTATAAATTTATATTATACCAAACATATATATATTTAAATTTTTATTTACTTATATTATAAAAAAAATTATTTTCTAAAAAATGATATATACTTTGTATATAAATTTGGTTCATTTAATTATAATAAATAGTAAATAATTTTTATTATTATTTTTTTTAAAAAAAAAAAAGAGTTTGAAAAAATTACACAATAAAATGGGCCAAAACCCCATTGAAGAAACATACCCAATGTGTTTAGTCTCTATTTCAAATATATTTATAAAATTATATTAGATGTTGAATTAATGAATTCAGTTGTGTTGAATTTCATCTACATTATTAATTAAATTAGATTATTTATTCAATTAAAACAATTAAATTTAAATTAAGGGCGAAGATTTATTTTAGCTTTTGCTGAATTATTTACTACATCAACACTTGATCCGAAGACTTTATTTAGATTCAAATTAATATTATTTTAGAGCATCGGTTACCGTTATCTTTTTTGTTATCTCTATAAGTACCTTATCAGCTTTTACTATAATAATATTTATTACCTTTGTTAGAAAATATAAGTATCACGTATATATTATCTTTTCTAAAAAAGATTTTCTTAGTGTGATTTGTCTTATCGAGCTTAATTTGTAAACTATTAAATTTGGTTGAGGTTTACCAAAGCACACTTAACGAGCACCAGCTGGAAATTTCTAAGTTATCAATTAAAAAAGAAAATACAAAAAGGTAAAAATATCATAATTATCTTATACTAACCAATAAAATAGTACAATTATTTCTTAACTAACTATATACTCCCTGCGTCCCATTGGAAGAGTAGTATTTGTTTTTTGCACGTAAATTTTTTAATATTAGTATTATATTGGATTGTAATGAAAAAGATAAAAATACCCCTATTAGTATGGTGTAATATAAAAGTAATGACATTTGTGTAATATATTGTAAGTTGAAATAGTATTTATTATGTTAGATAGATAGTACAGTTACTAAATTAGAAAATAATAAAATAGTAATCTTTCAGTGGGAGGGAGTATATAATAAAAATAAAAATGATACATTTATTTGGGAATTGGGCCTGTGCATGGTTAGGCTATATTTTGCTATTGGCCTATTAAGGGTGTTCCTTGTGTGTTTCGTATTGGGTTTGGAGTTTAAATTTTAATTCAATCACTATTTTGATTTAATATTGTTATAAAATAATAATATATTTTTGTAAAAACTACAATAGTTTGATAGTAAAAAAAATTGGTATGAAATACAAAGTAAACACGTGTTCATTTAATTCAATTTAATATAATATATATATATATTAGAGTGGAGCCGTGCTATGCACCGGATAGTTATAAATTTTATTGAATTGTTAAAATTAATTATTGTTATACAATTACTAAATTATTTTTAATATGAAAATTATTTGAATAAATTGAATTATTTTACACGATCCATTTTTAGTATTATTTATTTATTTATTATGTAAAAATTATATAAATAATACTCTTTTTATTCCACAATTTTTTTCATAATTTATAAGTTTTTAATCTTAATTATTCTATTTAATTATTTTAATTTATAATTATTTTTTTAATATATTTTTTATTACTTATTAATAATGTATATTAGTAATATTATTCTTTAACAGTCGCACCCGGCCCATCTTATTTTATTTTATTATTGTTAATTTTAAGTGGGTCTCACAAAAAAAAATTAAAAATATATAGAAAAATTCTTGCCACGACACGTGGCAATACAAAATCCACGCTAAATATATATATATATATATTAGATTAGATATTTCTTTAGTTTGGGTATTTGGAATTAATTTTTTTGTTTTGTTTGAACAGTAGTAGAATTAATATTTTTATAAAAAAATGCTAGTATATTTTTATAAATAAAGATGATTAGTTATTAAAAAAAAATAACAATCAAATTAATAGGAATTTTTTTCTTTTTTTCTTTTCTTTTTTGTCTTAACACAAATTCGATCAAAACAAGTGGTAATGTTTCGTTAATTGAAATTGTATTAAAATTTTGTTCTATTTTTTATATTTGCATTAATCTAATAACAATTTCAGGCATGCTTGCTAATGATGTTACCAATAAATAAATAAATAAATAAACAAACAACTTTTTATTTAAAATGGAATTAGTAACTTACCTTTTGTATTAAAACATCAATTAAATATTTAGGTTGTATTTGATACAGAGAAACGAGGCCAGAGAAATAGAAATTGTATCATTTTTCTTGTTTGTTTGAGTCAGATAAATAGAACTTGAAAAATAAATCATTTTCAATTTGTCTAAATTTTTTTAAAAAATTTGTACTATTTAATTTTTATAATTTTTTAAAAATTATATTATTTTAATTTTACAAAAAACAAACTTAATTTATTTTTAAAGTATTTAATTTTTACGATATTTTAAAAAATTGTACTAAATTATAATTTTAAAAAACATCGTACATAATTTCTAAATTTTTTAAAAAACAATTTACCAAAAATATTTTTCATCAATTCTCATTCGTTAAAACTCTCTTTTTATTGGGTTAATCATTTATTTTTGTTTGATCATTCATATATCTGCATTTTATTTTTAGATTTCTCAAAAAAATTATCTGTTTTATCAAACAAGTGAATTAATTCTCATTTTCTACTCAATTTTATTTCTCTCCAATTCTATTCTCTACTCTCGTTTCTCATTCTCTGCAATTCCATTCTTTGTAACAAACGGCCCCTTATTTACATCAAATCGTACAACTACTTATATTCCCCCAACAATCTAAAAATGTATCGAAACATTAGTGTTGGAAAAGCTAAAGGTACAAATCAAACTTCTTGCATATTACTCCCACCGACTCATATAATTTGTTCATATTTTATATTTTCGTCCGTCCTACGTAATTTGTCATTTTATTTTTTAAAATATAATTATACATTTTACTCAAATTTTAAATTTTAGATTTTTTTTAAAAATTTTGATTAAACTATTTAGTTATTTTAATTTTAATTTATAATTATTTTTATTATACAATAATTATTTTTACTAATACACTTTTTTAATTACTTATTCATTACATCTTATCTAAATTTCTGCATCTACAGTAATACGATGTAGGGAGTAGTTTTTAATGCTATTTTGTTTTATTTTAAATTAAAATTAATAGTATTTCATATCACAAAATATTACATTAAAATATTATTTAAATAAAAATTCAAATTAATATTCAATTTTAAACCACGATAAAACAAACTTTTATTGCTTATTGGAAAATTTGCTTTGTGTGGGAGCTACTTTGTGCTTTTATTCAATGCTAATAATTTAATTTGTGGGGAAAATATTGGCCTTATTTTACCTATAAACTACATTATTGTGACATGTCAATAAATAATGATAGTGATGGATATGCATACACAAGTTCATGCTTGTCTGCTGAAGTCTTTGTCCATAATTATAAATCATAAGTTATTTCATTGAGAAATGCAAGTTGTCATAATTATAACTATTGGTCATTTTGCTAAGCTTTAATTTTTTGCAATTTTTCACTTTTAATGTCACACAAGGAATTGAATAGCTAATTTTGGTTAATGTGCTTTTCATTCTATACATTTGATGAAATTTAGGCTATGTTTATATTGAAGTTTTGAACAATTTTAGAGATAGTAAATATTAAACATGATATTATATATTATCTCCGTCTGGCTCTGATTGTCTCATTTACTTTTTGCGTGTTGATTTTTTAATATTAATTATTATATGAAAACGTAATACAAATTAAAAAAAAAATACTTCTACTACTTTTATATAATACTATTATAATGACATTTGTGTACAAAAATATACAAATATAATAATATTTTTAATGTTAAATACAATTACGCAAAAAGTAAATGAAATCTTTAGAATCGGACATATAGAGTATTTATATCTATATAAATAGAAATATTAATGGGGCTTAATGTTAGGTTCGCCACCTCCCTAACTCCGAAGGAACAACGGGTGTATTTGTTTTGTGTTTTGATATTTTTTATATATAAGGTATGAAAAAATGTGTAGATAATATAAAAATAAAAAATGTATGTAATATATTAATTTTTTTTAAAAAAATGTATTAAAACTTTTTGTTGAAAGAACAAAGCAACACCTATGTACGTTTCTTTGATAAAGTATCAAACACATTTGAGTTGATATGGAGTCTTGTGTTAGATGAAATATATATACATATAATATAATGATATTTTGAATTGAAATTAATTATGATGTAATATAAAATTAAAATAATAAATATTTATATTTTTTTAAAAACAGACCCTTAGTTGGCCAATAGCCAAGTAAATTTTGGGAATAAAGTGTAGCTGGCTTATTAACAATCTCATTATTTATTATTCAAATTACAAAAAAAAATTATTAAAAGAATATATTAAATAAAAGGAAAAAAGAAGAAGATGCTTTTATAGGAGTTTGTAGAATTGGGTATTGATCTTGGCCATAGTAATTGAATATGAAATTATAAAGCACATGGTTATATGTTTAATGTATGATATGATATTTATATTGAGTAAGAACTATTTAGTGGTGAGCCCACCAAAGCTTATTATTGCTTGCTTTGACTAGTGCCACAATGTGAATAAACCATGTGCAAAATTTAATATTTCTACTTGTAAAATTGACTTGTATTTTTGTATTTTTATATTTTGAGTTTATTTTTCACTGAACAAAAATGTACTAAAATATAAAATTATAAAATATAAAATATAATAGGTTTGGAATGTAGTTCAGTGTATATGGTTGGCGGTTGGAAATAATTAGGTTTTATGTACTCCTTCGTTCCAAACAAGGGGCAATATTTATTTTTGGTACAGATTTTTAGGTGGGTAGTATTAAATATGATAATTTAGAAATTAAGTGATGTGATGGAGAGAGAAATATATATTTTATTTTTTTATTTGGATGACGTTAGGGGATAAAGTGAGGGGTAGAAATTAAGTATAATTAATTATTTTCTATTTTGGAAATATTGCAAGATGTTTGGGATATACTTAAAAAAGAAATGTTGCAGGGTATTTGGACGGACTGAGTATTTGTTTTTTATCCGAATGCTTTGAAATGAAAATAATTTAACATTTGAGATTTAGTTTCCTTATATTTTATATTTAATGGTTTTGTGGTTAGTTATTGGCACAAATTTCAATATATATTATTAAATAATATTCATTTCGTCTCATATTTTTTAGATAAATAGTATAGTTACTATAAATAAATAAATACTTTGTTATGTGACAGACCAAAATGAAAAAAATTAATGAATTGTTAAGGAAAGAAGAGAGTATAATATTTGTTTATTTGAAATTAATTAGACTACAATATTTAAATGCGCAAATTTTAAAACAAGAATATTATATAAAAAAATAGTAATAAATTAGTAATTATTTTTTAACGTAAAATAATAAAGTTACTAGTCAATAGATTATTCATAAATTTAGCATAGATATTCTATAAATTCACAAAAAAAATTAACATTCAATAAAAATATATATTATTTTTTATATTATAAATATAATTTTTTATATTTAATATTTCATTCGTCCCAAAAGTATAATTTTATTGTGTTGGACACGAGATTTAAGGCAGTAAAAAATAAGGATAAATTATATTTTTGCCCTGTGAGTATATCAGGGTAAAAAGTAGTGACAATTGTATAATAATAATGAAAAAATAGGGATAGTTTTATGGTGATATAATTATTTATGAAAATGAGACTAATGGTAAACAAAACTATTATTAGGACGAAAGAAGTATAAAAAATACACTTATTAACAAACACACGTACAAGTTTACTATTAAACAAAAAACTGGGCATTATAATGGGGCCCACTAAAGAAACCGATGGGCTGATAAATGGTAGATTGGTAGGCCCACAAAGCCCTTACCAATCACTTTTTGCCAGCTAAGCTTTTATATGAATTAAACTTTAACAGTATTATTATTATTACACCTTCCGTCCAGTTAGAAAGTATATATATTTAAATTTTGGGACGTTCAATTACAAAATAATTATTTCATTAAATACCCAATTTTTTTCACAAATACTCTTATTTTACATCACATCATTATTTTTATACTAAAAAAGGTAAGGTCAAAAATATCATTTTACTACTTTTACATGTTCACTATAATTAAAATATTATTATTTCTTAATCTCCGCGCCAAAAATAATTGTATACTTTTAGCAGAGTATTATTTTTAACGGAGAGGAATATTATTTTTAATTAAACTTATCAGTATTACCAACCCAAACATTGGCAACAAATGCGTTTGTTTTGCCTTGAGATGGTTCTGCGATATGGGGTTACAATAATAATAATAATAATATCTAACATAATTATTTTGGACTAAGGCAGTATTTTTTTATATTATCAATATATTTTTATTTGTACTTAATATAAAAATTATTTCGAATTAAAGATACAAAGCAAATGTGTTTGTTTGGTGTTTTTGTTTTTAATTGTTACGAAAGATTTATTAAAATATTTATTTTTGATATTTTTAAATTTTATTTATAAAAAAAAAATAATATATTTTTATGGAGAGCATGATATTTAGTATTGCATAGAAATGAACAAACCAATGATTTCATTAAACTTATGAAAATGATCCAAAAACTTCTAACAAATCAGAACTAATCCCAAAAATCTGGTTATAAAATTTGTTTGTATACATTAAAGCAATTTGATTTTGACAAGTAACTTAATAGTGGTTGCTAATAAATAGACAATGCATCAACAATTTTAAATTTCTTCTTAATTTAACATCTATCTGCAAATATATAAGATGTACTGAACGATCCACATATGTCATAATAAATTGAAGCATCGGGAGTTTGAATCCATAACCTCACGATCATGAGTCCAACTATTATATCAGGAGGTCATCTCTTCGGGGACAACTATATACTTTTATTTGACAGCTATATTAAATATCATTTTGAATTGATGTTTTTGAATTTAAAAACAATAAAAAATAGTAGAAAAAAAATTGAATAAACATAAAGAGAGCCTAAATTATTCTACACCAATATATATATATATATATATATAATAAAATAAAAGGTGGGATTAGTTGTAACACACTAACACAAGATACGTCTCTTTTTTGGTTTATCTTGAAAGTCATTATTAATAAGTTTGGTCCTATTATGTACTCCCTCCGCCCCAAACAACAACATTTTCATTTTTGTTTTGGTATGTCCCAAACACCCTGCAATATTTTTAAAATATGAAATAATTAATAATACTTAATCTCTACTTCATATTTTATCCCCTCACATCGTCCAAATAAAAAAAATAAAATATATATTTCTCTCTCCATCACATCACTTATTTATAAATTATCCTACTTAATATATCGATCTAAAAACTCGTGCCAAAAGTAAATGTTGCACCTTATTTGGAACGAAAGGAGTACATTTTATGTTATATTAATCCTATTAAAACACCAAACGATTATCTTAAATTTATAATTTCCATTATAGTAAAATAAACCAAAATTAGTAATAAAATGACCTCTTGTTATTAATTTTTTTTTTTTTTTCAATGATGTGAAACCTAATATCCTGCAAAACGATAAAGTTGGGTTAGGTGAACTCACATGAGGCATCAGAGTTTGAACCCATGACCTTATGGTCACAAGTCTTACGGGACCTCTTGTACTTAATTATTATATTGATGTTATGTGGATTTGGTATTAGAGATTTTTTTTAAAAAAATTAAACATTAAATAGTATTTATTTATTTATTTTTTTCAATTTCATTAATAAAAGCGTGGAATTATACTCTTTTAGTTCCCTAAGAAGAATAATAGCAGTATTTGTTTTTTGAATGTAAATTTTTTAATATTAAAAAGATAAAATACTTATATTAGTATTGTATAATATAAAAATAATAATATTTACATAATATATTATAAATTGTAAAAATATAATAAATATTTATTATGTTAGGTAAATAATATAGTTAGTTACTAAATTAAATATTTAACCTTATTTAGAGAAAGACATAATGAAAATTATAATTCTTGACTAATGTATGTGTTTGGTTTGGATTTTAGAGTCAAATCACTATTATCAAGAAAAATATTATATTTTTTTAATAAAATATTATATTCAAATATCATTTAAATTAGAAAGAATTTAATATAAAATTTTGAATTTTACTATTTTACTTTATGTATAATTTTTTTTTTTAACAGAATATCCATGAATTATTATTTTAATACAAAATTCAATTAAAAATTTCCAAAATCAAATAAAAAAAATATATTCCGTCAGTTTCTTAACAATTTATCTATTTTTTCATTTTGGTCCGTCACTGTAACAAAATATCAATTTCATTTTTTTTTTTTAGTAATTGTACTAGTTACTTAACATATCATTTCAATTACCTTTATATAATACAATACTAATAAAATTAATTAATCAAAACAATTCCAAAAGTAGAAAAAAAAAATTAAATAATCTCACGTGGCATAAATTAAGCATTTAGTTTTATGTCCCATCAGAACAAATCCGAAGGTAAATTATAAATACAATACGATATAAACACGCAGTGATTAAAAAAAGTGTGACAAAATATATCTAATTGCGTGGCGGATTTGACAAATTATTATTATATCAAAAAAATATTTTATTTTAAATAATTTACTCAAGATTTTTCTAATGAAAATATAAAAAAATAATAATAAATAAAATGGGAAGTGGGTCCAAAGCATGTAACCTTATCATATTATGCATATACAAACACGGCCTTGCATTATTTTATATTATTATTTAATTTTTTTATTTGTTTATTAATATAAAATATAATATATAATATTATTATTTTGCCTGAATAAAGCCGTCAGTTTCTTCGCTACAACATTGCTTGTCTGCGCTGTTCATATGAAAAACGCTCCAAACCTTCCTGCGTAATTTCCTCTCAAAGGATTTTCGCTTTTGGATTGATTTCCGTATGGAAATGAATTTCCATTTGTTTGGATTTTAGTTCATCTGAGTTATTTTTATTTTTAATATTTTGGTTGAATTGAAGTGTTATTCTGCTGTATAATTGCAAACCGTTAAGTCGATTTTGTGTTTTTGGATTTTTTGCGATAGAGCAGCAATATCGAGTTTTTCAGATTTTGAAGTTCTTGAAATTGAACAATAATTTTTGAATCTCGTGTTTGAAGCTCGAGATTTTTGAGCGAGAAGAGGTTTGGGGTTAGGGATTTCGTGGTTGTGAAATTGGGGAGATTAATTTACAATCGTGGTGGTGGATGCGATGATTAAGCTGGGATTGAAGTCGCGGTCGCGGAGGGTGGTTCAGGACAGTTCTGTGGCGGTGGAGAAATCGAAGATTTGTATGGGTAAAGGTAAAAGCGAGGAGGAGGAGGAGGCTGCTGAGGATTGTGGCTATTGTTGGTGGGACAGTTTGCCTTGGGAATTATTGAGAGAAGTGTTGTCGAAGGTGGAGGAATCTGAGTCGAAATGGCCGTCTCGGAAACACGTGGTGGCTTGCGCTGGTGTCTGTAAGAATTGGAGGGAGATGATGAAGGAGGTCGTGAAAACTCCCGAGCTTTCTGGAAAACTCACTTTTCCTATATCTGTTAAGCAGGTCTGTATGATTGTTGATCGATTGATTGAATCTAAATTCTGATTCTGTAAGGTTATTTATCGATTGATTGTTTCTAAAATTTGATTTTGTAGTGATCGATTGATTGTTTCTAAATTCTGATTTTATATGATTATTGATTTATTGTTTCCGAATTCTGATTGATTCATATTGAGTTGTTGATTTGGTTTTTAATTCAAAAGCATCTTAGGATTTGTGTTTATCCAGGTTTGAAGCTTCTTTGGGTTTGTAATATGTTTTGTAGATTCATATATTGTTTGTGTTCTGTTTGATTAATTCAGCTTTGCAATATGTGATATTGATATACTCTTGTGTAATTGAAAAACCTGTTTAATGAATTGATGCTAAGTTATGTTAAAATCTGAAGTTCTTATTAGTTTTTGAGCTCATTGATGATACATGATGTTTTGGCATGTAAATATGCAGTTTTGGAATGATGAGCTGATGGTTGTTGATGATGTATCTCAGTGTCGACTTGCCTTTTTATCTATTGTTTTTTTTGAGCTCGAAAAATCATTTTGACTTTGACTTCGAGCCCAAACATTCCAATATTAGTTACGAATGTATGTTGTGGCCATGTAGACTGATAAGTGGCATTTCCCGAATGTGTTAAGATTGTTTGTTTGGTTTTCCCAAAACTAAGTTCATGAATCATCTCATTTTGTATTTTATTTTTGAAAGATCATTGAGTATGTTAGTTTAGTGTTTATAGTTTTAGGTATTTTTGTTGTAAGGTATGAGGGATCGTGAAACTTTTACAGGAAAGGACGTTTTGTGTGATTTTGTCGACTTTTATTGTTATATGTATATATTATATACTGTAACATTTTTGGTAATATTTGTATTTCTATACAATACAATAATTTCTCCAATTGCGCGTCGTGTTGTTTTTGCAATTGCAATTTCCATTTCGAAGATTAGATAATTAACACTCATGGAGCTTGGGATCATACCCCTTTTCACAGCCTAATATTTTCCTTTTTGATGATATGTTTTCTTTTCTAATTTTGCAGCCCGGGCCACGAGAGTCTCTTATCCAATGTTTTATTAAAAGGGATCGCTCTACTCAAACTTATTCTCTCTTCTTGAGTTTAAGCCAAGGTGCTGATTATGTTCTTGATGACTTTCTCACTTGATATATTAGCTACATTAGTCTTTTTTGTTTGTCGACCTATTCTGGGACTTACGTCACTCAAACATGCTGTTGTTGTTATTTGTGGCAGCACTGACAGATGACGGGAAATTTCTTCTTGCTGCACGTAAGTGCAGGCGGACCACGTGTACGGATTACATTATCTCACTACATGCTGATGATATGTCAAAGGGGGCCGCCACATATCTCGGAAAATTAAGGTGATCAAATGTCAGCTTTAACAGCTAGTTTAAAAATGAATGTTAATGCTCTAAATAATTTTCGTTCTGGCAGATCGAATTTTTTGGGAACAAAGTTTGTTGTGTATGATGCTCTTCCTCCCCACTGTGGAGCGAAAATGTCTAAAAGTTGGTCCACCCGCATGGTTGGGTCGAAACAAGTTTCACCTAAGGTTCCTGCTGGAAACTATCCCGTGGCTCACATTTCCTATGAGCTTAATGTGCTCGGAGCCAGGTACAATGAAAACAAAACTCTAATTTTTAAAGTTTCTGTTGAATTTGATGTTTTGTTTCAAAAAAATAGTTTTTGATTTGACATATTTTAAATAAAAATAAGTATTTTATGCGATTTTTATTTATTTATTTATTTTTTAATATAAGATAATATTGATGAATAGTTTCAGAAGTTATTTGAAAAGATAGTGGTTTTGTAACTTAATGGTTTTTCAAAGACATTTTAAATCTGAACTATGTAAAAGCAATTAATGGGATATGCTGGGAAGAGGCAATTATGAATATTAATGTAAATATATATCTTAAAATTTTTTATATCCAATTAAATCATATATATATATTTGGATATTAAATTTTTTAAGAAACTTATTAAACCACTGTCACCCTTCTAACTAAAAATTGCTTTTGCCAAGTCAGAGAATCAACAGAAAGGGAATGTTCGAATACTTTTACCTATTATCAGTCTATATCTCTTTTTTATATTCCATATTTGTTAGAATCAATTGAATTATTGTTCAAATTGAATTGCATCGATAAGGAGTTGGTTAACGATCCTCGAACATATAATTGTTTTGAGTGCTTATTTATTTTCTACCGGTATCTATGGATTGATCACAAGTCAGAAGTTTTTTAATCGAATGGTATTTTTAGTATGTTTACGTCAAATTTTCATTCATCGGAGCAAGTTTTCATGTAGTCCTTCTCATTTATCGTAAATCGTAAGATGTTTCTTTACCTATACAGAGGTCCGCGAAGAATGCACTGTGTTCTCGATGCAATTCCTTCATCTGCCATTAAACCCGGAGGATCTGCTCCAACCCTGACACAGTACCCCATCGCCAGGACTGACCCGACTACTCCGGCAATCCCATTCTTCCGCTCGAAATCAAATCATTCAGACAAACTTTTGTCGGGGCCATTGACCAGCCGGCTTGTTCTGAGAAACAAGGCTCCACGATGGCACGAGCAACTCCAGTGCTGGTGTCTGAATTTCCATGGGCGCGTCACAGTCGCGTCTGTTAAAAACTTTCAGCTGGTTGCTTCCCCAGAAAACGACGCCCCCGGGGGGCCAGAGCACGAGAAGGTCATTCTTCAGTTTGGGAAAGTCGGGAAAGATGTCTTCACGATGGACTACCGGTATCCCATCTCGGCTTTCCAGGCCTTTGCCATATGTCTTAGCAGCTTCGACACTAAAATCGCCTGCGAATGAATAGACAGACTTGTTTTTGCCACCGGTATTTTTTTTTTTTTGTGTCTATTTTTGGTGTAACTTGTTTCGAGCTTTAATTTTTGCTTCTAATGGTGATTTTTCTTTTTTTGTCACTTTCTGGTTCCCCGCAGCAGGAGGCGCGGCGGCGAGGCGAAGTTCCCGGAGGGGAGAGAAAGTGAGAGGTGATGGGATTTGTTAGTTTGGAAGGTGAGATGAGTAAGAAAAAAGATGGTAAGGTGTACATAGAGATATATATATATATATATATGTGCTTGTTGTGTTTCGTGTTTGTTGTGAATTGTGCTGTTGTTACAGAAATGATATGTGAGAAGAAGGTTACAAGCGTGCTGCACCATTCACATTTGTATATTTGCTGTACATTTGTATATTTCAATTTATCAAATTGAATCGAGATTTTATTGAAACGCTATTAACTATACCTAATTTTCAATAAAAAATGAAATAAAATCAAATATTTATTATCTTATATAGATAATACTATTATTAAATTTAAAAATAATACTTTTATGCCACGAGAGAAGTATTATTAATCATAAAATTTCATATCAAAATATTAACTTACCCATTTTCAATTGACAGCGGGAGCATAGAAAGAGTAACCACAAGCTAATACTACGATTATAAATAATTCCTTATCAAGAAAAATATCACCACATTTCGTCCCTCTTCCCAAATGCAATAATCAATTAATTATAAACATACATAAATATATAATATATATATATATATTTATTTATACATATAAAAGCACATTCAATATGTTTGTTCTCAATGCCGAATGTACACAATATATTCTAAACTACACAGTAGCCTGCATTTGTAAGTTCATACCAGAGACTGCCGATGAGATCGACACCGCACCTTCCACCGGCAAGTCGTCGGAGCTCTGCTCCGCGGCCGCCGCCTGATTCAGGCTGCGGACGAACTGCGTGAACGCCGGAAAATGCTCCGGCGAGAAGAAATAAGCTCCCATCCTTTGGTACATGAACAAATCCACCACACCATTTTCACTCAACAAATTCTCCTTAATCCGCCGGAATCCTCCTCCGGCCAACGACGACGACGGCGGCGGCGACAAATTCTGTCCCGACACCCCGACGCCGCGCCTCCCGCAAGATGACACGATTTGATCAAATAGCGACCCGGGGCCGGAGCGACATTCGCCGGAAAAGTCCTCGTCGGATAACTCCATTCCGGGGAGGATCATCCTGCACGAATTTCTCGCGAAAATATCGACAATGTCGTCGTAACCGTCTCTATTCGCTGTGTTGTAGAATCCCGACGTTAGCTCCGACGGGTGCGATCGGAGATTCGACCATGCATGCTCGAGGGGGAGTTTTCCAGCCAATGTGACGGGAGAGTCGCTAAAGGTCGAGGCGGCGAGGGACAAGATCTGGTCGCCGTGGCGTTCAAGCTCGCCGGAATACCATGAAAGGAAGAAATCGCCGTACGGGGTCTCCCAAGATCCACCGTGTTCGGCGAAGAAGTTTCCGGAGAGCGGAGATTGGTCGTGGGTCGGGGCGTCGTGAGGGCCTCCGAGACCCCATAACGGGTTACTGTGTGATTCGGCGTGGTTCTTCAGGTTGAGGAGCATGTGTTTGTCGTAGCATTGGAATTCTCCGGCGCTCAAATGAGAGTTGGTTTGCGATGGATGGTTGTTCGATGGATATCGTAGCTCGCCGTCTGGACCTAGCCCGATCGACAAGCTCTGCATCAGAAATCGGGTAAAAAATGAGTGAATTCATCGAATGAAATGATCGAATTCTAGCACAATTTGCAATCGAAATGTTGAGTAAATTATCGAATGAAATGATCGAGGTCTAGCAAATGTTTTGCAGTCAAAATGTCAAGTAAAATCATCGAATGAAATGATCGAATTCTAGCAAATGTTTTGCAGTTGAAATGTTGAGTAAATCATCGAATGAAATGATCGAATCATAGCATAATTTGCAGATGAAACATTGAGTAAAATGATCGAATCATACCTTAATTGTTGAACCGAAGAATGGTGAGAATTCAGACTTGAAATTTTCGAAGAAGCATTTGTAGACTTCGAGTGGAGTCTTCCCATCTAAAACTGGAAGATCATCCACAGCCAATGAGAGGCAGTTTTTGTACTGCTGTCCCGATCGATTTGTGAAAAAAATGCTCGGATCGGATTCACCGATTCGATTAATCCATTGTGGAAGAGAAACTGCATATTCTTCATCAGGAGCATGGAAATTCAGCGAGATGTGAAGCTCGAGATTCAAGTTTTGGATCATTTCGACGACAGATCGGTAGCCAGACCAGTTGTATTTCCCTGCAGCTTCCTGTTCAGCTATTCCCCACCACAACGGTAGTTGGACACCATCTACGCCTAATAACTTCAAAGCCTTAAGCCCTGCAGCTATGGCGCGGGCGTGGTTTAGTGTATTGGAGGCGGAGACTGTGTCTAGTGGCAAACCTACGTATAATTTCACGCCATCAATCTGCAGGAACATTGATGAACAGTTTCAGGACACATTTGAGCACGTTTTAACATCTATGTTCGATAATCAAGCCAAATACACGGGAACGTCTAGCATAATTGTTGGATAAGGTTTGGAGAAATTGAACTGAACTTAATGGCAAACGGTTTTTGGATCGAACAAAATCACGAAGCAGTTGAAATGAAAGCATAAACGCAAGAGGAACAGTATTCCACCACAAACGGAACCAACTTCATCGTCAAGTACAATTGAACTTCAAGCACAGTTGTTGGATAAGGTTTGAAGAAATTGAACTTCGATTAACGGCAAACGTTATTCGGATCAAACAAAATCATGAAGAAGTTCAAATGAAAACAGCATTCCACCACAATCGGAATCAATTTCTTCATCAAGTAAATAAATGAATGAAAAGCCTAAAAATAACGAAGGACTCACAGGTCTGGTCGTGGCCATTTCTGAAGCTTTCTCAGAAACTAGAGCTTCAGTTTGCACAGAGGCAGATGCTCTAAGGCTACAACCAGTTTCCGATCGTGAAGGAAACGATAACCCTCGATTTCGGACAAAATTGCACCCCTTGGAATTACTGTTCTTCAATCTCCAGATCTTAGCATTCAAACTCCTGCTATAGTTACAGAATCCAGTATCGTTTACCTTTGTGAGATTTACCTGTGAGCTTCCAATCACCGAAACTTCCATCTCTACAAAAACTGTGGATTACAGAGTTATTTCAAACCAGAAATTTGGGTCAGCAGTCAGATATCTCGATCCAATCTGTGGAGGCCAAAAAACGAGGTAAATGGTTGAATTACTTCAGGAATCCACTGAAATTTTGTGAATCCAACAAAGATTCAACGAAGCTTCTCTGTGAATTAAAAATTCGAAAAGCTAGCAATGATCTTGAGATAGATTTGAGAGAGCAAAATCCTCCGAAGAAAGTTGAGAACTAATTGGGAATGGCTCTCGGAGATATAAAGGACAGAAATTTTGTATGGCTAAAGAAGAACAAGAAAAAGGACCAAAGAAAAAGTGCCTTCGGGACACGTGTCCTAATGCTAATGGTTGCTTCTTTCACTTCCGTTCCTTTCCGTTATTTATTTATTTTCCCACCTCCTTTTTTTTTTTAATTACGCATCTCATTTTAATTACACACTTTAATTTTTAATTTATTTTAAATTTTTTAAATTTTATTTTTAAAATTTTAATTAAATTAATTAGTTATTTTAATCTTAATTTATAATTATTTATATTATAAGATAATTATTTTCACTAATACATTTTTAATTATCTACTAATTATATCCTCCTAAAATACCGTGTTAGTGTAGTAGTATTTGGGAGGGAAGGAGTATTAATTATTGTTATTTTACCTACATCAAATTTTAAGCCATATATTTCCTTTATTTTTATATTGTGCCGTGGTCAATTTAGTATTTATTCGTACTAAATTATGAGTTTGTTTTTAAGTGTAATGGTCCATTAAAAATATATATCTATATATATATATATAAAATTGCTATTATTATACAACTAAAAAATAGAAACAAAACTAAAATCAATACACCCATAATTTATGATAAAAAAAAAAAAAAAAAAAAATGACCACAATAATAAATATAGTAATTTAAAACTAAAATACACTATAAACTTATTAATGATGTATAAATATTGTAACATAATACTATTTTTTATTTTATTATTATTTAATATATCTGTTTATTGTACTTTATGTTTGTTATAATTACTTAGATAACTTTTTACATAAAAATATTTATTTTTTAAATAGACAGAGTAATAAAGATATCAATTTGTATGAATTCATTTGAATATGGAATCAATTTTGGTATATACTTCTTTCTTATTATCATTTCTAAAATATAAAAAATTATAAAACATGATTAAACAAGCCTATTTTGTGAATTTATTATTTAGCTTGGCATTAAACTCATTTTTTAAAAATCAAAAAAAGAAAAAGAAAAATAAAAGTATATATACTCTCTCACTCTCACTGAGAAGTTATCGTCTCTCTCAAAATAAGGTTACTATTTTCTAATTTATTAATTGTACTACCTACTTAATATAATAAATATCCTTTCAACTTACAATATATTACACAAATGTCATTATTTTTATATTACACTATACTAATAGGGGTATTTTTATCTTTTTTTTTTTTTTTACTACAATCTAATATAATACTAATATTAAAAAATCTAGCTGCATAAAGTAAATGTCATCCTTACAATGGGACGGAGAGAATAATATCTTGTTCGCATTCGGAAAATTAATACTCCCTCCGTCCCAAACACCTTGCAACATTTCTAAAATATGAGATAATTAATTATACTTAATCTCTACCGCACACTTTATCCTTTCACATCATCCAAATAAAAAAATAAAATATCTATTTTTTCTCTCTATTATATCACCTAATTTTTAAATTATCCTACTTAATACTATCCACTTAAAAACTTGTGCCAAAAATAAATATTGCACATTGTTTGAGACGGAGTTAGTAATTGGTTGATTCCTTATCCATTAAAAACGTGTGAGGGCCACCTTTATTTATTTATTTAATTTTTTAATAAAGAATAAAAATATATATATATATTTAATAATATGAGGACCATTTTGAATAGACAACCTCAAATTTGGGTGATTGGATAAGAAAAAGGTGGAAAAAGTAATGCAAATAGAAGAAATATTTTTGGCATACAATCGAACTGCCTACCTACCACAAGGCATTTTTAATTAGTTTTAAAAAGTAATTCATTATCCGACACGTGGCGGAAGCCCAATTGCATGATGACAGGCTGCTGACTCACACCTTGTTGAAACGCCATTCTTGGCTGCTAATTTACCATCATTAAAAGCCACAAATAAATTTGCATTACCAAAACCTGAAAATGTCGCCCCATGATTTTAAAAGGAAATAATCAATTTGTTGGCTCAGTCGTTTGTCCATAAAATTGATTTTTTATATTCTCTCCGTCACATTACAATAATTTTGTTTATCATTTTTATCGGTTTCAAAACAATAGTCTCATTTACATAAATAATTATATCATCGTAAAATTACTTTTACTTTTTCATTATTATTACACAATTGTCAATACTTTTTACACTAATATACTCACAAAGACAAAAAAGTTATTCATTATTACTTTTTACCAACTACCAATATAATATCAATATTTCTTAAATCTCGTGTCCAACGTAATACGACTATACTTTTAAGATAGAGAGAGTATATGATATGAAAATTTGTGCAGTATAAAAAAATAATATTTTTATACTAAATTATTAATTTTTTTGAATAAATAATCTATATATTATATTAATATGTATATACCTATATTTTTTTATAATAATATTTTATTGAAAAATATTAAATGAACTGAATGAACATAAACTGGTATCATATGAATAATTAGGTATATTAAATTTTAAGTATATGTTATCTTGGTGTTGTATTTTTTAAAACATATCAAAGAATTTGTACAAACAACATATATTATGATACGACATTTTCAGTATATCTTTTTAAGTATCCAATCTTAATGCCTACTTTGTCCTGCAAACACAAATGTTCATTAAAACTCTCTTGGTTTTAACTTTTGTGTACACTTTACAGTAAATATAAAATTTTAAATGAAATATAATTAATAAATAATTAAAAAAATATTATAATTCTTTTTTATAATTAATGATATTTTTTTAGAAAAGAGATTAATATCCAGAGTTTTGAATGAATATATAATAGTATATATTATAGAGTTAATTAAATTAATTTATATTTATTAAATATATTTTAATTTAATAATATTTTACCCAAAATAGAAAAATGTAGGACAAATAAAAAAAAAAGTGTCAATATTAAATTACCAAATAAGTACATATTAGTTCTCCAGTCTCATTTATAGTGTCTATTTTTTTTATGTCTCAGTGTACCATTTATTCTGTCACACAAAAAGTATTATATATTTTAATTTTATTTTAAATTTTTTTATTTATAATTATTTTAATTTTTATTATACTAATAAGTTACCTTAATCTTAATTTATAATTATTTTTATTAAATAATTAATATTTTTATTAATACATGATTAATTAATCGCTTTTGTTTTTTCAAAAAGTATTATATACTTTAATTTTATTTTAAATTTTTTTATTTATAATTAATTAATTTTAATTATATTAATTAGCTATCTTCATCTTAAATTATAATTGTTTTTATTAAATAATTTTTTTTCCGTATTTACAATAAATAAGACATCATATTTGAAATAGAAAAAATAATTTTTATTTTAAAAATGATGATTTTAAATAAAAAGAAAAATAGGCATATTTATTGTATGAAAAAAATACAACTATATGAGTCTGTTTCGGGTGTGTTTGTTTGGGGGATTTAATAAGATTTCTACTATTCATTCAATTTTTTTTCCCCAAAAACATCAAATCAAACACCTATTTTTCATTTTTTATATTATACTAAAAATCAATTTTACATTCAAAACATCACATCAACACCTATTTATATTACATCATACAACTATTCAAATTCAAAATTTTTACTATTCAAATCCCAACTCAAAATCCAAACCCCCAAACAAACACACCCGAACCAAGACATGTTTGGGGAAAATACGGTGCAAACACTGTGCACAGTATTTTTTTTCCAAATCAGCCCGATTCCCCGATGCAGGACAAAGGCTGCAATATAACAATTATAGTGTAAAAAAAATATAAAAAATATATATATATATGTTATTTTGTAGAAAATAAATTTTTTTATAATACGAATAAAAAAAATTTAAATATATATATTGGGTATAATATAACTTCATGATCAAATTATACAATATTAATTTTATCAATTAAATTTAATACACATTTATATTATTTTATTCATTATTCATCGAATCAATACACATCAAAGCTCCTCAAACCCTAGTCAAATCCAAATAAAAAAAACAACAAAATTCAAACTAATCCCAAAATTCAAATAAAAACCAAACCCACTTACCTTAAGAAACACACCCTATTTTCCCTAATTTTTAAAAAAAAAATATATTAGAGATATTCATTATTTTATATTATTTATATAATTTTATAGATAAAATTAAACCCTTTAAACCAAACAAAACAAACAAGCTCCTAAAAAGAAAACTCCAACAAACCGGTCCTATTTGCGTTTGGCGGAAGATAACGAGATTCAGTTCGGGCTATCATCGGCTGCACTGAGCATCTTGGGTATTCTCGGAAGCTCAAATCTTACTTCTTCCGCCTCGATTCTCGACTCCATTGGCGTTTTTGCCTATTGGAGACTGCGATCACTGGAATCGAACGCGGTCACACCGGTTCCCATGGAAGTCAATTCTTGTCCAGGTTTTCTCTCATCCTCAAGCGATAATTTCTCTGGTGCACTGATTCTTCGTGAATGTGTGTGTTCTTTCACAATTCTAATAGTCGTTTTCCTAAAATTGGCGTAATTTTGTAACTGTGAGCTTATCGTGCGGTCATGAATTTGTTAATTGGTTTGTGCTTGAATGTACACAGAATTTCGTAGCTGTGAGTTTCTCGTCGCTGCTGATTTGCAGATAGTGCTTTTATTTGAGTTAATAAACGATATATATAAATATATATATATATATATCCATGTGAAAATGTCGAGCTCCTTCAGATTAGTTAGCATTTGGCTCGATCAAAACTCGTTCAGGCTTAGCTCGTAATACAATCAAACTATACTGGAATGAATATGTAATCAATAAGAAATCGAAGAATTCAAATAAACTATATCACGTCTTATTTTGATAGACTCCATTGATGGTCCACTTAAAAAAGATTGGTAGTAGCCACTTCATAACTGATGTATCTCTACGTGTATGATTTCATTGATAATCCATTAATTCTGTGCTTGGCATGTTGAAGGTGAACCCAACAATAAAATTGAAGTTTCCTCCACCAGAGTTGTTGGAGCCGAAGATTTGTTGATTGTTGGGGCAGGGGTGCTGGGATGCATAGTGGCTGAAAAATGGCAGAAGGTATATTTCTGCATTAGAGTCAATTAATTCATGCCTAATTCCTTAGGACATATTCTAATGAAAGCCGATCATATCTTGTCTTTTATTGCTTAGTCATTAACATTTGCTATTCTGTAGCATACAGCTTTATCCAGAGAACATCTGTTGTTTCAAGGACCATGGTGTGCTATTAACATTTGCATGGAATTTAAAATATGTATTATCTGTTATGTAGCAGCATGTTGTTTTTTTTTTTGGTTGTCTCAGAGTGTGAAATTTGATATCTGTACGGTGATCAGTTTGAATTTTTCTGTGGCAGCTACATCCAGGTTCTCAAATATATGGGCAGACACTAACAACTGATCGTCATGATGAGTTAAGAAGAAAAGGGATCATCCCCTCCACTAAAGAAACACAAGTAACTCATAAGTTCCCTTATGTTATTTTCTGTGCCCCTCCATACCGAACTCCAGATTACCCCGGTGATGTAAGGTGAGTATAAGATTGTGCTCCTGTTATTAAATCTACATGAAACATTTTGTATGATATGTTTTTGTATATATTATGTTGGTTTGCTGGGAAATATACTGACAGACATGTTTGGCTTTCTAGAATATTGTCAGCTTATGCTTAACGGTTTCATTGAGACATTTGGTGAATAGCATTAGTTGAGAGATTAAATTTACTTGTCCTTACATCTATTATATAGCATACTATTTTTCTGTTAATTGGCTGTTACGGACCAATGTAGTTTAATCTTTTGATGTAGCGATTCGTGTTGGTTAGTAAAGGTAATTAAATTATAGTATTTTTTGTTGTATTGTTAAGCCCCAAGCTGAAGCCTTAAGGTTGAGGAGTACTTTGCATCCATTTCCTTGTTGACTTTGGCATTAAGGTCGCTGGGGGTTTAAAGGGGGCAGCCAAAAAATTATTTTTGGCCGTGGATCGTTAGGATTTTAATGTGACACTTATATATATTATTTGTACTGTCTGAAACTTAAACTGAAACCATCAGTGAAAATACTTTACTTGGCCACCCCAGATATAGGTTGGCCAGATACTAAATTATTGTCTTCTGTGTTGGCATTTTATTTTTTTGATTTCCACAATTCCGCAATATTTTTGTCTTTTATTCATCGTTGATATTAACAGGGAAGCAACTTTGAAATGGAATGGGGAAGGCTCCTTCTTGTTCACTTCAAGCTCAGCTCCCTACGACTGCAACGATAATGGATATTGCAATGAGGTATTCATTTGATCAAATAAACATTTTTTGGGCCTGCTGGAAATCTTTTTATTTAGGTATCTTCTTCTGTCAACTGAGCAACCGAATTCTCTTCACAGGATACTCCCGTTGTACCAATTGGAATGAGTCCCAGGACAGATAATTTACTCAAAGCTGAGAAAGCAGCGGTGGAGGCTGGGGGTTGTGTTGTTAGATTATCGGGGCTTTACATATCCCTTTTGAATTATCACTACGACTGCTTCTATATATCCCACCCCTCCATAAAAACAATACCATCAATTCCTTAACTTGCAGTACAAAGCCGACAGAGGTGCCCATGTATACTGGTTGGAGAAAGGGATTGCTGACGTTCGACCCGATCACATCCTTAATCTAATTCACTATGAGGTAATGGTTTTGAATTCCCTTTAATAAGGTTGTTAAATGATCATTTCACCTAAAAATTTAAGCTAATTGGAAAATACATCATATGATATAGTCTTTCATTACACCATATGAATCAAGTACATGGATAATTTTTTATTTTTTTTTACTTCATCTAAAAATTTACGTAAAAAATATTGTTCATGTGCAAGGTTTGTGTGGTGTAAAAATTCACCTTGCATGTAAGAGGACGTACTGGAAGACTATATAATGTAAAATTAATGATGTACTTTCCTACTAATTTAACTTTTAGTCGAGATGATCATTTCATAAATTTATTTTCTTTGGGAACTCATTGTGATCATAGTTTATTGTACCTTCTGAAACAATGTGTCGGTTCGTGCAATGCAATAGGATGCAGCATCACTTTCGATCAATATCTTGAAAAAGAATCTTCGCGGCAGGATCTTTCTAGGTTGCGACAATCATCCCCTATCCAGGTTTGAGCAAAAAAAGAAAAAATCGACAAAAGTAGGATCTCTTTGTGGATAGAACCATTTTCGACACTCTTAACAGGTTACATTGTATTGTTATTATTATTCAGGCAGGAATTGATGGAACTGGTTAACAAGAGTGGAAAATACGATAACAAGTTCGAGAGGTTTACAGGTACGTAAAGCATACCATCCAATTTACACAACTGGTTTTCATTTCCAGTTACCAAATTTGTGTTGTTCTTGCAGGAACATCTGACCCTTTAGGTAAGAAATTGAACAACTCGAAAACCAGAGCTGAGCTCGAATGGGAACCGGAATATCCGAGCTTCGAGAAGTTCCTTGAAAGCCTCTGAAATTATCTATGGTTTGGCTTCTTCTCCTTCTTGATTATACATACATACATACATAAATAAGCATATTATTGAATCTGTGGAGTTTGAATGATGAACATCTTCACTATATCTCAATTTTTACCCACATTGATCTATTTCAGGTGTTTCTAATAATAGAGTTTTTTTTTTTTTTTATCCTTTATGTATATATATATATATATATATGTTGTATTTGCATTTAATAGGGTAGATGTTGGATATAAGCTTATAATCAAGTCTATGGGGTTGGGTTTAGAAGTTCTATCATGTTTTTTCACTTGTTTCTATTCTTAACTGAAATTAATTTAATAGAAAGCTAAAAGATTTTATTTAGATATATATATATTTATTAGATTATTTAAATTTATTAAAATTTTACTTATAATATTACATGAAATATTATTTATATTCAATAATATTTGCATTAAAATGTCAGAATAAAAAACAATACAAACCTTTCACTTTCTATCGGATAACAAGCATGTTTATTTTTTCAAAGAAATGTATCCTCCGTAATAATATCCGACATATTTTTCTATTAAGATGAATAAATGGAATTCATATTTTTTTTTTTAAAAAAAAACTATTATTTAATTTAAAAATCTCTATTTTAACATATGTATAATTATTAATTTATTAAATTAATATATTATATATATTTATTATTTTTATATTACTTTCAAAATTTTATATATTTCACATAAAAAAAAATTATTTTTTCAAATAATTTTATTAAATAAACACACCTAGCACAATTTTGTGTTTGCAATTTTAAATTTAAAAAATTATTAATGTAGTATAGAGAAATACTTACATTATATATTTAAATGTAAAGTTAATTTATAATGTAATATAAAAAAATAAATAAATATTTACTTTAATATTATATTTTTATAAATAATAAAAAGCCTTACAAGCAAATACAACCAAATTTGCGACTGCCTACAGTTAAAAAAGCTAGTGAGATTCACTGAAGGTGACAAAAATGTGACGAAGAAGGTTGTACAGCTCATCACACATTTGAATATTTAATAAATAAATAAATAATTCATTTGGACTTTTGACTATTTTCTTTTGTGTTTGAGGCTTCTTCAATCCCACACCCACACTAAAAAAAAGAAAAAGCACACCAATTATTTTCAATCTGCTCCTGGATGCCATCTACCACCGTCCGATTGGGCCCCGTCAACGATCGACGGTCACCTTCGCATCGGGACTCGGAATCCCGGGCCCGACAAATCAAGCCCCTCAATTTTTGACCGCTCAGCATCGCGGGCATTCACAAAATCATAATTGCTGCCTCTGCTTTGTTCAGCACTAAAGCTAGGGTTCGCACTCCATTATTATACTTCAAGCATCGCGCTTTATTGATTGAAGTCTGCTTCAATTCACGCTCCGTAACTGTAATTGCTTGCGCTATTCGTTTACATCTCCTTTGTTTGTGTGATTTATTTGGTTTGTTTGCGGATTTTGGGATACTATTCATATATATGCTCGATTGAGTAAAGCTTGTTACTGGATTTCGTTCGTATGCTGGTTTTCGTCCTTAAGTGCGTGTTTAATTTCGCAACTGTTGTTAATTTTTGGTGGAATTCGGATGAGCAATGAAATTTAGCTTCTTGGAGAGATGGGATGTGTTTTTGGCAAAGAGGCGTCGTCTCCTGGGCCATCTGGAGGCGATTTCGGTAGAGATAGAGTAGGAGGTGAAGATTTGTCAAGGAAGGGGGAGAAAGCGGTGGATGGTTCAGTAAATAAGGCTGAGGGAGGTGGCGGCGGCGGTGGTGGCGCCACCGCCGGAGAAGTTCAGAACGGAGGGGATAATAATAAAAATGAAGTTAAGGATGAGCGTGTGAAGCCATCGAGAAAGGAGAAGAGGAAGGCTAGGCTGAATCCTAGGCTGAGTAATCCACCTAAGCATGTTGAAGGTGAGCAAGTTGCTGCTGGATGGCCTCCATGGCTCGTGGCAGTTGCCGGCGAGGCTCTTAGTGGATGGGTGCCTCGTCGGGCGGATACCTTTGAGAAGCTCGATAAGGCATGTGATTTTTCGGTTCTAGTAACGATTTGGTTTAAAATTGCTCTGATTTGTGTTGTTTTAGGTTTATCTACATTGAAATGAAAAATTGCTTATAATCCATTGATGTTTGGAAAGTTGGCATCATAATTTCTCATGATTTAAAAATTGCATAATGATTTAGAAAATATTGCAAGAATTCCCTAAAAATTGCATAAGACTTCGGTATTCGAAAACACTTTTAGGGATTTTGTGCAATGTTTTATAGAACACAAATGTGTCTCTTACAATTTTTAAACCATGAAGGAGAATGGTGCAACTTTTCGAATTACAAGTAATTTTGCTACATTTGAAATGATGTTTCTGATTTTTTTTTTTTTCATATTTTTTGTTTGAATTTGGTTTAGATTGGACAAGGTACTTATAGCAACGTTTATAAAGCTAGAGATACTTTGACGGGCGAAATTGTGGCATTGAAGAAGGTTCGATTTGATAATTTAGAGCCCGAGAGTGTGAAATTTATGGCTAGGGAAATTTTGATTCTCCGCCGCCTGGATCATCCAAACATTGTGAAATTGCAAGGTTTGGTGACGTCTAGGATGTCGTGTAGTTTGTATCTTGTGTTTGATTATATGTCACATGATTTAGCTGGCCTTTCGTCAAGTCCTAGCATCAAGTTTACAGAGCCTCAGGTGAGATTCACATGTTTGTTTCCGGAATCATTTAATTACATCATCCCTTTTTAAGAATTTCTGTAAAAATCTTTCCTCTGGTGATTATTTGTTAATATTATAGGTCAAATGCTATGTACATCAACTATTGTCCGGCCTTGAACATTGCCACAATCGACATGTCTTACATCGGGATATTAAGGGTTCCAATCTTCTAATTGACGATGATGGAGTTCTTAAGATTGCTGATTTTGGGTTAGCTACCATCTTTGACCCCAACAACAAACAGCCCATGACGAGCCGTGTAGTAACCCTTTGGTATAGACCGCCCGAGCTGCTGCTTGGAGCCACCGACTATGGTGTAGGCGTGGACTTGTGGAGCGCTGGGTGCATTTTAGCTGAGTTATTTGCTGGAAAGCCCATCATGGCTGGGCGTACAGAGGTAAATACTTTACGTGTTTGAGTTCAAGTTCTTTATGATTTTATGCACGGTCTGACTTTGTGGTACGGTATTACAATATGTGGCTGTTGAATCTGATGCTGTGTGTTTAAGAATAGTGCACAATGGTCCGTGCCGACAATTGGTTTCTGGTTTTTAAATGATCAATTATTCTAACTTGATGGCTGTAACTTATTGCAAAATTGCGGGTGTGTTCTGTTAGGGGTTTGGATTTTGGGTTTATATTGATTTTGAATAGTAAAAAGGTTTGAATTGGAATAGCTGCATAGTGTGATATAAATAGGTTTTGATGTAAATTGTTTAAATGTAAAATTGATTTTTAGTATAATTTAATTTGATTTTTTTAGGAGAAAATTTTTGGTGAATTGTAGAAATTCAAAAATCCTCCAACCAAACACAACCTTTGTTTATGAGCTATGTCTTATATTGTAGATGGTGTTATGCGTATTGAGTTGTATCTATGCGTCTAAGTCGATAAGCTTGATTCCCATTTTAGAAGGTGCATCGTTGTTTTATTTGTTCCGAAAACTGTTATATTTCGTGTTCTCTGAGTGCAATACAGTTCAATTTCTTAGCTTATAATCTAAAATTAAATATGAAACTTTCAACTTGGAGCAATTTCGTCGTATTTATAAAACACGATTCCCAATTACACTAACAAACTATTGCTTGCAATCAGGTGGAACAGCTTCACAAGATTTTTAAGCTATGCGGTTCGCCATCTGACGAATATTGGAAAAAGTCGAAGCTGCCTCATGCAACCATATTCAAGCCACAGCAAGCATACAAAAGGCGAATAAAAGATGTCTTCAAAGATTTTCCCCAGTCGTCGCTTCCTTTAATTGACACTCTTCTTGCAATTGATCCTGCCGAGCGTCAAACTGCTACAGTTGCTTTAAGGAGCGAAGTGAGTCCTTTCTCTCTAATGCTGAATTTCTGCTGTAGGACCATTGATACTTGCTTTTTTCGACCTCTTATTCCCTTTTTGCACGAATCTCTGTATAACGAGTGATTTCCTTTTCTCTTGCAGTTCTTCACAACTAAACCTTATGCCTGTGAACCTTCGAGCCTTCCAAAGTATCCTCCAAGCAAGGAGATGGATGCCAAGCGTCGGGATGAAGAAGCTAGAAGGTTTGGAGTGCTTTTACATATCCTGTTTTATACTCCCTCCCTCTGGAAAAAATATGTAATTTTGTCCGAGCATGAAAACTAAAAGATAATAGTATTTTAATATAAAAGTAGAGTAAAATTTATTAAAAGTGTTAGTAGGTAGAAAATAGAGTGGCAAGATAGTTATTATTCGTTAAATTAGAGATATTAAAAAAATGAGTTGATAAAGTGTTTTACTATATATCGACTATATATAAGTTTAGCAGGTAACCGAAATAGAAAAATTAAACATAATTTTGGTGGATGGAAGGAGTATAATTTTTTTTCTGGAAGAAGTAATGCTGTAAGTTGTATGTGTTGTATCTGGAAATTACACCATTTGTGTCCTCTGGCTCACCGCAGCTTCACAATTGCAGGTTAAAAACAGCCGGTAAAACACATGCTGCCAGCTCAAAGAAAACACGGGTGCGTGAGCAAGCATCACGGGCAATGCCAGCCCCTGAAGCCAATGCAGAGCTGCGAGCCAATATCGATGTACGTCATTTAAAATCCATCTTTCAAAACCTCCATTATAAGCACATTTGTCGTATAACTTCCGTCAAATCTTATTACTGTCCTGTGCACATAAATAGGTTTTCATTCGTAATTTAAGTCAAAACTTGGTTCTCTCTTGCAAGTTATAGATCAAATGTCACAGCTTAGCACATATTCGGTAAAAAAATCATATTGCATTCTCGGGTTTTCCTGAAATCTGTCCTGTCAAGTTTTCTCCATTTTTATTTGAGTGGCTCTTGATGAAGTAGAATTAGTAGCTGGATAATGTTCCTGCCATTGCATACGAACGTGGAAAAGAAATTTTGAAAAGGTTAAAAAATTATCCGGTTTGGGTAAAATAGCTAAATTCATATTGATTTGAATGTTATTTACAATGAAGGGTTGTTTGGTTTTGATTTGAAATTCAGTTTTTTATTTGAATTTTGGTTAAATAGTATTTTGATATTATTTTTTGCGAGAGGAAATAGAACATTTTTATCGGAAATTATGTAGACTGAATGGTATTTACATGGGTTTGAAGTATAAACCAAACTCACCCAAAGTTTCTCTGACTTTATCTCAATTTTTCATTTTATACGTGTAACAGAGGCGACGTCTGATCAACCATGCAAATGCAAAGAGCAAAAGCGAAAAATTCCCTCCTCCACACCAAGACGGAGGACTCGGCTACACCATGGGGCCTTCTCATCACATAGATCCAACCTTCGATCCTCCCGATGTCCCTTTCAGTACAATGAATTTTTCATACGCCAAAGAACCAATCGAAACATGGTCAGGCCCATTGGCTGATCCCACCGGGGTCGGTGCTCCAAGAAGAAAACTAAAGCCATCGAAGAATAAAGGCTCTGTTCTGAATACTCGAGAATGATATGATACCGCAACTTTCATCAGGTAATTGTGCCGTAAAAACTGCCTAATTGTTTGAGAGATTGATTATACATTCGTCTGTCCCTTTTGTCTTGTTTCCGGCATTCTTTTTTGGGATCGTGAAAAAGGTACACAACTTTCGGGCGTTTCTTTTTTTGTAAATTCTGAAAACTTCCTTGCGCTCATCGACAAACTATAATTTTTTTTATTAGTGCCGCATCACAGCATGCATTGCCGGATTGATATTTTCGTTTTCATTTTTTGTCTTAAATGTCGTAGACAGTCGAAGGAGAAGATAGTTTTTCGCACCCGTTGTTTGTTTGTGTGTTTTGTTGTCAATTATGTTAGAAATGAATGTGTTGAATGTTTTGGCCTACTGTCGTCTTCAGCATAATATAATGTAGCTGCGAATGAACGAACCTCTACTCTCTTATAGTTATAAACTGCTATTCGACTCTTTGCCTTTTGTGTGATGAAATTCGTCACTTTTTAATGTCTTTCCATATGCTGTTGAGTCATATATTTAAAAAGTCCCGCAATATTTTCAAAAAATTTGGTACTATTGTCCGATAAGGGAGGTTCGGTCGTGTGGATTCTCACGTCATAAAAATATATATATATATATTGGTACTATTTGTTAATAGTAATTTTTTAAATATATATATATATATTGTCTTACAAATATGATTGAGCATTTATGTATATTGTCTTACAATTTTATTTAATTGGAGCCTTACTTAAATTGAATTGATATCGAGTAATTATCTATTTATTAGTAAAGTTTATGTTACTTTGTTCCCTAATTGCTTATTAACATAGTACAACACATAATAATATTCTTTTGGTGTGCAAATTAAGTCTGACAAGACAAGTCACGCTAGTCTAAAATTGATAAGGTTACGAGTTCATCTTATACCACTATATCAATTTTTTACGGGATATTTAAATTTTAGTTATATATTGTATATACTGAAGTATTGAGGGCAATGTTTAATTTAAGACAATGGAAGTTTCATAAACTGAAATTGTCACCAAGATAAGCCAAGAGAAGGGCGTGGAAGAATCATGTCAGAAATATAAAAAAAAAATTATTTTATGTTGAATTTTAATTTTTTTGAAATGATAAAATATATATATTGAGAATAATATTAAGAAATTTGTAAATTTGTTTGGAAAGATAAACCCAAAATTCAATCAATAAATAGAAAGGCTTGACTAATTACCACAAAACATATAAGAATGAATACATTAACATTACATTACAATAAATTGCTTCTACAGTTCACCAAACTAGACAAGAAAAAACCAATCCCAAATCTACATTCAAATTTACACACCCAAAAACAACATCAAATAATTCTTCAAACAAAACAAAATCCATCAATCACCAATTACTTGGGAATTTTCTTCGACAAAGAATAAAGCGAGAGCAAGACGAGAAGCGTGAGCACGACAGAACCAAACAACGAGACCGCCATCGAAGCTCCAATGTGGCGGCAGAAGCTGTCGTACAACCCGCAAATCTTTCCCCATTGCACGTGCGAATTTCCCTTCAGCCCCACGTAAGCGACGGCACTTCCAGCTCCCGTCGCCGACGCCACAATCCCCAGCAGCAGCTGTCGACAACACACACATAAAAATTAATATTTACATTTTTATTTCAAATATTAACTAAAAATTCAATACATATAAGGTATATGTTCTTCTATTTTTATTCCGCTAATAATAAAGTATATAGGAGTATTTATTTGTTACAAGTTTGGTTACAATATACATCACGAATAACATGAAACTTACACATATTTAAATAAGAAAAAAAAAAAAAAAAAAAAAAAAAAGAAGAAGAAGACACATCCTTACAAACAAAACTACATACTTTTCAAAACACATCATAAGTAGATTAAAAATGAAATGAATTATATATAGGCTCTATTTAGAGAAAAGTTTTAGAAACTTTTGAAAATATTATTAAAAATGAAATGAATTATATATAGGCTCTATTTAGAGAAAAGTTTTAGAAACTTTTGAAAATATTAAAAACATGGTTAACTGTTTTTTTAGTTCTGTATCTAACCCCATTATCATATTAAAACTTTAATTAATCATGTCTGAAAATAGTCTCATAAGTAAAAAAAAAATTCGCTAAAAATGATCATTCGGTGCCGGAGTTGCCGCGCTGGCCTGTTGTTGCTTACATGGTGTTGACGTGGCTGACATGTCATTGCCACGTAGATGCCATGTCAACGACATGTGGAATTTTTTTTATTTTAAATTTTACAAAATATCTTGGTAAATTATTTTTTTAGTCCCGTATATAATTTAATTTATCAATTTTAAGATATTTAAATGGACTTTGTCTCAAAATAGTCCGGCATGTAAAACAATTTCGTTAAAATGGTCCTCCGACGTGGCACCTACGTGGCGATGACATGTTAGCCACGTCAGCGCCACATCAACAACGGCTGCCAGTATGGCGAGTCCGGCACCGGAGGACCATTTTAGCGAAAAAAATTTAGTTACGGATTATTTTCAAACATGGTCCACTTACTAAAATGATAAAATGATCAAATACGTGATTAAAAAAATAATTTACCCTAAAAATATTGAATTAATCGTATGAATATTTTTTAACAAAAATGATTATTTATGAATAGTATTAGAAAAAAAATTAAAAATGTGTATATAAACAAATTAAAGGTTTATATATGAGATGGTATTATTACCACATCAATGATGACGAAATGGGAAGATGCCTTCTGAGAGAAGGCGGGCTTTTTCAAACCGTAGAACGATAGAAGTGTCGATACGATGCCAAAAAATCCTGCCACGGAATGTGCTGCGACAAAGTATCTGTGCGACGCAAAAAATCAAAGTTATAATAATGAACACGATCTACCAATATTTATTAACGATTAATTTTTATTATTTTTTTATTTAAAATATTATATGGAGAGAGAAAAAAAAAGAAAAATAGTTATTACATGAAAGCTGGGGAGTGTTTGAATTTGGCAGTTCTGGAAACGGTGAAAGGCGGGATCGGAATTCTGGCGACGACCTCCGTCTGGTTTCCGGTGACCATAACCAAAACCGCCACCAGAGACGACGCGAATACTAGAAACCTCAGCACCACCTCCGCCGTCTTCAGCGGCTCTTTCCGCTCCGGCGGTGGCGCCGCCGCCGCTGCCGACACCCCCTTCTCGTATTCTTCAGTGCCTACCGAAGCCATTATTTGATTGATTGTGTACTGTTGTCGATTATTGCTCGAACGGTTTTGTTTTCTTAACGATGACCTTCGTACCACTATATAGATACAGATATATATATATATAGAGAGAGAGAGAGAGACTAGAGAGAGAGAGAGAGGGCGTGTGTGTAGTCTTTAGGGCGTATTTGTTTGAACTTTTTTAGGTAATATTGTACTCTAGTACTTAATTTGTCCTTTTCTTTTTAGGGTGTGTTCGTTTGTAAGATTTGTGCAAAATCTTACTATTCATTCAATTTTTTTTTTTCAAAAATATCAAATCAAACACTTATTTTTTTAGTTTTTATATTATACTAAAAATCAATTTTACATTCAAAACATCACATCAACACCTATTTATATCACATCGTACTACTATTCAAATTCAAAATTTTTACTATTCAAATTCTAACTCAAAATCCAAATCCCCAGACAAACAGACCCTTAATATAATTATACTATCCAAATGGTCATCGGAGTTTTATACTCCCTCCGTCCCAAATACCGTCTCTACTACACTGTAAATACGGTATTTTAGGAGGAGTGTAATTAATAGATAATTAAAAATGTATTAGTGAAAATAATTATCCTATAATCTAAATAATTATAAATTAAGATTAAGATAACTAATTAATTTAATTAAAATTTAAAATAAGATTAAAGTGACATGGTATGTGGGACGGACAGAAATGGCAACGTGGACATGGTATCTGGTACGGAGAGAGTAGTAAATTAAAAAATAATAATATTTTATCAGTTAGTAAAAATATGTAAACTGTGTATATTCTTTTAGAGCGTATTTTTTTTTTTTTGAACTTTTTTAGGTAATATTGTACTCCTAGTCTTACTTAAATTGTCTTTTTTTAAAAAAGAAAATAAAAATATAATTATACTCCCTCTGTCTCTCGGTCCAAATGGACTCTTTAGAGTTTTGTAGTAGATTAAGAAAAAATAGTATTTTATTAGCTAGTGGAAATGTGTGAGAGATTTTGACATTTTTGCCCTTTGACTTTATGTAAAAGTAATTATATGTGTAATAGTATGTTTGTAATTTAAGTAAAAATTAACTGTATTTTGGTATGGATATATGATTACTTTTACTAAATAAAAAATAAAAAAATACTTTGGAGTGGAACAACAAAAATGGTAAAAAGATACTCATTTGAATTAGGAATGAGTGAGTACATTTTAATAATTTTAATTAAACTATTTGGACATCTTAATTTTAATCTATAATTATTTTTATTAAATTATAATTATTTTTGCTAATAAATATTTTAATTACTTACTAATTACACAATACTGTGACTAAGCTAAATGGAACAAAATAATTATGATGAAAGGAGTATTCAAATAATGACTCTTTATTTAATATTCTCTCCGTCCCAAAACAATAGTTTTGTTCACCATTTTTGTCCGTTCCAAAAAATAGTCTCATTTTAATAAATAACCATATCATCATAAAACTATTCATTATTATTACGCAATTTCTACTATTTTTTACACTGATATACTCACAAAGACAAAAAAGTCATTTATCCTTACTTTTTACCGACTAATAGACTATACTTTTGGGACGGAGGGAGTATATTTGTAAAAAAAAAATCCCAATATAACAATAATTTGTTCACTGTTTTAATTATTTTATTTTTATAAATTACAATAAAAATAAAGATACTATTAAATTATTTGTTCATTTTTACAAATTAAATACTAGTACTATATATATATTTTTTCTGCCCATCAAGTATGATTATTATTATGTTTTATATATATATATATAAAAATTATAAAAGAAAAAAATATATTTTTAGTGAATTGAGGAATAACTATGGTTTTTAAATAAAAATAAATTAAAATTTCACAAATATTTTTGTAAAAAAAACTAAAATAAATAATACTTTTATGACCTTCGTACCACTATTATAAAAAATCAAATTAATTATTATTTTTAACAAAATAAGATACCGACGAACCATGTGTGACAGATGACCTGAAGCATCGGAAGTTTGAACTTATAACCTCACGATCACAAGTCCAACTTCTGTACCACCAAATTATCTCTTGCAGACTAATTGGAAGTTCATTCTGCCAAGTAGTCTCTCTCTATATTATTATTATTATTATTTAATTTGGAAGTAAGGGCGTACAATAATGTGAACGTAAACATGTTTGGTGCATTTTTATTAATATTATTATTTATATTCACACCGGTAATCCAGTTGGTGTTGGATGATGCTTTGACCATTGCCATGTCCACACACATATACATACACACATGTATGTATGTATATAAGTATCTATCTATGTATGTGTGTGAATGTGTACATGTCGACATTGATCATGTAAGAATCCATAACGTGTAAGTATATACATTGACTATTATTTCCTAATTAATGCATGCATATATATATATATTATTTGTCTTTTAATCTTATGGTAAAATAACGGTTAAATATATAAAGTTTGTTTAATTATGTTTTGAAATTAATTTGAAATAATGTATTTTAATTTTAATTTTTGTTTAAATTGGATTTTAATGTGATATTTTATAAAAAAAAAAATAATAATAATAATATACTATTATTAAAAATTATAAAAAATGAATAATACTTCCTCCGTGTCGTAACAAATTATTCATTTTTTCATTTTAATTTGTTCCATAACAGAGTATCTATTTTTTTTTTTTTTTTTTAAGTAATTGTACTGTCTACCTAACATTACAAATACCCTTACAACTTACAATATATTACACAAATGTCATTATATTTATATCACATAATACTAATAAGGTTATTTTAGTCATTTCTACTTTATTTCTGTTACATCTCAATATAATACTAATATTTTTAAAACCCTGTGCAAAAAGCAAATGAATATATGAGACGAAGGGAGTATTTGATTTTGATTTAAATATTAAAAAAACAAATCCATAGTATTATATGTACATATAAAAATTAAGACTCCTCCAACCTCATATCTATCTATCCGATTTTTTTTTTTTTACGAAATTTTAAAAATATTAGTATTATATTGAAATGTAGTAGAAATAAAGATAAAATGACTAAACAAACTTTATTAATATTGTATGATATAAATATAATGGCATTTGTGTAATATATTGTATATTAGAAGAATATTTGTAATATTAAGTAAATAATACGATTATTAAGAAAAAAAATTATTTTGTTACGAGACGGATCAAGATAGAAAAATTAGTTAATTAAAGGACGGAGAGAGTATTATTTATATCCATTCAAATTTATATTTATTACCATCAATATTATTTTATTTAAAATTCTCAAAAAAATATGTTTCATTATATAAAAATTTTAATTTTCCAAAAAAAAAAAAGAATAATAGTAATATTTGATATGATAATACTCCCTCCGTTCCTTAACAATCTATTCATTTTTTCATTATAGTTTGTCCCATAATAAAGTATTTATTTTTTTATTTTTTTTAGTAATTTTACTATCTCCCTAATATTAGAAATACCTTTCCAATTTACAATATATTACACAAATGTCATTTATTACCTTTATATTATACAATACTAATTTTATTTTTACTTTATCTCAATATAATTCTAATATTTCTAAAACTCCGTAAAAAAAATTAATAAATAAATATATAGATACGAGACGAGGGAGTATTATAAAATTTATTTATATAACTTGTCAATATAATTAAAAACCACGTAATTTGTTGGAATTGAATAAAATAAAATTGATAATATTAATAGCACAATAGCTAGATGGCAAATCAAGTAATGATCTTCAATTAAAAATAATTAATTAATAAAATTGTATTATCTTGTTGTCACAATCAAATTGGGCCCCAATATTTGCTGTCTATTTGTTTGATTATTAATTTGGTGTTACTTGAATCACAGGTATAAGCAGCCACCATAATGTTAATTAAATTATTCCCATTCAAATTGAAATTATTTTTTTATAGGAGTTTGTTATTATTTTATTGACTTTTTTTTTCTTTTTTTTTTTTTTTTTTTTTTTTTTTTTTTTTTTTTCTGTGTTGCTTCAAAACAGCAAATTACTTGCACAAGTACTCATCATTGTATTCAAAATTATTACCAAATTAAATAATTGTTATTGTCATTTTAATAATTACAACTTGTTAATCTTTACTATTTATAAATTTAAATTATTGTAATTATCTTTCAAATTACACATTGCTTAACCTTATCCCATACTCTTTGCTAGTCAAATCACTTCAAGCTGTCATTTGATTTTATTCTCACAATTTTAAATTGATTAAAGTTATTATTATTATTTTCAAAAAAGATAGAATTAATTATGTTTTCGTACATGGGCTTTTTGTGTTTGATTTTTATAATTTTAATATTTTAAAGTTAAAAAAATTATTTAATATAATATTTATATTCTTTCCGTCCGAAAGTATATTTATTAATTAGTTTATTTTTCATACATAAAGTTTTTAATATTAGTATTTTATATGTATATGTACAAAATATATGTTTGGATTTCAAATAATAGGATTTTGAATTAAAATAAATATTTGATATAATATAAAAAACATTTTATTTTTATACTTTTAGGAGAAAAAAAATACTCCCTCTATTTCATGTAATATGGGTCTATTACCGTAGACACGAGAATTTAGGTAAAATATAATTAGTAAGCAATTAAGAAATGTCTTAGTAAAAATAATTATAAATTAAGATTAAAAAAGTTAAATTTAAATTTTAAAATATGATTAAAGTGTATAATTAATTTTTCAAAAAAAAAATGACAAATTATGTTGGAGGGACGAAAATAGAAAATATGGACAAATTATGTGGGACGGAGGGAGTATGAATAATAAAAAGATGCAATCAAACAATATTCCTTCACATGATTTCCTATTGTAAATGTGTATTTGCATTTAATTTGAATATATAAAGTAGTATTTATACAATTGATTATGTAATTCCTTCTTTTCATGCACAAAATCAAATAGCAATTTTGCTGTGTTCTTTTTATTTATTTTTTAATAATTATATAATAGTCCATTATACAATAAAATTAATTGTAGTCGAAAAGACCTTTTAAAAGATAAACCATATTTAATATCAGGGAATGTTTCTTTGTTCAAACATTAACACTCTATTTAATTAGGTTTTCAAACTCGTTCTTGCATTTTTTTTATCAATTTTTTAAAAATATTATATTTAAAATATACTATTTTTATCTACAACATTACATAAAAAAATAAAAAAATAAAAAAAAATTGTTCTTTATTCAAAACATTTCATCGAATATGTATTATACAATAGGGATTTTTTTTTTTATTTTTTTTGGTTTTCTTGTTTCAAAACAAAATTTCTATTACTAAATTTGCATAAATATTATTTTATATTGTAAAATATCGTATTAAAATATTATTTAAATTAAAATTCAATTAAAAAAACTTGAACTTAATCCCAAACAAATTCCAGTGCTTTTTATTTATTTATTTATTGGATTTTAGTTTTGATTTTTTGATTTAAACAATAGTTTGAACTCAAATTTAAACACAAACAACCGTAGTATTTTTTTCTTATTTTAATTTGGTTGGATTTTTTAAAATATTATTATTTTAATTTACTAAAATATAAAAGAATATATTAAATTGAATTGGTACGGATGCAAATATTTATTTATTATTAACCAACTCATAATAAAAATTAACACGTCACATATCTAGATTTGTTCTTTTAGTATTTCAAATTAAAATTATTATTCTTGCATAGTTTTTAATAAGAATATATTATTTCATATAACAAAATATCATATCAAAGTAATTTTTAAATTACAACAAAACAATCGACAAAAATTAATAATAATAATAATCTAATAATAATATTTCATTAGCTAAATCTAAATCTAAATCTATGTCTATTCTATTTATAATAAAAAATTTTATATACTCATAATTTATTTGTAATTTAATAAATAATAATTAAATTGTCACTAATTTTTATATTTCCCTACCATTTTTTTTTACTTATTTGTTAATAATTTTTCTTTTATAATATTCTTAATTTATCTTTACTTTCTATATTATAATTTTAAAATACTATTATATTAAAAGTTTTGTATTCAATATTAGTTCATATTAATTGTGTAGAAGAAATTGACCAAATCATCCATGTTGACGCTGAGTAGCACAAAAAATAAAATAAAAATAAAAGTCTAAGTAGAATAGATGTATATCCTTATCTTTGAACTTTCTAGCATATAAATTGACTAATCATGCCAAAACTAAAATGAAATATATATATATATACATGGTCATAGAAAAATAGAAATAAATAAATAATTATGGTTATCTAATTGAATTAAGCTAAACCACATATAAATATATAAAATTTCAATATGCTACAAATTTATTTCCCATCAAAAAATCCAAACATCACACAACACAAATTTATTTCAAAGTAAACTTATTTTTACTTTTGATTAATTAATAAATTGAACAAGTTCAAATAATCCGACACAAAAAGGACATAAAATCCAATAAACTTAAATTTTCACTAGAAATCTCATCAAGATTTCATAAGTCATTCTCCACCACAAAAATAAAAATTAAATAAAAAATTAGCAAAGGCGATCGATCTGTACTTAAGCAAAGTTCGTCGAGAATGGCGTGAAAATGTAAGTATAGAGAAATATAATTTTTTTAAAATAAGATTAATACAAGTATGTGTTTTTGTGATTGCAAGATTAAAATCAATATTATTTATTACACAATTTTCAATAAAAATAGTATCATTTTCTCTCATAAAATATCACTTAAAATACTATTTAAATAAAAAATTCAAATCAATATTTTATTTCAAATCAATTTCAAACCATAACCAAATATATAAATTGTGATAATTACATTCGACGTCAAAATATTCCTAAACCTCTTATCATTGAGCTATGAGGGGAAATTTTTTCTCAAGGATCTATTTTTTAGAATTTTTTATTGTTAATTATTGTGTTCTTAAAAAAAATTATATTATATTATTTATTTTTTTACAAAATATCATATTAAATTATTATATAAATAAATATTTAATATAATATTTTGTAATAACAAACTATTTTATGGAAAAATAAAAAATATTCAGTTAACAACTTATGTAATTTGAAGGTTTGTGTAAAATTGAAGCCCAAGGCCCAAAAGACTTGAAGGTGTGATTTTGATTTTTTATTATTAATGAAATAATTGTTGAATTATTAAATTAAATACTTATTATTTATTTAATGTATTAACAAATGTCAAATACATATCATTTGTATTCAAAATGATAACTAATCTCTTCTTACATTATATATAATTTCAATTCAAACTGTTACTATTATATTTAAATTTAAAATTCAATTCAAATCTTTAAAATAGTAGACATGAAAGGCACAATATTACACCCTTGTCTACAGTTGATTTAGCTGTAGTTTGACACTAATTTAAAATGAGATATTAATTTAAATTTTTATTTAAATCATATTTTAATATAATATTTTATAAAAAAAAATATAATAATATAAATATATATATTTTTGTGAAAAATATAATATAAGAATATATCTTTTATTGGAAATCCTGTTAGAAAAATTTTATTGGACAAACAAATCATTGTCTCGGCATAATTTTTAAATGAGTATAATCTTTTATTACATTATTATCTCTATTCTTTTGAAATAGTTTTATAAAATCCTCAAACTAACATGCTAAACAAATTAATCCAAAATAATTAATAGATATTTAAAATCATAAATATTAATATTAAAAAAAAAGTATTAATACAAATATATTTTCAACTTTTATATGAATTAAAAATATATTATTGCATATATAATTAATTTATACATAATTTTAAAATACAAACATATCAAAATTATTATAAATATTTTCATCGATCAATAAAATATTAGTCTTTTAAAAATGAATATATTCTTTTCTCCAAGATACTTTCATATGTTGGGGTCATGTCCTTAAAGCCATTTTTTGAACTTTTGATACCATTTATCAATATTAAAATTTAAAAAATGCTATATAATATTATTAAATATCTAATTAAAAAATAATATTTTTTTCCTTTCACTTAATTTGTTTATTATTTTTATTTTTGTTCGTCTCACATAATTTATCATTTCCTTTTTTGAAAATACAATTATACACTTTAATTATATTAAATTCATAAATTATAAATTATAAATTTTATATAAATTATTTAATAATCTTAATCTCAATATAAAATTATTTTTATTAAATCATAATTATTTTTACTAGTATACTTTATAATTATTCACTAATTACACAATAACTAAAATTTCGTTTCTAATATAAATGAGACAAATTAGCCGGAACGAATGAAGTAATAAACTTCAAAACTCTTATCTACCGCTAAACATAATCTTAAAAAATGCAACTTTATAGTCATAAGTTCAAATCCTGAAGCCTTAGATTTTGTGTCAAACTTAGTTTGCAAACTAAAATATAAATAAATAAGTAGTTACAAATTATAAAATTAATGCGTTGAATATAATTAATTTGTAATTATTTAAGATTATCTTGGGAATTGCTTTGATGTATATGCAGCGGATTATCTTGCGGAGATCCATGCACCACCATGTGATAGACGTGCCTCCATTTATTGCATATTAAGTATTAATTATTATAGAGATAATAAAATAAAAAATAAAATATTGTATTATTAATAACAGAGAGAATAAAATAAATAAAAATGTTTAATTAATTATACACAGAATAAAGTATAAGTATTTTTCGACACGTGTAGGTTCCCTTTGCTTATAGGTGTGTAATTTAATTTTTCTTTAAAATATATTATTAAATATTTATTTTATTTTATTTAGTATTAAAATTAATTTTCAAGACAAATAAATTTATTTTTTAAAACCAAAAACTCAACTATCAAACTGTCAACCTACTTGCATTATTATTTTCCTGTTTGTATTTTCATATTTATTTCTCAAAAAACAAAAGTTAAATACTTTCTCAAATCTTATTACACTAATAGTGTTTTGTCATTTTTTTTTAATTTATAATATATTTTGATATAATAATCAATATTCAAATATCAACATGTAAAAAATAAATGAATACTTAATTATGGGACGAATGAAATATAATATTTTAAATAATATTTAAAATAACATTTTAATATTATTTGAAGCAAAGATAAAAGATTTAAAAAATAAAAAATACGAGTAAACAAATCTTCAATTTCAACGCTAAGTTATCAATGCGTTAACTGGCAATCATATATATGTTTGTTTACTTGTAGTATTATTTAATTTCTTTTAATTACTATATTATTTTTTTATGTTATCAACAAGATTTTCTATATTAATATAAAAATATATGTATAAAAAATTCAAAGTGAACAAAAAGTTGTCAACTTAGCAATTGTTTTTAATATTTTCGCTATAAAACCAACAATTATTTATAAAAAAAAAAAAAAAAATGTATTATTTTATCCTATAAAATATTACTACATCTTAATTTTTTATTTGAAATAATAATAATATAACCAACTAAATAGACCTTACCTTTGTATTATTCATACTTCATATAATAATGGATATCCCAGCTGTTTGTTTTTGTCAGTAAATTCATATGAAACATTAATTATATAATTATAAATAAATCTTTTGAGCAAGTTTCAGATATGCTGATGATAATTGTTCGGCGGTTTGGATTTTGAGTTGGAATTTGAAATAGTAAAAATTTTGAATTTGAACAATTGTATGATGGATATAAATAGGTGTTTGATGTGATATTTTGAATGTAAAATTAATTTTTAATATAATATAAAAAATAAAAAAATAAATATTTAATTTTATATTTTTTGGAGAAAAAATAAAATGAACAGTGAATTTAAAATCTAATTTCCCAAACAAACACACCATAGTGTATAAATATCTTTAAATAAATAAAATGTTGAGCTGCTCAATGAAATGTGCTGACCACGAATGAATGAATTTGCTGAGCAATACTCCTGTTATTATTTTATTCCAATCATCTGGACCATTAAATTTAAAATTAATCGCACGGTGTGTATTCGTTACTTACTAAAGAGCCGATATTTGAGTTTTGAAACATGTGGATTTCCTTTATATAATTAACTTTTACTCAATGGTACTATATATTATTATTTATTTTTTTATAAAACATCGAACTAAATATTTATTTTTTATTTTTTGTTCAAATTTTCAAAATATAAAAATTTCAAAAAAATTCCATATAAATGGGGCCCTGCCCATTGGTCGTTTGTGATTTTTTTTTAATCAATATTTATTTTGTTAATATATATATAACAATAAATTTTATATATGATCCATTTTTTGAAATACATAATATATTATTATTATTATTATCAATTAATGGAATTTAAGTTATGTCGGGTTGAATTACACCACTCATTAATATGTCATAATTATTCCAGATACGTAAAATTTAAAGTTTCTACACTTCAATGATTTGTAATAAAAGATTTCAACACTTAAATTATCACTTTCAATAAATATTTGACTAAGTGTTGTTGTTATTATTATTATTGTTTGTATTTATAAATGGAATGAATAAAGTATCAAGATTTTCAATCCATAAGATTAATATTTGGATATAATGCAGATTTTTTTATTATTTTAAAAAAAAAAAAAAAAAAGAAAGAAAAGAAGAAGAGAAGAAGAAGAAAGAATCAATAAAATGGGAATACATTTGGAAAAAAAGAAAGAAGGTAAAAGCACTTCATTATAAGTTTGAGAGGTCTGATTGGAAGTTAGATTTTATTGTTGAGTAATAAAATGTTGTTTTAGTTGTATATTAGTTATTGTATAACATATTTGATTAAAATAATTGTAATGTTTTTAAATATTGTAAAATTAATATTGGATTGAAAATTATTTAATATGATTGTGAAAAATTAATGGTGTGTTCTTTTGTGAAAAAAAAAAAAAACAAACAAATATGCTTTTTCTCAAAAAATTAATATTTATTATTTTTATATTACCTACGTAATTTTTACGCAATATATACATAAAAAAATAAAAATAAAATATCCCCTCAAACTATTTTACAAAACAAACACATCCAAAATTTGATATAATATAAAAAATATACACATAATTAATTGATTTATACATAGTAGGCGATTTAAACTATATAAATATATATATTTTTTATTTATAAAAAAATGTTACTATTAATGGAATAAACTCTATTTTCATTAATTAACAATTAGAGTACAATATTATATTTATACAAGAGATATATTATGTAGGATATATATATAAATATATACAATATATATATCAACACCCCCTTAAACTCAAGTTGGAACGGTGGAACCCAACTTGAGTTTGCTCAAAAATGACTGAAAACGGCCGGGAAGGTGAGGTTTGGTGAATCCATCGGCCGTCTGATCAGCAGAGAAAATGGGAGACAAGGAGATGCTTCCATGAGCAACGTGATGACGTACAAGGTGACAGTCGATCTCAATGTGCTTCGTACACTCGTGGAAGACATCATTCGTCGAAATCTTCATGGCGCTCTGACTGTCGCAATGGATAATAGTGGCAGAGGGCTGAGGCACTCCAAGATCAGCCAGCAGCCAGCGAAGCCATAGAAGCTCGGCAGCGGTATCGGCAATGGCTCTATATTCGGACTCTACGCTGGACCGAGAGACAACCGTCTGTTTTTTGCTGCGCCACGAAATAAGCGAGTCGCCAAGGAAGAAGCAAAACCCGGTGGTCGAGCGGCGATCAAAGGGATCTCCCGCCCAATCAGCGTCAGAATACCCGGTCAAAACTAAGGAAGAACGAGCGGAATATGGTATCAGAGCTTAGGTTAGGTCTCGAGTTCGAGTCCCACCGTCCCCATTTGTGCACATATGCATGTGCAAGTTTCGCATACCTCCACTTGCATCCGAGAGGGCGTGTTGGGGACTCCCGTTTGCGAATATATAACTAATGGCTTGGTTTCCCTAACAGTTCGAGCTTTTAGGTGAGACAGTCATTAGTATCCAACAAGAGATATAAGTATGACTTGTGTTAAAAATTTGGAGAAATGATCGACATAAAATTAAATAAATTAAGAATATGATTTCAACTTAAGTGTACTCCAACCACATAATAATAATAATAATAATAATAATAAATTGTATGAATTTGAAAACATGTTTGAGTAAGACATGTCTATTTTTTGGATGACAGTCCCTATCCGAAATTGCGTACTGGGTAAATTTTAGGCCGAACTTAATACCCTGCAAATCAGAGCTGACGATAAAGTTAGACGAATTATGTGTGGCAAGTGACCTGAGGCGTCGGGGCATGTACATTCAATTTAATGGGAAATAAATTTATTTTTAAAGATTTTACTAGATCGTTTATAAATTCTAATGTGGCATAAATTTATCTACTTTTTCTTCTTTAGTCAATAATAAAATCATAATTATTCTTGAAAACAATTTGAAATAAAATTCTCTTTTTCACCATTTTGTCTTCATCCTCACGAACAAAACATTTACCAAAGAATTCTTGTTGGGATTCTTATTCAAGTAAGCCAATATTGAATTCCAAACATTTAGGGGTGTGTTTGCTTTTGAATCTTAATTTAAATGATATTTTAAATTTAATATTTTATGAGGAGAAATACTAATGTTTTTACAAGAAATTTTAATATTATATTTTTTTAAAAAAATAAATATTTGTTTTTTAGTACTTATGAAAACAAAAATATCAATATTATATTACACATTTATATTACTTAATAAAATATTTTATTTTTAAATTTACTATAAAAAAATGTATACATTTTAATCGAAAAAAAAAATATTTTTCTGTTGAAACACGAATCAAACACTTGTTTTTATGAAAAATAATATAAAATACATATTTAAAAACAAATAAAAACTCAAAATCTTAATATTAAAAATTAAATTTCTCTCTCATTTCAAAAAAAAATTATTTAACTTTCTTTGGATATTAAATCAAATAAATAATTATACTCTCTCCATCTTATAGTATATGATCTATATTTTTGTAGTCCTTAAAAATAGATAATTTGTTTATATTTTAAGTAAATTTATCAATTTTAAAGTATTTAATAAATATCAATTAATAAATATTTTAAAAATATTATTTCTTCCGTTTCATTTAATTTATTATTTTTTTAAATATAATTATACTTTTTAATTACATTTTAAAATTTATAATTTATAATTTTTTTTATTTTAATTAAATTATTTAATTATTTTAATTTTAATTTATATTTATAATTTTTTTACTAATATATTTTTTAATTATTTACTAATTAAAGCTAAAAATGAAAATTTTAAGTGGACACCGAGGAATTATAAAATATGTGCACAAATAAAAATAAAAAATATTATCGAATACGTGGATTTGGGAAGGAAGTACATTTTAAAGTCTGTATCTATATATATATATATGTGTGTGCTGGTAACTGACTGGCCTAGAATTGCCTTCTTCCTGATTTCACAATTTCCACACAAGTGCAAATCTCACTCAACATTTTTGCCCTAATCGCTTTCGGTTAACAAATCGGAGCAATTGAGAGGCAGAGGAAGCAATTATGGAGGCAGAGTACAAGGAATCTGGAATGGAGAGCGGCAGTGGGAAGGCGGTGGCGGTGGCGAACAAGCGGAAGATGAGGGGATGGGACGTCATACTGAGATTCTTCGCGCTGGCTCTCAGCCTCGCCGCCGCCGTCGTCCTCGCCGTCGATAAGGAAACCGTCGTGGTTCAGGTCCCCGTCGCCGCCGCACTGCCGCCGCTCAGCGTTCCCGTCGCCGCTAAGACTAGCTACCTCTCCGCCTTCGTGTAAGTAAAAACACGCACACGCACACGCACGTTAATTTACGTAACTTCTATACGTGCAGAAATCATCTATCGTTTTTTTTTTTTTTTTTACATTTTTTTTTTCCTGAAACGAAATCAAATAATTAATTGGTGCTTTTTCTGTTTGGATGTTTGTTTATTATTATTATTATATTATTATTTTTTATATAATTAATAAATATTAATAATTTTAAAATAAATTTAATATATAACAATAAAAAATAATTGTAATATGTAATATTTATTTATAATTAGCATAATTTAATTTTATAAATATGTGGAGTTTTAGTGTAGATAAAAATATTTTTTAAGAATAGAGATAAAAATAAATGAATTTTTTTGAGTGAGTTTTAGATGATTACACAATTTTATAAGTTATAATTAATTAAATTAATTTATATATGTTAAATATATTTTTGATTTAGTATATTTTATTTCAAATAAAAAGGTGTACGGAGTATTACATTAAACATATAATGTTATTTTTTTTTATCTCTAAAATACGTAAATATATATAGTTTTGGAACGTGGATTATCAGCGGATAATATTAAATATTGTGGAAATTCAGAGTGCAACTTGTTTGTCATTTCAGATTATTTTTAGGTTTTGGAAAAATGTCATGCGTATCTTTAAATACGGAGATAAATTTAATATTTTATTAAAATATTAATATTTTTTAATTTAGTTTAAAAATTATAAGTATAAATTGGATTGAAACAGGAGGAGTATTATCATAGATTCATAGTTATTAAATTCTTAATATTTTACTATTTCTAAAACCACATTGAAATCTATTTTCTTTTTAGGCTGTGTTGGTTTGGGGATTGGATTTTAAATCTACTATTCATTCAAATTTTTCTTTTCAAATATATCAAATCAAACATCTATTTTTTATTTTTTATATTATATTAAAACTTAATTTTACATTCAAAACATCACATCAACACCTATTTATATTACATCAAATAATTATTCAAATTCAAAATTTTTACTATTCAAGTTCCAACTCAAAATTCAAACAGTTCACAAACACACCCTTACTATAAAAAAGTTTAATTTAATATATTATTTAAGAAAATATTTTATTAAGAATATTACAAATTGAAGATTTTGGTTAATTGTAATTTAAAATTAATTTAAAATAAATGATTGCTTTAAAATTTTATTTAAATAATTTTTTTTATAAATATTTTATAACGAAAATAATATTATATCATTAATTAAAAATTATATTAAATAAATAATATTGATTTTTTAAAAAAAAATTATATGATGTATCATGTGGATAATATAAATTTTATACTTGTTTGTCTCATATATTTTGAATCTATTGTTATATATATATATATATATATATGATAATTTAGCTAAAATATAATTAATAATTTTATTAGTAAAAATAATTATAAATTAAAATTAAAATTAAATAAATAATTTAATTAAAATTTTAAAAAATATAAAATTTAAAATATAATTAAAATAAATAATAATAAATAATAAAGCAGACAAAATAGAAAAAATAATAAAATATATATTAAAATTGTATAAAAAAATTAAAAAAAATTAACAAACAAACTGTCTATTATAAATTTAATTTGAATTACACAGCAAACAATAACAAATTGCACTATGAAATAATTTAGCAGGAAAGCAGTCAAATAATGTGGGGTATTGAATAAGATTGAGCGTGACAGCAGCGACTTGTCGTGTTCAGTAGACTAGTAGTACTAAATTATACTAAAATAACCATTTTCGATATGTATCGTGTCTGACTGACTGTCAGCCTTGTCTGCCATTAACATGCAGAGATATTTCGATTGTGTTTTACTGTTTAAATTCTCTATTTTTTTAAAAAAATTTATCATATCAAATAATTATTTTTTATATTATATTATAAATTTATTTTATATTAAAAAATCGCATCAATCACTACTCATAATTAATTAATTAAATAAATTAGATTAATTAAGGGCTTAGACTTTTGGAATTTTTTATTTTAAAGTAATCCTGTGTTTAGCTTCTTCTTTTCTAAAAAAAAATAAAAATTGTGTAATATTTTGTCCAGCAAATTTATACACACTTCTTTTGTAAATTAAGGATATTGGTATAAATTTCCCTGGGAACGAGCCTCCATCTTTTTTCTGTTATATTTCAATGTAAAAAGAATCTCAATATATTATGCGGATTTATGTCCAATTCAAATTCATTCTTACATTTTAGGGTGGTTTTTGTTAACATTTCAAATTCAAATCATATATATATATATAATCAAAATAGTGTTCACATACTTTTATATAGGACAATATAATATTGTTTTGTATAAAAAAAATTATTATGCTAAAATCAATAATCTATTGTATTATATAAATTTATATAATGTAATGAATTTTATTTTGTATTATATTCCATGTCTTGTTAGACATCTTTTCTTTTTATTATTAAATGCATTGATTTGAACCACGGAACTCAATTTACAATATACTCATTCCGTTCCAAAACTATAGGTAGGTTTGATTGTATTGGATACGGAATTTAAAGAATATTAATATTATATTGATAGTAGGTAAAATGTATGAGTAAAATATTTTTTGCCATTGTAAGTGTATTAGCGTAAAAAGTAGTGGCAATTGTGTAATAATAATGAAAAAGTAAGGATACTTTTATAGTAACATGATTATTTATGAAATAAAACTATTGTTTTGGGACGGACAAAAATACTAAATAGGACTATTGTATTGGGACGGAGGAAGTACTTTTTTTTTTTCTATATAATTTGTCTCTATTTTTTATTTTCGTCTGGTCCCATATAATTTGTTATTTTTTTTGAAATATGATTATATATTTAGTTACATTAATATTAATTAAACTATTTAGTTATATTAATCTTAAATTATAATTATTTTTATTAATATTCTTCGTAATTACTTACTAATTATACTCGTAATTTACATCGTATTATATTAAAATATTATATAATCCAGAATTCAAATTAAAACTTTAATCTCAAATTAAAACTAAACAAAACCTTAATATTTGTACATGATATATTTTATTATTATCCCAATTTAATTAAGTTAAAAAAAAACATAATTCTCCGAAAGTTCTCAAACAATCAAAATTATTATCATCATCATCATTAATTTTATATATATATATATATTTTTTCATAGATTTTTCGTCATCGCAAATTCTATTGCATGCGCTCACGCGGGGGTATCGTTAATCCTCGCCCTGGCATACCAGGGCGAGAACAAGGCCATTGCCCTAACGGTCTTAATAGCCGACTTGATGATGGTGGCGCTTCTTTTTTCGGGGATCGGCGCCGGAGTGGCAATTGGCGTATTGGGATACAACGGGAACTCGCACACGATGTGGGGCAAAGTATGCGATAAATTTGACAAGTTTTGCCACCAGGCGGCGGCGGCGTTCGGGATCTCCGGCGCGGCGGCGCTGCTGTTCTTGCTGCTGGTGGTTCTTGCAACTTTAAACCTCCACAAGAAACACTAGAATTAATTGGGGGTTGTGTGAGAAAATTATTCTAAGTGTTACCAAAGTGGTTCTTAATTCTTGCTATGTAATGATATTTTGTGGATTGGAATCTTTGTGCTTTGTGTGTCGGATTATGTTTTGTTTTAGTGTTGTAAGGACCAAATGCTTGATTGATGCATTATTAATACTACCTTCGATTGTTTTAAGGTCTCATTTATTTTTTAAGTATTGATTTTTTAATATTAATTATTATATTAAAATATAGTTTAAATTAAGAAAAAATTACAAAAATAGTTTAATTAATGTCTTATAATATTAATAGAAAGATAATTATATCAAACAAAAAAATTATACAAATATAAGAATATTTTTAATGTTAAGTATAACGAGGGAAAAGGTAAATGTCACCACCTTACAGTAAGGACAGAAAGATTATATTATTTTCAAAAAAGGCATTGTTAACATTTTTGTTAGTATTTGATGGTTTGGGATGTTTAGGATTTAATTTTGTTTTTCATTTTTGAATGAAATGTATATTTTGAATATGATACTTATTAGTTTTAATGGTTCAAGTCCATTTCTCTTTTAAACCTAGCCCGAAAACATTTCAATCTAAACCCTTTACTTCATTGTGTTTAGGTGGCCCATTATGTTTGAGTAATATAAAAATACTTCATATTTTGAGTTGATAAAATATATATTATATTTATTGTATTAAGTGTATATATCAAATTTTTACTAATATTTACTATGAATTATTCCACTTAAAAATGTCATGTGAACAAATCCTATGTATATTGGCCCTTCGGTTTAATTTTTTAATATAAATTATATTTAAAAAGTAAAAGAAAATAAATTGGATATAAAAAGAATTAAATCATTTTAAATATTCTAAATTAAAAAAATAAATAAATATATTGAAACAAGAACAAAAGCATATATGGTGGAAGGGCCCTTCAATTATATAAAGTCAAGGGGATGTACTCTGTCACAGCTGCTTTACTTGTCTGAATTCAATTATTGGTTATTACATTAATTATCTTGACTTTAAATTTGGAATGTATTGGTTTAATATTTATAATTTTAAATATTTTTGTCACACAATATGAAATAGTTGTAAAAATATTAAAAAGAATTACGTCGATTAGAGGTAATGAAATTATATCAATTGCAGCTTATATCAATTACTTATCAAAGATCCATTCTTACTTATCAATCTTTTTCTTTTGCTGAAATTATAAAAAAACATATCCAACGATTACTTTTATACTAAAATAAATAAATTTACATATATATATATATATATATATAACAATAATAAAAATATAAAAAAATTCTGGCAGAAAATATGACAACGAACTTATGAATACAGCAAATAATGTAGTAAACAGAAAGACACGGCTTCTGTAACAAATGTGTTCATAAATAGCAATAGGATGATGAATTTAGAGTTTCTTATGCTATACTTACTGCTTTTAATTGAACTTGTTTGCATGTAATAAAAACTATAAAGAAAACAACAAACCTCCTCGACGACAACATCGATGGAAGAACCTGAAGATCCCGTCTTGTTTAAGGCAGCGCCGACTTTGTGGCGCGCCAACGAAATAATTCATTCGAATCAATGTAAGAAATGTCATTGAGGAAGAACCGGAGGCGCAATTGTTCGAGTATTGTACGACTGGCAATGGCTGCACTTCTGCCCGAGTACGTGGAAGTAAACTTCCGTAGTATCGTTGCAGTCGTTGCAAAGGATCCAAACCTAGGAATCGAAGATGTAATAATAATCAATCAATCAGTCAATTGATTTTTTACATGTGCTACGAGAAATTGTGTTGGTAATATAAAAAATACTACCTCTGTCCGGCTATAAAAGTCTTATTTACCTTTTACGTCATTGTACTTAATATTAAAAATATCAGTATAATTTTTTTTTACAAATGTGCTTCTATTAGTATTAAAAGACACAAATGGAAGTATTTTGTAATTTTTTCTTAATTTGAACTATGTTTTGATGTAACAATTAATATTCAAATATCAACACGCAAAAAGTAAATTAAACCCTTAAGAGCCGGAAGAAGGCAGTAATATTTTGTATTAAATAATTGACCTTTTATTAGTGGATAATGTATATATTATATTAATGTGATTGTATATTTGTATTTATTAATAATATTTATAGAGAATTGTGAAAAAAGATCGACGATTACGACTGCTTATGTTGAAATCGAGCGTACCTTCTTGTATCTATACTCGTCTGGCATGATAGTGTCTTCGATCTGAATGTACGAGCGAATAATTCAAGTTAAGGAAAATTTCGATTCGATCAACAATGTGTAAATGAATGGACATGTTGTTGTGTTGTTATTACCTCCTCGTCGATTCGCTTCCAGTTTCTGGACATGTCCATGGTCGACTTGGAGCATATCGGGCAGCAGTACCTGCAGAAGCAATCGATCAATCATTTATAGAGGATGAAAAGTCGAGGAGGTAAGAATTAAGACGGATACTTACTTCTCGCGCCTTATCATCTCGTTGTAACATTCGCAATGCATCGTGTGCCCGCATTTCATTACAGCCGTGTCTTTAAGGGAATCGAACATGTACTGCATACACAACGGGCAGACACGTTGCTATACTTATTTGAAATAATCAAGAGAACTTATCAAAGGTTGGAATGAAACCTCGTAACATATAGGACAGTGATGCCTCATTGAATTCTCGACACACATGTGGTTGTTGCGTAAGCCAACCGAATAACAACTTCCTGCAAGATTAACCGAATTAATATTACGGTAGATGCAAGAAAATTCGAGAATCGTTCGATGAACTAATAACAAAATTCGAGCTATGTTCCAGGTGTTCAATCACGAGTAACAAAAGCGTTCGAGAAGACATGAATATTACAACAGTTGTAAGCAAATTCAGGAATCGTCGAGGAACTAATAACAACGCACGCCATTTCTTACACGAATACCATCAACACATAACCAAAAGTTCGAGTTAATTTCCAAATCCAATCAAGAATAACAAAAACATTCGAGAACACTAATATCATGACAAGTGTAAGCTAATTCAGGAATCGTCGAGGAACTAATAACAATTGACGTTTTTCTACAAATTGCAGAATCTGAGTTATTTTCCAAGTCGCCGAGGAACTAACAACAAGGCATGTAGTTTTTTTACATGAGCATCAACGTACAACAAAAATTCGAGTTATTTTTCATACCACATTTTTTGCAGTGGAAGAAGTTCTCGCGGCCACCGGTCCTGAACGAAAAATAAAAGAAGAGTAAAGCATTAAATCGAATCCCGGGAAATTTCTATAACCCGTGTTTATTTGTATTTGACAACCTGCAAATCCCACAATCGTCACAATGAAAATGCCCTTTGCTGGTCTGCATTCAGTACAAATCACACAATTAGATTAGCCGAAAGACTTCATGTTCAAGGTAACAAACTCGAAATCTTTCACAAGCGTTCTTACATCGTCGTCATAAAACTTGCAGATATCACAGAAGTATTCTCCCATATTGACGCCGCAATTTGTGCACCTTCGTGCAACCTAAACAACAGTATGAAGACATGAAGAACATAGACTCACATAATTCTTGGGGACTAAAGCAACAAAATCAACATACAGGCTGTTCGGTGTCGCAAACAGAGCAGATAACCTGTGTCAATGTAAAATCGAAAACTTTTTCAATCGTAAGGAAATTCGAAACTGAACTAAGATCATAACATTTCTGCAAGAGACATACTTGTTTCACATCGTACCGAACTAATTCATGGCGATCGTGAAAATTGGGCAGCAAATTCTGTTAATTCTATCAAAGTTAGACCCAAAATAAAGCAGATCAAGTTATTTTTCGATTAATCAATCCAAGTACCGTGAATTCGTTGTGACAGTGGCGACAATCGAAGACTTCATTACAGCATGGAGTTCGAATCCTGCATCTCCTTCTGTAATGCCTGCAACTACACGATTCAATGGATAAACATGAATTTGCTTATAGGAACTTGCAATGATTCATCAATTTTTTAGAAGAACACTGAATGAAGAGTCGAACTGAAACAAACTTGCAACTACACGATTCAATGGATAAACATGAATCCGCTTTGAGGAACTTGCAATGATTCATAAAAAAATTTCTAATAACACTGAATGAAGAGACGAAATCAAACGAACTTGCAACTACACGAATCAATGGATAAACATGAATCTGCTTATAGGAACTTGCAATGATTCATAAAAAATTTCGAAGAACACTGAATGAAGAGACGAGAAATCAAACAAAGTTGCAACTAGGAGCCTAGAAAAATACCCGTAACCCATCTTCCCGAAAGTAAGGCGATCGTTAGAGAGGTCCTCCATTAGCATTTCCAATAACATCACCTGAGAACTAAAAAGGTGAAAACAAAGCACTGAGAGAAACTGTGTTCGGAAGAAGATGAGGTCCAATTTGAGAGGACCATAGAGCAGAGTGGGCACACCCTACTGAATAAAAAAATCGCCATTTTTGGAAAGATGGAGAATCATTGTAACCCAACATGAATAAATATAATATAGTATTGTTTATGGAGTGAAGATAAGGCAGAGCGTGATGGAGACCTCAGAATGGGCTGACAGATCACCGCAGATCTTAGCCAATCGCCATGCGAGGACTGAAAGGCGATCGATCCCTTGGATTGGAATCAAAGTTAACTAACTAATTTCATCCATGGCAGTTAAATAAAGGAATTCCGATTCAGCTGCAATCGAAGCCAATAATAAAATCAGGACCTGCGCTTTCTTGATTGCTGTCCCATTCCAGAGCTCCCATTGGCTGGAAACCTGTACGTTCCTCGATAATCTAAATTTGATGAATTAAATAATCGACAAATTCATCGAACCAAGAGCAGCAACTAGCAACCGACCATGAATGAAGATCTGTATGAATTTGATAAAAATGACTGCGACGGAATGGGCTCAACGACGAAGCGTCAAGCAACAAAATTGGGGATATATAATTGGGCTTTCTATTGGGCCTAAACAATGTTTTTGGGCTTAGGGTTTCGGCTAGAGATAAGCAAAATTATTGAAAATTTAAACAAAACTAAGGCGGTGTGTGTTTGGTTCAACGATTTGATGGGATTCCATGGGATTTGGGTTTTAAAATCATATGAAATCCAAAAAGAAGATGGAATTTAAAATAATGAGATTTGAAAAGGGTCTAAAATTCTAGGATTTTTTTTGTATGGATACCTGTTACTTTTAAATCTCATTCTTGAAATTTTAATTTTTATATTTATATCCTCTTATAAAAAAATAATAGTATTATATTTATATAAAAAATTAAATAATTTTAACATTAATTATTATTTGAATTATATACTTAATTAAATTTATATTATATTTTTTATTGTACAATATTTTTAAAATAAATTAATAAATTCATTATTTAAATTATTATTTATTATAAATTTTATTTGAATTATAAAATTATAGGGACGACTATAAGTCGGGTTCAGTCGGAACTGATATTCATCCTAAATATATATTGTTAAATCCGATATTTAAATTGGATCCCGACCGAGATTATACCTGATAAGACTTGATGGATCCGAAAAATCCACTTTTTTTACAATTCTTAAATTTTAATTTAAAATTACACTTATACCGGATCCAATGTATATTAAAATTTATGTATTTTATTAGAAAAATATTATAATAAAATAATAAATACGTTAAACTCAAAAAATATTTTTAATATAATTATATTATTCGAAATTATTTTTTGATATGTATGCTTGATATATTATTATATTACCCTGATCATGATCCGGATACAGGCCTAATACTCAAATAATTGGACTCAACTTCAAATAAATAGGTTGGGTTCGGTCAGGTCTCGAGTTTACGCGAATTTATTGTCATCTTATAAAATTATTGATATCTTTTCAATTTATATTAATAATGAATTAGAGGTTTAATTTGTCAAAATAAATAAAATTCATAACAGGACAATTATGTCATTTAGAATATAAAAAATCTAAATTCACTAAATATAAATCCCACCACATTTTACCAACCAAATATAATATGGGATTCCAAATCCTAAATATAATAAATTCCATCACATATAAATCTTACTGTGAATCCCAATCCCACCAAAAATATCCATGAACCAAACAGCCCCTAAGGGTATATTTTTTTTAACAAAAAATATATACGCACTTTTTAAAAAATATTAATATATATTCTTTATGTTCTATATATCAAACACTCGTTATTTTTATATCACCTATAATTTTTTATATTTCACATAAAAAAAATTTTATATTCAAATAAGAATACAAAACAAACAAACCCTTAACGTTTAATATTTAAATTCTTAAAATCTGAATGCTCTCGGCCCAATAAATTATATTACTGGGCTTTAGGCCCAATTTATTGGCGGGAAACCCAAATGTTCTCTGAGAGTTATGGCGGGAACTATCCACTACGTTTCCGGGTTGTGTACTTGCGGGTCGGGCGGGTATATAACGCGGATGTCCCTCGAAGTCGGTCACTTTTTGAGTCTTTTTTGGATTTTTGGCGACTGACGGTTTGTGAATTTTTTTCCTCTCTCGGGCGAAAAAAAACCCTTGAATGGCGAGGCCGGCGCTGGGGGAAAATTCGTCGTCGGACGATTCGTTGGCAAGTTCCTCGGAGGAGGAGGAAGTGAAGGAAGAGGTTATTGAGGAGGAGGATGAGGAGGAACTCGAAGCCGTTGCTCGGACTGCCGATGCTTCTGAAGACGACGATGATGGTGAAGCTGCTCCGCAGGAGGATGAAGAAAATGAGGTGTGGTTTGTGGATTTTACGGCGGTGTGTGGGGTTTTGCTTTTTTGCTTACTGTAGTTTCGATTGGTAGATCTGTGTTAGTTGTTTGCTCTTATGTGGAAATTGTTAGGGAATTTTTGTGTTAGTTGTGTGTGCGTTGCGATTCTGTAGCTGTTTTTTGTTAATTTTTGTGCAATCACTCTTAATTAGGTTGGATCCTTTGTTAATGCATTGATGTTTGTCGTAAGTGTTTCTACTCGATTGAGAGTGGTTGTACTGTTGCTTTTTTTTTTTCTTGGGAATTTGAGCGTTTGAGCTAGGAAACACTTGGGTATTAAAAAATTGAGTTGAGCAGAATTTTTGGTAGTGCAGCTAATTTTGTTAAGTATTGTGCTGACTGTTCAATTTCTGTAATTTCATTGGTTTAGCCATATTTGGATTTTAAGCTGCCTTGCAAGCCTGATGTGTTGTATGTTAATCAAACTTTTTTTGATATGATTTTTCAGGAATATGATGCTATTCCGAGCGAAATTTCAAAGCGTGAGAAGGCCCGGCTCAAAGAAATGCAGACGAAGAAGAAGATGAAAATACAAGAAATATTAGATGCCCAGAATGCTGCCATTGATGCTGACATGGTATGTTGTCAAAGCATGTATATTTACCCTACGCAATAGCTATGGTTTCTGGTACGGTACTCTGGTATAAATTATCATTTGATCTTGTTTGTATTGTAACAGAATAACAAGGGAAAGGGCCGTTTAAACTATCTCTTGCAGCAAACAGAGTTGTTTGCTCATTTTGCCAAGGGTGATCAATCTGTATCGCAGAAAGCAAAAGGAAGGTAAGTGATGACTGTTTCTTGTGGGTACTTTCCAGTATTGCTGCAATACTGCACAGGGTGGAAACCTTCACTTTTTCACTTGTAATATATGCTTAGGAACACTGCATAATTTTGGAATAGTTTGATACGTTTGCTCTCAAATAAGCATCTTAGGTGCATTATTTGTTTAATTAGCAGGGGTCGCCATGCATCTAAGATTACCGAAGAGGAAGAAGATGAAGAATGCCTCAAAGAGGAAGAAGATGGTCTTTCTGGCACTGGAAATACAAGACTTGTGGCGCAGCCATCCTGTAAGACTATTTCCTTGTAATTTTCTGTTACTAAATTTGTAGTGTAATATTAATTGACAATTTCTACCTATCAAGCTCCTTACAGAGCTATGTATCATTCTGAATTCATTTGGATCATGGCAAGATATTTTTTGTGACCAATTTATTGTTCGACAGTAGTATAGAATTTTGCATATTGGGTTTTATAGCATATTTACTGACATGGATAGAGCAAATAACTATTTTAATTTTCTGCATCATAATAGGTATTCAAGGAAAGATGAGAGATTATCAGCTTGCTGGTTTAAATTGGCTCATACGGTTGTATGAGAATGGCATAAATGGAATACTTGCTGATGAAATGGTATTGAAATTGACTTGTTTATTGCTAATGTTTTTGTGTTATGTTTGTGCATTGCTAATGGATTTTGGCACTTCAACTTAGGGCCTTGGTAAAACTTTGCAAACCATCTCCTTGTTGGGCTACTTGCATGAGTTCAGAGGGATTACAGGCCCTCACATGGTGGTTGCTCCAAAATCTACACTTGGCAATTGGATGAATGAAATCAAAAGGTTTTGTCCGGTCTTGCGTGCTGTAAAATTTCTTGGGAACCCTGAGGATAGAGTAAGCTTGCTGTGTTAATTTATATCTCTTGCTTCCAAGTTCATTTGTAACTTCCTTTCATTATATTCTTTCTTTATCTTTCAGAGATACATACGGGAGGAATTACTTGTTGCGGGCAAGTTTGATGTTTGTGTCACGAGTTTTGAAATGGCCATTAAAGAGAAAACTGCCTTGCGCCGATTTAGCTGGCGCTATATTATTATTGATGAAGCTCATCGGATCAAGAATGAGAATTCTCTTCTTGCAAAGACAATGAGGCTTTATAACACAAATTACCGACTTCTTATTACCGGAACGCCACTTCAGGTAGTGATTTTGAATTTTCTGTTATCCAAACTGATTGTTAGAAATTCTAATATTTCTATGAACTGAAATGTGAAGTCTTAGAATGCGGCTATCTGATAAGTATTTCATTCATTAAGCCTTGTTCTTGGATTGTAATTAGCTTGTGCGGATGGTACCCATTTGTGACATGAAAGGATGAACACAAATAAACAAACTTCTACTTAGCTTTTTGTTTTTTTTTTTTTTTTACATATTCTCTGGAGATTGTGTACCCCATTTGAACTGTATTGATTTATTTATCTGGATTTTCCATCTTTCGGGTTTTAGCTTGGGCTAGAACTTGGGATATGTAGGAGTTTCTATTTGTGAGTTTCTTATGTGCCATTTATATTATGACATACAATGCAATACCTTGACGGTAGGCCCTTCTAATGTTATGGTTTTGGGTTTTACTGCGCATTTGGTTTTGTAAATATTTTTCAGCTGACACTCTTGACAATTTCATTTGCAGAATAATCTTCATGAACTCTGGGCTCTCCTTAACTTTTTGCTACCGGAAATATTTAGCTCTGCTGAGACTTTTGATGAATGGTTTCAAATTTCTGGTGAAAATGATCAGCAGGAAGTTGTCCAACAACTTCACAAGGTATGCATGTATTTGTGGTGAACTTTCCCCTGGTAAATGACTGGTATTGGTGAAAATAATCAGCAGGTGGAATCATTGCTTTTACTTGGAGTGATTCTTCTCTGATCAAATGTTGTTTCTTTATTGTTGATCTGTAGGTTCTTCGGCCTTTCCTTCTTAGAAGGTTGAAATCTGATGTTGAGAAGGGTTTACCTCCTAAGAAGGAGACAATACTGAAAGTTGGGATGTCCCAGATGCAAAAACAATATTACAGAGCATTGCTGCAGAAAGATCTTGAAGTTGTAAATGCTGGTGGAGAGCGCAAACGCCTCCTTAATATAGCTATGCAGTTGCGGAAATGCTGTAATCATCCATATTTATTTCAAGGTGCTGAACCTGGTCCGCCTTATACCACTGGAGAGCATCTTATAGAAAATGCTGGTATGTTTCATTTTCAACATGAATGGCAAGAAAGATGAATGTTTTTTCTTTCTGATCCTTTTTCCACCTTTGTCTTATTTCATGAATTGTCATCAATTGTGCAGGCAAGATGGTTCTTCTGGACAAATTGCTTCCAAAATTGAAGGAGCGTGATTCAAGGGTCTTGATATTTTCACAGGTTCCTTATTTCAGGATTCCTTTAAATTGATATTGAATTATTTTTTTTCAGCCCTAATCTTTATGCAATTGTTTTAAATTTGAAGCAATGCATACTTAGAAATTCTATTTGAATTCGTTGTGTAGATGACCAGATTGCTGGATATTCTTGAAGACTACTTGATGTTCCGTGGATACCATTATTGTCGGATTGATGGAAATACAGGTGGGGAGGATCGAGATGCTTCGATTGATGCTTTCAACTCACCAGGAAGTGAGAAATTTGTCTTTCTACTATCAACAAGAGCTGGAGGTCTTGGTATCAACTTAGCCACGGCTGATGTTGTCATTCTCTACGACAGTGATTGGTGAGCCTTACTGCCTTGACTTTTGTTAGTGCAGAAAAGGTTGTGATGTCTGAAAATTTACAAGGTTCGCTCTCATTGTACTGCAGGAACCCACAGGTTGATCTACAGGCGCAGGACCGTGCTCACAGAATTGGACAGAAGAAGGAAGTTCAAGTATTCCGGTTCTGTACTGAGGTTTGTCTTGTAAATGCTGTTGATTCTAGCTTTGATTTACTGAAGTCCTAATTAAGCTTGATTATTTTCCAGTACACAATTGAGGAAAAAGTAATTGAGAGGGCCTATAAAAAACTTGCTCTTGATGCCTTGGTTATCCAACAAGGGCGACTGGCAGAGCAAAAGAGTGAGTTGCTGTGACTGAATATATTGATTATTCTCCTTGAATTGCATCAAGTTGTTCCAAAAATAAAATAAAATGTACTTATGTTTTGTATACTCTGTTTTACAGCTGTCAATAAGGATGAACTGCTGCAAATGGTGAGGTTTGGTGCTGAAATGGTTTTCAGTTCCAAAGACAGCACAATTACAGATGAAGATATCGATAGAATCATTGCCAAGGGAGAGGAGGCAACAGCTGAGCTTGATGCCAAGATGAAGAAGTTCACCGAAGATGCCATCAAATTCAAAATGGATGATAGTATGATTCTAGTTTCTTACCTTTCAAATATAATTCACTGAGCTTTGAGATTGTTTGGCTAATGTATGCTTGTGTATTATTTGGGTTCCTCCAGCCGCTGACCTGTATGATTTTGATGACGAGAAGGTATGCTTGCATTATGTCGAGTGTTTTTGAGTTTTATGTCATCATTTCTTCTAAACTTATTATTATGTTTTTGTTGGTAAAGGATGAAAGCAAGTTTGATTTCAAGAAAATTGTCAGCGAAAATTGGATTGAACCGCCCAAAAGAGAGAGGAAGCGCAAGTATGTATCTTCATTGTTTAAAACCATATATTCACACATCAGATTCAATCTATTTGGGATCATCTTTTTATTCTTTGCTCTTTTCTTCAGCTACTCTGAATCGGAATACTTCAAGCAAACAATGCGCCAAAGTGGTCCTGCAAAACCAAAAGAGCCGCGGATTCCTCGCATGCCACAGCTGTAAGAATTTTGTTTTATTTGATATGTTTACTCTGATTACCAAATGATTTTGTGTATTTACCCGCCGTTGAATCTTTGTCAGGCATGATTTCCAGTTCTTCAACACACAGCGCCTTAGTGAGATCTATGAAAAAGAAGTGCGATATCTTATGGTGGGTGCCTGATCTATTCATGACACACTTCTCTCGTCAACACGCTTGTTTTAACGTTGTTTTCAAATTATGCTTTCAGCTGATACAACAAAGAAATCAGGTGAAAGATACTATAGAGGTTGATGAACCAGAAGGTTTGTTCTTATGTCAAATTGTATTTATTTTTATTCAAATCAGATAGAAAACGACATTCACATTATTCTGTACTCAGATGTGGGAGACCCATTGACAGCTGAGGAGCAGGAAGAGAAGGAGCAATTACTCGAAGAAGTATTTTTATTTAATTTACAGCTTGTTTCAAATGTGTTTTTATCATTGTCTCACATCATGACTGACCCGGTTATTGTTGTGTAGGGATTTTCGACATGGAGCAGAAAGGACTTCAACACTTACATCAGGGCCTGTGAGAAGTATGGCCGTACCGACATCAAGAGTATTGCTTTGGAGATGGAAGGCAAGACTGAAGAAGAAGTCGCAAGATATTCTAAAGTTTTCAAGGAAAGATACAAAGAATTGAATGGTAAGTGGACGACGACAAGTTTCTCATTTCTAATTTTCTCGATGGTATGATTAAAATATGTTTTGCTGAAGTGAAAACACAATGAATTCAACAGATTATGATAGGATCATTAAGAATATTGAGAGGGGTGAGGCTCGAATTTCAAGGAAAGATGAGATCATGAAAGCTATCGGGAAGAAATTGGATCGGTACAAGAACCCTTGGCTGGAGCTGAAGATCCAGTATGGGCAGAACAAGGGGAAGTTATACAATGAAGAATGCGATAGGTTCATGGTCAGACTCCGATTTCTTATTTAATAAATAAATACTTATTCTAACAGTAAACATTTGATTATATGCTGCTCTGCTTGCTGCACAGATATGTATGGTTCATAAGCTTGGGTATGGGAATTGGGATGAGCTGAAGGCAGCCTTCCGGACTTCACCACTGTTCCGTTTCGACTGGTTTGTAAAGTCACGTACGACTCAAGAACTCGCAAGGAGATGCGATACACTTATCCGGCTGGTGGAGAGGGAAAACCAGGAGTATGACGAGAGGGAGAGGCAAGCAAGGAAAGAGAAGAAACATGCAAAGGTACGATGACGTTGTTGTTGTTGTTTTTGATGTTGTTGGAAGATGATGGATGAGTAGTAGTAATAATGTTGGATGCAGAATGCAACCCCGTCGTCCAAGAGAGGTAGGTTGGCGACAGAGAGTCCTCCTACTACCAAGAGACGGAAGCAGTTATCCATGGATGACTATCTGAGTTCGGTATGTATGTATGTATGTATAGTCTTTGTTTTTGCATTATAAAAGAGTATCTTGTCTCGGTTGTTGTTACGTTATTATATGATATGATATTATATTTGTCTGTGTATCTGTGTCTCAGGGGAAGAAGAAGAAGTGAGTGACAAAGAGGAGGTAGATAGATAGATAGATAGATATCCATGGATGGAATTAAGTAGGAAGGAGGCTGGGCTCATACTTGATATGATATGATATGATGCTGTCGATCAAATAGTATATCAATCAGTATTATTATTATTATTATGGTAAAGTTGTAAGAGACTAGTGTGGGAGCAAGCTCATTCCAAGTAGCAATGTACTATTAAAATGGTAAGCTTTTCATCTCATCTCATCTCATCATATCATATGTACTACTGGCTTACTAAATGGCTGTTGCTACCATTCATTTTGTCAACTTTAAATCCATAACAACCATACATGTGACAATGAATCTGTGCTTTAGAACCCAGCCCATCCTCCCTTTGCCCCTTCCTCCCCAAAAACACCATTTTCATTTAAGCCAAAAAGGATTCCATTGATTGACTTACTAGTGACAGACATATAATACTTTCTCCATTCATTCATTTGGCCCATCTCATAATAACAACTCTGTTTTTTATCCTTCCTTTTGAATTCAAGGTTAGGTAGGGTAGGTATCTATCTAGCCCTGGTACCCACCACCCAATTCTTCCATTCCATCATCAGATCAGATGAGCATGTAGTATTAGTACTAGTAGTAGTAGTAGTAGTATCCTCCTCGGCTTCTCTCTATGCCAAGTTGGCATTTGGATCGTAAGTTTGCGAGGCCAAATAGGTGAGAGCAGTGACGACATCCCCAATTAGAGGCCTTGTGGAAGCTTGCTCTTGCAGGCACATGGCCGCCACCGCCAGCGCCTGATACAGTCCCCGCATCGGGTACTGTCCTACTAACCCGGGATCCGCCATCTTCGGGAACTTCCTCCGATCCTTGAACAGCGGCCTTGCCTGAATAACACCATCACCATCAAAATCACAATCGCCACTTATGCATGCATGCATGCATGCATTGCATTTATCGGCGTATTAATACAAAATCATCATACCCATGCTACAAGATTATGCTCCCCGGGACCCTTTGTGTTGTCAATCGCCTTTCGACCCGTGATGATTTCAAGGAACACCACTCCAAAGCTGTACACATCCGATTTCAGAGTCAGTTGCCCCGTCATCGCATACTCGGGAGCACAATAACCGTATGTTCCCATCACCCTTGTCGATACATGTGTTTTATCGCCAACAGGACCAATCTTTGCCAGTCCAAAGTCTGATAACTTGGGAAAATATCCGTGGTCGAGAAGAATATTGGACGATTTCAGATCTCTGTATATCACAGGTGGATCCGCTTTGTCGTGAAGATATTCGAGCCCCTTTGCGGCGCCGGCAGCAATCTTCATCCTCATGTTCCAGTCTAATGGTTCTTTTTCTGGTGGAAGATCTGCATTAGACAAGTCATGACTCATGTCGATTAAAACTCCAAGCTCGGAATAAGAATAATTCCTGTTCAATATGTGCAAAAACTTGCCACCATTAAAACCTATCTAGAAAGCAGTTTAGTGTGCTTGTACATACACCGCTTCTGCAAGATATTACGACTACAATTCGGCTGAGAATATAATAAGGTTCGACAGCTTCACTAAAGCAACAAAATAAACCACAAGTTGCCAAGAATCATGAGATAGATGATGTTGAACTGATGTAATAATGAGTAAAACGAGACCACAATCTATGAATAAAATGACAGGTCCGAATGGAAAATGGTTCGTAATTGTCAGATTGTTACAATAAGTTAAAATTCAAATGCCACCATGTGCAATTTCTATCTTTGAAGCTTTCGAAATAATTTATAGAATCTATTCCAGAAGTTTCCAGGTAAATTTGTTATGTGACTCAAAATAAACAGAATCATCAAGTCTCAAATAAACGCTGCCGTATATAATGGCAATCAAAGGTAACTAGCTAGAGGAAACTCACGCACACATGCACTGCATATATTCCTTGAAGATCAGCAAAGTTTTCCCGAAACTACATATTACTTACCAAAAAAGTTAGGTTTCATCAGGACCACGACAGACTCAAACTTCTCTCACATTCAATAAATATATATATATATATATCAATAAAAGATGCTAATATAAAACAGCATCTAATTTCTTTAAATTCTGTGTTAATAAGATTGCAATAGAGCCATGCCATCACTTTAGAAAAATCATATAAGAAATCATTACAGCATACAAGGAAGAGAAGTATCTTGTCCAGAACTCACCGTGTAAATGATCTTCTAGAGATCCCAATGGCATATACTCATATACAAGAAGTCGTTGATCACCATCAGCACAGTAACCTATCAAGTTGACCAAGTTTGAATGATGTAAGAGGCTTAGCATGAGAACCTCCACCAAGAACTCTCGATTTCCTTGAAGACCATTCCGATCAAGCTGTTTAACTGCAACCACCTGCAAATTCAATTTTTGAAACCGGGAATTTAAAACCATCCACCAAAATTCAGTGTAGATACAAAATAGCACCAGTTGTTCTAATTCAGGTACTGAGCAAACATACACCATGAAAGACATCAATACAAGAACCTGATTTTAATATGACAACGAGAACGAACCTGCCCTGTGCTCTCCAATTGACCTTTGTAAACACGTCCAAATCCACCTTCACCAAGCATACACTCATGCTTAAAGTTTTTTGTTGCAGCGGCTAGCTCACGAAATGTGAATGTTTGTGCGGCAATTTTTGGCTCTCTCAGAGCTGCCATTTCCTTCTTAGAATCATTAGTGTTTGGAGATTTTGATTTATCTGGGCAATACGAGGAAAATGATTAATATATAGGTGAAAATAGAAAGTAAGGTCTGATCATGCCTGTGTCAATAATGGTTTATTTCACCATACACAGAAGAATCATTTATTTTCCCACCAATTTCTTTCTGAAGGTATTCATGCATTGAACTGCTGAAATATGGAAAAACACTCTTTTACTATTAGCTTATAGTCATAAAGGAAAGCCCTCTTGAGAATCTTACTTACACAAAAAGCTCAAACATTGAAACTGAATTGTGCCCATTGCAAAAACCCAACTTGTTGGAAATTTAGGAGAAATCCATGGACGCACAGCATAAAACTCAAGTGCAATTTTGATGGATGACTCTAAAGTGATCAAAATCAAGACTAAAAGCAATACTAAGCAATAGAACATTTACAAGCATACCAAATCTGTCATATAGACACTAGAGGTGCTTGGTTGAGTCTTCTTTAAAACTTCTACTATTCATTAATTATTTTTCCCTAAAAATCATAACATCAAATTCATATTTATCATTTTTTTTTATAGTAGACTAAAAATTAAGTTTACATTCAAAACAACAACAAAACATATTTATACCAGATTGGGCCAATCCATACCCAAAGAAAGTGGCATAAACATTCGGGACGGAGGAAGTATCAATAATTCCTATTTTCCATGCAAAAAACCTTTTAAGACATCACAAACATCACCTATTTTCCACGTCCCAAAACATTCAAAACACACCCTTGTCAACACCGTATGAACTCTCAAGGTCAATCCCGTATAAAACCGATCTAGCAGCAGTCTCTCCATTAGCCTATCAAACTCATCTCAATAACATTCATAAAGTAGAATGAGAATATATACATACACCTTTCATCTTCTTCATTTTTTATTTTTATTTTTTCAAATCAACAAATTAATCGATTCATCCAGATCAAGGCAAGAAGAAGTTGCTAAAAGTCCTTCTACAGCACTATCACAAATATATATACATATATGTGATGTATGTATGATCCTTCTCGAACGAATCGATGATATGCATAACCACATGCACATATTATCTCCGAAATTAAAGGTCAATAAAATATAGCAATGAGAAATTTAGGTTACCTGAAATCACTCTATTCAATCGGATGTTAGACTGAGCCGCCGTGTAACCGTCCTTCGTTACCTCTTCGACTCCATTGCTGCTGTTCACTTCCTTCTCCGATGATCCAAAGCAGGCAAAGCACCCCATATCCACTCCAACGAACCGAATCCGCCTCGAACGCCAAAATTGTCACTCAAAAGCGTCATACACTCACAATCTGACCAGCAAAACCATCTCCTCAGTTTCTCGCAGCCTCCTTCCCGAACAAATCCGACCTCCGCTGCTCATTCCGCCATAAATCCAGCCACAGGCAACTCATCGAACGCAGCAATCCGCACGGGATTCGAGATCGCCGAACCGCGCGTTTATTGCGAAAGCAGATCAACGAATCGAAGAAAATTTCGATTGCTCAGCTGAAAAGGTAAACGAAAAGAAGAAAAAATTAATTGGAGTATATAATTAAGCAAATGTAGGCTTTTCTTTGGGTTTTTGACTTTTGAAATTGTACTCCATTTTTTATTTGAATTTTGATATTTTATAAATAAAAAATAAAAATTAATACTCTTATATATATCTTTTATTTAAAATAATAATAGTAATTTAAATACCACAAAATTGTCTTGCTAAATACTCCATATAAATATAATGAAATTAAATCAATAAATATAAAATTTAAAGTATTAATACAATTTTAATGAATAAAAAATAACTATTGTAAGTAAATAAAGATGGATATGTTATTTGTAAATATATATACTTATCTGGTATTCGAATAGAATTGCATAAATATTTAATAATAAAAATATTTATAAATAATTTAATCAAATTTAAGATTAATGAAAAATATTTGTAAATATTTAAGCAGTTAATTTTTTTTATTTTCTACATAAATAATTAAAAAAAAAAATACTAGTATTATTTATTTTTATTAAAATTTATGTCCAAATATTTTAATACACAATTGAGCGATTGAAGGAAGGATTAAAAAATTAGGTAACGGCTGCCCAACTATCTTCCCCAATTGTTGTATGTTCTACCCGTATGTAGAAGTAGTCAATTTTTATTTCTTAAATCATTTTTTAAAATTTTTGTTTTTTAATATATGTATAATATATTTTTAATTAATACTATTATTTAATATTTTATGCCATTTAAAATTATGTTTTTTTTTAATAAATGAAATATTAAAAAAAAATTATTTTACTTGTACTTTTTTTAAAACTTGATTAAATGAACATGAATATCAAGACTAGGTAGTATCTTTCTTATTAACTATCCCCTCCGTACGGGTCATGCAATTTGGTCAGATTTTTTTGCCTGATGACCCAAATTATTAGTTTGGGCCGAGATGGATGAGGACCCGAATACCCAGAATTATCAATAATTTTCTAAAAAAACTTATCAATAAAAAAAATGTATGAGTAAACAAAAACCTAAATTACATTGTATTTTCATAATACTCAGTCTAAGATTTAAAAAAATAAAATAAAAAATTACTAGTGTTCATCCATATTTTTGGCAATAAATAACAGATATTTTTCAATAAAATTTATATTACCGTAGATACGAGAATTTATGATAAATATATTTAGTAAAGAAATAAAAAAATATATTAGTAAAAATAATTGTTTTATAATACAAATAATTATATATTAAGATTAAAATAACTAAATAATTTAATTAAAATTTAAAAATTATAAACATACAGTAAAATTTAAAATATAATAAAAGTGTATAATAACTTTTTAAAAAATATATATATAAGACAAACGAAAATTATAGTGTAAAACATTTTGAATATTTTATATAAAATGAATATAAAATGAAAGGAAATATAAATCATACTCTATTCGTCTCATCTTTTTTTTGTCTGTTATTTCTATTTATATACTCCCTCCGTCCCATGTAATATGGGAGTATTACCGTAGACACGAGAATTTAGATAAAGTATAATTAGTAAGTAATTAAGAAGTGTATTAGTAAAAATAATTATAGATTAAGATTAAGATAAGTAAATAATTTAATTAAAATTAAAAAAATTATAAAATTTAAAATGCGATTAAAGTGCATAATTATATTTCCAAAAATAGAAAAGACAAGTTATATGGGACGAACGAAAATAGAAAATAGGGACAAATGATGTGGGACGGAGGGAGAGAGTATCTCTTACCTTATAACTTATTTGTCTATTTTTTTAAAAAAAATATATATAATTATATACTTTAATTACTTTTAAAAAATTATAATTTATAATTTTTTAATTTTAATTATACTATTTAATTATTAATTGATTTTATTATATATTTTTTAATTACTTATTAATTATATTTTATATTCTCTCCGTCCCAAACACCCTGCAATATTTTTTTTTGGTATGTTCCAAACACTCTGCACCATTTCTAAAATAGGAAATAATTAATTATACTTAATATCTACATCACACTTTATCCTCTCACATCATTCAAATAAAAACATAAAAGATACATTTATCTCTCTATCATATCATCTAATTTTTAAATTATCCTATTTAATACTATTTATCTCAAAACCCGTGTACAAAGCAAATATTACACCTTATTTGGAACGGAGAAGTATTATTTAAGTAAATCGAATACAAAGATGAAGTGTAGGAGTACAATTTTATTGTAAAATATTTATTGATGGCTAGAATATAAAAATAGTGTAAAATTATTCCATTTGCATAAGAAATAATAAAAATAAAAAATAATAATAATAATAATAATAATAATAATAATAATAATAAAAATGAAAACTTTGTGGAGGTCCCAGTATTGGATAAATCCAACATCCGTCTCCAAATCACGTCACGTGACCTGATGCCCTCACCGAAAGCAACCTACATAGCTGACTCTTTTTACTAATAATTTTGTACTCCATTTTTAGGATTTGTTTGTGTCTTATTTGAATTTCAAGTCATATACAATTTTCACCTCAAAATAATAGAAACATTTAGGATAAACATAAAAATAAAAAAAGTAATATTAATAGGTATAAAAATATTTTTAAAAAATCATAAATACCCCTAATTTAAATAATTATTATAAAAAAATAATGATAATTTTGTAAAAAAAATTGTAAACTAATATAAAAATAATAAATGCATGTAATATAAGAATTTTTTTTTTCAGGAAAATGTAAAATTTGTTTGTTTTGTGAAATTTTTGAAAAATAATTCTTTTATGTAAAATATAAAAAAATGTATATAAAATATAAAAATAATAAATGTGTAATATATAAAATTTTTTAAAGAAACTATGTGAAAATAAATATAAAAATAATAAAATCGTAATTTCCAAAAAAGAACGCACCTTTAGTTGTTCAGTTTTTTTATAAATGCAAAAATCTAAGCAAATGTATAATTAAAAAATTTACTTGTAAAAACAAATATTGTAAACAAATAATTACATATTAAAATTAATATAATTAATTTAATTTATACGTTAAAAAATTTAAAATAATACTTCCTCCATCTCACGTATCATGTCTGCTACAATATAGACGCGCTGTTTTAGGAGAAATGTAATTAGTAGATAATTAAAAATATATTAGTAAAAATAATTATTCTATAATATAAATAATTATAAATTAATATTAAGATAATTAATTAGTTTAATTAAAATAAAAAAAATAAATTAAAAAGTTTAAAATAAAATTAAAGTGTATAATTATTTTTAAAAAAATGAAAGTAACATGGAATATGTAACGGACAAAAACAGCAACGTGGACATGATATGTAAAACAAAGAAAGTATTAGAATATATATAATTTTTTAAAAACGAATATTAACAAATTATATAAGACAGATAAAAAAAATGGATAAATTATAAAAAAAATCAAAAAATATAAATAAATTGATTATGGACGAATAGATGTTTTTATAAAAAAAATAAAAATAAAAATCCAAACCCAAGTAATGAATGAATCTATACAGTACATGCATTGCATGAATGATGAATTCTAAGAAGGCGGGAGTTTTCATCATATATGACACGTGTCGGCATCCTATTGAATTGGATTCTTAGATTCTTCAATGTGCGGCTGATCTTTTTACATTTTTTTTTACTAAGTATTATACTCTCAATCCCATATAATTTATTCATAAATCCCACATAATTTATTCATATTTTTTATTTTCGTCCGTTTCACATAACTTATCCTTTTTATTTTTTAAAATATAATTATTCACTTTAATTACACTTTAGATTCTATAATTTTCTCGATTTTAATTAAATTATTTGTTTATCTTAAACTTAATATATAATTATTTTTACTAAATAATAATTACTTTTACTAATACATTTCTTAATTACCTACTAATTACACTTTACCTAAATTTTGGTATTTACAGTAATAAACCCAAAATATCTGGGACAGAGGGAGTGCAATTTTGATCTAAGTTGAATTTGATTTTATACCGAAACTATTAATTTATTATTGAAATTTTATTTTATAAACTAAATAATACTATTTCCATCCTAAAATAATAAAGAGTAATTAAGAAATAATAGTATTATATTGATGGTAGGTATAAAAGTATCTTTAAAAAATTTCAATGTCTATACTTTATATAATTATTGTGAAAAAGTGGAAATAATTTTGTAAAAATATGAAAAACTTGTTACTGAAAATGAAAATAAGACTATTGTTCTATAACGGACGAAAATGACAAAATGAACTATTATTTGGGAACGAAGGAAGTATGTAGTTTCTTTGAGCTGCATTTTTTCTAAATTTTTTATTATTTAGTTGATTCATTTTTTAATAAAAATATATTACTTTATCTCTCATTTAATTATGTATTTTTTTGACTCGATAAGAATTTTTAAAAAATATTTAAAAATAAGTATATATTTTTATTTTTTGTTTGTAAAGCAAAAGTAGAAAAAATGATATAATTTTTACTTAAAAAATAAGAATAAATCTATAACAAAAAATACAGAGATAATACTATGATTAAAATTTTAATAAAATAAATAAAATAAAACAAATTCAATGGTACTCAAATAATTAAATTAAATATTGTATATATATTTAGTATTGAATACAAATATTCAATTTTCTAATTACAACACGCCTAATATATACCTATAACACATATATTATAATTAACAAAATATGATCTATAGAAATATAATACAAACGTAATAAATGAAATAATAACATATGTCAATAGTCCATATAAGGGCGCAGCTAAGTACTGGATTTTTTCATATACTCTCATTGTTCCTTAACAATATATCAATTTTTTTAATTTATGTTTATCCCATAACAAAGTATTCATTTTTTTTTAGTAACTTTAGTATTTACCTAACATTACAAATACCCTTTCAATTTACAATATATTACACAAATGTCATTATCTTTATATCATACAATACTAATAAAGACAATTTAGTATTTTTATCTTTATTTCTACTATATTCTAATATAATAGTAATATTCCTAAAACTCCGTGCAAAAATTAAATGAATATATAAATATGGGAATGAGGAAATAGTATCGTTCAAGTTTTCAAAAAATATTGTTCATTTGTTCAGATAGTACCGATCTAAGAGACAACATGCAGTATATTCAAAATGATATTTGATTTTTACAAAAATTATAAAAATAAATGATTAATCAATTATTTATTTATTGTATTCAAAAAAATTATTTAGCATATTTTACGTTTTTTATTTGTATAAAATTTACATAACTTACGTCTTTATTTATAACAAAACATCAATTTTGGACAAATGAAGTGTTCATACAAACTTTACATTAACACAAAGGAGTTTCACACAGTAAATAAAGCACACAGTATTTTGTGCATTTTTACTAAAATATAATGGAATGTTATATCATTTAAGCTATAATATATAGTATCATTAATTTGATTAGATATGTTAATACAACACAACTATAATATTACAGTTATAAATTCGTCCATCACTACCAAATATTATCATATATTGATGTTATCAATACCTAATATATATATATACACATTCAGGGACAGAACTACACTAGGGTTTGGGGGTTAATTGACCCTCCAAGCCAAATATTTTATAAATTTTTGGCTAAATTTTACAAAATTCACATGTGATTTCACGAAATTACGCCAAAATTTTCGTACTTTTGAAATTGCATCAAACTCTTTTATAGTTTCATAAACTCTGCGTCTAACCCCTCGGCGGTCCTTATTTAACAACATTTGACCTAAATGTACTCAAATTGTGAATAAATTTTAAAATCTTAATTTCTAAAACGCTAAAATTACAAATATATATATATTTCTTATATTTAGCCTAAAAAAAGAGTGAAAATAAACTTTTAAAACCTGATAAAAATAATTATTTTTTAGTATATTTATTATTTTTTTGAGATTAAATACAAGAAAAATGAATATATTTATAATTTTAGAAGTTTAGATATTGAGATTTTAAAATTTATTTGCAATTTGGGCGCATTTAGGTCAAATACCGTTAAATAAGAACCGCCGAGGGAGTTAGATGCAGAGTTTATGAAACTACGAGGGAGTTTGATACAATTTTAGAAGTATACAGAATTTGGCATAGTTTCATGAAATTATGGGTAAATTTTGTGTAATTTAGCATAATTTTTTTAGTATTAAAAAAATTAATTTTTATGCATTTACATACAATTTACCCCAAAAATTATTTAAATTCATATATAATTCTGACATTATTATTTATTTAAATTTATTAATTAAATATTAAATAAATTATAATATTTTGTCCCCCAAAATTTAATTTAAATACTAGTTTCGTCACACTCTATATATATATATATAATATATGCGACGCTGGAATCGTGGACGTACCATTAATGTCCTTACATTTTTCCAAAGCAGAGAGTACAAAAGTTGATATTCTACTTGCATGTATTGTTGACAAGTATTATACGTATACGTATCCGTATACGTATAACCCTAGGGCATTGTCTTTTGAGATTTTAAAGGGCCAATAGAAAGTGGACACTTGGCATCCCACAAGTGATCGATGTTTGTGGAAACTTATAAAAGAATAATACTATCTCTATTTTTTAAAATTGTGTTTATTTTTTATTTTATTTTTTATCTTTTAAAAATATTCTTATATATATTTTTTCTTACAAAAAATAATAAAATATTTCATTAAAATCCTACGCATTATAACTCATTCCAAAAAAATTGATTACAAATTTGATAGATGGAGGGAGTATAATATTTGATGTAGTTGATTTTTATATGAAATTAAAATCACTACTATCGAGTGGGTGTGATTTTTATTAAAAAAAAAATTATTTCATAAAATATTATATCAAAATACTATTTAAATTAAAATTTAAATCAAAATTAAACAAACTCATTATCTTTGTCATATGTAGAAATCCTCTCCAATTTTAGGGTATGTTTGTTTGTGTTTTGATGCATCCAAATGTTTGTTCTTATGGAAACTCTTTTAATTTTTTTTAATTTTATATAAAAATATATTATTATTTTTCACAAAATATCATGCTTAATAAACTCTTATTGGCAGTTTTATAATATATATTTTATTTTTTTTCTTTTAATTTTATATAGTTATATAATGTAATTCGAGGGTATTAATGACTAGTGTGTAATGGATTATATAGCTAATAAAAAAAAAGTACATATTTTGTGTTTGGATTAGCAAAAATAACAAAATAAATAGCTTTCAAGTGAATGAGTAATAAAAACATTGTTTTAATGCAACATTTTATTAATTTGATTGTGTTAAATGTAATATTCTAAATAAAAATTCATATATAAGATTCTTCAAAAAAAAAAAATATTAAAATTCATATAATAAGATTGAAAAAAATAAACACCGCGTATATATTCATGTGCCCACAAATATATATATAATTTTTATAAGTCATATATATTCTAAGGATAAATATTCCTTTAAACATATATATATATACACACCTATATTATATTTATATATGTATATAGAGAGAGACACTATTTTTTTAAAAAAATAAAAATAAAATGTGATTTAAGTATAATATTTTTTGAAACAAAATATATTTTTTATATGTAAGCATGAGAATTGAATAATAAAAAAATAATAATAAATCATTAAATGAACATACTTTTTATGATTTAGTTTTTATTTTACTTTTTATTATACAATGCTTATGCTATAAATAAAAGAACTTTGAAAATTTAAATAATTTTGAAAATGGGAAAGACTTTACAATTTTAATTTTATAAAATTAAATGATGTCACATAAAATTACAAAGAATAAAAGGGGAAGAAAAAATGGACCAATGATCGGGACCTCATTGTTTTACATATAGTCGAACTATATTAAATACATATTTTAATTATATATAAATAATTGAAGACATATATATATATATTGAATAAACTAACAAAATATAATAAATTACATTATAGAAACTATGCAATGAGTATTTAATAAAAGAGAAGATAAAAATAAAAAATAAAAAAAATCATGTAAATATATGTAGACTCAATTCTTTTGAAGTTTAGTTTAACTTTTTTTTTTTTAATAATTATTATTTTTATTGTTCAATCTTATAATGATCCTATAAAAATACATTATTTCTCAAGCTATTGTTAAAAAAAGAAAGTGAAAAATAAAAATAAAACTATGTGTATATATATATATATATATTTGTATGAATTGGATAAATTCAACTTCAATTCCAACTTCTCGACCCAACTCGCGTGAGATGCTTGTGCAAAAGATATAAAATTATTTGGACCACAATTTATCTATATATATATACACAATATATTCCCAAAATCAATAATCACATTTATTTTTATAATTAATCACAACAAAATATTTAGTGATAATGACCATACAAAAATAACATGTTCTAATATTCTAATTCTAGAAATCAAGAAATTATAACATAGATTAAAAGTTTCTAACACCTGACACGTCTCATAATATTCGTATATGTATACATTTATATGCATATTTTATCTTATATATATATATATTTGTATGCTAAGATTCGTGGGTGCGTGCTTCTTTTTTCTTTTCTACATCAATCACAATCATACTACGTAAAGTACATTTAAATTAAAAAAATTATGCCTTACTATTATTTTATATATTTTACATAAAAAAATAAGTATAAAACAACAATTATACATTTATTTTTCCAAGATTCGTCGTTCTATATAAAGCTCGCATGCATTTCCTATTCTCCTCACTTAAAATCAGATAAATTCTTGATCAGTATCATCGTACGTGTTGCTCATTCTGATCGATCGTTGATCGTAAGCCATGGAAATTGCAACGAAATTAGTGTCGGAAAAACCTCTGGTGATCTTCAGCAAAACGACGTGTTGCATAAGCCATACCATCACGTCTCTTTTCTATGATTTTGGTGTCAATCCCACGATTTACGAGCTCGACGAGATGCCCAGTGGCTGGGAAATCGAGAAAGCTATACAACGGCTCGGCTGTGACCCGGCAGTTCCCGCCGTGTTTATCGGCGGCGAGCTTGTGGGCGGAGCTAATGAAATTATGAGCCTCCATCTCAAAAGGGCTTTAAAGCCGATGCTTAAGAGAGCCGGAGCTATGTGGGTGTGATAATTACAAATGTATACTGATGAGATCGTTTACGTACTTTTAGACGGATAATGCGATTTTGTTGCTTATAGTTATAAAATTTACGAATTTAAGGTATGTTTGTTCTTAATTTTTTACGATTCTCAATCCGCAGTTCTGTTATTAGTATAAATATTATTATTATTTTATAATGAAATATTAAAAAATAATAATACTAAAAAATTTGAATAATACTTTTACAATTTCTACTAAATGAAGACAAAATAAATCAATAAAAAAACCATAAATACTGAAATAGCATAACATTGATGTTACTTTATTTATTTATTTGTATTTTGAGGGACTTATGTTGAAACGTGACTTGAATTTAGCGGTCTACCGACCCTAAACCAAAGCGAAAGGGTTGTTTCAATTGACCGGGTTCCTATTGGGCTTATCCTAATTAATAACAAATGGGCTTAGGGTTTAGGGTGTTTTTGGGTGCTTATAAATAGACAACTATGGTTCTTAGTCGGATGACATATTGTAAATCTCTGAATCAGTATAATAAAATCTCTCCGGTTCTTGCCCGTGGATGTAGGTTGTAGGTTGACATACCGTCACCGAACCATGTAGTTCTTTATTTGCTTTCTTTTTCGTTTTCTCATAACAAGTGGTATCAAAGCCATATCTCATTGATTGAGGATGTCCTCGTATAAGTTTGATCTGGAGAAGTTTAATGGGTCGAATGACTTCATGCTCTGGAAGGTCAAGATGAGGGCACTTCTGGTTCAACAAGGATGTGTGGCTGCGTTGAAGGGAGAAGACAAGTTTCCTAAAGACACGAAGGAGGAGGTAAATGAGGAGATTTTGGCAAAGGCTCATTCCGCGATCTTGCTGTCAGTTACTGATGAGGTGTTACGGGAGGTTGTAGATCAGAACAGCTTTTGGGTTATGAAATAAACTGTGTGAGAAGTACCAAAACATGGCAATGACTGAAGGTATTAAGAAGGGTATCTGGTTACATGGTCTGGTGCAGAGTTTGGGCCTGAAGGTGAAGAAACCGGTGTTATTCTGTGATAGTCAAAGTGCTTTGAGTTTGGCTAAAAACCCAGTGTATCATGAGAGAACCAAACATATTGATGTAAGGTTGAATTTTATCCGTGATGTTCTGGAGGAAGACAAGTTTTCTATTCAGAAAATAGCTACATAACACAATCCAACTGATATGTTGACAAATGCGCTACCGACGGAGAAGTTTGAGCGTTGCTTGAACTTGGTGAATATTCGCAGGAGGTAAAGCCCTCTCGGGGCATCTGGCAGGAATGAGACGACTGAGAGATACTGACGAACCTTTGGCGGTTGGAGAAACTCCAAGTCAAGGTGGAGATTGTTGAAAAGTGACTTGGATTTAGCCAGAGTTCCTTTTGGGCTTATTCTAATTAATAACAAATGGACTTAAGGTTTAGGGTGTTTTTGGGTGCTTATAAATAGACAACTATGGTTGGGCTTATCCTAATTAATAACAAATGGGCTTAGGGTTTAGGGTGTTTTGGGGTGCTTCTAAATAGACAACTATGGTTATTAGTCGGATGACATATTGTAAATCTCTGAATCAGTAACATACGTTGTTCTTTATTTGCTTTCTTTCTCGTTTTCTCATAACAGTTTAGTTGAATTAAAATAATTTGATATAAATATATATACACACGTATAATTATTGACAATATTATTACAAGCAATTCACATTGTAAAATGAGATTTCTTATTTTATTTGTGTACTATGCATAATATTTACTTTTCCGTTTCTATAAAATTATATTGGTTGTTTGGTTAAGTAAATAAATTAAAAAATAATAATATTTTAATATTAAAATACATCAGGGCTGTGTTTGTTTGGGGTAGAAAAAATAATAAATAAGAAATAATATAGAAAATTTATTAAAAAAATGATAAAAATAGTAACAATTTAATTATAATTTATTAATGTAAAAATAATAAAATTATGAATGAATATAGTTGTTTATTATAAATAAATTATGCGTAAGTAAGCGAGACGAAAATATGAATGATGATGTAATTTTGGTTGATGGAATATAAATTAATTAAAAGAACATAAGTATTTATATAAATTCATTTATACGTTCACCCTTGTGTAAAAAATCTAAAATTATTACTACAAATGCTAATTTATTAAGATATTTTTGGTTATTTAAATTAAAAAATAATTTTAATATAAATATTTTATGCACACCAATTTATTATTATTATTATTATTATTATTTTTTTTTCTTTACCAATTTATTATTACTTCACGAGGAACAGTTTAGCAGCAAGTAACTTGCATTGCTAAAATGAGCCAAGGCAGAGAAAATAGGGACTCCCAAGACTCCAAAAACCCTCCTGAAACCATTCAAATGAAATGAACTTATAAGGGCCTTGGGATCCCGGGACCTCCAAACAAAATCCCGCAACTAAGCCTTGGGATCCCGGGACCTCCAAACAAAATCCCGCAACTAAGGGCTGGTATTCAGAAGGCTCAGCGTAAACTTGTCTAGTCCTTTTCAATTGGGCCCGGCCCAATGTGCGTAATTTGGACTTTTCTCGTTGTTTGATGTTGACACGTAATGCGAGGTATCGGGCCTCAACAAGCCCAATCACAATTTCCAAGACGTTAAATGGGCCCCCTCTGGCCCGCCAACTTTCCCCTCGCATTAAATGCTTCCGTCTGTCTTGTCTCAGACAGGCTTGCAGACAACGGTCATATCCTTCTCTCCGGTTCCTCTCCTACAGCTTCTACAGTTTTAACTCTCCTCGCAATACTACAAATAAAATTCAAATATAATTGAACTGTGATTTAAAATTACGGTAAAATTGCATCATAGGTGTATATATTTTATTATAAATACATAAAATATAATTTATTATATAAAAGTCTCTTGTACTAAATTAAATTAAATTATATAAAAAATATTCTTATCATCAACATGCTTGGCGTAAGTATACATTTTCTAAAAAGGTTAACTGTTATGTTCGTTAAGAAATAATTTGGTTGTGTGAATGAACTTATAATTATGAAATTATATTAAAATAAAAATACTTTAATTGTTATTATATTGATAAAAATAAAAAAAAATATCAATTAAAATGATATGAAAAAAATATATAAGCTTTATTTTTTATATTATTTTATAATATTTTTTTTAAAAAATTAATACACTATATATTTATTATTTTAATATTTTTTATACAATTTTTTATATTTTAAATAATAATTTTTTTTCTAACAACATCACAAAACAAACATACTCATAATATTTTAAAAAATATATATATATTCATAATAATAAACCAAAATCAGAAAACAATTAACAAACTGCATACAACTGTACGCAATGGAACCGCACGTGAACAAAGTCATACTACCAGCCTGCTTCCGGCCGGTCCACTAACGGCGTATTTTATCAAACAGCAAGCCGAGTTAAGACTCACGTGATCCACGTCACGCAAGCGGACAGCCTGCTAACTTGCGCACCTTCACTGTCAGTCAGTCTGTCTGTCTGTCTTTCATAGAAATATTTACTGCATGAATAATAATACGCCATTGCCTATACTTACAGTTTTTTCCGTATCTACGCCTCTCACAACGCGACGCCGTACATCGAACATGTGAACTTCGATTGTGCAGTATAGAAGATTGGGGAATCCCCGGAATCAAGCGCTTTCTGCATTTTGTTTGAGCCCTAGCTAGCTCTCGGTGGATTGAATAGTTTGGTCTCGTCTGCTAAGGTGCCTCCCGACGTCTGTTTGTTTGATGGAATTGATTGCGATTGTTGAATGTGTGGTGTTTGGTTTGTTTTTGCTGTGATTTGATGTGATTTAGTTTGGTTTATTGTTTGCGAAGGTCTGATTTGCTTGTAGAGTTGGGGGATTTCGGGAAGATGTTTGGGTTTTCGAGAAGGCGGATGAAACTAGGAAGGTAATGTGTGGGCATTTGTTTTCTGCTACAACTGTGCTTGCGCTTGTACGTGGCCGTAACTGCTATTTGTGTGCTTTGTGTGAAGATAGTTGGCTGATTCTGTCGACGCCTATGAATGCTGTTTTTTTGGGACTAATTTTGGAATGCATAAGTTTTCATGATGTGATTTGGTGATATTTCCTTTTGTATTGTTGTGGCGTCTATAAATTATCGTAATCCATTATCTTCACCGGTGATTTCGTTTTTTGAGTGTTGGATATAGTTTTTAAGGATTGTTCAGTTGCTAGATGATGCCAGATATATGAACAATATCAATATAGTTGGGTAAAGAAAGAGAGGATCCGGATAAACATTTATATGGTAAATATTGGGAATACATTGTCTTTAGCATAGTCCTTGATCATTGATTGTTGATTAGAGCATCTGAAAGTCTATGAGTTTTAAGTTGCCTCAATGTAGTAATGACTGGATAGTTAAGCATCTTATTATGCAATTGGAAGGGGATGTGGTTCAGAACATCATCAGCCTTCTGAATATCTTACAATAGTTGAATCTGACATCAAAGTGCAACATATCACATTCCTTTTTTATTATCTTTGTCGTGGATCAATAATGCTGTAGTTTTTCTTCTTAACTTGATTCATGGTTACCCAACTTGTCTACGCCACGTAGATAATGCATGTTTAGCATATTTTTCTTAGATTTTGTTGTTTTTTTCTGTCAGATTAAAAGTTCAACTCTCAGACACAGCTCAGGGAACTAGAAGTCCAATTAGGCACAATAAACGTTTCGGCAATTCAAATGTAAGGATTCAATTTAACTTAGCAAAATACCTTCTTGGTATGGCTGCTTGATGGAGTCGTCGTTTTGGCAGGGGGATGGTGTTGCAGCAACAAGTGGTGAAGCAGATGAACTTAACTTCCAATCATCATCCAATGCACCAGGGCTTAACAACTGCACCTCTGGCAGCTCAGAAAATTGGATGGTGCTTTCAATCAGTGGAGAGAAGCCTACACCTCGCTTCAATGTAAAATATTTTGGTCCTACCTTCTGAATTTAACATTGAAATAAGAACTATGCCAAATTATTCCTGATAAGCATAAAAACTTTTGAATATATTATACTCTATAATAGCATGCAACAGCAGTCATAGGGGACAAGATGGTGGTGGTTGGAGGCGAATCATCGAATGGTTTGTTAGATGATGTCCAGGTATCCCTTTGTCCCACAAAATAAAAAGTCCTTACTCTGTGTTCCCGTACATTTTGTCTTAGCTATTCAATTATTTATTATTTTTGCTGAGTTATCATTTCCTTATTACTGGTATGGTCAGATATCTTTCTAATGTCTATAAAATACTGTATTACAGTCAGTCTGTTGACCTTATAATCTTTGCAGCAAAATGTGTTTATAGTCATATAAAGTTCTGGTTTTTAGTCATATAAAGTTCTTTATCTACTTATTTCCAGGTGCTGAGTTTTGATGAATTTTCCTGGACAACTGCTTCATCAAAGCTTTACCTTTCACCGACTAGTCTTCCGCTAAAAATTCCAGCATGCAAAGGCCACACTTTGGTATAGCATCTTATCCAGAAGACTTATAACATAATTGCATCTTTGTAAGATTCAGTTGTCAGCATGAACTAAAAGCTATAGAGAATACGAAGTTTAAAACTTATTCTTCTTATTAACTCGTTATGCAGCTGTAGTCTAATCTTTCTGTTTCATCCCACTGAGTTTCTTAGGTCCCTTGGGGGAAAAAGGTGCTTCTTATTGGAGGGAAAACTGAGCCTGTGAGTGACAGAATATCAGGTTGTCCTTTTCTTAAGTGATTACGGTTGATTGGCTTTTATGACATATGGAGTCACCATGATATGTAGCATGCCTAATACATTTTATTCCCCATCCATACAGTCTGGGCATTTGACATGGAATCAGAATGTTGGTCGCACATTGAAGCAAAGGGTGACATCCCGGTAATTGTTCTTAATAATGAAAATTTTAACAATGATAAAGTCTACACTTGTATTTGGTGTGCATAAGTAATTTGGTGATATATATACAAACAAACAAAAAAAAAAAATAGTTATAATCTACACATGCAATGGTAGCTTACTCGACAATCATGGCTGCATTCTTCCAGCAAACAAACGAACCAGTTTGCGCTATCCATGATTGAAAAATGGATTTTATTTCATACATTTCTATTTGGACTGACTTCTGTAAGCTCAGTACAATATGTTAGTGAGATATTTGTTGATTGATTTATAATGATAATTTCATTCTCTATACCATTCGGTAATGTTATGTTTGTAGCAACATTTGAATTTCCTTTCACATCTATTCTACCATCCCTCAATGAACTCATTATTAGTGAATGGTATTGATCGAAATATATGGTGCTGAGTTTATCCTAATGCAAATTGCAGACTGCACGTAGTGGTCATACAGTTGTTCGGGCCAATTCGGTTCTAATCTTATTTGGAGGTGAAGATGCTAGGCGAAGAAAACTTAATGATCTCCATATGTTTGATTTAAAGTCTCTAACCTGGCTTCCTCTTCACTGCACGTAAGGCATTTTATGAACTATTTTATATATTTCATAGCATTTCTCCATCGACCAGACAAAAGCTATTTCCTGAATAGAGACAAATTTATCTTTGTTATCCTGTCTTCTTCCCAATTCCTTTACTAAAAAATTTAATCGCACATTGGGTAAATATATATGTGCATGTGTGTGCACGCAGGGGACCAAGACCATCCCCAAGAGCAAATCATATTGCCGCGCTTTATAATGACCAAATGCTGTTTGTGTTTGGTGGAGCATCAAAGTCTAGAACACTGAATGACTTGTATTCACTTGACTTTGAGGCGGTTTGTGAATGCTTTTCTCTATCTCACTATTTTATTTATGTTGTTAGATAATTATAGGCACAACATCATCATAAGCATTCTTAATTTTTATAACTCATGCATACAAGCTTACTTTTGTAGATGGTATGGACTAGAATTAAAACTCGAGGTTTTCATCCTTCTCCTAGAGCTGGTTGTTGTGGAGCACTTCATGGAACAAAATGGTATATTACTGGAGGCGGCAGCAAGAAAAAAAGTATATGCATCTCACAAACTATTTATTGCTTTACATAGTTTGATATATTATGGTTGTTCATGGTTTTAGGATAAAAACATTTTCTCAAGAACTTATTGCTACAGTAGTTATCGATGTACAATATATTTTGATTCACTTCCTGTTGCTTAAAAGTAAGTGATAATTTCGGTGCACGTCTAGAATTTGACATCGTCCTAATTCTCCTAATTACAGGGCCCGCTGAGACCTTGATTTTTGATATTCTGAAGTATGAATGGTCCGTTGCAGTTTCGTCACCCCCATCTTCTATAACCACGTACAAGGTTTGGCTCAGAACTTGTTCAATATATGAGTTATATACTGACAAACAAGAAGATTAGTGATGTTTTTGAGTTTGGATAAATTTCCAATTAGCTCAGAGCACTTTTTATGATATGAAACATCCTGATATTTTTGGTGATTTGTGATTGTTCTGTTTGTTCATATATTTCAAAGAGGTTGCCTTTCTGGCAGGTAATTTGGTCTTTTTTCTCGCTGGTAGAACTCTTACAATATATCAATATTGGAAAGCCTAATTTGGTGATTGAAGTTGCATTCTTGTTGAGTGAATACTTATAGCCAACTGTGAATGAAGACTCACCTTAAGTTGCAGTTACAGAACTCCCACAAAATTGATTACTTCGGCTATTGTATTGTGATGTCTGAATAAATTGGCGTTACATTTTCTCAATCATGTACCATAAGATTTCTTTTGTTCTCCATTTTCTTAAATGTGATATTCATCCCTTCTGCTCATCATCTCCTATTTCCAAGAAATTGTTTTGGGAAGCATATCCTTACAATTTTATTCCGGCCGCAGGGTTTTAGCCTGGCTCTTGTTCAGCAGCACAAAGAAAGGGATTTTCTGGTGGCATTCGGGGGCACCAAGAAAGATGCATCAAACCAGGTGCCGAAGATGACAACATCTACTACTTCTTAGTTTAAAAAACCAGCTGATTCTTGGTTGACTCATATCTAACTTTATACCAGGTTGAAGTACTTGTCATGGATAAAGTAGAATCATCGAGTCGAAGGTCGACTTTGAGTAAAGTTGCTGGAACCTTTAACAGCTCAGCTTCTTTAGGGTTGCCCTCTCAACCAGGCAACACTTCTTCCCATAGTGTCTCAAGACTTAATTTAGCATCTGCAATAGAACAGCATGGATCTGGTCGAAAATCATTGTCGGAGTCTTTACTCGTTGATCCAGGCTCTGTTTCTGGTAATGTCTCCCTCCGAAAACAGTTCTATAACGAGGAGGAGACCGCTGATGTGACCACAACAAAGAGCTCGGAAGACAAGCATTCATTCCGCGTAAGCTCATTAGACAGACGTTTTATCTTTTTCTCGATAATTTCTGGTTGACGATAATATCGTTAGATTTTCGTCGCCAGGTTATGGAGCAAAGCAACACCAAGGATCGAGCGGTGGAAGAACCTCCATGTATGCCGGAATCCGATAGCTTGAACCTTGACAAAAATGGAAGCGGGAATATACCAATCGAAAGCGAAGATGCTTCTTTTCATGAAGGTGATGGTAAATCGAGAACGGCGGTTCCATTGAGCGCCTATCAGATGTACGAAGCGAAGGTAGCTAGTCTTTTGAGAAAGAACGGCATTCTGGAAGGACAGTTAGCCGCTGCTATTTCTGGTCGCGAAACTGCCGAAAGAAATCTGGCGATTACTGTAAAGAGCAAACAAGAAATGGAGAAAAAATTTGGCGAGAAGATGAAGGAAGACGAGCTGCTTAAAGAGAAGCTAGCGAGTTTGGAATTAGCTCAGGAGGAGGCCAACAGCCTCTCGAATATCGTCCACTCTGACAATGTAAGACTCGAACATGACGTCGCTTTCCTTAAAGCTGTCCTCGACGATACACAGAAGGTATGTATCGAACCCCGTCTGTAAAAATAAATAGATTAAGAATCTATGTATGTATTATTACGAATCGGTTAAATCTGATGGCAGGAACTTCATTCGACTAGAGGAGTTCTTGCAAGCGAGCGAGCAAGAGCTTTTCAACTACAGGTTATAATTGCTTAGAATCTTCATTCATTACATCCTTTTCAAAACTTTATGAAACGATTTGTTCTATTACATGGATTTTGGCGGCAGGTCGAGGTTTTTCATCTGAAACAGAGGCTGCAATCGTTGGAGACGCGCGCCCCGACGCCTAGGAAGCCTTTCCATGTCTAGCGTGCGCCTGGAAGGATTGACTCAGCTAACGTGCAGCTCGACATAGGACCGTTTCGATCGATCGTTTCTTCCGGGAATACAAGGTCATGTTTTTCTCACCTGTAGAATGCTTTGTGTGTATATATGTATGTTTATATTTGGAGCTTTTGGAATAGTAGTTTATGTGCAAACTGTGTTGTTTGTTTATTGCAAAGTTTTGGTTCGTTTTCAAACAGTTAGCAAAATATAAAAGAGAGGGTTGTGGGTAGAAGATGCTAAAAGTTATTCATTCTATTCCCAAAGTATCCGTTAATTTGAATTGTAGTTTGTGGTAATTTTGGTATTTTCAACATGTAAGATTATGCGATTACAACATGCTAAAAATAATAATATTAATTTTCCTCTATTCAATTTTTATTGTCCTAAAGTATATTTGCACAATTTTTTTAGGTGATTTTTTTTTTTTTTATTTATGAATTAACAAATTTGCCTTAATTGTATGGTAGAGATAAAAAATAATAAATAAATGAAGGTAAAAATATAAAATTTGTGTTTAAAAAAAAAAAAATAGAACAATAGTTGATGGATATTCCAAATGGGAAAATAAGACATTAGTTTATGAAGTTTATGGACTGATGAAGTAATATAACAATGAGTAGGTAAACATTATACAATTATGGATAAATAAAATTTATTATTGTAATAAACTATGTATGAATTTGTTTGTCTAACATAAAAATTTTCTCCGTCATTTTTAATATATAATATATATTTAATTTTCTTATAAAAATTAACATTCAAAAAATATATATTTTTTATTATAAATATTATTTTGAAATTAAAACATCAAACAAACAAATTTAAAATAAAAATAAAATGCTTAGTTTTAGCTAATGAAAAAAGTGCCGTATTATCTTATGAAATGCTTAGTTTTAAAATAAAAACATTTTCTTTTCCCATCTTATTAACTAATTTATATACTTACTAAAATTAATTAATACTATAATATAATATTCACCTTAACTCAAATGATCATAATTCATAAGTTTTCTCTTATAAAAATGAAGGAAAAGAAAAACACCATAGTCTGTAATTTTTGAGGTTCACAGTGTATCTACATCGCCTCTTCGTCGGCTATTCGCAATCTCTCTCAAAAACTCTCATCACTTTGTCTCCCTCTCGCACCATAACACTGAAAATTTCTCCAGTCTTCTATGGCGTTTTCGTCTCTGTTTTCTGCATCCACTTTACATTTGAAGCCGATTCTCTCCTCTGGGCCCAACCACGATTCGAAGAAGCAGCGTAACGCCAAGTCACGCAAGTTAAAGCCGCGTCGGAATTACCCGCCGCCGTCTCTCTTCACCGCCGTGGAAGGCGGAGACGCCACCACATTCACCCGCCTGCCTCCCAAAGATGACTTTGGATTCGAAAATTCAGGTTCGCAGTCTCTCGTTCAAGTTGTCAAGCTTTCTGATTCCAAACCGGCGGTTACCAAATCGAAGAAAATTAACGAAAACATTGGGGAAAAATATGGCTTCGATTCTAGCAATAGTGTTGCTGAAGATTACCGTCTAGGTTATAATGATTCTGAGGCGAGTGATGATTCTGATAATTATGGAAGATTTGAGGTTTTTGAAGTAGGTTCAGATGATGAGGATGTAGCTGATAATGATGATGATGATGATGATTTGAATGAAAGCACTGACCTAATTTTTTCTGAAGAAGAAGAAGAAGTAACGTTTAAGGAGAAAGGTATTCCTGCAGTGATGAGATGTTTCGACAAGGCGAAGATATACGTGAAGGCAGGGGATGGTGGGAATGGAGTGGTGGCGTTTAGGAGGGAGAAATTTGTGCCGTTGGGGGGGCCGTCGGGCGGCGACGGTGGCCGCGGCGGTAATGTGTATGTCGAGGCAGATGCGGCGATGAATTCATTATTGCCATTTAGGAAGAGCATTCATTTCCGGGCCGGGAGGGGAAGCCATGGACAAGGGCAGCTCAAGCACGGCGCAAAGGGGGAGAATGTAGTCGTTAAGGTGCCGCCGGGCACTGTCGTGAGGGAGAGTGGAGGAGATGTGTTGTTTGAGCTGTTGCATCCCGGGCAGAGGGCGTTGCTCTTGCCGGGAGGGAGGGGCGGGAGGGGAAATGGCTCGTTTAAGTCGGGAACGAATAAGGTGCCGCGGATTGCAGAGAATGGAGAAGAAGGGCTTGATTTGTAAGAGCTTTTCTTCTTTACATTGGCGCTTGTGTTTTTTCTTACCGATGTTTTATGTGCATTTGAGTTTTCTTGCGATACTGTGGTTTTGATAACGTTTTGTAGTGTTCGAAATTCGTTGGTTGTTTTGTTTTCTATTGTGGTTAGGAAGCAATGTGGTTTTGATATTATAATTTGTATTTTTCGCTTAGATCAGATTTGAGTTTATTGTTAGTGTATTTCGAACATGGTTTTGTAGCCTTCGTCTTGTTTAATGTTTTCGTCCATCTCTAATCAGTTTTTATAATCGTAGAAATGTTTTCACCGGGGAGTCATTGTTACAGTTATGATATATATATATATATTACTATCGTCGTTATAATAACTGATTAGTCGTGTGTGAATCAGGTGGCTCGATTTGGAACTGAAATTGGTGGCCGATGTTGGGATAGTCGGAGCTCCAAATGCCGGGAAAAGCACTTTTCTCAGCGTCATCAGCGCAGCTCAGCCCAACATTGCGAATTATCCCTTCACAACATTGCTTCCAAATCTCGGTGTCGTTTCCTTCGACTATGATGCCACAATTGTAGTCGCCGATTTGCCGGGGCTTCTAGAAGGCGCCCACCGAGGTTTTGGGTTAGGACATGAGTTCCTTCGGCACACTGAGAGATGCACGGTTCTGGTACGCCCCCATTCCACCCTACACGTTCCTACATCCTTAAAAATCGTCGTTTTCTTAGAAATCGATTCTTTGTTCATATAGATTCGACTTAACGAAACTAATCTAGAAGCATCTCGTCTCGGGAGCCTAGGTGCATATCGTCGACGGTTTGTCAGAGCAGCCTGAATACGAGTTCGACGCTGTTCGTCTCGAGCTGGAGATGTTCAGCCCCGAACTTGCGGAAAAGCCTTACATTGTAGCATTTAACAAAGTCGATCTTCCGGAAGCTTCCGAAAAATGGCCGTCGTTCAAGGATGCTCTACTCTCCCGTGGCATCGAACCTTTCTGCATGAGCGCCATCACTAGAAACGGCACGCAGAAGGTTATAAACTTCGCCAACGAACTCGTCCAAAAAAGTTCTTCGGATAAAAACGAAGGTCGGAAGCAATTTAGTCGCCATAGAAGTTGTCTCGAGATTTTAATCTTTCGTTACTGATCTTAATGTCTCTGTATTTTTACTTCTCGCCAGGTTATGAGGCTCCGAGAAATTTGAATTATGTCGCGGATATGATGCAGAAGCAACGAGCAGCTCCTATCAGTGAGTTTGAGATCTCGCACGATGGCAGCACCAATACATGGCGTGTCGACGGAGCGGGGTTGCAGCGGTTCGTCCAGATGACGAATTGGAGGTCTGAAACTAAACACTTATATTGACATGAATGTTGTTTTTGTGTGGAAAAATAATATCGAAATATCGAAATGCTGAAATACCATTTATACCGTACCGAAAATACCCCAAATATCGAGATTTCGGTACAATATGTTACCGTATCGGACTTTTTCAGTACGGTAACGGTATATAATTTTGGTATTTGTGATATTTCGGTATATACCGACAATACCAAATACTATTGACATTTTAGTATTCGGTATATATTAATAATTTTATATATTGATATCAGCCAATTCAATATACCGAATTATCCGTAAGATACGGTATATAGTATACGAAGTACCAAATTTTCGTTATATCAATTTTTTGGAATCGCTTACGGTATATACACTCTAAACTTCGATATACCATACCGAACCACTCCTTAACGTTGTTAATTCGCTGTTTGTTTATCGTACATCATCGATTTCTTCTTTCGTTTTTTCTTGTTACCGAACCAAACAGATACAAAGATTCGGAGCGAAGATTTCAGCATGTTCTGGAGGTGTGCGGCGTCAACAAATCTCTCATGAGGCTCGGAGTCAAAGAGGGTGACACCGTTTTTGTCGGAGAGGTACGATACTGTTTGCTCGAAGCATTGCCACATCGTATGCTTCCTCGAATTCTTTACATATATGTGTCGGTTTTTGTCGTGTCCCGTAGATGGAGCTCGTGTGGCATGATGCTCCGGATGGCTCAGGCCCGACTAGTCGGAGGAAATGGGCGGCCGAATCGGTGGAATGACTTCTTTCGTGGCGGCTGTCCAGTGGCGTTGGGTAAGACTTGTTTCACCGGCCGCCGAGCCGCGGCGGCGCTGTGGCTGTTCTAACATCTTCGATGTTTGATCATTTTGATCTGATGCAGAGTTCGACGGCTGCTGAAGTTCGATGTGCCCGGCGGCGTTCTTGGTGCACGCTGGAATTCTTGTGTGAGGAAATGGTACAATGCGACGGCGGCGGCGCCTGTAAGCTTTGTTTCCTTAAATAGATGATTTTGGATGTGTTTTTGTGTGAACTTTATTTATTTAGTAGCGATTATATATAGTCTACAAGTTTTTACATTACTTGTTCGGGCCGGGCCGGGCCGGGTTTACTTTATGCTAACAATTAATAGAAATATATCTTGATTCACACGCAACAATAGTACATATCTCATATGCTATAATTAAATTTTAATATAAGTTTAATTCATTCAAGTTCACAAATTAAAAAAAAAAAAAAAAAAAGAACTTAATTCAAATATACCAGCAAGCTGTAGCTAAAAGATGCTATCCAAAATAACTAATAGTGAGTATAATGCAGCGAGAAGCCCACAAAACTCCCAAAAATATTACCAAAACTCTGTATAAAACATTACTTCTAATCATTATTTTAAAAAAATAAAATAAAAAAAAAATCTCCAATTACAATTAATGTCACAAATATAATATAGTTAACATTACTATTGAATACCTGAACCAAGAATTTCATGAACCAACAACACAAAAGATTCTATGGAGTATCAAAAGAACACAAAACAAGTAATATAATACTTAAAAGCAAATGTAACAAGAAGAAACATCGTGTCAAACTAATCTAAAACATATGTAAGAAAATCATGAGCACCTTTCCTGCAGATTGATAAAGCAACCCTATAATCATTCATAGAGAGTCCTATGTATTATATATATATATACACACACATATGTATGAAGAATAAATTATTTTTGGGTAAAGTCTCCATGTCTTTCTGATCATTTATGCAAAAATAAAAAGAGTAGCAAACACATTTAACCATAAATACACAGACAGTATAACTACATTTACAAACAACAGATAATCTTAAATAGAGCCATGTAGTTTCTTCTTTAAGTTTCGACAATGTCTCCATGGTCATCGAATATCCCCCAGACAAAAAAGGGGAATCAGATATATCGCAGACGCTCACCACTGTAAACCATTCCTTAATAAATATGGAAAACGTATAGTTTCCCATTCTTAAGGAACGAAAGAAAGAGGTGCGGCATAAACAGTTAAAATCCAGGGGGAGGATTATCTATCTTTTTCGTTTCGAAAAAGATATATCATAAATAAACACAAAGAAGCTCCAAAAATTTTGGGCAGTGAATTTGACGACACAAAACTACCTATAAGGGGTCGAGCTTTGGTTTGGATTTCTCGTTATTCAGAGTCTACCTGAAAGGCTAAGAGTGCATATATATATATATATATATATGTATGGCTTATTCGAAATGGGAAGTTTGCCAGTTTCCCAATCTGATCATTTATGAACACAGATTGGCTACTAGCCTAAGAATGAAGATTGGCTTCGGGTTTTGGCCAGGTATCCCATCCCACAAAGGGATAATTTATACCAAAAAGGTTTAGTATGCTTTTGAGCAATTTGCTCGACTCTACAGAGAGAGAGAGAGAGAAAGAGAGAGAGAGAGAGGAGAGAGGTGGGGGTATATACCTCACTATTTTTACTCGGCTGATGTATGAACCTCCCCTCCATGACTGGCGCTGCTGCCGCCACTCGAAGAGTTAGAGCCCTGCCCGGACGACTGCTGAAAACTTGATTGAGGGACAGTACCACCTGTTGAGAATATTGAACCAACCGAAGCACTTGAGAATGCATCTCGGTTGAACCCAGAATGAAGCTCCGGCCTCAAGTCCGAGGACGAGGAAGATGGAGCTAAAGTTGCGTGTGTGGATCCAACGGGGTAAGGAGCAACGGGCATATCAGTTAGAGAAGAAGCAGAAGGACTGTAACTCAAGCTTCTCATAGGATGATCGAATTTGCACGAGGGCCCGTATCTGCAGACCCCAGTCTGTGCAAAGTGAGAACAAATTGGGGCGCCCTGAGAAAAAAAATTGAGAGTGAAAAAAGTGAGCAGCATAAGGCGAAATGAATTTCGAACATACAGTCTATAATGGAGATCACGAAAAAAAGATTTATAGTAGGTATAAAATCGCAACCAATCAGATATGGTGAAATCAGACCTAGGAGATTTTTTGCTTGTGCCCAAGGAGGCCGGGAGAGGGAGAAGCCAATGGTTAAATACTGAACTGCAAATTCGTTATTTAAGAATGCTCTAATACAGTCAACATGGTGGTGGCTATGAACATCAAGGAACTGTAAAATGACTCCTTATGACAAAGCAAAGTGACGGACATGGATAAAACTCGATGGGAGTACGTACTATTGTATCACAACAAACACCCCGATGCAACTATTAGTCATGACCAACAGGAGGTATATTTCTAACAAGGAAAATCTAGAGACCAGAAGTAGATGAAGAAATAAAAAGGTGAAATTATTTTACCGTATTTGTAAACATATTCAAAAATCAACGATGGACTTGAAAACACACTAGGACAATTAAATTATGAGTGCTACAGGCTTAAACCTCAGGATATTCCCAGTATAAAAACTCAACTATGAAAATGGATGTGGGAGGAGAAGGTTTGGGGCTATGATAAAAACGAGGAAGAAAAAAAACGCGTTCATTTGATCATCGGAACATCATCACAGCGGGTATAAGTGTATATTCAATCCTGTACACACAAGAAAAATCATTAGGATTACATATCTTGGTGTCAATGCACTGAGGAATTACTACATCAATCAGCTTTGGCCTTAGTTATAAATACTATGCTAATGCATTTGAGTTATTTCGGTAGGGACATATAACTATAATTTTAGGCCCACTCTTGGCAAGTCTTATTTGCCATTCGAAAGCATCCTTGGATATACATTAATGACTCGCAAACAGTTAATCAACTTATGTTTCAAAGAAAATAATTCAAAATGCTAAGTAAGAGATTAAAAACAGGACGAAATGCTTACTGGGCGTAACGGCAGACCCACAGGACTAATCATATAATTGGATCTTGGTGCAAGCAACTCCAGTGGGTGATGATATTTACACGTAGCTCCAAATTTACAGCCGCCAGTCCTTAAATAATACTGACATTCTGGTTGACCGGGTCTTTGTGGAAACAGGTGTTCCTTCGGACTACCTGAGGGGCCAGCAGAAGACACAATGGATTGGTATGGTCCTGTGTATGCACTTGCTGATGGAGACAACTGTGCTAGTCCGAAATATGGGCCTGCACTGACTGGCGTTTGAGTACTTGGGGAGGCCACATGACTACCAGGTGCTTGTACACCTACCTGATATGGTGTCCAACCGGGAAATGGAACAACTCCTGGGGGAAGGAGCATCGGGCTATAGCTTCCAGGCATGTACGAACCTGGAAGCATGGCAGGCCTGGGAAGTGGCCAATTGCCTTGAACAATCCCATACTGTTGAGAAGATTGAACAGGAGGCTGCACTGCTTGATAAAGTGCCGGTGAGGGTAAAGCTGGAGGAACAGCCAGATTCCCGGGACCTGGGGCGGGGGTTGGTGCTGGTATCCCTGCCGGCTGTGGATGATGAAATTTACAGGTGATTCCAAACTTGCATTGCCCTGTTTTTATATAATATGAACACTCCTTTTCTCCCTGCAACAAAGAATCTATCAGACAGCTGTATGTCTTAAGAAAATATATGATTCTATAAAATTTTGAGAGGCAGACCGGTCGCATGGGATATCCATAATAATTTAGTGTTAACTGAGATGAAGACCCAGCTCCTTGCTTCGGATGGTGATATTTGCATGAGGCGCCAAATCTACACATTCCTGTCCGCATGTAGTACTACAAATCCAAAGGAAGGGGAAAGGGTTTGTACGGAATGTAAAGTATTCATCAACAAAAATATCAATAAAATAGAACTCAAGAAGATATATATTGGCACCCTACAAATATAGCCTATGATAATTTGATGCCAAAATTACTTGAGTAGAGAATAGTTTTAAAACATGATTGCATTCGGTTTATTGAAGTTTAAAAACTTCGTGTTGATGATGGCATAGCACGTAGCAAAGATAAGAATGATAAATGCCAAACCCTGTCATTCTGCTCAGCAAATATGAATGAAAAGCAACACAAAACATACAAGTAAAAAACATGCTTATTTTTCTTCTCACAGGCATCCAATTGATGTCACAACAATTAATGCAAATGATGTACTTTCCATAATCTGAGTAATATGCCACTCACAAATTACAATCAACAAGGATCTAGAGAATACATGATAAATTCAAGAAGATTGCCTTATGTTGTACTTGAACAGAATGAAACTGTATTCAATAAGTTTAGCATCTTTCATCTAGCATGGCAACATATAAATATATATATATATATAAACACTTAATTGTTTTTCAATATTTAACTTCATGGTGTGCGGTGTGCTCCCTATGATCTTTTCCATAATGATTATGCAACTAACTTAAATAAATTCACACAATGAGACCGATATCTTGGGTTGTAAAGAGGAACTCCTTAAAAAGGAACTGAATTCCAAATGCAACATGCTGCCAAAAGCAAAACATGAAACATGGACCATCCATGGTCAAATAACGTACAGGCTGGTAATTTTACAAACAGAGAACATCTGAATCTTGTAGATATATCCAAGAAGGAAAACCAATAAATTTTACAGCCCATCAAGAACACATTTTCAAGATTTACGGTATCCACATGCTCATATTCTAAAAAAAAAAAGAACACTTGATTGGAAAAAAGGACAACAATGTCAAACAACTTTTAGGCTAACACCATGGATAAAGAAACAAATTTTTGTTCCCACGAAACCAAGACTTGTAATGGATGACTTCTTTTTGTGCAAATATTAAGCTGATGTAAATTTCTCAAAATAAAAATGATAAGCTTCATACAATTAGACACCTATTAAAGGCCATGGTAATCTTGGGATTCAAACATCAGCATCATTTAAAAAGACAGCAGGGGAGGATGCAAATCGGACGTGCACTATATTCTCTCTATGTTTCAAAAGCAAATAATAAACACTTTGATTTCAGTGGCTGTATAATTTACAAATGTACACCCCTGTGACCATAAACTTTTGCATCAACATTGCTGCCTATTATTTGCTGAAAATTTTCTGCATTGCATACATACACAAACTAATTTCCTGGCCAAAAAACCACATCGAATGAGATACCTGGCAGACAGGCTGGCCAATACGCTCGGGGTACTCACCTCCGCCGCCTCTCATAGCTCCCATTGCCTATGCCATGAGAACAACAGTCACATTTGGCAGCATATGTTTATGCAAATGTGATTATGGTTCAAAATGCATAAATATTTCACAAAATCACTAAGTCCATTTCACCAAAAAACTCTTACTAACACCATAATATAGGCTATATTTCTACTGGTGCTCCATCAACACCATAATATAGGCTATATTTCTACTGGTGCTCCATCAACACCATAATATAGGCTATATTTCTACTGGTGCTCTTAGTATATGCATGTTAAGATTCAAAATTTCTCTTCCAAACAGCAATATCTCAAATAAACATGTCCTTTTCTATATCTGTTCCATATGATTCTGAGTTACTGAATCAATGTAAGCTTGGCCAGCCATGGAGCTGGCAGATCTTCAAATCCACATCGCCTTAATATCATTGAAACACCGTAGATCAACAATTCACCTCTAATTTCTTCCAATTTAGCATTAAATCTACACAAAACCCCAACGAATCTCACTCTTGAACAATGATCGAACAATCATGCATCAAAAGATCAACAGTTATTCCAGAACCCTAAATTCCAGAGACTTTACCATACTACGATCACGTGGATGATTAAACCGGCACCGATTGCCATATCCACAGAATCCAGTCCTCAAATAATAGATGCAATCGGGCTCATCGGGCCTCTCCGGGTACGATTCGGACCCAGCACCAAGGCCTAATTGCCACATAGGCTCTGCATTCACAGAATCAATCTTCGAATCAATCGACAATGACAGAAGACGATGCGCAGACAGTCCAGTAAAATTCAAACTCAAATTCAAGTGAAATTCAGATGAAATTCAAATGCAACTCGCCTTCTAGCCCTGTTTGCCCTCCCGGCGTCGCCCATTCCGCGACCGGATCCACCGGAACACCCTCCATTGCCTGCGTCCCGCCGTACCTCTCCATACTGCAACCACTCCTTACCCCCCCCCCCCCCCAAACACAATACCACACCACCAAACGCACACAAAACACAAATACTTGATTCCAAACACGATTTATTGCCGAAATCCAAAAGGCGCCTCTTATGGCGGTGTGTACAAGACACGAAGACAGGAGTTGCTTCGCGACCGTGGGAACGAAAGAGAGAGAGAGAATGAGAGAGAAAACAGAGGTTGTTTGATCGAGAAGGGGGTTTGGTAGTTTTAGAGAGAGAGAGAGAGTGCAGGTAGAGAGAGAGAGTGAGGTTTTCTACTTTCCACTGGTCTTTTTTCACACAGTGCCTTTTATATATTTCACACACACACCCGGTGGGGTGTGTGCGTGTGCGATTTTTTTAATTTTTAATTTTTTCTTTTCCCTTTTTCTTCCCCGACAATTTTGCTCGTGTTTTTTTATAAACATTTATTTTATTTATTTTGTCTTTTGGTGGGCACTGTTGATTCTGTGGTGGAGAATTGATTTTTTTGAGGGTTTTTAGTGTTTTTTTTATTCTTGAAAAATTTCTATTACACGCTTTTTTTTCTTTTCTTTTTTTTTTTTTCTGTTTTGACAGTTTTGTTTGTGCTGAAAAGTGTTAGGGATGCTCTGATTTTAAAAGACTATCTTGCCCTAGCATTACAACAGATTTTAGAGTTTTTTTTTTTTTTTCCTAAATAATAGTTCCTTCGGTCCACGTATAAATTAAATATGAAATAATAAATTAAATATGAAATAATAGTATTTTAATTACAGTAGTGGATAGTTAAAGTAGTATAATGACAGTTTTTTTTTTTTTTTTAAAGTGATGATGTAATGTACCGTAAATGTATTTGTGGAAAAAAGTAAGATATTTAATAAAATATTTACATTATAATTGAATGTCCTAAAATATAAATATGTATACTTTTTAACTGAACTGATAAAATATATATATTTTTAAAAATATATATTATACATATTCATTATTTTTATATTATTTATACAATTTTTTAAATTTTATATAAAAAATATATTTTCAAATTATTTCATAGAATAAATCTTTATTTACTCAAATTAATTTATATTGATATTATTCTCAATTAATATGAAATATATATATATAATATGTATACACATTCACACACAATATATAATATATTATTTTTATCAAAATTAATAATTTAACATAAAATATTATATATTATTATATTACTGATACAACATTTTGTATTTTACATAAAGTAACACTTCAAACTAAAAAAAAAGTAACCACACACACCCCAATCTTAATAAAAAATAAAAAAAAAACAAAACAAAACAAAAATAGTAATGTACCTTATTACTATCTAATATATTTCTATTTTTCTTAAAAATATCTCTTGAGTAAATTATTTTTTTATTATTTAATGCACCGCTACTCGCAAATCATATGTGGTAGGTGACCTAAGACGTCAAGGGTTTGAACCCATGACCTTATGGTCACATGTCTAACCTCTGCACCACCAAGTCATCCCTTACGGACAACTCTCCCAATTGTTCAGATGACAAAATTTGATCAATCAATCTTCAAATCGATCAATTTCTAAATCGACTCTCTTTGGTCCTCCTCGAATGCAATTTAATATTATAGAATTCAGACAAGTCAACCGTTCATTCCTTAATAGATTGGATTGTCCGAGTTTTCTCATTACACACTATCTGATTGTATAATGTACAAATGAAAATATTGTGTTTGAATTTTGAGTTGGGATTTGAATAGTAGAAATTTTGAATTTGAATAGTTGTATGACGTGATATAAATAAGTGTTGATGTGATGTTTTGAATGTAAAATTGATTTTTAGTATAATATAAAAAATAAAAAATAAGTGTTTGGTTCGATGTTTTTAGGGAGAAAAATTAGATGAATAGTGTAAATCAAATCCAATCCTCCAAACAAACACACCCTAATTGGATTTATAATTAAAATTGTGAATACTAAAAGGTGTGTTTATTTGTAAGATTTTAATTTTGGGTTTGGTTTTGAATAGTAAAATTTTAAATTGAAATAGTTATTTGATATGATATAAATATGTATTGATGTAATGTTTTGAATGTAAAATAAAATTTTAGAGTAATATAATAAATAAATAATAGATATTTGATTTAATATTTTTGTGAAGGAAAAAAAAAATTATAACATTAAAATTTTGTATTGAAATTATTATTTGATTGATATTAAGAGTTAGGTATTTAGTCCAACATTTTTTATTTTTTATCAATTGTTATGAATTTGAAAAAAAAAAAAAATAGTTTGAGTTTGATATTTAAATAATGTATAATAAGATGTTATTTTTTTTCAAAAAACGCAGAATCCAAATAATTAAAATTTGAATTTAATTTAGAGGAAAAAGAAATAAATGATATATATGTATGTAAATATATAGATAAAATAAATATAAATATAAATATAATGGTATATATGATAATAAATATAATGTATACTTACATATAGATCTAAATATAAGAATATATATATTTATTTATTTTTTATGATGTGGGAATCCGTCGCCGCTGTCCGAAATATATATATATATATACATATGTGGTGTCGTTAACGTGTTAACTTGGTCAAATGAAAAGTTGTTATGATTTGATCAAATTAGAACGTTAATATGGAGCAATTAGTATTTTTTCATAATACAAATAACATATATTGTATTATATAGTAGTATATGTTGTATGACTTATATATAGTACTCCCTCTGTCCCATTGAAAAATTGTCATTTTTTATTTTCGTCCGTCATAAAACAAGGTTGTCATTTTCTAATTTAATAATTGTACTACTTACCTAACACAATAAATATCATTCCAACTTACACTATATTACACAAATATCATTACTTTTATATTATACAATACTAATAGGGGCATTTTCGTTTTTTTCAATTCAACTCATTATAATACTAATATTAAAAAATTTACGTGTAAAAAAGTAAACGACAACCTTGCACTGAAACGGAAAAAATATTAATATTTGTTCATTTTTTATACAGATACTCGTTAATTGAATTAAATTAGCATCATATTGATTTGACTAAATTAGTATTAATATTCGAAACAATGTTGTTACAGAAATTAGAACCCATATTTATAGATGGAATATAATGTGATTATGGCGGCGATTTCAATGCTGATTGGGTCAAACTACCATTGTATTAATCCGACTCAATCGATTTATATTGTTAAGATATACATTGCATATTTAATATAGCACAATATAATATTATGTTATATGAAAGTATATGATGTGAAATTATATATTTGTGATATACTGAATAAAAATGTTTATTATACTATATAAAATTATATTGTATATTGTCGAAATATATGCTATATAAATTTGTATTATGCACTATCATATATATGTTGCATGTCTTAATAATATGTGCAGATTTGATTAAATTAGCGCAATACTGACTATAGTTAACATCTAAACCAAAGGGATGGTCTGGTGGTGGTGTAGGGGTTGGACTTGTGACCCTCAATGTTTTAGGTCATCTGCTACACATTGTTCGCCTAGTGGGTCTGGTTGTCGTTTATGTCCGTCCCAAAAAATACAACCCCATTGTTTTAAGTTGTTTATTTTTTAAAAATAAAAAAATAAAAAAATTAATGTTATATTAAAAATATATTTTCTTCATTTTAATTTCAGGTATCATTTTGATTATTTTTGTTTGCTTCACTTCAGTATATTTTTTTTTTCATATTATAGTATATATATAATAATATATTAATAACAGAATATCATTAATTTTTATATAAATTATAAATATATTATTATATAGGCATAAAGTACTAATAACAAAAATATTAAAATAATTTTATATATTTCAATTAATTAATAAAATATTATTATTTTTTAATTTATTTTAAATTTTTAAAAAGATATTTTAATCCGGGGAAAAGAGTTTTTTTTTTTTTTTTTAGAAAAAGAGTATTTTTTTTGTTTGTTAAATCTAACATATATATATATATATGTGTGTGATTTGTGTATATTTTAGTATTATTTTATAGTATTAATTTAAAAAATTAGTTCATTTTGATATTAGTTGAGCACGCCTTATATTATTATGGTGGTGTTATCATTTATGGAAAATGAATGTACAGTAAAAACAATAAATCGGAGAAATATTAATACAAAAGGAAGATGCGGACAGCAGAGACGTACAAGTCTTCTCACCACCGAATAGAAATTTGACACGTGTACATTCATGCCCATAATGGCAACAGACCCCGGCCCACGACGCAATGTTGGCGCGTGCAGAGTACGCAGCATGGGAAGCAACATTCTACATTAATTTACGTTTGTTTGTTTATGGGATATTTCTCAAATTTTACTATTTATTTAAAAAAATTTTAAAAATAATATCAAATTAAATAGTATAACTATTTTTTTATTTTTATATTATATTAAAAATTAATTTTATATTAAAAATATTATATCAATGCTTATTTAAATCAATTCAAAATTAATACTGTTAAAATTTTAATTCAAAATTCAACAACCGTCATCCGAAAGTGCATATTGGGTAAACCTTCGATCAAACCTAATACCTTACAAACTATGTCCGATATGCAAGTCACACTAGTATTATATAATTATTTTTATATTATTTACATTAAAAAAAAACATCCCTTCAAATTAGTATTTTACAAAACAAACACACTCCCAACTTACTCAGTAATTTTTTATGTTAATATTATTTTAATTTTAAAAAAAAGTCACATTATATATTTATTTCTTAACAAATAAATATTATATAAGTGCTGATTTTTTTATTATTTTAAAATTTTCAAAACTTAAAAAATCACTCGAAATCTATTGAAACCAAGATGTTTGACATTTATATGGAAAAATGTACAAGTTTATTTTGTTGTAATTTTAAATTAAAATAATACTATTCCTTTTGAATAAAAATATACTCTCTATGTCCCATTGGAATGTGATATTTGTTTTTTACACGTAAATTTTTGAATATTAGTATTATATTAGATTGTAATAGAAAAAAGACAAAAATACCTTTATTAATATAATGTAATATAAAAGTAATGACATTTGTGTAATATATTGTAAATTGAAACGATATTTATTATGTTAAGTATATAGTACAATTACTAAATTAGGATATTGTAACCTCGTTTTGGGACGGACGAAAATAAAAAATGAAAACCTTTCAATAGGACGGTTGGAGTATTATTTTTCTTACAAAATATCACATTCAAATACTCTCTCCATCATCCAAATTTATTCTCACTTTCCCTTTTTGGTTGTTATCCAAATTTGTTTTTTTTTTTTAAGTAAAAAATTACCACTTTTCTTTACCAAAAAAAATAAAATTCCTATTTTTACATATTTTTCTTAAAATTTGTATCCGGTCAAATGAGCATACAATTGAATAATGAATGGAGGATTATTTAAACTAAAATTTAATTTAATATCCTAATTTTAAATCAATTTCAAACTATAACAAAATAAACTCTATGTTTTTTTCTTTTTAATTGAGTTAAATTATACTTCTACAGAGCACAAGACAAACAACATTCTACGGTAATTTTTGTTAAGTCCTTGGAACATTCTAGAGAAAAAGTAAACAAATTATAGCTATGTTTATTTAGGGTGTTCTTACTTCCAGTTTTTTCACACAAAGTTTTCACTATTTTAATCTCTTAAGTTAATAAAGTTATTGAGGGTTTACTAATCTAATTTATTTTTTTAATATAATTCTTCATAAATAGTGCAAAAATAAATAAATAAATAAATAAAAATTTGTACATATTCAAAATAAAATATATATTTTTTATATTATGATTATTTATATTTAACGTAAAAAATATATTCATTTAAAATTAAAAAATAAATATACTTGTTAATAATATTTTAATGTGATATTTTTTTTATTGATAATTGTGCACACCAGTTGAATAATAATGTAATTTATATTTGAAATATTAAACAAAAAAAATCCAAATTAACAAAAAAAAAAAAAAAAAAAAAACACAATATCTTTACATCAACCACGGATTTGTTTGTTTTGTCAAAATAAAATATACTATGTATATATATATATTTAAAAAAATATATTACACATATTTATTATTTTTTTATTATGTATGCAATTATAAAAAAATATCTCAAACAAACCCCAAATATTTACATAAATAATAAAACAAATGTAAGTTTACAAGGTTCTCTAACATTTTTGTATTTTCATTAATATTTTTATTAGTAAAATCCATCATTTTTCTATAATAATATACTTTCTTGTGCAAAGTTGCCATTTACTTTTTGCACATAAATTTTTGAATATTATTAGTATTATAATAAGTTGTAGTGAAAAAGACGAAAATGCCCCTATGAATATTGTGTAATATAAAAGTAATGATATTTGTGAAATATAATGTAAATTAAAAAAGTATTTATTATTTTAGGTATGGAACGGAGGGAGTATTATTCTATTTCATAAAATATCATTTACTAATTTTTTTATTGAATTTATATAATTTTTTTAAAAATATTCTATTATTTCATTATAAATAATATCGTATCAAAATATTATTTAAATAAAATTTAATAAAAAAATTCAAATTCAAACCCAAAACTAACAAATCAGATATAAATAAAAAATAAAAGTAAAAAAAAAATGGTCAGAAATATCTTAGAATGATTTATGTTGCCGCATTGGATCATAGCTCTTGTCGGTGATTTCTTTTACATTATTGATGCTCTTCTAACATAATCCAATGAGCCACTTCTTTTAAATATAATACAAATTCATCATTTCAATCAATTTTGATTCAAAATTTATTATTTACTATTTATAAAATAGTTTATATTTTATTTTTGTTTTGTCTTTTTTTTTTTATAATATTTATTATTATTATTACACAAATTAATTAAGAATTTCTAACAATTTTAACGTTGGAAAAAAGAAAAAATGCACATAACAACATTTTAGGCCAAGCAAAAACCCGTTCCCACCGCGCTCACGGCCCGGCTACCCTGCCAGCAAGAAATCTACTTCAACCGATATGTCCTTAAAATTCCAATTATTTTATATATCTAATGAATTCTCTATTCTTCTTTTTTTTTTTTTTTTTTTTTTTTTTTTTTTTTTTTTTTACATTACAGGGCCTTAAAAGCCCAACTTAAAGTCGGGCCATTTACAAAATTTAAAAAGTAATTTTGAAATTTAAAATTGTTATCGAAAATAATGAAAATTTAAATATTTGACACAAAATAGCATAAAAATTAAAAATTAAAAATAAAAAATTTAATAATTGATTTTAATATTTATTAAAAAATAATAAAATTGAGAAGCCAATATCATAGTTAAATACACTTTCTTATAATGTACTTTTAAAAAAAACTATAAAGTTTTATAATATTTTAAAAACATATATACTTTTCAAAAAATATAAAATATAAATAATAAAAAAATTATGTCATGAACAAAATATATAAAAAAAATTGATATGGAATATTTATATTTGGACGGATTATTAGTGATTTCAAAAATAAAGAGGCGAAAATTTAAAATACAAATTTTACAAGGACACATGTGCAATTAAAGTATAGGATTTGTCTTATTTGCAGTAATAAAAAGAGAATTTTCACGGAAAATAAATAGCAAATTGGAGTTTCGCGGTTATACCCTCTGCGGAAATAAATAAATAAATAAATAAAATTAAAAAACTTACCTCATTCTTCTTCCCACCTCTCGCTCTCTCCCCTTCTCTCTCTAAAATCTCAGTTTGCCGCAGAGAAATCTTTTCTCATCCGTTTTCACAAGCGATTGTTCGCTTGTTTCAAATCTGCTGCGGCCTACCCAATGCTGTGATTTTGGGTATTTTGGACAGGTAAAGATGGGGAAGATGGGTTCGTGTTTATTTCGTTTAATTTTCTACGTTGTATTTCGCGGGTTTGTTGTTTCGAAGAAAAATCAGCTGATCCTTTTCCGTTTCTATTTGGGTTTTTGAATTTGGGTTTTTGAATTTGAGTTTTTGTGTTGCCTGGGGTTTGAGGGACGAGTTTTGATTCGTTTTCTTTTCATCGTTTTTGCTGGCCGCCATTGATCAAAATTTATTTCTTAGATTTTTATGTTCCGCCGCTGATTTGCGTCTGCTTTCGAATTCGGGGTGCTTTCTAGTGATGTGGCGGAAATCTGCGGAGGCTATCGATTTGGGTTTTCAAACTGGGTTTGAATTTGAATTTCTTTAGTTTTGTAGCTGCTTCGTTTTGAATGAACTGTGTGCCCGCCCGTTGGTTAAAATTTGAGCTAGGATATACTTCGAATTTTGGAATCGTGTTCTGTTTGTTTGTCGATTAAGTTATTCAGATTTCGATTTCAATTCTTTTGTGTTCTGATTTAGTTGGGTTATTGATGTGTAGGAATTTCCACCTGCGACTTTACTCCAGATTTGTGTTACGGTTAATTTGATTTGGAAAATGAATGTTAGATTAGGTTTTCAGAAGTTTCTTGTGCTCTGTTGGTGAATCTGTTTCTGCTTTCTGATGAATATTTAGTTTCTCTAATCAGATAATTTGGTACTTGTTTACATGTTTCTTTTTATTGAATGATGAAACGATCATATATGAGGAAGATAATGGTCTTTTATTTGGGATTGTATGTTAATGTTTCTGAGTTTCTGTGTTTTTTGGATTTGTGCTTTAAGGTAGCTTGCAATGGGGCCCGCAAGAAAGTCTAGAAGCGTGAACAAGCGCCCGCCTGGAAGTGAAGCATCTCCTAGTAAAGATGCAGATAGTTCGAAAAGGAGCAACAGTCGTGTGAGTTTCTGGTGGCTATTTTGTTTCCTGTTATGAATTGTTCTGATTATTGAAACCTTGCTAGAGCTACACGTGTTTTGTACAATTAATAATTGTTATCTTGATTTACATGCATCTCTCATTCACAGTATGAATAGTTAACCAAGGTATAAGATCATAACACCATCTAAAAATCTTCCATTGTATCTAATGAAGTGTGGATAACATCATGCCATTGTCTTTTAGAATTTATTTTGTCTGTAATGGATGGATTGTGTTTTCAACCTTTTTCCGATATGTGAGGCTAACTTTATATATCTATGTATATATAGTAGGGGTATTTCTTTTTCGAGATTCTTGGCAGGTTTTTAGTGTTTTCTCAACTTTTATTTTCATCTCCTTAATTATGCATACAGTGCTGATCTGTGACTTGTTTTCCAGCTTCCTTGTGAATGGGATTAATTCCTTTGTTTTGTTTGATGCAGAAAAGAAAGTTGACTGAAATGCTTGGGCCTAGATGGACTACAGAGGAGCTAACTCGCTTTTATGATTCCTACCGCAAGAATGGAAAAGACTGGAAAAAGGTTCGATCAAATTTATATTAGATTTGATGGCCAAATCTAGTTAATGTTGTTGGCTAAAGTTGTCTCACTTGATTTTGATTTGTTCTGTACAAAATTAATGAAATTGGGACCACCACGGCTCGGGTAACCGTTAAATCAGAAACCGGTATTTGGCGTATGTGCTGATTTCTAACAAGATTCTCCTTGTCCTTTCTGTGGTGAGCAGGTGGCCAGTTCAGTGAGAAATCGGTCTTTAGAAATGGTGGAGGCCATTTACACAATGAACAAGGTAATTGTTTTATTTTATGGCCATTGCACTTGGTTCATTTTCATCTTTTTCTACAATTAATCCATTTTTAAAGTTTCCATACATTGTTCCTCTAAGAGTATGAGCTATTTTAGGGTGGTCAGCCTCCAGAGTACCTCTAAGTTACCGGTAACTAATTAGTCTTAGTTAAACTATTTTTTTCCTCTTGAAGATCACCCGTACTTGTAGAGCTTGAGATTTGATGTTACTGTATTAGATGATCTATTTATTTCCTGAATAAACAAATTGCAAAGGCTGAAGGTTGTATGCAGTTTTCACCTGAAAAATTCAAACATGCTTATATCCTAGTTGAAGATAAATGAATGAAAAGTTAAATGTAGCATGTTTAGTGGAGTTGATTGGATAGTTGCAATTTCAGTCACTGCTCTGGTTCTGTAGATCATGGTAGTGTTACACACCTTTGTGTGTGGGTGGATGAGATTGTTAACCTGAATGAAATTTGTATTTTGTACTTGTTGTTTGAAGGTTTTTTTTTTTAGTTAGGTATAACTTCAACTCCACCATATGTTTTAACATATAATGTTGTTTAGTGAAATTGAGACCCTTGAGATACATAAAAAGTTGAAAATTTGTAGAAGTCAAGACTGTCCACGTCAAAGCATATCTGGAATAGGAATGGATGCTGCCATGCCTCCACTACAAGTATTTAGTTTCACTTATGTCTGCTCTTTGATTTCAGGCATACTTATCTCTTCCGCATGGAACTGCTTCAGCGGCTGGGCTTATTGCTATGATGACTGATCACTACAGCAATTTGGTAAAACAAAGTTGAACTAAATTGTTACAAGTTATATACTAATTTCTGCGTTATGTCCTGAAACATTGAAGATGCACTAAATACAAGTTTGTATATGCATAAAAGTAGTTAGGCAATGTTACGAATGCTCTCATTATTGCTTCAACTAACTCTTACGCCTTTTGTTGTTCACAATGAGAGTTGCAAGCAACATTTTGCTGTATATAAATATATTAGATAAAAATACAAAGTCTTTTGCAAATAATTTTGGGATTAATTTAATCATGAGCTTTAATACATTAAAGCCAACATGTTATTAGAATGAATACAATAATCTTTTCACCCTAAATACACAAAGGAAGTTTGACCTAAATGGATGAACACTGTAATTGCCTTGTGATATTGAGTAGTCTGAAAACCTTTTTCTTTTTCTTTTTCCTATTTGACAGGCAGGATCTGACAGTGAAGAAGATAGCATAGATGGGGCAGGGTCATCTCGGAAGACTCAGAAGCGAGCTCGGGGCAAAGCCCAACCTACACCTACTGCCTCTAAAGCATTGGATGAGCAACCTGATTCACATACCCCATCCATTATTCAAAATTATGGTTGCTTGCCACTGTTAAAGAAGAAACGCTCTGGTGGTATGTACAAACAAACTTTTCTTGTGATTTGGTAGTTATGTCATTAGACTTTACTTATCTATTCAGTGTAGTATGAGTCTTTGTTTTTGCCCTCACATCTCACTTTGTTACTTTTCTGTTGTCTGTTTTTAGACACCCTGACAAAGGGTGTATTGTCTTTTAACATGTTTGCAGTCAACCATGGATCATACGTTTGTACTGCAATATACTCATACTCAATAGTATTTCTAGATATTACTGATAGTTTTTAACTGCCAATTCTCTGATTACCTGTTCATCCACAAAATCATTCCAACATTGATTTAATTCTAATAGCAATGTACATAAAAATTCTCTGTTGTTGCACCACTTAAAATTTCATCAATGTGCTCTTTTACGCCACTTCTCTCCTGCTGCTGTACTTGCTCCTGACAACTTGTTGATGATTGTTGTGTGGAATATTTCTCTCAGGAGGCCGACCTTGTCCAGTTGGGAAAAGGACACCTAGGTTCCCTGTCTCGTTTTCTTATGATAAGAGCCTTTCAGAGAAATATTTTTCTCCAACCAAACAAGGCTTGGGACACAAGGCTGATGTCAATGAGGATGAAGTTCATGAAATAGCTGTAGCTTTAGCTGAGGCATCACAAAGAGGTGGTTCCCCCCAGATTTCTGGAACACCAAGTAAAAGAGGTGAAAGTGCCATGTCATCACCTTTTAGGCATACACAGATAAAGGTAATGGCTTTCTGATTTCACCAAAACAGTACCCTTTTCATCAAATTATATAACATCTGTTGGCTCCAGGACACTGGATCAGGGATGGACAATGCCAAGCTCTTACGTCCCAACACTGACGATGAAGATTTAGAAGGAAGCACAGAAGCAGACACTGGGGAATTGGCTATGCATAAGAGTTATATGATGGGATCTGTTACTCACTCTGTGAAAAGAATGAAGGGAAAATATCCTGAAGGGAAGAAGATTGAAGTTGATAGCAACAATGACGATCATCTGGATGATGTCAAGGAAGAGTGCAGTGGAACAGATGAAGGGCAGAGATTAGGGGTAGGTAAGGCCAATGACACCAGATTTTCTAAGTCACCTATTCAGAGCCAGAGAAAGAAGAGCAAAAAGGTTCTCTTTATGAGAGGTAGGCATCATTTCTGTGTACAGTTTCAAATCCTGTTTTGATTCTGTCAATTATTTTGTATATGGGATTGTTGAAAATTTTCTCTTGTTCTTGCATTATCCCTCTAAGTTGTACAATTGATGCATTGTTTGACATTGTATAACCAATATGCTTGTCAACACAGATGAAAGCTCTGCCTTTGATGCCCTGCAAACTCTGGCTGATTTATCTTTGATGATGCCCTCAGGAAATGAAGAAGGTACAAAATTTACATGTAGTTTTTGATTAAAGTACTTCATGAAGATTGGTATTAACATTGTCGTTGTGGTTCTGTTCATTTGGTTGCTTTCACATGAAATTTCTTTCATGTGTAATTGTACCTTCTTTTAAAGATTCTGATCTGTCAGTGCTTTGTAAGGGATTGTATCTGTTATTATCCAGACTGTTTACCTGCCTGTACCCATTCTGTGCTTGATTTCCTCCAACTTTGGGGCTTTTAGGGTTTGTTTGGATGGAGTTTGGGAGTGGATTTGGGGTTTGGGAAACACATATTTGAATTAAAATAGGTTTTGATTTAAGTTTTTAAAATGAAAAATACATGTTTGGTGTGAGAGCACACGACGGAACCACCCAACAAACAAAACTTAAATTATGTTGTTAAGTGTATAATGATTAAATCCTGGGTTTACAATTCCCTTCGGTTTCCTTCTTGGTATGTTACTTATGCTCTTATAAGTCATGCTTTTAATAATTTCTTATTTTTTATTTCTCACTCATCAGATTCATGTGTTAGTTATATATTATTCTTAATTGGTTCAACACATTCTGTATTTTTCAGAGTCACGAATGCAGTTTAAAGAGGAACACAATGATAATATTGAGGAGTCTTCTCCAGCAAACAATCGAAAAGAAAAGCGTAAATCCTCTGGGGTAAGAACAAAAGGGCATCTAAAACTAAGCTCGGAAAAAACATCGAAATCTGGAAAGGGTTCAGTTTTTGAGGGCAGTTCCATTCCGGAAGAAAACCAGGGCCCTGATTTGCCTATAACCAAAGGAACAAGAAGGAAACAAAAGATGCCGGTGGCCAGGGTGAGTAATGCATTTGTGCTTCTTCCTCTTTCTTTAACATCCTGTCAATTTGATTGTTGGCATATTTAGTTAACTTTACTATGCTTTTGCAGATTGAAAAAACTGAATCTGATCTTGATATGAACAGTGAATCTCCAGGGGTGGAGGTATGTGCTCTTCTATGTACTTTTATTGTTTCTCATAGAGTTGTGGGCGGAGCTTTGATGCTATCTTTTATAACACGCATGACATGTGAAGTTTTTTATTGTAAAACTGAGAGATTCAATAGCTATTTGCTGTTTGTTGATGATGCAGGATTTCACTTATCTTAATGATTAAACTCTACTTTACTGATATGATATAGTCATCTATTTCTTCTGTAGTCGAGAGTTCACTTATCTATGGATGCTTCTTTCCCTTAGGTTGGAGATGTAGGGAAGAAGTTAGCGTCTAAGAGTAAGAAATCATCCCAAAGCAGCTCCCCAAATTTGACTAGAATATCAGAAAATTCTTCTAGTGCTGATCTGCGGAAGGAAGGGAGCGACTCAACCCTATCAGGCATGCAAGTTCCTTCTACTAACCAGGCCACTTTACCTACAAAAACCAGGAGCAGGCGCAAGGGGGACCTGAAAAAACCACAGGTTCAGAAAGATTTAAAATTTCCTGAAACAATCTCAAATGACCAGGGCAATATGTCTTTTGCTTTACTCCATGGCACAGCATTTAATTTCAAGGTTTGGTCTTTCCCAATGCCTCTTCCCTGTACTTTCACGACTTAAGTGGCATGTTTTATGTACATATATTGCAATGCAGGAAAAACTGTCGAATTGTTTGTCAAATCAGTGGTTAAGAAGATGGTGTACATATGAGTGGTTCTACAGTGCTATTGACTATCCTTGGTTTGCTAAAAGGGAGTTTGTTGAATATCTGTATCATGTTGGATTGGGTCATGTGCCAAGATTAACTCGTGTGGAGTGGGGTGTAATAAGAAGGTACATATCTCTTCAGTTTATACATGTTGAAGTCTTGTGTTCATTGTCTTAACATTGGTGGATGAAAAGTTTGGCGTAATTTGATTTTTAATTTTAAAACAGCTCTCTTGGCAAACCACGGCGGTTTTCTGAGCAGTTCCTAAAGGAAGAGAAGGAGAAACTTAATCAGTATCGGGAATCTGTTCGAAAACATTACACTGAGCTTCGTGAAGGTGTTAGAGAAGGATTACCTACTGACCTAGCTAAACCATTGTCTGTCGGACAGAGAGTCATAGCCATTCACCCCAAAACTAGGGAAATTCATGATGGAAGTGTGCTCACTGTTGATCACTCTAAATGTCATGTTCAATTTGACCACCCTGATCTTGGGGTTGAAATCGTCAAGGTAATCTTATTTCTACGCTATGACTTATCACATTTAATGTGGAATGCTAGCACTTGAGATGTGCGACATTTACATGCTTGATGAATAATCTTTAAAGTTTTGACAAGTCTAACTTGCATGACAAGACTAATTTTCATAACAAGAACACAAGTATGAATATCTTATAGGAGTACAATTTTTCCGTATTATTTTTGTAGGTACATGAAATGCAGTATTAAACTTATTACAATAAAGACTAATGTACTTTTAAGAACTTGTCTACATCAAACTGTTCTGCATCCTGCCTCATTTCTAGACAAGCATTCATTACTAACATGCTACTTCTAATGAAATATTCCACCCGGAAGAATAGGTATGCAATTTCTAGGTGCAGCCATTTTCTTGTTAAAGTTGAATGGGTTTGCATTGTTTAAAAATGGAGGCAGCTGAGTATACAAAATGATTTAATCATATTAGTGATCATCATCAGCGCATGGTTATTTTGGCTTCTAAGCCTCGTGCCCGTTTCTGGACAATTGGAAATTTGAAGCTAAGATAATTTATTGTGTTTGCAAACCGTTCTGTTAGTTTTTGAAGGTGATTCATACATTTTCTAGTATCTGGTCCGATCACATTATATGAATGATTATCTACAATTGATTTGAGATGATATTTTGCCAACTGCTGTAGCCTTGTGATTAATGTTGGTTCTTAGTTTTCTATTCCTTTTGATTTTATTCAATTTTTAATATGATTCATGCAATTACTCTTATCTTGTAGGATATTGACTGTATGCCCTTAAACCCTCTTGAAAACATGCCGGCAAATCTTGGGAGGCACACAATGGCAGTTGATAAGGTTTTTGAAACTTTCAATGATCTAAAATTAAATGGGCAAGCAAAGGACTTTGTTAAGCTTTCTCTCGGTGAAAACATGGAGAACATCAACAGCACCCCTCAAATGTCTCAATTAACTAATTCTGTTGGCTTCTTGAAGCAGACAAAGGCAAGACTTCTCTCTCCAACTTAGCATTTGATGACTTACATTAAACAAATCACCTCTACCAGATATTGATTACTATTTTCTCCCTTATCATTAGATGCCTTGCAAAGCCTTGGTAATTAGTTTGTACATCTGTAACATCGATCACACTTGTGTTGTATGTGAACAAAATTTCTTGCTGGGCAAAATATATGATGTTGTGAATGAAGAGTGACCTTGTTTGTTCAATCCAGCTTGTCTGTATGAATTTGTCTGGCACTAGTAATGCTCCGTTTGGTTGCTTGGCATGATTTTGTCTTCAGTAGTGTCCTCTAAAAATTTTAGGTGGTACATTCTTCTGTGGTGGTTATCTAGGGATGAAACATTTCATTTTGAACAGTGTACTGAAGTAAATCATGCTCACCAGGTTGCTTCTGCAAATGCTCATGTTCCAACAAACCTTGCGCCTGTTGATGCGACAACTTACCAGAGCATAGCATTTTCTCAGCCTGGTGTGCTAACTTCAATATCCAAGGAAGCTGATGTTCAAGCTCTTGCGGAACTTACTCATGCTCTTGATAAGAAGGTAATCACCCTTACCCTGGAATTTCATTCAATCATTGTTTTATACATTTGGCACAATTTTCAGTATTAGTCTAATAGTCAATATGATAGTTTATGATCAAAATGACAATCCAAGTCTGATGAACAGGAATAACCGGTTCTATAAGCTGCTCCAAAAAAAAAAATAAAAAAAAATCTCCTTCTCTTTCTTAATCTAATCTCTATCTGTACTAGTTTCCTACGAAATGGGTTCCCAGGCCTAATAAATTATTAGTATATCATAATTAATAGTTTGATAATCAGCCCATTGCCACCACCAACCCAAAAATGAGTATTCCCTTTCTTCCCTCACCGTCTCTAGAGTATGAACATGGCATTAGAGCCATGGTCATATCGTCTCGAGGGAGAAGTGTTGAGTATTCCACATTGGATGTAATGTTGGGACTCTCCTACTCTATAAGGAGTGAAAAACTATTCTACTTACAACCAATTGGTTTTAAGTTGGAACCTTGGACCCCCTTTTAACAGTTTGATAATCAGTTGCAAACACCAACCCAAAATGATTATTTCCTAACACGACCTGCCGCTGGCTGCAGTGTCTCTGCATTTCAGTACTTTAGATTTGTAATATGTGATTCTCATTGGCTGCTTAACTGTTTTTTAAAACCAACCTCGGTGCGAGTAGCCTTAATGGTAAGCATTATGCATACAGAAAGCAATTGTTCATGAGCTCAGGCTCATGAATGATGATGTGTCACAAAACCCGAAGGTCGGCGACATTTTGTTGAAAGACTCCGAACAATTCCAAAAGCAATACGCCGCTGTACTTGTACAATTGCACAAAGCTAATGAACAGGTATGGTTTTTACATACAAAATTTTCATATTAGAAAACCCTCTAATGGATGATTTGTTCATTTTTGCGGCAGGTTTCTTCTGCTTTACATTGCCTGCGAGAAAGGAATACGTATCAAAGGAAGTTTCTGGATGCAGTGCCAAGACCTGTAAGCAGTCTTTCAGACTCTGGTGGAATCGTGAATCATTTAGATGGTTCCACATTTCAAATCCTCGAATCTGGATCGAATGTGAATGAAATCATGGATAGCTCTAGGACAAAAGCCCGGGTGATGGTAGAGGCAGCTATGCAGGTAAGAAAATTTTCATCTGTGTCTTTTCATTTCTTATACATATATATGAGGTTGGTTATGACAAATAGAAAATAGGTAACATTATGACTGTGTTAGTTGTGAGTTTGTTAAGGTTTTTTACTATTCATAAAATATTTTTCTAAAAAACATCAAATCAAATATCTAATTTCATATTTTTTATATTATACTAAAAGTTAATTTTACGTTTAAAACATCACATTAAACAACTATTTCAATTCAGTAGTAGCGTGTGCTATGTGAACTGTCAAGTAGTGTCAGTCCACGTGTTATATTTGTATTGTGTGATATAAATCGTGTGTTGTATTTCATTATATTATATGATTATTGTATATTATACATGGTGATGTCAGCACCGGTCGGTGCTATATGATAATATGGTTAATGTTAGTTAATCTCTAAATCGCCCATTGAACTTCTAAACTATAAAGACTTCAATCTTTTGTCGCATATACGTCTTCTGAAATTGCAGCAGGGCAACAAAAATATCGAAAACTTGCTTGTAATATGTCTAGTCCGGTTCTTATGACCCGTTTACATATATTCTTTTAGGCAATATCATCGCTTAAAACTAGGGAGGATACCATTGAGAAAATCGAAGAAGCTATTGATTATGTTAATGATCAGCTTCCCTCAGACAATGCCTGCGTGCCATTAGTAAGTCCTTGCTCCTCTTAACTATTCCGCCCCATGGTTCCCTATTTTGTTACAATTCATTAATCAAATGTAAAAATTTTTGCAGGCAACCGATCAAAAATCTGACATCGAGGCTCAAATTCCTTCCGAGCTGATCACAAAATGTGTAGCAACTTTGCTTATGATTCAGGTTCGTCGAGATAGTAGATCCTCTTTAACTACTGAAGAAAATAAGTGGCCTACGAGCACATTTATCAATTTTCCACCAATCTGATGCAGAATTTTGTTGTGTAAATGCAGAAATGTACTGAGCGGCAATTTCCTCCATCCGATGTGGCGCAGATTCTAGATTCTGCTGTGACTAGCTTACACCCGCGTATTTCGCAAAACCTTCCTGTCTACACCGAGATACAGAAGTGTGTTGGTATCATCAAGAACCAGATTTTGGCCCTCATACCTACCTAAAGTGGACATAAATACAACCAGGTTGTTTCTCAATGTTTGCCTTGTTATGAGAGGATCTAGATCTAAATGGGGAGTGTATTACTAGTAATGTGACTATGCCTATGACTGTTTTTCTCACTAGTAACTATTATATTATCATAGGGCCTTTTTTAATTTTTCCAAATTGTGGCGAATGATTGAAGAAGAATGGTGATGAACATTGATGCAACTATTTGCTGCTTGTCAATTGCACAAGCTGTGTGCTGTTCTGTACAATGTTATGTTGGGAGATTTTAATGACCAAAACTGCATACTGTCTGCTAAAGGCGTAAAATAAAATATTACATATAAATTTGACAGTGTATTATACTACTTCTTTTGCAAAAATGTCAATTTTTTTTTTTGCAATTAATAAAATATTATTATTTTTTAATACTATATTTTATCATTTGTTTCAACACAGCAAATTTAGTAAAACAATACTCCTTGCACTCAAACATTTAGTAATATATATTTTTTTGGTTTAACATGCAATATATATATTTTAAAAAATTTTATATCTTACTACATTATTCAAATAAAAAAAATAAATATACATATTTTTCGTCACATTATCTAATTATTAAATTATTTTACTTAATACCATTCATTTAAATTTTGTCGAAAATAAATGTTGCAATCGCGGGCACAAGTAATTGCCAAAACACATTACATTTTAAAACTATACTAACCTAATATAATTTTTAAAACACATTAACATTTTAATACAACACAAAATATAGTATAATAGTAAATTATGTTGATTAATCCCAATCAGTTAAAAGTAAAAAGAAAGGAATGTAAAGGGGCATGGCATGGCATAGCATAAATGAGACGTTAGGTAGTTATGATTTTCTTTCTTTCTTTTTTTTTTTTTTTTTTTTTTTTGCAATTTTAACTTAAACCAAAAAGTAGTCACAAGAATAGAGTGACATATATATTGGCTGGGACTGGACAAGACTACAAAGCATAAATGCTCAGGAAAAAGATATCAAAACCCATTTAAGAGCAAGAAAAGACTAAATTGGTTTTGACAGCAGAAGGTGATGACAGTTATCCTGTTCTCTCTCCCGGGCTCTCGGCTCAATTCGCTACAGATTGAACAGAGAGGCCTGGGGATCGCCACGATCTGATGAACATAAATTTCTAACCATTGTACCTATTAACTTGAGCCCGACCACAAATGAGCAGCAGATAATGTAATTGTACAGACCAACCACTGATTCATTACCTTTGTTTTTAACTATCCATGAGAAACTGAAAAATGTCTCTCAGGGAAACGATACCTTCAACTCGCTTGCTTCCAGCTTCAACAACAACGAGTCGTCTCACACCTGCATACAGGGCAGATTTACATTATATCTGGTAGTGGCACGTGCCACCAGTGATTTTTATATCACCAAAAGAAATTTTTATAATTTAATAATTATGCAACTACAAAAAAATTGGAGTGCCATCATTTAAAATTTGAAGTTTTAGATGAACTGTTTAAATTTTAATATTTAAAATGTCATCAATATCCAAATAATTAAAATTCAATCCAAATAAAATAATTAATTTATACTCCCTCCGTCCCTTATCTATCTATCCGTTTGTTTTTTGCATAAAATTTTAAAAATATTAGTATTATATTGAAATGTGGTATGAATAAAGTAGAAAAGACTAAAATAATCTTATTAATATTAGTATTGTGTGCTACAAAGGTAATAACATTTGTGTAATATATTGTAAGTTGTAAGGATATTTTGAATGTTAGTATAAAGTACAATTACTAAAAAAGAAAATGAATACTTTGTTATGGAACGGACCGAAATAGAAAAATTGATAGATTGTTAAGGAACGGAGGTAGTATTTTAAAATATAAATATACAAAAATAATTTTATATTATTATTATTTTAACTTTATATATTGTGACACTAGTGAAATTTTTTTGTGAATCTGCATATGCCTGCATATATGGGTTTCAAGAAACAAGTGTACAGCAATTAAATCGACTATTTTTGCAGTTGCATCAGCCTAGTAGTGTAGGAACACAATTATGGGTTTGCAAGTGCAATTCTTGGGGAATAATTACTTAAAAAAAACACGAGGGAGAGTGAAGAGGGAACCTGGCTGGGATAATTTTTCTAAGATCTTATGGAGTGGATCTGTGCGTAAGCACATGTGACATCGTTGATTGTTGTATCCATGCGCCAAAAAAGGATCGTCGCGGTATTGTATTGCCTATATTTACGTTTAGATCAAATTTCAACCATTTATGTATTGCGTATCAACCAATAAGCTAAGTTAGGGAACAATTTGTCAATCTGCACTGCAAAAAAATTACACTTACTTGATGAAGAGTTGTTTCTTCAAGATTAATGTGTGCATAAACTTTGTCCTTTGCCAATAAAGTTATGTCACTGCAAAAGGAAATTGATTGAAACGCATAATACGTGTTCAATAAATAATTCACATAACACGAGCATGATAACAGACACAATACTAACCTTCGAGAATACACATCCAATAAAGTGTTATTCTCATCAACAATTGGGATTGAACTAACTTGTGCTGCAATGTAGTACAAAACAAATAAGATAATTATCTACAACAATTTGCATTTGTGAATAGGCAGTGACAATTAAGTGTGTGTGTGTGTGTGTATAATCTACTAAAATCTCAAGATTGACTTGAAGTTCTTTGTCCAAATTAATACTAATATCCTCTCACAGCACTCATCGAATGTTGAATTGTCCTAGGATGGATTTTTTGGTGAAAAAATCCATAGTGAAAACCAGGAACGCTAACCTCCCTGAAAAACATATAGAGAAGAGAAGTACTACATGATCTAGCCAAGGAGCAAGTGAATAATGTCAGCAATATAGGTGATTCTAGGCCAGACGATCAGATGAAGACGTTGAAGATGAACAAGAGCAGATTGTTGCTATGATAATAGAATTAAAGCTAAGCCCATTAGGTTATTAATGTCTAGGTTAAGTGTTTTAGATCATTGAAGATAGAATTTATGTATATGCCATTGGGGCAGGTAGAAAATCCCAAAAAGATGGGAGAAATTCATATATTTCATTCGTGTATTTAATTTCTCTTGAATAAGATTTAATTTACATTGCAATGTTGAGTAGTGGATACCTTGAATCAATAAATTCAATGCTGCACTAAGGGAAGAATTTGGTCTCAACATTGCCAATGGCTGCTGACTTGGCCCTCCGATTTTAGGCACCCAAGTGCCTATAGGTAGTGAGCAAAGTGGGAACTGAAGTACTGGTAGTGAGCTCGGTGAATGCTTAAAAAAACGGAAAATACCTGTAATGCAATAGATCTTATCAAAATATATAAAAGCATGAACAATTGTTTGTTTCGAGTAAGTACTCCACAAAATAAATAGTCATAAAGGAAAGTGACTTGTTAGTTTCCTCACATTTTAGAATTCCAGAGAGAGAAGCAACATGCAATAGATGTGGGAGTGGCACATCCAATGATGAAGAATGAATAATGGGAACTGTGGAAACACCATTTTGCAAAATCTTCAAAGCAACTTCGTTCAAACTGTCGTCAGGTCCAGCCTGAAATCCATTGCTTCATTAGCATGAAATAATAGCAAAAGCATAGTTCTAAAATATATAGAAAAAAAAATAAAAATGGTTGGAAATGAACCATATAAAAAATTTTCAACATAGCATATAGCATGGATGGGTTCCTAAAGCAGCATTTCCTACAGATATTTAGAACAGCATGTCTGTCATAGAAAAACTTCATTTGGTTAGCAATAAAATAACATGAACGCTCAGAAATCACACCAATACAAACAAGAAGCCAAAAATGCTCCAAAGCATGTGAATTATTTCAATGTGAGGAAAAGCCAAGTCGGCTTTGCTTATTATTATATCAGGATTAATTGCATGGAAGATGGACATCAAATTATTTAATAACAGAACAAGTAATCCTATTGTCCAACCATTCATATTTGCGCAGCAAACTGACAGAATACACCATATCAGTTGCAGGCTTACTTGCACAAGTTTTCTCGAAACAGCACTTGACGGCCCATTAACTTGATTATTCAGATGTAACTTTGCCTCTTTCCAAGCAGATATCGTGTGGGTCTCTAGCTCTTCTTCAGTCAAATTGGATCCATGAGTTCCAAGCTGTCATAAGTTGGACACTATCAGGGGCACATTTTATTTTAGGAGCTCATTATTTACAAGCCCGCAAATAGTAATCATATGAGAATGAATTATCTCATTCTCCGCACCCCTAAGAAGAAATAACCAGTCATTGTTTTCTATAAGATCTAAGGTTGCGTAACTAGCATGGCCAATCACCTTTGCAAAGCACTTCACATCAGTTTACAATCCAACCCAGCCATAATATTCAATTTTCACAAAAACTAGAAACATTACTAAAACTGGCAGCCAACATATGTATAGTAGAGAAAAACAAAAAAATAAATAACAAATTACAGAGGTTTACAAAATACTCTCATTTAAATAAATCCGGTATCCGGAAGCTCTAAGATCTAAGAAACCATATTCTCAAAACCAGAGTACAAACTTTGTCTTGTTAAACATCCTTGTCACCGAATCATATACTTTGGCAACTTTATTGCATCATCCAATGATACACAGACAAAATTACAGCAATATTATAACAAGCCTATTGCCAAAATTAGAGAACTACTCATAATCAATATACTTAATAATAGTTTGGATACCCAAACATAGGTGAATGAGACACTAAACTAGAGAGTGCGGAACTGCCATGTCAATGAGCTTCAAACATAATATTTTTGAGAAATTTTATGTGTCAAGTTCTTTGGCAGTAATAATGGCTATGTTCCTCCTTTCAGGAATTTAAGAACCACACTAATTAGTACAAGCCACAGAAACACATCCAAGGAAGAACTCTTCGTCTTAGCTCCACTACATTAGAATATAAGCAAAAAAATAAAAAGCGTACAGGAGAAATAGACCAGGAAAAGTACAAACCCAGTAAAAGAGGGAAATATGCTCAATCAATATTAACTTCATTCCAAAGATCATTTTAAAAAATTGTCCATACCTCTCTCATAATCAAAATAAAATCCATTGCACTGAGAACTCCAACAAATCTGCTCTTTGAGAAGTCCCATAGTGGTGCCACAGGAGTTCCCTGGAAAGAATTTAGTTTATTCAAACCAGTGGTGCAGAAAAGAAAGAATGCATGCAGCAACAAATCTAAAACAGCATGCTTGGGAAAAGAAAGTTACATTCCCATTGACCAGAGGATAATGCAAACAACGAACACAGTATTAATTCTCTGAATATCCTTAATCAATACTGAAGACAACAATATAAATTTTCAATTACCTAATACAAGAAATATCACTTGGTGGAATTGAATAACAATTAGTGGGTAGTGTATGTGTCCCCTCTCCTTTTTTAAAATATAAACAGCTTACATCAGGAAAATACATGATGTGCAGGTCAACATCATCAAACTATTTGAAATGGGACATGCTGTTCTCACTTCTCGAAATAAAAAAGTAACACAATTCTACAGTTAAGACAGTAGAAAAAGTATCAGACAACACTCATGTATCGAAAGACGGCCTTGCAGAAACTTCATCCCACAAATATCTAACATAGTACCTGCTCATGCAGAATATGAAATGCTTGCTTTACAGGCAGGTCTACATCCAACGCAATAACCTGCATATAACTCAATAATAAGTCAACAAATGGAAAGAGAGAAAATCAATGTGGAAATAAGCACTAGTAGAGGTAAGATCATCCTGACCTTCCCTGATTCAGGAAGCAACTCATAGGCCATGTGTGTTGACAAAAATACGACTATTCGATGCCGGGAAATTTTTAAATCTGCATCTGATATCCTTGGATAGGACTCTGGTGATGTACCATCGGACACTTGAACCTGAAACAAGACAAACAGTAGAAATCTATCTTCACTATCAAAGCCTGCAACGATTCACATATGGTTATTGTAGTTATCTATTCGACTCTCAACTGGAATACATTCTGTAGGTTCCATTTTGAGCTTCTGTATGGAATTTTATGATTCTTTTCTGGACATCAACTCATATCCATTCAATTAATTAGTGATGAAAATTTGCAAAAACCAATAAAGAAACTAAAAGGCACACTACTATAAGTGCCGAACTAGCAGAAATCATATAATTAAAACCAACATAGCTAAGCATTTATTCTATATTCTATTACACAACCAATAAATGGAGCACGTGTTATATAAAGCCTATTACATTTGGAAAGAGAAATTCATTTTTCCAAGGTATTTCAGACGTCAGGTGCTATTAATGAAATGAAGATTAATGAGGTTATGTCATACCACACGCTGAAAGGCCTCACTATCTACGTCCATACTGGAAACAGGGCCCGGGGGAGGCACTTGGGGGCTTGGTGTTGAAGGACGAGAATGTGAGTCCCGAGTTAAAAGGATAGTGTTGACTGTCCCAATGTTACTACTAATATAAGGTTGATGCTCATCATGTCTCCATTCGCCATCAACCACAAATTTATACTACAAACAGAATGTCAATTAAAACATTTAGTGCGAGCACATGCATATATGTTAACCAAACATTGCAGAGCAGTACTGTCATTTTATCTCTTCAAGATATATATTTGCGCTAAAGCTTCAGAAATTTTATCCTTACCTGACATCGAGACCTGATTCGCATATTAACTTGTATTGCAGCACCTTTATCTACTAACTAACATTGACATTTTCATTAAATTACAAGGCATTCTCCTTTAGAAACAAACACCATCCCAATAATATTCATCCAAACCATCAAAAGTCAATATTGCCTACCAGCAGCTTAATTAATAATATTAAATCATTCATTTTCACCATTCACACTGCAAAGTCCAGACTTAGAAACATAAAATTAGTGGAATAGAAACTCCATTCATAACAATCTAATATTGCTGCTTAGGATCAAATTGAGGCGAAAAGTGAAAGGAGATAATTAAAAACAAGGTTAAATTATTTTCTTAGCAGAGTATTGCTGTACATAACTAAAATGCTCAGGTTAAGTTATTCATGTAAAAAACTACACCAATCACCCGCATCAATGTATGGAACAACATGTAAAATGGCACTGCTGGAAAAGGCAGATCTAGCTGCAAAAGAATAGTTGTGACTATAATCATTTGAACTTCCAGCAAAATTCAGACCTTATCAAACAACTAAAATATGTCCTTTCAGTTGATTAAGATAATTGTTTGCAAGCATGTGTTCATGGAAACAAGCTCAAATCATGAACTGAAAAGTATGACACGAACCTGATGATAACCACATGGTAGGCTGCAGATGGTCTGAAACACAGTAGGGCAACCCTCAACAGGTGTCATTGGCCATTGCGTCCACCTTTTTTAATTTTGAAATTTTTATAATCATTACATTAAAAATCAACATTTGCACAAACTAGTGATATCACAAGTCATGGAACAAAACTTAAAAACGATAAAATTAAATCAGAAAAAACAGTGATAATTATTGAAGTGTGATGAATAATGAGCTTCAAGTTATAGTTAAGCTCGCACCCCGTAAATGAGCCACTGATGCACACAACACTGCCACCATGGGGCCACACAAAGCGGGTGGGAACCAACACCATGCCACCTTCGCGCGAAAAATCCATCCCCACAGAATTCATTCAATCCTTAGAGATTTTAACTCTCCGGAATCACAATTCCTACTACAGATACCTAGCATCGGAATATTGCAACATTTCAACGGGAGCCATGAATTCAAACATCATCATGACAAAACACAAAAAAACCATTGAACTGAAGCTAAAAATTTCAACCAAATGAAAAAAGGAATTACAAATTACTTCTCAGACTGCAATTTGATGGAGAGATGCAACCCTGTCTGAATCTGCACACAACAATCAATATCATATTCATAATCATTGAAGTAGGCAACATTAAAGAGTAAAAAGCAGAAAATTATAGTACCGCATGCAAAGCAGGTTGCATCAAAATGGTAAATTTTCATTATCCGGCAGAATTGAATTGATGCTCCGGAAAATCGAATGGAACATATTTTAAGCCCTAACCCTAAATATTATTCGATTTTGGGGGAAATGAAATGAGATGAAATCCTGTGCAGGGCAGGGAAGGGAAGAAATAATAATTAGATGGGTCCCACACCACCTTAAGATTCCCTCCCCGTTGCCACCTCAGCCTTCTCTGACCTTTTTTTACATTTTTTATTTCTACATTTATTTCGTCATTGACATCTGCAATTAAGTTTTTTTTTATTATTATATATATTATTTAAAAAATTTGATATTATTTTATAATTAAGAATTTTTTTATAAAATATTATAATAATATTTAAAATTTTATTATTTTTATATTTCAAATCTTCATTTTCTAGACTTAAACAGAATCTAATGTGAGTTTGTAAACTTTTATTTTTATTTTAAAATTATTATATTCAATTTATATTTATTTTTTATTTTTAAGTAAGTAAACAAACTTTAACTACACTGAGAAGTTACCGCGTTGATTAGCAATCAATATGGTTATGATTAAATATAAATATTTTATTTGTATTTAATTTAAAACTTACTAATATATAATTAAGGTTAAAAATGTAATTTTCTTCATCTCACACGCAAGATGCTGCTATAGTATGTTTTTTTTTTTTTTTTTTATTTACTTAGGATTTTTTTTTTTAATTTAGCACTAAAATAATATATAATAAGATATCGAGAGATTTTTATTTTTTTTTCAAAAAATATAAAATTCAAAAAATAAAATTTAAAAAATTTGAAATTAAAAGACAAACCAATATATGCAAGAAAATTTCGGAGAAGGCCAAGGGCTTATGGGCATTGAAAGAGCTCACAGCCCGTCCTAATTTTCGATTGACTGAGACTAAACGAAAAAAAAAAAAAAAATCTCTTATAGTAAACTGGTGACACTTTGATAGAAATTCAAAAGTAAAGACCGAAGAACAATTTAAAAGAAAAAATGAGAATATTATATGTTTTTGTGAATTTGAAATACTATTAAATTTTAGAATTGAAATAAAAAATTTCAAGTAAATTCGATAGAGGAAACAAATTAATTGTGTTTGAAAATAGTGTCTGAAAAAAAAAAAAATTAAAAGGAGAAACTATTATTTATTTATTTATTTTTTCTTTATCATAATTAATCTTAAAATTTTATGATTTCAAAAGGAGAAGCTATTATTCATTATTAAATTTTTCTTTATCATATCAATATTTATTTAATTATTATAGTATAAATTATAACATGAGATTCTTCTATAAATTTAAAACGATCATATTTTAAAAAATTTCATATCAATACACATATGTTACTGAAAAATATGTAAAAATGAGCCTATTTACGTTGTGGGCGTTCCTCTCACTCAGCTTTCGTTACGAAATTCTGTCGGAGGACGGACGACAGTATATATAATTATATAAAAAGAAATAGACAATTAATATTCATTCAGTATTACTGGTAAAATAAATTAGAATTATTATATTATTATTATTATTATTATTTTAATGATGTGAAATCCGCAGGAGCCGGTATCCAAAAAATGTACAAGATAAACCCGATATAATTTAAATAATAAAAATAAAAAATAAAATAGCGAGTTCGGGTAGCTATACTAAGTACAACTACATGTGTTATATAGCGGATTGGTAGTGATATTTTGTAAGAAAATAAGGGTTAGATAGTGATATTTTTTAAAATTAATAAATAAAATAAAATAAAAATAATAAACTGACCGATTGATGGCTAATCAACGGTCAATAAAAAATTAAATTTTACCATGTCTACAAAGTTGGGGGAGTTGATATATTTCATCAGTATTTAAATATTATACATTCTGCAATAGTGCAATACAAGTATATATTTAAATATATATTTTTTTTTTCAACAATTAATTTTACACACAAAATAAAAACACCAATACCATCCCAAAACTCATAATAATAATTCGAAACAAAAACGGTACAATCTCATAATATCATCTATTTCTTTCAGATTCAGCCAGCCTTTTGTAACTGGTGTATAACATTTTTCTTTGAACAATATATTACTGTTTTATATTATGCAGAATTTCAAAAATTGCATATTAATAATAATAAGTTCAGAGGTTTATTTATAGATACAATAGCAACTTAATCTAAACTATAAATCAAATATATATATATATATACAATGTTGACTTTCAATGCCATTTGAGCTCAGAGTAAAAAACAACACTCTGAATGTCCTACCTCACGTAATTAGAATAAAAAGTAGAGCTCTTAACATCGTTAGAATCGAAAACTGGATTTTTATCGCTGTTAGAATCGAAAACTGGATTCTCAACGTAGTTAAAATCATAAACAACACTTTCAACGTCGAAAACTGAATTCTCAACATAGTTAAAGTCATAAACAACCGTTTCAACGCGTTATACTCGAAAACAAATCTCTCAACATGATTAAGAAACAAAAGCAACACTCTTAGCATTGCTAAAGTTAAAAATAAAGCTCTTAACGCCGTTAAAATCGAAAACAAAATTATCAATGTACTTGGAATAAGGAAAAAAAAGAATCAAGGGTATGCAAAACAATAAATGATTATAAGGCAATGTGTGTGTGAGAGAGAATTACAGAGAGAGAGAGAGGGATGGGGATGATGACAGCAGTCACTAAATGTGGTCTGGGGAAATATAGACAACATACAAGCAAATAGAGGCCGGCCCCTACCCTATGCTAAAACCACTACCACTACCACAAATGGAAATATATATATATATATATATACAGTCTTTCCTTAATGATCAAACCACAATTCTTCATGGTTTAGAGCTTGAGTTTCAACCTGATGCACTTTCAATTGGTAAAAAACATGATGTTTCTTGTACAAAAGCGGTTAAGAGTTTAAAAATAGCTCAAATTTGAGTTCAAAGAAAGTTCGAAAAATATAAATAGTATGCTACCTGGCGACATTGTGCATCTTTTTTTACTTATTTTAATCTTTTCGCATTTATATCTAAAAAGATTTTTTTATTGCTAATATATTCCTTAGACTAGTGGGAGATAAGACGGCACATTTAATTTTAGTGCGACTTTTGTTTACATCGAAAGTGCCTAACCATTGTTATAGAGTTCATAGCTTTGGGATCAAATTTTTTACCATGAAGTGGTGTCCGAACTATTCTCATTCCTAACATCGACAAGCCAAAAAATCACTTTGGAAGTGACACTAATGTATGTAGTGGTTCTTGTTGTTTGAGTTTTGTAAACTGGTATTTTCACTCTTATACTTTATCTCTTCAGATCACAAATATATATAGAGATATATACATACATATATCATAATAGGAATATTAGAGCCTTTATTCAATACTTTACAATTTTCTAAAATATCCTACATTTTCTAGGATAATAAGTATGATATGTTTTTCCATAAACCTACTATCATTATTATACTACATATTCCAATATAGTTAGCAATTTCGAGCCGAACTCAATCCAAGCATATAGGAACTAGTTGTTCACTAGTAAGTGTATTTGTTTATATTGTGTAAAATGAAAAGAAAGATACCGTTCAAACTTTTTAATTCATACTATTCAATATTACAATTATTTAAATATATGCAACAATTATTTACATATTCAATTTATCCAAAAATTTACTCCTATATTTTCTCAAGTACTCCTATTTTACGTCACAATAAATCAATACAATATTGTATTTAATCAAAACACGTATCCAACTTAAATAAGCATATATTTGATGGCATATTAGTAAAGGGAATACTAAGAAAGTGATCAAATCAAAGGTTTAGTGTTGAATCATTACAAGGTGGCTAGTGACTTTTTTTAATTAGTGATCTAATCACATGCTAAAATTTGATTATTTTTTAGCACAGAAAATTATCATACACTGCCAAAAATGCAATAAAGTGTTGCAATTAAACATCACTCATAAATATTAAAAAAAGGAGTAAATAAAGAAAAGATGCTTTTTCTTCCCCCTATAAATAGCCACACTGAACATCTCAAAAGAGAAGTAAAAGCAGAGCACCATTTTCTTAGAGTTTATTACGTTTCTGTATATCTCAAAACACTTCTCAGAATGTCTCCTGCCCCACTTTCGGTAGGCCACATTGATGATGTCCAAGAACTGAGAAAGAACAAATCATCACTGATTCCTGAAAGGTTCATTAGGGACAGTGTGGAGAGGCCATCTCTTGACAAGGCCATGCCATATTCATCATCTGATGGAATTCCCATCATCGATTTATCGAAACTTTCTGGAGGAACTGAAGATGAGTTCAGGTCTGAGACACTGAAGCTCATGGCTTCCTGCAAGGATTGGGGGTTTTTCCAGGTAATAACAACACCAGAAATTCTTGAATTCCGAAAAAGGAAGATGTTTTGGTTAACAATGGAAGTTATAATTGTTTATATCATGGCAGGTGATCAACCATGGAATTGAGTTAGAGCTGCTGGAGAAAATAGAGAAGGTAGCCATGGAATTCTTCATGATGCCATTAGAGGAGAAGCAGAAGTATCCGATGCTTCCAGGGACTGTCCAGGGATACGGACAAGCTTTCGTATTCTCGGAAGATCAGAAGTTAGATTGGTGCAACATGTTTGCACTTGCGCTGGAGCCGCAGTATATGAGGAACCTGAAACTATGGCCAACAAAACCGAATGATTTCAGGTCGAACATTAGTCCCTTGAGACAAAATTTTCATAGTTTTTTATAGCAGGTCTTGTTAACCTTTTGAGTACTGTTTCGACAGCCAAACTGTGGAGATGTACTCAAGAGAAGTGAGGAAACTGTGCAAGAATCTGCTTAAGTACATAGCCATCACTCTAAGCTTACATGAGGATGTTTTCGAGGACATGTTTGGTGTAGCTGTCCAGGCTGTAAGAATGAACTATTATCCTGCTTGTCCGAGACCAGACCTGGTTTTCGGGCTAAGTCCTCATTCTGATGGAAGTGCCCTAACAGTTCTACAGCAGGGAAAGGGGAATTCAGTTGGGCTTCAGATTCTAAAAGACAGGACATGGATACCAGTCCAGCCAATCCCTAATGCTCTTGTCATCAACATTGGAGACACCATAGAGGTATTCGACATTTTTCTTCATGCTTTTATTGTTTAGATTGGTGTTTTCTATGTTCATTGATCGTTGGCTACAAACAGGTTCTAACAAATGGAAGGTACAAGAGTGTGGAGCATAGAGCAGTCACTCACAAGGAAAAAGATAGGCTGTCAATTGTCACTTTCTATGCACCGAGTTATGAAATCGAACTCGGGCCAATGGAAGAATTTGTGAATGACAAGAATCCAAGCAAGTTTAGAAGATACAATCATGGAGAGTACAGCAAACACTATGTCACCAACAAGCTTCAGGGAAAGAAAACACTTGAATTTGCCAAAATCAAGAACTGAGATCCAAAAATGAAGTTATCTAGAGGGAGACTGTGTGAGTGACTGCCTAATCCCAAAATTAACAGTAAGAAAAAGACTTAAAAACCAAAAATCTGTAACAGAGTTTCAGAAATAAAGTGTGATAGTAAATCAAGTTTCTTGGGGGTTCAATAATTAATGGAAGCATGTGGGGACAGGCTAATGAGTTTTTTTCTTTCTCAAGTCAAGATTGTTCTTTTTATTCTATAAGGGTTCTTCATACAGACATGAGATTCCTACAGAAGATGTATTAACCTTCAACAGTTGCCCCTACAAGATTCCATTCCAGTGATGGGAAAGTGGTGTGTAATGATGAGAGAAAATCAGGGTGCATCACCAATTCAGGATCCATGTTTTGCAATGGAATATAAAAGAGTGATATGGAAAATAAAACAAAATAAAATAAACAACGGCTTCCATTGATTAAAAGGGGTGCTTTTTGGTGAGTGGAGGGGGGAAGAAGAGAGCCCACAACCATGTTTGTCTGCTTCCAACTTGTCACATAATTGGTGTCGAAAACAGCACTAATTCAGCAACTAGGCATGATCATGATCATGTTTCATGGTCCTAAGAATAGTGTGTAGATTTTGGCAAACGAACAAAGCATCTAAGTTTCAGTGTTCAAATCAAACTCATAGTTGTTGATGACGCAAAGACCTTAATGGAGCCACGGAAGCAAGTTTGGCACATAATTACATATGCTTTAGTTAAACTAAGATCGCTATTGTGCTACTAATATCATATGTTCGAACTCAATAAATTTGACTTAAACTTAAGATCAATGTTAAAGCTTCCCTTCTTAATTAAATGTGAAGAGTCATATATACAACTCAAGGTTGAATTAGCAACTTTGCAAACTCACACTTTTGACATGAGTTAAAATATGAATATGCAGAACAAGCGGTGTTAATGGTTAAAGTATAGTTGAAAATACAATTATTGAGAAAGATTTTTTAGTGATGCAAACAGTCAATGGTGGGTTCAAGAAGAAATAAACATCACCATAAACCAACAAAAAGCAACGATCTTTAGCGAAAGAAATAATTTCAAGAATACACAGTATAATCCCTCTTTTTGGAATGATAATTGAAGGACTGTGATTTTTCTATTACTTTTTCAATTAATTACCAAGAAACACAACATCAGATCATTTTAGAAAACTATATGACTAATATCACAATCATTTAGCATAGAAACACACATGTGTACGTAAATAATTTGGCATCCGTTTTTATGTTAGCATGCTGCCGACAACAGTTCAAATATAAATAAGCAACACATGAAGTATAAATCTATTAGTACAAAATTTGTTATAATATAATACAAATATAATATGAGAGCATCAATTACCAGTTACCATGACACGTGTATTAATTGAACTCACCGTAACCATTCCCGAACAATTTGTGTAAAAATTAATCAATAAAGCAATGGTTAAAACATTAAGCATATGTTTAAATATTTTTCAGAAGTGTTATAATATTTAAAAATGTTTTGAGAATAATAGAAATTATAATAAATAATTCTATACAAAATTTAAAACATCGGACCCTAATATCAGTATTGTCTTTCAACATAAATATACAAAATATCCTATATTGGTTCTATTGTATAATTTTAGGTTCTTTAGAGGATTTATACTGTTTCTCCAATTTTTTTTTTATCAAATCATTAAATCAAAAATTAAACTTTTTACACGTTAAAAATTAATTTTATATTACAAAAAACACCAATCATTTATTTCAATTCATAATATTATTATTCAAAACTTAAACTCGCAATCGAACACACTTATTTTGGGCAAGATAAAAGTGAATTATTTATGCTAAAACTATAGGTACTACAAACATATAATTAACCTAAAGTCCGTCCAAAGTACACTCATGATATTAGGCATTTCAAGCATTTTGACAAACAGGTTATAGGCATCAAAAGTCGAAATTATTTGCAGATGTGAAGCAAGATTGAGAGGGACAAAGCTTCAGGCCTAAAAAGGGTTGCAAGAAAAGATGATCAAAACTGGAAGAAAAGTAGAAAGAAATTGAAAGTAAGCTCCCCTTTTCCTTTTTTTTTTCTTTTCTTTTGGTGTTGTTGCGTATGGATTTGAACTAAAGTTGAGATTATGTGTTACTGAGAGAGAATATGTGCCTTACAAAGAGATGTTAATGCAGAAATTGACAGGCACTGATCAAGAACGCAGCCACAAGCACCCTACTTAGTTTTTTTTTCTTTTTTTTCCTTGAAGTCGACAGCAAGTTGGAAGTACGCCTGATTGTTAGTGTTAGATATCTGTTCCATCATTCCATCCCACTTCCCAGCACCTAATGGATTCTTAAAAGAGATTTCTTTTTTATCATTTTTTTTTTTTAATCAAATATTCTTCATTTTTATATGAATTATACTCCCTCCGTTCCAAAATAAAATTGTACACAAAAGAAAAATGTCTTATTGACAGTTGACACGAAATTGAAAGTGGGTATAAAATAGAATGTAAATGACTAAATGTCTTGCTTTTTTTTAAAGATTTTAAAGAAAGTAATAAATAGGAATAGTATGAAAAAATATGAATAATTTTGTTATAAAGTAGGGACCACAACTACTAAATAAAGAAACAAAACAATTATTTTGGAATGAAAAATAAAAAATAAGGCAAATCTTTTGGGATGGAGGGAGTAATATATTATTACATTACTTATTCTTCAATAAATATTATTTAAAATATAATATAGACAAATTAACATAAAAAAAATACTTTTATCTATACTTTTTATATTATTAATACAATTTTTCATTCTTAATATAAAATATACTATCTAAAAAAATTCAAATAAATTCTTTTTATGGATTTGATTAATAAAAAGCACACCCTACAATTCTTTTTACTGATATTTTTTGTTAAAAATACTTTTCAATTATATAATAAAATCAATATTAAATTAATAAAAACATAATATAATCTTTTAATAATAATATTTTTATTTGTTAGTAGAAATATATAAAAACAGTTGATATTTTTATCTTTATAATTTAATTAAAAAATTACAAATATTTTGATATTACTATATATATATATTTTAAAAAAATACTTTTAAAATATAATAATAATAATAATAAAAAAGTAATGATTCGAAATGAAAAAAATATTATTTAATTCAACCTCAAAAAAGATGCTAATAATCCTTAGTTATACATTATTATATTGAGTTTTATTTACTTCACACGTAACAATACATAAAATTTGTTAAATTGTATTAATAACGTAAAAAATATACATATCTTACTTTTTTTTAAGTACTAATAAAATACTCCCTTCGTCCCACATACCATCTCACTTTCATTTTTTAAAAATAATTACACATAAATATTTATATTATAGAATAATTATTTTTACTAATATATTCTTAACTATCTACTAATTACACCTCTCCTAAAACACCATTTCTACAGTATAACAGACATGACACAGAAGGAGTAAGTACTATTTACATTGAATCTTTACTTTTTAATTTATATTTTTTAATAATACTTATAAATATATATATATATATATATTCCAGCAAAAAATGTAGTGAACAAACCTATTAGTAAACATACAAAATTAAATTAAATAAAATATTAGTATTATTATTCATGGTAATAATCCAAAACCAACACATATCCTAACAAAAGAAATAAAGGACAAAGCCAGCAATATTAAATAAGGGTGTGAGTTGGTGAACAAGAGTTTCTTCACTCAGACTCTTTTTTTACACTTTGGTCAATGGAAAGCCAAATGTAGAGAATAGAAAAGTAAAGTAAACATATTTATGGGGTGATCCTTAAACTGGGAACTTATGGCCAAATGTACACAGAAATTCTCTTAAAACAAAAAGTCAAGAAACCACAAAAGAGACGAAGATATGATAGGGGGAAGACGACGACGACAATGAAATTTACAGGCATCGAATGCTGAGGGAGGGCACCTGTGTATTTTGCAGGCCGCGGTGGAACTAACATCCGATTACGCCAAGTACTTGAAAACATTGGGGTTCGATTTGTCTCGTTCCAAGTAGTCTCTAGTGATCAGGTCTTCTATCCTCTTTTTTATTACCTTGAAGTCGGGCTGCATAAACATAAACAAGAACAGCGCCACAAATTTTTAGGAATGATGGAATTTATTATAGAATGTTGGGTAAACTCATTTGACCATTTTATCATTTTAGTCCCGTAACTTCAAACTAATTCTATAAGTGAAATATTTTAGCACTTTTAGTCCTCCGGGGCCAGAGATGCCTACGTGGCACCCATGTAGCTCGCCGGATGACACATGTCTGCCAAGTGTCACTTTTAATTTTTTTAAAAAGATTAATTTATTTATGGTTTTTTTTTGCAAAAATTTAAAATCTTCAAAAATTCAATTTTATAAACATTTCAAAAATAAAAATCCACGTGTTTACTAGGGGTTGCTGACCTGGCGGACACATGTCCTCCGACGAGCCATATGAGTGCCACGTAGGCATCTCCGGCATTGAAGGACTAAAATTGCGAAAAATTTTCACTTACGGAACTAGTTTGGGACAAACTCCAGTTACAGAACTAAAATGATAAAGGATTTAATTATGGAACTAGAAAACCAATTTACCCTTAAAAGTTTGTGGAAAATGTTAGGAGTACTTTTGGGGATTACCTTGAACATGCGGCCCAACTGATCAGCACACTCGGAAACTAACTGTGTGTATGGCAAGACCTTCCTACTCTTCATGATTCGCACGAGTGAGGCATCAATGGCGTATCTTCGGTCCTTGTCGACATCCTCGATGACCTTCTTTTTCTCATCCACAGGTGGAAGAGGGATCTGAAAAAATTCATCATCATAATTTAATCTTATTCCTACTAGAGCTGCAAAATAATCAATCCACTGGTGTGCTGCTTCAGCTTGTTTAATTATGATGATCAGCTTGATTTTATATCTATATATGTAAATTGTTTTTATAAAACAAATCAAACACTTCAAAAAAGAAAAGAAAAGCTCCGACTACCTTGATTCTTCTCATCTTGTCGGTGAACTTTGAATTAAACTCGAAAACATCATTTGAAGTAATTGTTTTGCTGCTTGGCTCCTTGTTGAGAATCTTGTACTTTGCGCAAGAAAGCGAATGAAGCAGCCGGACAACATCATCGTCAGATAGGTTTAACTGAGTCATAATTTCCTGGTAACTTAGCCTATCTGCAGAATTGAACAGCAGTAGGGCAGCAGCCTGCAAAGAGGAATAAAAAGCTAAGATCAGTAGGTAGTTTACCCAAATATAGGAGTGAGTCGTGAATCGAATGATTTAATGTTCTTCTGAACAACCTGATAAGTGGTAACTATGAGCTCTATAGTTTTCGGTTCAAACTTCCCGTTGATGTTACAAGTGCCCAAAGAATATATCCATGTGAGTTTTCTGTGCTTTGTTTTTGTTTGGTAGAACTCTTTGAATACTTCTACACATTTGACCTGGAATAAAAATTTCAATGTAAAAATAATTCTGTTTCGAACAATAAATTAAAATATGGATCATAAAGTATTATACCATCTCTTCTGGAAGATTAAGATCGAACGACTTGTAGCTGGGCCAGAAACCAGTTGTGAGGACAGTCACCGTCAAGTCGATCCCTGGATTTTGAGTTTGATTACTGCTAAGATACTCCTCGAAGCTGGTTTGGTTTTCCCTGGCTAGTGTTAAATCCGTGACCTGCATCAATTTAAAATAACAGTGAATCGAAAACATTTGACCTGTCAATACTATTTCAAAATAGAAAATAGAAAGAAACTGACCATTCCCTCCATTTTGGATGTGAATTGGCCACCACACTGCTGCTTCAATTTTGTCAGGATACTCCGCTCATGCTCATCATTAGCACTTTTATCAAAAAGCAAGCGACGAGCAAGCTTTTTCCTGTGAACAATACCAGTGAAAGAGATAAGGTAAAAACAACTGGATACACACACCCCTTAAATTACGAAGGTAGGAATCACACCTATAGAATTCAGCAAATAAATCCTTATCGCTGATATAAGCAAGGAGTTTGACTACCTGTAGAATATACGGAACCACATTAGAACTTAGAACAGACTACAGTCGATTCACACAAGCTCAAAGTGAAATGATTGAGAGATTCACCTTTTCCAGAGTTTCTTCAATGGCTTCATCACTTAATTTTTCACTCCCACCTTTTTTAAGAATGTTATCACAAAATGTAGCAAGAAGTTCAGCACTAGAACTTCCGGAAACACCTTTGTTGCAAAATACTTCAAATGCCTCTTTCAGAGCCTACATAAATGGTGAGGTTATGTATTGCTGGAAAAAAGTGCAGGCTTAGAACGGAGATAAGCAGTTTCATAATGCAAACCTTGTGGAATAGCGTGTGGTTTTGAAAACAGTCATTCACATACGCCATGAATTTGTCGTGGAGTTCAATAACTTTTCTCACAAAGATCTGGAATGAAAGAGACAGAGTAATTTTCTTGTGAGACCATATAGAAAGTGATCAAAACTACTAAGTTACTTACTTGTTCCTGTAATCCCACGGCATCTTTCTTTTCCGCCTGCAAATTCCAGATATTAGATATATCCCACAAATAAGAAACTATGGACAGGAACCATTTCCAAAGAATAATGCACTCTTGGGGAAATATTAGTAATATGAAATTTTGCATTGGCATAAATTATATTTTTGTTTCAAAATAATATTTCTTTCCCTTTTTATCTTTTAGTTCAACCATTTCAAGAAAAACTTACCCAAAAGCCATCCTCATTACAGATAAATTCAGTTTATAAATTGGATGGAAATTTAAAACAGAAACAAAATGACTTTACATCATAATTTAATAACAGAATATGAGAAATGTAATTACTTTATCCTGTGAAAAATTAACTACCCTTCAGAAGAAAATATGCCAACATGTTGAGTTTAGAATGATTATCTCAAGATAAGAAATACAGTTAAATTTGTAGCATTGACAGATGGGCGTCGAATGCGTTTATGTTCAATATTAAACAGAATATCTCAACTCTCATTTTTGGTGTGCAGTTCTATCTTTCTCACTATGTTAGTAACTCAAGAATCTATGCACAACACCCAATAAGACAGTTTATTCGTCTAATTCAAAGCTGCAAAAAAAAAAAAAATAACCTCAACCGTCCAAGCCTGATAAAAGGTCATTCAATAAACTAAAAAGCCAAACACAAGCACAATTTCAAACGATATCATTAACAAAAGCTTCGCACATAATACAAGCAGTTTTGACCAATTACAGGTTACCCACAAAGGATTCATCTCAACAGTTTAAGGATAGTTTTCTAAAGCAAACTGACCTTTTTGTTGCTTGCAGCATCCTCTGCTTGTTTCACCAAAACAGTACCTTCACTGGTAACATGCTGTGGTTGGAAACAATTAAACTTTTTCAGCGAATTACTTAATAAAGTTGCAAAAAGTATGAGCAGAAAAAAATGATTAATTGGAGCCCCAACAAACCTGCTTAAATATATTTGCAACTGGCTCTAAACCACGAGGTATTTTGGAGAAGAGCCTATACATCCTGGACAAATCCTCTACCTAATGGAGAAAGTACCAGGATTTGTTAAAATGGTCTCAAATCAATAAGAACCTCCAATTTAATACGTAACAGTTCCAGTTTCAAGTACCTTATCATCCCTAAGTAGAGCGTGACAGCCTGAATGCTCCTTCTCTAGCAGTTGGGTAGCATATACGGACAACAATTCATTTTGCACTTTCTATACGAATCCAATGAAGAAAGTACAAGCCCATCCAAAATTAATAAATAGAGTAAATAATACTTAGGACAATCAGCTGCAAGGAACATCAAAAAGCAAATACTAACCTCAAGAAGCTTCGTCTCACTACTTGAATGAAGATAATGAGCAACCCTGCCTTTTTCTCGTTTTAAACACTCCTCTGCCTGTATGCCCAGAATTTAAAACCAATTAGGAAAGTGACATGTGATTCCATTTTCCTTAATGTGTTATCATGGATGAACACAGGAGCATTCTAAAGGTAGAGTATGAACTACAAAGAAATATTACTTTCAACATATAGTCTGGACATGAATCTTCCAAGATCCAGTTAGAAGCCTTCCGTGAATAGTAAGCAGCTGAGTCTATCAGCATTGCTGCTTCAAAGTCAGTCTCATAATAATCCATCTGTCCCATCCCAATTTCAACAAAAATATCTAATACATTCTTCAATAATGATCGATCGATTTGTTCTCCTTCCCGTTCTTGATCAATCTAGCAAAAACACACCTTATAATCTCAAAGCAGGGGAATGTAGAATATTATGAAGGCAATGAGAATTGAATCATACCAGAGATATAACAGCATCTTTTACTTTTCCACGTATCTCAAAATACACCTGAATTGAAATCGAGGTTATGAAATTACAGCTAAAGGAAGGATATGAAGAGATGGGGCACAGGCAAGAAGTGCTCTAATCTTCTCTAACTTTGAAATAGCTAATTCTTCAATGAAACAATACTGAGGTAAATTTGGGTCAAGCAAATAGAATAAGTAAAATAAGTAATTTACCAGTTCCCGGAAGCATGTTAGTCCAACTTCTCTAAGTGCTGGAAGTGTCCTTCTAGCGATGAAATATCGATCAAGATAATAAAAAAATCTGGACAGCCAACGAACCATGAGTTTATGATTTGACCATCTTTTAACAAGTTCCATCAACATGAATTCATCATGTTTCTCCCTTAAAGCTGGGAGTACCTAAAGGATGAACAAAAAAGTTAGGTGCAAGGCAGTAAACCAACACATATCAATTAGTAGAAACCAAACTGCCAAACAAGACATGATAATATGATATGTAAGGTTTAACCATTTCCCTATATATTCATTACAGGTGCTGAAATCATGATTTCAGCTTGCTTTTGTGTAGGAAAGAGGCAACAAACTTCATAAATCAGGTTGGACTCTTAAAATAAATGACAGTATAACCTAAGTACCAAAGCACAAGGAGTATGCACATAAAAGTATTCATATAACGGAACCAGCATATACAATATACACCACGATGCAAAAACAGCTAGAAGGGAGCTCAAGCAGGAGCTCTTCCTGGAAATCCATCCTTACCATAGATGTAATGTACTCTTCAAATGACTCACGATACTTGTCATACAACTGCTGAGAATAGTCATGTGGAGGCTTTTGAGTACACATGTTGTATATTGTCCTATAAATGGTATCAAGGAAGTCAGATAGAGTTGATAATGTTGGGCCCAAAAGAATCATGTGTTAATAAAAGATTGTTGGAATAATACGTGTAGAGCATTATGTAGTCCTCCGAGCAAAAGCTTGGCTCGGGTAACCCTTCTAGAATATTTTTTAGTTTAGTAATCCCTTTCTGCATAAAGTCCCACCCCTGCTCCAACTCAATAACATTTTTTCGCTGGTTCATGGTCATTAACTGCAACAGCCAAAAATCAACACAAGGCTACCGATGACTTCTGGTTCAAAACCTGCCATTGAGGCACAAACACTAGGCTAAGTTGATAGGAACAGACACCCTGAACACCAATATCTAATAACACATGCAATTTATCACAGAAATTGTGATGACATGGAATACAATAGAATCAAATAATAGTTTAGTTTGGGCTACACAAAAAAATCAATATTAGACATAAATTTTGGTTTCAACCACTAAGGGAAATATTCAAAATTACTCCAAGCACCGAGAACAACAGTCACTAAACAGCCAAAAGAAATTTTTTCACAGTAAGAACAAGAAAACCTAAAACAACATTCAGAGAGCAGGTACAAGATGCATGAAATTGAGAGCACCTAAACGGAAAATAGCCCTCTCTTCATCCTTATAACATTAAATTCAAATACAATTTCGGCACATGCCTGAAGTGGGTATCAAACTAATACCATAGCAAAGAGACATCAACATAGTAGATGTAGGTTACGTTCAATCATACTGCTGGGGAATCGTGACATAATCCACAAAGATAAAGACTCAAGCATCGAGACTTTCCAAATATTAAATGTTTACAAGCTAATAAGACTAATTAATGACTTTATGGTGTAATATTAATTATCTGCAGTCATCGCAAAGTTCCTCCTAGACAACCATAGGTTTGCCTGAAAATCGTTAACCTTAACTAATACACTCCCAATGCTCCAGGCGATGTTGATTGGAAACAAAAACTAAACATGAAACTACTGTAATAACCTAGTGCTAATCACTGCCATTAATAATTTATATGATAAAAAGACTGACGCAATCAATTTAACGCACATTCAAAGAAACCCCCAAACTTATAAGCTAAGAAACACGAAACCCTAATCAAGAAGTATAATCATCTGATATAAGCAGCTGCAAAAACCCTTAAAAAAAAAAACCCCAATAAATGCAACTCAAAATCAAACACAAACCGCGGAAACATGTTTTAATTCAGCATCAAGGCTCGCAACTATGCAACAGAGCAGAATCAAACACATCGCAGCAGCCTCGTATCTTAGCCCGACAGATAAACCCACCCAAACAAAATTGGCGGAAATCATAGGCAATTGAAACAACATCGATGCGGCTGATAAGCAGGAAGCAATACCTGAAGTAGAAGCTTACGGAGTATTGGTCAGATGCGAATCTCTCCACCCGCTTCAATATACCAGCTGCTTGCAGTCCATATAAAGGCCTTGTATGCGTTTATATATATATATATGGGGTATAAGGCATACGAGTAGACAAAATATCCGAAATTTAATACTGTTAAATCGAGATTTGTTTTTAAAAATAGAATTTTCTGATCTTCCGGATTATTATTATTAATAATTTAGTATCTTTGTATTGGTATACTAAAAATCAAATTTAATTGAAAATCTAAAATATATTGATATATCAAAGTGATTATGTAATCCTAATACATATTTTCAATCTATTATTATTCCCTCCGTCCATTTACAATTGTTATAAAATATATTTGTACGATTTTATTTTAGATAAATATCTTTTTGGTATATTAATTAAGATAGAAATTAAAAATAATAAATAAATGAAGAATAAAAAAATTAAATATGTGTTTAAAAAAAAATAGAACAATAATTAATTAATGTGGAAGAGTGTATTATTTATTTTAAAAGGTATCTTTTTTAGAAGGGTAATTACATAATCCTTTCACTGGGTTTTAGCTTAAATGGATAAAAAAATAAATAAAAATTATTTATTGTTGAAATTTTAAATTAAAATATGCACAAAATATTTAATTATACAAGTTTTAAAATAAATTGTCTTAAATATTTTTATTTAAATACCATAAAGAAATAGACAATTTAAACATCAAATAAATAAAAAAAGAATATTTTGTATCTATTTTAATTTTAACAATAAGTCCATCCTCACACCAATAGGTCATTCTTACAAGACATATATCATTGTCTTTTATTTTTAGTCATTGGACATAAAAAAATTATTCATTTATTATTTTTGGCCATTTCTTAACATGGAACAATCCTGATATATTTTGTGATACAATCATACAAATATAATGCTAATATATTTTTTTTAGAAAAAAAACAAAAAATTATATTTATATTTCAAAATCATAGAGCTAGATGTTACAAAAACATGTAAGACCTGTTGGATTGGATTTTATTTAAAAATTATTTATTAATTTTTTAAAAATATCAAATTAAATATTTATTTTACTTTTTATATATTATATTAAAATTAATTTTACAATCAAATATTAAATCAATATCTAATTATCTATATGATATAAAACAAATACTATACATAATTTTATTCTTCACAATTTTGTTTATGTATTTACAGTTCAATATTAAAAATAGTATTTATATATATTTTTTATACAAAGTATTTTAAGAGTTATTTTACTTTATATAAATTAAATCTGAATTATATAAATATTAAAAAATTACATAATAAAAATTATAGTATTATAATTCGTCTAGTATGACTTACCTTATAAATTTCGAATATATATATCCAAAATATATTAAAAAAAATCCAAAAAAACACTGAAATTATCATCAATATAACGAGTTTATTTCATTGTAGTTTAAAATCTATTTGAAACAGAATGTCAGATTTAAACTTGTTTAAATAGTATTTTGATATGATATTTTATGATAAAAAATAATATATTTTTATTGAAAATTATTTTTTTTTACTATTATTTGAAATGCTAAAAAACAAACAATCCCATTAATACAACATACACAAATTAAATTCAATTACATAAATCAAATATATATGATCATATATAAATACACACAAAAAAAACAAAACACATGCATATATATGGCTATGAACAATATCTACTTCACTACCAAAGAATAATTTGCTACTCCTACATTACTCTTTGCTAAAACAAATCAATCAAGAAGGGATGAAAGCTAAGTGTAAAAAACTCAGGTAAGAACAGATTCTAACCAGCTTGCTGCAATTTCGTAGGCGACGAATGTGACGGCGCCTGAAGGCGCAGCCTTGACAATGGACGGGACGATGCCTTTATACAGACCTGCCAAACCCTCTGCGCGCAAGATCCGGTTTATTGCATCGATAGTATTTCTATAGGCGCGATGCTCCACTCGAGCGCCATATCTTGGGTCCCTTTGCAGTCCTTCAACCTGTGAGTGTTAATTTATACCTATAGTTTTAAGTTTTATCATCATAGTTGTCAAATCTCAAATAGCGTTACATAACGATCCATGTTTGAAATGCTACAGTGGAATGAGGAATATACAGTTAAAAAAATAGTGCATACAAATTTACAATGAAAATGAATATGAAAAATTTAACGATTAACTTCGTAATTATCATTCAAACTAATAGAATTGTGAAAGTTATACTCCCTCCGTCCCAAATCACGGGGGGTTTTTTAGAATTTTTTTAATAGATTAAAAAATAATAATATTTTATTAGTTAATAGAAGTATTTAAGAGTATTTGACAATTTTGTAATGGTATAGTATGCTTGTAATTTAAGTAAAAGTTAAAAGGTATTTTGGTATTAGTGTATGATTATTTTTTTAAAATAGAAAATGAATACTCTAAAGTAGGATAAACAAAAATTGTAAAAAAAATACTTTGAATTGGAACAAAAGAGTATATAATCACAGGTCATAGATAAACAATTAGATCACAAATGATTCGATAGATAGATAATCAAAGTTAATCTTGTTCAAAATCTGAGAAATAATTTTCTTTCTCGTTTGACCATCTCACTACTACTCTTGTACGAATATTTTTAATTCTTTTTTTTTTTTTTTTCGTTTTCTTTATTTCCAAGTCACTATTAGCAGGCTATTGACAACTATGGTGGATATAATTAATTTTCGAATTCAGTTGAGGTGTTTGTGTACCTGAAACCTCTTCTTGACCACATCGAGTGGATGACAGACTGCTTTAGCGCATGTTCCCGCAGCGAATCCACATAGTAAACTCTGGATGGTTGAAGGGGCGTCGTCACCGTGGGGAGCATAAGGAGATCGGTAGTGATTCCAAGCCTAGAGGAATGAAAAACCACATCGATTTTTTTTTTTTGGTATGAAATAAATTTGCTATTCGATAATGATATTAGAACATCTAACAGATGAATTTATGCACACGCACAAGAGAGTACCATCATCCAGCGTTTGAATGTGTCGTAGGTTCCAATCTGCAATCCGGCGTAAGGGATTATTTCAACAAGTGTCGGAGTCAATCCAGCGTACAATCCTCGAATACCTCGGGTATTAAGGATACCCACAAATGCAGACCTCATGGTCAGATAAACCTTGTCATAAACACGTCACTTCATTTTCAGATATTTAATTCTCACATTATTGCAGATAAAATGGTGTTGAAAAGATCATTATCCTCAAGATTCAGATCGGCAGAGTTAAAGAACGAGCCAAACAAGTTCAATGCGCTAGCCTATTTGCTTAGTATGCGCGCCCGCACACATATATATATATTATAAGTTTAAATCGAAGCAGAGAATCATGATTCAACTTCTTGAGATTGGAAACATATAAGAACAAATTAAGGATCCTTAAAAGCATGGAATGCTCTTCAAATGCAACTGTCATGTCTAATACCTTTGGCTCTCCTTGAGAAGCTAATATAGTACGAAGAAGATCGAACGGATATGATCCAACAGTTGCAGCACATCCAGCTAATGAACCACTAACATACGAAAGATAAGGACTTACATGGACGTGCTCTTCTGCATAGAGAACAAAATACGACAGCAAACAACATAAAAAAGGGGTATGACGAAAGAGCGAAACAATAGGAACCAATCATTTGAAAACTTTTTTTTATAAGATAAATAATATAAGTTTCTGCATCGCACATTTTACAAAAGATGCATAAACAAAAGCACATTTGTTTGGGTAAAAAAGAAAAAAAATTAAAATAAAATTCTTCTGCTAAGGAACATAAAGTTCAAAACTAGTATAGCACTTCTCAACCTTTTTCACCAATACGATAAAATAAAGGATTTGTTACAACTTACAAGGTACCATAATTATCAAAATTTAATGAAAAAAAAAATGAAAAAGTGAATGGCAGAAAAACATCTCCGCATACCTGATTTGGAAGAACCTGCAGCTATTGTTTTTAGTTTGTGCAACACTGTAAATTGGATGGCTGTATACGGCATAACCATAAGTAGGGCAGGAACATTGCCCCTCCAAAATCCCTGTTTCGACAAACGAAATCCAAACAAAGTGACTGAACTTTTACATTCTTGGAATAAATTCTTTTTAGACAAACTTACTCTCTATCTCTATTTATGATACTAAGTAATTTTCCTACTGATATAGCATCTTCGAGCTAGTAAAAATAACATCCTAACCCTGTAAATTACTTTTTATTTCTTTTCAAAGTTTCCGATGACTCACACCCACCTAAATATCCAGGTGTCAACATGAATCTCTGTGGATGCAAGAAATTTGAGATCGGAGGGGATGTCCAATTTATGAGATTAGGATGTCCAATTTATGAGATTAATAAGAAAATGTAAGAGCAAAAAAATGCCTGCCTGTATGCACAATGAGAAATGTAAGAGACGAAAGGTCAATTATTGGCAATCAAGCAAATTTCAATTCCCTTCGTCATCAAATTATGCAGAAACAGAGTCAAGTAGACCTTCTGGATTGATAAGTAACAATACCGGTAAGCCTTCCTCTCTAAATATGTCCTTGGCTGCTTGCAGCATACCCGTATACTTCGATGAACTGTATGCATCCCTCCGGAGCATCACCCATCGTGTGGTCGGCTCCAATTGAACCTGCAACACAAAGCACTATCTGTTGTTCACTACTTTTTAACACATTGTCAGCTCATTGTAACCTATTTTCATCAAAAAAAAACAAAGATGAATTACATAATACTCATCTGTATATTTTGTTGTAAATGTAAAAATATCCAGCGTTAATTAAGTTAAATCCCTATGTGTTAAACGTTAAATTCCTATGTGTTAGATTAAAGTATACATAAAATTCTCTTTCTGTCGGCTTGTTCATTGTAAACAACAATTGACATGCAAATAAAGAGGATGAAATGTTTTAAATATCATTATGACCTTTTCAACTCAGAATATTTAAGACCTTTCACTCAGAATGTAATGAACCACCATATTCAAATATCAATTCAAGTTCAAAGATTAAGAGTGATGATCTTAACCTGAAATCTGATTTTAATCACATCGAGAGGAGAAGTAACTGTTCTCTGAACAGCACCAGAAATGGCACCAGCAGAGGCATCAATCAAAGCCCTTTTCAATTGCCCTGTTTCCTCCATTTCCTCCTCTCAACATCCACACTCAGAGATAATCTGCAACAAACAGACAATCATAAAAACCAAACCCTAATTCCTGCATATAATTCAGTCCCCAAAGTAATTAAAACGCCAGTAGTAATTCAAATCCATCCCAACTACGAATGAAACAGAGCTCATATCAGATAATCAATAATGAAATCGAAAGATTGGAATGTACAACCACACACACCTGCGGCGGATGAACGAGGAGACAATGGAGACATTGAAGGAGCTTCCCAACGAGTTCAAAACAATTTCTGCGCCTAATCTCAGATTTCCATTAGTGTAAGGCTCAGCCTTTCACGAACTTTCAGTCATCCGGTGATCAAACAGAATTGAATCATCCAAAAATGATCAAACATCGGCTGAAATCTAATCCTACGTAGGAATGTTCCAATCATTAATCAACTCATTTGTTGGATTCCCAATCACATCTTCTTCTCCAGATTCTGCGGTTGATATATAAAGCAGGTAGGGGGTGGCGTGGGCGTTCGGGGCGGGTAGTTCGAGACCCGATCCGACCCTATTGTTTTTACTTCGGATAGTTTGACTGAAATTTTGGGTAGTAAAAAGTGTTAAATATCGTTAGTTCGAGACCCGACCCGACCCGACCCAATATTTTACTCAAACTATCCGAAGTAGAAATACTGGACCAATCCCACCCCTAATATAAAGTATGCTCTTTAACTTTTACATAATATCTTATTGGGCCCATATATATTTTATCTAGGCCCATTGGGCCGAAAGCCTTATATATATAAAGCCTTTTAATTAAGAACTGCAACATAAACCCTAAAATCTAAAATCCCCAAATCGGAAAACCCTAAACCTCAAATCTGACAGCCATGAGACCTCTCGACGAAAAAGAAACTACCATCGTCTTCGAGAAGTTGCACAAATTCGTCGGAAACAACATCAAGAACATCGTCTTGGAATCGGAGTCGCACGAGGGACCAGATCCGAACCCCGGCCGGTACTGTTTCCGGCTCCAGAAGAACCGCGTCTACTACGTCTCCGAATCGCTAGTCAAAAGGGCCACCAACATCAAGCGCGAGAAGCTGGTTTCACTCGGCACTCAAATCGGAAAACTAACGAAATCGGGGAAGTTTCACCTGACAATCCAGTGCTTGAATTTGTTAGCTGCTAATGCTAAGCATAAGGTGTGGCTGAAGCCAACTTCGGAGATGAGTTTTCTGTACGGAAACAGTGTTCTGAAGGGAGGAGTGGGGAGAATCACCGAGAACATACAAGTGAATGACGGTGTGGTCGTTTACTCGATGACGGATGTCCCGTTGGGATTCGGTGTTGCTGCGAAGAGTACGGTGGACTGTAGGAAGATGGATCCGAATGGGATTGTGGTGCATCGCCATTCGGATATTGGGGAGTATTTGAGAATGGAGGATGATCTCTAGGATGGATTGATTCTACATAATTTTGGTATCCAAAACTGGTGCTTACTGGTAAAAATCCTTGTTACTGTCTTGAATTTTGAGCTATAGTTTATTTCATCAATGCTGATGATTTGCATGATATAGTTGCCATTGATGGATACTGTCATTTACACTGCCTGGGAGATTAAATTGGTTTGGTTTAATACATGTGTTGTGTTATGTATAATTAGCCATTAATGCTTTTGATTTTTTCGATATGGTAGTTTGCAAGTGTGATGATGATTTGCCCTTCTTTGGATCAACAATCACATTTGATACGTTTGAAAATGTCCTCCTTTTTAGATTTTAATATGAGGGCCTCGTTGTTTTAACTCTATTTTCTTCTCATGAATGGATGACACGACGAATAGAAATAGAATTATGTGTTTTTGGCGAAATTCTGTATTTTGGCGTAGGCAATGTTGATTTGAGATGCTATGGATTGTGTGTGATAATGAGTGGGCACAACCGAAAGTTTTATTCATGATGAGAGAGGAAGGAGGAAGTGCGCCTTGGAATAATAGTGTGTTGAGCAATTAGAGTTGGATGGATGACAGTAGATAGTATCGCTAAGGGTTCCAATCATTAGTAAATTATTTGTTGCTCAACTTATTGCTACAAGGCGCACTTGCTCTTCTTCCCCCTTAAGTGAGTAAATCTTTTGTTGTGCCCACTACTGGGTTATGAATTTAATTACGATACTAGTTTCATCAAAAATACAATTGATGGTGATGATTCTATCTGTTTGAATATGATTTGGAAACTATATGACTGTTTTACTGGTTGGATTCCATACAGGGCTTACCTGGCTTTTTTTTTTTTATATTCCCATAGAGTGTCCTAATTTTTGGCCTAATTTATATTTCATCTCTTCAACAAATTTAGTGACTAACATAACAGTCCTGCGTTATATATATGTGTAGAATTTATTTAGTATATGTATAACAGTCCGATTTAGGGTTATTTTGGTACTTTTATAATATTTTTGACTCGAATTGAAGAATTGCTAATTTTTATTTAAAAATGTTAGAAAATTCATTTTATTTAATTAATTAGATTTTATCAAAACAAAAATATTATATATATAATATTTAAGGGTTGCTGGTTTTGTTTTGTCTCGGACCTCGAAAATCAGGATCGGCCTGCTCAAATGCTATTGTATGTGATCGACTATGCGCTTCCGTTTTCACTTATGCGTTTCTTAATTGGTGATATTATTATTATTATTATTATTGTTGTTGTTGTTGTTATCTTTATTTGATGTAATAGTGTTAATAAAAATAAATGTCAGTCTATAATGTTTAACACATAGTGGAGTTTATATTTTGTGTTTGGACAAATAAAGATAGAAAAATGCATATCATTAAAGTGAACAAGAGAATACCAAATATAAACTTAATGTATGATATTTATTGGAGATTATTTTCTTTGTCTGTTAAATTAGGATATTTGTGTTCGATACGAATATGAAAAAAAAAAAAAGAATAATTTAATGAAAAAAATGATAAAAGTAAAATAAGTATTGATTTGTTTAACTTTACTAAAATTAGTAATGCCATCAATTTAGCGGATAAATTAAAAAGGAAAATGAATAAATTTGATGGATGAAATATTATTTATATAATCAATACAAATTTTCATTCTTAATATAAAATTTATAATAAAAATATTGAAATATAAATAGAGTGTATCTCTTTTAAAATCTTTCATATTAATATAGGAGTACTATTTATCTTACCATAAAATTATTTAATTCATAAAATTGTTTGTTTGTAGTTTGAGATTGATTTGAAATTAAGTATTTGATTTGAATTTTTGTTAAAGTAATATTTTGATATTATATTTTATTAAAAAATAATACTATTTTCTTCCCGAAAAAAGAACGATATTTGTTTGTAGATTTTTTAATATTAATATTATATTGAATTAGAGGAATAAAAATAGAAAATAATATTTTCTGTGGGACGGAGGAGTACGTATTTATACACAATAATTAATGTTATTATAATTTGAAATAATAATAAGGAAAGAAAGAAAAAGAACACACGCAAACTCCACATCAACACCCCAGAAAAAACCTAAATGAAATAAAATAAGAAAAATCGATGGATGGGGAATAAAGTAAAATTCATGGAATTGTTACCTATAATGAAAATACTATACTATGGTGCAATTAATGCAATAACGTCATTATCACCAAATCAATGGATAATTAATTTATTTAGCGAATCCTTCTTCATTTATGGGAATAAATCCCACATTCTTTTTTATTTTTTATTATATATATATATATATATATGTAATGTAAACTTTATTCCAACCATACACATACATACATATAGATACATATACGATTTTGAGAAGTAAAACCTAATCATAGAAATTTAATTCACCCCTTTTTGTCCTAATATTCCTTCAATGCCCAAACAAACATTTGCATCATTTCTTTAAACCTTTCAAGAATAAATTCACCCACCATACTTATTTCAATTAATAATGCTTAGAGTGCTTAATTATTAGTTTCAATTAATACATTAAAAATATAATAGTACTGTATGTGCTATCTGTTTTATTTTACATGTGTATTGTATTAATGTATACTGTGTTATGAAATTAATTGTAATATGTGTTACACATACTACGAATGATACTCCCTTCGTATCAGATAAACACATAAATTTAAGAACAATATAATTAGTAAATAATAAAAATTGTACTAGTAAAAGTAACGATACTAGAATATAAATAATTATAAATTAAAATTTAAAATAACTAACTGATATTATTAAAATTTAAAAAATTATAAATTTAAAATACAATTAAAATTAAATTTAGGGGTTTGAACCATGACCTTATGGTCACAAATCCAACCCTTACACTTCTTTCTTTCTTTTTTTTTTTAATAACTTATATATCAATGGATATTAGTATTGTAATTAACTAATTTATTATCAATATTTTAGTCATTTATGTGAATTTTTGACATAATATTGTCAAAATAGCATAACTTACTTGCTCATGTTATTTAATTTAAATTAAGAAATGATTAAATAAGAGATTATTATTATTATTATTATTATTATATAGTTTTGAAATTTAGATATGTATCTTGAATTATATTCTCAACTTTTCATATATTGTATTTACATTATTGTTTGTCTTTCCCACATCTCGTTTTTTTTTTCAAAAAAATAATTACATACCTTAATTTCATTTTAATTTTTTTAATTTTTTTTAATTTTAATTAGACTAATTAGTTATTTTAATCTTAATATATAATTATTTATATTATATAACAATTATTTTTACTAATAAATTCTTAATTATTTATTAATTATTTATATTATATGATAATTATTTTTATTAATAAATTCTTAAATATTTATTAATTATTATTAATTATACTTATCTTAATCCTAAATTATCGTATCTACGGTTACCCCAAACACGGTGGATGGGAGGAGAAGAATATAAAAACTGTCAAACTATGTTAACATTTTGAGTAAACTATTTTTTTAGTTTCGTAATTGGACCCTTTTATCATTTTAGTCCTGTAAGTGGAGCCTGTCGTAAATCAATCCCATGAGTGAAACATTTTCGCTATTTTAGTTCTCCGGCGCCCGAGACGCTCGCGTGGCTCGTTTATTTATTTATTTTTTTCATTTTTTTAATTGGACCAAATAAAAAAAATAAAAAAATACAAATAAAATTTAAAATAAATTAAAAATAAGTTTTTTAAAAAAATTTAAAAACTGAAAAAAAAATAAAAAATTCACGTGTCCGCTAGGTCAGCGACACCTGGCGGACACGTCACCTCCGGCAAGCCACGCGGGCATCTCCGGCGCCAGAGGACTAAAACAACGAAAATTTTTCACTTATGAGACTAGTTTGCGACAGGCTCCACTTATAGGACTAAAATATAAGGAGATTGACTAAAAAAATCAGTTTACACTAAATAATTTAAATGTAATAAGGGTTAAACTTAACTAGTAAAAATTTGATAAAATAATTATTTTATTTAAAAATATTTAATCCAGAAAGAAAGCTAGCAGAAGAATACACCCACGGTTTCACATTGTATTTTCAACTTATTATTTTTAGATTGACGAAAATAAAAAAAAATCACCAAGAAAATAAATTAAACAATAATTTTATACTAAAAATTAATTTAATATTTAAAATATCATACCAATATTTATTTATACTATATAAACAACTATTTAAATCAAAATCTCAAATGGAACTCCCAAACCTATAACCAAACAAATCCTTGCAATAACATTTTTTTCCCCTTAACAAATAGGAGTATTATACTTACTCTATATGAAATCAATTGATTTATATATATATATATATATATTTATTACACATAAAATGTTTTTTTAATATATAAATAATATTATATTATATGCCTTTATATCACAATATAATTAAAACATATGATTATTTTATAAAGAAAAGTTTGTTTGGTTTATAACTTAAACTATATATATACATATATATATATATGTATTAAAAATATGCACGATTATTCATTCCAAAAAAATAAAAAATAAAAAAAATACTATCATTAAACTAAAATTTAAAATTAAAAAAAATTAAAATTAACGGACGAAAGAAACAAAACCCATAGACCCAAATAAGCCTATCTAATTATTGCTCACATATTGATCGAAGGACAAGAAGAATTCTAATATTCGTTCGTACTCTACTTTTAATTTGAGACTTCTTTTTCATTTATTTTTATTTTTATTTTTAATTTTTGTATTTCAAGATTTTCATTCCGACAAAAAATGGCATCTTATTCCCATGCATGCACATATATATATATATATATATATATAAACACACACACAAATACGTCTTAACTAAGGTGGAAAGTGTTGAAAAAGAAAATAACCTTATGACATTTTTAAAATTTTTAGGGTTCGTTTGTTGTGATTTGAAATTAAATATATATATATATATGTAATATAAAAGAACCTTATTTAATACATGAAATAACCTTGGAATTTTTTTGTGTTCCCCTTGACTTTTTCTCTATTTTTTTTTTCATCATGCACAATTCTTCATAAAAATTTGCTCTCTCCATTTATTTAGTTAGTATAAATTTTGCCATATTTGATTGTTAAAATATAATATATATATATATATTTAGTATGTATCAACCTCATTATTACAAATATTCTTACATTTATATTTATTTACATCAATATTCTCATATTAACTTTACATATTATAGATGTAAAATAGTCTTTATATATCAAAATTATCATCAACTATCTATTAAAATATAATATTTATTAAATTCCGTACAAAAAGTAAATATAATATATATATTTTTTAAAATGTATTTTTGGGGAAATTTATAAGAATACACCCTACAAAAACAAACGATCTTAGGTTTTACATTTCAAAATTCTAGTGTAATATAGTCATTTGAAACACATATCCAACTTAATTAATTTATTAAATTAGTTTGTTAATGTATTTTTTAATTTCCAAATGAACAATACCATGATTCAATCAATACCATTACTTATATAAAAAAAAATATTATTTTTTTCTTACAAAATATCATATCAAAAATATTGTTTAAACAAAAACTAAAACCGAACAAACCCTTATTTTAGCAAAGTCTATCTCAATGCTAGACAAAAACATGTTATATTTATAAGTTAAATATTTTTGCAATTTTGTATTTAGTAAAGCGAAATATAATTAATTTTCGTCACCAATGTTTTTTTTTTTATAGGAAAATTAGGTGTACACATTTATGGTGGAAGTCGATATCATGCACCTTTCCATTGAAAATACTCATTGTTTAATTTGTCGAGTCATTGTTTTCTCTATAGTCTTGAATTTCCTCGAAAGATTCATCCTATCCAATTGCATCGACAGAGAATAAGATCGCCAAGTTATTAGATTCTTGAGTTCTCAAGTCGATCACGACATCAATTTTAATATATGTAGAGCTTCTAGATCAAGAGAATCTACACAATACCGTAACTAGTTGGTACATATACGTGTATTCTTACAAGCCAAATAACGAAACTAGGTACGTGTCTTAGGTTAATTATATATTAAGTTTTTATCAAAGATAGCCACCTTTGCTTCCCTAGCTCTCAAACCCTACTAAAGGTTAAGACAACCTTGTTGTCAAATTATGCATATTTACTGGCATCTATGAATACGACGTTTGTAAGAAAAATATTATATATTTATAAAAAATTTATGATGATTGCATAATTAAAAAAACAAAAAAAAAAAATGAAAGTAAAAATAGTCTTCGATAGATTAGGGTTTGTTTTATTTTTTGCTTGTCAGAGAAGACAATCAAGCAAAAGTTAAATCCATCGTGCCATTTAAAACGGGGGTTGAATTAAGTGTTACTTCGTGTTTTTTTTGGAGACAATATTTGTGTTTGTCCTTGTGCAAATAAAGACACAAAATCTTGTCATATATATGATACAGATAGATATAGTTATGGCCCTTTGAATTCAATTGTATTACATGGTCACCAAAATATCTTGTATGTATTAATTCGCACGATACATGCATGTATATTGAAAACTCGAGAAATATATATTGCATAGAAGATCTATCTTTTTTTTTTTTTTTTTTTTCAAGAAACCCTAATTAGGGTTCTTGTAAGAATGTAGTTTAAGCCATGAGAACACATACACACATATATAAACCCTAATTAGTACTCCTTCCGTCCCAAACATCGTGCAACATTTCATTTTTGGTATGTCTCAAACATCTTGCAATATTTCCAAAATAGGAAATAATTAATTATACTTAATTTCTATCTCACACTTTATCTTATCCCATCACACAAATAAAAAAAAATAAAATATGTATTTCTCTCTTTATCATATCACCTAATTACTAAATTATCCTAATTAATACTATCCACCTAAAAATCCGTGCCCAAAACAAATATTGCACCTTGTTTGAGACGGAGGGAGTATGTGTTATTTTGTTTTTGTATACAATTATGTTCTTTTGTTTTACAAAATATCATATTCAAACTATTATTATTCGAAACATAAATATGAATAAAAATTCAAAAAAAAAAAAAAAAAAACCCTTTAATATTAATATTTAGGGTTTGACTTGGGGAAGATATGGGGAGAGTTACAATTGAATATAAGAAATAGCACTTTCAATATATATAATAAATATAAATAAGCCCACTCCCTGCTTAGGACATTTCCCTCTCCTTAAAGGTTGTCACATACACACAATTATTAATGAATGTAAATACTTATACATATATATACATACATACATACATACATACACCATTCCCATTATGTCCTAGACTGTTAGGTGTGTTTTTTTATGATCGATCAGTTTACGAAAAATTGGTTTAAATTTGATATTAAAATAATATTTGATAAAATATTTTATAAGAGAAAAAAAATACTCCCTTCGTTCCGGTGAAAGAGTGGTGTTTGCTTTTTGCACGTAGATTTTTGAATATTAATATTATATTGGATTGTAGTAAAAAAAACAAAAATACCCCTATTAGTATAATGTAATATAAAAGTAATGACATTTGTGTAATATATTGTAAGTTGGAAGGGTATTTATTATGTTAGGTAAATAGTACAATTACTAAATTAGAAAATGATAACCTTATTTTGAGACGAATAAAAATGAAAAATGACAACCTGGATAAAAAAAAAATATATATATATTTTTTTTTCAGAAACACAAAATCCAATTTAGTTAAAAAGAAACAGACCTTTAATAGCAACCGTCACTATACTACACTAACTCCGTCGTATTTACAAAGCTATATATATATACATATTTTTTGAGAGAGAGGTATATATATATATATATTGATAGAGAGGAATGGTTAGAGTGTCTTAGGGGCTAATCATCACATAAAATATAAATTATTAGTATATAGTTTCAATTACTACAACATGTGCTATATAAATTATTATCATATACTGAAAATTTATGTTAGCAGTTATGAATATATATATATTATATGTTTTTTTTTAATGTATCATATAGATTATTGTCATATATTTTATTTATTGTATTTGTATTATATTAATACAAATTTTATATTATTGATTTATTATTCATGTGTTTGTTATCCTTCGATACATTCAAAGTATTGCTTTTAACACAATATATTGAATAATACTTCATCCCATTTATGTACTTTTACAAAAATGTAAAAATGTATTTTATTTTTACAAAAATGTTTATTTATTTATTTATTTTTAATTGTCATAGTAATACTATTATTTTTTAATTTATTAAAAAATTAAAAACAATACATTAAATTGGAACCAAAAAAATACAGAAAAAATTACTGTAAGTGCACGGTAGAGAAAGAGAACAGTTGAATGTATGTATGGATTGATGGATGAAGAAAAGTACTGCAGTAATGAGGAAGGAATCATCTCTCTCGCTCTCTCTCTCTCTCTCTATATATATATATATATACATGTATATATATATATATATGAAATTAATAGTAATACTGTAGTGATTTCGATCTGACTGACTTATCCAATTCTCTATCCCTAAAGTATGGGACAGACAACACACTACTACTACTACAACCTAACACTAATTAATTGTTCAGTTATTACTTCTCTTCACTAATTTTTTTTTTTTTTTTTTTTTGTTTTTTTGACTGCCTTAATTCACCTAGCTCATATATACATACATACATATATATATATATATATGTGTGTGTGTATATATCGAAAGCTCGAAATCTTTCATTGAATCCAGACTTTGTTGTATCTTAAGCTCCTGTATATATATATATATATATATATATGCATGGTGCAAAGCATGAGTGAGAAAGATGTGAGGATATTCTTTAATATTGTAATTAATTAATTAATTAATTAATATATAGTATAGTATAATGATAGAACCCAATTCGTCTTTTTATAAGCATAAGCTAAATATATATGTAGGAATGTTTGTGATGATGCGATGCAACTGCAAAGATAATAGTATTATATATATATATATATATTTATGTAAAAGATTATTTGTAATAAATTAGCCTAGCTAGCTAGTTTCTCCAAAATGTATATGCAATTAAAGGAAATCGAGCTATACAGCTTCTTACCCTAAATAACACAATAAAAATAAAAATAAAAAAAACCACATGATATTGGGATTCTCTCTTTAGGGCCATTCTTGTTTTTTCCTCGTGTCACAGGATGCAGTCTTTTGAGAGAGAGAGAGAGAGATGGGAATAGATTCATTCAAAAAGATGTGTCTATACTATATGTTTTAATGTATTAAATTATAGGGTTTCACATTATTATAATTTGATATGATATAAATATATATATATAAGAATATATATTATTAAGTGTATGGGGGCAATTAGGGTCTCATAAACCCTAATCAACATACAACTAAAATTAAATCAGCATGTATTGCATAAAATTATTGTTATTTATTGTCGATATCATATAATATAATACTCTATCTGTTTACGAACTAATGTCCTACTTTTTTATTTGGGGCGTCCAACAACTATTGTATTTTTTTTTTTTTTTAAATACAAATTTTAAATTTTTACCCTTCATTTATTTATTACTTTTAATCTCTACTATACAATCGAGGGCAAATTTGTCAATTAATAAGAAAAAGACAATCACCTAAAAAATCGTACAAATATACTTTAGGACAATACAAATTTGTAACATATGTTGTATAGACTATTGTCATGTATATATGTGTATATATATTATATGTATATGTATGTAGAATATGAGATGGAGAGAATTGAGAAGGTTCTTCAAGAACCCATTAAGACAAAAATCCCAACATTATTAAACAGAGGTGATGCTTGCAAATCTGATACAAAGCAAACTACCATCTATTATATATATATATATATATATATATCCCTTTTATTATAAAGGAAAGAACCTTGTTCTCATTTTCCAGTGTAACAAATTATTCAATGCCGTATTTGGCTTGTTTGCTTCTTTAATTTTAATTTAATTTAATTAAATACATCCACCATCAAACCCTCTTTCATTTTTACTTTTTAAAAAATTTATAAAAATAAAAAAAATAATACTAAAGGACAAATTCTTGAAGCACATGTCCACTATATATATCTCACATATTCACCCCTTCTTTACTTAACTTTCTCATTGTTTCTTTAAGCTTTTAGATCATATATACTTAACCAACATATATTCTTACATCCTTAATATTCCCACATATCCCTTTAATTTTTTGTGTGTTATTCTTTTATAACACATCGATCGATGTCCGGGGTTTGGGTCTTCAAGAACGGCGTGGTTCGCCTAGTGGAGAATGCCGGGGAGTGCCATGGCAAGAAGGTGTTGGTCCATCTACCTTCCAATGAGGTAATAACATCGTACTCGGTGTTGGAGAGTAAATTGTTGTCTTTAGGGTGGGAGAGGTATTACGACGACCCCGATCTTCTTCAGTTCCATAAGAGGTCAACTGTTCATCTCATTTCCCTTCCAAAGGATTTCAACAAGTTTAAGTCTATGCACATGTTTGACATCGTTGTCAAGAATCGCAACGAGTTTGAAGTGAGAGATACGTAAGGGTAAGGGTAAAGAAGATGATGATGATGATGATCATATATAAATGATTTCGTGAAAAAAAAATTAAAGCCCTTTTGGAGATGATGTGTTTTATGGTAGGTTTTTCGATCTCTCTTTTATTTTTTTTGGTTTATGTGTGTGAGATTGGGACAATGGGGTGTAGTGTGCATGTATGTATGTTTGTAATATATGAGGTTTGTGTTTAGTTCTTGCAAGAAAAAAAAAAAGAAAAAAGATGTGAGGTATGTAAGATGAGTGTTTTTTTTGGTACTTTGAGTTGGGATTTCGTCCAAGATTTGTTTGAGGTGATCATCAGTTGGTTGTATGTATGTATTTAATTTGGTTTGATTTGTATCTTATTTGTTTCACAATGTACGCGATTGTTTGTTCGATGTTGTTCAATCAAGAAATTATGCAAAAAGATCGTGTTTTTTGGTCTCATACATATAAGGAGAATGGTATACATATATATATATATATATATTCCCGACCATTTTACATTCTTATAATTGTCGCAATTTTAGACATGTGGTGCTTACATCAATTTACATAATTAGATTTATGAACCATTGCAACTTATAGAAGTAAATTACAAAAATTTAAAATAACATAATATAATTGATGAACAGAAAATAGAACTCTCATATATATATATATATATAACTAACATTGCATTAGTTGTTTTCATTTTAATTAAGTCATAAGAGACACAACTCATACATAATTATATACACATACGTAACTAAATAAATTCAAGTTTACATTTATATTATAAGTAATAATATGGTTATGTTCACACAAATATTACATCAAATATTTAATTTATTATTATTATTATTATTATAAAAATTTATATAAAACTCTCAAAACTCTTATCTAAATATGAAGGGAGATTCTTATTTCAATTGTCCATTCTTTTATAAAGATGCTTAAAAGGATTGTCTATTTCCCACCCCAAAACATTGCCATAATGATTAGAGAATATTTAGAAAGCAAACCTAATGTTTTGATTAAAATATTAAATAAAAGAAAACTTGTATACAAGCTACCATATATATATATACATTGTTACGGGCTGAATCGGAAAAAAAATAGCACTATTCAAATCAGCACTCGTAATATATACAAATAAAAATATGTATTATTTGTTCATAATTACAAATATGTTGTATAATAGTGTACCGAAAACAACATTAGTATATGATTTATGAATGATAATATGTATTGTTAGTTCATGTATTATTATATAAATGTATAGAATATATTGTTTATAATATTATTGTGTGTTATGTGTCAGCACGCGGTGTGCTTTCAATATATATATATATATATAACAAAAGGGCTTTTCTTCTTCAATCCCTAGTGTAGATTCTTATTCAATTAACTAAACAGCAGCTTTTTTGGAATTAAGATTCACTCGTTACCCAAAGTCCAAAGAGAAGTATAACTATCATAAAAATGTGTGTTATTATTTATTTTTTTTTACAAGTTAGGCAAATCAAGACTTTTCTTGCCAATGTTATTAGTAAATAATAACACACCAATTATTAGCAGCAACTAAAAGGATCATATAATTTGCTTCATCAACAGAAGTCCTCCCTAATCAAATTAAATATGAACATCATTATTGAAACTCAATAACTAATTTAATCAACCAAATTATAGACATCGTACTTTAAAAAAGACTCAAATAAACATTTATATGAGCCGATAGCTAGACTACGTATCAGATATTAAACTGATAAGAACAGATACTACACTCGATCTTAGCCAAAAGGCCGAGAAAGGTATGAGCCTAGTCTTGTATATGTTAGACATATGATTTTGAAAATAATTAGAGGGCTGTGGTGAAATTTAATTACCTGTGGGATACAAATCTACGCGAGAATGTCTAGTTGGAGCAGTTGAATCCACGGCAAATAGAGAGCCATGTAAGGATCGCGGGAATAAGAAGATACCGAGCAACACCAGCATTATTTTCATGTTCTGGAACCATATTTTTCGCGGGATGTTCTCTCCATTGTTCTTGAATTCCCGAGCCTACGTAGAGTTTGAGTGTTATATGTAATGTTGAGACACAGTGTGTGTATGTATAAATTATAAAAGAATTAATTAGCCTACTGATTCCGGGTGATCCTCTGCTTTGGTGTTCAGATTGACGAGGTTGTCGCCTCTTTCCATTGTCTGGAAATATTTATTTAGTTTCGAGATCGGATTAACAGTCTGTCTAATGCAATACAGCACAAGCAAACTAGGACAACGATGTAAAATAACTACGCCAATATGTTAATATAATATAACTGCAACGCTTATGATGTTAAGTCCATAAAAGACATTCTTTGATTTAGACAATATTCTGGATACCTTGTCTATGTTCTCAAGCATAATGCTTTTGACTTCAGAAGCTTGCGCCTTAACTTTTAGTAGTTTCTCGATTTCCTCGGCATGATCAATAATGTGTTGCATGTGTTCTTTCATCTGAGGCCTGCATTTCAAAGAAACCTCAAATTATCAACAATGATCATCAAATTTGGATGTAAATTGACAGACTCTGCTTTGGAAAATAATGTTATTACCCGAATTCTTTGTTGAGGCTCTTGGGGAGAGCTGTGTCTGCTTTGCCACCGTGGTATCGATTTTTGAAATCTGCCTTTACACGTTCCAGAAATGCTATTGAAATCTGCTTCCCCACAGGTTCTTTGGCTACAACGCAATAAGCTGTACGAAGATTTAGGCAAAACTGTTGAACACCAATTTATGATAGTGAAAGAAAACTCAAATCCACTTAAACAATTCCTTGTGTTGGATCTTGTAGAAGTTTCGGAATCACATACTATTAATAATGAAATCTGAGCCTATAAATGGAGGCAATATAGACTCTATAGAATCAAATAATAACAAACTAACCTATATAACATAAATCTAATATAAATCATAAATTAAATATTTAAAATATCTCAATATTCACCTAAATTTTTTGAGGTGCTAAAATTATCCACTGTGAAGTTTTAAAAACAATATTACAGTTGAAATGAAGAGGAGTCAGAATCGAAAATAAGACTCGCTTATAACAAAGTCGGAGTTAGAAATGTACTCAATCATATATATATTAGAGTCGAAAACGAAACTTCATACAGTAAAAAAAAAATATGACTATGAATGGAATATTAACAAACAATCAAAGACCGAACATAAACTTTATTAAAATTGAAAAGCAAATTTGACAAAAAAATAAATTTATAAAAAGGCCAAACATAAACTTTATTTACTGCTAGAAGCATATTTTCCTAAAAAAGATAAATTTGATAGACATTTCAAGTTGAGTGTATCCAATCAAACACTATTGCTTTATACAACTCTATAGACTTAAATAATAACGATCTAATATAATAAATATGCCGAAAAATTAAAATATCTCAATACCTTGTTTGATGACTACAAGTCTACAACATGAAACATGCTTCAGACCTCAATCCAATGCTTAAGAGAAAGGAAAACATCCATCAACAGCTACATTTTACACATAATTTTGCACACATCGTCGTGTAAACCATGAAATTCATAAACAAGTACATTCTACTACCACACTTTGCGTCCGCCAAATGAAAATATCAAAGCAGTAAATTCTGAAGGAAACATAAAAAATTGTTCATAAAAATCATAAGGAGTCGAGAAGACTTCTCAGCTCGGATCGTAGAATCAAATGATAGTTCAGGAAAAATAAAATAAAAAAAAATAATAATAATACATAAAATTAACCACCGTACCATATCCATCTTCAACTAAAAAATTGAAGGTGCGGTGATCACAGTTATAGGTGAACTTATTGTTGGAAGACGGTAGCCTTTGCAGACACCGCGCTGCAATCGCCGGAAAGTTGCCAGTGAACTTCGTGTACTCCGCCAATACCGCCGTGCCGCGCGCCACGAAGCTGTATATGAACGATTCCTGCACCATCGCATCGCCGACTCGATCATTGCACAAATATATATATATATATATTTTAAAAATTTTAATTTTATTTACAGTCTAATTTTTAAAAGATAATTTATTATTTTTTTCTTTGGAGCCAAGGCACTTCAAAATGTTTGATGATTCTGAGGGTCTGTTTGTTCGAGGAATTTGGAGGAGAGAGCCGAGGGAATTAGAAAAACTACAATTACCTAATATGTTTTAATTTTTTTTAAAATGGAGGAAAAGAAAGGTAGGTGAGGGAATATAAAATTACTAGTATTATATGTTTAATTGCACATAAATTATATTATATGTATTTTATAATTAAATTATAATATTTTTTAATTTTATAATGTAATTAAATTATAATATAAAATTTTATATAAATTAAAATAAATTAAATTAATTATTTAATTAAATTTTTAATAGTCAGGTTTTAATTAATAAAATAAATTTATATCTATTATATTTATTTAACACGATATTTATCTTGTAATTTATTTTAGATAGATAAAATTTATATTAAAATGATTATTTTGTTATTTAATTATTCAATTTTCTTGCATTATAATTTTATTTTTATTTATATGTTATTTACATGATTATATATAAATTTATTTTAAAATAAACTACGTTGAATTAACGTTTTATTAATAAATTAATAAAATTTTATTAAATTTATTTATTTATTTATACAATACAAAAATAAAATAATAAAATTATTATATTTTTATTTTTATTTAACCAAACACAAAAAAATATACTATTTTTCTCCATCTTCTCTTCCTTTATTACCTATGAATCAAACACACTGTTATAATTTTAATATTTTCTGGACTCTCCTCGCCTCCTCTCCCCCTACCCTCGTTTGAACCAAACATACCCTTTTAATAAGAGTGAAATGCGGGGAAAGAATCAAAAGTATAACACGCTTTTACTGTAATATAAATATACTATAGTCGCGTTTTATGTGTACCCTGCCGTTCATTAATATTTTTATTATTTGAAATAAATTTGTATTTTTTTAATTTTCGTCTTTATTATTATTATTATTATTATTATTATTATTATTATGTCGCCCCTTAAAATATAAACATTGAAGCGCCGTAGACGCGAAAGAGATTTGAAATTGACAGAGAATAGATAGCGTCGGTTGCCCTACTGGAAGCAGTAATCGGTCGGGTTTTTGTGCGAGTGGCAACAATTTTACGATGGAGGGTTCCGATTTGCCTCCGCCAGCTTCTCTTTCGGAGGTAAGTGTTTCGAAATGTTTGAATTTTTTTTTGGTTTGCTTGGTTATGTGATTTTTTTTGTTCTTTTCCTGTAGAAAAAGGAGAATGTGGCACCGATTAGCCCTAGGATTGCGGTAAGTTCGTTACTTTTTATTTTTGTTTTTTGAATTTTAAATATGACTGGAGTTCGAGTTCGAGTTTGTGTGCGGATGTGGATTTGCAGGAGTTGACGGAATCAAGGAGCGAGCTTCACAGCAGAATACAGAATTTGAAGCAGGTTACTTTTGTATATGCGCATTTTGTATAGATGAACTTTTAGTTTTTACTTGGAGAGTAGCATATTTGAAATTGTGTTCGTTGGTTTAGATCGATTCCGTTCGTGCAGTTTTAGGATATGATGTGGATGAAATGAACTGCTTAGAGTTGAAAATTGTTGAATATGTGGAGAATATGTGGTTACATAATAACAGTAACATTTTACTTTTTTGACACATAGATTTTGTTGTACAGCTTTAATTTAAAGAGTTTATGCCCTTTTGTTTATACCTTCATCCAAATGTATGCATTTCTGATTCTGTATGGTGACCTCATACCTCTTCGCAATTTTAGGACTTGCAAAAGTGGAGAACGAAGTTGGACTCTCAGGTTAAAGTCTATCATGATGTAAGTGCTAGATCATTTTTTCTTGTGAAAACGTTGTATTGTGATGATTATGACTAAGTCCTTATTTCAATTCAAGATGGCGCCTTTTAGTATTTGTTCAGTGTATCCTGCATGTATCTGTTCTACACTGCAATAGCAATTAAATCATGTATCTTACAATATAATGTGATCAGTGATATGCAAGCAGATCTCATAGCCGCAAGACTTCTTGCATTTGACCTGTATTTTCTGCCTTCATAGCTTATTCTATTGGTCATTTAATTTTATGATTGTATTTATTTATACCCCATTGTTACTTTGAGTGTGTTATACCATATCTCAGGTCTAATATTTAAAAAATGTCTTACAAAAGTCGAACACAAAATGGGCATATGGATGAAAGAAGAAATGGTCCTTATACATGATTAATGGACATCTGCTGGTTCATATATGCTTATGTTAATTCAAAGAAAAGTATTTTTGGAGAATGAGGAGAGATCATGGAAATTTGTGTATCACTCATATGCATACAGAAAGATGTTATTCATAGCAAACAATCGAATGATTAGATGACCAAATACCACTCCATTACCCTTCTAAAAGTGTGGAGCATGAAGTTTCAGAACCTCTTTTACGTTCTTAGAATATATGCTGTCAAATATCATATTGGCTACAACCTACATAGAAATTGCCTAAGCATGGTGTTTTCTAGAACAGAATTCTTGTTTATCAGATTCATGAAACTCAAAATGTCAAATGCCATCTCATTTAATATCGTCTTACTTTAGGAGCTTGCCGAACTAAAGAAGTCACTCAACACTGAAGTGGAGCAGCTCCGAACTGTGAGTGGACCTCTGCAATTTATATTCTAGCTTTTCTTATACTATATTCACTCGGAACATTCTTGTTTGCCCGACAAACAAAGGAATTTCAAGTTCTGAAGGTAACCCTCCAACAGCAGCAAGAAGATGTTTCATCCAGTCTAAAAAAACTGGGGGTCAGTTTCATAGATACATCCCGCCTTTTTTGAGTATTTTTACATTTAGTGAGGTTCATAATGTCATTCCCTGGATTATTTATAGCTGCAGGATGGTTTAGAAGTAAAACCTGAGGCTGCAGGTCCAGAAGACATGGAAAGCAAGGAGATGAGCTCTAAACAAAAACTGGATACTGAATTTCCAGAAGACATGGAAATCAAGGATGCTTTGAGATCTCCCAAAAATTGATGACAATGGTGAAACCTACAGAAATATTGTATTGTCCTGCAATCATCATTTTGGTATCAACCAAGGTAACTCATATTGGGGCTAATTAGCAGCAGTATTAATATTATTGTCTCAAATATTTGCCACTATGCCCATTTGGTGAGATATCTTAATTTTCACTATGTAGACTTCAATGGATTCTATTCAATCTGAGCATGCTTTAGTTATAAATCAATTTCTTGTGCTCCTGTTTTCTGTTGCTGTTTTGGTATATTATTAATTTGTTTTTATTTTTTGGTATATTATTAATTGACAAGTATGAAATATGAGGGTAGATGTAGCAGGTGAGTGATTTACCTTTTCCTGTAAGATTTTCCATGATTTCTGGTGTCAATAAATGGTGCCTTGAAAAGAATGAGCAAAGGGCAATCCCCATGAAGTTTGTATGGAGTAAATTGACATTTTTCTGTTGCCACTGACTGTAAATAAATAATAATGGGTATAGCCTTTTTAATTTCTTTCCTCCCTATGTTGGCTTTGCCTGTTTGGAATTCAATTTTTACATTGTTAACCGTAAACAAACAGTTTCATTTTTATTTTTTTAGCAACTCTAGGCCCTCTAGCCTCTTTTGGAAGCTGGTAGGATTGAATAAGTAGGGTTGTGCATTGTGATATAAATATATACCGGAGTTGTTTAAGTGCTGGTCAAATCAACATCATTCGTTGAATGTAATGTAATAGCGTGCAAACTGGGTCTGAAAAGACAAATCACACTAGGTGAACTATGTGTAACAAACAAGACCTGAAGATGCTGGGATTTAAATCCATAATCTCACAGTCACGAGTTCATTTCTATTTACCGGAATGAAATGGGAGTGGGAGGCCCCATGTGGGGTATTTTATTATTAATGCACGAATTTATTGAATATGGTCAATTGTAAGTATTGTACTCCAAAAATGAGTGGCGTATCGCAGAAAGACCCTGTGGGAAAACAAACAAGAATTGAATTGAATTGAACTGAGCGATATAAAAAAAAAACCTAATATAAACTCTATAATTATTATTATTATAGGGAATATATAATTACAAGCTTTCGTATTGGAATGGAATCTATTTAAAAAAGTTGCATGGACTTGTTGGGAAATGAGATGATGGATGATAAATATTTGAAAGCATTTGGCCTCTTGTTGACTTGTGGGTTGTGCCAAAATGATCCTTATATATAATTTACATCCTAATCACTACATGCCAAATAGGGTAAGTTTACATTATACCATAAGGTTGTGTCTTTGTAGGTATTTACCAAGAATTTTATTTTTCATCAAATTTTTTCTCAAAAAAATATCAAATCAAAATACATATTTTTTATTTTTTTTATACTACTATTATACTAAAAATTAGTTTTACATTCAAAAATATATTTTATGTATTGAGTTTAACGACAATTGTTTATTAGTTTAAATTTTATGTGTAGTATGATGTTCATCAATTTTAAATTTTTAAGGTAGGTATCTGCCATACCAAATAGTACTAATTTTATACAAATCCCCTCCTCATTAAAAACAATATGGAATGGAGGAGTGAGAAAAAGGAGAGAATTAGAGAGTGAAAGTGGAGCATCTATATGTAATTGTAATGTATTTATGTATGTATGTATGAATCTTTTTCTAAGTAGTGACAACAAAATCCTTTTTCCTTCTCTTACTCTTACCACTTCTTCTTCTTCCTCCTCTCTCTCTCTCTCTCTCTCCCCCCCATGGCGTCAGGACCAGCAGAAGATCAGCTCCCTCAACAACCACCTCTTCAATACCAGGTAGATATAAATACATACATGCATATATGTATCTATAACCTAAACAGCTTTAATTTTCTTGATCATCCTCCATTTGCAGACATGGGTTCTGAGAGTTTCAATTCATTGCCAAGGCTGCAAAAGAAAGGTCAAGAAAGTCCTCCAAAGCATCGAAGGTCTTCTCTTTATCAAATATATATATATATATATATGTAAATCAATATAGTTAGTTACATTCTTGAATCTTGAATTTCTTTCTTTCAGGTGTTTACACAACAAATATCGACACTCAGCTTCAGAAAGTTACAGTCACAGGCAACATTGACGCACAAACCCTCATCAAGAAACTCGTCAAGACCGGAAAACACGCCGAGCTCTGGCCGGAAAAGCCGCCCGCCGCCAGAGAGAGGAAGCCCGGCGGCGGAGAAAATAGCGACGCCGACGACGAAGACAATCCCGGCGACGACCGCAACCCTAATCACGCTAAGATCACTTCTCCCAGAATTCATGGCGGCGGAGCATCTGTCAAGTTCGTCGGACTCGATTCTGCCGACAACAAGCCGCCGCCGCCGCCGGAGACTCTCTCTGTTTCTATCCCCGCCTTGGAGAAACCTCCGGCGGGCCACGACCCCGGCGGCGGGGCAGGAGGGCAGAGTGGTAAGAAGAAGAAGAAGAAAAGGAAGGGGAAGAAGGGGAATGCGGGTAGTGGTGGCGGCGGCGGAGGGGTCACGGCGGCGGCGGAAGGTGGTCCGAAGGTGGGGTTTGCGGCGGCGGCGGCGGTTGAGCAGATGAATCCAGGCGGGCAGACGTGTGAGAGCGTGGTGTGCCATTATCCAGCGCAGCAGGGGTACGTGGTGAGCTACAGCGCGGCGAATCCGGCGGGCGGCGGTGCGGCGGCGGCGGCGGCGTCGTACTACAGGCCTCCATCGGCGTACACGTATGCGTCGGAGAGTTATGTGATGCGATCTACGCCGTTGGATTCGTTGGAGATTTTGAGCGATGAGAACCCTAATGGATGCTCTATTGTGTGAGTGACAGATGAATATTTACTGTAAAACCCAAATTTTGAAATATTGTCACCTATCACAATATCCTCCATCCTTAACGTTTTTATTTTTATTTTTATTTTTATATTATTATCTATTTATCCACCCTCATTTACAAAGATAAATTTTCAACTGAATTTACTACTTTTATTCACTAATAGTATTTTTTAAAAAAAAAAAAAAAGAAAAATGCTTTTTTTAATAAAATACATTACATTAATTTTACTTTTATTATTTGACAAAAATATTATATCAAATATTCAATTTCTTATCATTTTAAAAGATTTTAAGCTCTAGTTGCATACAATGTTTTGGGGTCTAAAATTTAAAGTTAACTATATAATGATTTGAAGATATATATATATATATATATGATGATAGTAAAAAATAAGTATGTATATACAAGTTGATGAGTAGTGAAATACATAAATAAACAAAGTTTTAGAATAATGGTATATTTATAGAATTCGGACAAATTCATTTGTGCTATCTATCATTCAAGATTTCGTTTCTTAGGACAATATAAGATTCTTTCATACTAAGAAGATTTAGCTAGAAGTTAGAATGTTGTTGAGTTAGCTAATCAATACATAATAGTATTTTTTAAAATTGAATTAATGTTTTGTGAATTGTTAAGTACTGTGATAGGACCAAGATTCAATAAAATGTAAGCTACTTTGAGATAATCATGACACATATTATATGAATTATTAATAAATATATACACTATAAATTTGTCAATTTATACTTCATGTCATATAGTAATTCTTAGAGCTATAGCATCGTAACCACCACCAATAAATAACGAGAGAACAAACACATATAGGCTATGGTAATAATTCGAACTTGTTACGAGGTTTCATGTCCTAACTCGGCAAGTTCTCTTAACAAACCCGAAAACATAATATAGAGACGTAAGAAAAGTGACATACAAGCCGGGCGAGGGTGAGGGCGAGGACGAGGAAAACAAAAATGTGCAAATGACGTCTTTTCAAAGAATAAAAGCTTTGGCGCGAAGACATTGAATAAAATACGCAACACATAAACTTAAACCCAAAAAACGCTACTCCTCGCTTACCTCTATCGAACATTATTTCGGACAAGAAGCATCAAAGATATGCACCACCAAAAGAGAATCTAAAGCATAATATCAAAAAGCATACCTTACAACTTTACTAAGCCAAACCACTTGTTTTTCGACCTCAAAAAGATTCCCGATAAAATAGTATTCCCCGAAATCGCTTTTATCCGATTCCACGAATTCAATCAGCTTCGCCGACAAGACTCTTGACCGAATCCGATAAAACAATCAAAGTTTGTTTGTTCGACACAATGAAAGCATTACGGACAATAGGTAACGAGATGAAACTCCGAATAAGATATACATGTATGATCCAAGACAATCGCGAACTTTAAGAATCGAACAAAAATAAGAAAGTAAAATAAAAGTTGCGCAAATTCAAGATAGTGTTGCGTTTGACTCAGCTTTTTAGTTTGATAGACATGTCGACGCCTTTGTGGTGCGCTTGTTCGTGCCCAAAACAATTACGATAACCGTAATGTCGTCATGGTATTTCCGCCTTCTTCCAGCCGGGACACTCATCAACTCTTCCTTACTAAAACCTGAAAATACGACACGGGTGATAAAGTATGAGGAATTTGCGTATATTCTTAACAAGTTTATAAAAATTTGGCAAAGTTTTCGATTCTTGCGAAGCTTTGTGTTTGATTTTTAATTGAAATCAAAATCACCACTATTCAGCTCGCATGATTCCCAATAAAAATGGATTACTTTTCTCATAAAACATCACATCAAAATAATATTTAAACCAAAGTTCTGCGGCAAATCCATACTCGATAACATGAGCGACAAAGATTGCTTCAAGACGAGAAAAATAAAACTAACGAATAGTCCCGATGAACATAGATAAAATTCAAGAGCGAAAATCGGTATAAATAATGGAATAAAGGGCAATGAGGCAAATAGTACCTGCCGAAGTAGCTGCTCTTGCGACGAGCTGTTGGACCAGAAATTTCGCCGGATCACCACACGGGTATTTCAAAATATACGAATGGACGAATTTCACAACTTCATCATTCGTGAAAAAGTCGAATAAGCCGTCGCTTGCAAGTACAACAAAGTGGTCAGAGCTCGAAACCTCGTGAACACTTAGCGAAGGTTCCAACGACACGTACGGAGGACTTACGAGATTTCGAACTCGAAGAATACCCATCAATGCATCATTCATTTCTTTCTGCAGAAGTATACAATCGAATCAGTCATAAATAATGCAAATCAGAAAGTATAAAATCGAGAAAAAACATGAAACTGTCGAACCTTTTTCAAGTAACCGACTCCGAAAGCCCTCGTCACTTTTAGCTTCCCTTTCACTTTTCCGGCGACAATCGTAGACGGGTCGTCGGGATGATTGTTTAAAAGTCGAGTTCTTTCGACTTCATCGTCGACGGTATGGATATCGGTAAGCTGCACGGCTCGAACCCCGGAGGCGTTGTTTCCATTAAATCCCTTCCCATACGTCGCTAACACAGCTCGACTGTCGCCGACGCAGAGCAAATACAAATTTTTTCCATGGAGCAGAACGAGCAAAACACAAGATCCAATCGATACCAAATCAGGACGGTCGTCCATTTCCTGCTCGACCATGTAAAGAAATTCGGATTCGGCTTCGTTGAGGGCCTGCTGAAGGCTGTTGAGAATGCTCTGCTTAAAAAAACCATCACCTTTTTCATTTTCGTCGATAGTATTCTTTCCGATGCTCAACATATTCGTATAATCCAACGCTTTAACCGATGACGCCTGATCGATTTCCCAGTCCAATAAGTTAAGACGACACGCGACTTTTTCGTACAAAATTCCGGCGAGAAAATCTGCCGCATCCCTTCCGTTGAAACCGTCGTAAATAGCGCAGAAAAGCCAACCATTTTCTTCAGAACAAACAGCTTGAACTCTGTCTTCCCCCGCGGCACCGCCGGCGATTTGTACTTCTAGAAGGCTCTCGCTTCCCGAAGGTGCGCTCATCGACTTCAGCGAAATCGAATCACGATCGAGCATTTCGCTCGGCGACGACGGGCTGAAACTCAAAGTAGACATGCTGCTCTGAAGAGAAGACGACAAAAATTCCAGCTTTGGAGAAGATGAAATTCGCCGGAACGAATTCGGCGAGTCGAGAGACGGCAGAATTTCCGAAACGAACAAGCCATTACAAATGTTCGTGTTTGCCAACGTGGCGTTGGCACTTAATGCCGCACCAGATAGGCAAGAGAAGGAACTGCTGGCTCGTCGGAGCTTCCCGACAGAAGGAATGTCGACATTATTCGATGATCGATCCGTCGAATCGTCGTTTTCGAAGCTGCAACGATAGCCGAAACTAACCTTGATCTCTCCTTCAGAACCATCCAAGGCTTCCCTACTCATCATCATAACAATTTCTAAAGTCTCTTCACCCAATTTACAAAAACCTACATAATTCCCGATCAATATTATAAAAAATACAATATATATATATACTCGCACTATATATATATATATATATTGTCCGCTAACAAAAAGTCAACAATTCAACGTAAAACGAACGAATATTGTATTCACTTTCCCATACATAACACCCAAACACCTAAAAGCTAAAAACACTATGATTATATCAAACAAACAAAATTAAGAACAGAGGAAAAGGTAACATCAGTAAGTATAGAAAATGTAAGAAAGTGAAATTACATTCAAGAGCACAGTAAGTTACCATAAATCAATTGAAATTCAGAGCAAATCATCAATTACCAAAGTAAATATGATTCAAAACTTCGAATCAGATTAAAATGGCATCAGATTTCACAAATTCAGGTAAAATTCTGGTTCAGTAAATGGCTAAGAACCCTAATATTTGAACCAGAGTAACTCAGAGCAGTAAAAAAAAAAAACAATCGAATCAATTCCATATTTCAGCAATTCAGAAGTAAATGGAGACAAAATGATGAAGGGAAATTAGGGAACAAGGACGAATCAATCAAAATCCCATTGTTGCATAGAACCTACCTACTCTGCGAAAAATTCCCCAAATCGTTTCGAAGGTTAACAACAACACATACTTGCAGAGATTATGAAATTAATAGAGCTGAAAACTCCATGGGTAACAACAGCATAGTGTATAAGACAAGTGCATGCCAACAATGTAAAGACAGCAGTATAAAATTGGGTAAAAACCTTTTCAAGAGAGAAGAGAGACGGGGATTGATAAATTGGAGGATTTTGCTAATAATAGGGGAATTTGGTGGGAGTGACGTCTATGGTGGTGAGGAGGTCAAAGCGGTTTTAAGATTCACCCATGGCGGCGACTTCGTCGAGAATTGAGTCTCTTTTTTCTTTTCTGTGGGCGCAGGAAGATGACGATGATGGTGGAATTTCTTGTTTTTTTGTTTGATTTGAATTTAGACTGAAATTAAACCCCTAAAAAAAAGTTTCTTTACTTTTCTAGATGCCAAACATTCTCCACTCTTTTCCATTTAATTTTCTTTATTGTTATTATTATTTTATTGGATTAATGATTTGATTTGAAATTTTATTTTGATATGGTATATAAATATTTTATTTAGGATTTAGGATTTAAAGAATTTTGTTTTAATATTTTATGTTAAATATTGATTTTATTAGAAAATAGAATATATATATTAGAAATGTATGGTAAGAAAAAGAAAAAAAAAATTGAATAACAAACTCTAAATTAAAAAATTAGACTTTGTTTCATTTCAATTAGAATTATTCATATCAAGTTTTTCTATATCGAGTGATAAGTTATTTTTATAATTATTTTTATTTAATATAATGTATTTATTAAAAATGTTATATCTAATTAATTTTTTTACTAAAAAAATAATGATTTTTAAATAAAATTTTATTTAGTTTGTAACTAGATTTTATACCCCTCCGTCTCTTATCTATTTATCCAATTATTTTTTATACAAAATTTTAGAAATATTTGTATTAAATTAAGACATAGTAGAAATAAAAGTAAAAGTAATATAAATGTAATGATATATTATAAATTTGAATAGTATTTATTATGGAAGGAATCAAAATATAAAAATTAATAGATTGTTAATGGTAGAAAAATGAACCGAGGGAGTATATGTTAATAAAATATATTTATTTTAATATTAATATAATTTTTTAAATATTTAAAAGGTTTTTACACTAAGAATATTAAAATATAAAATTAAAATAAAGTTATAAAAATAAATAATTTTCTTTATAATTTTTAAATTTGTAATATATTTATGATTTTATAATAATGGTAGTTTTTACAAATATATAATTGTTTTTCTACTTAAGGTAATATATATATATATATATATTACAATATTGCTTAAAAATGATTAAAAAATTATATTGTTTATCATAATATATTACGATATTGCTTATTGTAATATTACGATATTGCTTAAAAATGATTTTAAGGTCAGATCGTAATATCATTAGTATATATTATTATTATTATTATTATTTTAACTTTTTTTTATTTTTTTAAGTTATTTGATGGCAATTGCAATTTAACAATTCTAATTTACATAATTAAATAATATGATTATTATAAGTATATAAATTGTCTTTTAAGCATCAACATGGATCTTGAATTTAAAAAGTCTTAACACTTGATCCATGTTGTTCTAAGAAGTTTTGAAATTGAAATAATATACTCTTCTAGTCTCGAAACAACATATTTATTAATTTTTTACACAAATTTTTTAATATATTTATTATACTTGTATATAATGCAAATTGATAAAAAAAAAAAAAAAAAAAAAAAATCAAAATATTTCTATTAGTATTATATAATAGAAAGATAATGACAACTGTCTAATAAGTATATTCTATATTGTACAAGTATTTATAATATTACACAGTTAGTACAATTATTAAAAAAAATAGATATTTTATTTAGGGACGGGACAAAAATGAAAAATATGAATATCTCATCTTGGACGGATATAGTATATATATATATATATCTATAAATGTACGGGTTTGAAGTTATTATACTATGCATGAAGTTGAAATGCGTTCACTTTGTATATTTTTAAATATATACTATCTTCGTTCGACTTTAAGGATTATATTTACTTTTTGTGTATTGATTTTTTAATATTAATTATTATATTAAAGCATAGTACAAATAAAAAGAAAATGACAAAAATACTTCTATTAGTGTTTTATAATAGTAATATAATAATATTTGTACAAAAAATTATACAAATATAAAGATATTTTTAATGTTAAGTATAATGATGCAAAATAAAAATTGTAATTGTTCGAGGCGGACGGAAAGAGTATATATATATTTATGTTAGATACATATAATCGTATTAATAATACAAAAACAATATTGTATATTAAATATTAACTTTTTGTAAATAAAATATGTTATATATATTACTCCCTTCGTTTCACATACTGTGTATGCTACACTGTAGACATGGTATTTTAGAATGTGAGTAATTAATAGATAATTAAGAATGTATTAGTGAAAATAATTATCCTATAATATAAATAATTATAAATTAAAATTAAAATAACTAATTAGTTTAATTAAAATTTTAAAAAAATAAAATTAAAAAGTTTAAAATGAGATTAAAGTGTATAATCATTTTCAAAAAAAGAAAGTGACATGGTATGTGGGACGGACATAAACGGCAACGTGGACATGGTATGTAGGACGGAGGGAGTATATTTTTATAATATGTATATAGCATTAACCATGAAACTTATGAACAAATATAGAGGAGATAAGTCCCGTAAGAGATGACATGATGGTGTGGGGTTGGACGTATGATCGTGAGGTCATGGAGACCTCAGGTCTGACTCGTCTGTCGGACCTAGTTTGCAGGATAACCGACTTCAAAATAAAATAATACTATTTCATTGGTAAAATTTTTAATAAAAATGTATTTTCTTAATAATATATTACATGAATATATATTATTTTTTTTATAAAAAAAATCAATGCAAACCAAAGGGTGTGTTTAAAAATAAAAAAATCAAATGCAAACCAAAGGGTGTGTTTACAAAATATATATATATATATATATATAGAATAGATATAATATGTATAAGGGCTTGACATGAAAACACTATTCCATGGCTCCATGGACTTCCAAAGGCCACCAAGCAAGGAAATCAATTCCATATTGAACTCTTTATTTATTTATTGATGAAATCTAATAATAATAATAATCATAAAAAGGTATGGTCAGCAATTGATTAGTTCTAATAAGCAATAGTACATAATAAATATAATTAAAATTTAAAAGATATTAGTCCAGTAAAGATTTGATAACGTATGGGTTGAACTTGTTGCCTGAGATCATAGGTTTCAGACGGAGAGAGTAAATATTTTTAAATAAGCATGTAAGATGTTTTGTGTATACAATTAATATATTATATTTCTCAAATTTAACTTCTCCAACTCAATAAACAAAACAAATATTTCCATTTCTCTATTATATTAATTTTTTATACCAAGCAAACCTTATAATACCTTTGATTAATTGATCAAATGAGTAATGTGCATTTACTTTAATTATTAATTTCTCCGTCCCACATAATTTCTCTCTATTTTCTATTTTCGTCCGTCCCACATAATTTGTTCTTTTTTTCTTTTTGAAAATTGATTATACACTTTAATCATATTTTAAATTTTATATTTTTTTAATCTTAATTATATTATATAGTTATCTTAATCTTAATATATAATTATTTTTATTAAATCATAATAATTTTTACTAATATACTTTTTAATTAGTTATTAATTAAAAAATTTATATTTAATTATCATCTTTCATTCAACACTAATTTTATTACATTTTTTATTTATTTTTTAATTATTAACTAATTTTTTATAAATAACGGATGAAAAGAGTATTAGATCCGTAGTATATTATGGTAAGATCAATAGTAATAAGTATTATATGAAATATTGTAATATATACCATCAAATCTCATATATTAGTTACATTGTGTTGTATGAGATTAATCTCAATTACGACCATATAATTATAAACCCTAATAACACATATATATACTTCATTCTTTATTTATATTACAGTCACACTTTCACATATATTTTACATAAAAATTAACTCAAACTAAAAAAAAAAAAAAAAAAAGTATCAAACAATCACACTCAAAGTTTAAACACCCAAATGAAACCAAAATCAAAAGTCCAAATCTTGAACAAAATAATTAAATTACCAAATTTGTTCTTCTTCTTCATCAATAATTCACAACCCTACAGTTCTTCCTAATTTCTCCCCTCTTTCCACTCAGAATCTGAATCGATCCCATCTTCATCATAGCCCTCGCAAATTTCTCAGCCCAAATCTCTGGATAATCGCCATTCCTCTTCACCATCTCCTTCGTTTCACCACTGTCCCACAAAGTCTGATCCGATTCCAAAAGCCCTTTCTTCTTCATCAAATTCTTGTAATAATTCTCGTCCAGCCTCGCCGGCGTCGTCGGATCCATCGCCACCACCGGATCGCCGCCGCCGCCAGCCGCCGGACACCGCCGCTTCAGATACTCCGCGTAATCTGCATCCATCGTCGGATCCTGACCGTACGTCTTGTTGAACGAATAGAGACGTTTGTTGAAGGAAGAGCAGTGAGAATCGCCGATGGAATGGGCGCCGGAGAGCGCCACCATCTCAGCCGTCGAAAGCCCCTTTTTTGCGAAATTGAGCTTCAGTTGCCGGAGATGGAAGGATTCGCTCGGCAGATTGCCGGCGGCGGGGTCGCCGATCCGGGAAATTCGGCCGTCGCGGCGGCCGCCGTGGACGGAGTAGTGAAGGCCGCCGGAGAAGAAGACACTGTCTCTGGCGGCGAAGGCGACGATGTCAGCGCAGGAAACTGTCGCCGGACATTTGGATTCGATTAGGGTTTTGGCTTTGTCGATTATTTCGAAACCTTGTACGCCTTTGTTCATCGGACTGTCCTTTTCGGCTTTTCCGGCCGCCGTCGAGTCCAAGAGTATCGAACCATCGCAGCCCTATATATACATATATATATATATATATAAATTCATGTATACATCATTTGAACCAAAAATGGCAAACACTATGGAAAATACCTCAATTTCGATGTTATTATAAAATCATTTGTGTTTTTTCGGAAGGATTTTTCCGATACTATTCACTATATAAATTTTTAAAAAATATCAAATTAAAACAATGTAAATTTAATATGTGTGTGTTTTATAGGTTTTAAAAAATTCTAATTTAAATTTAATATTAAAATAATGTAGAATGAAATACCTGTAACAGCAAAATATATATATATATATGTATTTCAGAAAAACAAAGTCAAAATAGTAGTATAAAATTTGGGTTTGGGGGGCTTAAAGAAAACACACTCGTTTTTTCTTTTTTTTTTTATATTATACTAAAAAAATAATTGTAATATTATTAATACATATTTATATCATATCATAATTCAAAATTTTTACCATTCAAAATCAAATTTAAATTTCAAACCCTCCAAAGAAACACAATCAACTATCTATCGGATTCCGAAAATAGCTTAAATCCCAAACTAATTATGAAGTTAAAGAAATGTCTCGAAAATATTTTAAACTTTGAATCAATTCTCCGAAGCAAAATCACAAATTTTTGATCAAACTTGTTACTGAAAAAGTAGAATTATTACCCGAACAAAACAATCATGAAAATGTAGTCGGATGAGGGCAGGAGCAATGCCTGAATCTTGAGCATAAGCTTGATTCACGACATCTTTGACAATAGCCTCGGCGTATGGACAACTTTTATTGTAAAACCCAAATTTCAAAGATGAATTTGCTTTTGCAAAACAAAGGTAACAAAACACAAAAATGATCGATAAAAAGTTCACCATTGTAGATCTTGGTACAAGCTAGTAGAAGATGATGATGATAATGAAATATGTGTGTATATATATATATATGTATGTATATTTTGAGCAAAGGATAAATAGGGAAATGCAGTATATATATATATAGTGAGAGTTGGGTAAGAGGTTGAAGGTTACTTTAATGCAACTATACTATAAATTAAAGTGTTTGATTTTGCATTATTTAGTTGTTTGCTATAAAAAAATAAATAAAAAAATAAGAAATCTTTTTCTTTTTTTTCATAAACAATTCGATTTTTTTTTTGTTCAACTCATTTTTACTGACATAACTTTTACTATATATATTACCTTTTTATAGAAATTAATATTCAATACAATATAATTTTATCCGTCATATAAATTTGTGCTGAAATGGTTGATCATTAATTTTATAAAATGGATAATAATAATAATTTTTTTTTCTTTTAACAATAAAAAAAAGTACAAAAGAAATTGAATATTTCTTACTAAAAAATGAAATAATAATATCTCTTACGAAAAAGTAAATATAAATTTGAATAACATAAAAAAATATTTTTTATATTATCGATAAAAAAAAAATCAAACTAAAACACTAACTACAATTCAATATCTTTACAATAATACTATTTACTAACTTTTTTACAAAATTATACTTCCTCTGTCCGTATTTTTTCTATTTATTTGTTTGATTGTAATTTAAAATTAACTTGAAATGTATTATTAGTTTAAATTATTATTTAAATAAAATATTTTTATTGAAAATAATGTGAAATAAATAATACCATTTTGATTTGAAAATTTTGATTTGAAATCACAATTGTACTGAGTTAGGGTGTGTTTCTTTTACTCAAATCTCAATTTTTTATTACTTGAATTATGCATTTTTCGAAAAAAAAATACTTCATGCGTCATTCAAATTTATGTTCATTTTCTTTTTTAGGTTGTCATCGAAAAATATTCTCATTTCCTTTTTAAGTAAACAATTATTTCATTTTTGTACAATTTTTTACTATAAAAGAAAAAATTAACAATTATTATTTATTTTTATTAAAATTCGTGTCCGGTCAAATAAGCACAAATTTGCATGATAAATGAAGTATATTTTTTTCTGTCACAAAATATTTCATAATATATTATTTTAATACCAAACTTTTTCCAAAGCCAAATAAAAAAAAAAATACCTTAAATTTAAAACAAACAAACAAACTCAATACCCACATATTATATTTATAGTGACAATATTATGGGCATATGATATGATGAAATATGGCGTGTGGCGACCACAAGTTTCATTGGAATTCTCCGATTAAAATATATATATTATTCCCACCGTCCCACATACCATATTTACGTTGCCGTTTCTATCCGTCTCACATACTATGTCACTTTTCTTTTTTGGAAAATGATTACACATTTAATCTCATTTTAAATTTTTTAATTTTATTTTTTTAAAATTTTAATTAAACTAATTAGTTATCTTAATTTTAATTTATAATTATTTATATTATAAGATAATTATTTTCAGTAATACATTCTTAATTATTTACTAATTACACCCCTCCTAAAATACCGTGTCTACAGTGTAGCAGACACGATAGGTAGGACGGAGGTAGTAATATATTACAAGCTTTTCAAAATGTATATTACTCATTTCGTTCCACGTACCATGTCCACGTTGTCGTTTCTGTCCGTCTCACGTACTATGTCACTTTCATTTTTTAGAAAATTATTACACACTTTAATCTCATTTTAAACTTTTTAATTTTATTTTTTTAATTTTAATTAAACTAATTAGTTATCTTAATCTTAATTTATAATTATTTATATTATAAGATAATTATTTTTACTAATATATTCTTAATTATCTACTAATTACACCCCTTCTAAAATACTGTGTTTACAATATAGCACACACGATATGTGTGACAGAGGTAGTATTATTATATTATATGACATCAGACTTTTGTGACGTGAACACGGTTTTGAATCCAATGGTACTACACTTCGGAGTCCTAGAATAATATATTAAAAATAATAGAAAAGTTGAACAAAAAAATAAGATTCCGTTTATATTGTTAAATTTTGAAAAAATAATAAAAAATTAAATATTTAATTTGATATATTATAAAAAATTATATATAGAGTATAATAATACATATATTTAAAAAAATTACTTTACATAAACATGTTAAAAATTTTAAAAATACTTATGTAAATGTAGCATAAACATATATTATATTCGCAAATAAAAAATTAATAATTTAATATAAAATATTTTACTATTTTTTAGGTTAATGATAATATTTTTCATATTTAATGTAAAAAAAAAACCACATGCATAAAAAATACAAAGCAAACACACCGGAATTTGTTTCTTTTGTGTTATTTGAATGAATGCATTTTTTATATTAAAGTAAGTAAAAAAAATTTGTAATATAAAAATAATATTTTGTTTTATATGAATGGATAAAATATATATTATATGTTGTTAATAATTATATATATATTCTATTTTTTAATAAAATTAATCAAAAATTATCTCATGATAAAATAGTTGAAGGAATACTATTTTATTGTATTTTTTTTAAAAAAGAAAAAACTCATAAAATATATATTATATATAATATTATTTAAATACAAAATTTCTTAACAACTAGGAATTTATGTGGATGTGTTTGATGGTAATTTTAATTTTAAATCACAATTATTTGCTATTTGATCTTTAATAAAAATACATTATTTATTTTTTAAAAATATTATATCAAAATATTATTTAAATAAAAATCAAAATCTAACATCTTTTTTTAAATTAATTTCAAATTACAACCAAATAGACAAATATTCACAACCCAAAGAATGTATAAAAGTATAAGAATATTTTATTTCAATTATAAATATTTTCATTTCAAGGCATGTTTATATTGGAATTTATATAGAAAAAAATTCTCATATTTTATTAATTTTAGATTTTATTATATTTTATTATAAATAGACTTTTTACTCTTATTAAAAAATTTAAAAAATAAAAAATATCCCAGTTGATTTTTTGTGGGCACGTAGAAACTCTCGTCTCAGCACATTGAATTGAATGGAGAACACAGGTAAGGTAACAACGCCATATTTGAATGTCATTTTTCAAACAGCTTTCTTGACTTCAAACACATTTAACATGCATTTATTTGAAATATAATGTAGAGCACTATCCTATGTCATTTTGTAGATTTCATACAATATTTTTTTTTAATTTTTTTTTTTAAAATATCAAATTAAATAAAATTTTATTTTTTATATTATATTACGGATTAATATTATATCTAAAACTTTCTATGAATATATATTTATATCCTATCAAATGATTATTCAAATTTAAATTTTTATTATTAAAAAATTCAAATTTAAAAATCAAATTCACTATTGTGCTGATCAACCAGCATGTAATCTGAAACGTTTAAGACCATATTTAATAAAAAGGTAAGGGTGTTTTTTTGTTTATGGATTTGGATTTTAAGTTTCAATTTTTTAATAATAAAATTTTAAATTTGAATAATTTTTTTATATGATATAAATATGATACTCCGTATTTTGAATAAAATAGATATTTAATTTAATATTTTTTTAAATAAAATTTTGTATTAATAGTACAAAAATAATCTACAAAAGAACAAGGCCTAAATTGAAATAAAATATTTTGATACATTTATATTTTCTTTATCTTATATTTTCGTCCCAAATTATTTACTCTATTACCATAAATAACAAGAGCAAAAACATATTTAACCAGTCCCTGTTAGGTCCGCATGGATTTATGTGTCCGGTGCCTTCGAATTCTTATATTATTAAAAATAATAATAAAAAAAATATTTAAGTATTACTTTGTTCTCACTATTAATAGAATATCAATATCTTTTAAATGTCTTTCTAAAAAAAATATGTCAATAAATTTGAGAATGTAGTTACTTCAACTTATTAGTATAATGAATTAAAACTAGATATTAATTAAAGCCTGTTACATTAACATTCTAATTAAGGATAATTAATCTTTGTAACCATAGAAGACAACTCTAATCGAAATGAATGCATTTGTCTTATACCTCTTGATTTGAAATTACTGCTTATGTCCGGTATTGGCCATAACTACCAAGAACATTCTTTGGTCTTTGTAGGAGGGGGAATCAATAGAGTTGAAATGATCAAATTATGAGAAATTGGTATCAATTTATGCCAAATTGCCCGACATATAGTTCCTCGAACCAGATTTTCTAAACAAACCAAGTGAGTCTGAAGCAAAAAAGCAAAGCAAACAAAACATGTCCAAAAAAAGTAAACAAACGATTGAAAAGGAAACGAAATATGAAACATAAATCATGAATCGTACTAATTAATATCATAATTATATAATCTATTGAAATACTATTATAATACAATCCTTCCAAGTAAAAGTGGCCGTTCCTTCGATAGCACCTTTAACCAAAATAAAGAGCTTACACAATTCCAAGGCACATAATGGAAACTACATGAAATTCCAGCATTCAAATTTATACCATATCACCATCATATGCAATGAATTCTTGAATATTTCATGTTCTAACACAAACAAACAATAATAGATCATACATCCAAATGCACTAACCACACCAAGTATATTTCGCTTTCGAACAATAGTAAATGGCTGAGACTTTTGAAAATAGTATTGTTCAAGAATGATAATAATTATAACTGCAAATCAGATGTGAGACTGGTAAGGATAGAAACAACACACGAGCAAATGAGACAACGATAAAGCAGGGAAGTAGTAAGGTACTCTTGTTTCATAAATTATCTTTGCCCGAGTTGGGTTCTTCCCTAGTCGATGGAGAAGCTGAAGGAGATGCAGAATATTCTTGACCCATCTCAGTTCTGAGATCGTTGATGCTCTGCTCTAATTCATCAATTCGGTTTCCCATCTCATCAAGTACAATGAAGTCAAGGAACAAACTTTAGCAAATTTTTAGGGCTTAGAATAAACTTGTGCACATCATTTCAATACCATTTTAGATAATAATGACAAATAATGTGCATCTTGACTACAATTTTTGGGGCTTAGAATAAAATTGTGCACATCATTTCAATACCATTTTAGATAATAATGACAAATAATGTGCATCTTGATTACAAAATTTTGGGGCATAGAATAAACTTGTGCACATCATTTCAATACCATTTAAAACCAATAGAAACCAGCGCGACTAGCATGTATATTTTTTGTTGGCTTCATAACATATGTCAATTCTATGGTTGTGAAAATATTATATACTATAAGATATATCCATAACTAAAAGCAAGATGCATTAATCAAGGATATTCTTTGAAATGATGGATTCCGACATTGTTTGAAACCTGGATTGCTGAAAATAAGTGTACACAAAAGTGAGGGTGCATAGAGTCCAAACTCAATGAAGATAATGAAGGTAAGGCTCATTTCCATTACTTACCATTTGCTGAAGAAGGTTTTGCACCTAAAAGTCGAAAGAATAAAGTCAGCTTACATATATGATATATACAACGCTTTACAGCAAAACGAAGGTAAAGAAAGGGGGAAGATGCTAAAACCAACAAGAATCTTGCTGGAATTCTAAAATCAATATCATTAGTTCACATGCCCACGAGCTAATAAAGATGGAAGGAAACATTAATTTAACATGTGGAGTTCATAAAATAGAAACTCACAAATGCAGACATATCAGCGGTGCTCTGTTTAGCATTATCAGTCCCATCCTGCAAGTTAAAACATGAAGATACATCAAGAATGCATAACTGTAAATTTATGTCGATTAGATGCTTCAACAAGAACCAGACAATGAATCTCTCGTGCTACAAAAATACTTCGATTAATTTATCAACATTATGGACAAAGAAAATTTACACGTCCTAATTATAGAAACTCATAAATGATACATAAGCATAATGACAGATAGCACAAATTAGCAGTTAAACGACATTCTACATTGTTATTGCAAATCAAACTCATCTTCAGCACATTAACAGCGCTAATATACAAATCTTTTCAATATCTCTCAACTACAACAATATTGATCTCTCTGAATCTCCTAAACCAGCAAAATGAAAAGTTTTAAAAACTAAAAATCCATATAACGATAAACACGGGCAACCATTACCCAACATTCTCATACATCAGCAGCACCAAATCGCCATCCAAATGATAAAATTTAAACGCAGGGAAGATACAAAATGCAAAGGTCGAAAATGAAAATGCATGATCTATGACTTCAAACGGAAAAACAACCACAAATGCAATCCAATGATTTACCATTTCTCCGAGAGCTTTCCCGAAATCTGCAATCGAGAGAAATCGGAATTATCAGATTTGAAATTGTGAGTTCAAATTTCGAAATCTCGTTGGAATTTTGAAACGCCTGATCGAGAGAACGGATTTCAAAATTTTGGTGCGCATAAATTTTGAAACGTGAGTACTGGGCATAGACTATATTGGGCCAATCTGGGTCGGGCCAATCAAACTGGGCCTTGGACTACTAATCGGGTCTGGATCCAAGCCACTTATCCGTGCCCGAGCAATAATTATACTATAAAATAACTACTTTTTTTTTTTCTTTCCTCTCCAAATTTATTTGGACTTTATTTTTTATTTTGTCAGTCAAATTTATCTATTATTAATATATCAAAATTAAATTATTATTTTTGATTAAAAATTAATTACATTCTCTTTTCTTTTCTTAAATTGGGACGCCCAACAAGTACTATGATATTATCCGCTTTGAGCTTAGCTTGCACATATTTATTTTTTTTGGATATTCTTCAAGAGCCTCGTACTAGCTCACTTGAGATTTATAAAATATCAATTTTCTTCGAAACTTCCGATGTGAGACTTGAGTTTGCACCCCCAACAAAATTTAAAAAAATACCTCAAACTATTTATTTTACTTTTATTATTTTTAATAAAATATTTCTTTTTTAAAAATTTTTGATGCTAGACACAAATGCTATAATTTTATCGGTGAATTTTCAATTACAAATAATAGTTAAATAAAATTACTCCATAAAATAACATATTAATGTAGGTTTTGTTTTTTATATAGTGGTTTTTATGCACGATTTTTCAAAAAAAAATTAATAAATTATGTATATTTATTATTTTTATATTCTCAACCTAATTCTTTATATTTGACATGAAAAAAATTATTTTTAACAATTTTATAAAACAAGCACACCCGTAATTTATTTTGGGTTTGTTTGTTTGGGTAATTTGGATTTTAAGTTGAGATTTGAATAGTAAAAATTTTAAATTTGAATAATTGTATGATGTGATATAAATAGGTGTTTGATATGTTATTTTGAATGTAAAATTAATTTTAATATAATATAAAAATAAAAAATAAATATTTGATTTGATGTTTTTTAAAAAAAAATTAAATGAATAATAGAATTTTATTAAAATCCTTGAATGAACAAACCCTTTAAAAAACTTCAATTATGAAATAATTAAAAAATAGAGTTTAATTAAAAACAAAAATAAAATAAAAATGGATAGATGCCACCTCAGTCACATCTGTCACGCGCTGAATAAGACATAATGGCCGTCTCTAATTTTTGCCCGAACATTATAACAACATTTTGGACAATTTTGTCCCCAAATATTGAGAACAAAATGGGCCGACCTTTGGGCAAATCGGGTAATTCACTTATAATAACTAACATATAATTCATCCGACAATTAATACGCGCATAGTAAAATCAACAACAAATTGTCACGACTCCGTGGGCCCAGACACCAGATAGATCTAAACCGTTCATAACCATAAAGCGAACGGTTCAGATCAATTCGGCGCTGCAACGCCCGGACCTTGACATAAAAGAATCAATCAATCCTCTTGTGTTAATGTCTGATCCAACCCACCGTCTCCTCCATTTTGCATTTGATTTTGCAGTCTCCACCGACACCAATTCTCCGCCGTTCTATACGCCACCAGATTCGATTTTCGATTTCACTTTCACCAGATATTCTCGGTTGTACGACTCCCTAGTCTGGATTGAAGGTTAAATCTCAAAATCCTGAATAATTCTCCATTGATCGCTGGGTTGGAGGTTAAATCTCAAATTCCTGAATAAATCTCCGTTGATTGCTGGATAAATCTGTGAATCGGGTGTTTGGGGATTGAGATTCTCATTATCGATCGGAATCGGAGAGGTTAGGGTTTCGGGGAAGAAGGTACGACTTCCTAGTCTGGATTGAAGGTTAAATCTCAAAATCCTGGATAAATCTCGGTCAATTGCAGGATGAAGATGTGAATCTGGTGTTTGGGGATTAAGATTCTCATTATCGATCGGAATCGGAGGGGTTAGGGTTTCGGAGAAGAAAGCATTCGCGACGGAGATGCTGGATCGGATCCTCGGCCAGCGGCGTTTGAGGGAGATCCAGCGCCTCTTCCGGCGAGGTAAGCTGACTCTTCTCTGCCTTCTTCTCACTGTACTAGTCCTGCGCGCGCATCTCGGCGCCGGAAAATTCGGCACGCCGGAGAAGGACCTGGATGAGATCCGCGAAACCTTCTCGTACATTCGGAAGCGCGTGGAGACGCGGCGCGTGTTGGAAGAGACCTCAATCGAGCACCACAAATCGAGTGGAGCTGCGGAGAATGTGAACACTAACAGTTACGCAGAATTCGATATCGCGAAGATTCTGAAGGATGAAGACGATGGAGTGCCGGAATTCAAGCGCGATCCGTCGCAGCCGTACAGTCTCGGGCCGAAGATTTCCGATTGGGATCAGCAGCGAGGCGAGTGGCTGAAGAACCATCCGAATTTCCCCAATTTCGTGGCGGAGAAGAAGCCTAGGGTTTTGTTAGTCACTGGATCTTCGCCTAAACCATGTGAGAATCCGATCGGCGATCATTACCTCCTGAAATCGATCAAGAACAAGATCGATTACTGCAGGCTGCACGGGATCGAGATCTTCTACAACATGGCGTTGCTGGATGCTGAAATGGCTGGTTTCTGGGCGAAGCTGCCATTGATAAGGAAGCTTCTGATTTCGCATCCGGAGGTGGAGTATCTATGGTGGATGGACAGTGACGCCATGTTTACAGACATGGCATTCGAGCTGCCATGGGAGAGGTACAAGGACATTAACTTGGTGATGCACGGATGGAACGAAATGGTGTATGATCAAAAGAACTGGATTGGATTGAACACAGGGAGCTTCTTGTTGAGAAACTGTCAATGGTCGTTGGATCTTCTCGACACACTGGCGCCAATGGGGCCGAAGGGGAAAGTCAGGGAAGAAGCCGGGAAGCTCTTGACGAGGGAGCTGAAGGACAGGCCGGTGTTCGAGGCAGATGATCAGTCAGCAATGGTGTACATTCTTGCGACGCAGAGGGAGAAATGGGGGGAGAAGGTGTATCTAGAGAACCATTATTATCTGCACGGGTATTGGGGGATTTTGGTGGATAGATACGAGGAGATGATCGAGAATTATCACCCGGGGCTTGGGGATCATCGATGGCCGTTGGTGACTCACTTTGTGGGCTGCAAGCCTTGTGGGAAGTTTGGGGATTATCCGGTGGAGAGATGTTTGAAGCAGATGGATCGGGCATTTAACTTTGGGGATAATCAGATTTTGCAGATGTATGGATTTACGCACAAGACGCTTGCGAGCAGGAGAGTGAAGAGGACGAGGAACGAGACAGGGAATCCTCTTGAAGTGAGCGACGAGCTCGGGCTGCTTCACCCGGCGTTTAAGGCTGTCAAGGTATGACATTTTGCTCGATTCGGTTTTCTTGAATGTGTCTGAAAATGTTGGGGTGGGATCGAAAAAAGCTGAACTGAACTGAACTGAATTTATGGAGAAGTTTGAGCTATATATATATATAGTTTTAGCTATATAGCCTGCCCTATACTTGGTGCCTTTGTGAATTTATTTGTGCAATAATTTGAGCATTGTGTTGTGTAATACTGCCTACTTTTAAGGTTATGCCAATCTCCATGGATATGTAAACTGAGGTTGAGTTCTATGTTTTTATTTATTTATTTTTGTTACAGCTGATGAAAAAAGCATACGTGTTGTTGGAGTTTATTTAATTTGGTATTTATTTATTTGCCTAAATGGGATGATTGTTATTGCATATCTACACTACATTCTTTGTTTGCATTTAAAATAACGTTAAATATTTGTGTAGACTACAATTATTATTATTATTATTATTATTATTATTATTATTTAAATTTGGATGAATTTATATTAAACAGATCAAAATGGCAAAACAAATACTCCCTACTTAGATTGTAAGGGTTTCATTTACCTGTCTGATAGTATTTAAAATTAAAATATTATTATATTTGTATAATTTTTTACACAAATATCATTATAATAATACTATATAAGATACTAATAAAAATATTTTTGTTATTTTTTCTTGATTTGTATTATATTTTTATACAATAATTAATATTAATGATTAGCCTGCAAAATATAAATGAGACAAAAAAGTAAATGAGACACCAGAATGGAAATAGTATATAAATTTCAGATAGAAAGAGTGTATTATCTTGTTAGGGTTTATACAATTGTCAGCACTTAACAGTAAAGGGAAAAGATTGTCTTATTCATGTATAAATGAACATATAATTGAATAAATATGACACCAAAAAACATAAAAAGATTGACGAAGTTGAGAGAAAATCATACCTATGTTTGTGTCCCGATCAACTTGCCGCGGCAAGCGCCGGAATCGGGTGGCTTACAATGCTGTGACAACGGCCACAGAGCGTCGGATGGTCGTCGTAACTACCAACCTGAAGTGAGAAATTCCAGCATCGTTCGCATTTCAGCCCGTCTGCACGTGATACACCGATCCAAATCTTGTTCTTGCTCGGAGTAAGATACTCCCCGGTCAAAGGTACGTTGTTTTCGCTCACGCTTGCGTTGTCTTCCAAGAATGGTAGAATCTCCACCTGCAAGTTCAATGTTTCGACATAAACTATATAGTTCAGTAAAATTGCTCATAACTTTCCAATGGTTTTGAAATTCAGTATAAAATCTCTTCATACTTTAAAAATTGCGTGGCTGAGGGTTTTATACAATATTTTTAAAAGTATACGGGAGCGTTATAAATTCTTAAAGTAAAATGGGGATATTCGCTGAGTTTCGAAACCACTGAGAAGTTTCATGCAACATTTTTAAAGTATAAAGGGGCACCATGCAAGTTAAAATGGAGATTTATGTTGAGTTTCAAAACCACAGAGGATTTTATGTAACATTTTTAAAAATATAAGGGAGCGTCATGCAATTTTTAAAGTAAAAAGAAAGATTTAAGCTAATCTTCGAAACTAAAGAGGAGTTATGGACAATCTTGTCATATAGTTCAGACAAGCAGTTAGAAGTCGAAGTCCCGGGAAATTGAGTGTACCTGAGATGTAATGAAGATTCGATGCAATGCGTCGGCTTCACTTTCAGACGCGCACATATTGGTTAGCCTTGAGAGAAGATCGGCATCGGATGTGTGGAGGTACACTTTCGCCTCTAAGCTGGAACCAATCAATTTTGCGGCACGCGCAGCCTCGAGAACTTTGTTCACCTCGGTTCTCAGCTGGGATTTAGGGACGGGAGAAATAACGATGCCAAATTCAAAGAATGCAAGTGATTGAAGTTTTCGAGACAAGAAACTACCTCAAGAATCATCGCCCAAAAATCGACCTCTTTCTCCGGGAACGCTAGATGTCTTTCGTTCGATTTGGGCCATCCCGACTCGAAGACAAATTTTGCTGCATCTCCGTTTTCGTCGATGAATGGAAACGGAAGATTTTGCCACACATCTTCTGCTAGATGTGGCAAAATCGGAGCAATGATCCTAACAATGGAGAGTAGTTGAGTTGCGAGGACTGTTTGGCAACTTCTCCTTGTCGAACTTGTGGTTCCCCTTGTGGAATTTAAGAAATTGTCGAGGTAAGCCCGTTGAATGCAGGAGATGTAATGTGAAGAAATGCATACGTGATTAGTGCTTACCCCACATAGAGTCGATCTTTGGCTACGTCCAGGTAGAAGTTTGAGAGATCAACAACGACAAACCGCTGAATTGTCTGGAAGAATGAAAAAACATGGGAAGAACAGTACCAGAATGTCGAATCAGTACAAGAATGGCATACCTGAAAAATTTTGAAGAACTGGTAATCATCGTAGCTTTCTTTGATGTTCTTCACCACAGTTTCGAGTTGAAATAAGGCATGTTGATCGATCATTGGCAGCTCATCGTATGGAACAGCATACTCAGCCTGAAAGTATGTGAAAGCATTGAAGAGCATCGACAAAATGTAAGCAAATTTAATATACAAGTTATTATCTTCGAAGAAGCCTTACCTTCCAATCGTGCAGGTTTCCCAGAAGAAACCTCAAGGTTCCTCTCAATTTCCGGTACACGTCTGACATTTGACGGAGGACTGTCTGCCCGATCATCACATCACCTGTGTAATCTACGCTGGAAACCCAGAGCCGAAGTACATCTGCGCCAAAGGCATCCTGCAGAAGATCGACAAAAGATTCAGTATGTCAATAATTTTGTAGTTTTTTTTTTTTTTTTTTGCAAAATTCTGCGACACTTCACCTTCTTATCTTTTCCTCCTTCGATAATAGTTCTTGGATCAACGACGTTTCCCAAAGATTTGCTCATCTTGAAGCCCTTCTCGTCAAGTACAAATCCATGGGTTATGACACCGTGGTAAGGAGCCTTTCCTGCAAAAATAGTGTAAAATTGAGCAAAGATGAACAAAAAATGGTTTACTGAATCATTAAGCTAAAAATTATTAGTTCATGGTGTTAGTGCAATATATCGTACTCTATTATGTGGATCAATGAGAAATCTTACCAGATAATATATGTTCTATTAGCTATATAATTCATTTAGCATTTTATCGACTATTTATGCCCAGATGCTTATTGTGTCGAAGTTGAGATCAAGTAGAAATTCAAGTAGAAGGTCTCTATGAAATACAATCCTAGAAAAGGATAATTGTCTTTTTTCTTACCGTTTGTAGCAATACTTGTAAGCAATGAACTCTGGAACCAACCGCGATGCTGATCAGTACCCTCTAGATACAAATCTGCAGGATAACTAAGCCCACTTCTTTTCCCCAGAACGGCAGCCCACGAAGAACCTTGAATAACGAATAGAATTAAAATCACATTATCATAAATATATGCATTCAATGCATCATTCTTTTGAACTTATGTTTTGCAGAAAGAATGGTAACTAAACTTGCAATGATTCATGTATGCACAATTAGACAGTGCCCGGGAAAGATTTTATACCTGAGTCGAACCAAACATCCATTGTATCCGTTCCTTTTTCATAGTTTGATGCCTCATTGTGATACTTTTCTGGAAGTAATTCCTCTACCTTCAGGTACCACCATGCGTCACTTCCCTTCTGTGAAATTATAGCTGCAAAAAGAAATGACTCAGATAAGAAGATCCCAATGTGCCAAGGCTCAGATGCATCAAATATATAGCTTGATTGTCATTTCGAAATGCTTATTTCAGTCAACCTAACATATAGCATTTTTGAAATCTCAAATGTAATGATGAGGAGCAACTAGATACATCAATCTTACTCTCAATGTGATCAATAGTTTCCTCATTCATCAATGGCTCCTTTGTCTCAACATGATAGAAAACTGGGATGGGTACACCCCAAGTTCTTTGCCGGGAGATACACCAATCAGAGCGACTTGATGCCATTGAAGAAATTCGATTTTCTGCCTGTCAATATCACAACTAATTTTATATCTATTCAATGCCAGATATGTTACTTCTACTCAATTCTCAGGGAACAGAAGATAACCAGAAAACATTAGCTATGAATACTCATGTTTTTACAAGAAATGAATAGGATGACGAAAAAACCTGTGGAGGAAACCAGGTGACTTTGGTAATTGAATCTAGGGCAGCCTTACGGAATCCTTCAACCGATGCAAACCATTGTTCAGTTGCCCTGAAAATCGTTGGCTTTTTTGTTCGCCAATCATACGGGTACTTGTGTTCTGCATTTTGAAAGGTATAGATCCATATCACATACCTACAACTTTGTCCCATATGATAGGATGAAGGCACAAATTGAACTTACTGTACGGCTCAACCATGATCATCGATAGCTTCTCATCCAAGCAGTCGATAACTGCAGTATTACCATCACCTAGCACATTAAGACCCTTGAACTGGCCAGCTTCTTCAGTGAACCTTCCCTCATCGTCGACAGGGGAGAGAACAGGCAAACCATATTTAAGACCAGCCACATAATCTTCTTGACCATGGCCAGGAGCTGTGTGAACTAATCCAGTTCCTGACTCGGTCGTGATATAATCCCCGCCGATAATGACAGGGGATTCTCTGCCTTCTATGGGATGCACGTACCTGCGTCGATTGAAGTACAGATGTCAGGGGCATACAAGAGATGAGTTTCATCAAAAAAATAAAAATAAAAATCGAAGCTCTGTGTTATGGGTTCATAAGCACTACCTGCAATTTTCAAGTTCTGCGCCAGTAAGTGTTGCCTTCACCATAAGCTTCATACCCCATTTTGCCTCTAGAGCTGGAACAAGGTCGGATGCAACGACTAAATACATACTTTTATTTTCCTTAAACACATGGCCAAGCCTTTTCTCCTTGTTGGATGACAATGCAGTTATTTCCTCCGGACTAGAGTTTACTTCAACAACAGCATACTGAAGCTTCGGGTTGACGGCAACAGCTGAAGACAAAAAAGTGAGTTATTCCAGGCATGTAGAAAAACCGGTGTTCAGTGGCAAACAAAATTCAAAACAACAAACCTTAAAGTACTGAAAGAACATAACACATTAATACGTGAGATTAACATATTTCTCCCCAAATCACAATGTATAGATATACCACAGGCAGGATTTGAAAATGGAACACATCTAAAAAAAACTGTTAATGTTGATTCCTTAAGAAGTGACTCTTGAATGGTTCAACATTTCTTAATATGGTATGGGTTGTGCTGTTAGAATACTTTGTACATGATTTAGCAAAAAAATTGTCAGATTTAACATATTTATACTATAGTTAAGCAATTTTCCTGATTGGTTCACAATGGTTAACAATGTTTTGTCGATCGACATATTTTCCAACATAGAACATGGTTCAATATATTTATAATATGGTCCAACAATAGTACCATGGTGATTTTTTTTACAGTTTGGCATATTTTGTATGTGGTTTCAACATAATGTTAAAATAGACTCTTAACACATAATCCAAATCCTACTTAATATAGATCAAATACTCCAAATTGAGGTATTAGTAGTAGCCCCAAACATTCCACTAACAAAGTCATGATGCATAAAAACATTTTTGTGTGAGAAGTAGAAGACATGTTAGAAGGTACCAATGGACAATCCATACAACTATAGGCATGAGTTCATCAACAGGCAAGTACACAGAGAAACAGCCTTAGTGCATACCATTGCACTAACTGAAATAATGCATTCATTTGACGTTCTGTTAAATCAATTTTAGATCTCATGAAAGAATACACATCGCATTTTCCAAGTAGTGGCTGCGGATGAGAATAAAAGTTATAGCATCATATAGAGAAATTGTTTCGGTACATGATATTCACCAAAATCTCAAGTTGAAGCAACTGTCTGTTATCTAACTATTCATTTTTAATCAGCTTCATAAGAAACACAGTTCCAGAAGCAACACAATGCCATAAGTCAAGCACTGAATATGTCTAAACATCTACAGTCAAAGAAATAAATCAGTGGACAAAATGAGTTCAAACAGACAAATAATAATAATAATAATAATTACCAGCATTAGCAGGAATAGTCCATGGAGTTGTAGTCCAAATAGCCAAGCCCAGATTGGGAACAAAATCATCCAGCAACTTACATGAAGTAGTGGTACTGACTAATCTAAAGATCGCATACATGCTCTTCGAAACATGACCCTCGGGATACTGCAAATAAAGTTGCAAAAGACAGGATATATTTTACTTAGTTCACTCAACCCCTAACATTTTAAATTGCAGTAATGCATGGAGTATCTAAATGAGATTATAAAGGTTAAAAGATTGATTACCTCCAATTCGGCTTCTGCTAGAGCAGTTCGAGACGAGGGGCTCCAATGAACTGGTTTCCTGCCTCTATAAATATATCCTTTCAGGGCCATTTGGCCAAACACTTCAATCTAGAATAGTTGAATGTGGATGAAGTAGTCAAAATGATAAGATCACTCCAACAGCAATAAGATTATGAACTACATTACAAAAATAAGGAGCCATGAAAGGATAAGTAAGACTTACACTACTATTTGTACACTATTAATATAGGAAACCATATTATTCGTAATCTATCAAAATATACAAATTAAACAAAAAAAAATGATTATATTCACCTGTGCAGATTCATACTCTGGGTCAAGAGTGAGGTATGGATGATCCCAATCTCCCCATACGCCATAGCGCTGAAACCATTACAAAAAAATTTGAAACACTATTAGTATTTTCTCAATATCCAATTAGGTATCAAAATTTATTTATTTTTACTTTATATTATTTAGTTCTTTAATTTTTTTTTCATTAAATGACCGTGGATATGCCTAAAACTTTATAATTGGATAAATTTAGTTCTGCATTTCGACAAAAAAAAAAAAAAACAGAAAAACTTTCAACAGTAATAAAATCACCAGACAAAAGATCCATGCAAAGAGAACCATTGACATTCAATTTCAATAGAAGAGAATTCTGCTTTCCTGTGGACAAAGAGTGAAACAGAGCATTTCTATTCCTTGTTTTATCAAATAAAACCAAAGCATGACCTTAAATGCTGCCATCTGATTCTTGACAGTTGACTTTGCAAATTTGGCTGCTTTTGCTCTCAATTTTATTGGTGTCAGCTCCTTTCGAACTTCCTGATCCAGCGACTGCAAAACTGAAATAAATGAACAAATATATGATGTGGCCCTACAAATAAAGTCACTTAATTGCAATTAGAAATTAGTTCCCCTAGAAACTATTAAGACAACGAAAAGTGATGCCATGGAGAAAGAAGAAAGAAAGCCATTGGACTATGGCCAGAATTTTCTGAAACCACAACTAACGATGAGCATAACCACATCTCTTCTTCAGTTATATTAACAACAGATTCCTAGCTTCTAGCAGTAGAAAATGGTCAAATGGGCAGGACTGGAAGTAAGATTAACAGAAGGGGATTCTTAGCCTTCAAAGGGGAGAAAAATTATCAACAAAGGGTGTTAAACTTCAGAAAAGAGTAGTTGCATAGTGGAAATGAGAAAATAGAGGTTTGTTCTGCTTTTTTGGAATCTTTTGTAAACTGAATAAAAGTAATTCTACTTTAAGAATTACAGCAAGAAAATTCATGTCTTGAGAGAGAGGGTGAGAGTGAAAGTGAGAACTGATACTTGCCTTTCAATTCAATTGGTAAACCATGGCAATCCCAACCAGGAACATAATGAACTTGGAAATTCTGAAGAAGCTGAAAGTAAGAAGATAAATAACTTAGAACCAACTTTAGAGTGCATGTAAGGGTGGCATGGCATAAACATCATGTACAAAGCGGCATACACATGCTCGATAACACAGAAGATAGATTCACAGAAAACTCTTTCCTGATTGCAACATTCGACAATATGAAGAATAAACTCTAGGCACCATTAACTTCACAAGAAGTACACAAACCCAGAATTACCTTATATCGGTTGATAATATCCTTCAAAATCTTATTTAATGCATGACCCATATGTAAATCGCCATTTGCATAAGGAGGGCCATCGTGAAGCACAAACTTGCCCTGTCGGATGATTGGAAACAACCAAAACTCATTTATCATGTACAAAGAACTGACATCAGCATAATCGAGTCAACACAGAAGGCAGAAAACTTACACCAGTATTGCCACCAGAAACCCTCTTGTACACCTGATTTTCATCCCAAATCTTTTGTATTTCGGGCTCCCTTACAACTGAATTTGCCCTTAAGCCAAAGGCAGTCCGAGGGAGTTCAACTGTGTGCTTATACTTCCCATCATCTTGCCTTTCCCCTGGACAACATGAGCATTTACATCAATTAAATATATTTCTTCGGAAGATGGAGTTAAGCGCACTGCCATCTAACACATTTAACTGTCTGAAATATCTTATCACTAAAAAGGTCTTCAGAACCTTCAGATTTTTTCCTTGCTGCCATTACAGGTCCACGCGATCTTCGCTTTGAGGAAGAGCTATGTTCTGTGTCAGAGCCAGTTGAATAGCATGTTGCATGTAGGAGGGATAAGACTTTCACGGAAGAACTTTTTAAATTTAACAAGCCGAAAACGGTTGAATTCCTAAAAGATGAGCAATTTTTCAGCGACAGAGCCTGAGCAAATTAGACATACCATATTAGATGTTCCAACCTCAAGGACAACATACAAAAACGTAATACTTAAAAGTCTTATAGACGCCACACAAGTACTCAACATCGAAGAAAAGAAGAAAGTAAGGTTAAAATAAAGAATGCAACTTTGCTGCCATACAGCTGAAATGTTTGAAATAGAAAACTTAATTATTTTATCAACTAAAACTAATAAGAACAACCTTTGGCATAACAAAAATATGAAAGAAACCAAATTACATCTACTCTTGCCATCATTCGATATGCCAAAACCTTAAGACAATAATAATTAACATAAAACTTAACAATGCAATGGTAGAAAAACTCGAAAACTAGATAAGAAAGTGAAGAAGCAATACATCGAACACTTGATATGCATTCATTCATTCTTTAACCGTGGAAACACATATCAGACAATCCAATAAAACACCTCCAGGGACAAAAACCAGCAATAATTAGCCACAAATTTCATTCTGAAAGGCTCCCAAGATAATTCCATAGCTATATTTATAAAAGAATGAAACTTTCGTGTACCCAAGATTCGAAGTATCTAAGTTAATCCTCCATTAAAATCTCATTCAAGTAATAACTGTACCTTGCAAGAAGAATTCTGCATAGCCATTCTGGTGAGGGAATATATATTGGTTGGAGTAGAGAAGTTAATGAAGCGGCCGGATTCCATTTTCATTGCCTTCTATTCGTCAATTGCTCCTCGTCCAGTAATCATGGTAAAAAGGAGCTCTTGCATTGACTGCCTGGTTTGATCGATCGCTGCCGGTCTGTAGATAAAAGGAGGCAGTGGCACCTCAACTCTGGACGTGGACGAGAGAGATTATCCTTTCAATTCGAACCATTTACAAGAATCCGCTTTGATTCAAGGGAGCCCAGGAGATGCTAGGACACACTACAAGAGAGAAGAAAGCCCATTTCACTTTTTCTCTACTGTGCAGCTCTTTTCATAGTATTCATCCACCCCACATTATTTTTATTTTTATTTCTCTTTCAGACCAAAATTATTTCTATTTTACACCATTTTAAAAAGCATATATACTATTGTCTTTTTAATAAAACATCATATTAATTTTATTTTATTTTTTTGTTATTACTTATTTTTTTTATAAAGCATATCCATCCATACATATATAAATGGCATTCTGATATATATATATAATGGAAATAGTTACTACTACATAATTACTTCTACTATACAATAATTTATTTATACTTTTCTTTTTTAAAATAATAAATTTTTTTTTTATAAATACTCATAGAATTACTCATATTTTTTTATTATTATTATCCAAATATCACTTTTTTTTTTTTTTATGCTGCCGTGAATAATGCCGACTATCTGATTATATATGATCCAATCGGCACTCTTAACTATTACTCTAACTATTCTATGTATCTATTAGATAAGATATAAGCACATTACACAAACCAAAAATTAGTATGCGACTGTGTTACTACAGCAAGAGAAGACTGACTGTTACTGTATACATACAAAATTACAAATGATGCAAGAAGCCAAATCCAGCCAAAAGAAAACAACAAACAAAGACCTTCACAACAGCAGCAGCTATGGCGAAGATCTTCTGCTCGACGGGGAGCAGACTTTCCCAAATACCGTTTTCGCAATCGAAAACAGAAACATTACAGCAACCTCAACCTGATCCACACACCTCGTCTTCATCGAAATCTTCCCATGAAATCTGCTGTCCAAACTCGCCTCGATCGTCATCTTCGACGTCCCGCCGACCGCAAAATCTGACTGCACGTCGCAGCCGCAGATTAGATCGCCTCTGTACTTCACAGCCGACAGCCCCAGAGAGGCTCTACGTGACGACGCGAGATAATTCTCGTCGACCCAGCACAGCTCCACATTCGCGCCACAAGTTGCGTCAACGATTCCCGCATTTCCCGTCACCGTTACCCGATCCCCGACTCGAATTTCGTCCCCGAGTTTGATCCCCATCACCTCATTTTCGTCGGTCAAGGCAATCGACATATCGGTTTCCCCCCGCCGAGACGACGATTCACCAAAATGGCAATCCACGGTCGAGAGAGCCGTCGTTTTGTCGTTTATTTGTTTCTTCTTAAGTAGACTCGCAAGATAACGGTACTCGCGAAAATAGGTTGTCCTTTTATCGCAGCTTAGTTTCGTCGATTTCTTCCCGATTCCGACAGGACTTCGAATAGCAGCGACGGAGCTCAGATCGGATAACGTCTTCATCGAGTAACATAAGAGTAGCAGCTGCGACGTCCAATTTTCCTCCCGTTTGCAATGTTCGATCTTTTCGGCAAATCGACGGTTTTCAACTAGACATGCCGGAATAATGTAGTCATGCGCCATCGAAAGAAATTCCCCTACCGAACGACCTATAAGCTGTCGAGCAAAAAACAATTGCTGATCAGCAAACGCCCCGTCGGATCCATCCGGAGGAATCGAATCGGCATGGGTCAAAACAAGAATCGATTTTTGCCATATCGACGAGCCAAGACAAGCCGAAATTAATTTCAGAATCGGCAGGTCATTTACGGCGCTCGCCTGCGAGTCGAGACGATCGACGTATAGGAGGATAACATCAGATTGGGACTTCTGCATCAGCCTCTTAATCGAGAACAATACTTTTCGATTAGCTGATTCATCTTTCAGAGAACTTCTCAGACCCGGGGTGTCGATGATCTTCAGTTTTACTCCGTCTTTCGTACCGAAAATTTCTTTCACATGACCTGTCGCAGGCTCGAAAGCATCGACTGCGGTTTTCGTTTCTCCGAAGATGGAATTTATAGTCGAACTTTTCCCGACTCCGGTTTTTCCAAGAACCAGTATGCACATCGAACAATCTGAATCATCCTCGTTCGAAATTTCAAGTTCCGCGATCGATTTTTCAGTCGAATCGAGATGAGATTCTTGAGAAGCGATCGTCCCCTCTGCAAATCTCAGCTGATGTAAAACATCGGAAGCTACAGAATCGTCGGACGAACAGCGCAGCTGCCGCAGAAGCCACAAGTATTTTGCTCGTATATGCTGTATTTTCTCGAGCTTCTTTTTCTCGGCTTCAGATAGAGTTTCTTCCAATTTACCGCAAATTTCTTCTTTTGAGTACCCGACAATCTGATCATCGAGCATAGCTATTGGACCAGTCGATAGTTTCGAAATTTCGGGACAAGTTTCACTTGAGACTTCCACGACGGATCCAACATCTTGCTTTCTTACATTTTCCGGATCGCAGGTAATACGATCGTCTAAAACGATGTTACTTCCCTTCTCGTCCGCATCATCCATCGATGCTCCCGATTCGGTAACTTCAAGTTCCGTTAGATCAGCCGTTCCGGTAAAGGAAATCGATTCTCTTTGATCAATCGAATTGGCAAACTCCCTTTGATAAAAGATTACGTCTTTATCGAGAATTTCTGTCTTCTCCCCGTCAAACGTCGAATTGTGTTCTCCGTCCTCAGACGGCGATCCGAAATTGCTGCTGCTGCATCTCAATTCAGTGACTTCCGGCTCGACTGTCACACACAGGGAACAACCCTGTTCTGCTTTTCGATAAATCAAATCGGCGCATTCTTTTACGTCATCGATTACGTCGATCTCCCGAATTTCTTTATCCTCTGTTTCGACTTTCGAATTTTCCTCTTCCTCCATGATCGTCGAATGAGGTGTAGCTTCTTCAACTTCGATCGTATCCGACGATATTACAGCATCGATCGGTTCGTCATCTACAATAACATGCTCCATTTCATCCTTAGATTTCAAATCATAATCACTATTCTCTATTTCCTCGACGAACTCCGCATCTGCCGAGGGTCGAGCTTTTGGGGTGCTAATGCTATTAACTCTCAGCAAAGCTTCGATGCTCGGAACTCTAACGACAACGCCGGATAATCCGTCGTCGTCCGATCCGTCGTTTTCCGATGCCAAGCTGTTCTTGGAGTCATCATCGCTGTCTACAGATATCTTAGCTATTGGAATTCGAAACTTTTCTACCAATGAAGGTTTTATATCAACAATTGGCGTAGGCTTACTTACTGAAACTTCTTCATCTGTTACAGCCATGGATGCTGCATTATCGTCTACCTCATTTAAGAATGTTCTAGAAGAATCAGAGTCGTCGTCATCAACATTTGTAACAACCTTAATCAATCTTTCTTCTTTAACAAGAGGCTCAATACTACTGGGAAATGGATACTCGAAATTAGGGCTTTCAGTAGGCCTATCATAATCATAATCACCATCATCTTCAACACTTCCATAGCTACTAGAAATGCTGTTTCTACGGCTAGAATATTCAAAATCAGATTCATCGACAGTGAGGGGAGCTCTAATACCTGACGACGGAGCTCTGGGGGTCGCCGGAGCTGCTGACAATGGGACGCCTTGGAGCCTGGAGTCCATGGAGAATTCAAAAACTTAAAATAGGGTTGTAAATGGAATGAATTCAGTTTTGTTTTGTTGTTTGTTTAATCAATTAAGGATGGAATCTGTTTTTGTTTGTTAGGGTTTTGGATTTGGGGGTTTTATGGAATGGGGGATGGGATTTAGGTTAGGATTTTGTCTGTTTAGGTTAGGTTTGCGGCTGTGCTGCGTTGGGAACGAAGACAAATAAATACAAAGGCAATGGTGTGGTAACAGGAAAGAACAGATGGCATTTCTTGGTTCTTGCAGCTTGTATGGATTTTGGTCGTTGGTTTTCAGATAAGCCTGCTAGGGTTTACCTTATTTACGTCTATTTTTTAAAAAAATATTTTTTATATTGTTCACGTATATTATATTTCATCAATTTTATTTGTAGTCCATGAAAAATATGTATAATTTATATATTTTTTAATTTATGTTCTTTAATATTATATTTATTTATTAATGTGTCATAACTATTTATATATTTAATTTATTTTAAAAAATGTATAATTTTATATTAAAATTATTATTAGAATTAATGAGGAATTTGATTTAAGACTCAAAAGAGTTGTTCTTCTTTAATAAAACATCAAATTAATATATAGTGGTATTATAATTTAGTATATAATTTATTTTTTTTATTTTATATACAATATTCAATATGTAGTTACATATTTTGCAATTGTACTATTTTCTCACATTCAAACCACTTTAAAATAAAAAACTAAAAGAAAACTTCAAAAACACAATTAATTTCAATTTGTTGGAACCCTTCGACTTTACATTTATATATTATTATTTATTAATAGTGGTTTGTTTATTTAATGTGTTAATTTGAATTTTTTATTTTATTTTATTTTTATATAAAATAAGAAAAATTGTGTCCTTAAACATGTAATCCCTTCATCCGAAAAGAGTTGTGTTATTTTTGTTGGGAGAACAAAGCCAACCGCTGAACATATTTTTTGCATGTAATTTTTGGGAAAAAATGGATTCAAAGATTTTAATGTAATATATACATATATATTTAAGCTGCAACCTTTTCTTCAACTTCACAAAATTGAAGCTGTTTATGTGATGATCTCTACTTCAGGAAATAATTATATTGGAGGGTACAAGTACAAACTCCAATTTTCAGCAAAGGAAAAACCAAGCAGCAATATGCCATGCCAATATGGGCATAGTTAAAAAATCATGTAACCATGATCTTATCTTAGTAGACAAACCTCGCCACCCTCGAGAAGACTATCCTGAAAATTTCTAGCAACAGAGCTAGAACTAAACATTAAGAAGAAGACTGCACAAGTTTGACCATGGCCTGAGCATCAATGGCTGCCAAATTTGCCTGGCAAAAACCCTGCCATGTCTCCTGCTTGTCCTCCACACCCTCTGTTGTCGCCTCGTACAGCGAAACAACCATCCCTCTCGCCGCCTCTCTTGCCCCGGGTAGCTTGTCATTCAATAGATTCGATGCTGTTTTGATCAACTTCGCTATTCCAAATTCCTCCATGCCTTTTAAATCCTAAGCAACATCGATAACAAACACGACATTACAATCTGCTAATGCTTCTCGCAAATTAATTCCTCCATGCCTTTTAAACATATATATATATATATGTAAGTATATATGTATATGTATATGTATGTATAAAGACACATAACACACACCATTTTGGAGACACAGTTGGAGATGGAGATTGCAGCTTTGGCTCTGACTCTCAGATTGGAATGGGAAACATAAGAGCTGAGCTTATCGAGCAAAGAAAGAGGGGCAATGGAGTTCACCATTGTTGATAATGCCCTGTCGGCTTCTTCGCATACGAATTTCTTGTCTTGGGAAGCTTTTAGCAGCAGCTGTAATAACTGTTTCAATGGAAACATTAGAATTAGGAACATTTTTTAGAGGTGCGGGATCAGTGAGGATTTGGAAATGGAGTGTTTACCAACTGATTGAAAGCATCGGAAGTGGATTCGAGTAGCTTTCCACCAAAGGCCTTGAATATGTCCGCAGCAGCCATTATTGAAGTTTTGCAGAGAGCACTTCTAGGGTTCTTCATCCCCTTAACAATTACTAGCAGCAGCTTGTCCCTAATTTCAACATTTTATCATGCCTCGGATAGCAACGGAACTAAACCCTAAATTGATGACGTAGAGTAACAAAATCTTACAGAATTGGAAGCAAGAGATGGGAATGATGGATCGCGAAACGCCGTACGTCATTCAATGACTCGCAAACCTTCAACCAATCTTTCGATTCCAATCCTCCAACCAGATCCTGAGAGTATTTTAAGAAATTCGAATGAATCATTCAAAAAATATAAAATTGATGAATTCACAAAGCAATCGACAGAAACCTGAATCTTAGCAGCTGGATCTTGAAATGCTTCGAGCTTTTCAGAAGGAACATAATCAACCGAAGCGTCTGAAGGCACTGTGTTCTCATCATTGACGCCAGGATCCGGCAATTGCTTTTCTTTCGGAGCTGGAGCGACGATCTTCGCTTGCTTTTTGGGTCTTTCTGCAGCGATCGGCAAAGCATTATCCAGAGGCCTCAACGCCATAATTTACTTGCGAAAATTCTTCAAGAAATCAAGAGAAATTTTTGCTCTCAAAATTGAGGGAGAAATTAGGGTTTTTTCTGTGAGTGGAAAAGGGGAATTGGAGAGAACTGATATAAAGAAGAAAGGGTGTGAATGTCGTCAGGATAAAAAAGGTAGGCGAAGAATTACGCAACGGTCACTTCTGAATTTGAATTGTTTTTTAGTTCTCATCATATGCCGCAACGGTCACATTTCCACGTTCTCCACGGTTCTGTTTCCTCCAATTTGAGCAGTTAGTACTAAAGTCGCACAAATAAAATTTAAGAATCGCATTTTGAAATTTCAAAATTTCCCATTAAGTTACTCTCCATAGCATACAAGAATTCCAAAAAAATGGTAGTATTTGGCTGATGCAGACAACCTAAATCAACGACTTCTGTACATACATTGTCTCTTCATCTCATCCTCGTCTCGTCTGCTTCTGTACATACATTGTCTCTTCATCTCATCCTCGTCTCGTCTGCAAGTAAAACGACAAAAACGGATCGAGTCGCAGCTGTAACACAGACCATTTAAAGTTACGATGACATGACGCGCAATGTAAAAAATGCAGCAATACTAATATCGATCATACCTCAAGAGGAGTCGCGACCAACATTTGTTCTGCCATCGACGAATATATTACCATGATCGCAAAGCATGCTGCGACTTTGCTGTCTCCCTTAAGACAGCACCGACAATCGCTGCCTGCTCAAGACATTCAGCCTTATGGAGCGCATCCAAAAGTACGACGCAAGTTTTGGTGTAAATCTTACAGCCCTTCAATCTAGTTTCCTCGAATAACTTATACGCTTCCATCGCCTTGTTCGCCACACTAAAACCTTCGATCATTGTGTTGTAGCAAGCAGAATCGGGTATCCCGCCGCTCGATTTGAATCGATCGAAGAGTTTCTCGGCATCCAGAATGTTTCCTGCTTTAGCAAGCCCCGATATCATCGTCACATACGTGATTACGTTAGGTTTCAAACCTTGCTTCTGCATTTCCTGCCAGAACACGAACGCTTTATTGAATCTTTGAGCTTTGCACAGACCGTTTATGATAATGCTGTAGGTCACGATGTTCGGGCTGCATTTCAAATCTTTCATCGAGTTCCAGCAGACGAACGCTTCTTCAATTTCTCCCGCCTTCACAAGCGCATCAAGCAAGCAATTCCATGTCTGGACATTCGGCGTCAAATTCTTCTGCATCATTTCCTCGATGATGAGATACGCTTCGTCGATTCTCCCAACTTTTCCGAATCCGTCCACCAGGCTACTATAAACGACTACATTTAATTCCACGCCTAGCGATTTTGCTTCCTCGAATAGCATGTACGCTTCATCGAGCCTGTCGATCTTAGCAAGCCCGTCGATAACGGAGCCATAAGTAACTACTGTCGGCTTATGACCTTTCACTTTCATTTCCTCTAAAAGCTGGTAAGCTTTGTTCACTTTACCTGATTTGCAGAATCCGTCGATCACAGTATTATAAGCAAGGGTATCGATTACGCACCCCTGTTCCTTCATTGCGTGGAATAGCTCGTACGTTTCGCGAGAAAAGCCAGCTTTTATTAGGCCGTGAATAAGAATCGAATAGCTTCGTGCATCAGGCGTAAACGACGACTTAATCTCTTCAAACAAAGCTCGGCCTTTTTCTGTTTCGCCCGCTTTCAAAACACAGTCCATGTACGTGTTCATAAGCGTAAGATCTGGCGCAACACCCCTCCGAATCATTTCCTTATAGATCTTATGTCCGTCCTCCTTTCTGCCGGATTTGAAAAAATTCCTTATCAGGGATGTATACACAATCGCATCCGGCGTTTCGTTAGAATCCATCATCTGCTCATACATTCGGTACGCCTCATCCAGCTTTCCATGCCTACCCAAGCCATCTATCAACGAACAAAATGTATATCTATTAGGAGCACATACTTTACGATCCAAGTCCTTAAAGATGGAAAGCGCTTCATCCCGTTTGTCGGCTTTGCACAATCGATCAATCATGATGTTTACAGTCGTGATGTTTGGTACTAATCCCGACATCTTCATCTCCTCTCGTATTTCTAAAGCTGAATCAATTTTCCCTGCCCTACAAAGCATGTCTATGAGAATATTGTACGTAGATTGGCTCGGCATGGCATCTTTTTTCATCCGGTTAAAAAGCTCTAACGCCTCATTCAATTTTCCTTTCTTACCGAGACAAGTGAGAAGGCCATTATAAGCAATCACACTCGGTATGGAACCCTTCAACCTTTGCCTCTCCAACAAGCTATATGCTTCATCGAACCTTCCGACAGATCCATAGCCCATGATCATGGTGTTATATGCGTATGCACACGGAACTGCCCTGTTACGCTCCATCTGCTCAAACAGGTCAACAGCTTCGTCGATTTTATTGGCTTTGCAGAGAACTCCTATCATGCTGGTATAAGAAACTTCATCGGGCATGAGACCATGGGCTTTTATCTCATGAAAGAATTTCCAAGCTATGTCGACTTTACCAACCTTACCAAAGCAGTCGATACACACATTATAGAGAACTATGTCGGCATTGAGGGAATTGCTCTTTACTTCATCTAACAAGGAGAGAGCAGAATCCACACGGCCATCGCGAGCAAATGCACGAATTAAAGTCGTGAACAGATGCACAGTAGCCTCATACCCTAACTCCTGAATCTGGTGAAAGAGGGTAAGCATGAGGTCGGGGTAATCCTGCTCGTGACCAGCAGCCATTGCTCCAATGAGAGTTGTGTATGCTGAAAATGCCGGACGAAATTTGAATTTTCTCATGGTTTGTATAAGCTCAAACGCCTCTCGCAATCTTTGTGCCCTTGCTAAGATGGACACTAACTCCACACTTGTTTCGTAAGAAGGGCTAAATCCAGCAAGGCTCATTTCCTCAAAAATATGTTTGAATTGATCGGATTTCTTGTTTCTAGCCATCACCATGAGCAGCGAATCATACGTTTCCGGAGTATGGACTCGATCGATCACCCTTTCAACCCATCTAAAGTATTTTATAGCTAATTCAGCATCCTTCATTCTCCTCAACACTCCAATAACAAAATCTGCATCAGGTTCATGGTGAAATGAAGTTAGAGCTTTCTCTAATGAAGGCCCCCAAGGACCACTGTTTAAGATCTGACAAACGCTCTCGATATCTCGTTTGACAACTTCATGTTTCCTCCAAGTCTGGCCATCTCCGCCGTTCATGTAAGAAGCAGTCCACCTTCCTTCCCTAAAGGGACCTTCGTTTACCATATGAACATCTACCTCAGAGGATCCGCCATTAGAGAAGGGAAGCTTTTTACAAAAATTCCACAGGTTAGACGATTTGTGCTTATTCCGAAATTTCAATCCTGCAGCAATACTTGTAATCAATCAAAGTAGCACTCGAGAATCACAAGCAATTAAAGCAACCAATTCTCCATCATAAGATACGTAAACCGAAGGCAGGAAACATTCGAAGCAAACAGAATCCAAATTATTTGGTTCAGTACAATACACCCCCACCTAAATGTATTTAAGAGAAACGTTTCTTTCGACACTTTACCTCGTTTGATGGCGAGTGATCTCATTCTTCTGTGTGCCTGAGAAGCTCCGACGGAGGGAAGGGAAAGGGTTTCTGTGAGAATTTGAGCAATAGAGGTGAAGCTAAAGCCTATGGATACTTCTAAGTATCTGATAAGTTGAGGGACTTACTTATAAAAATCAAAATTGCAATTTGATCCTTTCTCGGAGCAATAAATATCCGATTGGGACAATCAGTGCACTGTGACAAGAAATGTCGAAAACGCTCCTTTCTCTCGACTCGCATGGCATGCATCCGAATTGAATCGCCCAATTTTCGCAATCTCAATTGAATTTCCGTCTGTGTATGCTACCAATCGTATTTACGTGCTATGGAACCTCTTCCAGCCCAGCTATTGGCATCATCGCCGCCGCAGCGCTACTCTATGAGGCGATACAATCACCGGAACAACCGCGGGGAGGGCGGGGGACCCGTGGAAATGACGAAAGAGCCTTTGCACTCTGAAGGCGGTGACGGAAGCGCCACCGAAGAGAGGCGAGGAGGAGGCGAGGTGCGCCGCGCAACAATCGATTGCAACCTCGCGTCGCTGTGCGATCACATTCAATTGGAAGGGTTTAATTTTGGAGTCTTCTCCGACGTAGTCTTGAATGCCATGGGGTCGAGTTATTATCTCCATCGCCTTATACTTTCTCGGAGTTCTTACTTCCGGTATGCCCTCTTACTTCGAAAAGACAAATCTTGAATTCAGAAAAATCTAACTTGCTATTTTGTCTAAGTCAGTCTGCGAACTTCATTGGGAACGAGGCATTTACTGTTCTTTGTGTTTTAGATCAAACAGATAGTTATTTTTGGAACTAATCCCCCTTGATCAGGGGTTGAAATGTAAATGTGTCGAATTAAACCTCGTTGTAACACAGATTCATCTTAGGTTTTTATGGATGTTTTATCTCTTCTAATAAGCTTCTTGTTGATTGGGATTTTAGTTCCACCTGTATGATCGTTTGGGCCATGATTAATATCATGGGTGAGATAAAGGCTTAGCGGGGATAATTCGCCCTATTTATTACTTATCAAATAATTTAGTTTATTTAAATAAGAGATATGTGATAATGATTCATGACTTAAAGTTAAGAAAGAGAACATTCTCAAGACTGATTTGAAGTTTGAACCAGTATGTTTGTGGAGGGATGATGCGATGGAAGCATACGGTGCTCAAGGCAAAATTGGCCAGAACATGGCGCCTGTATAGCAAGTTTGTTTGGTTTAAAAGGATAGTTAAATGTGTGGCTGTATGTTGGATACATGGTATGATTTTGAAGGAGTTCACTACAATTCCATTTGTAATGCTGTGGTGTGCAGGAACATGCTTCAGGGGCCATGGAAAGAAGCCAATGCTCCAGTCTTGACCTTGCACGTAGATGATAACAACGTAAATGTTGAAGCAATGAAGATAGCTTTGGCTTATCTTTATGGACATTATCCAAAGCTTAATGATGCTAATGCATTTCGAGTTTTAGCTGCTGCATCTTTTCTTGACCTTCAGGTAGAGTAACTTACAAAACAAAGCCATTTTCAGTTATGGGTTTAATGAATCTAGCTGAAACTATAGTATAATATAGTGGAAACAAACTCCTCCCCCATTCTTCTTTAAAGTAAGTTTGTCAGGTTTGTTTGAATCTAATGTTCTTGCAGGGTTTCATGAACTAGGGCTAGGACAATGTGCTTAATTCTTCAAAAACAGGAAATTTGCTTATTCATTAGCTAATTGAATTTGTTGGCTATGAAACCCTGATGGTTTAATTGGCTAATGTGTTTCAGATTCCATTATCGTGGATATATGGCTGTCATAAGGTTGAATGCAGTTAGGAAATTAACGGATCTATTGCCTATGACCCACATGTTTTTTTCCTTTACTTGTCAACTGAAAGAAGATCCTATATGTGTATGCTCATATCAGTTTATCTCTTATGTGCTTAAAGGATAATCAATATACAGTACTGCACACCATTTATTTATTCAATTATTTATCTCTGCTTGATTAAAGCCAAATCAAACAAAATCAACAGTAAAATTTTGGTGCCTCACTTTGTTTTGGGGGTGATTAGAGAATGCTAATTTATCTGCAACCAAAACCCATTAGAAGCCACTATTATTCTCTAAAATATTTTTTATCGGCATACTTTTGCACCTCATGAATATAGGACTGATCAAATATTTACAAAATATACTGGGGAAAGATGCTTTCCCATGTGAATTTGACTGATCTGGTTGCATTGGTTAAGTTTGGATAGATCACTCTCTCTGGGAGATCAGTCGAGCTCCCCTTTGTGCCTTTGCATATCTAACATTTTACATGCAGGATTTGTGCACGATCTGCACAGACTTCATCATAGCCAACCTGTGGTCTTCAAACTTCTTGACATATCAAGTTAGTGGTTTCTTCAGTAATGAAAAGTTCTGTTCAGTTTGATATAAATCATCAAGTGTTGAATCATGCTCGTCTCAATAAAGGTATTTGCTGAGGGCCAAGATTACGGCACACATGGAGAACGTGTTAGAAATGCTTGCTGGGGATATCTCTGCCAAAGTGGTGCTCGAGAATTGAAAGAGGTGCATCTTTCAGTCTTCTGGCTGTACTGTGCTGTTGGTTTTAAATTTTGTGATAAAATTAATTCATTTCATTTTATTTAAGACTTAATCTGACACCCAGCATATATCAGGTGCTTCCTAAACTTTCTGCCCAAACATTACTAGCTTTACTTACATCTGATGAACTATGGGTACCCAGTGAAGAGAGACGGTGAGAAAGACCTCGTTGATCTGTTCATAATACAGTTGATTGCAAGGCCTACCATCATCTAATGCATAATTTTTACTCTTATTTTTGGTGCTTATGAAGGTTTGAACTCGCACTATACTCTTTTCTTGCAAAATGTGCACTTTACAAAGCAGAAGATCATGAGCAAGGAAGTTCAAGTTGTGAAGATGCATCAAGCAGCCATTCTGATTCTTCCAAAGCAAACAGGAAACATTTGCGAGAAGAAAGCGCGAACAAAACACTAAAAACTGAACAAGGGCACCCAAAATCAAAAGATGAGGTTGAAGGCCATGATACTGCTCGTAATATCTTGATTGAGCTTGCAAACTCTGTTGTGGATTCTCATTCTGATGTTCCCAACATCAACAGAACCCAAAAAACCTGCTGTGAATCCACTTTGGAGTCAAGATACAATTGTAACACTGAAAGATCTTCAGAAAGTCATATGTTTTGCACAGATAACCTTAATGCCTCAGGTTCTCATCATAACGTACATGTTGGTGCTGGAATGAGTGGATTGGAAAACAAAGGTTTCAACTTTGAGGGTCCATCCGATGAGGATTCTTGCTATGAAGTGAACACTAGTTGGCCTTCGGGAGAGCAAATGCACGGCATGTCAGTGAACTCTTCCAGTAATTTCCTAATGTCCACTGAATTTGAAAGAAGCAACACGTCGCCTCCAACATGGGGTGGTAGGATTGTTGGTAGAAGACAGTTGAAAACTTGCCCAACACGGCAATGTGGAATGAGCCGAGAAGAATATGATTCTTTTGTAAATATTTTTGAAGGGGGTTCTCTTCTGTATTGTAACATGACGTTTGAAGCCCTCTTGAATGTTCGAAAACATCTTGAAGAAATGGGCTTCCCCTGCAAAGCAGTGAATGACGGTCTGTGGTTGCAGGTATATTCTGTAATGCTTTAGCAATATTCATATTTGCGCTGATGTTTTGAAAAGCTCATAATTCTAAGCAGATTTGTTATTGTGATTTTCTCTAGCATCATGACTGGTATTATTATTGTTATTTTTGTTGTTGATACCTTGTTTTGTTTTGTAATTGCAACTTAACAAATCACCCATTGTGAATATACATAAATATTTTCTGTTATTTTACTGTATTTTGCATATGGAACTTTTTTTAAATCCATGCAGTTGATTGTTCAGTGATCTCACTATCATATTCTCTTTGCCCATGTTTTACAGATGCTCTTAAGCCAGAGGGTGCAGGAAATCGGTGCAGACACGTGCAAGAACTGCAGTCACATGAATATCGTATGTGTGTGTAGACAGCAATTTGGGTATTCCAATGGAGTTACAGCTGCTGGATACTATGTGGCAGATAACGAACATGGAAGTTTGCCCTCCAATGATATAGGGCATGCTTATGTCACCACTTCTGCTCCACCAGATAGAAATGCCCCCCCTAGGCCAGTTCGTGTCCATGATAGGGGCCCTATTGATGGCCTAGCTGGCATTGGACGTGGGAACACATTCGTACCTACACCTGCATGGCCACCAACTCGTTACGTCTTTTCTCGTGTTCCATTTGGTATTGGGAGCCGAAGCAATCAGCAGCCACCTTCTAATGATGATGCTGAAAACAGAGCTGAAAACAACAGTGACCTTGCAGGGGATGGGTTGACAGCCTTGTTTGGGCTCAGTCAGGGATCAAATGATGCAGCTAATGTGCACGTCGTTGAAATGGGAAGAGAAGATGATTCAGGCCCACAGAGTAGGCTTTCAAGATCCTTCAGTCCTGGATCGAGTGCCATTGGTGTTCCTGTGCAAGTGATAGACTCATCTGAGCAGGCCATGGGTATTGAGTGGCAAAATGCTAACAGCTCTATATCACTGGACCTGAAGACACCTTTGAGTCACTTTCCTCCCTTTCGCTTTGCGTAAGCTATATTCTCTACTGCTAGAGTCATTGCACGTACTAAAAGTTGCTTTTATTTAAAATTTTTCCAGTTTTCGTAATTAAGTTTAGCTTCCACATATAATAAAATTTTCACTAAGGTTGCACTTTTGGTCCCGAGTCCCTATCACTTTGTGTGAAAGTCTACTTTCCTGTTTGAATAAACCCTAGAACATATGCACTGAAGTCAAATTGATTGTTTGATGTCCAATGGTTGGTTTTTTCTGCTCAATGAAGAGCTTAGATGGTGGTTACCTTCTTGATTGGGTATTTAGCAGTTTCAGGGAATAGTGTTCTATAAGTTTCTGACTATACTTTACTGGATTTTCAGGGTTGAGTTTCAGGATGTGCACAGATTGAGCGATGGCCAAGTTAAGCACTCTCCTGAAGCATTTTACGCTGGTTCCTTATGGAAGGTTTGAAAGAAGTGTTTTTCTTTCTGTTGGTCCTATTATTATGACTCTATGATTTCGAATTGAAATTGATGAATAAAATTTGGTGTTTTTGTATGTTGAATCTCATAGGTTACTGTTCAGGCTTTTAGTGATGAAGATCTTCAAGGACGTCGAACTCTTGGTATTTTCCTAAATCTGTTTATCTTATTATAATGCCTTTAATCTTTGCTATCTTGAGTGATCTTCTTGCCATTATCATCGATCATTCAGGGCTGTTTCTTCATAGGCGGAAGGCAGAGATCTGTGATCCACTGAGGAAGGTACTTTAGATTGATATTTTGTTATTCCTAATGCACTTTGCACTGCTAACACAGAATACCTTGATTTTTATAACCCATTTTCACAGAAACTGGTTCTTGATCAGTATTGTAGATAATTTCACCAAATAATGAAGTTATTAAATTTAGCTTCTCACCTTGAAAAGCCATTCTCCTTGATGATTGTGTTGTGATGAAACAGAATTCTTCGTTGAAATATTAAAATCAAAGTTGTCATAATACAAAAAAACGAAAATGGATCAAGACATGGCTGATTTTGAAACTGTATCGGAATCTGTTGTTCTAGTAATTGAGACAACACAAACAAATTTTCTGGGAATCAGTTCTTCATTTCTAAGGGAACAAACTCTTAGCTATATAATGGTGTCTTATACGCCATATGCCTTTCCTTTTCTTGTTTTTTGGTTCATGAAATATCATGTATTCTTATATTCTACCTTTCATTGCAGGTTCAGTATGTCGACTCCAGGGAAAAGGTTACTGCTCGATATCAGGTAAACCTCAATTCCATTGACAATTTGTCAATGTTACCAAATTATCACACCTACGATTTACTAGTCATCACACTAAGTTAACTAATTGCTTTGCTTCCAGTTGATATGTCCATCAAAACGCGAAGTGATGGTTTTCGGAAGCTATAAGCAAACAGGCACACTTCTCCCAAAAGCCCCCAAGGGATGGGGCTGGCGAACAGCCTTGTTATTCGATGAACTTGGCGATCTTCTACAGAATGGTGCCCTTCGAGTTGCTGCTGTCGTTCAGCTTATCTGATCACTTCTCCGAGGTAACCCTTTCAACTCTTCACGCCGTAGCTGTTGCAAATTCACCAAAACATTTATTTATTTCATATTTCATGATTCAGGAATTGAAGCTGAACCTGATTTTTGCTACCTGAGTCATATGAACAGTTAGATCTACCCCCTACCCTACCCCTTAAGTCATATGTTGTGTTTTACATGTTCATCTCAAGTACATACATAATTCCTACTGATTTTGCAATGTTTTCCCAAAGTATGTACATAATCATATTACTCATCAAAATGATTTCTATCCAACACTAGATTTTGGGGAGGCAATTTTATAATTTATTGATGTAATTTATATATCTGCAAAAGAATGAAGGCAGCAGCATTACTGTGCATGACCATAGTCAATCAGTGCAATAACATGTGTAATGATTGTCTAATGATTCATATATCATTGATGTTTAGTAGGATCTTAAAATGTTTTGTCCACATACCATTAGTTGGCCACTTAGATTTGACTTTTCTGGTTTGTTTTTTATTTTGAAATTTTTGTAAGTCCATAACTCGGTCATGATGTTTTGATTTCTGTGTTTTCATTTTCACGGTACAGAAAATATCACATTAAATACTATTTTTAAGTATGACAAACACGAAAGAACGAACGTTATACTTTCTGAAGGCGAAATAGAATTGCTTGCACTTCACTCTTAGTACGACTAATGTTTTCCAATGTTATGATGACATGCGTGGTTTGTCGACTATCATGAGTCGAGACAAAAAAACATGTCTTTATCGAGGGCTAGGCCGGCCAAGGCCATGTAATAAGAAAAACCCAAGATTCTTATGTCCAAAAGAAACCATCCAAGCTAACTATAGCATGGGGCACAAGTATATATGTATATATAGGTACTACCGTGCTGATTAGTCCTAATCAATATTTATAATTAACACACATTAGATTTGATTTCGGTACAAAGTTATATGTCAACAGTCATATGAGTATATGATAATAGTTCATATATCACTTTGATTAATCTGATCATCACCCTAACCATTCCCACGAATATATATATATATATATATAATAATCATAATGAGATGAACAAGACAATAAATGTTGTAAAGAATGGTTCCCATCACAATGCTGCCAAAAATCTTTGCAGTTGCTCTAATAATATATCTATTTTCATCACAATGATGAATGTGTGCCAATCTGTTCTTTATTTTTAAGTCCAAAAATATGATCTTTCCAATGCTTATGGTCTCTCTTCACTCTTTCAGTATGATCATATGAGTTTCTAAGTATATTCTTCACAGATTTCATAGTTTGCTTTGTAGAATTCTTTCTGTTTTTAAGCCTTTCTGTGTTTAGATTCATCTGAATTTCTGAATTCTTGTTCTTTAAACATGGCTTCTTCTGAATTTCTCACCGTCGGTGAATCTCCCGACGATCTAAATTTGGTTGCGCTTATGCTACGCCAGCTCGAATTCATTTTTCTCTCCCCGTGTTCAGAAAGGATTATGTCTTCTGCTATCGACTGTGTTTTTTTATTTACCGTAATTGCGTTTGCGATGAAGAGCGTATGCTCTAGATTCGTTCTTGATCGAAATTCCAGATCTTCGGTCCTTCGCAAGCCCCTCCTTAGCGACGAAAAATCTGGTTTTCGAATCAGTCTATGGTTTAAAGTTTCATTTGGAGTAGTTGCTCTGTTATCTTTTGCATATGTTGTTCTTACCATAGCGGCATTGAGCCGAGGCATAGGATCATTGCAATGGAGTTTAGTCGAGATTTTGTTTCGATTGTTTCGAGCAGCAGCCAATCTGTTAGTTCTGTTTCTTATAGCTCGGGAGAAACGAGTCGGCGCCGTTTCTCATTCGATACCCCTTAGAACGTATTGGGTAGCGAGCTTTGTCGTTGTGTGTTTCTTCTTCAGTGCAGCTCTCTTTCGAGTAATCTCTAACGATCAAAATGTCGTGCCTAATCTGAAAGTTGATGATCTCGTCGCCTTGGCGAGCTTCCCATTGTATGTTTTCCTGTTTATCGTCGCTCTCAAAGGATCTTCGGGGATCAGTTCGATTATCAAAGACAACGGCGACGTTGATTCGAATATCAGTAACTACGCAACGGCGTCGTTATTGTCCCGAGCGACATGGCATTGGATGAATCCGATTCTCCGCAAAGGCTACGAGTCCCCTCTAAAAATCGACGAAGTTCCCTCGCTTCCATCCGATCATCAAGCGAAGCGAATGTCTGAAAGTTTCGAGCTACATTGGCCTAAGCCTTCGGAAAACTCGAAGAACCCTGTAAGAGCGATGCTTCTTCGATGTTTCTGGAAGGATCTCGTCTTCACCGGCGTTCTCGCAGTTGTACGTTTGTCTGTAATGTACATCGGTCCGGTCTTGATCGAAAGCTTCGTCAGTTTCAGCTCCGGCGACAGAAGTAATCTGTACCGAGGCTTTTGTCTGGTTTCGATACTCTTCGTTGCAAAGATCGTCGAAGTTCTTACATCGCATCAGTTCAATTTTTTGTCGCAGAAGCTCGGGATGCTTATTCGATCGACTCTGATCACCGCTCTATACAAGAAAGGCCTCCGATTGTCGTCGTCGTCGAGACAGGCTCATGGATTAGGACAGATTGTGAACTACATGGCCGTAGATTGTCAGCAGCTCGCGGACTTAGTGTATCAGCTGCATACTCTGTGGATGATGCCGTTTCAAGTCGGCATCGCGCTCCTGCTGCTCTACGTGTACCTCGGAGTCTCCGTAATCGTCTCGTTGGCTGCCGTCATCGGCGTAATGTTCTTGACATTGTTGATAACGCGCAAGAATCGATTGTTTCAGTTCAATGTGATGAAGAATCGCGACTCGAGGATGAAGGCGACGACGGAATTTCTCAACAACGTCCGCGTGATCAAGTTCCACGGCTGGGAAGAACATTTCGGGTCGAAAATCCGGGCGGCGCGGCGAATGGAGTTCGATTGGCTCGGGAAATTTATGTACGCGATTTCGGGGAACTTGGTTCTTCTTTGGAGCATCCCTCTTGCGATCGCAGCGCTTACTTTCGGTGTCGCGACGATGATCGGAGTACCTCTTGACGCTGCGACGGTGTTCACGGCGACGTCGGTGTTCAAGATCTTGCAAGAACCGATTCAGAACTTCCCGCAGACGCTCATCGCAATATCGCAGGCTGTCGTGTCCTTGGGACGTTTGGATGGCTATCTAACAAGCTGTGAATTGGACGACGAAGCTGTCGAGAGAGACGACGGGCGCGATGATGGGACCGCGATCGAGTTTAAAGATGGCGTTTTTGCGTGGGGCGACGAAGGGGGACAATGTGTTCTTGAGGGTATAAGTTTCGAGATCAAGAAAGGTGAGCTTGCGGCTGTCGTTGGCACCGTTGGATCGGGGAAATCGTCGTTGCTCGCCGCAATTCTCGGCGAGCTTCACAAAGCTTCGGGAAAGGTACATTGCAATGGCTTTGAATCGATCATTTGTTGGATTGGCTTTTCAAATAAGTTTTAGACAAAAACAACACTTAATACCTGTTTTTATTTGGCAGAAAAATCAGCTTTTGAAACTAAAAAATGCAAAAGCACTATTGGATAGCCTCTAAAAAATTATAAAAATTTGCTTTTATAACGTACAAAATCAAACTGCTTTTGGTTTCTGATATGTTTTTTTGTTGTCTATGAAGGTTAGAGTTTTCGGGACGACGGCGTATGTAGCGCAAGCATCGTGGATACAGAACGCGACGATTCGAGAAAACATCCTCTTTGGTTCGCCGATGGACGAGGAGAAGTACAATGATGTAATAAGAGTGTGTTGTCTCGAGAAGGATTTGGCGATGTTAGAACACGGCGATCGAACAGAAATCGGCGAGCGTGGAATCAACCTCAGCGGCGGACAAAAGCAACGGATACAGCTCGCGAGAGCTGTGTATCAAGACTGCGATATCTATCTTCTCGACGATATCTTTAGCGCAGTCGATGCTCACACTGGGGCTGAAATATTTAAGGTTAGTACAAAACTTTTACATGATCATTACAGTTATACGGCGAAAACCTGTTAACGAGACGGGTTCTTCGCAGGAATGCGTAAGGGGAGCTCTCAAGGATAAAACGATATTACTCGTTACTCATCAAGTCGACTTCCTACACAACGCCGATCTTATATTGGTAAGAAAAGCATTGCAATATCTCCTGCCATATTAAATAATCATCTCACCTAAAAATTTAATCTTAAACGAAAACGCATTGTTTATTTATTTATTTATTACAGAGTCAACAAACACGATAACATGGGACATACTGATACCATGTTAAATGACCGTCTCAACTAAAAAGTTAAATTGTTGAACTTCACTAATGTCTGTGTTGTCTAATACCATGTTATAACCGTCTCAACTAAAAGTTAAAACTTTTAAACTTCACTAATGTATGTGTTGTTTGATACTATATTAAATGACGGTCTCAACTAAAAGTTGAAACTGTTGAACTTCTGTGTTGTTATATGAAAGGTATTGCGCGACGGGAGAATTGTGCAGTCGGGGAAGTACGACGAGCTTCGACAATCAACGATCGACTTCGGCGCACTTGTCGTCGCTCACGAAACCTCCGTGGGACTAGTCGAAACGAGCTCAACTGTTTCGAGCACAGATGCTGGACAAGATGTCGAATCTTCTTACAAACAAGTTCCAACGTCTACGCTGCCAAATGTTTCTGTCCAAAATGAGGTTAATGGCGAGCGAGGCGCATCGAAGAGTAACTCGAAGCTCATCAAAGATGAAGAGAGGGAGACGGGACGAGTCAGTCTTCGCGTGTATAAGGAATACTGCACCGAGTTGTACGGATGGTCGGGAGTCGCAGCCGTTATCATTACGTCGATACTATGGCAGGCGTCGCAAATGTCGAGCGACTATTGGCTGGCTTACGAGACTTCATCCGAGCATAGCTTCGTCGCCTCTCTGTTTATCGGGATTTACTCGGCGATTGCAGCGATATCATGCGTTTTCTTGGCGGTAAGATCGATCCTCGTCGCGTATCTGGGTCTGAAGATAGGCCAAAGCTTCTTCGACCGGATAACGAACAGCATTCTTCGCGCTCCCATGTCGTTTTTTGACACGACGCCTTCTGGAAGAGTGTTAAGCCGCGTAAGCCTCGCCGTCTTGAACTTTTTTTTCTTTCGTCGTTGTGTCTTCATCGGTGTCTCTTTCGTTCACAGGCATCATCAGACCAAGCGAACATCGACATGTTGATCCCGTTGTACCTGAGCATTTCAATCGTGATGTACATTTCGTTGCTCGGAATTTTGATCATGACATGTCAATCGGCGTGGCCTACGATCTTGCTCGTAATCCCGTTGATATGGCTCAACATTTGGTATCAGGTTCGCGAAATCTTTCGAACTTCATTCTGTTTAATCCGAGTCATTTTCGATCACGATCAACTCTGTCGAATGCAGGGATATTACATAGCGACGTCCCGCGAGCTCACGAGGCTCGACCAAATCACGAAAGCTCCGATCATCCATCATTTCTCTGAAACGATATCCGGTGTTACGACAATTCGAGGCTTCGGGAAGGAGGATCGATTCTTTCAGGAGAACATGGTGAAGGTGAACACGAACTTGACGATGAGCTTCCATAACAGCGCCTCGAACGAGTGGTTGGGATTCCGGTTGGAGCTGATCGGGAGCTTCGTCCTGTGCGTCGCCACCGTCTTCTTGATCTTGTTGCCAACGACCGTCATAAAACCAGGTACAAAACTAGACTTTTTCGATCCGTACCTTTCAATTTGATTCGCGATTCTGATGTTATCCAACCTTCCTTCGATGCTAGAATACGTCGGATTGGCACTTTCTTATGGTTTGCCGCTTAACAGTGTGCTCTACTGGACTGTGTATCTTGGCTCCATCCTGGAGAATAAAATGGTGTCTGTGGAGAGAATAAAGCAGTTCATAAACATACCTTCCGAAGCCGAATGGCGCGGAGAAGATTCTCCGGCGGATTGGCCAAGCCGCGGCGCGATTAAGATTAACGACCTGCAGGTTATCTTCGACACTTACTCGAAATCGAATTCATATCCTTGATAATTAACGAACGGTGAAATGAACTAATGTATCTCCGAGCAGGTCAGGTATCGCGAGAACACTCCGTTAGTACTGAAAGGAATGTCGCTGAGCATCGACGGAGGCGAGAAGATCGGTGTCGTTGGCCGGACGGGAAGTGGGAAGTCGACGCTGATCCAAGTGTTCTTCAGGCTGGTGGAGCCATACGCGGGGAGGATAATGATCGACGGGGTCGATATATGCAAGCTCGGGCTTCACGATCTCAGGTCACAGTTTGGAATCATCCCTCAGGAGCCAGTCTTGTTCGAGGGAACGGTGAGGAGCAACATCGATCCGCTTGGGTTGTATTCCGATGATCAAATATGGAAGGTCTGTCCGGATAATCGATGCTATTTCTCGATCCATATATATATACCGTCATTCTTTGTTGATCCGTTTCTGCGCCTTGTAGAGCCTCGACCGGTGCCAGCTGAAAGAAGTCGTGTCTGCGAAGCCGGAGAAACTCAACTCATCAGGTCAGTGTCAAGATCTCATTTTTCATAAGTAAACTCATAAGGTACCTTTTGTATCGATTGTTCGACCATCACAGTTGTCGACTCCGGCGAGAACTGGAGCGTCGGCCAGCGACAACTACTGTGCTTAGGAAGAGTAATGCTGAAAAGCAGCAGGATTCTGTTCATGGACGAAGCAACGGCGTCGGTCGATTCCCAAACGGACGCAGTCATCCAAAAGATCGTCCGGCAAGACTTCCCCGGCTGCACGATAATCACCGTTGCGCACAGAATCCCGTCTGTCATAAACTGCGACCGAGTCCTAGTCATGGATGACGGTCAGTTCAACAAACATCCTTAAAACATACGCGCACACACACATTAGTACCTTAAGGTTGTCTGAATGGTATCTTTCGACAGGATGGGCTGCCGAGTTCGACAGTCCGGCAAGGCTTCTAGCGCGACCGACGCTGTTCGGAGCATTGGTGAAAGAGTATGCCAACAGATCATCAGGCCTGTAAAAGCAGCTCAAAATCTTCTACAAGGAAAGGGAACTACAGAAATATGTATAAAAAGCATATTCATTAATCAACAGGAGATCCTGTTTTTGCTCAAACAAATGAAATATTGCATAGTCCCAAATTCAATGCACAATATTTCCATCATGTGTTTGTTTTTTGTTTTGTTTTTTTTTTTTTTTTCACAAATACAAACTTCACCAGGTAATTCTGTATGTATACTTGGTGATAAAAGTAAGCTACAATAGGTACAGTAAACAAGAAACATTTTATTTTCACTGGCGCATAAAAGTATCGCTTCAGCGGGGTACCCTCTTTCGACTCAGTATTTCCTGCTCTTTGAGCCGATGCTGGAATCTTGCTAGGCGAGCTTGAAGACTAACCAGGCTAGCTGCTTTGCGCGACAGTACAAAACTCAGTTGTGTAACGTAGTTGTCAATGTGGCTGCCTGGTTGATCGACTTCTGCCAATAGTTTCATTTCCTAATAGGTAATACAAACAAGGCAAAACCCGGTAAGATCTATAATGAACTGATGAGCAATGATTACAATAAGGTCGATACTCTTGAGTAAACTTACTTCACGAACTATCTCCATAGTATCTTCAATCTCTTTTCTGTGGGCTGCAATGAGGGCCTCTTCTTCCTAAGAAAATTCAGGGGGGACAAGATCATGTACACCTCAACGGCTAATTAGAAAAGAAACCAGTTATTGAGAAGAGAAGGCACAACTAACCTCGAGAATCTCATTGACACTTCCATCAGGCATTGGCTCAAGTTCATATTGCTTACTGCCACCAGCACTCGATGCAGTAGAATGGCTGACATTTTGCTGCTTATAATTAGTAGTCGGCATGTCCAAAATATCACTATCCTTCCTTGGACCATTTCCCAGTTTTTCAAGTCGATCTTCCCTATAGGCTTTTTGCCGAGGTGGGGATACTTTCTGTGGCTTCTCCTCTATATTGGATGATGAACTCTGATAGTAACCGACTGGGAGAGTCTTTTGACTGGTAGAACCCCTGGTAGCATTTTTAACATCAAGCCTTTCACGTTCGATTCCACCACCAGCGACCCCACTTTCCTCCCGGCCATTAAGGCTATAATTGGAGAAAAAATTTGCAGGTTGTTTCTCATCATCAGTAGGCATCTTGAAAGAAGTTTCCTTCTCCAGAGCCTTTCTGCTTGACTCTGATACTTTAAGTTCTTGAAGGTGTTCATGAACATCCTCTAGCTCAGCAGCAACAGACGTAGTTGTAGCAGACGATGATTCCTTTCCGTTAGGAGGTAAACTATTCTGATCCTTCCTCGGATTCCCACTTTTCGAAAGACTCTTAACCCTGTCAAAGGTAGCAATCTCTTAGATTAGGCGACATAAAGAGCGGAAAAGACAAAAAGAAACTGCTAGAATTAATGTATTTCTACCTATCGGCATATCTCAAAGTATTAAGTGTATGCTCGCATGAACCAGCATTTGGAGAAATGCAAGAGATCATAACAGTCTTTGAATTGCCAACAAAGGAATCACGAAGAACCTCCGTAAGTTTGCTTCCACGGAATGGTATATGAAGTTGATCGTTATCCAGAGCGCGTATACACTCCTTGAGTGCGAGTAGACTTTTGTTGATTTCTGCTCCTTCAATTCTGCACAACCAAAAAAACATTTACATATGAAACTGCTAAAAACAAATAGGCTCATCAAGAGGAAGTCAACGCAAAAAGGCCATTCACTCAAGTAACAAAAAGCTCTACTCAGACAGGGTCTAAGTGGCGAGGAACTGAAGTTGAAATGATTTTTACTGATAAATGGAATAAACCAGGTATTACTTCTAATGCTGTCAGTCGATATCCACCAGGCACAGGGAATATCTACAGGGCAAACTCGAAAATTCCTTTATCCCATGATTCTTTCGAATACAAAAGATAAACTCCAACTCATCAGAATCTTTGAACAGGATATAAGATCAAACCAAGGATCTTTAACTTCAACTTTGATTGGGTGGTTGTTATACTTTCAATTCACGTATCAGAAAACTAAAGTATTTCCTACTCGGATGTAGGGATAGAGATTTCCTCAGGATCTAGTATGCCAGAGTGCAAAATACATACATGATTTGAAACTAACAGCATGAACTGTAATAATGAAGGGTGGCAAGTTGTGGAACAATCAGATTAAGCACATAATGCATCTAAAGCTCAACTGTTCCGACTGTTTTAGGTATAAAATACAGAAACTCCATCTTTTAGAATGTTATATTTAAGTATGAAGTAACTAACAAGTTGTGGGACAATCAAAATTGCTGCATATTCAATTAAAATCCACTCAGCAAAGAATTATTATAACTAATGGAATGTGACAAGGCAACAGAGATAACAGGTAACAAAAATAAATATAATCTTTTTTAACTTTCCTAACCAAACCAAGGCAGTTTGCAAATCATAGAAGCCATTCTCTACAAATAACAGCAAAATTGAATACCGTGTCTGTCGATCATTATCGGTAGTATCAGCACCTCTCTCACTACCTGCCAGATCAATAAAAGATATTTTTCCAACAACCTTCCCACTCCTGGATTCATTTGCATCATTTGCATTATTATTCCTCCGAGATTCTTTCACCTCAGGATGTTTCTTCACAACTAATTGCAATATCGCATGTGATCTTGAAGATTCTTCATTAGCACCAGTAGATCCGGTGCTTCTAGCTGCATTTCCCTTCTCAATATATTCTTTCACAATATGCACATCGGAGACTTCAAATTCCTGCAACCCTACAATACAAACTTGTTGTCTTCCATCTTCTCGCATGCATAGCTTCCTAAACAAGAGAATTCCAACATGAGTTCAGAAGAAATATCGTAATTGATTAATACAAACAAATAGCATATTAATTTTTGCATATCCCATGATAAGATCTAGCATGTGAGAATAATTATGTAAAGAGTTCTTTTGCTAACACAATATGCATTTGATAAACTAAGTTGTTGGATAATAAATATCCAAACATAATGGTTGACAGGCATAACTACTACAATCTTTCAAAGTTCAATACAAAGAAAACAGGTCAGAATATTAACTTTCTGTCGCTGAGAAGATCAAAAAGTTTTCCCCCATATATCTCAAAATAGCTAAGCCATAGCTTGAATCTTTGATTCCGATATGTTGCTTTATTTAAATGTTTGACAAGGTCTTCTGCTGCCCTGAGAGGTAACGGCTGCATGGTGTACGTCTTTCCACTCCCTGGTAATAAAAAAGAAGCAATGTTATTTCAGCTGTGGAAAGCATTTTTTAGGATCTAACACACGTAAACATGCAACAGTCTGTCAAACAAAGTTGTCTCAGTTAAGTACTTTAGGCTGCGTGAGTTAAATAAAACTGCACAAAAAAATTTATTCTTGAGTCACGAACAACCCCATACTTGGATGAGATCATTATGAAAGCTCAAAGATGTTCAGTAGCAGCACTATGACATATGCTTTCTCTCTCTCTTTATACTAGAGAAGAGTATAGACTTGAACGTGGGATCACCCTCCTGGTGCCAAATCATATAAGAATGATCAAATAAGCATATCCCAGTGACTCCCACCTACGCTTGAGCTATTAGCAGCATGCATCATTTTGTAGTGATTATATTTAATTCTTCCAAGTGTTGCATGTGAGATGCTGATGAATTTTGAGGTAGGTGGATTAAAAAATTTCAAATATAGAGAATTAGTGGGAAATAAATACCATGATGCCAATGAAAATGAAATACTGTAGAACAAAATTTTAGTGGTGGACAAAAAGTTATATTAACACATGACACAAGTGTTCCTTGGCTGTTGCATGCAGCTCGTCCCGAGACCATGTGGTAGATCAAATTTATATGACTGCAATGTAACGAAATAATGATTTTAGAAAGTGAAAGGATGGCAAACCTGTCTGCCCGTATGCAAAACATGTTGCCTTGGTACGTTGAAAAATGGTGGGTATAATTGGCTCCACAGTAGTACGATATACCTGATTAGACATGAAGAAAATCTAATAGATGCCGAAAAACAGCAAAGAACAAAGGAATTTTACAATGTCAACACAGTCAATAAAGATAAACTTGAGTGTTTAGAGAGAATTGGAATTATGAATATGAGACTTAGTATGAAATATTGGATGGATACATGAAAGTTCTTGAGCAGAACTTAGAGGAAAGGTATTACCTCATCATTTGTCACATACTCATCTAGAACTGCATCAAAGCAGAACTCATGTTTCTCCACATATGCAGTCAGGTCAACCTTCATCATAATAACCAAATTTGAGTTTTTCAACATTGGAAAATTGAAGGCTATTTGTGAATTAAATATAAGATTTTCATGATGCTAAGATTATTTTATGACCTTCAATTTGGGCTCATGAACAGTCAAGTAGGCATCATTGGAGACGGTCACTATATCATCCTCTTTCCGACCAATTTCTTTCTTGTTCAAAGGCCTCTTCCTCACCTGAAGAAACAGAGATAAACAATTATTTCTCATTTCATTGTTAAATCACTTGAACATCACATATTTGCAAATAATCCACAAGAATAGAAAAATGCAACATACCACAACTTTAATCTTCGCCACATTATTTTCCCTTGCACTGTTTTCTTTATCATTAACCGCCAGTCCAGCAGGTGTTTCAGTATCCGACTGTCCTCTCTGCTGCCTGCCGGTTGGCTCTTCAAGGTCACCTTCAAAGGCTTTGGTCAGAGCAGGCATGAAAGGCGATGGCTCAAACGGTTCTGTGATAACATGCTGAAAATGAAAATTAAATAATTAATTGCTCTCAATGGTAAAATTTCACAAGTTTTTATGTGTAGGTAAGTAAAATTTCCAAGTCATTGGAGATTGTTACGCACATCGGATAAGAGCTCTGTGTCATCCATAGAATGCAAATCCAACAGTCCAGCTCCAAAATCACCCCTAAATTCAGGAGAGTAAAACCCATCCGACGGAGCAAATGCACCAGAACTTTGGGCACTTGGAGTATAAGGCTCGGACACAGCTTCACCATTAAAGTTGAGATTCCTCATTAATTTGAAAAGCCTTTGTTTCTCTTCTGCAGATTGCGGCCCATAACCCTTCACGCATCATCAATTTCCCCGATTAATCATGGATTCAAAGGCCAATAAACAAAAGAAAACAATACAATAGCACTTCCACCGATCCCCCCTCATCGTGCAAAAACGAAAAGCATCAGCATCCAAGTAATATCCTTAACTGGCCATAACATAGTGTTTTAAAAATCAGTTCAAAGCTTATGCTCTTCATCTTCTCCGATCATATATATACAAACTGCCTCTAATCCAACAATAGTTTCAGTAATTGCAATTCACATTCTATATTGTGCATCAATCCTATACTACCTAATCCAAAGCTTATACATAAATCAGAGTGAGGAAACATTTCCAAACAAAAGTTTACCTGCATCAGGAGGTTAGGGAGCATACGATTATCAACAGCATTAGACGCCATTGGAGAGGCCAGATGCTGCAGCCCTGCAGACTGGAGCCACCGCGCCATCACGGCATCCCCCGCATCTCCACCGGACACACCTGGTCCTGCATTCTCGTAGAGAGCGGTTGCCGCAGCCGCGCTGCTCTGCTGCATCTGGCCACCCACGTGGCGCATCGATCTCTTTTGAGGAGCCAACTTCGAGATCTACTTCTTCCACACTTGAACATAAATCACAACATAACAAAACGTTCAATCAATCGACAAAAACTATCCAACAAACCCAACCAACAAACAGAAATCCCAATCACCAACGGAAGAACCCAAAACGGGGCAAAGCTTGCAAAACAAAGAAAACGCACCGAAAGAACACCCAAAAATCCCCAAATCAACACTGCGCATTCAAATCAAAAAAAAAAAATGAAGCAAGCACCGCAAACAAATCCCACCGATAAATTCCAAATTCCCAATTCCTAATTCCACATTACCCTAATAGAACAACCACCCAAACAAATGCCGCCAAAAATTCCCCATCAAACACAAAACAGAAACAAGAAACTCGCATCTCCGTACCTGAATCAAAATCACATAACCCCGAAATGCGGACAGATCTGAGAGATCACCAGAAAACCACGGCCGGCCAAAAGCAAATCCGCAACGTTCTTGAGATTGCTTGAGAGAGTGGATTGGAGCGTGAGGCAATGATGAATATACATGCGCCTGCCTGTATCTATGTATCTATGTGCATATACGAATGAACGCCCATTTTCGCTTTGCTTTGCTTTTTTACACGCAAAATATATTTATTAAATATATATAATCTTATTACCCTTAATAATTAATGGCTGGTGTAATTTTTTGAAAAATAAAACTGATTAAACGGCTCGTATGAAAATTAGCGACATGACATTTCTACCCTTCCATGCTAATTTAAATTAATTATAAATAATATCTAGTTTAAAAAATAAAACTTCCTTGGGAATGAGTGGATAACTGCTTTCCCGTAATTATAAATTTAAACTGAAAATAGGTAAATAAATATTTATTTGGTAATTATTTGGGGGAATTGCTAATTACTAATTAGAAACACTATCCAATCACGAATAAGAAAGGCCAATAATTTAATAACTATTTGAGCCAAACTGCACTTCCTATTTTCCATTATTTGATTTTGACACCGTTTGAGCGTTTTTTTGCTACATAATTATTCTATTTTATTTTAATAAATATTATATTTAATAAATTTTTTTTATTTTTTAATATTGTATATTTTTATGATTAAAAAAGTTAATAGATAGGATAAAATATTTATAGTAATTTTTCTTTACAATAAAATGATATAGAGAAAATTAGATTAGGACAACGGAATAATCCATTTAATTTTGTATAATTTTTTTGGTAATATATATCATAGGGTGTGTTTATTCGGGGGTCTGGATTTTGAATTGAGATTTGAAGAGTAAAAGTTTTGAATTTGAATAATTGTATGATGTAATATAAATAGTTGTTGACGTGATGTTTTGAATGTAAAATTGATTTTTAATATAATATAGAAAATGAAAAATAGATATTTGTTTTAGAGGAAAAAATGAAATGAATAATGTACTTAAAACTCAATTCCCAAACAAACACACCCTTAGCATCAAATACTATTCTTATTAGGTATAAATTTTGTTTTTTTTTTTTTTAAGAAAAAGGGTATCTTTCCTCATTGAAAAGGGGCACCCGAAACGTTAGGTGAAATAAACTCTTATCACTAAAAAAAATATAAATATAAATACATATAAAAGATTACTACATAGTAAAAAGTACTAATAATTAAAACACAACTAATTTAAAGAGTTTTTACTTGCATATATTAATATATATATATATAGTAGTGTTTGGTCTTTAATAAGATAATGATTGAATATGATTTTAAATATAAATATAAATATATGTGAAAATTGAATAGTAAGATTATTGAACATATATATATATAAGATAAAATAATGCATTTGATTTTATATTTGTATTTTAAATAATAAATTGATGTTGACATTATTAAGGATTCCTATAGAAATAGTAGAAACTACACAGTAAAGATCAAAAATAAAAAATTAATCCAAAAGTGAACGAAGTTAAAAAGAAAAAATAAATGTTAATGCATTATTTATATTATAAAAATTTTATTATATAAATTGGAAAGAAAGAAGGGAAAAAAAAAAAAAAAAAAAAAGAATGCTGCTTTTGCATAGTGGGGAGGCGGCAATATAACCATGAAATGACATTTATACCCTTGTGACTGTCATAATATAATTAAGGCGGCAATATTACCCGTGAAATGACATTTATACCCCTTGTGACTGTACATAATGTCATTAAATCAATGGGTCGGGTTATAATTCAGATCATCTTCCAAATGGCAGTACAGAGCGTAGAGAATTCTTGGGAGCTCCATGGAGCACAGGTCTCAGATGATGGCACAACATTGATCGTAGGTTTTGGTCTGGAATGGGGAGGAGTTGAGGTCCCGGGATCTCCGCCGCGAAATTGGGGTGTCTAGCAGAGGTGACAAGAATGCTTGTCCAATGTGCACAGAAATTCTTGAATTGCATTGGATTCTGCTACTGCTGCTGCTGATTGAGACACAAAATGAACAGATTCTGGATTCTTTTGCTGGATATGATATGTTTGTTAAGTGGGCTGACTTATCTTTAAAAAAAAAAAAACAAAAATGGATTTGATTGATTCCATGTGGGCAGTGGTGAAAAATCAAGAATGAGGTCAAGTGCCCTTTAGCAAAAGGATCATCCTCTTGTTCATGAATCCTGCATCACACATTCCTTGTTCTTGGATCATATACATAATACATATACATATATATATATATATGCATTTATTGAGGGTAGGGTAGAGAGAGAGAGGGGGGGGAGAGAGAGACTAGAAGGCCCTCCTTATTATTGCTTGAAAGATACATAAAACCATCTTCACATTGTCATGACAGTTAGCAAACATTTAGGATGGAGAAATTTTGTCACCATTCTACTATACACTTGCACTTGATAGTAGGGTAGAAAATAAGTTCATCACCTAGTCATTTGTCGGAAATAAGGTATGAGATCCCGTCCTAATTGTCATTCATTTGATCGATCTTGTTAATTCAATAATGATCAAGAACGACGTGTAACAAAAATGTGCCTTTGTTTCTAATCGAACCATTATAATCTAGGATACTAATTAGTCTAATTTGCCTATCATGTATAAAATGACAATATATGTTAACAGTCTATATGTGGCAAAATATTAAATAAATGTAATGTATGATCCATCAAAAGATTGTATAAGACTGTTGTTATTGGATTGATTTAAAAAATTTAATGTAATATTGACAACAATAAACAACACATAAGGTCTTAAATAAAAATACCTAATTGTGTCTTAAATATATTGAATTTCACGTGTTGAAATCAATTGTAAATTGTGTTGTTTTGACTATGCAAATATTATTTGTTTTATATTAATATAATACAAATATTATATATATATATGTGATATATTCACACACATCATATTATATATAAATAACACAAAATATAAATACAAAAAAAACATAGAATGTTAAATAAAAATAAATAATGTATTGTATAATGCAATTCATAAATTGAAATCAATTTTGGATTATATTATTATCCATTCTATTCTATGTTAATATAATATAAATGTAATATATGCCATAAATGTAATAGCAAAAGATGCTACCATCTTCAATTCATTTTAAGACATGAAATACATTGATATAACTACTTATTTTTAATTAATATATCATGTTCATAAAAATTTGTAGTATTATTATTTTGTTAGAGATTACTTAAAAATTGAAAATTTCAGTTATGTTTAGATAGAAAGTTTTTTGAAATTTTAATTATTTTTTAAAAAATTTAAAATTATATTAACTTTAATATTTTTAAGTAAAAAAAATTATATTTGATGTGATATTTTTACAAAAATTAATAGTATTGAAAAATAATTTTGTAAACAAAGCCTCCATTCAAAACCTAATTCCAACTTTATCCTAATAAATTCCCAATCATTAGCTTTAATTAGGAATATCGGAATTAAAAACTAATAAAAGATAAGTGAAACGACAGCGTTTCAACTGGGTTTGAATTTTAAAGCGGGAGAATGACAAAATTGAATGGCTGCCTGTCTCCATTTCCGTTTCCCATCGACTCGCCGTCGCCGAGAAGAATCGCCTCCCTCGGTTCAACCATGGACGAAATTGTGGCTCGAATTGTTTCAGATCTCGAAGCTCAGGTACCGCTATCGTTGTCTTTTTTTGAAGATTTTGAATCTTTGTTGGATTACAGTCGCAGGACTTGTGACCCAATTGATCTGGAAAATCTCTACAATGAACTATCTGCGAGGAATCTTTCACTCATTTCACTCGTCAATGCAATTTCTTCAAGCATGGATTCTAGCCTCAGCTGTAGAAATCCTATTTTGGCGTCGAAAGTATATCAATTGCTTCTTTTGTCTCCAAATTCCCCTGTTTTCACTTTGTTTACTCCCATGGCTTTTCTCAACCTTCATCGCGTAATACGTTTGGCCGTTAAACACCGTTCTTTGGTTTCGAAAGATGGGAGTCGACCTAAGAAAGCAAGGAGGAATGTTGGTGGAAAAGACAAAAGGGTGGGGAATGTAGAAACGGTGGACAACGATGGGGAAGAGGGAAGTTATGATGTCAAAGATTTGTTCTGTTTGCTCGAGCTATTGGAACAGGTGCTGCATTTAGTGCATTTAGACCGCTTTTCGGATTGCTTAAAGGCTTTGGTTCAGACAATATCCGAGATTACAATGAATGCTGCAGAGCTTTGGGAAAATTTGGGGAATTTCAATAAGTTATGTAGGTTGTGTTCACAGATTTTGCTTGAAATATTGAAAGCTGAGCATGGAATCCAGGGTGATACTGCTGCTGAGGTTTTGAAGGCATTGGCACCCCTTATCTTGTCGTCTAAACAGCCTTTAAGAAGCTTTGCTTTAGATTTTGTTAGGAATTGTGTAGTTGGGATTGGTAAAAGTTCTGATGACATTATGAAAGCGGTTGCAAACATGCCAAAGTATTTGGTTTGGAAGGCTCCAGAAAAGGCTGAACACAGGGCTTTTTCAGTTAACTCCATCATGGAGATTGTTAAGGCTTTGGATTTTGAGTATCAGGCAGAGTTTGCTGATTATGTCGTAAAGTTGAGCCAAGGAAAGGGTCAAGTTAGGCTTTTATCAGTGGATTTGATTGTTGCTTTCTTGACAACTCTTAGCGGTCCTTTTGGATTTGAGATGGTTGATGGAGATGAAAATCCATGGGGTTTCAGGTTGTTAAAGGCGCTTATTCAACGTTGCTCGGATTACACAGCAGTGGTTAGAGCTAGAGCTTTATCAAATTTAGCTCAGGCGGTGACACATTTGTCTGAGAATGATAAAAGTAGAACTGTAGTGAAAGAAATCATTGAAGTTGGGATTGAGGATATTGGTGGTGTTAACAAATTTCTTAAGCTACGGTGTATGGATGAGAAGGCTGCTGTCAGAAAAGCCGCACTTTTTCTTATATCAAAGTTAACATCGCTTTTAGGAGGTGAACTCGATGAAGAACTGTTAAAGACTGTTGGCATGTGTGGCTCTGATCCACTTGTTAGCATTAGGAAAGTGGCAATCTCAGCTCTATCTGAGGTGAAATCTATTTAGTATACACTACTTATATTGAGTTATTTCCTTCTTGCATTCTAGTTTTGCTTATATTCCTTATTTAGTTTTCCTGTAGTGTAACTGAATTTTTCTGTGGTTTCATTCACCAAAGTCAAGCTGCTTGTGAACTGCAGGCCTTTAGGAAGCATTCAAGTCAAGCTGTGATCAAGGAGTGGATGCACTCCATTCCACGTTTAATAACTGATAACGAAACTAGCATCCAAGAAGAATGTGAGAACCTCTTTCTAGAATTGGTACTTGACCGTGTATCGCAGGCTGGATCTAGATCAGGACATTATGATTCTTTTCCTGGTGATATGCATAGCAAGAGCAGTGATTCAGATTTGCGATGTGAGCTATACCCTGAAGGAGTTCTAGGACTGCTTAAAGAGATTTTTCATGAAGAGGTATCACCTTGGGTGAAGAAAATCTGCTCAAGCCTAGGGAAAAAGAAGAAGCTCAAGACAAAAATTGCTACAGCACTTCAGAATATCATCAGAACATCTGAATCTCAGTGGCTGAACCATTCCATGGCCATAGAGAAGTGGACAGCACCTCCTGGTGCCTGGTTTTTGCTGTCAGAGGTATCTGCATTCCTTTCAAAATCCATCGATTGGGAGTTCCTCCATCATCATTGGCAGCTTCTTGACAAGTATAAACCCCCTGGCGATCATCCAACTGCTTCTGGAAAGGGGTATATTGATGACGAAATGGTTGATGCAGAATTTAGTTCTGTTGCTTGGGTTACTGATCGTGTATATCTCCTACAAACAATTTCTAATGTTTCCATGGTGCTACCTCCTGAACCAGCAGCCGAGCTAGCCCAAAACTTCCTTTCACGACTTGAAGCATTCAACATGCATTCGACCGAGGTACATATATAGATGTTGGAGTTCATATTGTGTAGCCAATCATTGTTTACGTTAATAAAGCATCGTAATTTGTTTTATGCTCATGATTTTGAATTTTCCTTGCACCAGGTTAATGCTCATGTAAAAGCACTCAAAACCTTATGCATGCGAAAGGCCTTAAATCCGGAGGAGGCTGATATGCTCGTCATGAGATGGGTGAATCAACTTCTTTCTAAAGCTTCCCAAGTCTTGGAAGCGTACATGTCGAAAATCTCCGATGCTAGTAAGGACAGGTCTCTTTTTACACCACAGACAGCTCCAAGTTGTATAGAATCAAAATTGTTAGCACAAGCAATTAGTGCCGTGTACACAATTGGGTCACTAGTTATTGCCTGTCAATCGATAAATTTGAATACTGTGGTTCCAGCCATACATGCCATCATCACTTCAGGAAGTTCTAACCGAAAGTCAACTAAAATATCTGGGCCTGTAGTGCCTGTAAAGCAGGTTGCTCCGCCCCTGTATATACAAGCATGGCTAACTATGGGTAAGATTTGCCTATCTGATGGGAAACTAGCAAAGCGATACCTTCCTCTTTTTGTGCAGGTACTTTTCAAACTCGCCGTCATTTTCCTCTGGAAATTTACTTGATCATAACTAGTAGCCATCAATGCTTCCATCACAATGTTTCACAGATAAGAACAAGTCATTAAACACATTGACCATTGTTATTTGTTCAATTATTAACAGAAGATATCTATTGTGCAGGAGCTCGAAACGAGCAGCTGTGCTGCCCTTCGAAACAATATTGTTGTAATGATGCAAGATTTCTGTGTGAGATACACTGCCATGGTTGACTGGTGAGCCCAGAGAATGGTGAAACTAGTAGTAAATTCATTTGTTCTTTGTAGGATCTTAACATCTACTTTTGATGATGCCCTACAGTTATCTGCCAAAGATCACAAAATGCCTCCAGGATCCATGTGAACCTGTACGAAGGCAGACGTTTATACAACTGTCCAGGTTATTACAGGTACATTTTTGTTGACCAGAAAGCAGTTTACAGTTATTACAGAGGATCAGTGATATGGTGTCATCAGATTTGACTCTGTTTCTTCTGCAGCGTGACTATGTGAAGTGGAGAGGAGTGCTTTTCTTCAGGTTTCTAATATGTTTAGTCGATGAATCCGAGAAAATTCGTCAATTGGCTGATTTTGTCTTTGGAAATATCTTAAAAGGTTCAAACTTGAACATGCAAGTGTTGTTTGCCTATCATTGATCTTCCGTAACTTTTGTTCTCTGTGAAATTTTCTGCAGCAAAGGCTCCACTTTTAGCTTACAACAGCTTTGTGGAATCCATTTTCGTTCTGAATGACTGCAATGCACATACAGGACGGAGTAACTCCAATAGCTCACGAAGTGAAAACCGTCTTTTTACATTAAGGTTTGCTTGATTCCTTTGTCTGCCATGGCTCTAACATAACTACATTACTACAGCTCATCATACATGAAATTGGGCGTGTCTTTCACAGAGGAAACAACGAGAAATCAAGGTCGCAAAGAATGCACATCTACTCGACTTTGCTGAAAGAAATGGCTCCTGAGCACCTGCTGACTACCTTTGCAAAAGTATGCACCGAAGTTCTTGGTGCTGCATCCGATGGCATGCTCTCTATTGAGGACACCACTGGACAATCAGTTCTTCAGGTAACTTTATTCCCATTGCGCTTTGTTTTTATTGAACTTTTTGTATTGAATTTTTGTGTACTTGTTTCTTTATATGTTACATCCTTGGTGAATTGCTGGGTTATATATAATGAATATACTCAAATAGTAACCATCTGATTTAATCTAATAATGTATAGTAGCAAATATATCTCAACAATAGCACTGATTTATTGTTGAGCATAATGAACTTAAAAGGGATGTGTGAAGCTTAACTTGTGAGATGAAACTAGTATATTTTTATAAAAAATTGTAAACATATTTGAAGAATTGAATAGTAGAAGAAAATAAAAAAAGGTTGTCAAATAAACACACCCGGAAGTTGGCATGAATAGATTATATGCTGTTGGCAGTTGGATAGACATGTTATTGAACAATTTAGTTACTTTGGTAGATGTCAATATGCTGTTGTATAAACTAATTATATCCCAAGTTTAGTAACAACATTCACATATGCAAGATTAGATAAAAGGTTTGAAGTTATTAGTGTTTTGGAAAATATAGGGAAAGAAAAAAATTGAGAATGTGATATGCTTATCTTGTGAGAGCGAAAAAAATATTTAATGTGATATTTTTTAAAAAAGATTATTTTTATGAATAAAGTCAAAAGTTTAAAAATGTCTATTTAGTCGGCCGATTGATATGAAAGTATAAATGAATCAGGATACGTTAAAAGTTTCAAAAGTGTTTACATGATCAACAGACTGACACTGAAAGTTTGAATGAATCAGGATGCGTTCCTCGTCTTATCAAGCAAAGAGATGCGAATTCAATCCAGCAATGGCTCATCATCATCTGAGCCAGCAGATGTGGAAGAAGATGGAGGAGGAGGAGCCATGCTTACATCTGCTGCCTCGAAAGGCAGAGCCATCACACAAGCTCTTCGGAAAGGGCTAATACAGAGCGCCATTCCCACCATCATCGAGCTCAAGCGTCTCCTAGAGAGCAAGAACAGTCCCCTCATCGGCTCCCTCATGGACTGCCTCAGAATCCTCCTCAAGGACTACAAGAACGAGATCGATGATTTCTTGGTTGCAGATCGACAGCTCCACAAAGAACTCGTCTACGACATGCAGAAATACGAATCCATGAAAGCCAAGACTGCAGCCTCCGATGCTGTTGCAAGCATGAAGAGATCAGAGGCCTTCTGGTCGCCCCTCCCCAACAATGCTAAGAAGATTCCTAACAACTCCAAAGTGGCTTCTGCCATGGCTGATGCTCGAGCTGCTGCAACTGCCAGGTCTGTGCTGCGTGAAGTAAACAATGGCGTGTCAACGCCTCTCAGCGCAATGAGCGTCCCGAAGCTCAAGTCTCGTGTCCGAGAAGGCGGCGACGGAGCTGCAGGTCAGGTGCTGGAATCTTTGAGGAGAAGACAAACATTTGATTCTGATGGTGAGAACTAACTAATCTGTTGTCTATCATTGTGAAAAGCTAATCTTTACACTGTACATACAATAAAACATATTACGTAGATTGCCTCGTAAAGGTTAGTCGAGTTGGTGTGGTGGGTAAGTATCTGTATGGCTATGGTTCATAATCCATTGATGCTGTCGTAGTTTGTAGCTTATTACTGTCTTTTAAGATTTAGTTTACATAGTAGACTTATACATGATTTGGTATAGTTTACTTAAAATCAAATTGGTATAACATATATATATATATATATTGATGTTATATTGACAATTGATATATTGAATTGCTTTTAGGTTTCATTTTAGGGCGTGTTTGTTTGGAGGATTGGATTTAGATCCAACTATTCATCCAATTTTTTTTTCCCTCCCAAAACATTAAATCAAACACTTATTTTTCATTTTTTATATTATATTAAAAATCAATTTTACATTCAAAACCGCTTATTTATATCACATCATATAACTATTCAAATTCAAAATTTTTATTATTCAAATGCCAACTCAAAATCCAAACCCCCCAAACAAACACATATACAAAAAATATCAAATTATATATTATTATTTTACCAAAAAAAAAAGTTTGATTTGCATCTTATGCTAATTTTTAATATTTTTTGATATAATTAATATACGTTAGATTTCGATAATTAAATATTGTAAAATAAAATACTTAGGCGGGTTTTGGGGATCTCAATACAGGTAACTTTTGTGTCTTACAATGGAAACACATTTATCATTGCCTCTGAAAACGTGTTTTAGTCATTCAGGTAGAATTTTCTATAATATGGAGTGTATTTGGCAATTGGCAAAATAAAAAATAAAAATATTGAAACTTAGATTTTACAGATGCAAAATTTATAAAATTCAAATTTAGGGAGGCCCCATCCCCATGCTCGATCATTTTGGACTAATGGAAGCTCCATTGATATCACAATATATAACATTGGTCACTGTCTATCACTGTCGAACACATATTGTTTTATTTATTTACCGACGGAGAGAGAGAAGGAGAAGACAATTGAGATTAATTAAATCATTCAAATCAACAAAAAATTTAAAATTGCAATCGAAACATGAAATTTAAAATCTTTTTGCAGATAAATATAAAATTGATTTAGATAACCAAAATATGTATGAACTCGGAATTATACATTATTATTGGATTGCACATGGAAGTATAAGAAGAGTCAACTTTAGGGTTATTTTGGTAATTACACTACCCGCGTCTAAAAATTATACTACTATTATATTGCTAATCTGGCAAATTAATTAATATAGTAAATTACAAAAAAAATCGAGAAAATAATTTTAAATATAATTATAATTCAAATTTCAAATCCATGCACAGTTTCAGAATTCAGATCGAACCGTCAGTCGCCGGAATCTTCATCGCCGCCGAAGATCGAAACTCTGTTGTAGAGAAGCAATAGCACGAGGAGAAGAACCAGCGCGACTCCGACCGGCGATCCGCTGAGGCGGTGGATGGAGTTCGGCTCGCCGAAGGAGAACATGGCGGCCACGAAGGATCCGCGGTCGGAGGAGAGGAATTGGATGGTGAGGAGGAGGATTATAGGGAGGAGGAGCATTCCGATAGGACTGAGCGTGTCGGCGACGAATTCGGTTATAGCTTCGCCTTGATCGCCGAACAATGCAGGCAGAGCGAGCACCAGCACTACGACCACCGCGAGTATGGCGGCGTGAGGAGGTCCGGCGCGGCGGTCTTCTATAACTCCGGCGTTCATAGTTTTATGCCGATCGATAGGATTTATTTCCCTCGATTTGGTCGTCTTCTTCTTCTCAAAAGGTAAATTTAGCAAACGTGAGAAAATTAGGGCTTTTAATTTGATGTTTTTGAAAAGGCGCCCTTCGTTTTCACACTGCACTTTCTATTTTATTCATTTTATACCTTTCATTATTATATAACATATAATATAATATAATATAATAGTATAACATAATAAAATATAATGTAATATGCATACGCGTAGATTTTCATTGATTTTATTTTGGGTGCGTTTTTTACTCTTTCAATTTTTTTTCTTCAAAAAATATTAAATTAATATTTATTTTTTATTTATTATATTTCATTAAAATTAATTTTTACATTTAAAATATTACATCAATATATATATATCACATTAAACAATTTTGAAAATCAAAATCTTACAAGTAAACACACCCTTTATAATTTTAGATGAATGTATTTTTTTTTAATGCAAGATAGTAAAGCCATGATTTATGTAATATAAAAAATAATACTATCTCAGTTCGGCAATTTTGCAAGTAAATTTTTTAATATTAGTATATATTAGTTCGTAGCAAAAAAAAAAAATTATTCATAATATATTATAAATTTTAAAAGTATTTATTATGATGAATAAGTTGTTCGAAAATAATTTCCTTATTTTAAAACGGAAAAAAATATAAAATAATATCTTTGTTATGAGACGGATGAATCTTTTATTTTAAATTATTGATATTTTTTTAATAGATAGAAGATATATTATATAATATGTATAATTATGTATATATATATATATTATATTTTTAAATATAGTAAAAAATGATTGAATTAACATACCTAGTATTGAATTTTGGAAATGGTATTTTGATGTTGATGAAATATGTCTTTTAACTTTTAAACTAAAGTATATATATGTGCTACACCAGGCATCTAAATTTATGTTCATTTTTATCAAAAACGAGTTTTAAAAAAAATAAATAAAAATAATATTTTTTTTCTTTTATAATAAAAAAACTAATTCAAAATTAAATCATTTGAAATTGATCATTAATATGCAATGATTAAATATTCACGTTCTCATGCAACACACCTTACATGTTATTTTTTGAACCCCAATATATGGATATGTTCTTTTTCATTATTATTTTTTTATTATACATTTTAATTATTGTTTATAATAATATACAATAACTAGTATTTAACGTAACACAGACAAACCAAGCTCATCCGATCTATTTCAATATTAACTATTTAAAGTTGACCGATTATATTCTAATATTATGTCTAAATCTCATTAGTTGATTATTGATTGTATTGTAGCTTTTATAAATTGTTCTTAGTTATAGAATATTGCTTCATTTTTTTAAAAAAGAAAGAAATAACTAATAGTTATATATTTATTGATAAAAGGTGATCTAGGCCAGGGAGACATAATAATAGAATCAGCCTTACCTGATGTAGACTCTTGACCAAATATGAAATCATAATTTGTTTTTTTAAATATCACACTAAATATATATTTTTATTCAAAAATAATTATTTTATTATTTCAAAAAAATTTTTCATAATTTTTAGACTAAAGCAAAAGATAAAGGAGTGACTTAATAAAAGTAAAAATAAAGTAAGACTTTGTAGTAAACTAGCAAACTAATTATATACTTATAGCAAATGACTCGTATTAACTTGTTATTAAATTAAAATAAATACAATATTAAATCTTTTTATTTACCCTCCATAGTCACACATAGAATAGGCGCAAGCATAGCTGACGTCACGAGGGCACACCTCAAAGCATGCACCGCAATGCAGAGGATCACTCCTCGTATCCACACACTGCCCGCCGCAGCAAACCCGCCCGAACCCGCAGACCCGGCCGCATGACCCGCAGTGATTCGGGTCATTCCGGATATCCTTGCAGAACCTCCGGAAGCAGCAAGTGGATCCGCCCCATGGGTTCCTGCCCGGATCCGAACACACTCCCGGGTCATGCCCGCACCAGATCATCCCTCTCTGCTGCTTTCTTCTTCCTTTGAGGAAATTAAAGTGTGTGGGGAAGCCGAAGGCTCTGTCGTCGTCCTCCGCCATTTTCGTACCTGCAAAAGCATCGGTGGATTCCGACAACGATACGAGGACGATTATTATTACAATTAGAAAAGGAGTGTGGATTATGTGAGTTGCAGTGAACATGGAAGAACGAAGGAGGGAGGAAATGGATGCATTGGAATATGGTAATGGTGAATGTGATTGAAGAAATTCGAGGTCTAGACATGGCTTTAAAATTAAAAAAAAAATAGAAAATAAAATTGAAATTAGTTGGAGAATTAGGTGACGATAACAATTTCGAGAGATGTAAAATAATTAATTGTTCAAGAGAGATTCCATTACCATGGCATTGATTCCAACTGCTTCTTCTGCATGCGAATTTGTTTAGAAGACGTCTCTGAAGCGTCTCTTTCTCTCTAACAGCTTTGATATTGATAGGGTTTTTAAAGGGAAACGGTGTCGTTTGCACCGCTATCATCTAATGCAAGTAGTATTAATTTATCTTCATTTTTCTTTTTAAATTTGTTCATTAAATTTATTTTATTATTAATTTTGGTAAGCTTAAAAAATTTAACATTAAATTATTATTATTCATTCAATTTTTATTTACAACAAATATCACTAATTTTATTATATATATTTTTTTATTTATTTACTTTAATTTCTAAATTAAATTTTTAAAAATATTTTCAATTACCTACATTTTTTTAATAAATATATTCATTTTTCATCAACTGAAGGAATAATAATAAAAAATAATAATAATAGCTTGCAAATTAAGTTTGACAAAATAAATTATCTAGACGAATTATATATATATATATATTAATTTTTCTTTTTGCAACCGCTACAAAAAAAAAATGCACACTGAATAAACTTTCTGTGAACCTAATATCCCGTAAACTTAAGTTCGACAAACAAGTGCCAAGTATTTGTTGGTTGGTGATCGCGGAGTGTCTTGAGATATTAGTATAATTTAATATTAATAAATAAATAAATAAACCAACCGCTTTTAAGATTTATTGACATTGGGTTTGGAGTATAGCGGGTGGGTTATGTTTTGGCCCATTTTCAAAACTTGGGCCATGGAATTCAAGTATCTCGTTATCCAATCCCACGTGGCATCCAGTTAGTCGTTGAATTTTTATGTACAGTTTTGAGGTATCCAATATATATTTTATATAAAATACTAATTTTCAATTATTTTTAAAAATTTTCAAAATTTCAAAACTTTTAAAATATACTTAAAATATAGGGTGTGTTTACTTATGAATTTGGTTTTCAATTTTACTATTTTTAATTTTTTTTTTTCTCCAAGAACGTTAAATCAAACATTTAATTTTTTATTTATTTTATTATACTAAAATATAATTTTAAATCAAAAATATCATATCAATACATATTTATATCACATTAAACAACTATTTTAATTCAAAATTTACTATTTAAAATCAAAATCCAAAATCAAAATCATATAACTAAACACACCCATAGATATATATATACACACGCGTAAGATGGGCGTAACTTAGCTTGTTTAATAGAGTGAAGACAATAATGGGTTAGTGGCTCATGGGCTTCCCTCTAACTTAATCTTAAATTTTACTATCTCTGTCCCGTATTTTGGTCACCGTAGACACTGAAATTTAGAATGACTATAATTAATAAATAATTAAAAATATATTAATGAAAACAATTAACCTATAATATAAATCATTATAGATTAAAATTAAAATAACTAATTAATTTAATTAAAATTAAAAAAAATAAATTAGAAAATTTAAAAGAGAATCAAAATAGGTAATCATTTTCCAAAAAATAAAAGTAACATGAGATATGAGACGCCCAGAAACGGCAACATGACATGATAAGCGGGTACGGAGGGAGTAATATGAATCCATGTGAAAAAATAGATGATTGATTGAATTTTTCACTAAAGACTAAAGAGGCAAATAATTAATTAAATAATCCCGTTTTGATTTCATTTCATTTTTATGAAAAGATTGGCAAAGTCACATTAAGATGAATCCAATTTGGTCTTTGCGATATAGACGTTTAATTAATGCCCCACTCACACTCACATTCTAGTAGAAATTATAACCCCGTTTCATGGATTGATATATTTGCTCTTCTTTTTTTTTTTTTTTTGTAAAAATTATAATGCGATGTAAAATAACAGTATTTGTGGAAAAATGTGAAGTATTTAATAAAATGTTTACTTTGTAATTTAACGTCCCAAAATAGAAATACGTATACTTTCTAACTGGACGGAGAGAGTATTATATATAATAATCGTTAGAGACAGAAGTATATTAACTTGTATTTTTTTTTTTGGGTACAGATGAAATATTGATGAGCATTCTGATGGGTTTTGGAAGATGTTTTATTTATCTTGTTTTTAATTTGGATCGTGTTTAAATAGGTTTGGACATAGGATGCTATATTTTTCCTTAAAATAATTTCTATACAATATATAGATAAGATGAATTGATAATTTTGAAATTTGTATGAAAATCTTTTATTGCAGAAAATTTTGCAAGGCATCTAACAAGGGCTCAATTATTTTCTTGCAGGCATTTATAACCTTGTTCTGAGGAAATCTGAATTTTTTATTGTTATCATTATTTAAAAAATATATATAATTAATGTGTGTTGTATTTAGACAAAAGTTTGAGGAAGCTTTAGTTCATAGTTGGGTGCCAAAAACATGGAAAAGCCAATTTGTCTTATTCTGCTTTAAGTTATGTATATATTATTATCCACTATTATTCCATGTGAGTTTGGACCAAAATATATAAATAAATAAAAATGGGTCCAGCTCCAAGAATAAATTTGAGTTCCCGTGACAGACAACAATTGCTTCTATCGTCCTTCCACCACAACTTCATAATTATTTTATAGTCCTTCTGTCTAGGCTAAACTGTCCACGTTATTATGAATTTAAATAAAGTATAATTATTAATTAATAAATATAATTATAGGTTAAAATTAAATAATTTAATTAATTTTTTTAAAAAAATAATAAATTATATTTCTAAAAAAATAAAGGATAAAGTATGTGGGACGAATGGAAATGAAAAATACAAATAATTTATGTAGAACGAACGAAAATTAAAAATATAAATAATTTATGTGGAATGAACAAAGTATATGATTTACTTTTCGAGTGTACATTGGAATGGATAACCTTCTAAAAGTGTGTTTGGAGATTGGATTTTAAATACACTATTCATCCAATTTTTTCTCCCCAAAAATATCAAAGCAAACAATTATTTTTTATTTTTTTATATTATACTAAAAATCGATTTTACATTCAAAACATCACATCAATATCTATTTATATTACATCATACAACTATTCAAATTCAAAATTTTACTATTTAAATCCCAATTCAAAATCCAAACCCCGAACAAACACTCCTTAGGGTAATAGATTGCTAGCAAATTCAACCAAAAATGAACTGGCCGGTCTTTTGGACTCATAAATATTAATTAGTTAATAAGCCAACAAGCATACAGTAAAAAATATACATAATAAATATCATAATTAATTTCATCACAACCTACAAGACTATGATGTCCTACAAGACTATGATGTCCCGTAAAAGATGATATGATAATGTAAAAATGGTCTTGTAACTGTGATATTATAGGTTCAAACCCGCTTCGTTAATATGTATATATATATCTATAATGATTTAAGACAAGGGCTTCGGTTACACAAGCGAAAGGATCCAATGGAGGAAGAATCATAAGGGGTTGGGGTTGATGTGTCTTAAGGTCAAGTCCTTTTCATTACAGCCTCCCTCCCTTGTCCATCCATCCTTGCCTTACCCATACAAATTTATACATATATATATATATATATATATATATTTATAATATTAGTTTTTTTTTTTTTTTTTTTTGTCTTGGCACACTCTATCTACAACCTGAGCCCCACTTTCAAATTTTCATGGGATTTTTAGGAACAAATGGCTGTGGGAGCAGAGCAATCAAGAATCTTAGACACAATAACAATAATAATATATAATAATAATAATAATAATAATAATAATATTATTGGGAGTAGTTGTGTGGATCTCTAACACTAATAAATTCCCTTAATACAACATGGGTCCAACCCAACCTTTACTTTCTTTCTTCTTACAGTGACTCTGACACCCAAACTTCTATTGGCCACCATGTGGTTCTAATAATATCTACTACAATTTAATCACTTAAGTAGACAATGATTATGATCATCTAAATGCAAATAGATGTAAAGTGTAGGGAGAGAGAAAGTAAAAGCCCTCCAATTCCAAAAGAAGCCATTGTGCCCATGCCATTTCAAGAAAGGCACCCTTTTTTAAGACCATACTTTTCCATATATTATAGCTAGGCTGCTCCTTAGATTTGATTATATTATCACTAGACAAAACTTATTTGGACTAAAATTTAATAATTTAATACAGTGCTTGCAAATTTAATTTCCATATGGAAATTTTGAAAAAAAAAATATTTAAATAAGTCAATTTCATAGTACGAGATTTTTTTTATAGGAAATCTAAAAATAAATGTGGACAATATCATATTAGTATTGAGTTAACTAAAAAAATATATATTTATATAACGGCTGCGAATCTTGTACTAATTTGACCAACTCAATATGGTGTTAATTTGACTGAATCAAGATATGTTATACACATAACCATCTTATATTTACCTTTAGTATAACAAATGCAGAGTTATAGTAAAATATATGTTTAATTATAATATAAAATATATTATATTATAAATATGTTGAGATCTGTATAACATATGTTCAGTGATTTGACCGGATCACCAATTGACCATGCCTTTATATAACACATTGATATAAAGTACTCCACAGTAGTAGGTGTAAAACTGTTTCTAAAAGATCAAAATGTTCATACTTTTTTATGTAATTATTGTAAAAAAGTAAGAGATAGTTTTATAAAAAAGTGAAAAAGTAGTTAAAAAATAAAAATGAGACTATTAATTTGGAATGAACGAATATGACGATGAAATTATTATTTTGGGAGGGAGGGAGTATTAACTATTAATTAAAATTATGTAATATATGCATTTACCGTGCTAATTTGGGTTTTAATTCATATTTGTTTGTTAGTCTATATGATATGCTTTCAATAGTGTATTGAATTTTAAAATTAGACACCTGGTGCTGTCATTATAGGACAATTATTGCAAGAACTTACTATTTGATTCCATTCCCTAAGGGGTAGCTTTACGCCTTTCTGGATTTTTGGAGCTGTCCCAAAATGGACACTGTTCAGACACACAAACACATATGATACAATTCTGTCTCATTCTTATCTTCCTTACACAACCCTTTTTTCTTCTTCTTCTTCTTCATGAGGTCAGTACAAAAATGTCAACAATGGCTTCAACCCCTTCTGCACCATCGCCAATGGATTCTTCCCACAAACTCGACCTCGAATCCGTCAAGACATTGGTGAGAATCCTCAACCAACATCTGCACTCAATTCTCGACGACAGGGATGCCCAAAGAGCCCTGAAGATGAAATGCAATTCCAGGCTCAAAATCCATGCCCAAGAATTCTTCGAATTCTCCCAACACTCTGTCCTGTCGAATCTCTATTGGGGCATCGACGGCACTCTGGCGGCAACCGACGCCATCTCCGACGAAGACAAGGCCACCAGGCTCGAAACCTCTGAGAAAATGCTGCAGATTCCTGCCTCATTGGACGATCATGGCGCTACCTTAGGAATTCCGAATAATTACCTGGTTTGCTGCGCATACTTCTACTTGTCTGTTGTCGAGCTTCTGAGGAAGAACGAATGGCAAGTGGCTGTCCATTTCCTTCACGCCGTCGCCATTTCGCCTCGCATCATCGCCGCCGAATTCACCCCCGGAATTTGGCCTCTGGTCATTAGGCCTATGATTCGGACATCATTAGACAGGTTCGATGAAATTGATGAGGCTAAGATCGATGAATTGATGAAATGGATGGCAAAAAGGTATAAGCCTTGGTTAATGTACTATCAGATCATGTCGAATGGCGTAGAAGGTTGTCGGAATTTCGACAATGGCAGCCTGTAAGTTTCTTGCAAAAAGAATTGAAGTTGTAAGATTAGATTTTCAAGAATTGTTTATTTGTTGTTTCTAATCAATGTTGTTTGTTGATCAGTTCTAACAATATTCAACGATCTAGAAGCATCGACTCGCAGCAAAATTCAACCGGATTCAGAGCTTCTCAAAGCGTAAAATTCATTAGTCCTTCATTACAAAAAAGAACCATTGTTCTGTTACATTAGTACATCTTTCATTCCTTGTTAGAATTGATGCAGCTCGAGAAGACTGTCGATATTAGTCGACAGACAAATCGCAGCAAATGTACTAAGATCAAGTGTCTGAAAGACATACTGAAAGAATCTCAGCACGATTCTTCGACATCCGAAGATTCAGCTTCAGACGAAGAAGGTGTTCTTCAGGTACTTCCATTAACAAGATCATAGGATTATCTAACAATGAATCACTTCAAAACTGAAATCCAGCTTTGCAATGGATAGAATTCTTCAGAAGACACACTCACTTGTCTGAGAACTGAAAGAATCGATGAAGAAGAGAGTCCAGCAGAAGCTCTAAATCAGTACAAATCACTTTCATGGTAGCTGCAAGAATCTAGACATAACTATATATATCGTTTTCAGTAGGAGTTCGAATGCTGAAACGTCGAACGTACGCAGGATTTCGCAGGCGTCGTCGTATCCAAATCCCGAGAGGACGCTGTCGCTTCTAATGCAAACAAAAGTGAAGGAAACAAACGCCATAGAATCGATTTCCCGGAGCTTTTCGACTTCGTTTTGCGACACCGATGTATCGGCGCTATCGCTAAGAAAAACGGATCGCTACGCTCCGTCGAATGCTTATATCGAAGAAGAGGAGAAGCTGCAAAGGCATCACAGCATCAGCTCAATTTCTATGAACAATTCTCAGTTCATGAAACACATTCGCCGCAGAAGCTCGACGAGGATGAAGAAAAGCCAGAGCTGCCGGACGCCGTTGCCTGAAGCTCCAGAAGATAATCTTTTCGCCGAACAGAATGGATTGCTCGAGAAACTGGTTTCGAAGCTATGCTTCAACGACGAATTCGGAAGCATCGACGACGACTGCACGGTCGAAATCAAGTCGATATACGACATATTGAACACCAAATCAGGACTGAAGTATTCTCTTCTGAAGGACATAATATTAGACCAGCTGCTGATCGCGATTTCAACGTCGAAAGAGGAGAGGGTCGTCCGAACATCGGTTGCGATACTGTCGACTATCATCACAGCAAACAGATCGGTCGTTGACGACATCAAGAGGAAAGGATTGCAGCTGCACGACTTGGCGACGGCCCTGAAACGCAACGTCCACGAGGCCGTCATCCTTATATATCTGATAAATCCGTCCCCGGCGGAGATCAAAACACTCGAGCTTTTGCCGTGCCTCGTCGAGGTCGTCTGCACCTCGAAGAGTTACAAGGTGGACTTTACGTCGCTCCTGCTTACGCCGCCTGCTGCGTCGTTGATGATCATCGAGGTACTTGTGACTGCGTTCGACTACGAGACGAACAGCATGCACTTGGCTGCGATAAGCTCGCCGCGAGTGCTTTCAGGACTCTTGCAAGTTCCGAGGAAAGACAACCTCGACGAGTTCATCTCCTTGGCTGCTATACTCGTCAAGTGCATGAGGTTCGACGCGAAATGTCGAAAATACCTATCCGAATTTTCGCCATTGTCTGCTTTCGTGTCGCTTCTATGGAGTAATCAAAAGCGTGCGACGACTATCGCCTTGGAGTTTTTCAACGAGCTCCACAGAATGCCGCGGTATGAAACAATCCTAGCATTACAGAGCTTTGGCTCGTCGATTCAACTTATATATACATATATATATCTATACATGTTTCATCAGGTCATCATCCATTGGATTGTTGGAGCAGATTCAGAAACAGGGAAGGATGAACAATATGTGTGCTTTATTCCTTCTTACACAGAATTCGGAGCCGGAGTACAAGCTTCTTGCAGCAAATTTGTTACTCCAGCTAGAAGTACTCGTAAGTGTGTAGATCTATTCAACTATCGAGTTCTTTCTTCTTCGCTGATAGTCAAAATCTTTTCAGGAAGATGCATCGGTGAAATGCATATATAGGGAAGAAGCTGCAGAGGCTATCCTCGACTCGTTGAGATGTGAAGAGTCCCCTGCAACACAGGCATTGTCGTCGTTCATACTGGCTAATCTTGGCGGGACTTACTCGTGGACAGGGGAGCCGTATACGGTGGCGTGGCTGGTTAAAAAGACTGGATTGACATCGGCGCATCATAGAAATTTGATCAAGAACTACGACTTCCTTGATCAGTGTCTGCAGGTAAAAGGCTGGGTTGAATTTCGAGGGATTGTAAGAATGTTTCTTATGAATGATGAAATATTGCATCGTAGGACGCCGGATTAGATCTGTGGTGCAGCAAGATTGCGCAGCGAATACTGCATTTAGGGGCACCTTTGTTCCATGCACTCGAAAAGGGACTTAGGAGCAAGATAAAACGAGTGTCGCGTGATTGTTTGATTGCTGCTGCTTGGCTCGGGTGTGAGCTAGTGAAAGGTCCGGATGAGTTGAGGCATGCCGCGGCTGAGATCTTGCTACAAACCATCGAAGAGAATGTGCATCCTGGTTTGGAGCTCGAAGAACGGTTGTTGGCTTGTTTGTGTATCTATAACTACACTTCTGGGAGAGGTAATTGTTAATTCACGATTACTATTGTTAAATTTGTCAAATGATCTGTTCACCTAAAAACTTAAGCTTCAAATACGTGCAAGGTGGATTTACGCCTAAAAGTTTAAACGGCAGAGTATAATATAGTCAACCAATAAGATATAATGTCAAATGATCACTTCACCTAAAAGTTTAAACTGCAGAGGATAATATAATTAACCAGCAAGATAGTCAACTAAGCTATAATATCATGTTAAATGACCACTTCACCTAGAAGCTTAGGATGTGTTTGTTTGTAGGTTTGGGTTATTATATAAATAGACGTTGATGTGGTATTTTAAATGTAAAATAAATTTATAATATAATATAAAAAAAAATATATATATATTGTTTGATTTGATATTTTTACATGACAAAAACATATGAATAATGAAAATATATCGTAAAATACACAAAAGAATACAGCCTTAAGCTTCATACATGTACAAGATGGATTCATGCCACATACGAATCTTCAAACACAGATATATTGGGCTCTGATATCATATTAAATGCTCAAGTCATCTAAAAGTTTAAATTGTCGAAGAAAGTAGTCATTTTTCCTTTTATCGATATAACTTTGAGTTACATGTTTCAGGGATGCGGAAAATAGTTAATCTATCGGAAGGGGTGAGGGAGTCGCTGAGACGGCTGTCGAATGTGACATGGATGGCTGAGGAGCTACTAAAAGTAGCCGACTATTTCCAGCCTAATAAATGGGTGAGTGAAGCGTGGTCGCGAGCTTAATTGCTGTCGAACGATTTATGTTACAGTGATACTAACGACGCAGTAAATGCAGCGAATTTCTTGCATTCATAGTCTGATGATGGAGGTGGGAAATAAGTCGAATGGAGCTGTGACTGCTCTTATTTTCTACAAGGGACAGCTCTGCAGTGGATATGCTGATGGTTCTGTTAAGGTTTGCGACTTAAGACCGAGCTTCGGTTAAGGTTTCTTCGAAAGATATCATACGTTTTTGTCATTTTTCGATTTCAGGTTTGGGACATCAAGGGACAGACAGCTACACTTGTCCAGGAGATGAAAGAACATCGAAAGGCGATAACATGCTTTTCGCTCTATGAGCCCGGGAACTGTCTTTTGAGTGGCTCTGCCGACAAGACGATTAAGGTAGAGACACAGTCTTGTATTTTTCTTTTGTAAGGACAAATATTGGCTGATGCTTCATTCTTCCATAGATGTGGCAAATGCTGCAGAGAAACGTGGAATGTATTGAAGTTATACCGATGAAGGAATCTGTTAGAAGACTAGATTCTTGGGGTGAACTGATTTTTGCAATCACACAAAGTCATAGGTTGATGGTAGCCATTGTAATAACTGAGGCAATACATTACAAGAATCATGTGTGTTGATATTATCTGAGATTTCCAAACTCTGCTCTTCAGGAGGTCGATGCATCGAGGAAAGGTAAAGATACCTTAAAAAACAAGCGCGTAAAATGCATTACAGTGGCACAAGGAAAGGTTTATGCCGGCTGCACGGATTCAAGTATACAAGATTATACAATTACAAATAGTCGACAACAAGAGATCAAAGCAACATCGAAAAGCTGGATGCCAAACAAGCCTATTAACTCAGTTGCCATATACAAAGACTGGTTATACAGTGCAAGCTCAGTCGTCGAAGGTTCAAAGATGAAGGATTGGAGAAGAGGAATTAAACCAAAAATAGCCATTTTGCCGGAGAAGGGAGCAAACATTCTTGCGATGGAAGTAGTCGAGGATTTTATATACTTAAATTGCAGCTCATCGATGAGCAGCCTCCAGGTAAACAAATCCTCCATTTCTTAAAGACATCAACAAAGTATGAATAGAAGTTTATGTTGGTACATACATATTTAGTTTTTTTTCGGAAACAGATATGGCTGAGAGGGACACAGCACAAAGTTGGAAGACTATCCGCGGGAAGCAAGATCACGAGCTTAGTGTCAGCCAATGACATGATCATTTGTGGCACAGAGAAAGGCCTTATCAAGGTATCATCTTGATCATGTCAGTAAATTGACTTTCGAGCTTCAATGTCTGTAAATTTATTTTATTCGAACATGACAGGGATGGATCCCTCTTTAGGCACACGAAACCTGCGCCGATGCTGCGACTGCAGTCTTGCTGATCTTCTTGCAGAATTCAGTGAAGTTTTGTGTAGATATTAGTAGCTATCTTTTTGCAAAGTAATCAGAAATTAATGATTTTTGTTTGCTACAAGGATGTATGTAATAGCTTATATATATATATATATGTATGGATTTCTCTTGACCAGTGTCGTTGGACAGATGCAAGAAAGTAATGATTTTTCTTACATTTTTTTGCAGCCTATTTTGAGTAAATAATTACTGGTGAAGATTAAGAGGTAATAAGTGAAATTATTATTACAATGGACATAAAACAAACCAATCAGTTAAAACTGAAAACAGCAATTTTCACGGTCAGGACAGCCATCATTTTAGATCTCATGTTAGAGTTTCTTCACACACAACACACACACTCCTCTCATTTTGCAAACAAAAGGAGCTAAATACATCTATATTATTTCATCACTGTGGTGTCTTCCACCTGAGTCTTCTTCTTCATTCATTTTATTTCATCTCTGTGTGTTTACAAAATAGGATGAAAATGGACACAGATCAGGAGTCGAGTAAGAATCGAATCAAGACACACCAGAAGAAGTATTTGCCGACGTACATTGTCAAAGAGCAACGATTCGTCTGTCTTCTGATCGGCATTGTCGCTGCATGCCTTGTCTTTAATGCCGTGCCTTCCCATTCTTCGCCGGAAGACTTGTCGACCCCTGACGAGCCTACTCTCAAGGCTCCTCGTCGTGTCGCCTACGAAAGCACTGATTTTTATGGTCACTCCAATGCAGGTAGTGTCGAAAATGGATCTTGTTCAATTTGAAATATATTTAGAAAATATATATTATATTTATGATAGTTATCTTATTTAATGATTAGTAGAATTCTTCTATCCTTATCTATCACTATAAATATATACGTATTCTTATTATTGCAATTGAGAATTTATGTTGTAAGCTAGCGAGTCCTGTTTCCGACTCTAGTTCCTCTGTGGATGAACGGGTCCTATTTCCAACTCTGATGGTGTTGAGTTCCGATTTTGACTATGATCCAATGGACAGCTATACCCCTTTCGGTCAATCTTGGCAAATTTAAATTCGTTCGTGAAAGATATCACCTATCTCTTTTTCGGTCACAAACTTAAATTTATTCGATCATATCTTGAATTTGAGAAAGGGTGTTAAAATATATTTAGAAAATATATATTATATTTATTATAAACGATTTGTATATCAGTATAATATATTCTTATTATTGCAATAGAGAATTTCAATTTTATATTAAAACCAAACCAACACAACAGAGGTTGATTCTTCTTACTAACATATGTCTTTTTACATTTTACAAAAGATATGTACAATGCAGGTGGGAAGATTCCTCTGGGGGTGAAAAGCAAAGCCCTTCGAGTTGTGGTCACAGGAGGAGCTGGTTTTGTCGGGAGCCATTTAGTCGACCGTCTAATAGCCCGTGGCGACAGTGTGATAGTAGTCGACAACTTCTTCACAGGACGCAAGGAGAATCTTCTGCACCATTTTGGGAATCCAAGATTTGAGCTCATCCGGCATGATGTAGTCGAGCCTATCTTGTTAGAAGTCGATCAGATCTACCATTTGGCCTGCCCGGCGTCGCCCGTGCATTACAAGTTCAATCCTGTCAAGACTATTATATCCTTTTCAAAGTTTTCTTAACCAATATTCATAAAGTGAAGTGTTTCTTGATTTTTGGCAAGATTCCTTGACTATGATTGTCTAGAGATCACAAGACAAATGTGATGGGGACATTGAACATGCTCGGCTTGGCGAAGCGAGTTGGCGCACGGTTCTTGCTTACGAGCACCAGCGAAGTCTACGGCGACCCCCTCCAGCATCCGCAGGCCGAGAGCTATTGGGGAAATGTCAATCCCATTGGTAAAAGATTCATCTGGTTTATGTTTGCTTTGCACTTCTTACAGATTCTTGTCTGCATTTTATCTTAACTTGTGGTAATGATCAGGCGTTCGGAGCTGTTACGACGAGGGGAAGCGCACGGCCGAGACTCTCAGCATGGATTACCACAGAGGGCTTAATGTTGAGGTTATTACATGACAGAACAAAACATTACAATCAAGTAATAATAGTACATTCAAACATGTCTTGTAAGCCATCTGCAATTGTGTTTCAGGTAAGAATTGCTCGGATTTTCAATACTTACGGGCCGCGAATGTGCATTGATGATGGCCGTGTTGTCAGCAACTTTGTTGCTCAGGTTAGTTCAATTGCGCTAACGACTGCGTAATAAATTAATGATGCGTATCCTGTTTAAGTAATATTTCGAAAATGTTTTGCAGGCGTTGAGGAAGGAGCCTATGACCGTCTACGGCGATGGAAAACAGACCAGGAGCTTTCAATATGTCTCAGATTTGGTAATAAAAACCTTCCATTGCTCAAAAAAACTCTTCATAATCATCTACAGATTATAGCTATCTTGTGGCATGGCTGATTGCAACTTGTATTCTGACAAAGGTCGAAGGTTTGATGAGATTGATGGAGGGCGATCATGTCGGCCCTTTCAACCTCGGCAACCCCGGCGAATTCACAATGCTCGAGCTTGCCAAGGTAAGTGTTCTTCCGTTACAACAATATTGCCAAACAAACAAGAAGTTAAGACATGGCTGAAAGTTATGTTGTAAACATACAGGTAGTGCAAGACACCATTGATCCAAATGCAAAGATAGAGTTCAGGCCTAACACCGAGGACGATCCTCACAAGCGGCGACCGGACATTTCCAGGGCCAAACGGCTCCTCGGATGGCAGCCGACGATCTCTCTGAGGGAGGGCCTTCCGAAAATGGTCAGCGACTTCCGGCAGCGCATATTCGGGGAAGACAATGAGGGAATGGGCGGCGGCGCCTCTGTAGAATAAAATTCTGACATATACGAATGCATGCTACACGTACACAAATACATACATATACATATATAAACACACAGTTAGAAAAGAAGGAATGTAGCAATAAGTCCAGCATCAATGTAGGTAGATGTTGTTGCAGCAGCAGCACTTTGTTAGGGAATAAATGTTTCCCCTTAATGAACGAGAGGAATGCCAAGATTTTAGAATAATGTCTCAGTTGTTCTTGTTTATATCTAGCTCACTCACAATCACAAACCCTTTATTTGTTTTTTTGAAACATTGTATGTAAGAACGTTTGTAGAGTGGTGGTTCTTGTCTTTGAGATATTTTAGCAGCTGGTATGAATTTTTGTCCCACTTCACAATTGGCAATGGCGATGGCAGTCTGGCACTGATATGAGTTCATGGGTCACAGAATAAATAGTATAATTTTAGGGGCCATTTTGACATTTTTATTGTTCGATAATCTTTCTTCTGAACATTTTTCAGTGTGCTCTGTTCTTGAGGCTCATTCCAATGGCTGTTTTCGGGCGAGTATAAGGTGAGGCCACAAACACTCGTTTCTTTCAGCTTGTTTGAACTATTCAGATTCTTGGGGCCGTTTTTTACCCCTGATAAAGATTTATCTAGAATTTGGGTGATTAGGGTTCATGGGAAAAGAATTGATGAAATGGGAACAATTACGGCAACCTAATTGATTACAAGAATGTGTTTCTGTGTGATGATTTACTGATTCTTCAAGTGACATGCTTGCGCGTAGATTTTGTAAAGCCCTCACAACAAGCAGCCAAAATGTCGAGAAAGAGCAGGGCTTGAGCAAACTGGATGTAGCAAAGTTACATCCCCTCTCACCCGAGGTTATTTCTTGACAATCTACAATTAACGTTGGTAAAACTCTTTAGTCCTATGAATTACATTTAGCTTTCATCTTTTACAAGTTTTTATAGGATTTTCGATGTTGACTGCATAGACCACACACATAAGAACATACGCATTCACCATTTTCATGCTGTGTTCATTGCTCCTTCATGAACCAAAAAAACCATTGGTCATGTGGCTCATGGAAAGTGCTAGATTCGATGCTGTTAAGTTCTTTTTGCCATGGAGAGATTCTAATGTTGAATATGGGATCTATGTAGACAGGGGATATAAGCTGGTATCACTCTCGATGTTCTACCCTGCCTGATATAACCAAATCATTTTGATTCTACACCACAACAGGAGAGTTTGGGAACAGTTTTTGTTCGATGGATGGGAAAAGATTATTTTGAGCTTCGAATACGACAATACCAGTGGTAAATTGTTATTTCCTTGTTATTTTTGGTGGCTTCATTGGCTTTTGGATGTTGAGTTGTTGGCTAACCAATGTTCTATTACAACATTTTAAGTTCTTCATTGTGCTTCAATATTGAATAGAAATGACAGAACAAAATTCAAGTAGTTTTTGCCTCTTGTGGAAATCTTGAAATAATATCACACATACCGTTATAATTGGCTCGAAAAAACTAGAAATGAATAGCATGGGTTGCACTGTATTAGATGAAAGAAAGGTTATACTGCAAATTTATGCTCCAACATACACTTGAAGACAGTAGTTTTGTTTGAATGAATGATCATATAAAGTATCGAGACATTAAACTAGATCCACATGTTCATAAATTCACTCATTCACCAAAATATGTTGCAGTAAATTAGTTCAATTAAATTCCCATTTTATATCCGAGAATCTTTGTGTTTACACTGATTATGTGTGGTTTTTGTTCATTACTAATCCTATCCCGTTCGTTGTGTTCTAGCATTTACTTGCTTAGACACAAATTATATATTCACTATATCACATTGCTTGTATGGTGTTGAAATCCCAGTTTTGTTTTTGTTTTAGTAAATAACAAACTGGTGGACTAATGGTTATGGCGCGACCTTTCATTTGAATTTAACCAATGCTTGTTTTGCTTACCGTTATCCGGCTGGCTGGCTGGCTTGAGCCCCGTCGCCTTTGTCAAGATGCCGAAGGGTTTTCGCTACACCAACACTTGATTGACTGTAAGCCCGGTTATATTTCACTGCTAACTTACCTTCCTACTACTAAAAAGATTGCTATAAGAATAGTTTGCATATAAGAACCCTAAACTAGTACAAATGCTCCATTCATGAATATTGTTTGTTTAGGGTTTTGTGGTATCTAATTAAAGGGCCCCAAGGCATGGATTATCTATCAATCAATCTACCAAAGTGCCCCCTTGTTACTATGAATCACACATATTATCCAAGTTTTTATGTGATCAAAAAGTATGTGTCATCTCTAGCACTTATGATCCCACCTCCATGGCCTATTTGCTTGCATGTCCCTGTCCATATCTGTCACTGTTTACCTGAATCCTCACAAGTCTCCATCTCTTTTCTGCATCATACTTGTAATTATTAGTTTCCATGCACACATGCATCAATATGGCTGTTTTGTGTGTGTAGCCAGTCAAATATGAATTAAAGGTTGGTTATGAGCATACATGTTTTGGGTTGGGGGTAGAAGATCAATCATACAAGTAGAAGTAGCTATCGTTCATGGGGAACCAACAAAATTACAACTGCAGAGGCTGTGCACACCCAAGACCTGTCATAATTCAACAGTGTCTCTGTGGTCCGTGCCTGAAATTGGACAGACACCAGAATCCAATTAGGGCTTGTATTCTTATCCTTTTTCTCACCAAGAATCTACACCCCAAAATCTTTCAACTAAATACATGAATCTAATCCTCATATTCAGTTATCCAGTAGTACTAATTCAGAAAAGTGATTGATTCTTGTGGCTACATACATACATACATAAATTATGTATGTATGTATGTATAATCAGTAGAAGCAGCAGCAGCAGCCAAGAAGAGGGCTAGCTGCAGAAGCCATGGATCTTTATTAAATTTGATAAAATGCATTCTGCTTTTATGGCACTATTAATTGCAGTGTTGAAAAAGTAGCAGATTATGGTTGTGAAAATACCAAAGTTTTCGGTCATCAATAGCTGCCCTCATTAAATAGTATTAGAGTCATCTCTACCACACTAGCCCAAGGATCAATTCAGTTGTGTGCTTCTTTGTGGAAGAGATATGTAGATGCCTTTTATTAGAAGAGCTAATAAGTGAAGGGAGTTGTGACAAGGATGGATCCACCTGGATTGGACCAGATGAGTGTAGATTAGGTGATTAAGACATTTCAAATATTAATGAGTGTCCAGTGTCTAACAAACAAACATGTGCAAAGCATCACTTCTTTTTTGACTCTAAACCTGAGGTTGATTATTTCTCATTTCTTCCTCTTCCTCCTCAGGATTCAAATCTTGAATGATTAGACAAAGGGAAAATATGGGGACATGTAAATCTGCATGCACATGTTGGGCTAGTGACATGTGATGTCAATCTTTATTTAATTCTTGACCTTCCCATCTCTCTCTCTCTCTCTCTCTCTCTCTCTCTCTCTCTCAAGCCTCCTTGATGGAGACATCATCAGCTCATATCTATCTATCTATCACCAACCCCTTTTTTTTGCAACTAAACATAAAAGACATCAATCATGTCAACAATCAAGTGAACAAAACAAAAATAAAAAAGTAGAAGAAGAAGAAGTGGAATATATATATAAATATATATATACACACCAAATTGCAAGTCAAATGATCATCAAGAGTCTCCACATGGCTCAATTTATTCTCCAATCTTTCATCAATCTCATGCAAATGCACATATGACACCACCATTGATTTACAAAGAAGACAGACTGCTACAGTACAAGTACAACCCAGATCAAGATCCTCCTCCTCACTCACCCACTCAATTAAAACTAGCAATAGAATAAGAGTAACAATAATAATAATCATACATATTCAGACCTCAGCAAAACAATTCTTCACATTAACTTAAGCACTGCACCAACATGAACTTAACCAAGAAAGTAAAAAAAAGAAAAATTAAATTAAATAGAAAAAGTATAGTAGTAGTTGCAGTAGCAGTAAAAGTTTCAGGCAATTTACTGAGTCTTTGCTTCAGCCACTAACGGCCAACAATGAAGGAATTGCAGCCAAGTTTGGAGTAGAATTCTTGTTTGCAGCAGCTGCATCCCTTTTCCCTGATGTAGTTTTTCCTAAAGCCCTCATAGGACTTGCCAGTGCCCATCCCCAGCTTCTGCTCCTCCCATGGGAGATACTGTTACTGTTCTTCATTGTTGTTGGCAATGGCTTCCCATTGCCTGCTGACTGTTTGTCCTCTGAAACCAAGTATGAAGAAGATGAGGAAGAACTTGAGGATGATGTGATCATAAAGCCACTGAAAATCCCACCACATTTAACTCTTTCCTTGATGCAGTCTTGTGATGATCCATTTTTGTTGGCTGTTTGGACTTTGGGCTTCCCTTCTCTTTGAGACTCCACTCTGCGGAGAGTGCAGTCGCCGAAGCCATTGGAGATCTTCTCGAACAGGTCGCCGGAGAAGCTCCGGCTGCCGCATCCGACGGATCTGGATCTTGATACCTTTCTGTCGAATGCAGGACTCTCGTCGTTTTCATCCACCACTACGAACTGATCCTCCCTTTTCCTCTCCCTTGTTTCGGGCCTGGCTGTTGATGTGAAGTTGAAGTCTTTTGCACTCTTCTTGGATGCTGTGGAATGCTTTGAGGACGAGGTGTAGAGAAATGACCAGAACCTTCTTCTGTGTGGACTGGTGTCTTCTGTGTAATACTTCCCGTCGAAGAAATGGATGCCTCTTCTTGGAGTTGCAGTGGACTTGCTCCTCTTGAAGACAATGGTGTTGGGTTCAGAGCTCCCCATGGCCATGGCCATGGCGGCTCCTTCCTTTTTCTTCTTTCTGTGGGTTGAGACAAACGGCAATCTTGGCCTCCTGGTAGTGGTGGTGGCGGTGGTGGTGTAGGTGGGGTCATTGGCTTGGGTGGTTCGGGAGTTTACAGATGAGGAGGTAATGTGGTGGCGGGCGGCGGCAGCGCCGCCGCCGCCGAAGTCAGATCTAAAGGAAGGGGAAGAAGATGAAGAGGACGAAGGGAAAAAAGCTACAGAGAAGGATGAAGACACGAGTTTCCCCAATTTTTCTTGAAGGCAGAAAGCGCAGATCCCACCAGGAGTGCTGTTTTTGTATGGATGATTCGTACATTGCATATTGCCTTCCCCCATATCCTCGTGCACCACTTCCATCGCCATTGTCAAAAGCTTCAATCTTTCACAAACATGTACATAAGATTCTAGAGAGAGAAAAGGAAGAAGAAGAAGAAGAAGAAGAAGAAGAAGGTCAAACTCGAAACTCAAACTCTGTGATTGTGCGGCGGCATTGAAGTAAAGAAAGAATGGGTGAGGGAAGAAGATGATGATGAGGGGGGTTGGGTGGGGTGGGGGGGTAGTGTCCCCAGGGGCACGTGGAAACCAGACTGACTCTTGCAATAAAATAAGTGAGGTTAGAAGAGAGAGAGGGGGGCAGTCGCAGAGTCCTATGCTGCTATGGCAATGGATGGCCCATATATGTTTGGCCTGCAAAAAAAAACACAACCATTTTCTGGAATTCAATCGCTACACACCATGGCCTATGGGGTCTCCAACGACTCTTTTCTTTTCAGATATTTTCCCATACATTTCTGAATTTTACAACCAAACACGCCATCGACATGGTGGTTTATCCCTTTCGCCCCATAGATCCACACAATACAATATAAATCAAAGCATCTATCTCAGCCTGACACATTTCACGAAAGAGAAGCAAACACCCATTTTTAAATTATCCTCTCAATTCTTTCGTTGATGATTATGATGATGCATCTCAGCCTGCGCTAGATTTCTTGAAGCTCCCGGGATCCCATCATCCACACCGTTCATTTCAAAGAAGAAATGGAGCCAAGATCTTCTGGCGTTCCGGGTCCCGGGAGCTTCCAAGAACTGCGGTTAATACTGTAATGGAGGAGCTGGAGAAGAAGGAGACAAAACAATATGTTTAGTTTCTGTAAATGTAATTAATATGTAATACTAATAATAATAATATTATAAAATTGCGTATTTGTCCCACTACTTGTGATGGCAAGGCAAGAATTGATTTTTACTCAATTAATGTAAACAATGTAAAAGAGCATCTTCAATATTTGTGTGTGATTCAACGCTTGGTTTGCTTTGCAACAACATGAACATGGGATCGGCAGACTGCATTATCCTGTTTTGTCCTTTTCTTGTTGTCATTATCTATCATGTATGTTTATATAATGTGTATTGATTCTTGTAATAATGATTAACTTAATTAATTACATAGCCGTTTTAAGAAGAAAAATGCAGATAGGCATATGCTTGTTTGGCCAATTAATTTTTTTTTTCTCATTAAAAAATATTAATTTTTTAAGTAGAAGAATATTAATTTTTCTTTACAAAAGAAAAAAAAAAATATTTTAAATCACTTTTATAAATATTTGTACATGATCATATGAAAATAAATTTGAATAATGAAAGTAGTACTAATATATTTATATGATAATTTTTCACAAAATTTACAAATATTATTATTTCCATCCCACTTCAAACTTTGTGGTTTTATAGTATAAAAACTTTGAAGTTTTACAATAAAATAAAAAAATAATAGCATTTTATTTGTTATTGAAAATATATAAGAGTTTAGATTCTATTGTGACATGCTAATTAATTCAGCACAAGGTTTATTTTAATTAGATAAAAATATATTGATTAATTAGCTATTCAAGGCTCAGATTTATTTCAAAATGATAAAATTCAGCATACTATCTATCTTAATAAGATATTTTAATGTGTATTGATGATATATTTTTATTTAAAAATTAAAGATATTTTAATATTAACTTATAGGTAAGTGAATACTTTTGAGTATTTTTTATATTAGTTTTGAATTTAAAAAAAAAATACTTACTAGGCTTTATTTATACAATAATTTTGATATAGTTTCAATTTTTCCAGAACGATAAAATCAAATGCTTTCTTATCTTATAGAAAATTATATCAACTATTAATTTTTCTTTCCAATTTTTTCTTTTTTTTTTTTTTTTTTTTTTTAGATTTGGGTAAAATTTTAATTTGAATATGATATTAAAATAATATACTCCCTCTCGGTCCCATCAAGATATCATTTTGTAATTAACATAATAAATTTTCTTGCAATCACTTTATAACATATCATACCAATATGGATATTTTTGTATTTTTTACTATAAACTAATACAATGGACTACTAATATTAAAAAATCTACGTGTAAAAAGTAAACGGTGCTCTTTTTACGGGACGGAGAAAGTATAATACTCCCTCTGTTCTAATACAATAGTCCTATTTATCATTTTTGTCATTTCCAAAACAATAGTCCCATTTTCATAAATAATACTCCCTCCGTCCCAAGAACTATAATCTGGGTTATGTTCGGCACGGCGGGATTTAAGAAATATTAATATTATATTGGTAGTAGATAAAAAGTAGCCGTAAATATATTAGTGTAAAAAGTAGTGACAATTGTGTAATAATAATGAAAAAGTAGGAATAATTTTATGAAGAGAATATATTATAAAACTATCATTATTTTTATTATTATTATTATTACACAATTATCTGATTTTTACACTAAGCAAAATTTTTTTTGTTTGATCACAATTCACGTACCCGAATTTGAAGGCCCTAAACAAACACATCCTATTATTTTTATATATTTATATATATCATATGTATTTTTCCCGCCAAAATTATTCACCGCCGTTAGGACTGACTTCAGTTCCATCTCCGCTGCGCTTTGCGCCACGGCGCCACCATGAACCTTAAGAGTAATCCGCCGGCGGCCTCCACCGGTACCCACCCCGTTGCGCCACCACTGATAACGGACGGTGACGTTATTTCCCTGGCCAAGCATCACCAGCAAAACCCTGTCTCTTCTCAAGCCCCGGCATTTCTTCTTGCCGAATCTTCGCACGAATTGCTTATCTCATTTCTCCATCGACGCGCCGCCCAGTTTCCTGATGCTTCTTCGGCTGTTTTCGAGTATGTGTCTTCTCTTCTTTCCCTAATCAACGGCCACGCTGCCTCTGGACACTCCTGTCTTATTTCGGCTCTCCTTCAGTCCCATCTCCGCCTCTTCACTTCCGGAGGAATACCACATGATCATAATTCTCTATCAACGCTCCAGCAATTTGTGGGGCTTCTTGACAATGTTGAAATTACTGAAGTTCGTAAGGTAATTGATTTGATTACTTCATATCTCCCTCAGATAAACGAAGTGGAGGATGCTCATATTTTGATTCTCCTTCCGAAGTGTCTTGATTTGGTTAGGATCTCGAATGAAATTGATAAAAGCGCTGAATACGTGAACTCGGTTGTTGATGCTTTGATTAATTGTGAGTGGAGTAAGGCTTTGTTGATCAAATTGGTGGAAATTGTCCGGGATATTTCTTTGTGCATTGATAAAGTTAGGAAGAGGAGTTTTTTGAATAAGTTTTTTCTGCAAATGAGGGATGATGTGGAAGTACAGGATTTGCCTGGTCTGGTCTATCAGTTTTTGGTGTTGGCGACCAAAGGGTTTAGCAAGAAGGAGGTTATTGAAGGGATTTTGATGTATTTTGGGGGTACCAATAAGGGTGGTTCAATTATGAAGCAAGTAGAGGGTACAGTTTTGCTTCATGTGAATTTTGGGGTCAAGCAGGATCCCTCTTTGGGGCAGGAGGTTTTGAGTTTGGTGAAGTTAGATTCAAGGGCTTTTAATCATTTTACTGTTGCAGTTTTGTTATCCATTGCAAGAATTAGGAGGTTCAACGAGAGTGCAATTGGTGTTTTGAAGACTGCATTGCTTAATTCTTATAAGGATTACAAGAGTGCAAAGTAAGTATAATTTCTGTTGATCTTTGTGTATGCGCCTTGTATTTAAATGTTACAATTTATATCTCTTTGCATTCAGGTTTTGGCGATTAATGGTCATATGATATGGTGCTAGTTCTTATTGGTACATGCCTGAATTTAAGGAATATGGCGGTGTTTTAGTGTACTTATGTTTGAAATAGCATGAAAACAACCTTCCAAAATTGATGACTAGTTAAATTGTTATTACGTTAGAGAATAGCATCGGTAGTATGTATGTTACTCATGAATCTATCATTCTTTTACAATAATCTATAAGCTATTGAGTATTGACCTGGTTTGTTAATGGTGATTAATCATGTTCATTGGAAGATTTCATAGTCAAATTACTTAATTGATTCTTATGGTTATAGGATCTGTATGCAAAACCATTACCATTTGTTGTTGCTTCAGAACCTGCAGATGGATATTTGATGAAGTGAAGGTAGAATATCTGGAAAATGCTAAAGTGATAGAAAAGGCTATTCTTAAGGCTGTAAGCTGTTTCCCCTTCTTCTTCTTGATTAATTTGAAAATTTTAATGCTGCGGATGATACAAATTAATTTCAGACCATGTGATTATGGATGATGTTTGTATGAATCTGCTTACATTTGTTCAGCGGCTGAATTATTCATTGTGGCATCGCTAGACTATATATGGCTTATGTCCCACTGCAGGTGAATGCTAATCATTATGGAAGAGAGCACATTATTCCCAGTATAGTGCAGTTAGGATTTAGCCTGCTTGAAGGAGTAGAAGAGGGAAACCAGAAAGAGATTTCGAGGTCTGATGGCCTATTGTGCACAGAAGAGCTAGGCACTCAGGTGCTGAAATGTTTATTTGAAGTACATGATATGTCAAGAAACGAGGTTACTAATTTAGTCAGTATGCTTTCTTAATTGTTAGATATCTCCATTCTGTTTGTGATGCATGGAAATGGCCTCTCTCTACAGAGAGTCTTCTTTACGTACACCACTTCAAGAAATTGCTGCTAGCAATGTTTAAAGCTATTGTTGGTGAATGTGTGGCAGTTTAATCACAACTCCTACAGAATTCAATTCTTGTGGTCTAAGTGTATAATCTTTTGTGCAGATAATTGAGCAATGCAAATTCCGTATCCTCTCTTTGAAGCCTGAAAAGTGCTTTGCTATAACAAGGTTGTATGAAAAGTATTGTTTTCAATATTTTTAGTGTTTTCCTGTATATTGTTGAGCTTATTTTAGTTTGTTAATTTTTTTCTCCAGATTGCTTAGATATCTGATCCAGGTTCATCCTCATCCGTTGTTGGACCTTGCACATCATTTGAAAGAAATGCTGGATTATTTTGCTTTTATGAATGCTAAGGTTTCATATCATCTTGTCATGGTTCTACTCCCTCTCACCAAGTTTAGTCGTGATCTTCAGGTACTATTCTAATTTGTTCATCAGCCAAATACAGCAATGCCAACCTTTTGACATGTTTTACACTTACATCACATAAAAGGGAAATGTTTTTCCCCCTCTTGATAGACCATAATAATCACCTTAACCTGTTTGTTATTTTCAGTAATAATGTCCAACTTTTATTATAATTACATTACCAATGTCCATGTACTTTGTGCAGGATTACATCATATTGGTTCTTCGAAAGTCTATGTTTAAACAACAGAGTTCAGTTCGTCTTGCTGCTGTTAATGTCATTTTTGACCTGATTTTGTCTGAAAAACAATCAAAAAAAGATGGACTTTTCTCTTTTCAAGAATCAAGCAGCCAGGCCAGTTGTAGCCAGCAAGCTGAAGTGCCTCTCCCGAATAGGGCAGACCTTTTCCAAGAGCTTTGTGGTTTACTGCAAAGATGCCTTTATCAGCAGGTGCATCTAATAGTCCAGTGCCTTTTTTATTTAGTCTAACCAGAAATTATATCCTTATGAAGAATTTTGAAGTTCCCCTTAGGTGGCATGATTACTCTATCTCTAAAGCAGTTTGTAGTCTAAAGTTCCAAAGTTGTGTGATATTTACTTTCTTAGGGAATTTAATAGAGTTGCTCAATCATGCATTAAGATCCCTAGAGATATTTTTGTCCATCATCTCACAGCTTATTTTACTTTGCTTGTTTCTTAAGGAAAATATCCGGGAAAATCTGTATCGTGGTTTAATGAGACTTGTCCTGGTGGATCCGCCAGCAGCCAACACAGTTTTCGATTTTCTCCTATCCCACTTTCAGCGATTTTATAAAGAGGTTTCCATCAAGATCTTTGTCAATATTAGCTTTCTACATCTACATGATTTGAAATAAATGTTGTAGTTTATGTTTCTAGGATTTAACCAATCCATTGGTTCTTGATCAATGCGTGAGACTAGAAAATGGAAAGATTTGTATTGAAGAACCACTTGATTGCCTCCTCTTTTGCATCTCCTGGGTTCTTCTTGTTCAGCCACAAAATAAATCTGATCATCTTTCAGATTCATGGGCTTGTTTGGGATTCTCCGCCAGTCAGGAAAATGAGGTAACTGATTTCATTTCATTTAGAATGGATCATATTTTTTGCAAGTATAATTGACATAACCTCTTTTTTTTTAAGGCTGGGAGAACTCTTTCCAGAGAGTTCTTCTCAAATGCTTTAGTGCAGATCCGGGAGCACCTGAGGACTGTGAATTTGGAAGGTAGTCTTTTAAATGCGATATTATCTTTATCCATCACCTAACAATGTATGCATAAAGAAACATAAGTTTCCTTCTGCTTCAGTTATGCTCCTCAAAGTTTATGCCTTATATGGTTGTTTAATTGCATGTTATTAGGCCTTCTGGGTAAAAATCAAGATTCGGTTTCTATATCAATGGATGAAGAAAAAAAGAGGTGCTTTGCTACCCTGCTGTTGGGAATAATTGAAGTTGTTATGAATATAACTGTTTCTGAAATGGAGAAAGCTGGTGCCATGTCAAAATTGGAATTGGAAAGGGAGCTTTCTAATTTTATTGAGATTCATGAGTTGGTGGAGAAATATGTCAAACAAGGCCATGGAGCTAAAAAAGCATATGTGAGACCTAGTGTTAGTGATGCTACTGAAAAACTCGTTTTAGGCGGTAACAAATTGACTCAAGAACGAACTCCTCTTTTGGCAGCTTCAAGCATCCATAGGCTCTTGAAACACGCATTAGAGTTATGGAAACTTGATCACACTAAATGCAGTGCACCTTCCCAGAAAAACAGCCAACATTCCTCAGGCAAGACACAAGCTCAGAACATGAGATTTCTCTCTTCTGTGCTAAATATGTGCTTTCGACAGCTACAATTCTTCTTTGTTACTGAAAATGAAGATACATTAAAGACATTGATTTATGGGGACATCAAGCTTCTTGGGCTTCCGCTGCTTAGAATTGTTTATTCTCTCAAGTCATTGCTAAAGTCTGAGATGGATCTTAGCAAGAAAGAAGCAAAAGGAAAGAAAGATGCTGAAGATAGAAGGGAAAATATTCATTTGGCCTTGCTTTGCCTGAAAAAGTTTATTGAAATAAGTTTGTCTGCCACAAAGTACAAGAGCTTGATTGATGATTTGGCCTCAGCCCAAGGAATAGAGGATGAATCAACTGTTGCTGCGAATGCTGATTGTGATGATGACGGCAAATTAGCTGAAGGTATCGATGACCAGACCACAAGATGCAAAGAAGTATTAATAAAAAGGATCTTAAGGCCTCTCCTCAACGAGTTTCTTGAACTTTCTTTCTTCCGTGAAGCTGAGGTAAATTTCTTGTGCTTTAGATCTCCATTTAAGCAATCCGAATTACTATTGTAATTAATTTTATTCTCTCTGTTGGTTGTGCAATGGTATTTGATTTGTGCTATCATTGTAATGCCATTAAAAATGATGTGCATTCTCAGATTCTTGGTGACATAGTGCTGATGATTGGCAACAAGTTGCCTGAGGAAAGAAGGAATCTTATAGGCTCCTGGATCGTACGATTATGCAAAAGAATTCATATATCAAATTCAAAGGTTGCAAAAATTTTGGTCTTTATTGCTGCTACTTTAAGCACGCCTCCAGAAGATTTGTTCATCACCAAAAGTATTGCTGCAGAACTTCTAAAAGTTGTAGGGTCTGAGAATGCTAGCCCTGTAGATACATCTGAAATCTTCCCCATTATAAACAAATCAACAGATGCTGCGATAGCTTCTACATTATTGCAGTCACTCGAACCCAGCATAGTTGATATGGACTGGATCGTGGCAAGGCTAAAGACATACTATATGGCGTCTCAAAAGGGTGTTTCTTTTGATCAGATCGACAAAGCATCCCCTGAATTACAATTGGAAGAGATATTGTTTTCGAGAGCTGAAGCTGTTGTTAAGGTGCTATCAGATTTTATTTCCATGAATTTAAAGGGTATGAAAAGCTCTATTTATAGTGAATGAACTTGCATTGCTTATCGGTTTCTAGATCATCTAACCCTCTAGACAATGCAGATCCTCAAGCAGAAGTTCTGCTGAGGTTGGCCGCGAAATTCTACAAGAATCTAGCGCGAATATCAAAGCTGCAAATTGCTCCTAAAGGATGTCAGCAAATTTTACCCAGCCTCAAGTACCAGAGGCTTGTGGAAATTACTTGCAGGCAATTAACAACGCCTATTTACAACTTTGTTGCTCAGATGCAGAAGGTATTGGCTTCTTTTCCCTGTTTCAGAATCTACTGTCCTGTTACTGAAAATTTTGATCATCGGAAATTTTATCAATATTTTATTGATTTGAATGGTTCCTGCTTCTAAAATAAATGCTTATTAGAACTCATATGACATCTTGAAGAGCATTTGTTGATTGGTTGCAGAACCAGCAGGAAAGCAACAAGACTAGAGGAATTGCCAGCAAAATCAAGAGGGAAAACAGATGCATCCCTGACTTGATATTCCAGATAGAAGACCACGAAAAGTATCTTATCCAATTGAGCAAGATCACCAGAGTCAATCTGTTGAGACATGCAAAACGCAGCACCTCCAGGGACTTCAAAATACTAGAGTCAGTGAATGAACAAAACCCGAGCCATGATGCAGATCACAACAGCGCAAATGCTACTGAGACTAACTCACCTGAAGGATCTGCTAATGAAAGAGAAGAAAGTAATGATGACCATTTGTCCATAGCTGAAGAGGATACAGAGGATGAGGAGGAAACTGCAGTTCCTCAAGCCAAGAGAGCAAGAACCAGTAGAGTTGTGCAGGACTCTGATGAAGAAGAAGCAGCAGCTGCAGAAGCATAGCAACAAAAGCCATGTGGTATGTTTTCAGTAACATGTTTTGAAGGTCCAGATTATATATACTTGGGTTTAGACACAGGATTTTAGAAATTTTTGGAATTTTGAAAGTTCGAGGAAAGTAAAAAGATAAAAAATAAAAAATAGTCATGTTTGATGTAACTTGCGGAGATGATTTGATGTGATGTTTTTTTTTTATTGGGTTTTGACTTTCTGACCAGTGACCAGACATCATGAGTCAACATATAGACTATTTTCTAGATGGTTTAAACTGAGAATTAAGTGTAGATCACTGTTCAAAATCAAGGATTTCTGAGATGTCAATAAAAAGACACACCTTTACAGATCAGGCGGCACCGCACACATCTCTGCGTCTCTCTCGACCTCGAGCGGGAGATTTGAATTTAGGAAGAAAATAATCGATTTTTATCCTTAATTGAGAACGGGCTGGAAGATTTTTGGCGAGATAATGAGTGAAGAATCGAGAGTGAGTGGTGGCGGAGCCCTGATTGTGCCGGTGGCATCCTCCGACCATCGGAAACCCTCCTCGAGATCAAATCCCGGCAAGAAAGTTACCATAAAGAGTGCGGACATGAAGGAGGACGTGCAGAAAGATGCAGTCGACATTGCCATTGCTGTAATCTTCGTCTCCACTCTTCCTTTTTCCCAATTGATTAATACCCTTCAGGCATTCTTTTCAGATATTACCTTGTGTCCTTGAACATGTAAAACGTTCCTGGTTGGCAGGCTTTTGAAAAGTATAATGTGGAGAAGGATGTGGCGGAGCACATAAAGAAGATGTTTGACAAGAAATACGGTCCGACTTGGCATTGCATTGTGGGCAAGAATTTTGGTAATCATATTTGATCGTTCTTCGATATTTTTAAATTTTCGTTTTGGTTAGCAGCTTCATCATTTATATCCAACCATTACAGTAAATAGTTACAGAAGATTCAGTGAGGAACAATTGTGAGTATTAACTATAATTCATTTTTCTGGAACTTTTAACTTTGTCTCATCTAAGAAGAAAAGTCTGAAAAGCATCGTATGTGATATGCACTACCCAATTTTCATGATTTACGGTTGGCTCTTCCATTGCCAAACTTGTATCTTGGATCCAGGCTTGCACACCCACAGGTGAGTCCTACTAATAGGATTGAATTGAAGTTCCATAGATTGAATGTATAAATTCCTTATAGAGTCTCAGAGTATGAAATAGCTAATGATAAGAGCCAAATTTGCTTCCTTGTATATTAACATGTTTGCCACTTTGAAAAATATATGGGGTTAATCTAAATTCAATAATTGCAAGGTTAATTTTCTTATCACAATTTATTTTTCCATTTTACTTCTCTTTCCAACTTTGGGTGGGAATTTTTCTATGAAAATTATTTCTCTCCATTTTGTACCTTTTCCTTCTCAAACTTCCAAACAAATGAATATTAAGACTTCCTCCCACTTCCCTTCTTTCCCTTGTATTTATGTCAGCCTAAGTGGTTTTTGAGAAATCTACGAAATGGTTGTTCATTTTCTATTATGACAAAACCAATCTCTGTGAAACTTGCATGTGACAAGTTGAAATAAATATTTTGTCAAAGCAAACTATGTCTGTTTTTGTAGTAAACATCCATAAGCACAGCCATACACTGGCTATTTAGGCTTGCTCATTTTCTTGTTCTGACATACTTTCTGCATTTCTTTAATGAGTGCACTTCTAAGAATATGAGGGATGGCCCGGTGGTGTAAGGGTTGGACTTGTGAGCCACATCGATTATCATGTCTTATGTTATTTGAAGTTCACTGCAATCATGTCCAATAGATTGGAAAATGTAGTAAAAGTAGATGCTAGAAGATTAGAGAAAATGTAAATGGATTTAGTTGTATTAGTTGTGATGATCTTTAGCTTATCCACATCTTCAAAAAGTGCCGCCGATTCGGGTCTTGTTGTATATATCTGTAAGCGCATTCTAATCCAAACCTCATTGTTTTTTTTAGGTTCTTACGTGACACATGAAACAAATCATTTTGTCTACTTCTATTTGGATTCCAAAGCAGTACTCTTGTTCAAATCTGGCTGAGCTGTGTGTGGTGACCCAGATGAAGACAGTTGATGATGAAAGACGAAGAAGATAAGATTATGACGATGGCGACAATATAGCCAACCTCCTTTGTATGTAGTGTCTAAAGATGTTTATCTTTGGAAGAGTCCTTGTACTTTATGCAAGAATGTTGTTGTGGGTGTTTGTGATCGATCTTGTGGCAAAATTCTGAAGCATTAATAAAACCATGGTGCAGTGAATTGAGGGCATTGAAGTTTGATGGTCCAAATTCCATTATTTTGGCTCAGTTTGTACTAAATAGACTTATTGTTATTATGACGATGATAGAGGGGACATCGACATACAGTGCAGTGCATTTGCTCTCAATTTTGGAGAATGGAGATGGGCTTGGGAAGTTGGGATATACTATTATTTCCCGTTTGTTGGTTTCTACTTGTATTATCTCACTACCCTAATCTGAAAGACATGATTGAAGCCATGACTTGACCTTCTGATTGTCTGTTTATTACAGCTAATGACTTTGTGGAAGTTCATGCACATTTTGTGAGCTTACAACTTTGTACCAATTCTAACTAGTTGGAATTTTTTTTATTTTTTTTTTCAAGAATATGATCAAAATTTAATAATATTGCTGATGTTGCAACAGCCATTAATTTATTTGTAGAGTTTCCGAGATCCAAGAAAAGATATTTATTATCTCAAGAAGAGAAGATAGGAAGTGGGATCATCTTCTTCACCTTCAATTCTTCATCTTGGTGTTGGATGTGATAGAAATACTTTCTCCCCAAAAAAGAAAAAATCAATCTTGAATTTCTCTGCCAGCAGTTTTGCCACTCAAACTCAAAAAAACCAAAATGCAATGAGGAATGAATTACAACCCTGGCTGGCTTCATTCTAGGAAACATCGAAGGAAAGGATATTTAATTAAAGTTTCATAAACACTATCATTCCTCAGTAGGCAAAGGCGTTCCATCTTCTGCCGCCGGCGCCGGCGACGCTCGGCCCATCAGCCGGACGTGTAGCCGAAGAAGATGGAGGGGACGATGACGTGGCAGCTAGAGAGCAATTGTGGTTGTACTCCCGGGTACAACCACTCTTTGCATCTTCTTCGTCCATTAATATCTGCCTGCATCTGCACTCCTCGCTACAGAAAGCTCTGTCCCCTCTGCCCAAAATCAACAGCACAACCGTGTCTGTAAGTAATTTATTTTAATTAATATGTTATCCAAGACGAAATCGATGCTTACTTGTACATGTAGATGTCCGTTCCGGGCAGCAGCTTGAGGTTGCAGAGGAAGCAATTGTCGAGAAATGAAGGTAAGGGTTTCTTTCTGGAGAATCCGCCATTTGGGGATTTTGGAGACGACGATGAAGATGCTGCTTTTAGAATTCCTTTGCTGATGACTTGCGGGCATGGTTTTGCAGACAGGTCCTCGTAATTTTCCAGGATCACACTTAGTCCCACCATTTCATGTTCTTCTGCGGCGGCGGTGGCGGTGGCGGTGGAGTGGTCTGAGACTGACTGAGAGTGAGTACGTTTACTTAATTTTGAAGGTGATAGAAAATACGATGGCCAAAAATAAATAGAACAGGGGGGTGGGGTGGGGGGGGGGGGGCTTGTTAACTGCCACGTACCCTTGTATAGCTCAATTTGCTTGCACATTTCCAGTTTTATTTTTACTTTTTTTTAAAATATTAATAAGATTAATCATTTCTTGAAATTGGGTTTTGTCGTTTTGTGGTAATGGAGGAGTTGTTTTACTGTTCCTGTTTTCTGTAAGAGCTCTTCACTGCACTTTTCTGATCACAAAAAGATTCAATTTTTTTACTTGTATGCTTTTGTAATTGGGAGGTCCAGGGACCCCAACGCCGGACGGGTGTATTGTCCGCCATCGGTTTTCGTTGGAGTCCTGGAGCTTGGAATTTAATTTAGGGTTTTATGGTATTGGTGGTAAGTTTATTTGTGGGAATAATTATAAAAAAAGATATTTTTTTGGTGGAAGCTAGTTTATAGAATATTAAATTTGATTGGGGATACATTTGAAAGTTAAGGGCTGCGGATTCAATTGAAAAAAAAGACATTATAAGCTTTTATTCAATATGTGTAGTGTGTTTATAAATATAAATATATTGTATATAACTATATCGATTGTAATATGTATTATTTGATTCATTATTTATTAATTTCTTTTGTCCTTGATATCATGAGAATTGGGACAGGGTTGGATCATTGAATTGGTGTGATATTGATTTCATTTTTGAATTTTGTCTATATATTATTGTCTCGAAAACAATCATTGAGTAAAATTTGATTCAATCATGCTCAGATAAATTACAAACAATTTTAAATTAAATTGTAGGCCTGCGTAGCACTTAATTAGTGAACTTAGTACATACATATTCATTAATTTATATATTATATTTTCTTGAGTTGGATTTAGTATGCCATCAATTGTATGTATCAGAGCTTTGACTTGAATATTAAAATTACTTTTAAATAAAATAAATTTATTGAAGTGCATTAATTAATGAACAGTTTAAAATAATAACACTGTTTTAATTTATTATGGTTGATTGGTCTCATATAATGAATTAATTAATAAATAATATTCTCAATATATATGCATACTTACTCAAACTAAAAATATATATATATATATATAATCAGTAGATAATGGGTACTAAAATTATTATGAATTTATTAATGGGATAAGATAGGGTTTGGAGTGGGAAGAATGTCCAATTTAATTTCCTATATGGTAAGTATTTGCATGCTACGTAACAAGATAATGTATTGTATTTCTATAGATAAATATTCACTTTAATTAATTTATATTTGCTCTCTCTTTCTCTGTCTACACATATATTATGATATATATATATATGTATGTATGTATATATAGAAGCTATGTTTAAGTAAAGGACAAATTAAAGTGCATTATGAGATAAAGAATAGAAACCCCACTAATTAATTAATAAAATAATTAAATAAAAAGGTCAACAAATCCATCATTTTTATGGCCATATACCAAGAATAATTGTGATATCGAATATATATGCATAATACTACTACTGCCAACATACATATAAAAGTGACATTCTGGCATTTCTTATTGCTTCTTTTCTCCGTTATGATAATGATATAAATGACCGTCTCACTTAAAAAGTTAGACTATAAACAATGGGAATAAATGTCATCGAACAAAACTTTGATACCATATTAGATAGTGCAGAATGATTGTCTCACCTAAAAAGTTAAACTACGGACAAAGGAGATAAATATCTCCGAATAAAATTTTGATATCATGTTAAATAACGCAGAATGACCATCTCATTTAAAAGTTAAAATTCTTAGATATATGCATCACTAATTTATTTATCTATAATCAACCACCAATATATAGAGATAGATAAATGGTGGTGGTGGAATGATCACTATATATTAAATTGGCAATCAAATAGATGATAGATTTTGCATTATTTAATTGATTAGACAATGGAAGATAATGATAGTGATAAGATATTAATATAACCCTTCTTTTTTTTTTTTTTTTTAACAATCCCTAATTAACCCTTTGTGATATTTCATTTTTCGAAGTTCTATTTTATGGGATTATTTACTTACTGTTTTTATAAAAAAAAGTTTAAATAATAGTATTTTGAATGTAATATTTTTTGTTAGAAGAAATACTACATATTTTTATGGAATTGCGATAAAACCACACTCTAAAAGAAGAAAAGATGTTGAACTTAATCTAGCGTGGCTTTCTCATCGGATCTAATTTACAGGGTATTGGGTTCAGTTGGAGATTTAGCCATTGCGCATTTTCGGGTAACGGCTGCGGATTCCCACGATGTTTGAATTTAAAATCCACGACATTACTGATAGCAAACAATATATGGTACAAAAGCAAATAAACTCTATAATATATCAATCTTGAACATATAATGTCTGAATAAATAACGCTATATATAAATAACAAAAAAAAAAAAAATATGTTGTAGAGACTAACAACAGAGACAGACATCATAATTATATTAACATATATATTACAAATGCATTATTTGTAAATTTTATTCCAACACATGAAGTGTATTTATACAAATATTACACAATTATATGATCTCATTTCAACACATGAAGCATAAACATATACTTCTCCGTCTGAGCAGATAATTCATTTGATTTTTGCATGTAAATTTAAGTATATCATATTTTAATGATATATAGTATAATACAATAGGGTTAAAAAAAAAAAAAAAAAATCTATTTTACTCTTAGCATTAGTGAAATTAAAAGAATAAACATAATAAAATTGTTGATGTCGATTTTCAATAATAAAAAGTAAAATTCGAAAATAGAAATTATCTTCTAATTTGATAGAATAAATGTCTGAGATTAAAAATCTGTAGACACCGTACGATACATAAATAAACTAAAAAAATAAAAACTACAGACTGAAATAAATTTATTTATTCTCTTTAACCATTAATGCACAATATTTTGTTTCATCTATTTTATATTAAAATAAATTTAAAATATCTTATGTTAATTTTATGGTGACACTATTCTCTTGATTGAAAGATTTAAGGGTTAAAACGACTTAAACATATTTAGGAAAGAAATAAATTAAAAATGACAAAAATTATCAATATATTGTTTCTACAATAGAGACATCAATTTGAAATTGAATTAGTGTTGTGATGAATGTAAGCACTTATTGAGTACATATGCATGCATGCCACCCCTAATTAATTTTATAGTGCAATTAATATATAGATATCTATGCACTAATTAAATTAAATTAGCCCAAGAATTTTATTAGATATTGGTATTCAAGAAATGTTTTAAATTTGCATAAAGAAGTAGGGTTGCAACCTAGCTACCTATCTAGCCATTATATCCTCTCTAGCTCTATAAGTAATTTAATAATGTTTTTATGACAACCTATACTATACATTATTATTCATTAATGCCTCAATTAATTTGCAATAAATATCTTCACACGTGTCCTTTGTTTCCTTCATTCTTGTCTTGTCTACCGGTTGCCCAACACACCTACAATTAATATTTACAATTAATATCGATCCATTCAATTTTTTGTTTTTAATTTTTCAACTATAGCAAAAGGTTATTTGTGTTGACTAAAATTAATCCGCATATAAGTATGTATTTCTCCTCCGTCCCAAACATCCTGCAATATTTTTTTTCCCAAATTCACTGCAATATTTTCAAATTTAGAAATAATTAATAGTATTTATATACATATATTGATATATACTCCACTTTATTCCATCATATCACTTAAATAAAAATATAAATAATTATTTCTCTCTCCAATCACATTGATATCCAAATTATCTCAAATTACCGTACTTAATACTCTCCATCTAAATTCCCGTGCCAAACATAAATGTTGCACGGTGTTTGGGACGAAGGGAGTACTATTTATTATTGGCTGATACCATCAATTTATATTACTTTGGTTGTGTTAATTAAATACGTTTGAAAGTATTTTGGAGTTTTAAAAAAATTATAAAATATTAGGGCTGTGTTTGTTTTGTGATATAATTTGAACGGGTATTTTTTGATATGTGATGTATGAAAAATTGTATAGATAATATAAAAATAATGAATGTGTACGATATATATTAATATATTTTTGAAAAATGTATAAAAAAAAAATAAAGAAAACACACATAATAAAAAAAAACAGAGCTTTAATATAATGTAAGTAGGTATTAAATTTTGTATTATTGAATATTGTCCCACATTGGTAAATGCTTGAGAACTCTCCTACCCTACGGACCACTCCACCACCTAGGTTGGAAGCCCTGATCCCTTCTTAATATTTGATATGTCAATAGCACATATTATATTAACCACCAACCTTTATTATATTACTAATACTTTGCTATATTTTTGAGTCATTGCTTTATAGTAATAAAGGTGTAGTCTTAACAAATTCAATTATTAGAAATTTTAAAGTATACATATAATTATAGTAATCACATGCATTTAAAAGTTAATTTTGAAATTATTAATTTATAAAAATATCAAATACCTATTTTTATTTTTTATGTTTACAAAATACAGTATTAATTATTTTAAAACTTCAATTTTTTTTGAAAAATTCTATCGAAACAGATCATTTATTTGGATAGGAGTAGAAATCAATGTACAGTCAGTCATCCATATGGTGGGCTTTTGGATTGGCCCAATATAATATATGAATCTGATTGGGCCTTTTGAGATATTGAGCCGACAAATTTGATTAAAATTATTAGCCCAATTAATCGTTATTCTCGAAAAGGACCTTTCTTCTTCCCGGGCGAATTTTCCGTTCCCCGCCATCTTTTATCTTCGTCTTTCTGGAGGTGGTTTTCAGTTAATTTAATGGCTTCTTCGGCTGGCAACAGATTGGTTCATGGCTGCAATGCTGTCAATTCTGCTGGTTGTCTTGCATCTTCCGAAAGGTTTTTGCATTTATCAATATATTCGCCCCCAAACACAACAATTCATTTGCCTGATTGTGTTTTAGCTTTAAAATACAATTTCACTACTTTGCATTTTTTTTTTTTTTTTTTTTATAATGAAGTAGTTCATATATTTATAGTGTAGGTGGATTTCGTTGTTAGTGATGATGATTTATTCCGCTTTTGTATGATTCATTTGTTTGAAACTATTGCTAGCGAGGCGAGCGTTTGAAGGAAAGCTCTAGATTGATGCATTTCGGTGCAGTTTGATATTGAGACATTTATTTTGCCTCAGATCTTTAGTGATGTGATGTGATATGATATTTCTTTTTAAATAACGGAAGGTGAAGGTTTGTGTGGAAAGTGTGAAACTAGTTATAGTAAGAAGAGGAGAACAGGGAAATAAGTAGGCACTGTATGAAAATCACCAATGAAGACAGTAAAGTTGATTGAATAGGACAGTTGATTGAGCAACTGAGGAAACAACCAAGAGTCACTGCTGGATTATGCTGCACTTTTATCTAGAAGTTAGATTGACAACCTAAACTGGGTACGCACGAGTGCTAATAAGCAAGAAATTTTGATTCATTGTGCGTTCACAATTAAAGCTTTGTAAATCTGTCTTGTTGCAGTCAAGATGTTCGGCGAAATGCCGGTAAAGAATGTTATTCATTTGAATGTGCTACCTTGGTCTAAGTGGTTTCTGGTCTCCTTCTCCGAAGGTTTATCCCAGCAGCATGAATCAAGCATTCTTTTCCCTCGCATTATGGTTTATGGGTTTTGTTTTGGTGTGTTCATCTTCCTTTTTCAGTGCGAGGTTGTTTAACTTCTGGCAGCTATTTCATTGTCTATTGGGACCTTTGATTAACACAGCCATAGTTATTGTTTGGCTAGTCATATCAAGTTTATCATTATTTATTTCTTTCTTCACTTTGGCTTCTTGACTGAATATAACCCCCCATCTTATGTTTTGTCAAATTATCACTTCTTTCACCCTCATCATCATCATCATCATCATTAGATGATATCTCTTTCTTTGTATTATTGATTTATCACTATTTTCATTATCATTTATCAGTTTTCATTTGTTGCATCAATCATTTTTGTTACAATATGCCTTTTGAGCTATTGTGTCATCATTTTCATTCTCATGTTTTTTAAGCATCATCAACTGTTGGTCTTCATTCCCCAGTGCTTCAACCTCATTTTCATAGCCTGGGTTTTGTCCTTTCATGCCATATTGCCATCCGTTTCATCAACTCCACCTTTGGCTTCATCGTCATTCTCATATAGAACTTGTAGGTTTCAATCTTCTTTTGTGTAGCTTTTCTGTCCAAAATGTGCTTGGAAACTCCAGGCATTGCAGGGGAGTGTTGAAATATAATGCTGGAGATGAAATGGATAGGAGTTAAGATCCCTAACTGATTCTGAGATATTGCAGTGGAGGGTGATTTATAGCTGGCATCTTGGAGTTTCTTATAAGTTTGTTAGATTGTTAGATTTCTTATATATATATATATATATATATTCATATATGATATATCTATTTTTACCTCATATAATGGGATTATAAATAGATTCTCTATACTATTTGATATCAAGAACTAATATGGGTGTGTTCGGTTGAGAGATTTAGACAAAATCTCACTATTCATCCAAAATTTTCCCCCCAAAAACATCAAATCAAATACCTATTTTTTATTTTTTATATTATACTAAAAATCAATTTTACATCCAAAACATCACATCATCACCTATTTATATCACATCATACAACTATTCAAATTCAAAATTTTTACTATTCAAATCCCAACTCAAAATCCAAACCCCCAAACAAACACACCCTATGTAGAAACTTGCCTTTATCTTGTTCTTCATCTTTTGTCTATTGTATTGCTTTATTCTTGGTCTTCATCATTTGTGCATCAACTCCAAATCTTAATAGTTAATTGGTCTGTAATGTAATGAACGGACACGGGATAAAAAATATCTGAAAATTCTTAAATTGTCTAGTTTCATTCATTATTGATCTATTTTTAACATTTTAGTTAGTCTGGTTTAGTTTCAGAGGCAATTTTCAATATGATTTTCACTGAGAAAGTTAGTTATGAAGGCCACTATGCCATTCATATGCTTGTCCTTAGGTTGTATTCACTAAGTGGCATGCAGAGCATTGCTTGTCGAAGCAAAGTGAACTGGGTTGGATGCCCGGATCTCTTCTTAACACTGAGTTATCTAAAATGTTTATTCAGTTTTATATCTGCGTACACACATTAATGAGCATATATTCCAGACGGAGGATAGAATAAAGTACATGTGTGCATCATAGAATATTGTTATCTACAGTTATATTTGCCATACACCTAATCAAAGGACAATATAACGAATTCATACTAGTTCAGTTTACATACAAAATAGTAGCGTCACTATTTACTCACAGTTCTACAATAAGTATCCGGGTCATTGTAACCTTCTAATTGGAGAGAGAACAACGTTTTCATCCCCTTGTTGCTCTAATCCTCTTCCACTCTTGCTGCATAATAACATACTTATCTCCTTGTTGCTCTTATCCTCTTCTACTCTTACTGCAGTTCTTTCTTTGGAGTGTTCTCTTTCAATCAATGATTATTACTTCTTCCTCACCCTTCACCAATAGATCTGCATGTATATGTTCACTGCTGTCGCCGACCAAGTTTCTTGCTTTTATATATTCTCTTTCCCAACATGTTCTGTAAACAACTGTTAAAATGGATACTATGCATGCCAGCTGAGCGGCTAAAAGCCCATAACAAAGGCCTGGGAATTTGAGCTCCCAGAAGAAGGCTAAAGAGATTGCCACAGGTGTTCCTATCAAGTAAAACGAGCAAAAGTTTATTCCTGCACCAATGCCAGGCCTGGCGCTTCCGCGCAGGACACCACAACAGGTGGTTTGTGGACAATTAGCCAGTTCACAGATTCCAATAATGGGTAGCACAGCCATTGTCAGCTCAAGAATTTCACTGTCATCCGAGAAAACTCTACTCCATGCTTGTCTTCCTACAGTAGTCAGCAGTAATCCAAACAATGATGTTGAGAAGGCCAGTGCTATGGCCACTGCAGCTGCCAATTGTGCTTTCTGAGGCCTACCTGCACCAAGCTCATTGCCCACTCTTGTAGAAATCGATGCACTTAGTGCTGAAGGCAATGTGTACATGAGAGATGTTGTCTGTATTACTATGGCTGATGTTGCAAGTGCAATGTGGGGTTTGTCGAGATATCCAGCCAGAAGTGTCATGATCTCATACCACCACCATTCTAAACAGATACCCAGGCAACTAGGGATTGCTAGTCGAAATAGCATTCGCCACTCTTCCCACAACGAGGTGGTCAAACCAAGCTTACTTGAAGGTGGTAGAAAGAGTTTAGACAAGTGAATCTTTTCCTTAAGAGAATATTTTAGATATCCCATGAGGAGGAACACCGTGTTAAGGTTTGCAATAAATGTGGAGATTGCAATTCCCTGGATACCAAGATGTTGATAGAAAGTAAAGAAGATGGTGATTGGAAAATGAAACAGAATTGCCAGCAGAGTGCACCAGAGCAGGGGCCATGTTGTTCCTTTGCTACGTATGTAGATACGCAGTGGATGAAGTAGGCTACTGGCAATAAGATCAGGGACAGCACATCGGCAGTAAAGGCTTGCAATATGTACTACTTGGGGTTCTTGGTGTAGCCATAGTAAGAGTGGCTCTAGGTAAATCCAAAGCATTCCAATGGGTATTGATGCAAAAAGTAACATAATGACTGTTCTGTGAAGAGTGAGAGACACCATGCTGAAGTTTTGGGATCCAAATGCTTGGCTGCAGAGTGGTTCCATTCCCATTGCAAGACCGTAAAGAACAGAGTAACCAGTAATGTTGGTGAAACCTATGGCTAGTGCACCTCCTGCTAGGTCCAAGCTCCCCAGCCTTCCCATGCATGCTACAGAAATCATGTTTTTGAGGTAACTTGATATGCCCATAAGAAATATAGGGACACCAATGTCAGTACTAATCTTGAGTTCTTCAATTACCTGGAAATAGAAGAATTGAACTAATCATTAAAACTATCGCTGCACCTAATTATCTAACTTAAGTTTCTGAAGATCATGCTGTTCTTACCTCAAAAATCGACGGCTTTTTTTTGGGATCAGCTTCTGCCATCTTGTCGGTCTTTTTAATTTCCATTTTCATCCTCTTGGTTGTGTTATCTGAGGATCTTAATATCTTACTGCTCGCATTTACTCTTATGCACTTTAAACCTGCAAGGCCACACCATGCACTGAGAGGGCAGTGTAAGTGGTACTTCACAGGATATGATGGTGTTTTATAGGTGCTGATTAGGCTGAGGAGCAAAAGGAGGAATCCGCCTGAGGAGGGGCTTGCGTCTAAGGTGTTGGGTACATGAGTTTGGGAATTTCTCTTTTATCCTTAAACATTTAGTTTTTCTTAATATTAGAACGTACTGTGGTGTTTTCACTCTATCCTCCTATTAGATCAGAGCTAAAACTTCTATTGTCACTTTGCCATATATATAAGAGCATATCTACTTCCCCTACTAAGAGAATCTTACAGGAAGTATTATGGACTCAACTTATTATTGTAGTCGATTTATGCTGGTTCGATAAATCCTTTACCTACATTGTCTTCTCTATATGGATAGAATGACTTTGTAGTTAGCCCACTTGATGCCAAATTAATTATCTACTGCCTGTTCTTATTGATTGCTTGATATGCTTGCTGATCATGTAGTTGATCATTTATGTAGTACCATAGCATCTTCAAACTATGTTTCAACTTCATCAAAACTGGTTATATGGTAAACCTTACCATGTCTTTTATCAAATCATTGACAGAAGAATTTATTTATGATTATAGATGGGATTATTTCAGGTTTATGTCATGTTCTAGCTAGTGTTTTTGGCTAAGTAAAAGCCTTCCTATTTCTGTTTGCCTGATGATGTGTGTCTAGTCCTATTGGAAACCTCCTCCAAATCAGGCTGTAGCACACACCTCGTACGGAATGTTTTTACAGAAAACCCTCTGTTTCTGTATTATTTATATCTTATTTTTTAGTTAGGTTCAAGTAAGGGAAGTACACACACATGCTTACACCTAATTCCAACTATGACCCACTGCACCCTTGCCTTTCCATCATTTATTACCTACCTTTAGCTGTAAAGTGATTTAGTTAGTTATTTTTTGTAGTTATGTTTACAAGTTACTGTCACTTTAAATAGCCTCCATCAAGAGATGCATGTTGACAACGTGAAATAAATTGCAAAACATGGCTATATGCTTCGATCCGTGCATGTCTATGGAGGTTTTACTTGTACATAATTATGAAACTAATGAATCATTTTATGGAGTTTGACATTGTCTAAATAAAGCTTACATTTCATGCAATTTGACTTTATGCTAGCCTTCAACGAACCGTTATCATGTAGCAAAAATTTACCTGCATTGTGTTAATTTTACTCTGCCTCCAAAAGAAACCTTTATCTTCTGGTCGTAAAATTCTACATGTCACTGCTGCTGAAAAGATTGCATACATGCATTTATTTTGTGACATAATAGTTGATAGGAAATATTAGCACTTGCAACATAAATGATCTTGTCGTTCATATATGGAACCATGCATGTGCATATTTGTTGCACCAAATGAGTGGCAAATCAGGACTTCTGTATAATTATTATAATATTGTAGACAAAGTGCATTTGCTAGAAACTTTCTATTCAACCATTCAAGGATGAGATGTCACCCCTGTTTGATCCATAATATGGAACATCTGTTTCTGTTTGCCAGTGTACTTTACTTTTGCTTGATCTCAAAGTTTCATGTGATTTTATTAGTGATAGCCATAAAAACGTGATAATTTGCACTAACAGCTCATATTTCATATCAATTGATTGATAAACTAAAAAAAGCTTTAACCTAATCATTCTTTTCTTTTCTTCTCCATGCTAAGATTCACACAATATATGTTGATGGAATCTTCTTTAGGTACGGCATTATATTAATGCATTACCTGTTCTGAGTATAAATAAATAAAAACCTGATGATAATTTGCACTAACAGCACTAAGTTGTTGAGGATTCAATCATCTTTGGGAAATCTTTAAGCCACTTAAGGACAACTTGCACCAAGCTGACCCCAATCGAATGCTGCTGCTCCTTTGCCCCACATACACTTTGCTTCGTTTTTCTGTTGAGAATCAAAGCTGGGGTTAAGAACCTAAAGTTTGAAAGGAAAACGACACCATCTCAGTGGAATACCGATAACATGAAAAGAGATCATGTGGATCTTAGTGGAATAATGCTATATATGTTGGGGCCAGGTTTGAAATTGCTCACTAGATATGTTGCCTTTGTGACTCAATTCTGTTTAGTCAAAATACTTTCATTAAGTCTAGCGCTGGCTATAGTTTAGCTACATAGGAAAATGATTTAGTGGAGATATATCTTAGTGATAGATTGTCCACGTTGCTTGGTCTTATTTCTTCATGAAACTATAGAAGGTACAGACAAAATATCCCAACAATAGAGGCAAGTGCACGGATTCAAAAACTGAAAATTTCAAGAATTGACCTTTCTTTAATCCTAGTTTTAGAACTTTAGATTAGCATAAATTGTGGTGCTGCTTTATGGGGTGCACACAGTGGAAAAGGTTGGGATTGGGAATTGCCTTTAGGAAATTTCTTTTGCGAAATTGCCTCTTACCTGTATAACAAATATCTGAAAAAGTTTCATGCAAGCATTATTCATTAGAAAATATTCCAAGATGTTTAAAACTTGTATGAGTAATAATATTTTATGAACCAATAATAAGAACCTCCCAGTCTGGCACATTTCACTCATGTGAAGTATTTCTTGATGCGGTAAGAGGAATGAAAGTAGTGTCAAACGTTTATAAATGATTTGTAGCTGCAGGGAGGGTGGACCACACCAAAGTGATTGAGATTCTTTCCTCCAGTTCTACATGTAATGAAAATGATACCAGAGTTTTTTTGTTTCCACATTTTACCTTCATGAATACAAAGTGTCTTCATTTATGTGAAAGCAATTGATATTTAAGAATTCTGTAGCTACGAATATTCTCATCATGACGTCCTTGCATGGACGTGCACCTAATTTTAGGTGCCCCACGTGTTCTAAACTCTCACTTCTCTCTCTCTCTGTCTCTCTCTCTCACACATACACACTCTAACAAAGTATTCTTTACGGTTTTCACGTCATGGAACTTGTATGTTTTATAGGAAATGCCTAAGGTTTGGTTCCTTGTTACTTATCCTTGCCTTAGAGAAAACCTAACACAAAATCTTAATATTGATGGTTTGATCAAACAACCAAGCCAACTCAACGGGAATCAAATGAGATGTAGATTGTAGTTTTAATCTTGGCTTTTAAAGATGCATGGGGGATTTTTTTTTTTTTTTTTTTTTTTGGTGGGGGGTGGGGGGGGGGGGGGGAAGGGAACTTGAGCAATGCAAGTACATTCTCCTTGTTGTTCTTCTGATATTATGCCGGGGAGGTTGCTTTCCAAGGCTGGCCTGTGATTCTTGTGTATGGAGATCTCCATGTGGTAATGATGTAGCATAGATCAATGCTCATGGTCGTAGAAGCAACTTTCTTGTTAGGGCAAAACATGTTTTACAACGTGATTGGAAGACCAAATCACTAAAATAGCTACATGATGCCAAACTTTTATTGTGATAGGGAGGTGGGCTTGGAGGAATTAGGTGTTTTTTTATGTCTTAACATAACATGAGGCTTTCTGTGATGACATTGACATTTCCCTAATCTTCGCTAACCTTCCAGTGAATTCTTTCTAGAACGGGAAAAACAAAGATTAAAGAGTACAAGAAACCCTTAATAGTGATCTGACATAGTTTTGGGGGGCATTGGTAGGTTTCCTACATTGGATTAAAGTTGATTTTAGTTTTGGATTCCAAGTAAGAAAAGAGGTTAAAATGGTGATACTGACTTAGTAATGATTAGGCAAATGTGGATTAGAGTATGGTTTAGAGGGTAAGGAACAAGTTAGGTCACCATCATGTGAGGTGGTTATCAATCATCTCTATGGATCTAGACTTTCCATCAACCTTATTTCTTAGCCATGTGAGTTTATCTTGGTAGATGGATTCAAGCTTTATTCCTTGCCATAATAACTCAAATTATAACTTCATCTATTTTGCAACTTTGGTAGTTGGACTAACAAAAGAAAAAAAGAATTCTTAGTTAATCTCAAGGGTTTATTATTACACAAGGATGGGTCCAAAAGAAATTGATTTGAGATCTCCAATTAGCTCCATCTTCAGTACTTTTACTTTCTTCTCTGTTCATTTAGTAATAGCCGTATATCTACACTCATTAGAAATAAATACAAGAAAGTCTTCATTGTCCGTTTCTTGAAAATACCAAAGCTTTCATTTGAGTGTTGGGCAAGAAGTTCTCTATTTGCTGGAAACAACCAATGAGTTTGCTATGTGGACTGTTACCTAACTTCCAGCCTGACATGAATATTTATTTCTTGCCTCTACTTCAAAACGAAACTTAGAACCCTTTTGATCTGAACGTGTTTGTGAAGATTTCCTGGGATGAATCACAGAATTTTGGCTCACTTGAGTCCAGCCTCCTAAACCTGAGCTATATTGGGCCTGTGTAGGGATTTAATTTCACATTACCCACAATAAATAAGTTCATAATTTCATGCTCCACAGAGCCTTCTAGTCGGTCACAACCTTGAGGAGTTGGAAATAGTGGTATATAAATTAGTTTTTATATATGTATCTGCTACACATAAATATGTGGTTTATAGTTTTTATATTTGTATTATGTTGATCCTGGTTTCAAGTTGATTTATTATTTTGCACTGTATCATTACCAACTCATGCTGATTTCAGGAGTATGTCAGTCATGTGTTGAAGATGAATTTGAGAAAATTTTGAAGCAGTTTGGATCAATTGTGGAATGTAAATCCAAGACAGAGAGTTGAGCTCTCCGTGCCCTATTCGCTGCTCCGGATTTTTAACAGACTTAGCATGCTGGCTTGTGCTGAGGGGGCTGTAGTTTTCTAGTTCAGTGAAAGTGAAAAAATCATGACAAAACAGCCCACAGCAGCTGCAATAGTCTAAGTGTTATAATGAATTGAATTGGTTTGCCAGCGAATAACCATGGGTTGGATTTGAACATTGGTGGTTATGTTCCGAACTACAGGCTAGTCTGGTGTGATACGGTGAAAAGAATTGGTGCTAGGCTTGATTAGAAACACTCTACAAAGAACACAGAACAGTTCTATGGTTGTAATGTGATCTCAGTAAACAGGATTGAGAACATCTTACAAATGATGATGGTGGCAGCGACGGTGTTCTTTAAGTCAAAGTTCTCTCTTCCACACCTCTTATTCCACACAGCGAAGGTCTTATCAATGCAGAGCCATAACATGTTTGCAGCTAATCCATTACCACTCCATTGATCTCTCAGAATTGCTTCAGGAAGTCATAGATATGTTGGCTGATCTCATCTGGCCTTTCTTGGTTTACAAAGTGAGCAGCCCCTTCAATCACAACTACTTCCTCCAACAAGGGCACGTGTTTCTTGAACCCGCCTTTGTGAATGAAGTCTTGGACCCCAGGCCTGTGAATGGTAAGGTCTAGTTCGCCCACAATAAACTTCGTCGGCCCGACAACTTTGAGACCCGACAAACGGTGCATTCAGTTCCCAGCTTCTGTAATGCAAGAAGACATGACAATGGATCCCTTACCCAAATTCAAATTCAAGACTGGTGAAAGAACAAGGGGCATTGAGAAGGTATGTATGCGTTAAGTCAGTGTAGTGGCTTTCTTACAAATCAAGGGCACGATAGTAGTTAACCCCACCAGTGAAGCCACTCTGCTCGTACTTGCTGGCGTAGTAGTCGAGATCCTCCTTAGTTAACCATGGTGGAAGATCAGCAGTGTAGTTGCTATGATTATGAATATGATAATTGTTTTTATTCTTTGGAAAGTAGAGTGGTCCTGGAGTTCGATATGCAAGAACATAATTGAGGACCTTCTTGAAGCCTATGCTCGAAAACTCAGCTTCGATATCGCCAGGTTCCTGCGAGTACAACTGTTAGTTGATCGAGATCGTTTCGGAGATTAGAATAGAACCCTAATTAATCATCATCAATTTTCGATTCCCACCTGAAACCTGCAGATGTAATAATCATCGCCGTACAGTCGGCGAGAACTCTCCACTAAGCTCTTCTGAGGATGAATGGGATTATAAACGACACTCAAATTGACGAGGGCTTTCACTCTGTCGGGCCTGTAGAGGCAGAATCTCCAGGCGATGATGGCCCCCCAATCATGGCCGACCACGAACACCTTATTATCCTTTTACTCGATGGCGTCCAGGAGCAGAATCAGGTCGCCGATCACGTGGAAAATGGTGAACTTGGACGGGTCGTGGAGGGGTGCTCCGGTGGTGTCGCCGTACCCCCTCATGTCCGGCGCCACCGCGCGGTACCCGCGCTCCGCCAGGAAGAGCATCTGGTGGCGCCAGGAGTACCATAGCTCCGGGAAGCCGTGGAGGAGAAGGACTAAGGGGCCTTTGCCGATTTCGGCAACGTGAATATTGAGGCCGTTGATGGGTATATTCCGGTGCTGGATCTTATCCATGGCTGCAATAAAGTGGCAGGAGGGTGAAACGGACGAGGTAAACTAGTCTGATGAGGGTCAACTTGTCCAGGCAGACTGGATCGGCCCAGACCCGCTTGAATCATGCCCGTTTCAGCCATAATCAGGTCAGAAATCAGAATATTTATATATATATAAAAGCTAGTTTGATCTAGTCCGTGGATCCGATTATGTGGCCAATTTTGGGCTCGTTTGGACCGGATTATATAATATTTTTATAATAAAAGAAATTATATAAAATAAAATATAACAACGAGGTGGATCGATTTGGGGCGAGTGGATGTTGAGTTGGTCTTTTGTTGAAGGATCTATTCTCTATAGGGGTCGTATTAAGATCCAAGTTGGGCCATGGCGTTGTGTGAAGTTCTTCCTCATTTTGACAAAATTAGTCACAAATACTCTTGGGACTAGCCAAAGAAGTTGAATTTTAGTCGGATGTAGGTAGGTGTAGATGTAGGTGTAGGTGAATTTAAGTCAGGATTTGTGGCTGAGGTCACAGCAGAGCAGCCATTTTAGACCATCTTTAATAGAGATACCCGCTTTTAGCTATCTCCACTACTTTTTCTTATCCACGTCAGATTCTCTCTCTGTCACATATATTTACAACAAAGATACTCATTCTAATTTTTTAATAAATTTTTATTTTCATATTATATATATATATATTATTTTTTAATTATAATTTTAATTTGTAGTATTAATTATTTATTTAATTGCTTTAAAATTTATAATTATATTTTATTTAATAAATTAAATTTACTAATATTGATTTATTCAATAAAATTATATAATATTTGTATTTATATATTTTAAATTTCAAATTAATAAAATATATTCAATATTGGTATCATTTTGTAGAATACAAAATATTATGAATTATAAAAATACTACAAAATTTAAATATAACAATAAATTTAATATAAATTACAAATACAAAATATATATAATATATATTATATGTATACATATATATATATATATATATATAAATGCTATGTGTCCCAATTTAATTGGGATATATGGCAATGAATCACATTGCAGTGATGCTGGGAAGCACCCTTCTATTTTATTTACTTTTTTTTTAAAAAAACAGATGATGATGTGGCGTATCAGTGTTTTCCGGTTCTTCTTTTCCTGATACACAACAAATCTTCTAGATGTATGTAGCGTAGACATTAAAAATATATGTCTAAAATCAATTAGATATCATACATTTTGGAAGAAAATAAAATTCCAATAATATAAATATATGGTATTTAATTATGCACGTATGTTAATTTTTGTATAATAAATATCAACCATTAATGCAAAAATATGCTTAAAATGGAAGATATCGTACAAATATTACGTGCATAAATAGAGCCATAATAAATTTGGCAGCAAAATAAATTAATTTTGTCAATAAATGAAGTATATAAATTAATATCCTCCAAAAAATGTAATGATATAAAGATCTTGTCAATAAAGAAAAGTACACAATCAAATCCGTCAAAATGGAAAGCAGCATCTGATGGAAAAGGAAAGATTATAAAATCTTTCCATCCACGTGGCACCATCCGAAAAGGAAGCCAAGGCCACCCTCCCCTGTAAATAGGAGCCTTGATCAATTCATTAGACACCGAAGTTCATTTGAAGACTCGCACAAGGGTAAGTCACTTTAGACTCTCTGCAATGTTCTTCATTGTTCTTCGTGTCCTTCGAAGCGTTCTTCGTCGAAAAGTCACCGATGTGGACAAATGATCCAATATTGGTTGGCGAATCGATGAAGTCAACGTTCTTCGTCTTATGTCCTAGCCGGAGGAAGGATCAAAGCTCTAAAAGCCATCTAGGAATCCATCAAAGCCAATGAAGAGCCTCCAAAGCCGCTCTCAAAGCTTCAAGATGTTCGTCGCGTTCTTCATAAAAGGCGCAAACCAGGCCCTCTTCGATCCAAAAGTCAAAGTGACACGCCGTCAAAAGCGTTATGGAGCGCTAAATCCACCTCTTTAAGGATCAAAGCTCTCAAAGCCGTTGAGGAATTCGTCAAAGCCAAGGAAAAGTCTAAGTTCATCCTAAAGCTTCGATGTGTTCATCGCATTCTTCACCAAAGCAACAACTCGGCCCTCTTCGATCTAAAAGTCAAAGGGATACGCCGCCAAAAGCGTTATGGAGCACCAAATCCACCTTCTCAAAGATCAAAGCTGCGGATCGTTTAAAGAGGACATCAAATCCAAAGCTTAGGATCAAATCACCCGCACGGAGACCAAAGCCCTCCAAAAGCGGCAAAGACAAATCAAAGATCAAAGCTGCGGATCGTCTAAAGAAGATATCAAATCCAAAGTTGAGGATCAAATCACCCACGCGGAGACCGAAGCTCTTTAAAAGGCGGAAAAGGCAAACCAAAGATCAAAGTTGCGGATCGTCTAAAGAAGATATCAAATCCAAAGCCGACGATCGAATCGCCCACGCGGAGACCAAAGCCCTCCAAAAGCGGCAAAGACAAATCAAAGATCAAAGCTGCTGATCGTCCAAAGAAGACATCAAATCCAAAGCTAAGGATCAAATCGCCCACGCGGAGACCGAAGCTCTCCAAAAGGCGGAAAAGGCAAACCAAAGATCAAAGTTGCGGATCGTCTAAAGAAGACATCAAATCCAAAACCGACGATCGAATCGCCCACGCGGAGACCAAAGTCCTCCAAAGGCGGCAAAGCCAAAGCAAAGGTCAAAGTCGCGGATCGTCTAAAGAAGACAACAAATCCAAAGACGATGATCAAAATCGCCAACGTGGAGACCAAAGTCCTCCAAACGCGGCAAAGCCAAAACAAATGTCAAAGTCGCGGATCGTCTAAAGAAGACAACAAATTCAAAGACGATGATCAAATCGCCAACACGGAGACCAAACCTTCAAAAGCGGCAAAGCCAAATTAAAGATCAAAGCCTCGGATCGTCTAAAAAAAAGACATCAAATCCAATGCTGCGATCAAATCGCCCGCACGGAGACCAAAACCCTCCAAAAGCCGGCAAAGTCAAACTGAAGACCAAACCTCTTCGGATCAAAGAAGCCATTGAAAATCAAGTTGGAAAATAAATCGACCCGGAAGGAGAATCAAAGGACCCATTTAGAGAATAGGACCCGCTTTAAATTCAATCAAATATAATTTGTACAAATTTTGTGTTTATTAAAAATAACACAATTTTTTGTCCACAGATTTTTGGCACGCCCAGTGGGACCTCTCTACCTTTCATCTCTCTTTCCGACGAACTTTCAACAACCAATGGCTTCCTAAAAGATCAAGACTTCTAACGTTGCGTCAAAAGTTGCTGCTCAAGCCGCCGTCGCCGCCAAAGAAGTTGGCGCACCCATCGTGTCCAAAACCTCAAGCGCTTCGACAAATACTGGAATGACAACACGAAGCATGACCAAAAGAGTATTGTCGTTATCTGAAGACACTTCTCCAAAAATCACAGAGCGAAGTCCACTCTGTGAAGAAGACGACAACTTTAAGAGTACTGCCGCACTGTTCACCCCTCAACAAACTGCAAGTCATTCAACCGCATCAAGCTCTGCTCCGGTGATGATTACCAACGCTTCAAATATTGAGGACCCAAAGATTGTGGATCAAAGTCTTCTCTGCGAGGAATATAAAAGCTTCAAAGGTACTTTCATGCCACCTACTCATCGGCCAATTTCAAGTCATTCAACCGCATCAAGCTCTGCTGCGGTGAGGACTATCAACGCTTCAAATATAGAAGATCAACTTGCAGCAGTGGCCAAAATCATTGAAGGAATGTCTCAACACATGCAACAACAAGACGCCCTTATTGAAAAACTTATGACAAAGCTGGACAAGCCTGAAGAAGCCGGCCATGCAACTGAAAAGCAACAATCTTCCCCAGCGGTCCAAAATAAAGCGGCAACATTTGTGGAGCAACGTCATGGAAAAGAAAAGGTGGCGGAATTAAATCCATATCAAGGATCATCCAACTTCTTCATCCATATATCCCAACTTGACAACTACATCAAGGGGGCAATCAAAAGAGAATTCGAAGGGAGTTCAAGGCCGATGCACACTTACGCCAAGCCTTACACTGCAAGAATTGGCGCCCTCAAAATGCCAACGGGCTATCAACCACCAAAGTTTCAACAATTTGACAGCAAAGACAACCCAAAGCAACATATAGCGCATTTTGTCGAGACATGCAGCGATGCTGAAACATATGGAGACCTTCTAGTCAAACAATTTGTGCGGTCACCAAACGGCAACCCCTTCGACTGGTACATCGACTTAGAGGCTGGTTCCATCGACAATTAGGAACAACTAAAGTACGAGTTCTTGAATAGGTTTACAACACAAAGAGAACCGTTAGCATGACCGAACTCACCAACAGCCGCCAATGGAAAGATGAACCAGTAATTGACTACATCAACCGCTGGAGAAGTCTAAGCCTCAACTGCAAAGACCGTCTGTCCGAAGCTTCCGGCATAGAAATGTGCATTCAAGGGATGCAATGGAGCTTGAAATACATCCTACAAGGGATCCGACCCATACTTTTGAAGAACTCGCCACTCGCGCTCATGATATAGAATTGAGCATGATGTCTAGTGGAATGTATGGACCGCCTACTAAAGATTTCTCAGAAGACGAAAAATACAACACTCCAAACAGTGGTGGCAGTCATACCTTCACCCCTCCTAGAAACGAGGATAAACTTTCTTCAATCTCCTGGAAACGAGGATAAACTTTCTTCAATCTCCTAGAAACGATGATAAACTTTCTACAGCACTCCTGGAAATGAGGATAAACTTTCTCTAATCTCCTGGAAACGAGGATAAACTTTCGTCATTCTCCTAGAAACGAGGATAAACTTTCTACAGCTCTCCTAGAAACGAGGATAAACTTTCTTTAATCTTCTGAAAACGAGGATAAACTTTCTTCAATCTCCTGGAAACAAGGATAAACTTTCTGCAATCTCTTAGGAATGAGGATAAACTTTCTAACAAGACTCCTTAAAACTTTCTAACAAGACTCCTTAACACGAGAATAAACTGTTAACAAAAACAAACAAATTCAATTTGTTTTGAACTACGTTATGATTTGATTCCCTAACCGGATATGTAGGCAACTTGGAATATAACTCCGAGTTCAGTCAATTATGCCAAAAAAAAAAGAAAAGAAAAACCCTAAAAAATAAATTGGGCAAAAAAAAAAAAGTCCAAAAAAAATCGGGCTTAAAAAAAATAATTGAACAAAAAAAATTATCGTCCAAAAAAAAAAAGCCATTTGAAAAAAAATATTGGCTAAAAAAAAATCAAAAAATGATAGCCATAAAAAAAAACAGTCAAAAAATAAATTGACTTATGTTTCGAGACTCATTCAAGCAACGCTTTGCGTCGGCTTAAAAGAGTCTCGATGGGGCATTTTATAGACACTAAAAATATATGTCTAAAATCAATTAGATATCATATATTTTGGAAGAAAATAAAATTCCAATAATATAAATATATGGTATTTAATTATGCACATATGTTAATTTTTGTACAATAAATATCAACCATTAATGCAAAAATATGCTTAAAATGGAAGATATCGTACAAATATTACGTGCATAAATAGAGCCATAATAACTTTGGCAGCAAAATAAATTAATCTTGTCAATAAAGGAAGTATATAAATTAATATCTTCCAAAAAAGGCAATGATATAAAGATCTTGTTAATAAACGAAGGTGCACAATCAAATCCGTCAAGAATGGAAAGCAGCATATGATAGAAAAAGAAATATTATAAAATCTTTCCATCCACGTGGCACCATCCGAAAAGGAAGCCAATGCCACCCTCCCCTATAAATAGGAGCCTTGACCAATTCATTAGACACCGAAGTTCATTTGAAGACTCGCGCAAGGGTAAGTCTCTTTAGACTCTCTGCAATGTTCTTCATTGTTCTTCGTGTCCTTCGAAGCGTTCTTCGTCGAAAAGTCACCGATATGGACAAATGATCCAATATTGGTTGGCGAATCGATGAAGTTAACGTTCTTCGTCGTATGTCCGAGCCGGAGGAAGGATCAAAGCTCTCAAAGCCATCGAGGAATCCATCAAAGCCAATGAAGAGCCTCCAAAGCCGCTTTCAAAGCTTCAAGATGTTCGTCGCGTTCTTCATAAAAGGCGCAAACCAGGCCCTCTTCGATCCAAAAGTCAAAGGGACACGCTGCCAAAAGCGTTATGGAGCAATAAATCCACCTCTTTAATGATCAAAGCTCTCAAAGCCGTTGAGGAATTCGTCAAAGCCAAGGAAAAGTCTCCAAAGTTCATCCTAAAGCTTCGATGTGTTCATCACATTTTTCACCAAAGCAACAACTCGGCCCTTTTCGATCCAAAAGTCAAAAAGGACACGCCGCCAAAAGCGTTATGGAGCACCAAATCCACCTTCTCAAAGATCAAAGCTGCGGATCGTTTAAAGAGGACATCAAATCCGAAGCTTAGGATCAAATCACCCGCACGGAGACCAAAGCCCTCCAAAAGCGGCAAAGACAAATCAAATATCAAAGCTGCGCATCGTCCAAAGAAGACATCAAATCCAAAGCTGAGGATCAAATCGCCCACGCGGAGACCGAAGCTCTCCAAAAGGCGGAAAAGGCAAACCAAAAATCAAAGTTGTGGATCGTTTAAAGAAGACATCAAATCCAAAGCCGACGATCGAATCGCCCACGCGGAGACCAAAGTCCTCCAAAAGCGGCAAAGACAAATCAAAGATCAAAGTTGCGGATCGTCCAAAGAAGACATCAAATCCAAAGTTGAGGATCAAATCGCCCACGCGGAGACGGAAGCTCTCCAAAAGGCGGAAAAGGCAAACCAAAGATCAAAGTTGCGGATCGTCTAAAGAAGACATCAAATCCAAAACCGACGATCGAATCGCCCACGCGGAGACCAAAGTCCTCCAAAGGCGGCAAAGCCAAAGCAAAGGTCAAAGTCGCGGATCGTCTAAAGAAAACAAATCCAAAGACGATGATCAAATCGCCAACACGGAAACCAAAGTCCTCCAAAAGCGGCAAAGCCAAAACAAATGTCAAAGTCGCGGATCGTCCAAAGAAGACAACAAATCCAAAGACGATGATCAAATCGCCAATGCGGAGACCAAACCTCCAAAAGCGGCAAAGCCAAATTTTAGATCAAAGTCTCGGATCGTCTAGAAAAAAAGACATCAAATCCAAAGTTGCAATCAAATCTCCCGCACGGAGACCAAAACCCTCCAAAAGCCGGCAAAGTCAAACTGAAGACCAAACCTCTTCGGATCAAAGAAGCCATCGAAAATCAAGTTGGAAAATAAATCGACCCGGAAGGAGAATCAAATGACCCATTTAGAGAATAGAACCCGCTTTAAATTCAAATCAAATATAATTTGTACAAATTTTGTGTTTATTAAAAATAACACAATTTTTTGTCCACATGTAGTCTTTTAAAATTGTTACAAATCAAACGGTGTGGAGTGGAGGAGTAGTAAGAACTTGCTTTCAACAAATTCTGATTTTCTCCGCTATCATTTTTAGCTACTTCTTGGCTAGTAGATATATATATATATATATAGCAATACTTCATCATCTTTTGCTAAAATTTTGCAATTGGTTCCCATGGATGCATGCATTGAGTGTAATCTTTTTAAGCATGTATTCATTTGCTAATGTCTAAAGAATTTCAAACCACAATAACCGTTTTTATTATTATTCTTCTTATATATGGTTGTTCCATTATCATTCATTCTTCATTTGTATGTATATATATATATATTTCATCAGAATTGGGTGAGGAAGTCGTGGATATGTTGGTTGATATCATCTGCCCTCTCCTGATTGATAAAGTGAGCAGCCCCTTCAATCACCACAACTTCCTTCAACGAGGGCACATGTTTCTGGAACTCTCCTTTGTGGATGAAGTCTTGCACACCTGGCATGTGATAGGTCAGGTCTAGATCTCCCACGATAAACTTTGTTGGCACCACTATTTTTGCTCCAACAAAAGCCCCATGCAGTTCCCAACTTCTGCAAATTTCGAAATGTTAAGAATAATCAAATTAGAACTCATAAATAGTCATAATACAAATTCCGTCGTCTCAAATACTAAACTATAAATTAAACAAGATGAAGATGATTTGCAGATAATAGGAAGCAATTGACAGAGATACACTTACAGATCAAGAGCGCGGTAGTAATTCACTCCGCCGGTGAAGCCGCTCTGCTGGAACTTGCTAGCGTAGTAGCCGAGGTCTTCTTCAGTTAGCCATGGCGGACGATCAGCAGCGTAGTAGCTAGGGTCCGCGTTCTTTGGGAAAAAGAGAGGACCTGGTGTTCGAAATGCGAACACATATTTCAGAATTTCCTTCGCGCCTATCCTCGCGAAATCTGCTTCGATTTCGCCTGGTTCCTGTCATTGTCACTGTCAATGCCTCCGAAACCCTAATTTAATTAATTGGTCAATTAACCTCCGACCTGAAACCTGCTGATGTAGTAATCATCGCCGAAGAGTCTTCGAGAAGCTTCCACAAAGCTCGTCTGCGGATGAATTCGAGGAAAAGCAACGCTCAGATTGACGAGAGCTTTCACTCTGTCTGGCCTGTAGAGGCAGAGCATCCAGGCGATCATGGCGCCCCAATCGTGGCCGACGACGAACACCTTATCATCTTCGTTTCCGATGGCATCCAGGAGCAGAATTAGGTCGCCGACCACGTGGAAAATGGTGAACTTGGAAGGTTCGTGGAGGGGAGCCCCGGTGGTGTCGCCGTATCCTCTCATGTCCGGCGCCACCGCGCGGAACCCGCGCTCCGCCAGGAAGAGCATCTGGTGGCGCCAGGAGTACCATAGCTCCGGGAAGCCGTGGAGGAAGAGGACTAAGGGGCCTTTGCCGATTTCGGCGACGTGCATATTGAGGCCGTTGATGGGTATATTCCGGTGCTCGATTTTATCCATGGCCGCCCCTCTCGACGGAGTTGCAGTTGGAAATAGCAGAGGTAAGGCATGCTACCTCTATTTATTAGTCTTAAATTGTGGCTACGTAACCGTAATTACGAATATGCCCCTAAAAAGACGGTTGGGTTTTGTGAATAGTACAAAACATTGGAAATGATTTTTAAATGAATTTTATGTTTGTTTATCTTTAGAAAATACTGCCCCTACAAAGTATACATATTTTTATTTTGGGACGTGTAATTATAAAGTGATTATTTTATTAAATACATTTTTTTTCACAAATATTTTTATTTTACAGTATATCATTACTTTTATATTATTATACTACTTTTATCTGTCAATTATAATTAAAATACTATTGTTTTTTAAATTATGTGTGAAAGTCCGCAGATGGAGGAAGTATATCATTTACTTTATAATTGAGGTGGGGACAAGTGTGTATAAGAAGATATTTTTGAAACAATACAATTTAATGAAATAGATATTTAGGAAATCGAGGATAAGAAGATATTTTTGAAACAATACAATTTAATGAAATAGATATTTAAGAAACCGAGAAGATCCGGTCAACCTCATTAAAATTAATTTATATGACTATAATAATAATAAAATTTAATTATATAAAATAAAATAATTAAATTTCATGCGTTCAGCTGAACAATTTAATTTAGGATCTGATCTCACTTCTTTAGGAAATATTAGGGTGGTATTTGTTTGTGATTAAATCATGCTAAATGTTCTTTTAGTTTTTTCGAATTTAATATATATAACCAAAAATAAATATAAATAAATATTGAGCTATGATACTTTATTCTGCAATGTGAGAAAAAAAAAATAAAAAAAAATGAAGAGACGTGCATTAATTTTCACGTGTCTTTTAGCGAGACATTTATTGTATGGTACATAAGTAGGTATTTATAAGTATTGTATTAATTGCTCTAATCGACAAATAAAAATATAACTGAATATGTATTGTATGTTTTATTTTATGATTTTATGACATGGAGAATTTGCTGTTACTATGCGTTTGTTTGGATTTTGAGTTGGAATTTGAATAGTAAAAATTTTGAATTAGAATAGTTGTATGATTTGATATAAATAGGTGTTGATGTGATGTTTTGAATGTAAAATTAATTTTTAATATAACATAAAAAAATAAAAAATAAGTGTTTGATTTGATATTTTTTGAGAAAAAAATAGATAAATTTTTACATGAACTTAATAGTTGTATAAAACAAATAACAAACTATATATAACATGCAAAATCTAAGGTCAGAGTTTAAACCCAATTTCCATTATATATATATATATATATATGTTGTTGGCCATGTCAATTATATTGGGGAGTGCTGGTATTCTTAACAGAAGATATTGGTAGGTGATCTACATATTGCTGCGAGTTTTGGATTTCAACCGACTCCTCGACCATCATTACTTGTGCAGTGGGAGGCTTCATCTTAGGGTTGGTTCAAGTTGAATGCGGATGGTGCTTCGCTTGGAGACCCGAAGCTGGCGGGATCCCCAAGCGTCATTTGAGACACTTTCGGAGCGATCGTGCTACATGCGACCAATATTTTTGCGGAGTTGGAGGCAATACGTAGAGGTGTGGACGCCTTCTTTCCCTATGGATCGAGACTGACTCGATGTAGTTTTTCTCAGATACAAGGAAAGGATTCACTTCGAATTCCATTTCTTTGTATTGTATCTGAATCGAATCTTGTCTATTTCAACTTCGACTTTTTCTTCTTTGCAGCATAGCGTTGATTTCGTCTTCATCAGGGCACTGGACCCTACAGACATGCCTTAGCCAATTGCAGTTGCAACTACATGATGTCACTTGGCGAATCTCCCAATATCTATCGAGAGAAAAACCGAGTGGCGGATGCATTGGCAAGTGCAGCTTGTTCCCTTTCGGGGGATCAGACTTTGGAGTCGGGGGATATTCCTTTGTGGATTCGAGGTTTTTACGAGCAGATGCCGAGGGTCGACCGAGATTTTGTTTTCATGGATAGGTAGTCTGGCTTCCCACATGCATAATTGATGACATTTTGACGTGAGGGTCTAGCGCTTGACTTAGGCTTTTAGTTGGTTGATTACTTGTATTGACTACGTTGGTTGTAATTGAAGAATTATATACGATTTGATCTCTATCTATCTGAGGTACCTAGACAATCCATTCTTGAATTTTTAAAGTTAGAAGCTAAGAAGCTCAATTTAAGTATATGTTTTAGAAAACTTTATTTAAAATTTGTAACAATTTTTAAGCTTTATTTATTTAATATATATCAAATTAAATAAATATTTAATTTCTTTACTATTTTAAAAAAATTTCATAACTTTTTTTTATACAAAACAGTGCCATTTATAGTGTTTTTGTGGAGATTTTTTCCAGATATCTCTCACCAAAAATACTTAACAATAAGTAAGTATATAATAATAATAATAATAATAATAATAATAATAATAAATAATAATAACAATAATAAAAGTAAAAGTGTAAAAGGTTCAGAAGCAATACCAATGGAATGCCCACATCAATAAATTCCAACAACTTTCAAAACCAACCATACAACATATGGTAGAATCGGAGGCAATTAATAAGCTGCAAAAATTAGTCCTCCTTCGTACAATATAATTAGATCAGACTTATAAAATCATAAATAATTATTATTGTACTTTTACATTCATACAAAAAATCCATTAATAAATGCAATCATATGTGTTTGTTTATTTCTAGTTTGAAATTAATGTTGGTGGGCCGTTTAAAATTAGTTTTAAAACTAATAAATTTAAATCAGACGTTAGATGTGATGTGATGTGATGTTGAATTTAATTCTTTTTATTTATTTTTCTAACGAGTAAATCACAATTAATGTACAAGCCATAAAATAAAAGTTTCATTCTTGAAGCTCAAGGAAAAGAACACTAATGGAAATTAGAAGAAATCATTCCCAAACCACCATTGAAGTGACCTTGCACTAAAAAAGTCCACATTCTTTTTCTTCCTAAAAAAAAAAAAATGAGTAAAGGTAAAGGAATATAAATATATCAAGAGTGATCGAAATTCTCAGCGACTCCCGGGAGCCGAACTCCCCGAAGTTCCTGCACATCAATGGCGGATTATGTGACGAGATATATGGGCGTAGCCGCGGCGGAGCTAGTCCTACAGTTGCCGTCGGCGAGGCTGACGTAAGGGATGTCGACGACCTCGCCCTTGACGAGCGGGCCGGAGCTCGGCCGGCTGGCGGTCCGGTAGGGGGCGGGCGAACCGCCGGCGATACTGTCAGTAATGTAAAGTGGGCCGGATATGGAGGAGCCGATATTATAATTAATGCGGTTGTCAGGCGGCGGCGACCTTGGAAACCTGAAGAAGAGAAGGGCGTTGCGCCACCAGCGGCGGGTGTTCTTGGTCTTCTTGATCTTCTTTGACAGAGAAGACGAGTCGTCTCTGGAGATGGGTTTCTGGAGCTTGAAGTTCATCATGTCATCGTCTACGCTGGATCTTGCAATCGCCGTCCTCTCCCTCCTGTGGTTCCTTGCTTCTTCCAAAACCTAATTAATAATACATATACCAAGATGAAGACATGATTAATATAGCACAAGACAACATTATTAAGACAAGAATGGGAGATAGCAGAGAAGACGACATGAAAGAAGAAGAAGACCTGGAAGTAATGAAATTGGGGTTCGAAACCATAGTCAGTGAAATGGGGTTCTTGGACAGGGAAGATTGGGGGTTTATTGGACAACATTATATATATATATATATATATATGTTGTGCTTGTAGTTACTAAATCAATATAATTAGTTTGAGGAAGAAAGAAGGGGATCAAGAAAAAGAAAGGAATAGAAACGGCCGGAAGAGAAAGGAAACCCTAGAATGAAAATGCTCTCACTCACTCACTCACTTACTTGTGTGTGTATGTTGGTTTTATTAATTATATTACATTGAAGAAAGTGGCAAGTCTGGGCCAGGCCCCTTTAACAATATTAACAAATTTCCAGATTAATCAGACAGGCCTGCCTGCCTAGTACACTTTGCTCACTCACTCACTCACTCTTGTGTTTGTTGCAACCACGATCACGAATCATCCGTGTCAGTCAGTTAGAAAACCCAATTCTGAATATGAAAGAAAAGAACGATCATCCATGGCGGTTGGATGATTGAATTTGATGGAGATCGATATCTGTGTTGTATAGTATAGTGTAGAGTAGAGTAGAGTAGAGGCAAATGCCAATAATGGGCCATTACTTTAATTAATAAACAGCTTTAATTTAGCATGAAGATGGACATAATAATTGTTGAAGTAAATGTGAAGGCAGATGAAGATGCAGACACGTGGGTTGTTTCTTCTTTCTGGTCTGAACTAAACAGTCAAGACCCGACCCGACCCAATCCATTTAAACATGTCTAGAAACGGATTTCTGGGCCGGCCCAACTAGTACGCTTTGCATTGCATTGGGTTATGGTCCAGATTCCCAAATAAGCGAGAGCATATCTGAACTGAAGGAATTAAGGAATGATCACATCCTCATCCATTCTTACATACATAAAAATAAAATAGAATAAAATTCTCTAATACTATTATATTATATTCTATTCTGTTATGTCCCAATTATCCACGCCTGATTCCCGCGTCAAACTTGGCGTCTACTGGTTAGGTCTGCATAGTTGGACCCAATTCTTGACTCCCTACTCATAGACATAGATATAGAGATATAGACATAGACATGGCAGCTAGCTTTAAGAACACGGGAAACCCGCCCGAAGTTTCCTCCTCCATACAGGGCAGGGCAGCCTACATTTATTTTCCCACTTCTCGCACATATATCTATCTATCTATCTATTCTTACCTATCCATTTCCTCAATCTAATCTCAATTCTCCTTCTTCTTCTTCGTCTTCCTAGGTTTCGATCTGTTCTATGGACGATCATCCCGAATGGAGGGAGGAGGCGGCGCCACAGAAGGGCTACGCTATGAGCGGAAAGATTATGCTCAGCGCCATCGTCGTTCTCTTCACCGTCGTCGTTTTCATGGTGGGCCTTCATCTCTACGCCAGATGGTATCTTCTCCGCGCCCGCCGCCGCCACCTCGAGCGCCGCCGACAGCGCCGCGCCAGCCGCTCCCAGCTCGTGCTCATTTCTGATTCTCGACAGTTACAGGCGGCGGCCGATCGTGGCTTGGATGTCACGGTGCTTAATTCCCTTCCCGTGTTTCTCTACTCCTCCGGCGCGGCGGAGGAGGCGGCGGTGGAGTGCGCCGTCTGCCTGTCGGAGTTCGAAGAAAAAGAAATCGTGCGGCTCTTGCCCAAGTGCAGACATAGATTTCACGTCGAGTGTATCGGCATGTGGTTCCATTCGCACTCCACCTGTCCGCTTTGCCGGTCGCCGGTGGAGAAGGTGGAGGAGAGCCGCTCCAAACCGGCGGAGGAGGGAAACTCCGGCGATCGGGGGAAGGTGGGGATAAGCATCGATGTTCCGGCGAGGGTCGTGCCGGAGAACGAATTAAGCCAGATCTCGCCGGCGAGCCGGCTGTCGGCTCTGAGAAGAATTCTGAGCATGGGACGTAAGTCGCCCGCCGCCGGGGGGTCAACGACTGCGCGTGGGGCGGGGGCCGGGTCGAGCCGAGTAGCCGCCGAGTTGGATTTGGAGAGCGGGCCGGACGAACCGGATCCGGCTCAGGTAGGGAGAGAAAAGGTTGAGATGTGATGTGATGTGAGTCAACGTCGTAGGAAACAACGTGGTAATTTCGTGGCAAAGAAACGACATTATAGTACACATTTTAAATATCCCTTTTTATTTTTTTATATGGAATTTGTACAGTACGAGAATTCGAAATTATTCTTTATATTTTGTTTTTTTTCCCTTATATAAATGTGGTGTTTTTTATTTGTTGGAGGCAGGCCAGCTGATGGAGAGTGGAGTAGTTATGTGTTTTCAATACATCCATTTCTAACAAACTCCACTATTACCCATAAATTAATTAGTAAATATGAACAAGTCAAGTATGAGTGTTAATTGCAACGACTCCCACGTCCACGCGATTGCTTGCTAAGTAAGGTAGTCAAGAATCGAAATCGATCGATTTGAGTCAAATTGATTTGATGTTGATGCCAATTCAATTGGGTCCATTTTCTTATGTGACACGTTGATTAGGTTAGGTAGCTACTTAAGAAATTCATTTTAAATGGCCAAAAAAATATTATTTCTATTTATCATGTGGTCCTTCTTATTACAATGAAAACCCACCCAAAATTTTTCAATCATACAAAAAAACTAATTAACTAAATAAATAAACAGTAACTAATTAATTATATAAATGATGTATCAACTACTACTACGTACAGTTATAACTACAGACAGTTTTACACTTGCATCATGCCGGGAGAATAGGGTACGGCGGCTTTGATGACCCATTCGTCTCCGGCGTACACCTTCGCCGGAGTGAAGCTCTCCGCCAGCTCCGGAGTTATTTTCTGGATCCCCTTCCACGTGACCCGTTTCGAGGTATCCGACCCGGGTCCGCGGTTCTGGTACTCCCCGTAGTACAACGTGTCCAGCGCAAAGTTCCCCATCCACGGCGACCATCCCTCCGGCGCTATGAAGCCGTCGATGAAGCTCTGCATTATGATCGTCCGGGAGAATTCCTTCCATGGCCGCCCCAGGTACGCCTTCGCCGGCGGCTGCAACTGCAGGAACGCCGGGTCGGGGACGATGTCGCAGTTCTGCAGGACGATGACGCCCACGCTCCGGCGGTCCTTCCGCCCCTGGGCGGTCACCATACAACCCTGATTCGCCATGGGCTTCCGGACGACGAGCTTGCACTTCTGGAAGACGGAGGCGGCGTCGCCGAAGATGAAATCGATGGTGCCGGAGATGACGCAGTCGCGGTAGTACTGCCGGTAACTGTGGGCGTACAGTGTGTCTTGGTAACCGTCCATGTGGACGTTGAAGAACACCGCCTTGTCGCCGGAAACCCGCACCGCCACCGCCTGGTGCTTCTCCGCTCCGGCGGTGTTCTCGATTCCGATGTCCTTCGCCATGAATCCGTCAGCATTAATAGCTGCACCAGACAGGATTCAAAATGAATTAATTAGCTGTAACAAGTCTGATAAATTAAACCCTAATTTCATGAATCTGTTACCGAGTACACAAGTGTGGTAAGTGGGGGTCCCGTCGGCGTAATTCTTACTGCCGGAGATTCTCGTCTTCGTCGGACCCTCTCCGATCAAAATGACATTATTGACCTTCTTGGGAACGATGACAGTCTCCTTATAAACGCCGGCCTTGACGTGAATGGTGATGGTCTGATTATTCTTCGGCGGCAACGACGCGATCGACTCATTAATGGTCCTAAAGTCGCCGCTGCCGTCCTGCGCCACAACGATGTTGGTTTTCACCGGCGCCTGAGGCTCCGCCATCAGCTTCCTCTTCACGCCCTCCACGAAAGGCGGCGGCTCATCGCCCTCCGACAGGAGGCGCCGCTGGTTTGTGAGGCTGTCCAAACCCAAGGAAGAAAGTATGCTCGAGAAGCCGCTAACCATGGCGAGGCCATTGCTGAGCATCTCGCCGGAGTTATGCAGCAGCTCCTTCATCTTCTCGCCGGTGTCGCCGGTGGTGTTGTCGAAGGCGTCCTTACAGGCCTCGTGGTGGGCGATGGCGCCGCTCAGCCATGTCTTGACGTCCTCGACGTAATCGTCGAGTTTGCTGACGTCGAATTCTCCGACCTTGTCGAACGACCTCTGCAGATCGTCGACGGAGTCGTTGAGGACTTCCTCGCAGACGTCGAGGGCGCCTTTGGTCCTGGGATCGGAGTCGGCTTCCTTGTAGAGAGAGGAGTCTTTAATGGCGTTCCGGAGGTCGTCGACGGTGGCCTGAAACGCCGCCTTGACGAGCTCCTTGGGATCGGAGGAATTCGTGTTCTGCAATGTCTTCTCGCAGGTTTCTTTGTAGTCCGTCGGCTGGCAAATGGAGTGCATCGACTTCGTCGACGAGTTGATGTCGCCGTCGCTGCTTTTCTTGCTGACGGTCACCGCCACCGCCACCACCATCGCCACCAGGAGGATGGAGGCCAACCCTAACGCTGCCGCCTTCGTCGTCGAATCTCCCATTTTTAATTATGTGTGTATATATATATATATTAAAAATCAATCTATCTGTACATGTGAATGTGATTAAGATAATTGGTGTAACAGTTAGTTACATGGATGTGTGTATTATTGAATTGTTATATTGAACTATTAATTAATTAAGGTAGTTTTGTTTTATTACAAACCCCATGAAACCTGGGATGTATGAATGTATATCGATGTTAATTAAATCTAATAATTGTGTTGAGGATTATATATATATATATATATATCAAATTAAAAACGTAAATAGTTTTTGCTAAAATGAGTGTGTTCTAAGATTGGAAGTGAAGGCTGAGAGAAATGGTAGGAACATTGAGAATGTCGTCCATGGCCTACCTTGTGGACATTAATTAATTATTGTTCAGTAGTTTTCATTACATTACATTTCTTGATTCTATTATAAGTAACAACAACAAAAAATAATTAAAATAAATAATATTTTATCTAATTGAAATACTCTTCAGATTCAGGTCAATAATCTAATAAGGGTTCAACTCAACTCAACTCAACAGTCAACAGTCAACACAAGCAAGATATATGAAGTAAAAAAAATAAAAATAAAAATAAAAATAAAAAAATAAAAAATAAAAATCCTCCAGGACAGGATAGAGAAGAATCACATTCCAGCGGACCTGGAAAGGTTTATTAACAGCATCTTCGTGCATGAAGAATCATTTCATTACATTACATTACATTACATAACCTCTCAACAGCATTGCAACAATATTAATTTGATGCAAAACAGACATGTTAAGATACAATGTAACAGAGTTTGTGAGGCTCTGATCATTCTGTTCAAAACATTTCAGATTATATGCTCTGATCAAACTTTATGAAGAATAAAGTTCACCATCACAATTATTACTTCTTTCCCAGTCAATTGACCGATGTAAGAAACGCGCCAAAAAAAAAAAAAAACAGAATTCTTAGCCGAGCCGAGCCAAGCCAAGCCACTAGTGTGCGGACACATGACACATGAGAGACATCTTTCGATGAATGTGCAGCACAACAACGCTGAGGTTTCTTGGGCCGCGTCGTCATATATTCCCATATTCGACTAGTAGTGTCCGAGGGAGAAAGAACTCCATATAATTATTGCAAATGGAATCACCACATGGTGGAAAACCATTGGTTGCACTAAGATTTCTTGAGTTTGAGCTCCCTATAAATAGGGTGATTGCCTTGTAGATTTTTCAGGCAAAACAAAAAACACACTAGTCTCTTTGCTAGTCCTCTTCTTACATATCATATCATCTAATCTTGTCTGAAGCATAATCAATCATGGGGTCGAAAGAAGATCTCCGGAGAATAGGCAGGGAGGGGTTCTTTATAGTGGAGAAGTTCTTCAACAACAACAACAACAACAGCAACAACAATGGGTATGGGAGGTCTAAACAGCCCCACCACCACCACCACCACCAGTATCAGCCTCCAGTGAACCCTCTTCATCAGGTAAAACCTGTTTCTGCTAAAGAAATGACGGTGCAGTATGGCGAAGTCGGCAATATGGATTACTACTCCCAGAGGAACTCTGCAGTTATGCCGTATTAGACTTGTCATCGTATATTAGTAGCATATATATGGTTCTACTACCTAAGTAAAGTAAAGTAGTCGCGCCTCGGCCAAATCTGCACCATGTATTAGTTAAGAATGCTTGTATCTGCGCAATCTTAATACATGTAGTAAAGTAGCAGCTTGTGTCCTGTAGGCTGCACTCCAACTCTGTAAATCTGTCGATATTTGAATAAAAACAGACGTTGGCTTAATTAAGGTATCACGGCCCGAGCTCCCACAACAAATCTTTCATATAAGGAGCGAACACTACAAGTTTTACCATTATCAGAGAAAATATTTCACAAGTTTTCCAAAGGGTCTTATAAGATCGAATTAGCGAAGACAAATATGGTCTTGCCACGTCGAATGTTTGATTTTCTGTTGCGAAAGAAGAGTTTGGTAAATCAATCAAGAAGAGTATTACTAAGGTAAATATGTTAAGTATAACAAAATAATTACTTGAGATCAAACAGGTAAGAAATGTATTTGGTGAGGAGCAAGTCATTCTTTCGCAAACATCTAAACACCAAACTAAGAGCTGCAAAGTAACAAAAAATATTTGAAGATTCAAGATTAGGTCCACCATGAGAAAATGGTATACTGAAGTTATGCTTTATGATCACTTTAACCGAAAGTAGAGATTATTATTCCTCATCAAGAAGAAATAGAATATTACATGAATGCTACACGCCGTGTTGCCTACTCTGGATCCAGTCCTCCTCTTGACTGCCATGTCCAAAAATTCCAATGGAGACTCACATGGAAGCTGAGAAGGGAGTGGTTGCTACTGTTTTATCGAATCAAATTTCAATCGACTAGGCAATTGTCTAGCTGAAGTATCAGTATTTAGACCAGGTTTCACCGACTGCACCATATCCTTTGAACAAGGAAGAAAAGAACAGTATTGATTCTTAGTCTGATAGAGCATCTTAGATCTTTTCATACATCAGCAGCACACGACATGTTTGGAACCTGTGATGTCATCATATGTGTAGCTGCATAATTTATTCATTGAAGTTTTTTCTTGCATTTGTTTTCAAAACCAAAATATTATCAGATTGGAGTTTGTAGACCAAAGGAAACATATCAATTGCTTGTGATTGACACTTATCATCTGTTAAAACTTCTATATCGAACTAATCTAACTATTATATTGATCTGCCTCTAAATAGAGGAGTTATTAATCAATTATACCGTTGAGTTCTTTACATATCTTAATCATATCCATATCAACATTAGACTTTGTTTCGGCAGATTCATTGAAAGTTGCTATGAACTAAAAACTTTAGTTTTTGTTTGATATATTCTTGTATACTTAAGAAGTGTACCATTGAGTTAATATGTTTTTCGAGTCGCATGATTTCGCTTGCAAGGGGAAGCAATGGCACCAAACACAAACAAGTACTGTTTTTCGAAACAACACTCTCCATAAGTTATACTGATATTCTAGGAATGGATTGAACCGTGTGACAAGTGTTTGAGCCATGTCGACTTAGTTAATGTAGCCAATATGAAGATCAACTTGAAGGGGTACTCTGAAGCATTTTTTTATTATCCTTTTAGAATATTCAACCAAGTCATTCTTATCTGAAAAGAATCATAAAAAGCTAAAGCACCGTCCGGTGTATTGTTTTCTTACACAGCTCCGACATTCTCTGAACAAACCAACTAAACTCTTCAAGCATATCTTGTTCACATGTAGAGAAATGGCTCATCGACATGTAAATGTTGGTGACCTTCTCAAAATAGGCATTGAAGGATTTACAATAATTGATGATCATTTTGTTAGGAAAAGTGGAAAGCCGTATGATCCAAGAAATTGAGCTTCTGACAATCCTGCTCAAGCTGTGCAGAGGAACATTGCACCCAAATTTCATTGATCAATGGAAGGTCAGGTTTATTGTCCTTATAGTATGGCCAAGCTACATTAATCTACTTATAGTTTGTGCTTTAGTTTCTTTTTCCAGTATACGACTTTTACACGGTTCAGCTACATCATCCATCAACAGATATCCATTTAACATCATGGTTAATTCTGATGATAAGGGGTGTTTTGGATTAGATTGTTGGAATCTTTTTCAATCAGATTGGGTGGATGTAATTTTCATGGAACTTGTTTCATATTTTGTTGGAACGATGAAAGGGACACGAATTCGACAATATTCTTATCGGATTGAATGCATTTGTTCCTAACCGAAAGTAAAAGAAGCTGAGCAACAGCCAGACTTGTCATGCATACACTGTCACTTTCCCTGTTTGTTCCATTCTTGACACATGAAAACTGTTGGGTACTTTCTGCACTCAAATGACTTATCCAAACGACAAGAGAATCGGTTTGTTGTCCTAAATGCCCCAAGAAACTCCTTACCTCAATCAGATCATGGTCTTCCTAAAAGTAGTGTTTGGATGAAGGTGAAAGGGACACAATCAATGGATTTCTTACAGTCATCGATCTTCTTGTCCTACTGTTCCAAATCAATCAAAACAGCGTTATAATCACCACGACAAGCATACAAAGCCGTGTCTTCAATCAACAACAAAGAATAACTGTGCTCCCTTCAAAGGAGATCCATTGTGGTACCATAAAGATTAATTTTAATTAGACTTTCCAAATCCTGAAAAGAGATTTTAACATCAAATCTGATACCAATCTAAAACAAGAGCCAATGGCCTAAATTTGGCATGCAAATACTTCTCAATTGTGTCTGTAACCGAGATGATATATTCGAAGTTTTAGAATGCTATAACTAAAAGTCAGTCAGGTTGGAGTAACAGCTACAACAAAAAATTGAGAATTTAACTAACAATTGAACTTGTATCAGATAAAAGTAACATGGTTAAATTCTGGATCGTGTTTCATGTTTTACTCCAAGAATCAGTCAATATATTCCAAGGCAAAGTGGCATCTGCATAATCCGAATGTAATTCAACAAGGAATTAGGTTCTTTCTTTGAATTTCTTCCTCTACCTATATAAACATTTTGGCCTTTAAACAATTTTATCCACAGCCAAATATTCACCAAATACCAAATCTCTATTCCTCCTCAACCATTGAGAAATGGCATGCAAGAAAGATTTGATCTGTATTGGCCAAGAAGGCTATATCCTTTTAGGCCAAATCTTAGAAATGAAGGGAAGATCTCATCCTCCTTTAACTTCATCTTTGCAAAAAGAGAAGCCTTCTATCAAATCAGAGCCGAAAGTACTTTGCCGTTACCCTTACATGCCACAGAAGCCTCTCATCTGCTTCGCGCAGCCGGCTTCTTCCATGGAAGTGAAGGCCATTACATGTCATGAGGCGGCTAAGTTCAACGACACTACAGCCAGCTGAATGTGCTTTTGTACTCTGAAAAAACTTTAAGGCATGAACCTTTATGCATGCCCCTATTCTAGACTAGTTTCACCACAGTCTCTGTAGTTTGCTACTCGAAATAAAAAAAATATGTGGTTGCATGCTCAAATGTATCTCTTTTAGTAATGTATACGATATACCACGTTGCAGAAATTTACGAATATTATTTCAATTGCAGTATCTCCAGCTTAATGAATGAAAGCAAGCTAATTTTCTCACTTTACAGAGAAGTATCAACCATATTGCACTGATAATATATACATATATATATATATATAACCATTTTACACATAAATAGCAACCAGATTGCATAATTTTGATAATATATGTATATATCCATGCCGAGGGTGGTAATTACTGATACATCTACAGGGGCTGCAGTCCCTATTTGGCTAAATTTCTCCTAATTCAACTTACCTCACAGGCTCTAAGCCTACTTAATTCAATCATTAATATCCAATCTGACAAGAATATTCCATGGAACAAGTGCAAGATTTGGTGGGGAAGAGACATTTTCGACTCATTCCAGATTTGGCACATCAAATCCTCAAGAAAAAGCTCATTTGTTATGCATTTGGTTTCTAGTACTTTATTGTTGGTCTTGGTCTGCTGGATAATAAAGAATAATGTTTTACAGTATACACCCCCTTTTTCAAAGAATAAATTGCATAAACTGTTACTCAATTATTGCTATTCCATATCCCGATCTGAACTATTAAAATTTGATCAATAATGTACTTATGCATATTTTTTAAGTTTATCAGCTAGCACAGTGAACAATTGAATAGGAGTTTTGCTTTTTGCAAATTCAAGAGGGGAATCTAAAATCTGAATACCTTTTGTTTTATCTTGTATGTTTTCTACTTTGAAATTACAGTTTACAATCATGATTTTGGTGGTGTTAAATGTAAAAGAACAAGCCAAAGATAGAAGTGATTTTACCAATCTAAAATGCTTCTTCTTTTGCCACAACACCATTTCTATCTCACGTCAAAGTAATATTTCCACACACATACATATATATCCTTAGCTTATATTAAATCTTCTTCTCGATGTTACACCTTCCGGCCAAATATTCGCCTTTGAATTCTACAGCTTTATACTAAGGGGGGCTGTAGTTAGGCCTGTTCTATATATATATATATGAAGATTCCACCAGTGCCTTTCGGCATGCAGATGATTTCTTGTCTATCTGCCTAATCTTGGGGACTCAATTATTTGCCAGAAAGATCTTATTCCTCCATAAACTAATTAAGTAAGAAACACATATTTAAACCAGTTTATTCTAACTATTTAAGATGCTTAATTAGTTCCTCTTATGTTTATGATTATCCAGCTTGAGAACATTCCCCAACTTTATTATCAATAATCATGTTGTTAACATATTGTTTATGCCAAGTGTTTATTCTCTATTAAGCTTTTTTTCATTTATTTAATGAACTTAGTTTGGAATCAAGAAAATATAATATCAAACAGGTGGGTATACTTTTATTTTATTTTGTTTTGGTTTTGAGATTTTAATTTTAATAGTGGTTTGGATGTGATGTTTTGTTAAATGATATAGCGTATTATTGTGAGGGTTATATAGTAAAAGAAAAATCTAAAAATGATCACCGAGTAGAGGTGTAAAAGGAATAAATATGATGTTGTATTCTATTCTGATACTAATCTCTACAGCCACAATGATCCATGCTTTCCCGCAAAACTTAAGATATTCATTCGTGTTGAAGTGTTTTTAAATTTACCGCTTGTAAAGTTAAAAGGTTAAATGATTTTACCGATCATTGGTGAAATGAAGCCTATTTAAAGACCTTTTTTTGCATTAACATTGTCGTAAAGACAACCAAAAAATATCTCTTGCAGTTAATTCTGAGGTGTTCTTTGTTGTCCTATTGTCTATCATGGCACATCAGGAGAAGCTTGGAAAGATTGGAAAGGAAGGTTTTGACATAATAGAGGGGTTTTTCACTCGAACCCGGAGGCCGGACCATCTGCCACAAGAAAATTCTGCTCAGAAACCACATCCAGTTGGGAGGAACTTTCCTGCTCCAAAGAGTACAATCAATTCAAGCCAAGCTGCCAAGAAGTATGGAGGGATAGCAGTACTCGAGGGGCGAAGAAAATATCGAAAATGATTGGGATTAGCTGTGTTTAAAGAGAAAAGCCAAGTAGTTATAAGTTGCAGGCAATCTATGTTTATGTGGTTTTACTTTCATGTAGTCCACTTGTGAATATAATGAAAAGTTACTCTTTTCTTCTTGTGATAATCCTTTTTGTTATTGCAAATTGCAACAAGTCATTAATTTGTGTTGCAGTTATTCTGATTTCTGAAGAAGAAAATTAAAAAAAGAATGAAATAAAACAGCCCTATTCTATAAAATAGCACATTAAATTACATGGCTGAACTGAGAGGCAATCCAGTATTGTCAAAGGGAAGTCAGCCCTTGAACTGAGGTGCCTAATTACAGTTAGTTAGGACAGTCCTCTGAGTAATAGGTTAGTTATGAATCAATGGTTGTCCGAGTAACAGAACGGCCGAGAATTTGATCATTCTAAAACAGATTAAGGACAACCGAAACTCGGTTCAAAGGATGGCAAGTAAGGTCAGCAGCAGCACCATTGCCATCCTCATTCTGAGCTGTGGTCTAATTTCCTGCGATTCAGCGGCAGGTGGCCGCAGGCCAAATAACAGTGGGGCAACGATATTTAACGTGATGAGCTATGGTGCAAAGCCTGGAACAGAAGAAGAAAGCTCCCAGGTTAGTGAAATTTCCAGATGAGAAAGAATAAATTTCTTCAATGACATGATCAGGAAAATATCCATTCCAATTCAGGCTTTCGTTCTGGCGTGGAGAGCTGCTTGTAGCTTCGACAGGAAGGCTATGGTTTTAATCCCACCTGGAGTTTACATCCTAGGGGAGACAACATTCCAGGGGCCCTGTAAGAACCCCACTCCTGTAACAGTTAGGCTGGAAGGAACCCTCAGGGCATTCTCTGATCTCTCTGCTTATCCTGAAAAGGGATGGATTTCATTCGACGAGGTCAGTGGCCTGGTCCTGACAGGTCGAGGCACCATTGATGGACAGGGCCAGAACTTATGGAAATACAATGATTGTGATCAAGATCCAAACTGTAAACACCTGCCGGCTGTAAGTGATTCATTAAATTTCCTCAACAATGGACATGGCGTTTCACAAGTGTATGATGTTCTTTTGATTGCAGAGTATATATATGACCAAAGTGCAAAATGCTTGGATCACTTCACTCAAGCTGATAAACAGCATGGGGTTCCATATGCACGTTACCAACAGCGAGCGAATCGTGCTTCGCGGCTTAACAATCACTGCCCCTCGAGATTCCCCCAACACAGATGGAATCCACATTAGCAAATCTAGAGATGTAAAAGTAATAAGGTGCATTGTCAAGACCGGCGACGACTGCATATCCATAGGCCAGGGATCGAGCAACGTCACTGTTAGCATGGTCACCTGCGGCCCTGGCCACGGTATCAGGTAATGAGTAATCAATCAATCCATTTTATATGAAATTTTATGCAAGTAAGATTAAACCAGACTAATGTGAAATCTAAATTCAGCGTGGGGAGCCTTGGAAAGGTACCGAATGAATTGGATGTTCAGGGGCTGTTAGTTAACAACTGCACCTTAATCAGCACCAACAATGGCGTCCGAATCAAGACTTATCCGGCCTCGGATCCGAGCAAAGCTTCAGGAATCGTGTTTGCCGATATCGTCATGGAAGATGTGGGGAATCCTATTGTCATTAACCAGAACTACGGCTTGAAGTCGACACAGGTTTTTTGTGATCCACATTGCCCAACAGATAATAATTTTGTGTTAAAAACAATAGCACTAATGTCTAAACTGTGTGTCTCTTTTATGCAGCCATCAATGGTGAAAATCAGTGATGTCACATACCACAACATAAGAGGAACTACAACATCACCAGTTGCAGTGAGTTTGATTTGCAGCTCAGGAGCCCCCTGCCTCGACATACGTCTGCACAATATCAATCTGAAGCTCAAAGGAAGTGGGGAGGTTTCATCAGTTTGTTCTAATGCCATAGTGGCTCATGTTGGTGTTCAAATTCCACCGCCATGTGTATCGTTCTAGAAAGACGAATGTATTGTAATTAACTACTAGTTAAGAAGAAACCAAAAAAACACAGGAGCTGTCGCAAATTAAAGATCAAAGTTTATAGATGCTGTCAACGTTTTAAGAAGCAGATGCATCAGACTGGCTGTCAAATTTTTTTTGCAGAAACCACAGATCAAATAGTTTTTTTAATGTTTTTTTTTTTGTTATTGGACTCCCAACAACCATAAATGGTCAAGATGGGCTATGATGGTGGTCATTAAATATCTTGATTGATGCAGGAGAAGAAGCAGCCTGAGGAGTAAATAGTGTGCATACAGATGTGTGGCCAAGATTTTTTCTGTAGCAGTAAACTCATCACATGATGCCACGTCGTGCCACCAATCAAAATCACCTCTTTTCGCCCCCAAGATTGTTCTTTTTGGGCTGCTTTTTGCTGCACAGTTCGCTTTCTTGTTTTTTGTTCCCATCAATTCAAAAAGATAGGATTTTTGCAGAACAGCTTTAATTGCTTCATGCCCGTTTGAAATTTGTGGCCAAGAAGTGCTGTAAACATGTTTTTCATCTCAAGGGAAAAGTTAATTTGAGGTAAAAAAATCAATCTTGTAATCGACTTAAAGTTGAAGAAAAATCTCCAAGTGAATCAATGCAAATGGATTCGAACCTGGTGGGGTTCACCAGTCTCGATTTAGGATCCGACGGCTTATATTCCACAATGGTTCACCGCCCACCGTCGGATCAAAAGGCTCTAAATTAGCATCAGATTTTGTCCTCTTTCTCCAATAGTTGTAACCGTAATTGTCTCTGTCTCTCTCTCTCTATCTCTCTATAAATCAATCGTTTTTGGTGCTCTAGTTTCTGCAAGTCGTGACGCAGAGGTGAAGAAGATGTGTGGGGGTTCGATAATCTCAGATGGACCATTAGCCAAAAGAAGAGGTAAGTTAACCAAACAGGAGCTCTGGGCTGAGCTCGACACCATTTCTCAGTTTTGGCGCTTCGATTGCTCCGATAATGGCAACAAAAATCGGACAAACCAAAACCCTCATCCCTCATCCAAGAAAGGTTGGTTCTGTGCCTAGTACAAACTGTATATCGTTTATGTACATTAGTCTTGTTTTAATTTGATTTCTGTATCTTCAACAAAGGTAGGGATTGATGTTTTAGAAAGCTTTCTTTGTTTGTCATATGTTTTGTTCTTGCGTATGTATGCTTCAAGAAAACAGCTTTTATCTTTCTTATGCATCACGAAAAGATAGAAAGAGTAGCACGCGTTTTATTTGTCGGTTCTATACAAATCTTGTTAGAATATTATCAACAAATGGTTCGAATGAATGCTTGATGATTTTCAAAGGTTCAACGATTCTTCTATGATTAATTATAATGTTTTGAGTTTGATTTTGATGTTGAATGCAACTATGCAAGCAGTGGGTGTTGAGGAGGAGGACAAAAATTCCATTGAGAAAAATAGCAAAGCTGAGAAGGGTAACGGGAGGCCTAGAAAAACTATGTACAGAGGCATAAGGCGAAGGCCATGGGGGAAATGGGCTGCCGAGATCCGGGACCCCCGCAAGGGGGCTCGGGTGTGGCTCGGGACCTTCTCCACAGCCGAGGATGCAGCCAGGGCCTACGATGAAGCTGCCAGGCGCATCCGTGGCTCGAAAGCCAAGCTCAACTTCCCTTATGATCAACTGCCGGCGAAGGATCGGGTGATGGAGAATGGGGTTCAAAGCGTGCCAGAGTCGTCGTTGAATCAGTGCCAGCCGAGCCAGACGAAGAAGAATGAGATGCTGCTGAACTTGGAGACTTTTTTAGGCCTGGAGCCGGAGGCAGCGTGTGTCGATGAATGGATGATCGATGAATTTGGAGGTAATTAGAAAAGATAAATCCAATGAAATTCAGCATATGATCAATGCGTTAAACAAACAATATTATGGTATTTTATATCATCGTGTATGTGTATTGTATTTTAGCCTGTGTACATTGGACAAGAATTTCAATTAAGGGGACATGTGTTTTTTTATTCAAGACCAACTTCACCAAGAAAGACTCATTCTTCGATTTTAGTCATATTCAATGTATGAGTAAACAAGAACAACTGTGTGGCATAATAATGGTATTATTTTATACTAATGTCAACATCATGGGACACGAAGGTAACAATAGTTCATCATCAGCTCAAGTAAAGTAGGGAAAGGCAAATCTAGTCCCAAAAAGATAAAACGACAACCGGATGGTTCTACAATCTACATTAACATTAATAAACAAAAAGCTTGAATAGTGTTGATGATGTATGCATAAATATGAACCAGTACAACAGATACACAAATAATTCACATTATTTAAAACTCCTGAAAGGGGAGAAATATTTAACTCAAAAAGGGCATCAACATTCAGAAGTAGTATGATATTTTATTCCACAATCATCAACTGAATTGAATTGTTCTTGAATTAGTTCCCTGAAAGAAATCCTACGAGCTCGACTTGTGATAGCTCAATTGAATTCCTTAGTAATAAAATATTTATATTTTTTTTATAGTAGTATAATATATTTATATATAATATTTTATTATAATAAATTAGATTTATTTAATTTATTTATTAAAAATATATAAAATTTAAGCCGAACTTGAAATCTAGCTTTACAACCGAGTTCAAGCTTGAATTTGAATATAACAAACCGAGCTCGACCCTTTATTTTAGCTCGAACTCTTAATGGGCCTAGCCAAGCCTGTACCGTTAACAATTTCAAATCGAAAGCTCTAGCTAACTTATGTATTTTTGTCACAACCAATCTGCTTGCTAATTGAAACCAAATGCAAAACACTTATTTTTTGGGGATTCTAGTAGGCAACTACAATGTTCCATCATAGGATTTAGTTGCTATAGATTTAATCCCCAAGTAGTTAGTCCAAAGTACTACCAATATATACATGGCTCTGAGATATTTCTCGTCTTGTTTCTTTCATATGAGATGAAAGATTAATGAAAAACAATTAATCAGTCCAAAAGAATAGAAGGGCCACTTCTGAATCATCCCCAAATACCACAACAATGGATAATTCAATACAGCTCCCTTACAAGCAATCAAAACTTCATGGGCAAGAAAAATGCATCTACAAGGTCCCCAAATACCATTGAGGACTCAATCCTCCATGTTATCTTAGTTCAAACAAGGTCCACAACAATGGTTAACCCAAAACAGCTCCCTTACAAGCAATCAAAACTTTATAGGAAAGAAATGCATCTTTAAAAAAGGAAAAGAAAAACCAATTTATTGGCGTCAACTATAAAGAGGAAGCAATCAACTTTTGGCAAATTGGATTGAACCATACATCGTTGAGAAATAGATTATATATATATACAATGAGTACAATTCACAACACACAGAACCAATCGGGTCCTTATATACAACGAGATCTACACAAATTAACATGCTATGAAACAAACATAATCACCTAATCTTAATTACTTAGAATCACTTCTTCTTCAGGGCAATCAATCATCTTTACCGATCAGCAGACTTGAGTCAACTGCAATGGAACTTTTCCCCTATCACCAAACCCATCCGAAACAAACCTCACGACTCTCTTAAAGGCGAAATGCAAGCAATTTGACATGGCGATCCAGCACAAGATCTCAAAAACGAAATCAAATGCCGGATCAGATATTGTATTATCTGAAGATTCTTCCCAATTACCCCATCCATGCCCACCGAAATTCCATCCCCCACCCCCACCACCGCCCCACGAATTACCACCGCCACTGCTAAAATCCATTCCATCACTAAACACGAAAATTCCGCAATCTTCGCCGCCGTCGTCAATATGAACTTTCCTCTTGACGCGGCGGGTTTTTCGGACGCGCGGTTTCGTGATAGTTCTCGTGGCCGATCTGGATACCGCGGAGATATTAAACGGCAGCGGCGATGGATTTGACTGGTCCGAGGTGTCCATCAGCGAAAAAACGTTGCTTGACCGGTTGAGGATGAAATTCGATAATCCTGACGACTGCGTCGTGTAGGCGATCGATGAAATTGCGTCGGAAATGGCAGAGATTTCCATCGAAAAATTTCGGGATTAGGGTTTGGGAATGACAGAAAGGGAAGAAATTGGGGGAGATATTATTTTCCACTAGAAGCAAATTTGAAATTGTGGAAGGAAATTTTCCTTGACACGTAATTGAATTTGTTGGGAAAAATTATTGGGCTGAAATCGCAGCACAGGCCCAAACTAGATATTGGGCCTTATAAATAAGTTTATATGGCCCACTAAATTAGGGCTGCAATAAATCCTTTTTACAATCCTTTGTTGGGCCGATATCGCAATATAGGCCAAATAGGATATTGGGCCCTAAAAAGAAGTTTCTGTGGCCCACTCAATTAGGGCTGAAAGTAAGCCTTTGTTGGGCCGAAATTGTAATATACGTCACAATTAGATATTGGGCCCTACAAATAAGTTTCTGTGGCCCACTCAATTAGGGCTGCAATCAAATCCTTTCTTCACCGTCTTCATCCGTCAATAGAGCGTGGGACTAAATGGGCTTTTGCTTCTGATGTTTCTCCATTTGGTCGCTTCAACGTGGAATTGAAATGGACTCGCCTGCGATAAGCGCCGGTGAATTGGTGACGCTACAAGAGCTGAATCCGTCTTCACCGCTATTTAAGCAGGGAGCATCATTTAGGGTAACTGGAAAGTATGTGTTCCTCTTCCTGTTTTCATATTGGGTGTTGTAAGTAGTGCAAGCATATCTAAGCTTTAGAAGAATGGGGTTTTCAGATTGAAAGCCAATTATTTTGGAGAACTGAACTTTTATGATCGATTTGAGAAGTATCATCAATCTTGTTTCTAGAACATAAAAGTTTTTGTTCGGTGTTGATTTTGGCGTTAGAAGCTTTGATAAGCACTCCCAACAATGTGTAATCAAAGTTTTCAAATAAGCTTAGGTAGTTTTTGGAATGTGTAAGATAGAAAGGATCAGTTTATGATTTTATTGTGAACTAAGAATATGTGTGGGAAGCTTTATTATATTCGCTGTCCATCAAGTCTTATGCACATAACATTTCACAGTCATATTTGAATGTAGCAAATATGAATTTTTTTTTTTATTTTTTTTTTTTATTTTTTAAGGCTGCAAGAGTATGATCTGGAGACAGCAGTGGTTGCAATTCTCGATGGAGATGCTAGCCTAAAGGTTGATACAAAGCACATACAGCTCAATTTCCGCAAGGGTTCGATGTATCAGTTCATTGGAGAACTGCATGTTGAACCTAATAATGAGGTTTGCATTTATCTTGGTTCTGTTAAATGATCTCTTGTACATGCAAAAATGCTTATAAAGATTAGAGTATGCCTCTGCCTTTCGCCAACATTGCTGCTATAATACTGAATTAGCTGTAAAATTTTCAGGCAATTCTAAAGGCTAGAGTGGGTAGAAATGTTGATGGATTGGACATGAACCTCTACCGGCAATCTCTGAAGCTCTTGAGAGATTTTCAAGCTGAGTCCAGAAGTAATCCTTTAGCTTAGAACACTACTATGACTGCTTAAAGCAAGACTCTTCATATGAATCAGTGTCATCTACCGAGTGCCCAGCCTCCCACAAGTCATACAGTCGCGAGACAGTTGAACCGTTAGCTGAACTTCATAAAAATGTACAACTTCACTTCAATGCTTCCTTCTTGATCTTTTTCTTGAGATTGGCATGGATCCCTCTTTGAGGGATTTTCATTATGTGTGAAGAAACAAGATTGATCAACTAGTCATTCACCAGTGAACAACTTTGTAGCCTGGATTGTCTTTGATATGAGGGTTGGCTTTCATTCCCTATTCAACTGTATATTTTTGTCGTTCTTCAGAATATAATTTTGACATTTGATGTCAGCAGTCAGCTATGCATTTAAAGCCACAAGCCACACAATATTGTTCAACTAATATGGTGTTCACAGGTACAAGAAGACAACATTTGCCTGTGTAGGCCTGCTTTATAAGGAGATTAGGTACTAATTAGGTAAAGCACAAGTGGGAATCTATCTGCTTAATGATGAATTGAGTAAAATAACAATATACATATATAAGATTTCATTTTATGTTCCTTTCACCACCGTTTTCTCTTGATAAAATAAAGTTAACTGATAATATTAAGAATTGTAGATTGTAATAAACTAATGAAGACATGACCGACAATGGTTTACTTGCATTTCCAACCACAATTATATCTTATTTAATTGCAATCGTCATTTTTTAAATATTCCAAGTTCATCATTAGATAGTTACCTGTACAAATTATTGGCCATTATTAACCACATGTATTCAATTCAACGTTGTGCTGCTGTAATCCTTTGACTGTTATTGATCTTTCAATGTTTTATTTTTGTGTCCCGTGTGATGAAACGAGGTTCAATAGAGTATCTTTTTTGGGTGTTTGTGTGTGTGTGTATGCACTTGTCCTCTTCCTTCAAACCTGTATTATGACATCCAATTAAATAAGGCAAGAAAAGAACAAAGATATTAGATCAAATAGAGATTCGTAGCCCTCACTATGTGTCCATTAGAACATTGAATTTCTTCCCAATGCATATATGTTGCAGTAAATGAGGCCCCTACATAGTCCTTGCCTACAAATGGAGTATAAACTCTCTCCTTCACTCTTGCCTTTGCATCTCTATCTGATATTCCCAGGAATTTGGAAGGCCCTGCAACTCAACTCCCGTCCGGAACTTGTGTAGACATACGGAACCGTATCAGAGGTCATTTCTGCATGTTTTTACTCTTTATCATTAGTTTCTTCTATGCATACAACCACTGTTCTGTATGGCAGTTTCTAGTTTTGGTTGCTGCTTTCATTTAAGCCTCTCAGTTTTGTGGAAATAGGTTTCCAAAGTTTTCTTGTCTGTTGTCATTTCTTATGCAGATTGGAGATGGTACAGTTTTCCTCCTTATTCAACACCTTGTCGAAGAACATCCCATATAAGCATGGCAGTAAGAAGACCACAGATATCGGGAGGGAGGCTGCAAGTGTGCTGGCAAAGAGGAATGAGCTGTTGCTGACTTCCTCCGGTGCTGTTGCAGCAAGAAACAACCAAAATCTTGCGGCTGCATACTCCAAGCGCGGCCAGAAAGGGTTTAACCAGGACTGCATAGTCGTGTGGGAGGTACAAGAACCAGCGACTTCGCCTTGACATTGTCAATATTGCAAAATCTGATGTTGTGCATAACATGGTCTGTTTTCAGGAGTTTGGATGCCAAGAGGACATGGTTTTCTGCGGCGTTTTTGACGGGCATGGACCATGGGGACATCATGTGGCGAAAACTGCCAGAAAATTGATGCCGGCAACGCTGCTACGCACTTGGCAGGAAGTTGTTGCACTTAGTGAACCCAATAACTTTGACTGCAGCCCAGGACAAGATCAAATCCAGTTTGATACATGGAAGCAAGCTTATTACAAGGCTTGTGCTGCTGTTGATCAAGAAATCCGATGCCATCCGGGGATTGACTCGTTCTACAGTGGCAGCACAGCTTTGGCACTTACCCGACAGGTAGGCAAATCTTAGGCGTCATAGAATCATCGATGTCTCCATAATCTCCATCAGCGTACTAAGGTCCGGATTGTGTTTTCAGGGTGATGTTTTGACCGTTGCAAATGTCGGAGACTCCCGGGCTGTTCTTGCAAGTGTATCTGATGAGGGAAATCTGGTGGCAACTCAGCTTACAGTAGACCTCAAACCAAATCTACCTCGTTAGTTGTTACTTATCTCTTTGAAGCTTTCTTAGTTCTCATCTGGATCCAATTACAAGAACTCAATATAATCATATGATGACAGATGAGAATAGAAGAATATCAGAGTCAAGAGGGAGGGTATACTCCTGCCCGGACGAGCCGGGCCTGCATCGGGTATGGTTGCCAAACGGGGATACCGTGAAGGGTCCAGGCTTGGCTGTGTCGAGAGCCTTCGGGGACTATTACATTAAAGAGTTTGGCCTCATTTCGGAGCCTGAATTAACTCAGAGAAGCATTACCAGAAGAGATCAGTTCATCATCTTGGCTACCGATGGGGTGCGTATGTGCATAGACATACATATGATCATCGATATTTCCGTTGCTTAATCTGCTGCTTGTGTTAGGTGTGGGATGTAATGTCGAATGAAGAAGCGGTGGGGGTCGTTGCTGCTGCCGCGGCGTCACCGGAAAGGGGAGATTCGGCTAAGAGACTGGTGCAGTGTGCTGTATGCAGATGGAAGCAAACTGGAAGAGCTGCTGTGATGGACGATATATCAGCCATTTGCCTCTTCTTTCATTGTGCAGACACTGCTGATCATCACAAGAAAATATATACATGTTGAGAAGGTTATGTTATGTACAATGGCAAAAAGAACATTATATTCATATATATACTTAATAAAACTCAACAAATTTACACAGAGCAGATGTGTTCTCAAACTTGAACATTAAGGTTAGAACACATTATGCATACAAGACCCTGCCTACAAATAAATAGATCAGTAATAAACACTACAATTTCATAATTGTCCATTTTGACAGCTATAGAGAGTTACTCCCCACATAACAAGAATTTAACTCACCTTCAAGTTGTTTGATCAGTAGTTCCATCATTTTCTTGTACATTGGCATGTAATGATCATTTATCATGGTTTTTGATAACCGGAGCTTGCTGTACAATTCCCTTGGAGTCTCATAGATCCCAACTTGTTCCTCGGCATCCCTGTCATTGTCTGGATCCGAGGAAGATGCAGTAGAAACTATGTGCATAATTCGACCAGGTGGATAGAATTGAAGATTGTCCGAAATATCTGATGAAGAGACGGGTGTGTGGTTTTCCACTGCATCTGCATAAACCTTCTCCTCTTCCGTGATTTCTTTGGCAACAGCCTCTTCTTCTTCTTCTTCCTGAATCCGAGCATCAACGTTGCTCTCCTGTCTCTGAAACTCTTTCTCTAGCTCATACCACAGCTGTCCTTCAGTGATCTCCTCGATGTTTGAGGTTGAAACCACATTGTCCTCTTGAACAAGATCTTCATCTTCATCAGTCTCCTCCCGTCCAGTCTCACTGCTACTTGCAAAATGATACTCTATATTGTTAGCATCTGAATTGCTTGTTCTTACTTCACTTGCAGCAGATTCAGATGCTATCTCAGTGATTAAAGGAGCCTCTTGAAAGTCATCCGTTTTAGAGCTCGATGTTGGGGAAACAATTCTGCGTCGGGGCCCCATACATGTCCACAATGATATGGAAGAACGAGTCTTGACAACTGCCTGAGCTACATACTGTGCACGTTTCATCACAACCTATAATAACAAGTTCACTGGTTAGCGTTTCATCACACCTATTTGCCTGTATTTCAATCGGATATCTTAAAAGAGAACATTCTCTAGTTTTCGAAGGCATGTGTGAGTTGACAAGCAAGAATCAGATTAAACTTCACATCAAGTAAAATCCAAACCGAATTGCAAGCTTCAGAGTTCAAATGAAGCAAGAGATTAATTTCATAGCATTTTACCTGAGTGCTGCTTGACACTGGCCTCAAAAGTGCACCTGCTCCTACAACCCTTGCTTTAGCATTTGAAATTGATGGTAGACGAGACCCAAGAGCATTGGCAGAGCGATAGATGACATTCAAGACTCTATTGCGCTCAACTTGATCCCGAAGATCATTTAACCATGATGATGCAGTTACCTGATGAAAACCAACAGAAGTAGTTTACAGTTATAAATGACTAACAACTTAATATAAATACACCAAAAACTAAAAAGCACTAGCTTTACAAGTTTCTTGGATAAATATGAGAACCAACACACCTCTGAACGAAGATCATCTATAGAAGCAGTGGAAAATGTAGGTACTAAATCAGAGCCATTGATTACAGTGGTGACGAAATGCTTCCCAGACTCTGCCAATTCCCATGTCATGCAGGCAGCTTAAAAGAAGGCGACACACAAATAAAATCAGGACAAGGCACTTGACAACATTTTATGTAAGTAAAGATTTAAGAGCAAGAGAAGAATGAATTTGCAGCATACCTGGTGCAAAAGTAACACAAGTTACTGCCGACAATTCTTTTTGCTCCCTAAGAATGTATGTTAGCAATGCAGCAGTACCACCACCAAGTGAATGGCCAACAATCTGAGGAATTGAAGTTGTGATGTAAAAACACAAATAGAATGTATGTTTAACTAAAAATGACAAAGGTGACAAGCATATCACCAGATGCTAATTGACACTGCAATTTATATTTTTTTAAAAGAAAAAAGCTAATGCTGAATAATCTATTAAAACTGTTTACAACAATGACAATAAGCTTAGAGAGCTGTGTGTGTTCGTATGAGTGAGAGAGAACAACTATTACAAAATAAGGAAGAATTCCTACCTTCACCTCATACTCAGGATTATGTTCAAGAGCCTTGATCAAAGTTGGAGCGCTTAGCTTTGCAATCCACCTAGCAGCAGCAACCATCCCACAATGAGCATAGCCCAACACCAAATTACTTATTCCACCATCATGCAACACCGAAAGGTGAAAAGGGACCACTGCACCAGTTGCTGCAGTTAATGTATCTTTAATGCTATGAGTGCCACGAATCAAGAGAAGGAAGCACTTTGAGCTTTCGTCACGTAGAATTGTGAAGGCCGGCTTCAGAATCTACAAAAAAGATATTAAGAATTATAACCTCCACGCAAACACAAGCAATAGAGCAATATATTATTGTAAATGCAATGACAAACCCCCGCTTTCGGCTTCTGAAGAAGGACATTTGGTTCTGAAAATCCAGCAGTTTCCAGGAAAACCGGAAAGGGCCTCTTGGAGAAGAAAAAACAGAGAGTAAGCAATCTTAAATAGTAATGCAGCTGATCAATAATCTCAGGGCCTTTAAGCTGCTTAGAATTTTCCCCAGCATATACACTTGCGACTTGTAGATTTCCCTGCGATAACGTTACCCACATTACATGTCTGAGCTATTAATGTCAGTCTGATTCATCATTCGTATGCTTGTTAAAAGCTAGATCACATATCAAAGTAGCATCCTTTTAGGCTTTTAGCTAATAACAGAGCCTCCATATGAGAAAAGGAGAATTAACTCAATCGACACAATTGCATTACTGCGCTAACACAAACAATGATTTTGCAGCAACGACACTAACATTTTGCAGTCAGTTACACCTTAATCCGGTAACCAAAAAATATGTCCGGCGTGTTCAACTTCGACACCTGCTAAAAATACTCCGAAAGTAGAACACCACGCTGAGCACAACAAAACTTGGTACCTCAAAGCAGAAATCTAGAAATCCATTAACAACATAGCACCTCAGAGTAACAAATTTCAGCAACCGTAAGCGTTGGAAACTCCAATTAATCCACCATTGGCCTCCCAGGAAAGAGTAGCATACATAAAATACAGAATCAAATGAAATGACTAACAAAAAGAAGAAATCTAGGAGAGGAAGAACTAGCCTAACCTGTCTCCTTATCAAATAATTAATCCCAAAAGCCAAATCACCGATCGGCCATTTCCCCAACGTTTCCCCATACGTAAACCTCAGAGTCTCCGACAGCGTATAGATCGTCTCCAGCCAGGTGGCAGGCGCCTGAGCTGGCCTCCGCGACAACCGCCTCTTAACCAGTCTACTCTTGGACTTCGACAGATCTCCATCGCTCGAATCCTCAACTTCCTCCGCCGCCGACGACATCCGCCGACTGAACACATAGTACAGCAGCACCACCGCCCCCGCCGCCGTCGCCATTGTCGTAGCAGCCATCCGGTACGGCAATTTCCCCCTTCCCAAATTCTACAGTCCAAAATTCACGAGCCACCGAACATAATTATGCTCCGAGACGCGTACACGACAACTGATACGTAATTTCCCAAATTTAAGTGGTGATGCATTCGTCATTAATTCTCGGCAGAGATAAACCCACACGCATAACGATTGAAAATACGATAATGCCCTCCCTCCCCCAACTCGCCGAAAATAATATATTATCTCTAACTTACGGCGCTTAATTCCTAATCTTCGTTTTTATGTTTGATTATAAACTACTAACAAATCGACAATCTAGACATTCCATAATAAAGAAAGCGGTTTTAGACAGAAAAGTGTTGGTGGGCCTACTTTTAATTATCGATTAGAAACTAATTAAATGCAGCCCAATAGTACAAAATTACAGACTACATTGGTGAGGTATGCCCGGCCCAAGCAACAGTGCAACGCTAAGGCGACATACGAAGGCCCAAATAGCAAGCTATTTTAACGGGCCTTCCCCCTAAAAAAATAAATTTAATATCATATGGGCCATTGGCCCACGTATCAGATATTAAACTGATAAGAACAGATACTACACTTGATCTTAGCCAAAAGGCCGAGAAAGGTATGAGTAATACAGCTGCAGAGTGGCCCCTTTTATAGTCAGCGAATGGCCCTCCATGTGGTAACGTATCCGATGTGGGATGGAGACATCCAAACCAACGCAACATACGCTTTATGTGAATATAGATAGATAATTGGGTAGACAAATTGAATAAAACAAACTTTGATTTCTACAGTTCAAAGCAAAATCATGCATGAAACGAAGTTTGAATTTTTTTTATTTTTTTTGATGGATGATAAAATTCAAGCATAAACTAGGGGATTCTCCAAGAGGTAAGTTTCGACAGCTTTGTAAATTCCGACAGCACTTTCTTTGCCGGACTTGATTTCTTCCTGGTTGATTTCATACTGTCCTAAAACATGATATTCACTCATCATCTTGCAAATCGAAGACATGCCGCCATCTCGGCCGTCGAGCTTGACCTCGTACCGGATAAATTCAAGCTTGTCGCTCAAGGGATCGCCTTCGATCATCGTGTACTTGCAAGCAAAACCTTCTTTATCCAGCTCGGTTATGCGATGCTTGGCGTATTTATAATGGCTAGCTGTATTATATTAATATATATATATATATATGAGATGAAAGAAGTGTCTGGGGTGATCAATTAATTAATGTGAACAATTTAATAAACGAACCGATTGATAGATGTGTTGAAGGTATGGCTAGACGACGACGACTACTACTACTTACATTGGGTAAAGTTGACTTGCTCGATGCTTCCGGCTCCACCATCTCCTTCGATCCTATCGATGCTTTTGATGAACTGTGGGAGGAGTTTGGGTAACAGGTCATGTCCTTCCAAGAACAATGCCTTAAAGAGACGATTGGGTGCAATTCCAGGGCTGATGAACTCTTGAGTGATGGTTGTAACACTAACACCCATGGTTTTATTAATTAATTAATTAATTATATATTTCTCTACTAAGAATATAATCAAGATATATAGGGGATCGATCTATGTGTATAGAATGTTATATAGACATACACATATAGGGAAATGGGTTTGGTAAGAAAGCACCTCAATATTGAATCTGGAATGATCCTAACAAGATTTGCTGATGAGAAAATTAACCCAATTCATATTCAATATTTCAAGAGTTGATTGGTCATGCACAAACATTTAATTTTCCACATGGGCGGCAATAATCTCAGTGTAGAATAATAGACTAGTTGATTGAAAAAGTTACACGATGGAATAATTGTTTCAAAGATTGAAAAGCAACCAATTGATTAAATCATAAAAATTTTGTAACTACTTATGATAAAGTGGCTTATGTTTATACAATTAGCTAGATTATTGTTTTATTATATTCAAAATCAATTTTATATATAATTTATAATATTATTTTATAGAAAATAAAAATAAAATAGTCAAAATATATAATTTTTCAAGATGGTGTCTAGGTGCAAATTTAAGTCAAAAAAATTAACAGAAGAACTAATCCTTTATAAGTTTAATATATGAACTTCACTGCTATAAAGTCAACTAATATACAAATCTCATAAATTATAAAACTAAAATGTATTATATGTATCATCATGCATGGTTTGTACGAATACTATAATACTCGATCGAAACCAAGGTACACACCTGACGATTCATGTTTAATTATACGAAAAACAAACAAGAGTCTAGTATTTTTTTTTTTTTATGTTATATAAGTAGTAAATTCTAGTTGTATTCATGAGGATGGGCAAGAAGATAAGCTTCAATAGTCTTAAAGATTGCCTTGGCCTTCTCTTTGCCTGCCTTGATCTTCTCCTCGGTGACGCCTCCGCAGCCTTCTTCTTTGATGTGGTACGTGCTGCTGGTTTTGCAAACCGATCCTCCATAGGGGCGAGGCTCGATCTTCACAACATAGGAGAGGACTCGAGCACGCCCTCCAAAACATCTCCTTCGATAACACAATTAATAGATAATTAAAAATGTATTAGTGAAAATAATTATTCTATAATATAAATAATTATAAATTAAAATTAAGATAATTAATTAGTTTAATTAAAATTAAAAAAAAATTAAAAAATTTAAAATGAGATTAAAGTGTATAATCATTTTTCAAAAAGAAACGGACAGAAACAACAACGTGAATATGGTATATGGGACGGGAGTAATATATATTTCTTGCAAATCCACCAACCTATTTTGCATTTACATCATCGAGAACAAACTACTACTACTCATAGTTACTGAAAAGCAGAACAAATTTGTGGGTTTAGTTCAAAACCACTCATCAAACCACCAATTGCAACTCTTTTCCTAAACATCCTAATGACAATCATAGTACTATCATATGCTACTACTAATGTTACAATCAAGGCAGACAGGCAGGCAGAGAGAGAGAGAGAGAGAGAGAGAGAGTTCATGAAACAACAAAAACAGATAACCTAGTCCAATTCCATAATAATTCATCTTACCCTAAACTAATCTAGTATAATTTGAACCATCTACATTGCTAATTCATCAAAAGCGAAGGCCTGCTAGATGAAGCCAAACAGCAACTGCGCAGGAAGAACACATACAACAACACATCATAGTAGGTTATGCAGTAATATATAATACACACACACAGATGATAAACTATCTTCATAGTTTGTCTTTCTTTATTCACATAATATATATATATATATATAGAGATATAGATATGTATAAGTGTTTGGGATTACATGATTAGAATGTTCCTGTATTCATTCCCTCATCTCACCCCCACCCCCCCCCCCCCCCTTCTTCCCTCCAACCCATTGTCTCCACATGTAATGATGTACTACAATACTTCCCCGCAGCTGCGCAGGCGCTTATAAGTTGTCGTCCAGAAAGGTCGACAGAAGCAGCCCTTGAACAAATTCACATTTCTGTGTCTTCTCCTTCAGATCTTCATCAGACAGCAGAGGAGTTTGGCACGCCACGCTACTGTAAATGGGAATTTAATTAGCATCTTCAGTAAAAGACAGATTTACAAAAGTTTTTAGTCTAACATATTCGTACCCATCAGCCAAATCTTCAACAGAGCCTTTCGCTGCTGAGCCAGCCTCGACAGAAGACAGTGGTTTGATAACGGAGGGTTCATCAGCCACAGGTGGATTGGATATGAACGAGCTCAGCAGTGGATCTGGTTCAGCCCGTGAGGAAGAAACAAACAATGAAGATCCGCCTCCCAGAAGGGAATGCACATTTCCGTCCCTCAACTCTCTTCTTAGATTAGCAAAAGAGAAGTTCGATCCTCCTCGGCGAAGTCTTCTCCTCCGCTGCACGTAATATTCAAGTCAAGGAGAACAAGCATATTGCACAGATCGAAACAATTGAATGTATGTATCGCAATGAAGTAATAAACACGGTCTTTGAAAGGATATTTTAAGAAGGCTCCCATGCTGCACAGTTAAATGGCGAATCAAACCCGAGCCTACTCTTTTTGCACAGACAGGGCACACCTGCATCGGCAAAGAATCCCATGAAAACGAACGGGAATAAGTCATTAAAGCAGATTGATTCAAAGCACGTGTTTACACTATTATGACATCTAGCACATCAGAATAGTTGGAGGTTCTCAGCATTTGGATAAATCCAAAGAGCACGCACGTACGGTTATGAAGTAAGCATATTCAGCACAGAAATATTTACAACTCCCGATGTTTTAATTGGTTATAAAAGTCACATTCTCTCAAATTCAATACATAAAGCCAAAAAGGTATATTCCGAGTTAGATAGCATTAATAGGAAAGAAAAAAGGATAAAGATAAGGCAGCGGTTGTCTAGTAGAAGACAAAAACCATACTAGTAATGTGCAAAAGGATCGATCAGTAACTAACTAGCCAAAAGACGACACATACATCAGACAAATAATAGAAAGAAAACACCCCACCGCGCATATGGAATATATCCGACAACTTAACAGAATCGTAACAAGAGATTAAGTTTTGATAAATGATAACTAAATCAAGGAACTGCTTGCATATGCTGTGTTATCGTTAAATCAAACTGAATCTTTGACTACTTCTCATAACGGCAGCAAGTTGAGTATCTTACTTTTCTAAAGTTAAAAGGAAAGGCAGGGCATGGCACATCATTTGCCACATCGCCAGAACTAAACAGATTACTACATCAAAATTCGCAAGCAGCATGACCTCATCCGGATAATCTTTGTTACTATGCGGTTTCAGGACTTTAAAGCCTTCATTATCGGTTGGATTCCATCGTCATTAAAAACAACACGTAGCCAAAAGTATCAGCCATGTTATTTATCTCATCAGAATCTTTCCATGTAGTTATTAGAGCATGCAAAACAAATTAGTCATCTAAAGTAATCTTCCCCCTATCAACCGGCATACAAGAAAATTAACTAATCATTCATGTATATACAAATCAACAGATCCAATCATTTAAACCAAGGCCAACAAACACAAAGGCAATGCCTGAAACCCAAAACAAAGTACCAAACATAGCCACAAAATGCAGTCCAAACACAAAAGAAGTGGCGAGAATGTACCCCGTTCTTGGCCTCAACGGCGTGCTCTTCATCAATATGGCAACAAAGCCCCACCATATCGTAATCCTCAGCACAAAATGGGCATATATACTCAGGCCTCTGTTCCTCATCTGCTTCGTAATCTTCTCCATGATACACATCTGCAACATTTCCTAAAAAAAAGCACAGATTCCACAAATTCAGTCTCACTATAACTCTAAACCTTTTGCCCATACCACACTCGTACATCTCTGAATAAAGAAACACCTTTCTATATTATCACGCCTAAGATGAAAATGGGTTAACTTAATAATGAAGTTCTTGATCACATACAATGTACAGATCATCAGACGCAAATGCATAAACAGACAATATTCGCAAAACTTTCTCTTCCGTGAATCTCCTATGGCAAACATTTATCTTTGAAAATGTTTTAAGAAACGTGTGTGCGCGTGTGTATATATATATATCCTCCTCGTACTTTCCGACAACCAGCAAGTCTATCAACGCGAACCCTAATTAGCAAAATTTTGCAAACTTGGAGTTTCCTTTAATCAGCGATCTTCGTAAAACATAATCGAAAATTTACATCGATGTGGATGTTAAACTTCCAAATCCCACACGCAGAATGTAAAAGGGAAATTTAAAAACACTCCCACAAAGCTCGTTCGAATCCCCAAAACTTTCCTCGACAGAAATGAAAACCAATTCTTGGAAAAAGCACAATTCCCAAACAATTTAATTTCGTTAAATTTCTCGTATAAGGAATAAATTAGTAGCAAAAGCCCGGAATAATTACAATCAAACCCACAAACCTGATCGGGATTGATAGCGCCTAGAATAAGAAGAAAGTCGAGGCCAAGATTCGGCATCCATTTTTTTTTCTCGAAATTAAAAACAATTAGGTTATCAAAAATGGGATGGCTTTGCAGAGAAAGCACCACCGCAAAGCAAAGCAAAGCCCACTCGCAGCAACGATACAGACACAATATAATCTAAGATTCTACTCCTGACGAGTGAGAGAGAGAGAGAAATGGGAAGTTATTGGAAAAGGAGAAAGGAGGATAAAAGAAAGAGAAGCTTCGGGGAAGGAGGGACAAAGGCCCAAAGCAAAGGACGAAGCTCTCTCTACCAATTTCCTCTACGGTCAGATTTTGGATTTTTATTAGTATTACATTTTCATGTGACTCTGTCCATAATAAATAAAGAGCCTTACATTTAGTTTAATTTACGGAAATACACTGCGGCTAACCGACCTAAAACAAATTCCAGAGAGTCCAACCTGCGATGCGCGAGGTACTACTACGAGTTACACACCTCCAAGTTCGGACACGCGTAGCGCGTGTGACGTGTTTATGAATCGGCTTGAATTTTTAATAAATACTTTTGACGTCTGTAGTGATGAACTAACTATATGTATATTTATAGAAATAAATAAATAAATAGATGTAGGTCGTCGTTAAATTTCTTCCTTTTAATTTAGAATTATTTATAATTATGGCAATTGTCTGCAGTGTGTTGTGACATACTATTTATTGACTATGATCAAATCCATATGTTATGTTTTACTTTTACAACTTCATCAATCTAATTCAATATTCTGTGTGTCTAAATAAACCAATAAGCATACACCTACAGCATACATATATAAATTCATCCAAACAAAGCAACATCAACATCAACATCAAATCAAGGTCGATAATTATATAATTAAAACTATGGAACAAAAAGAATAAATAAATGTAAGTCATCAAAAAAACTCAAACAAAAGAGATATCTGTAGAAAAAAAAAGAAACAAACATCTGATTGATTAGTGTTGAATTAGCAGAGGAGCTGGAGCTGGAGCTGGAATTAGGTTTTGGATGGGGACTTAATATAATGTATCTAATGGAATAATTAATAAAGCAGTCACTTATATTAATCACACAGTTTGCACTATATATCCAAATTAAAAAGAAATAATGGTAATAATCAACATGAAAATTTTATAAACGAAATAATACTATTATGATAGGAATCGTTACCAAATAAAAATGCATCCAAATGAATAAAAAATTAATTACAAAGATTTACAACAAATTAAAACAATAAACATCAAAACCAATTAAGCTAAAACTATTATATGTATGTTTGAGCAATTCAGGTGTTGTATTGAGTATGAATCAATTGTGTAGTATCACTATCCAACTAATTAAGCTTTCTAATACTAATGGTTTGACAAAAGTCAATTCAAAAAAATTTGAATTATTTTATCTTAAATTTTAAGAAAATTTTAATAATACCAAAGTTTTAATTATCTTACAAAAAATATTATATAATAATAATAATCAATGAGTCCATATCAAAAAAAAATGTGATTTGATTTTAATACTAGTATGTATATAGATCAATTAATCAATCTACCATTAATAAAGTAAAGTGGTCCACGTGTGAATAGAGCTTAATTAATTAATTAATGTTGTAATTAAGGGCGTGGGCGTGGGCGTACGTGTATTATTAAACGATTCTTATGTACACTTTTACCTCTAAATATTTTATTACTTTTTCAATCTAAATATACACACTCTCTTAAACACCTCTAGAAATAACAGGTTGGTCTGATCTGGTCTGGTCTGGTCTGGCTATATTAGATATGCAGTTTGATTTTTGATCGTTTTAATTTAAATTGATTATATACATATTCAGTATGATGTATCCTACAATAGTTCTAACTCGGTGACCGATTGATACACAATTCACAGTAATTTGTCCAAAATTCTCGAGTTAGTCAAAATTAAAAGTGAATTGTTTCAAGTTTAGGCAGTGATCACGACTTTTGTTATTTATTCATTTAATTAAGATCTTGTCTTTTTTATTATAGAGAATGATTAACTTATTATTTTATCATTTATTAATTTGACATTGACATGATCATAATATATATGGGTCATTAGAATAATGCCTACGCCCGCCAATTATTCATTCCAACTATCTAAATATCATATAAAATTGAAATATAAAAACTATCCAATCGACTCCACCCCAATACGAAGGCCTACTGCTGGCACTAATTAATGTCTTTGCTATCATATCATAACATAACTTCCTTTATTATCGTGTCCCACTTCCAAGTTCCTTAATAATATTTAAAAGCTAAAATAAAATAAATATGTTGTACTTTTAATTACGTGCAATAATATAGATTATAGCCTCAGGCTCTTTCTACTGATTTCTTTTTCAATTGTACAATTCTTTTAATTTTCTATAAAATACTACTCCATCAATACATTTCACAATTAAATTGATCTTACGCTATATAAAAATATAATTTTAAAAAATAAAAATAGAAACTGTGAAAGTTTTGTTGGGTAGGAGAGAGTCTGAGTGGAGGCAAGTGGGAGAGAGTAATGTACGGCACCACCTAACTGGGGGCCCACCTATGATGAGATCTGGGCCTAGCCCAAGTACTTTCTTTCTCCGCGTTGGCCCATCTACACGCTTACACTTAAAACTCTTATGTACCCACACGGATAGCGACACGTGTCACTTCCCCTCCACCCCCACACAGTACTGATTATCGCGACCCATTTGCACAAGTGAAAACAAATAAATTAAAAATATTAATGAATATCCATTCATTCGAACATTGCTCATGTAATGCTGCTGCTGTTGCTGGGGATGCCATGGAAAGAGCAAGCCAAGAAAACTGCACCGACGAAGGAAGAAGACGACGACGACTGTTGTTTGTGTTTGTCTCTACATAATTAAGATCAAAATCAAAATCCCATGTAGCTACTACCTAGCCAGCTTATAGTTACAGTTACGGTGTAGAGGCAGGTAGGGTAGGGTGCCACGTGGCGTGGGATTCTTCTCTCCAATCTCCTCCTCAGAAACCTACCTTCTTTCTTCTCCTAAACCTTAAAAGCATAGCCAGTCGCCCATATGTAGTGTATAGTTTATTTTATTTGACCCTTTTTGGTCAGGTCATCAAAAGATGCAAACATTGCAACAGCAAATGTCGTTTAAAAATAATATAGCAAATCTCAAAAGCATGAGACAATTATTAAACTAGGTGGGTAAATTAAGAAATGAATATACAGCTGTACATCTGAGCTAGCTAGCTATTAGATGAAATTTTAGGACAGCAAGTGCAAGTGGGGTTTGACCTTTGTTGATTCTTGTTCATTTCATCCTTGATTAATTGAGCTTCTTATTATTAACTCTCCTCCCCCTTCATTCATAGCAATTCTTTTTTTTTTTTTTTTTGTTTTTTACTTGTCTGCATAGTACAGAACTAATGATATTGAAATGTAGCAATATAATATATAATTCTAGCCTTTTGTTTGTTTTCCCATATCTCATCTCCTTTCATCTTCTCTTCTCCTGCGAAAGGTGGATTCATGGGAAAGAGCAAAGTATGGCGTCCTCAATGCAAATGCAGTCATGTGTTCTTTGCACATCAAAATAAGTGAAAAATTACAGAACCCCTTTTTCAGACAGGCCATCATGTGTAGGTGTGTAGTACAAACCTACTACTAATTACAGATTTGCTTGGGAATGGATTGTATTGTATTAGATATAGATTAATTACATTTAGATTATAGACTTTCTCTCTATCCCTTTGTTCTAAAACCAAAAAAGAAGAGCATTTATTTCAAAGTTTTGATTTTTGTGGTAGAAGAAGATGGTTAAATATACATACATACATACATTTAAGTAGGATATAGAATACGAAAAAGGATGTTTGGCTGGCGTGGGGTTTGCTGATTTCATCTATGAGCTGGATCCACATCTCAATGGATCCACCCCCACCCCTCTCTAGCTAGCTAGCTAAGCAGAAAAAGGAAATCCAAAATATTTTATATATATATAATTCCAATAATAAACAAATCGAAAGAAAAAACAAGCTCAAGGAGACAACAAGCCATCCTCAACTCAATGTTATGTCTTTCACTCTCATAAGGTATTTATATTAAAGCGAATAAAAATTTCCCCTTCTTCTTCTTCTTCTCTCTTCTTTATCATTTTCCTCGAAATCTTCTTTCGTGGAAGAAACTGAACAAGTTAGTATATACCCTATTTACATGCTCCGCTTACCCTATGGATTACTGGATTTCGTGGCTTGCTTAAGAGTTCAGTCGGTACTGAAAATAATTTAAGGGCTTTCGATTACCATCTGGGTTTGGCGTTTGCTTGCGAACCAAGGTCAAGTTTAATTGTAGGGTTTGGGAGGGGGGGATTTGATGGATCTTGGAGTGAAACCCCTATCCTTCGCAAGCTCAAGCGCTTCGTGGAGCCCCAAGGATAGAGTTTCGGACCAGTTTCCTGCTGGCCTGAGAGTGCTTGTTGTGGATGACGACCCTACTTGTTTGAGGATCTTGGAGAAGATGCTCAGAAATTGCCATTATGAAGGTATTATTCCATTCCAACCCTCACGTGGCTGTGTTTAACTTCAGTTTTATCCTGATAAGAATTTGTTTGTTTCTTCTTCTTCCTCTTTCTCTTGCCTTGTTTTCTCTGAATTTATTGATGTTTACTAAAGCTAAGAGTTTCCATATGCAGTTTGCCTCGTTATTACATGTGTATGTGCCTGACAGATCTTACCTCAGGATTTGTGGTTTTGGTGTGGAGAAGTAAGGTTTTCTTTGTAGTACAGTAATAACTCTGCAATTGAATAGCTGCAGTGTGGAGTGTTTATAATGTTGTAATGAAACATGAGCTTTATTACAAAGAGTGGTTAGTTTAGTCGACTGCAGATCTCGTGCATAATTCGTACTTTAGACTTAGGAGACTAATTAAACTAACTGTTCTTGGCATTTTGCAGCAACCACGTGCAATCAGGCTGAGCTTGCGTTGAGGTTTCTTAGGGATAACAAGAATGGCTACGACATTGTTATAAGCGACGTGCACATGCCCGACATGGATGGGTTTAAGCTTCTGGAGCATGTCGGACTTGAGATGGATCTGCCAGTTATCAGTAAGTAAACATATACATATATATATATATGTATATATATGTGTGTTCTGTTTGTTGGCATATGAATAATGAAGTGAAATATTTAATTCCTGTTGTTTAGTGATGTCGGCGGATGAAAGCAAACATGTTGTGATGAAGGGCGTTACACACGGTGCTTGTGATTATCTTATAAAACCGGTTCGGATGGAAGCGTTGAAGAACATATGGCAGCATGTGGTTCGCAAGAAGAAGAATGAGTGGAAGGAGAGGGATTGTGAAGTGTCGGGAAGCATAGACGATGGGAGACTGGAACAGAAAGTGCCCGAAGATTTGGACTATTCATCCTCAGCTAATGAAGGAACTTGGAAAAGTTCCAAGAAACGCAAGGACGACGAGGATGAAACTGAAGAAAGGGATGACACTTCCACTTTGAAAAAGCCTCGGGTTGTTTGGTCAGTCGAGCTCCACCAGCAATTTGTCACTGCCGTTAATCAACTTGGGATAGACAGTATGAACCGCCGTTTGTTTTGTTTTGATTCGTTTGCCCTTGTTTAAATTACTAACACCTAATTGCTTGTGCTCCGATGTTTTTCCTAATTGGTTTGCTTCCGCGCATAATTTCAGAGGCTGTTCCGAAGAAAATACTGGAATTGATGAGCGTTCCTGGACTTACAAGAGAGAATGTTGCAAGCCATCTTCAGGTGGGATTGTTTTTTTTGCTATTGTTTTATCCGTAGGTTAATATGGTGAAGAATCACGGTCGAGTTCTCGAAATGAGCTGATTGTGTTTTCTTTTTACCTTTCTGATGTAAAGATAACATCTATGATTCATCCCTGACTTCAAGCAACCAATCTTTTTCAGAAGTATCGTCTGTATCTGAGACGGCTTAGTGGTGTGTCGCAGCATCCAAATGGGCTTGGCGGCGCCTTTTTGGGGCCTCCGGATGTGGCGTTTGGAGCAATGTCTTCGATAAATGATGCTAGGCTTCAAGCTTTTGGTGCTACAGGTCAGCTCCAGCCCCAAAGTCTTGCTACAATCCAGGCGGCTGCGCTCGGCAGGGCTACTTCCAATTCTGCGACACTCGTGGATCAAAGGCATCTTTTCAGCCTCGAGAATCCGAAATTAAGGTTTGTGGAGGAGCAGCAACAACAAAGTGGTAACAGCAAGCAGGCAAGCTTACTTCATGGAATACCGACAAATATGGATTCAAAACAGCTAGCTGCTTTTCAACAATCCTCGCAGACTTTGGGCGATATGAGTATGCAGCAGGTCCACTCCCAGGCAGGCCAAAGTGGCGCTTTGATTACACAGATGGTTCAACCGCAGTCGAGGACTCAAACACTAAACGAAACTGATGGAAATGGAAGACGCGTGCCGGGGTCTGTTGCGCAGCCTATTCATTCGCAGGCAATTCCAAGTGCTGTCTTGGTTTGGAATGGAATCGACAGTGTTCGTGGACCAGTGCATACTTCAGTTTCCCAGGCATCGACTGGATTAGAATTTCCCGCGAGTCTTCCCACAGAATTTCCGAGGAATGGCTTTTCAGTTGCAAGTAATTCAGGAATTTCGAGCCTCCCGCCTAAGCTGCAAGACGAAGTGAACTCAGAAATGAAGGGATCTAGAGGATTTCTTCCAAGTTACAATGTCTTCGATGACCTCAATCAGAATAGAATCCAAGATTGGCGTATACAAAGTGCTGGACCAACCATCGACGCCCCTCAACATTCCAATGCACCGGGAGGCCTGGAAGTTCTGCCGTCCGTTTCAGTTCAGCCGCAAAGATTCTATTCCAATCAGAGGAGGTATACATCTGTTAACAAGACAGCGCACTTGGTTTCCGAGGGGCTAAGCAGCGCTCCAAATATGTGTCCTCCGCAACACTTTTCGTCAGTAGCCGACAATCAATTCAGGGTAAAGGCTGAAAGGCTACCTGATATGGGATTCCAGAATGGCCTCTATCCGGAGCACTTTGTCCAGGAGGACCTCATGAGCGCCCTTCTCAAACAGGTAAGCTTCTTACATCCTGCGCAACTTATGTACTATTTTACTAGATTCTCTCTTGAATATGATTTCTTGTTGTCACTACAGCATGAGGAAGGCGCTGCCGCACCTGTTGAGAATGACCTGGCCTTTGATGGGTACCATTTGGATAATCTACCTGTCTAGCATGCATACCTACGCCTCTTTTCTTCTTCCACGTGCGAGCACCTGTCCTTGTTTTTTAACGTATTTTTTAAGTATGAATTCATTGCCGGGCATCATTCTTTGGTCAAGCAGGTGGATCCCTCGACTCTAGGATTGAAGCTCGAGTAATGTGCTCGATGTTGCAGCATGTTATGCAAAGCAGAACATGCACAGCAAAATTATAATTGCTCTGACTTGGGATATATATCGTTTTCAGTTCCAGCTCTAGCTAGTCGAAATATATATATGCAGTGGAATATATCGATCTGATTGATTGGTTCGTGCTCATCAGATCTACTGCGAGCGATTCATGTAGCTAGCTTGGTCGTCGTTAGGCGTTTGCCTGTGTACATACTCCCGTCCGTCCCGTGTATATTATATATATATATATATATATGCTTATAAGGTCAGTCAGTATATGTTGTTTAACTAAAACTACGGTTTGGTTTTAGCAATTTAAAGATCTGTTTCTTTCCGAATCTGAATCCAGGTAGAAATAATTGAGTTGAGGTGATGACGATGACGATAATGATCCAGTAGTTAATTCTGAAGCTGAAACTATATACTATGATCGATCTCGATCTCATCTCTACTTGCCTGCCTTTATACAAGTTCGGTTTGGTTCGTTTATATCTGATTTTCTCACTGTTTATGTATATGTATATATATATGGGTTGCATTTCTAAAAAGCAGTACATGAATTGTATGTATGTATGTATCAAGATCACACCAGCCTGGAAAGTTTGATTTGGCCGGTGTTATATATATAACTAATTTCTTACATGCAATTTGCAAGGTTTTATGTCGTTTGTAATAATTCCCATTCCCATGTACATGCATTATTATTAGCCCAATTCATACCGAATTATTATTATTATTATTATTATTATTATTAAAAATAACAATAATCGATGTGTTTTCGTACATAAAAAAAAAAAAAAAAAAGCCAACAATTATAAACCCCTTCAAATTCAATTCAATTATTCAACAGCAATGACTTTTGGATGACATACGATACGAAAAAATACTATAGTAAAGTGCACAGCCCGTCGGTGTTAACCTTTTGCCAAATATAGGTACTATTTATTTGTATATAAATTAAATAAAAAAATACACCAAAGAACCCCAAATTCAAAAGGGAAAAAGTAAAAGATGTAAAAATGTAGTATTGTTTAAAGTTTAGCCACTTTACTATTTATTTTTTTGATTAATTAATTATTTATTTATTTATTTAAATTATGGTGAAAGGTTACCCTTTTCAATTAATGCCCATAAAGACACATATAGTGTGGCTTCTAAGCCAAGAGACACAAGCCCCTTTCTCTCTTCTTTTTCTCTCTTCCCATCGCCATTGCCATTGCCATTGCCAATCTCATCATAAATATTGCTTCCGTTTTCGTGAATTCCCCAATCGATTCTGATTTCCATAAATTTTAATTTCGGGCAAGAATGCAGATCAGATGTTGCAGGAGCTTCGTATTAATGGGGATGCTGATGGTGATACTTTGTGCATCGACAACTGTGCCTTCGGTGGTGACTTCGAAGAACAACGAAAGTACTTCTGCGACGTGGGTTGGATCGAAATACAACATTGACTGCACAATGTGCTCCGCTTGTGACAATCCCTGCAACACGCCGCAGCCCCCGCCACCGCCGCCGCCGCCACCGAGCTCCAACGTCAATTGCCCTCCGCCGCCTTCCCCCAGCAGCTCGGGGAACAACTACTACTCCCCACCGCCGCCAGCGCCTTCCACGTATTACTATCCGCCACCGCAGAATCCGTCGTCCGGCGGTGGCTATTTCATACCACCGCCGCAGCAGTATCCGACGGGGCCTACTCCGCCGCCTCCGAACCCGATTGTTCCCTACTTCCCTTACTACTACTACAACCCTCCGCCGTCGTCGTCATCGACATCGTCGGTATCCCCACCGTCCTTCCGCAGAATCCTGACGCCGCCGCTGATCCTGGTGGTCGTCACTTGGCTTTCCAGCTGTGCGGTGGTCTATTGAGAAAACTATTAAATATATATATATATTTATAATACTACTCTGTTTTGGCTTTTGGTGGTAGAAATTTGTTACAAGAGAAATAGATCAAGGAAATAATAATAATAATAATACTATAACAAATAAATAAATAAATTATTTTTGTGGTATTGGGATCGTATCGGCGGATCTCCCCTTGACAACTGGAATTAATGGCAAAAGCAGCAGAATGAGGAAGACGATATTATGATGGAGTGGAGGGCTTTATCTTATCTGGAAGACAGACAACTTTATTCGAAGCTAAGTACTGAAATTCTTCTCTTTCGATCTTTCTTGCTCTGTTACAGTTAAAATTGTGAAAATAATTGAGATCTGCAGCAGCAGCCACATAGCTTATTGATTGATTAGCTTAGGTTGCCCACTGATTTTTTTTTTTTTTTTCCAAAGTTTTTTTTTGTAGATGATGAGATGAGATGAGTGAAATGAGGGTCTCTAATTAATTAATGAATGAATTACTCCCGTCTTGTGAATATCAATAAATCATCATCATCATCATTTGTAGCTGCCTGGTGTTGTAATAATGTTAGGAATTAATGGGATGGAGTCGATCCAAAATGCTTTTTGGAGAAGGCTTTGAAAGTGCTTTTTTCCATAAAGCACTAGTACCACACTGCACTGCACTGGGGACTAAACTACTTTTGATACATGTGTATATATATCAAGCATAGATTCAAGATTGGTTCTCTTTCTTGGTAGCTAGTTTGGGAGAAGTAACAAGTGAATAATGATAGTTAGTTAGTTATGTAGGTGGGTATAATTAATTAGTTGGCACAGCACACAGCACAACACAACACAGATACAAATACAAATACAAATTAATTGCTGCTGCTGCTAATAATTCAGCAGTAGGAGTAGGCAAGGCAGGCAGTAGTAGTGATTCTTGTAATCACTTACAAATTGGTTATAGACATAGTAGTAGTAGTTATACGATACGATACGATGATAGCATATATATATAGATTACAAATGACCGACCGTTGATCTTCTTCACTTTTGGACTCAGCAGCCAGCCAGGCCTACCCCTACCATTATTAATTAATAGAACAGAACAGGACAGGACAGGACAGCAAGATTGATAAATAGATAGATAGATAGATAGATTGATCCCATTGCTATACCTACAAACTCCCTAATCAACGTCAAAGCTCAAACTCCCCCGTCGTAAGAAATAGAAATAAGAAAGTGGTCTGTAATGCATGCGTATAGGTGGTGTAGCCTAGAAAGAAAGAAAGAAAGAAAGAAATTCAAAAGGGATTCAATTTCTAATTTCGTATACCTCTTTTCTCTTTTCTGACTGACTTTGTTCTCCCTCTCTCTACTCTCTTCTTCTTCTGTGCATTGCATCATACTTTTTTATAGATACAATATTATTATTATTATTATTATTATTGACAGCATTTGGGAAGAAAAAAGTTGAAACAATGGAGAATAAAATAAAATGATGAGCTGTATGCATGTACGTATACAGTTGGCACTAGAACTAGAGTGGAGCCTCAGCCTCCCTCATAAACAGCCATATTTTATTTCGTGCCGCATTCTATTCGCGTCACCGTCCTCCATATTTTTTCTATTAATTATTTTTGACAAGAATCGCTCGCTTAGTTGAAGATATGTTGGTAATAATAATAATAATTATAATAATAATAATAATAATAATAGTATTTCACCATACATACCTCTTTGGATTATTATAATAAGTTAACTCAATTGCCTCTGTTTTTTAAATTTCCATAAAAATGTAGTAGTATTACTTAAACTATTATGCATCCATCCTTGTTAATTTGTAGTAGCATTAGTATTGGGCTGGATACAAATCTCAATGCATGACTTGATCTTTGTGAGGTGAATATGACACGTATGGGGCAGTATTATGGACACCAAAACCAAATTAGATATCGACACACACCTTATCCAAGAGACAAGACAAGAGAAGAGAAGAGGACAGATCCTCCATTCCATTGGATGTCGTTAGTAGTAGAAATTAGAAGACGCCAACAGGCTACAGCTTGTGCATCATCATCAACATCATCTACAGCCGCACAGCACACAATTGCTATATCATCAATGACTATATAATATATTACAACTATTATATCCAATCTCATCTGATAAATTGAAATTTAAGGAGACGGACCATGAAAAATAGCACAACACGTGTCATTTCAAGAATTGCTTGCATGAACTAGAGAGAGAACAGAGCAGAGCAAGATTATAAGATACTACTCCCCACTATTATAACAACAATAGCAATAGCACTAAAATTGATTTTCTTTTCTAATAAATGCTGACCAACAGAGTACAACATTTGACCGAGAGAAGCCCATTTAGACCACTCTCTTTGATTTCTTTTCATACTATACTATACTATACTATACTATGCCATCATCATCGTCATCAGAGTACAAACAGCTACAGCAGAGCAGCAAAGTACAGTCAGTAGAGGACCAAAACCCTAATAAGCTAAGCTAAGCTAAGCTATCTATGCATAGACAGAGCCACATGACAAAGCCATTAATAGAAACGCAGCCTGCTCTACCTCCCCCAGCTTTCTCCTCCGGGGAGTGTTCGATCGCGGTCTCTGCAACGCCACGTCTTCCCTCCCCCCGAATGCCCATAGCTTCTTCTTCAACGATGAGCTCTCCCCACTGCTGCTGCTGCTGCTACTGCCGCCGCTGTTACTGCTTGAGTTTTTCCCACTTGTTGACTTCTTGCCCTTCTTCTCTTCTTTCGTCACGCCCAAAAGAGCCCTCCTCTTCTTCCTGCTTCTGATCCCACATGCGTTGCACAGTGACTGCAGGCAAAACGACAACACTCTCGCATCAGATCACAACCGATCCACCTCAGGGAAAGGAAAATTACTTCTTTAAAGAAAACAAAACAAAAAAAAAATTAAAAGGAAAAAGATACATGTACTCCAACAAGATGTAAATCCTCACATCTTGTCTAACAGTAGAAATGTTCACCCGGCTAAAATAGAGACCACTAAAATGCATCTACGGAAATAAGCTAACAGATGCAAAATATATATCATCAAAATGAACTCAAGATCTACATAGACCCAAATGCTGCTGCATCAAGAGTAACGAAATACTACCACAGCCATTGCGTTTAATTTAATTCAGTCATGTGCGTCTTAATATATACCTTCGGGCCATCAGGACCGCCTCTCCATAGGGGGGTTTTGGAGGTTCCGCAATCAGCACAAGTTTTGACAGTAGAGCCGCTAGGGGAAACCCTATCCGGGGGCGGGGACTGGCTACTTACCCCTTCGCAATCCGAGCCCTGTAAAGCGTCAACAATCAAATAACATTAACGCTAAGATCCTGATCGTACTAGTACTTCAGATGAGAATGAAACATTCTGTTTTTCATCAAGCAATGAAAGATGATAAATCAGCATGATCACTCACTTTATCACTCAGATCCATTCGACTGCGGCCTTCTGTTCAAAGATCTAGCACATCCAAAGGAGAGATTCCCGAAAGCCAAGCCTAGAGAGGCCTGATCAACCCAATCAGCGAACTCACAGAGCAAAACGAATCGAGCAATCGGCGAGAATAAACAAAGGAACTCAAGATTTAACTCAAAACAGCGAGGAACAGCACCAAACCCAAAATACGAATCAGCAGTTAACAAACCTAATACCCAAAACCACCACGATCTAGTTGCAGGGGAGAAGAATGCAGCAAGTAAACTCGGGAGGAGTAGAGCCTTATCCCTTGAAATGAATCGGCGATAGCGAAAAGGCAGGCGGCAGTGAAGAGGCGATTGGCTAAGGTTGAGGCGGTAATGTAAAGCGACAAGCAGGAGTAGCAACAGAAATAGTATTTCGGTGAGAGTTGGGGGGCGAATGTGAAAAAAAAATTCTCGGGTGGGTATAAATACAAATTATACGAAAACCCTAAGGCGCGCGGGAGCGTGAAATGACGAGAAAGGGCTTCGATTCCCCCAAATATTTATTTCTCGCGCCGCCAAATTGGAGGTGCAAATGGGCGGGCGCTAATGAACTCATGAAAATTTGATTCATTTTCGGCTCAGGGAGTTTTTCGGGATTTCGTAAAAATGTTTGGGTCTTTGCCGCCATAACAAAAATAGATCTATATTAAAAAAATTTAGGGTTTCTACACCATGCGATGTGATTGAGACTGCGCCACACGGGCACAAGCACACGCAATTATATTTTGTTTTATTTTTATTTTATTTCTAATAATAATAAATGATTGAGAAATAAATCAACAGTTTAATTTTCTCTCTCTCTTTTTTTTTTTTTTGTTTTTTGATTGATTTAAATTAAGCAAGCAATTTTCGTATGATTAGACTGAATGAATAAAAAATCTACAAGGAAAGGAAAGAAAACCCGATGGAAAATGTGTATGTATATACTAGACCTAGTACTACTATTGGGCTCATAAAATTGTGATTATTTTTTTGTTTGTTTATTTATTTATTGTAATATATATATAATAAAAATTGGGAGTTGAATGAATGGCATTGGCATTGGCATTGGCATTGGCAGTGGCAAGTACAGCAGGAAACGTGTCCACATTCCAGACAAACCCCATCACAGGAAAGGTGTCTAATTTAATACCGCTTCCAATATTTGACAGCAGAAAAAAATTCAATTATCATCCAATTATGAAACTACTTTTACATTTAATTTAATGGAAAACTGAAAATTAATTTAATTATCATATTTAATGGTTAAAATTGATATTGTTACTTGTTCTAACAAAAATTGATGATTGCTGAATATGAAATCTGATATGATTATGAATACAGGGTTTAATAAAAATAAATTTGTGTTTGATGAAATACGTGAAATAAAAAGTTGTTTACTTCATGTTTATCTTGCTATTGTCTGTTTTTCGATCTTTGAGTAAGTATTTATTTATTTCTTTGATCATGAATTGAGATATATGGATAATGATGTGCTGTGCTGTGCTGTGCTGTGCTGACTGCTATAGAATCAGACAGTCAATCAGCTCTACTTGATATATTTCAATGCGACTTCATATCCTATATTATTATTATATCTTAAAGTATTCAGTCAAATTACAGTTAATTATTTACGTGAATTGGTACATTTCATATTCAGCCAGTCGGTCAGCCACCCACAGGCGCAGGCACAGGCCCAGCCACAGGCCGCATATATCTTTCCATTATCCCTCACTCCCTCCAGGCTCAGGCTCAGGCTCAGGCTCCAGCTCCAGCTCCATCTATCTATCTTGTAATTGAATTTCTTGTAGTAGTCTGTAATGCAGCAACAGACAGACCAGAACATCTGGCAATTTCAGTTATCTCAAGTCAACTGTTGTAGGTGTTAGTCAGTACTAACAGCACACCTCCACCTCCACCTCCACCTCCACCTCCACCTCCATTGGCCTGGCTGGCTGTTCATTGACAGACAGGTTAGTTAGTCTTAGTCGCGCCAAACTGTTAGTAAAACTGCATAACCAAACCACTACACTAATCTCCCCCATCTTTACCTTTGATCTCACTAGATCTGCTCTTGGGAAATTCTAAAGTACATTACGATAAGCTCCAGCCTCCAGAACAGAAGAATCTTTCTATATATAAATGTCATACACTGGGCTGGCTGGCTTTTGTCAACATAGTATAGATATAATAAGTGTAATCCCCTTATGTAGTACAAGTAGAGCAGAGATTAAAGGATGGCGGGGGGACACTTCACAATTACAAGGCTTTGGTCAAAAAGAAAAGATTGCAACTTTGAGGGGGCTAATACTACTACTGCTAATAATAATAATCATCATCAAACGCACACAAATAAATACACACACTGACACTGCTAACTGCTAATTGAATCCAAGGAGGCTTGCCCACATTTCTCTTGAAGATTAGTTAAACCCAGAAGGCTCAGAATAAATTTTGGTCTTGCTTCAATATGTGGTGGAGAGCAGAGCAGAGCAGGCCATGAGTGAAAATCTGAATAAGAACAGAGTACTTACTACTAGTGTGCCTGTCTTCTTCTTTTTTACCTTTTAATCCATAGCCATGGTTTTAAATAGGAGCTAGCTGCTCACGCATCACATTCGAAACTTGAAGTGGATTGGTTCTAATAGTCGACTCGACTCGACTCTGACTATTTGTTGGTGTTGGTGTTGGTCTTGGGTTGGAGCCTCCAGTTCTCACAACAGAACAGATGGATGCATCATTCATCCATCCATCCATCCTTGTCATAGTCATGGATGTAGTAGTAGGAAAGGAATGTGACAAAACCCCCAAAATGGGAATTCTATTATAATCACTTTCACTAGGAAATGTTGTGTGAAAATCCAGCCTAGCCACCCCACGCATGATGATGACTTCACTTAACACCCATGCGGCCATGCCCATGTGTTGATGTTATCCAGATATATCTATATCTATATATTGCCTGCCAGTGCCAGTGATCTAATCCATGATCCCACATAACAAATTACTACTGTTGCCTGTTGCAGCACATACATACATATATATACAAATTTCATTCATTCGTTCGTTCATCACAGGCTGTCGTGGCGATCGAGTGAGTCGACTTTCATGCTTTCCTCCTCCTACTCCTAGTGCAGGATTTTCTCTCAAGATTTTAATGGTGTCACGATTACTGTGGCTTCACCCACCCCCACATTGTACGTATTGCAAAACCTGACCACGTGAGATCGATGTGATTCTGGGTTGGGTTTGGGTTGCACCATCAAATCCTTGAGCAAATGCAAATTAATGGAAGACAACAAAAGGGCCCCCCCTTTATTTCACTCATACGACTTGTTTTGTTTGTGTGTCATTTAATTCGGACAAACTTTCTATTTGGTTGGGTTTCAGAATATATTGCATCTCAATTGTAAAGAAATCTAGCTAGCTAATGTGCAAAGTAAAGTGATCGATCAATTCAGGACCCCAATACATGATTTATGCTGCAAGTTACGTTGTATCTATCTATCTAACAGTCGCGTCGACGAGTGCAGATTTGGATGGAATTGATCGAAGTGGACAAGATCATACGTGATGCAATAATGGCTGATGATTATGAGACTGTTATCCAATAAAAATCCACTTAATAATAATAATTCAGTGATCGATCGAGTTGACCTCAGTCGGGCAGACAAATCCCATATCAACATATACAACATGCATGCGGTGGAGCACTTTGTACATTAATTAATTAATTCATTTGCAGGAGTTGAACAGGAAGTGACAAAAGCACATATGGATAGGTGGACCATCGCTTTGATTCTGCAATCTTGTGATGTTACTCACTCGTGCTAGCTCACTCCATCGATCTCTTCAATATATAATGAATATATATATGTCGTGACAAAAACAACTTATCTCAAGATATCCCATTTTTCTACTCCGAATTGGGATCTAATAATATACTATAATTCATCTCGTTTGCCAGTAAGTATATATAGTTGGTGCCTGGTGGGGGGTTTCTTTTAACTGTGCATTTTCTTCACTGACACTGTAGGATATACTAGTAATCAATAATGAGCTGAGCACTATATATATATATATATATATATATGTGTGTGTGTGTGTGTGTGTGTGTGTGTGTGTAATGAGCTAGGTAGGAGGGCATTGTTTCTTAACTTAAGTTGACCGACAGTAGAAGGGGGGTTTGGATAAAGGAAATGGTTAATTAGAAGAAGAAGAAGAAGAAGAAGAAGAAGATAGAGTTTGAAGCACTATAAAGTGAAGGAGACAGAGATGAGATGAGATGGGAGATCAGTGGCTATGGTTCGTCAACCTTAAGGTCATATCAGATCTGATCCATCATCGTCATCATCAAGGATAGACAGATGATACATACATGCATACATACAGCTAGGTGGGTAGCAAGCTATTCCTCGGATTAGGCCTTTCTCCACCAGCGTGTGTCTCCCTTGCCTTTGTTGTCGTAATGAAGCAAGAAATGTCGTCTTGTCGACACCCCTGAGGCTGAGGTGCCATCAACAAATCAATTAATTAAAGATGCATGTCCTACTATATATATATTCTGAATCTTAGCTTAATTAGTGGGACAACACACGTACAACTTTGTGTGTGCGTGCACTTTCATTCAATTCTATTCTATTCACACAGATGGATGATCATATATAGATAAATTAAAAGCCTAAAAAGTGCGTGCAGTGGATCACAACAAAGGAAATTAAAGCCATTGCAGGCCAGCCAGTCAGCCACCAATGGGAGATCAGTAGACGACGGGTTAAAGAGAATATATATACATATATATTACTTGTACAAACATGAAAAGTGTCCGCTAAACATGAATGAAGGTAGGTGGGTAGCTATGCAAAGAATCAACAACCGATTAAAAAGATAGAAATATATACACTATTGCAAGGCAGGCAATGGATCATGACAACACCTAATTACTTAGCACCTTCTTGTTATATATATATATATATATATACGTACATACCTTATTAGCCTTCCAAATTTGTACTTGCATTGTGTTGTATTGTATTGTATATCACGATCGATCAGCCAAATCCACATGGGAATGAACCCTGCGTGGGGTGGGGTGAGTTGGGTAGTTTCACATGCTTTAAATACAGGGTTTAGTGTCAACCATCAATAAACTATATATCCTCTAATGACAAGGTATAGTGCAGTGCATGGATGATGAAAACAGTATTCCTCCTGAAGCAAGCAATTGCAAGCTACTTGTCTGTTTGAGATGTTTTCTTGAAGCTAGCTAGTAGAATAAATTAGAAATTAAATCATATGGAGGTGAGATCATCGACGACCACGTCAGATGCAGGAATGTTATACCATACCATATGTATGTTTTGTAAGTAAGACTATTGATCGAGTAAGGTCGGATTTTGCAGGAGATTTGGTCATCATCATCATCATCTGCAGACACCAAGGGCCGACCCGCATGTTTGGTGTCCCTCCTATACATATACATTACATACATGCCTACATATCTATATTATGCTGCTTTTAAATCAAGTCAAATGAAGAAATCAAATCATTCGAGATTGATCATGCTGACATCCATCCGTTTTTACAGCAACTTAACACCTCCTCTATCTGTCTGTCTATCTACCCATCAAAGACAGACCCATAATAGTATTTATATAGTAATAAAAGTTGGACAAAAAACACCATCATATTCTTGTTTTTACCAATTAAGTTTTAACCTTCCTTTGCAGATGAGATGAGATGAGATGTGATGGGATCAAATTTAGTTCTGATGATCACCTCTGACCAACAGTTGGAGCATCATTCCATCAGAGTTGTAATTTTAACTTTTACAAAAGTAGCCACCAAGTGTCTGTCCCATTCTACTACTACTACTACTACTACTACTATTGCTACTGCTACTGCTGCTACTGCTGCTATCACAAAATTTGCATGTCCTATTATTATTATTATTATTACTAGTACTGTTCATTTTATACAGTTTCAATTCAATTCCTCTCTCTCTATATATACACACCAGGCAAAGGCATTACTGATTTGCCTCCAGTTGTGACTGAGTGATAGCTTTCCTCCTCATAAATAAATAAATAAATATCCCTCTCTCTCTCTCTCTCAAGAAAACTAACTTTTTGAATGGGAGAGAATAAATATCCATATCCATATCCATATGATCCATCGTCATCATCCTCTGCAGCAGGTGAGAGTGAGAGTGCAGCAGCAGCAGCAGCAGCAGATTATAACAAGGGTAATAACAGTAAGAAACCAGGTGCAGTGACGATGAGACTGTTTGGGTTCCCAGTCTCAAAAACGGACAGACTGCAGCAGCTGCAGCTCCAGGACGTCGAGTTGGAGAAGAAGAGGTTCGAGTGCCAGCATTGCCACCGCAGATTCGCCAACTCACAAGCACTGGGCGGCCATCAGAATGCCCACAAGAAGGAGCGCCAGCGAGCCAAGCGGGCCCACTTTGCGCCCCCCGATCACCACCATCGACGCCCTGCCCCTGCCCTCATCAATCCACATGGGGCCGTGCAAGGGCCATCATCTAACAACGCCTACGCCGCCGCCAGGTTCCTTCCGCCAGGGCCAGCCCATCATCATCATCATCAGGTCCTGTCCGGGGTGCCTCTCAGTCTCAGGTATGGTGCCGCCGCCGCTGTCGGCTTTCAGGTTGCTGCGCTGCCCCGACGAGGCCGACAGCCGGCAACCAACTCCAACAGCCACGATTTGGATTCGGATTTGGATTTGGATGTGGATGTGGATCTCCATCTGTGACTATATATTATCTAGCTATCAATCAGTTTTGAGTTTTTCCTTCCCTTCCCATCCCAGCTGCATCTTAATAAATTCATATTTATCTACTAGACTTCCATATATCCACGACCAAATCTAGCCAGTGCAGGAGATTGATCGGCAATCGGAAATCGAAATTTATAACTATAATGGCAATTGGCAATGGTGGACATGGCTATGGGAATTGGAATGGGAATGGGGCAACAACAAAAGTACGTACAGTACTTACAAATCATGCGCATCCGTACACTGCCTCTTGTCTCCCCTACACAGGCCCAATGGGCCGCCCAACTCAAGCTGGATCCACCTCATCGAATTATTTGAGTGAGTACGTACAAAAATATATATAAATAAATAAATAAATGTATCCGTCACGTCACTCATTAGTCAAATAAAACACACAAAACTCTTTTCGTTTGTTGCTCAAAGTAATTAGAGTGCGATAAAGCAAGGGCTTATTTAATTAATTGTTTAATAGTGTGATTAAAATTGTGAGGATTTCCATATCAATGCTTTTTCCATATTTTATTGTGCATTATTATATTTTTTCTATGTTGCTACAATTTTATTTTATTTACAAATTTATTCTATGAAGGTGGGTGGTGGGTCCCAATTAACGCTAATAATAAAACTGTGTTCTGTTCTTGGTTTATTCCTTACATTTTGAAATCAAGAAAGCATATATGCATATAAAAGCAAACATATGCAACTTAAATTACTAATAAATACAAACAAACAGGTAAGAAAAATAAATAATAAATGAGTGAGTCCCAACGGATAGTAGCGAGGAGACAACGGAGTTATAACCAATCATAGGAAGGAAGGCTTAGCGTGCACCTTACCGTACCGGATTTCAATTTCAAGGCGGGGCCCAGCATTTCTATTGAATTTGAATGTCACTCCCTCTTGAGTCTTACCAAAAGAGACGTTAGAAGGAAGCTTTTTAACCTTTTGCTGGGGTCAAATTTTAATATTTGTTTTTCCCAAAATGTAATTTAATTCCACAAATGCACGACCCAAAATCTGTAAATTGGTTTTCATTTCTTTAAAATTACTCCTCCATCCATATATTGGATTCCTCTCTCAGTCATCCAATCCAATTCCATCTCTCAAACTTCAAACTTCAAGCACCTGCCCAGCCCAGCCTCATTTACACAACAGCTCAGTTCCAACCTTTAAAATTTGCAGTAGAATTTATTGATGTGAGCAGAGCCTTTCAACCGGAGGGGAAGGAAGAAGCAAGCTCTCTGTTCATTTTCTGTGTGAGTTTCTTGATTCTGCTGGAATTGTGTGTTGAGAGTGCCGCAAAGTTATTTTCTTTTTCAATATTCTGTTATGATCTTCGTATATTACTGTGTCTCAAACTGGATCGGGGTTACTCAAAACAAGGTCAGATATTACTGGCATGTCTTTCCCCAAATGGATATTGAGTTTGCGTTTTAGTTTCGCTTAGATTCTACAGATATGGATTCTGCATTCAGGAATTACAGGTTTCAAGATACCTTTTTTTTTTCTTACTTAAAAATGTCTGTCTAAATCCATCATTTGTGTTAATGTGTTTCTCTGCTGCACTGTATCTGTTGCCTGATGGACATTCCCTGCTGAAAATCTAAACTCAGTTTCATTGGTATTATACAGTGTGTGTTTTGCTTGAGACCATCATCCTTAAAGACAGAATCTTTTTGTTTTGACTCTGGGAAGAAAATGGTCTTCAGGTAATGGTGAATTTACGAGACTTGTTTGTTGAGAATACAAATCTAGAGAAAATTTGAGATGTCTAAGCATTTAATGAATATTGATGAAGCATTTCTGACATATGCTGTAATTTTTACGAGGATATGATTTCTTGAGTTGTGATTCTTGTATCTGTCAAACCTTTGTTCATTAAAAGTGTCAGAGAGTGATATGTAATTTTTCAACAGCAGATGTACCGTATGCAACCCATGTTACTACTCTGAGTATGCCCACAATTCTCTAGTCTGGGAGGAGTAAATCAGTTCAATATCGACTCGAGCGAATGGGGACTGAGAAACAAGGCTCCAAGCGAGGAAAAAATGTCAGTGGCTTCCTCCAACTTTTCGATTGGAATGCAAAATCCCGAAAGAAGTTGTTCTCGGGCAAGTCAGATTTCCCAGGTATGACTGCTTGCCTGTTGTGCTTTGATCGATATTAACTTGCTCAAATTGGTGCATTTAAAAACTATATATTGTGTATAGGGGATTCCAGTGAACAAAAGTTTTGCTGCATCTCAGAATATTTGCACTTTGCTTCCTATAGGCAGCTAATACATAGTTGCTTTCTTCTCATTGTTGTAGAAAAATCGAAACAGAAGAAGAGATGCGATGGAAATTTGCCAATGACTAGGCTTCAAATGGTAATTTTTATTTATTTATTTTTTTATTGTGGAAGCAAATGATGAACACCATCTTTTGTTGATCTGTCAATTAAGAAATTCATTGTTTGTGTGTGTCAAAGCTGGATGATGATGAGTATATTGGTGGCTCTAGCATAAAAGGGAGCAGTGAATATAGTTGTGCTTCATCTGTCACTGATGAAGATTTCCATGGAGCCAAGGCCCCTGGAGTTGTTGCTAGACTTATGGGGTTGGATTCTTTGCCAAGATCCATCGGCTGCGAACCAAACTCTACTCCGCTCTTTGATTGCCGGTCTCTTCCAGGTTCTTGCTGCCAATCTGAGAATCTTGAATATCGTCGAGATTCTCAGATGATGCGTGCCAATAGTTTGCAGGATGTGCCTTCAAGAAATGATGCATCTCAGTATATGCGTGCCAGTAGTTTGCAGGATGTGCCTTCAAGAAATGATGCAGAACCGACGTTTCAGAAGGTACCACACAGGCCACTTGCAAAATTTCAAACGGAAATCTTGCCGCCTAAATCAGCTAAAGCAATTCCGGTTACGCGAAACAGACTCTTGTCTCCCATAAAAAGTGGGAATGTGATCCCACCTGAGAATGCAGCTCACATAATGGAAGCAGCTGCCAGGATTATCGAGCCGGGGCCTCTTGTCTCTATGAAAGCTAAGCTTCCTCTAACAGCTTCCTCTTCTGTGCCTTTCAAAGTAAAGGATCTTAAAGAGAAGGTCCAAGCAGCACAAAAGCCATCGAAGGCGATTTCTGAAGGTTCTCAGAGATCAGGGGGGGCTAGCGCTGTCAAGCAGTTTCGAGGGCACCGTGTAAACAAAAGTGTGAGTAGTCCTGGAGATGCAACAGCATTGAGAATTTTTCAGGATCTAGGAGAATCTCCATCCGGGTCAAAAGGCAACAGAAAATCGATATCACTTGCATTACAGGCTAAGGAAAATGTCCAGAAACGAGAAGGCCTGAACTTGATTGCCAACCGGTCCGTAGCTGTCAACAACCTTAAAGGAACAGATGAGATCAGTCCAAACCAGCCAGTGAAGAGTCAATCAATGGCACAGAAGAATATGCTTAAGAAGCCGCCTTCTTCTGCACACAACAACAGTTCAGTTGTGCTTCGCCAGAACAATCAGAAGCAAAACAACAGTGTCGATGGAGACAAGCAACCTTCCAAGTCTAAGTTATCAGGTGGGAAAGTGTTGAGCGTAGAATCTTCTTCCACAAGGCCACGTAATTCTTGCAAGCTTGTTAGTAGCTCTAAAGTCAGTTCCCGGAAGTCGGGGTCTGAGGTTAGCAATGATAAGAGGCAATTAGGCTCATCTGAGTCAGAAAGAGCAACTAGTAAGAAAAGATCAATTGATGGGAATTGCCACTTTGAAAAAAATGCTGCTGCCAGCATTCGGAAGGATAAATATGGGAAAGTAGTTCGTTCTCGCGAAAACATGATGAATGTGCCAAGTAGTTGCTGGGATCAAGAAAGTGAAGTTGCAGGAACAGATGTTATTTCTTTTACATTCAATGCTCCAATGACACGATCGGGACCTGGTTCAGGGAGATACAATGAGGCTGGAGAAAACTATAAAAGACTTTCAGCCGATTCTCGAAATAAAAGGATACTGCTGAATTCAAATGGCATGAGTGGTGCAGAGTTCCCTGCCCTGGGAATGAATGCTGAAGCGACCGATACATTGAGCGAACTTCTCGAGCAAAAACTCAAGGAATTGGCTCTGACGATAGAGTTTTCCAAACAGAAACATGGAGGGATGCTTCCAGGTCAAAATGATGTCTTAATGAGCTCAAACTTGCAAGAAAGTCTAAGTCATTCGTATAGCCTGGAAGACCAACAAGGCTCTGGTTTATATTCCTCAAGTGATACAATGCCTGATCAGAAAATCAAGGTATGTCTTGAATAGTTTATTAGATAGAATCTGTTCTCTACTGTTTCTTGAAAATTAATCAAATTGTGCCGATGTTTACTCAGTACCTGGTGGAAGAAGAGAGCAGGAAGTTTCTTGATTGCCAGCTTCCGGGTCCGGGTCCTGTTTCTGTTCTTGAACATTCTCCCTTCGCCAGTAGTTGCAGTTCTTCGGACACAGCTGAGAGTATGATCAATACAAGAGGTGGGTTTTGTGTATTTTGTTTTTGTATTCGATTGATGCTGAGATATAATGTAACCATTAGCAATTACAGGCGGAAAACAAAGTTCATCTATGCAAATTCAAGACACCCTCAGTGACTATTCGATGTCGATCAATAATAAATTGATGATTCCATCTGAGAGAGAAGCTGAATTATTGGATTCAGCTTCCTCAATCTCTCCTGGAACTCGAATCTCAGCCAAGTCGGAGGAGATTGCGAAGCCGTCAAGTTGGGAAATAGTGTATGTGAAGGAGATGCTCTGCAACATAGAACAGATGTACAGGAACTATGCATTGGGCAGGGCTTGTGAAATCATAAGCCCTGGTCTGTTTGATCGGCTGGAAAGTCGCAAAAGGCACTTGAACGGTTGCGGGCGAATCGACCAAGTAAGCAGAAGGCTGATGTTCGACTGTGTGAGCGAATGCATGGAGCAGAGATGCAGAAAGTATGTGGGAGGAGGATACAAAATGTGGACCGACGGCGCAAAGGTTGTCAAAAGGAAGGACAAGCTAGTTCAAGACGTGCATAAGGATATTTGTGCGTGGAGCAGTATGGGAAACCTCATGGTAGACGAACTTGTGGATGGCGATATGAGCAGCCGATATGGGAGATGGCTCGACTTTGAGGTTGAAGAGTTCGAGGTCGGAGTACAGATCGAGTCGCGGATTCTAAATTCTTTGATAGATGAACTAGTTGCTGATATTTTGGTGCTCTAGTAGCTTTGTGGTATTCATACACTTTCTGCTTCTTGGGATGTTTTTTTGTGTTTGGGCGGACGTTTCCGTTTCCTTCAAGCTCATGTTTCAAGCTTTCCTGAGATGGATAAATACAAAGATATTAATAACTAAGCAAGTGTTATTTTTTTGGACAACCTGGATGGTATTGCAAGATCATTCATTCATATATTGAATGTCCGTGTCCCAAACATTGCGCACACGATTATATTGAAAAAAATTGAATCATAATAATAACAGCAGCGTCATTGCCACTAAACTATGTCCGGTTAAAATATGGCATCCACCATGGAGCAGGGAAGGGAAGGGAGTCGAAACAAACTTGCAACTTATATTCACAAAAACCTGTACACATTCTTAAAGCTCACCGAAGATCAACTACATCGAACTTCATATTGGGATTCATATAAACATGTGAACAGTGCTCGTAAAGGGGGCTGCCATCCTCAGGCTCCTCGTGAGGATGAAAACCACGTTGTTGACAGTTTCGGATAAGGGAAACACCACCGGGATCAGAGAGATGAAATATTCCATGGGGGCTGCAATTAATTTGGAAATGAATGTCAGCCTTCAGGTCACGTGTAAAATAAACTCAAAATACATAAAAATGATGGTAGAGTTGTTCCACTTTTCACCTTGATGTGTCTGTGGGAGCCATGACAATAGCAATTGCTTCAGGCAACATAACCTAAAAACAAGTTGAAACAATTTTTTTTTTTTAAAAAAAGAGCAAACTAAATGGGAAGGTACAAGTAGAAAAGCATCACTGGAAAGACAAAACAGAATGCAAAATAAAAAATAGACATCCTCAAGCGATTTTATTTCGAGTCTGACTTACTTTCTTCCAACATGAAGCCATCCTATGTTCCTATAACTAACAACTGCATCAAATTCTTATTATTACTAGGAAAAATGGAACAAAATTCAGGCACAAATATTACATATGCTATGGAGATAACACCTCAATATTAGAATATTTTCCCGGTAAATTCAGGTCTACGTTAGATCTTAATCTTTACCCTTTCCTTAATGTTCAACTTTTACAATTATTATTTCCTCTCACAAATCATCACATCAAGATATTGACCAAAACCCAAATACAAAAAAATAAAAAGTAAAAAAATTTGACCACAAACCCTAACTGCGAAATGTGAAATTACTTTATAATCTGAAAAAGATGAAACCTAATACATGCAAACCAATAGAAATTGATTAAGCACCATACCATAGAACTTATTACCTGATAAGAATAATGAGTGTGCAGATCGATTGAAGACATGAAGCATGTTTGTGTGGGATGGGTCTGCACATGAACAATAAATTTGTAAAACTTAAAATTTGGGACCAAAATGCTATTTACTCAAGCCATTATCAGGATAGTTTGCATGGGTGATCAATGTTTCCTTGTAATAAAGATAAAGAAAGTTAAAACAGCATAACAAGAGAATGGAATTACGAAAAACACTATACAGCAGTATATAGATCCCCTAAAAATAACAAATTATATTTCTCGATTAACATTTTGTCTTTTGTAAAGCTCACAATCACAAGAGACATCTTTCTTGTTTCAAAAACCAACTTGTGTAATTAAAATAATAATGATGCTAGAAATGTTATGAAGCGTATAGCTATAGGAAGTTCAATGTGTAACAAGACAAGCTGATAGGATAGAAAGGTGTGTCACCCAAGCTAGTCCAACACTTACATGAATCCACCCAAGTGGGAAAAGGGAACGTTTGTCTTGAACATCAAATATCTCTTCTTCATTCAACGTCTGACACTAAATATAAAAATAGATTAAATTTAAAAAATGCTTCAATAAGATAAGTTTAGTCAGTGTGATAACAAGATAAACTTTCCTCCAAAAGAGCATGTTTGATATTTAAATCAGATATCAATAATCATTAATATTGAAAGAACATTTCATGGAAAATTAAGCAGCGCAACAGGAGACATCTAATACCGAGTCTGAAGTTGACTCCTGCTTTGGGATTATGAGTGTAGTAATGTGAAATACTCTGTTCCGCTGCAAATCAAGGAATGTAACTTATTAATTTGGCATGCTTGAATAACCAGACATATGTTTCCATTAACTATGTCAGTGGAAAGCGAAGACTTACAAGTGAACCAGCAAGAACACCACAAGTTTCCAAATTCTTTGCAGTATTTTCTCGTGCCAATCTCAAAAAATCTTCCATGATTTTCACTGGCTAAAACATTTGATAGTCAGTCACATACACCAAAAAAAGTAAAACTAAATTCAAGGTTAACTTTAAGAAGAAATTACAGTAAAAACACTAAGAGAGGGTGAATCATCCCCCGAAATTATAAAATTGATAACCAAGAGACTCACAATATGAAGATCTTGGTAAGAATTGGAAGTAGGCAGTCCATCCTGCAAGGCCTTTGGTGGTCCAGGCCTTGGATCTGCAACTCGTGATGGGGAGATAGGATGCAGCTCTGGCTGCACTTGTGCAAGGACTGGAGGAGGAGAAGGTTGCCTTATATAATCCAACTGATAATCATTATTCTCCATTTTGTTCCCAGGTGGAAGACTTGATTCCTCAGTAATCCATCTACCGTCATCCAAAGATAAAACAGACTCCATCGAAGACTTCTCCGCCTTTGAATCAATATTATTTATCACAGAAGGTTCTTGTTGCCCAGCCTGATTCAAACTACAAAAGTAGCGATACAAGATTGAAGTGTTACAAGAAATTTCGAGGACCTGAACCTGCATATGTGAGTAAAAGTGACAGCATATAATAATAGATCAATCATTAAATAACGCACACCACCACCATTACCAGGTACCAGCATCTAAGGGTTTGTTATTGTCATAGAAATGAGAAATAAGAATAGAATGTTAGAATATGATTTCAATAGAACTGTTAGATAATGTAAATGACCGCTACAACTAAAAGGTTAAGCAATTAGGGATATCATTTATTTATTATCTACAAACGAGAGTCAACCAACAAGAACAATTTACTGGAATAGGTGAAAATATTGGTCATAATGGAAAAGAGGATAGAGGACTTCAAGTTGGAAGCAATCCATTTAAAAAGTATCCCATTCTTCAAGGCAACAACTGAGCAAACTGAAAATGAATGAAGGAATATATATATATGGGAAATGTACCTTAAAAATTCACTTGAATCTGGCACAACAGTGGTCGGATAGTTGACCTGGGTACAAAAGTATTTAACTAACTAATACCAAAAGCAATGACAAGAAAAAGTAGCCATGTTCATGGAAAGAAATTGATACATAGAATGGCCAGAAATTACCTTAATCTCAGTACCTGGGCCATGCCATTGCCCATGGAGACCACTTGGTCCTAAAAAGGAATGCCTGGACAATGTTTCTTGCTTTGGAAGTGGTAAATTGAGAGATCTGAAAAAAATTTGGAGAAAAAAATTGATTAGAGAGTGCAACTTGATAAAAGGGAATGAACTATCTAGTTCAATCTTTTGAATTAGCACTAGAACTCAGGACAATTTGCAGCAAGATAAAATAAGAGGTAGAAACCAGCAGAGAATAGTGGTCACAGAGAGTAGGAAATGCATCAATACTTTGTAAAGACAAATTCACTAATAATGCAGAGATGAAGCAACAGGAAAATGAAAAATAAAAATTAAAACTTCTTCTGAACTTACGTGATGACAGGTCAATAAGAAAGCACATGCAAATGTGTAAATGTAAAATGCTAACATTATGCATGTAAGCCAGGAATAATCTGTACATAAATTTAATCCATAGAACTGTATTTTCCAGTATATAATTAAATCCATACAAATAGTCCATGTATTCCCAACATCATGTCCTCAACATTTCTTGCAATTTCATGCAGTTTAGAAGAAGCAAGACATCACTTACGTCCTTTGTATTTTGTATAGTTAACGAATATATGTTTTGTAAAAGGCCTATAAGAGATTCAGATTGCAGGAATGAAGTAGAACAAGCAGTGAATATGTTGATACTCGATAGGGTAATTAAACATTAAATCCTACATGTCAGAAATCTTTGACATTATCCTAGGGGAATCAACATGTTGGCATCCATCACAGATACAAGAAAATGAAGCCTGATAGAAAAAAGATGATTTCTCAAACTCAAATGAAGTATCCATTTGATGCATAGAGATTTAATAAGGGTCCTAACAAAACAGGCATACAATGCACATAATACACCAATATATTTAACTAGATGAGGAAATGTACTTGAATGTGTGTAATATGTGACGACGGACAAGTGTGTTTACAACAGCAAACAAATAGAAGAACTTCATATAACACTTACAGCTTCTGGAATTGGGAGTCAATGGAATTTGGTGATGAAAATAAAGTATAATCATTGTTCTGCTTCGCTGAAGAAGAAGGTGGTGCAATGGATTTCCGGATCTAAACAAACATAAGAGGTTAAGGAGATAAGAATTGTGAAATGACAATAAGACAAGGGAGGAAGAATATAAAACACCACTGATAAGATAATCTATTTTAGGGACCAAGATATATCTACATACATTTTATCTTTCCTAAATCTTATGTTGGTTTTCAGGATTCCTTGACAACCGAGATATATCTACATGCATTTTATCTTTCCTAAGAAGCTCTTAACTTACAATCACCAAAATATAAGGTTCATAAGCTTATGTCTCCAATTGTTAGTTTCACCTGAAAAATCAATGAAAACTTTCCACCTTTAAAACAAGGCTATGAAAATGATCGTTTTGATTGGTTACCTGCTTGTTGCTGAAACTTGAGAATGATTTGTTGTTTAGAGGAGATGTATAGGAAATCTTGTTTGGGATATCAACTTGATGCATTTGAGTAGACGTCTTAACTTTTTCCAATTCATCTAGCAGATGTCGCGCTTGTGGCTTTAAGGTTTCTAGCTCATCTAGCAAAGCAAGCAATCTCTGCAATTCATTGAGATAAATTCAAATCCAGTAGGTCATTCACTTCATCAACTGAAAGGACTAATCAATACCTTCCTATGGAAAATTTTCTCTTTTTGACACAGGGCCTGGTAATCTCGATGGTCTGGTATAGTTTCAGACACCAAACTGTTTAAGTACAAAGCAATCTCACCACATAAGCAATGGTTTGTAAATTTGATTGATAAAGTAATAAACCAAAAATTCAGATGTATTAGAATCTTTACGCTGTACCTGGAATATCTTAGCAGTATGACATACAAGTCTAATAAATTATGCTCCTCCCTGTAAATATTTGCCTGCAAAACCAAAGGATCATCATCAGAGTACAAAATTTGATCCTATTTAATTCAACAACTTCTTAATACTAATACTGGAGAAGAACACTCCAATTTAATAGTACGATAAAAACAATCCAAGTCTTCACCCAGACCCAAAATAAAGTAAAATAAAATAAATTTTATTAAATGTAGCAACACAGGAAGAAAGATAGGTTACAGCACCAGTGGACTTGTATGAACAAAGGAGCAACAAAGTGAATCGAGAGTAAAATTCAACTAGAAGATTAGGTTTCTTCAAGAAACAATTTTTTACGCGTGTTGATGAGTGGTGTTTGGTTCCAAACCTTTCAAAAGTAAGAAAGAAACAGATAAGTTGGGTTTAGCGTGTAGGAACCTGCTTTAGAAGATTATCGGCGATGCGATAGTAATTACGTAGAGAGATCCGATTGTCCACGTCGATCTTCCGTGTCATTGAACTGAAATTGATCGCAGACGAAGAGTTCCCCAGCGGCCTCATCTTCCGGCAGTCCTGGGGCAAGCAGCGCAGAGCAGATGAGAAGAAAATTGATTCTCGGCGAGAAGTTCAGAAGAAGGGAGAAGGTAAAAGCGAGTCGTCTTGAGAATGGAATCCGTGTGGGCAATTTGCTGTTCGTATGTGTATGCAGTAAGTACGCCGTATCTTATTGGGCCGGGCCGGGTTGACCCACCTGTCTGCTTTCTTCAAATATATTTTAATTTAATTTATTATTTCAAATAATCATATATTTGTTCACTAGTTACAAGGTGTTCTTAATTTGCTGTTGGCCCTTTCACCAATTAATAAAACTGTGGCCAAAACAAGTAACAAAAGTCTCATCATCATCATTGATATATTAGCATATCAGTATATGTATACAAATATATATATATACATATATATAGCTTTGATAATGAATGCAAGCATTGCATTGTTAAAACAGGAGTCTCCAGGCAGCGATCATAGCCAGCATTGCATAAATCAAATTCCAGGAAGCCTTGGCACCACCATCAGCTTGAAGATGCTCCAGAACATCAAAGTTACCTCTTTCTGGGCCGTAGCCGCATCCAGACTCGAGCGTGTCGCGCACATTATTCAGCGTGGCCCTGTTCAAAAATATGAAGCCTTTGAAGATTCCCTCGATGCAGTCCAGCACATGGTGCGTCTCAGCCAGGCATGGCCCGTCGCAGTATTCGTCTGTGTATTCGTGCGATACGTGCAGCTCCCCGCTTTCTGAGAGCCTGTGGGACTCCTCGCAGCTCTGGTAAATCTACTTGTAGTAGAAAAAAGAGTTTTTTAACCCCAACAAGCAAATTCTTCCAGGAAAGGAACAATCAGTATGTTACTGGAACTGATGCTTACAGATTTTTTGGTGATACATTTCACTGCCCTGTTGAAGAGAAGAGGTGCATTGGTGCCTATGATCCCAGCTTGGGGGAAAAACTGATCGGGCTCACCTTCGACTTCTGCTTGAGGCAAATACTCATTTGCAACTACGCCTGCAGCACCGAGATGGGGATAGTCGTAGGCGCTTCCTGTCCAAGTTAGACATGTTAGAAAGAATGCATTGAATGCTCTGAAATGAATGAATATTAACAGTATGGTTCAACTAAGCGTACCAAATGCGGAAGACAAAGCCAAGAAAATCAGAATAGAAGCTATAAGGGGCAATGGAAATGCCATTTTCGTGAGGCAGCAACACCAGAGAGCAAGGCTTGGGCTAATTATATACGCAAAACTGGAATAAGATACAAAATTGCAAAGATTCAATGGAGAAAGATGCGTGTATCAGGTAGTTGACAAATCTTCTAGCATAAGAATGTAGTCTCAATCAAGAAGAAATGAGGCCTGATCGTTTACAGGAAAGGGAAAAGTAAACTGTAGGTAATCTACTATGGTTGAGGCCTGAGGGGAGAATGGTTGGCTATCTCAACAACTTCACATACCTTTAGTGAAACAGCAAGAAATCATACCTGCAATTAAAAACTTTTAGTACAAGTAATGATTTATAATGAATAAGAAATATGTAAAAGGGAATGGCAATTTTCTCATCTTACTCAACTTCTATGCCAGATGCAAAACTCAACATCCACCCACACTCAGCAATGACAATGGAAAGTTGCAGCATCGATATTCAGAGTCAAAATGCTAAGCTCAAGTTATCCCTACAGCAATGAAAAAGTCAAAAAACCATTGTCCAAGCTTTCACCATTTCATTTACATAGATACAAGTCACAACAAAAACCATCCAGAAGAATTTTATTCAGCCCCTTCTTAACAAGAAAAGAATTTGATACAAATTTGTTTAATTTTACAAATTTTGTTTGCAGCCCATTGCAATAAATAAAAGGCCACTCCAACAGTGACCACAAAATCATCATCCTGTTCAAAGCCAGGGTAGATACAAAAGAGTAGCCCAGGATCGAAAGAAACCGGTACAATAGATAATCTACGAATGTTTTTCTCTACAAAATTTCCTAAGGAGCATACACACTACATATTCTCTTGTGTCATGTGAACTTTGTAGTCACCCATTCACAAAAGAAGTGATAAAGAGACAAAGTTTGCTTCATCCACGGCAGATTTATAGTTGCAGGATTACTAATGGCAATCTACACATGTGAATTGTTGAATGTTGAGCTTTCTGAATTTCACTGCTGAGAAAAAAATTGCAGCTCCACACAACCTCAGTCTAACAGAAAACTTGTGCACAGCTCCGAGCCAGCCTATAAACCATTTGTGTATTGACATCGTGAAAGACCCCACCAAACTATTCAGTGGAAGATCATTGATGCAGGTACCTGATGGATGAAGTTATCAAGCAGAACCTTTTAAGCCCTTGCCGTCACCATTCGCCTCCATGGGCAATTAGGCACAAATGTCCCAAGTCCTGACCACCAATAAAAAATGGATCAGGGCCTTCTAGGAAATACAAAATAAGCACATATTAAGACAATCAAACTTGAAAATAAATAAATAAATATATATATATATATACACATATAAATAAACCAGCATTTGAAGAGACTCAATCAATATGTCAAGAGATACATGGTTTGCTGCCAACATGCAACAAAATAAACTACTTTAGACTTGCAGTTCAGGTTTATATACAGATTTTCTAAACAAAGTTAGTATCCACTACGAAAAAAGTAGGCATGCTCCAGAAAAGAGGAGTAAAATGCTTCAGCAATAATTATCTATTTGGATCAGATCTATCTTTGCTCACTGACAGTGTCTATAACACTTTACACACAAATAACCTAAAGAACAAAATATTGGTACAATTGTTTGGTGGGGGATGAGGAGGGGGGAAATAGAAACCAAGAAAAGACCATTACTGACATGAGGATACTTAACTGCCCAAACAAGCTTTATATTCTACTTCTTTTAAATCCAAATCGTTCAAAATGCAAATATATATATGATAAGAAATTTACCAGAGCACCACATTACATAGGCATGGTCATCCCTTCAAATTTCAACCATGAATAGTCTTGACTTAGGAGCCCACAAATTAACAGCGCAATTGCTGCTAATACTTCATGAAGCAGCTCAAACTTGTGGATCCATTAGATGTATCAATCAGCCAAGGGAAGCAGTATCCTGAACAGGCAGTGGTTTCAACTTCATTCCCATCTCGTTGTATTTCAACCACACATCTCGGGCTTCTTGAAATTCTCCCGACTTAACTAAGCAATCAACGTAAGCATTGCATAAATAAGCATCAGGTGAATATCCATTTGTCTCCATGGAAGTAAACAAAGCTTTCACTTCAGGAAGACTTCCAGACTCACAAAATGCATTCATAAAAGCAGAGTAAGTAAAACAATCAGGACATAAGTCCAGCGCTAACATTCTTTTGAGAAACCTCCGTGCCTTGTCAATTTTGTTAACTTTACAATACATCTGTATTATGGCATTGAATGTATAAACATCAGGTTGTATCCCATTAATCTGCATTTTTCCCAGCAGTTTTGTTGCCATGAATGCATCCCCACAGATGCACAACGCATGGATTAAGCTATTGTAGGTGACAACATTAGGAGAGATTCCCCATTCCATCATTTCTTGGAAACAATCGAAAGCATCAGCAATCTGCTTAGCTTGGCAAAGAACATTAATTATTGAATTGAAAGTGAACACATCTGGTTTTAAACCACGATCAAAGATCATCACTAATATTTCCCGTGCCTTGACAACATCCACATCCTTGCAGCACCCTGAAATAAGGGTGTTGAAGGTAACAATATTCGGGAGAATACCTCTTTTAGACATCAATCTAAGGGTTTCTATTGCTCTATCCATCATCTTAGCTTGGCAGAAGCAATCAATGACCATGTTGTACGAAAAGTCAGTCATGACTAGCCCTTCCGATAGTAACCAACTTATATATAAGTTCCCTTTGTCCTCTCTTCCTGAAATGTACAAGGCTTTAATGAGTGCCAAGCAAACAGTCAAGTTCACCTTCACCCCATGTCCTACAAAATACTCATACACCTGACAAACTTCCTCAAGATCCAATCCCTTGAGTAAACAAGCCACTGCAACGTTAGCTATTGAACTATCAGGTATGTAACCTTGTCTTCCAGCTGTTCTAAAAAATGCAGCTGTGTGCTTTGGTAGAGAATTATTACAAAGGCAATAAGCTATAGTATCATAAACAACTTTAGGAATATTGGGTTCTTTCTTCACCCATCTTGATAGCAATTCAAATGCTTCGTTAGGGGGCAATGAACGAAAAGCTCCATTAACTAACGATCTATATGTCGCATCATTTGTCCTAACATTCCTTGCTTTCATTCTTTCAAGAACTTTGAATGCCTCGTCTACTCTTTTAGCATTGCAGTATCCATCAATCAAAATAGTGTATGTAAATACATTGGGTGAGTGTCCGAGCCCCTCCATCTGTTTAACCAGACGTACGGCCTCATCCATTACACCCGCCTTACAAACTCCATGAATAAGAATGTTATAAGTAAACCTGTCCCTGACACAGTTATCCACCTCCATCTGTTGAAACTTAAGGTAAGCCAAATCAAGTGCATTTGACTTCACTAGTCCATCTATGACAGCATTATACAACCTTGTACTCGGACTAATCCCCAAATAAGAAACTTGCTCAAAAACCTCCGAACAGTATTTTGCCAGCCCCAACCTACCCCAGCTACCAATCAAAGCACAAAGTAAGTTTTCAGTCACACCGCATCCAGAATTGCGGATGTCATGTACCAATTCAGAAGACAACAATATTGGGCCTTCCCTATAAAGCGCATTGCACAGAGCACTCCAAACTGATTGAATTTTGGCAAGTGAAGGATTGGAGTTTGAGAGCCAAGCGTAAAATCGCAGAGAGCACAAGGCGTTGTCTTGGTTCTGCAAAATACTGACCGCAACTCGGGCATTCAAGATCAGCCTTTGAGCCTTAACCTCATCATTCAGAAGCAAACACCAGTCTTTTCTGGAAAGAATCCCCAGCAAGTAATTGTGATCAATGGGTTTAGATTCGAACCTTTGCTCAAGCGTAGAATTGTGTAGTTGCGGAAGGGAATCAGAGGCAAAGTTGGAGTCCTTAAATTGAAGCTTACCAAGTTGAGAATTATTATTCGGATGGGGGAGTCTGGCTTGCGGTTTTTTTTCACCGGCAGTTCTTGTTCTCCTGACGAGGGGGGAAGCCCTAGAAGCGAAAGACGCAGAGCTTCTCATAACTCATAGGGCCTCGGGCAATGGCGGAAGTCACTGATTGCTCGCCTCCAGGTGGAAGACGGAAGTGGCAGATGCCCTCTGCGTCAGCCCAACTCAACTCAAACCTAATTCAACAAGTTTCCCACTTAAAAAAAAATAATAATAATAATAACAATAATAATGGAGTAATTTGTTTTAGGGGCATTTATTTACCCCCAAAACCTTCAGGGTGTGTTTGTCGGTGGATTTGGATTTTTAGGTTTTTATTTTTGAATAATAAAAACTTGGATTTTATTTAGGTGCGTTTATTTACCCCCAAAATGACTGAATGAAAGAACGAATGGGAGGAGAACTTGAAGTTGAAAAGAACCCAATCCAGCCTGCTAACAATATAACAATGTCAGAGAGAGAGAGAGAGAGATTGAGAGATGGAGAGAGAGAGAGAGAGAGAGAGAGATCTTAAACAAAACGCCACACAATCAATCAATCAGTTCTACACTTAGGTCTTCCTTCATCATCCCACTTTTTGTTACATGAAAACAAACAAACAAACAGATAGATATCAGCCACAAAATGGAACATAACCTCTGCCTCCCTCTGGAATTCACTACCAAGAACAGACAAACAAGTTTTTCCTGGTGGACTCGAACACCATAATCATCCATCCATCCCCTACTTACTTAATGTACTGAGACATCCATCTGAACCCCTCACCATATCCCATTTTCCGCACAATGCTGCACATGAAAACCTCGAGTGGCCGAACATTGGTCTCCGCAAGATTAACATTTCCCTTACCAGTGGTGAGACCCGTGAGCCCCATGTAGTACCGCAGCTCATCCTCTGAAGCAGCCGCCGGTATGTCAATCTTGTTCCCCAGAATCAGGAATGGGACATTCGCTAATGACTCGTCCGACAGAAGGGCATCTAGTTCCTTCTTTGATTCAGCAAACCGCTCCTTGTCATAAGCATCAACTAGATACACCACAGCATCAACCTAAATCAAACCATGTAAGAGGGAGAAGGGGATCATTAATACAATTGCTTGCTACACTGTAGTTCAGAAAATATGAGAATTCAATTCCCAAGCAAAAACTAGAATCGAAAGCACGAGCACAACAGGATAACAATCTCCAATTGCATGTGAGCGTTGAAATCATCTACATATGCGCTAAAATAACCAATATCTTTGCAAACTCTACATACAATGTGGACTCTAAAGTTAGGAGACCTCCCGGACTTTACTTCAAGCCAATTTCGACAAAGTCTTGCATATTTCAGACAAATGCAGCATAGAGTAAATATATATATATATGTATGTGTGTATATTAAGCAGGTGTAAGTATTTATTAGAATCCCTAAGGTAGCAACTGAGAAGACGAAACAGAACACGATCTAGGACATTAAGGCAGGATATGCAATAGAAGTTTTCCTCAAATTATATGGAGAGGCATTATTAACCTTGGCGTAGTAGTCTTTCCAGACTCTCCTAGCAATCTGATGGCCTCCCAGATCAAACGCTTTGAACTTGATTTTGCCAATACTCAGTTCCTCTGAGGTAGGGTACTGGGTTGGTTGGTGCTGCACCAGTCTCTGCATCCAAATTCACACACATCATAACAATTAACATATCAGCAATCAATTCAACACAGCCAACATAAGAAGAAAAGTAATATGCTCGTTTGTGTGCATAAGAAAAGCCACTTTGCAGACAAAACTAAGGTATCAAAGATGAAAATAAGCAACCAATCAACTCACTGTGTCAACTCAAGTCATAAAAATCTTCACTGAAAATAAGGCAGCATCAAAGTACATAAATCAGCAAAGTAATGGTATTGCAAGATTCTAGCAGATTTCGATCTAATCTAGATGATTGGCTATGAGGCATTAGATGATCAACAAAAACAATCCACGAGACAATTGCTTGATTGATTCTATAGACGTATAAAAAAGAAACGCGATTGGAAGTTAGAGATGGGCAGTGCTAGAGAAAAAGGGGTATGCAGCAGAACCTCATCTTTCAACATATGAAGCAAGGTTGTCTTCCCGGCATTATCGAGACCCAGAAACAAAATCTTGGCCTCCTTCTGGTACAAACCCAAGGATGCCAAAATCCCGTAAAACCAATCCAAAAGAAACATCTTAATTCTCTTGAACAAGAACAAGAACTGAAAAGCCCTTCAAAAAAATCAAAACCGCTCAGCACCCAAGACCTGTGGGCGAGCAAATAGAAAAAGGCCAAAGCAAAGAATTTTCAGAGAGGATGGAGGCACTGAAGAAGTTTAGGTAGGCAGGCCTCTTTCTTTCTTTCTTTCGGTTTTCTATTTACAGCGGCCGTCTACGTGGAGGCTCCCTCTCACATGGAATCATCCAATTAATGATGTGTTCTGTGCACATGGGACGCTGTGATTGGCTGAGCATCGTCAGAGAGAGAGAGGGTCTTGATGGCGGTGGCGCTACAACTACTACAATCACAATTTACAAGGATGGATGGATTCTACAAAAGTCAACATTGCTGCTGTTGCTGATGCTGTTTGTTCTTTTGTGGATCGTGATACATCTCATCTGTGATCAACGCACTTACTTTAATGGGCCATTTTTTAAATTCTTTTTACAAGCCCAATTAAATTAATGCTAAAAGTGGGCTTGAAGTTCCGTTCCTTATAACCGAGGTAACCGGGTCACCCCCAAAAGAGATTAGGGTTTCAGAGCTTGTACCTTCTCGCACAGATCGTCGCCGCCTGCAAGCGTAAGGTATGTATGGTGGGATGTGAATGTTGATGTATTTTCGCGGGGGATGTGCTTCGATTATTTATTTGAAGCTTTCTTGTTTTAATTAATATTCGGAAACAGAGGTGAGAAGAGGACAAAGGAAAGACCAATGGCGAAATCGAAGAATCACACTGCACACAACCAGTCATTCAAGGCGCACAAGAACGGCATCAAGAAGCCTAAACGGCATCGCCGTACATCTACCAAAGGGGTAAGTTTTATCGATTTAGTTTATGCGTGGGGTGTGTGTTGCTGCAGGGAGCTTATCCTTTTTTTTGGGTGCTGAATCTTATCCAGATGGATCCTAAGTTTCTGAGGAACCAGAGGTATGCAAGGAAGCACAACAACAAGAGCGGTGAGGCTGCCAGTGAGGAAGAGTAGAGATGCATTCACTGCACGCATCATTGTAATTCGTTCAAGGTTGAATTTTTGTGGCTGTTATTCTGTTTTTGTTTCTTGCTTTCATTGGAATTTAATTCGAATTGTGATGAATCTTTGCATCCCTAATCACTTTCATTAGTTTTATAATATGGAACATATACCTTGCGTCTAGGTTTCAGTGGCTGCTGCTGCTTCTTCTTCTTCTTCTTCCATTAATATTTGCCATCACTTTGATGAAACCAAACCCAGCAACATCTTAGGCCGAAACTAAATTGAGCAACGTGAATATATCTATGCAGAAAGTTATTTTGGGGGTGGAAGTTTGTCTGTGATTGTGAAACTTTGATCACCTGGCACCTGCACTGCTTGGTTATAATGAGGTCTTGGATGAACCATGTGTTGAAACTGAACTACTGAAAGCATGCATGCTTGGAGAAGAATGAGCATTGATTTGCAATTGAGAGAAGGAAGCATCGTTTAATTAGGTTATCAGCAGATTGGGGATATGAAAACCTCATCATATGGAGGATGTGAAAAAGTACTGATTTTGATTTAAAGTATATATTTAGTCTGTAGAAAATGCACTCCATAGGCCAAATTTTGCAGCAGTGTTGTTGTGCCAAATATTTCTTCAACCTCTTATCTATTTATTCATCATTTACAATTACATGGGAAAATTTTCTACCCAGAATATGATGAACTTGCGTGAGGGGTATTTCCCATCTTTTATTTGCAGATGACTTGAGTTACTATTACTACTATTTACATTTGCAGATGACTTGAGTTACTATTACTACTATTTACATAAGCAAAATGTGGTCAAATTTGATCGATGAATGAAGCATACATTATGCATGCATATCCTTTGATGGGCTTCAAAGCAAGGTATTGCCTTTACTTGCATGTGGATATGGTCACGGGTTAAATCTTGTCGATGTCTTCTCTGTTTAGCTTGTCATGCAATAAGTTGATGGATTGGATCAATGCTGTGAAGCAGAGACATATATTGTATTTAAAGGGAGAAATGTGTTGCCTATATTTGCTTTCTTACATAATGTAAACAAGAGACATGAGTGCAGACGCATGGGTATAATTATATTAATGGGGAACTAAATGGAAAATGGCAAGATCAATAGGATTTTGTTATCAGCATATTGAAACCCAACTTTCATAGAGGCCAATGTTGAGTATAGTACAAAATAATGCAAAGAAGTTGTAGGCGAACCTGATCACCGAAGAACAGGCTTTCAGATAAACCCACACCATTGGAGTGTCTTCATGGATTGTTTGCACAATTCTTAAATCCTCAAATATTCCACACAACCTGCTCTATACACTATTTAATTTGATAATAGAAGTCCTAGCCTACACAACAACAGGTTCACTTACTGGGTTGGCAGCATGGTAATTCACCTGTTCATAAAAGCAACTAATGTTAGTTTAATTAGCATGTTTGTATCTTCAGACAAAAATTTACTTTAGAACATCGGGTGTCAGAATGACAACATCTCACAAATTGGCAATAAAGATTACCTCAAAAAATGCTGTGACAAATATCAATATCTAAGCATACCTTGGCTGACTTGTAGAGCTCATCAAGAACTTCGGATAAGGTAGGATGTGCATGAACAGCAAACTTTATGTCCTATGAGATAGCATAATTCTTTTTAAAGAGGTATCCTTGGGGAATATTTCTGCATTTCCAATAGGGAGAAAAGGTGCACATTATTGTGTGATTTGCAAGGATCATTCACATACCTGAACTCGTGTGCCTAATGCCATAGCATTAGATGCTTCATGTATGAGGTCTGCAGCGTGCATCCCAAAAATGTGAACCCCAAGAATCTCACCATTGTCAGGTCTGTATATTAACTGCAAGGAAAAGTGAGAATTGAGGAGATTTCTGAACGTTTATTTTGGTATTTCTTCCATAGCATGCATTCAACACTATGCACAACAAACTTTAGTAAATGAGAAATGGGAGAATGTCGGAGAATTTTGCATAAAGGATATGCGGATTACATACGAGCATCCACCATGATATATTATTACATTTAGGAATTTGTATATAATGATGTGCGGCAGAGCTACAAGAGAGTACCTTAGCGAGTCCTTCTCCTTCATTTTCAGCAAGGGCTTTGGTGTTAGCCTTGAAACTTGTTTTGGCGATACTTATCGAAAAACCCTCATTTTTAGCCTTTTCCCTTGCCTGAGGCTGGAGAGAAAACACTGTATGACTGATACATTTTAAATTATGAGCAATTCGTTATAAACGATATTTCTTTCATAAAGCCACGACTCAGTGATCAGTGGAATAAGAAACGACAGTAAAGACGAATAGAAGTCCAATTTTTAGTTGCCAGTATGAATTTCTAGTTGGCAACAACCTATTGCTTCCAAGGACCATGCCATGAGCTGTAGAGAGTTGCTCTCGGTTGGCTGGATGTAAGAAATCTAGTTAACTATATTTCAATGCTGAAAGAAGGTGTGCTGGAACAAGAGTTCAGAAGTACAACAACCTGCTGCCAGGTATGCATAGGTCAAGTTTACCTCAGTCAATCCAACCATACTGATTTCAGGGTGAGTAAAACAAGCTGCAGGAATGCTCAAATGGTTGAGAACGTGATCCTTTCCAGCAAGTTGCTCAACTACTGTAAGGATCAACAAAGAAAAAGGAACCAGAGATATATATGAGAGGAGCCAAGTTTACCTGGGGGGTAAACAGTTTTTATTATATAAAAAACTCACCAGATATTCCTTGAGCACTTGCAGCATGAGCAAGCATCAATTTGCCATTAGCATCACCAATGCAGTATAAGTGTGGCACCTGAATATAAAAGAACGCGTCTAGAACAGTTGGAAACTGAAATTGAATAGTAGTAAGAACGGTCTGATCAACAAACTGATTTTCCAGTCGCATCAATCACTCTCATTCGTTCATCAACAGGAACAAAACCACGTTGAGTCTCCACGTTAATCTGCAAAAGAAGCTGGCTGTTTTTCTTGTATGGAAAGCAAAAACATATATTGGCATAAGAAGGATCAAAAGTATCAAGCAAGGTATTCAAGGCATTGCTGTGAGATTTATTTTTTCACCAATGCCTCAATGCATTATTATCACGACATCCTTAGAGCTGTCTTTGCTTGACAAAAAATGACTTCATTTTGAATTTAAACTATCGAGAGGCGAATCAAGTTTGTGAGATTGAAATATCATACATTCTCCAGTCCTAAACCTTTTGTGAATGGAGCCCTTCCTGTTGCAATTAATGCTGCATCCACCTACAGCAAAATGAAAGGTTCTATTTGTTTATAAACTGTAGATGGAAGATGATTATTGATATAAAAAAATGTAGATTGGGAATTTGAATGAAATTGCGGAATGACACTTTTATTGAGAAAAAAACACACACACACACATATATATAAGTGTGTGTGTTTGTGTGTGTGTGTGTGTGTACCTCCAGCGTATCTTTTAGCCTTTTTGTCTTGGCATCAATAAGCTCAATCATCACTGGTTTTCCACCTTTGGCAGGAGAAATCTTTCAAAATATCAGAATAGTCAGTGATTCTTAAGGAAGGAAACTGTAAACAAGTAGCAATCTTAATTATATACCTTGGATGCAAATACTCCAGTGTAATAATCAATTTTGCGTGGGTTTATGAGAACTCTTTGTGCTAACTTGCTTATCTCAGGATCAAAACCTGGCATTAATTGATCCAGAGCTTCAATAAACGTAACCTGTGTGATAGTTAGGACTTGTTATTACTTTTCCATATCATTTAGCTCTATGAGAGGATATAAAGTTTCGTTCACGAAACACACATACGCAGGAAGCCAGTCATTGAAAGAAAAATCTAAATACTAGTTGATTATAATGCCATTCCTTAAAGAGAAAATGGCATGACAACTTGGAAGTAAAAAATTCATGACATGGATATATTTGTTTGCATGCAAAAAGGAATTACAGAATGAACATGCAACTAATATATGCATAAAAATTTTCTCACTTGGTAAACACAAAAATACAATGTCTGATATCCTACTATGCTAATTGTGATTAGTGCAGGTTTGGTGGGAAAGTGTAACAGAAATCAGCTGAGAAATTTGTGATGGACATCACAATGGAGTATAGAGTTGTTGAGGCTTAGGAAAAGGTAAGTGAGATCCTTTTCTAGCTAATTATTTCATTGTGACCAAATCCTTCGACGAAGGAGTAGGAAAATAAATACCAAATAACTTACTTTGAAATAGAAGATTTAAATGTGGCATAAAAATAAACAGAAGCTAATTTTCCCTTACTTCACTACCAAGAGCAGTATAAACATCACTAAACTCGAGCCCAATATAACCACTTCCAACTATCGCAATCCAGTTGGGAACAAATTCCAGTTTAAGTGCATGATCACTGGTGAATACCGTCTTCCCTGCAGATTAAGATGACTCCATACATTGGGACATGCAAAAGAACACAATAAAAATAACAAAAATTATAGATTGCACACACAAGTGTAGTACACTGTGGAAGAGAAATAAGTGGGTTGGCATGAGAGACAGAGAGAGGGCAATGAATTGTTTGTTTCTTTTAGATTTCTAATTCAATTTCTATCTTTCATGTCCTTTCCTACTATTTTCCTTCATAGATAAGTTGCAAGTAGATAAAGGAGTGTCAAATGACTATGGAACTGTAAGCCAAATACAGATACAATTAGTAAAAATCATGGCACTGTACCGCTTCTTCAAGCTTTGCATTACGATCAATTGAAGTGTAAACCATATACAAATTAAAGCCATATGTCTCAAAAAGTAGAGAGTTAAGACAAAGTTTTGCCCCCATCTCTGTGGAAATCTTGAGTTTGATTTAGATCAATTTAGGTGGCACTACAAGTTGTAGAAAGCGTAATGGATTGGATGGGTCATATGGCTTCATTTATATGGTTTCTAAGAAACATCATTATCATATTTAGAGGGTTTAGACTATGATCAGGCAAAGAAGGATAAACAACAATCATAAAATATGTTATGCTGAGGAATTGGATGTTTAAAATGGAGTTTTCACAAGCAAAACAGATGAATATAAACAAGAATCTAGGAACACATACCATCAATTTCAATTCCTTTGGGAACAAAAGGAACTGAACCTGTGGCAATGATTATGTCTTTTGCAGTGACAGAAAAACCACCCTTCCCATACTTGATCTTGTGTGGACCCTGAAATTATTTGAGAGCCAATTGCATATGAAAAGTGTAATATCCGATACAAAGTTTGAATTAGCATTAACAATAGTAGCTGACATTGAAGCATGAATTTTACTAAAATATTTTATGTGATGAGTTGAGACAATAACATTTCAAACATACCACTATGGTGCCAAATCCTGTCAGAATGTCTACCCCAAGTGCATTCAATGAATTAGTCAGATTACCACGAATTTTCAAAGCAAGATTATTAGCATGGTCAGCCACTGCTTGTCGATCATATCCAGCAGCTGAAACCTGGAGATAGAACAAAAATTATCATAGCACTATGACCAAAAAAATACTGAAAACAAGCGAATTTAGCATGCACCAACAGCAGGGAATTGTTTTATTAGTAATAACACATTATTCCAACAGAACATATCTATATCACAGCCCACAGGCAGCATCAATGAGCAAGAAGCATGTTTGTATTAGTTTATTCAAAGGCCGGGAAAATTTCTGAAACAGAATGGAAGAAAAAATCCTTGGTTCTTGTACTAATAAACCTAAAGCTCCATGATGACTAACAGAATAAAGATATCCCTCTTTATATTTTTCACGACCCTAATAAGGTAAAGAGATCACACACCTGCAAACCCAAAGCTTTCATGTGATGTTCATCCTGTAGTTCACGCATCCTACCGCTCACTGCAAGCAACGCTTTTGAGGGAACACATCCTCTATTTACACAAGTTCCACCCATCACATCTCCCTCGATAATGGCGGTTTTGAAACCCTGAAAACAAACATGTGATTTTGAGTTCTGACAACCTTATTAAGCTATATTGTATTCTTGATCATGTAATAATCTGTTTGAAAGAACATCACTTTTTTTTTTTTTTTTTTTTTTCTCAGAAGGAAATAATGATGTATGTATAACAAATAACATTTATATATTTTCCACACAAGACTTTCATCTAACACAGATTCACCATGAACCATTCATTGATAAACTAACCTGGACCCAAAAAAAAGACCAACCTGGACAAAGTCAAGACTCAATATTTAGAATATTTTGCATCAAGAGGCAAGCTTTATAGAAAAAGAAAGCAAATATCCTCACTCCAAAGCATACAACACAGATATAGAAAACATTATCAGCCAAGAATCTTGTCACACTGAAGTCTCTCACATAAAGAATCAGTATTAGATCACGTGGGCTTGAACTTAGGATCTTGATTCCACGAGTTATATATATAACTTACAGAATCTAAAAAATGTTCTGCTCAGCCTCTGAAACAGGGAACTTTGGTGAATTTGACTATCAATTGAGTTAATAACCTCCAACCTTACACGCAATGAACTAATCACAAGATAAAACCATCAAATTGTAATATTCCTAACCATCCAGTACAATCCTCGTCAATCTTGTCATGATACAGTAAAATGCAGCTCCATACCACAAGTAACCAAGCTACCCACACATCAATATACACTAAAGGTCAAAACCACACTATTACACACGAGTCAGAGGCAATTTTAGCTCAAACATTCTCAACTCCATCAGATTCATCAGCCGTTCATTGAGTCATAAACAACTTCAATCAAATAAGAGTGAGGTCCTACTTTTTCAACGGCATGCAGTGCCGCCCCATGACCTCCAACGCCAGCTCCTATAATAACAAGGTCGTAATCGAAGGACCTCGGAGCACTCTTGGATGTAGCAGAAGCCAGCAGCAAGAGCAAGCGCCGCCTCGGTGGAGGAGATCTCCTTGGAGCAAGGCGAAGTTCCCGACCATGGAGGCGAAGGCCGCATAATCGAAGGTTTGCATTTGGTAGGAGAGTGGAGTGCGGAAAATGAGATGAAAGTGCAGCAGGCTGCATTTGGAAGTTGCGAGGGAATGAATTATGGATCAATGACAGTTCAGTGTTCACGCTTGATAGCCATTGCCATGGTAGGGAGGGAAGGATGAGTTGGAGATATTGATAGAGATAGAGATATCCAGTGCTGACGTGGCAGACAGAGGAGAGAGAGACAGAGGTGTCTCTTCGTTTCATTATTGCGGCAGTTTTGTAATTAGATTATTATTATTATTTTTTTTTTTAAAAAAAAGGTGAGTGGAGAAATGCGGAGTAGAGGAGATGCACGTGCGGAGACGGCGCGTAGCCTTTCTCAGCCGAAACCTCAACCTCTCGGCAAGGGCTATACCGTCATTTTACCGCTGCGTGTTCAAAGGTCGGGCAAAATTGGGAAAACCAGAAAGATAGGGGAAGCGGGGGAGAGAGAGAGAGAGTGATAGGGAAAGAGAGAGAGAGAGAGAGAGAGAGAGAGGGAGGCGCGGGGCTTCTATGCACTGGTGCTGATGATAATGGCGGTTAGGGTTTTCCAATTGATTTACTTGCGTTAACCCTACCGTGTGGATTCCTAATTTCGACACTTCTTCTCGTCGGAGGATTTTTCGCCTTTTGTATCCCCTTTTAACCCTAATTTTTGCATCCCAAGGGTTTGGTGATTTGCGTTCAGCATATTTTACAGCTCCGCGGTTTGGATTCGTCAACTTTGTGATAAGGCTAGGAACCTTGCTTTCTTCAATGGGGTCGCAGGATAAATCGCAAAACTCCAACGATTCCATGCAGGTCAGTGAAGTAAAGATACGCCGAGGGGAGAAAGAGATTGTTCCAACTTACCCCATAATCGGATGGAGCTACTTGATTGTCGCCCTCTTTTTGTGCTTACATTCTTGCTTATAATTTTTTTTTTTGGGTTCACCTTTCTGCTTTTAATGGTTCGAGTTTACAATATTTATTCAACTTTGACTAGAGTTTCTAATCAGTTGTGGTTTTGGTTATCATAATAAGCGCGTTTGAAATGTTCCAGTTCTGCTTGGAAGTTTTATTGACATTATTATTTTTATTATTATTATTATCCGGCTGGGGGGGTGTTATGCTGTTGTGTAATAGATTTGGTGGTTTAGTTGAGCGTGTCTTTAAAGTAAACACTTTCAATATTTCAGACAGGCGAGCCCTTGATTGCTTATTAAGAGTATAAAGAAGATTAGGAATGGGAGGTTCAAACTTTCTTTAGGTCTGCACCAAGCAGTGAAGGATGATTTTATTTCGTTTCGGCCACTTGGTTTTACTACCTCTGAGATTGCATCAGGAATGAGTGTATATAGATATTGAGTTCGCTCTGAATAGCAAACTGAGTTTACTTTAAATATGAATTTTCTTGAACAGCAAGGATGAATTTTACCCCTGTTGTGATTTATACTCTATAAAATTGTGTATATTGCTCAATTTGAGGGGGAGGTAGAAGGCTTCTTCTCTGTTGATATCATATATCTTGGTTGGTTCTATGTTAACTTTTCATTTATGATGTTGTTGAGTTGGTTTTTGTGAGCTTCCGAACCCTGAATTGGAATGCCATAACTGTTCTTGTTGGCATATAGTCCTGCTTTAATGTTGTGGAGGTTATGATGCTACTATTAAGAAATGCATGTCAAAATAAAAAGTGTTCATAGTGTTGATTCGTTAAATCAAATACTTTGTTACACCATTGTGGCCTTGCAGCTGAAGCAGTTGGTGACGCCCCTGATAAGAACTAAATTATAAATTATTATATTGAAATTTCAATATCTGGTCCTACCATGCTCAGCTGTCAGTAATTAGATAATTTGTGGGTTATGAAGTATGGGACCCATTCTGCAAAATTAGAGCATTCCTGGGTCAATGGTGAAACTAATGTAGTGGTTGTTCTTAAGAAGAGTTCAAGCAGCCTTAGGCTCTAGATTGAGTTTCTGTGCGTTGACAGTCTAAAACCATTGTTAGGAGTCCCTGTCTAGTATCTTGCCATGGTATCTACCAATAATTAGAATTAGCAACATTCTGTCTCCTTGCAAATGTGCTGCACTTGATACCTTTCTTAGATATTATTAACATAAAAAGATGGAAACAGTTATATTACTCTTGATAGACAGATGATGCAGATGTTTTAAAGGAAAACCTTATGCACGACAAACCTTTATGAGTTTCGTATCTTATTTGCCTTGCATCCTTCTTCTTTCCCCATCGCATGCTGTTATGGTTCTAGTGATTTTTTATTTTTTTTTTAAATTCTTTTGTTCCTTACATGCTATTTTCCATACATAATACTGCAAAAGCTTGAATTTTTGTTGCCACTTGTTATTTTAGCATTGGAATGTGTTGTTTTTCATGATTTTCACATGCCTTTGTCTTACCCTCAGCATGTTAAAGTGTACCGACTGAATGAGGAGGGACACTGGGATGATCAAGGAACCGGCCATGTCACAGTTTACTATTTGGAGGTTCACAAATATTCATCTTTTTACCAGGCTCTTTTTTTTAATATGTAAATATTGTGATGAAGTGTTGTTTTGTATTTAGTGTGAGAATGAAACAGTGTGTGTTGTGCAGAGATCAGACGACCCTGCCTTGTTTGTCATTGATGATGACCATGAAACAATACTGCTGCACCGCATTAGCTCTGACGACATTTATCGAAAGCAAGAAGGTATATGGTTTTCAATATGTATTGATGCAAGCTTTTGGATCTAATTTTGTTTCTCACAAACAATATGTAATCAGATACAATTATTTCCTGGAGGGACCCTGAGCTGTCAACTGAATTGGCACTTAGCTTCCAAGACAGAGCCGGTTGCTCCTATATATGGCTAGTATCGAAAATATATTGCTGTTCAATTTTCTTTTCCTTGCTTTTTTTATTTGTTCTGAGGGTATATATTTTTGTTATTTCAGGGACCAAATATGTAATCTGCAAAGGAATATGCACATTAGCTCGCTAGCCAGTAAGTTCTTATTGGAATTTTATCTTCCAGGCTACATGTCTATTTAGATATCCCCACAGCCTGCATAGATTTTTGCTACTGAAATTGTTGCCATTTTTGGTCATATTTGTGGAATTTTCTTCAGTTCAGTGTGTTCCTGACTGGAAATTTATCATGATTAGCTGCTCTGAGATGTTTTTATGCATGAACATGTAACTTCTTTGGTTCCCTGTTCAAAATTTCTAGTTGGGACCTTTTGATTACTATTTAGGGCTATTGGCAGCAGCATTTGTCTGGTTAGTTTTCTTTGTTATACTTGAATTTTATGGATTAGTACCTAATATGATTTATTTTTGTAGCAGTATATGTATTTAATATCTGAAATCATGCTAATTGGTTATTTAGTAGGGAGGAACTTCTAGTTGTCAGTTTTTTTAAAAAATAATCTTCTAGTTGTCAGTGAATAACATTAGAAGTACAATGCTGCTTGGGTGTTCCTTAAGGCTATTTTATACTTGTCTGCCTGCCATATACTTGAATTCTAGTTTCTATGTTGACTCCATTATGCTTATGCACCATTTACAGTTTTCTTCATAAACAGATTGTATGTTCATGCAACAAAATAGAATGATGCTAAGTAATAATTCTGTATTCAGTTTTGAATGGTTGGGAGAAAGTGTGTGATAACTGTACTGTTTTTGTATAAAACTGTCCTTTTCTCTGCCTGCTATGCCATCCAGCTATAGTGTTGATGTTTTAGAATTCTGATTCTTCAGATGAAGCATTTAACAATGTCAATAGTGAGTTGAAGGAGTTGCCTTCAGTTGAGCTTTCAACTCTCCCCTTGATACTTAAGGTACAGCTGATTGCACCAAACTTCCTCCATATCAATATTCTTTGTATTATTGTTATTATTATTATTATTATGAAAGTCCTCTTTTCTTTCACTTCATATATTCTGATGGTTTCTTCTCCTCCTTTGTCTCCCCTATAATAAAGCTAATTTATGCTTCTATGCTTTTCAGATTGTTGAAAGTGGTACAACAGATCAGCTACGTGTGACTGAACTTATATTGCATGATGTGAGAACTAAACACACTTTTATTTTTTATCTTATTCTCTTCATACTGGTGTTAGTGAAGCTTTTGGGTGATGCAGCAAGATCTTCTTCGCAAGCTAATGGAGCTATTTAGAATATGTGAAGATTTGGATAATCTAGATGGGCTTCATTTACTTTTCAAAATCGTCAGGGGAATGAGTGAGTAAACTTGCAATCTACTTCAGTATTTTATTATTTTGATATTTGGAATTAATTAGGCATCCTTGTTCCTGTCTGCAGTTTTGCTGAACAATTCTCAGATCATCGAGAAATTATTTGGGGATGACTTAATAATGGATATAATTGGATGTCTAGAATGTAAGTCTTATCCCCAGCCTTCAAGAAAAAGGATTTACTAACTAACCTGTTAATAGGTTCAAAATAATTATAAAGATATCCGATATATTCCTTTTATGAACCAGATTGTGATGGGAATGTTACTTTAAAATGGTAATGATTTTGGGGTTGTTGATTCGGTCATCTTGCTTATCTACTTCTTGGTAATGAAACTAATTCAAACTTTGTTTTCAGATGATCCCGAGGTCCCTCACACTAATCATCGTAACTTTTTGAAAGAGCATGTGGTTTTTAAGGAGGTAAAAGTTTTATCCATGCCTTTTTCCATGCTATAATTTTTGTGATGAAAGGAATCACTTAATAGAATCCATGAATACATGGTTTGTTTCAGGCCATACCTATAAAAGATTCTGAGGTCCTCTCAAGGATTCATCAATCTTACAGAGTTAGTTATCTTAAGGTGAGCTTTTAAGCTCTTAGTTGAAAATCCTTTTATTTCATCAGTTATGAAGAAATAACAGCTGTGTCTGCTTATGACAGGATGTCATGTTACCCAGAGCATTGGACGAGGGCTTAGTTGCAACTTTTAATTCTATTATTCATTCAAATAATGCAATTGTAAGTTTTATTCGATCTGGTTCATAGCTGCTGCTTACTCTATTGTAGTTTTAAATCAATTTTTGTTCCGTTTGTCACAGGTTGTTTCTTTGCTAAAAGATGATAAGACCTTTATCAAGGAGTTGTTTGCGAGGCTGCATTCTCCCTATACATCTGTAGAATCAAAGAAAACTTTGGTACATTTTTTCCTCATTAATCTTTTATGATTAAAAAGGTGCATTGATTTACTTTGTGGATAACTGTCAGAAACAAACAATATTTTACTTCTACAACAGTTGGCTTCTAATTCACTGTATCATTAATGATTTCTTCTGAATTCCCAACCTTGACAGTACGATATACCATAACTCTCCAAGCTTTATCAGTTGGTTTGATTTTTATTCTTCTAGACTCTCTTGTGCTGACACATGTATCTTGAATTTTTTGATATTCTTACAGGATGTGGTAGGCATATCATTATGTGCACAGTGTGACATTCTAAATATCAACTCATGTAAATTTAAATAATTTATTTAGTATTATTTTTTCCCTTTAAGAATGTGGTGAAAAGTCTGCCCGTACTATAAATGCACCTATTCCTATGGCTGTCGCGCTGTATTCATTTTGTTTTTTCTAGAGCCTTATTCTATCTACCTTCCCTTAACCTTGATTACTGAAACAGTGAGTATAATATATGGTGATAGGTGCGGCCTTTTGGGTCTCTCTCTCTCTCTCTCTCTCTCTCTATATATATATATATATGTATATATGCTATATGAGGTTCCCTTAAGTATGTTTATCTATTTTACCCTTTCAATATTTAAACTCAGCATGTGACAAGCTATCATAAACCTACTGTTGTTTTGCTTCTGTGAATCAGGTGCACTTTGTACACGAGTTTTGTACCTTAAGTAAGAGCTTGCAAATGGTGCATCAGGTTCGGCTATTTAGGTATACTCTTTTGGTGTATATGGTTGGTTTATGCCAAACCTATCCACATTTTTGTTCATCTTTTTCACTTCAGAAAGTTTTATACTCATTGAACCCAAATCTTCCTGTGGTTTGTAATGGTGTTTTTTCTGTGTAGGGATCTTGTTAACGAAGGCATTTTTGACATCATAGCAGATGTTTTGCAGAGTGAGGACTATAAGCTTGTTTTGACTGGGTAATGAATTGCACCCTGCACATAGCATACGTATTCATATATATATATATATTTACTACAAATTTGAAATCCAGGGATTCCTATGCAACAACAGTATATTGTTTTTCATGATCATTTGTTGCAATGCTTGCAGGGCAGACATCCTCATGCTTTTCCAAAATCTAGATGCAAATATTCTGCGCTCTCATGTGTCTCGTCAAGATGGTGTTCTTTTTGGACTGTTGGTAGGCAATTTAATTCCTGTAGCTCCATTAATTTACAGCACCCCCTTGGTGCTGCATTTGTTGCAAAGTTCATTCTTTTCAATAAATGAGCATAGTGCCACCTCAAGGCAACTGTAGAAATCCTCTGTGAAGTTAGTTGGTTCGGATCTAATACTAAAATTTTGCCTGTAACTTAGAATAGACTGATAAACTATGTTCTGGATATGGAGTACTTCACCTCAATCCTTTTCCATATATGTTATTGGAAAAATCATTGAGCATTCATAAATTGGTATTTGCAAAAATGAATTTAGGAATCCAATTCAGTCTTGAATATATAACTTTGAGTGGGGCGTAATTCTTAAATCGCTCTTCCCTTGTGTAATTTCATTAGGACTGTTCATTTTCTGATTTTGTAGTTCCAGAAAACATGTTATAATCAGATGTTAGTGTTCCATGGTAAACTGTATTCATTCTTCCCTTACAGGTAAAGAGTATGCTAACAGATTGTGGAGATGACATGCACTGTCAGTTTCTTGAAATCATTCGCAGTCTTTTAGAGTCCACCCCAGGAACGCCGGTATGAGAATGTTACTTAGTTTATTCAATATTGCTGATCTCCCACATAAGTCATCCTTTTAATGATCGGAACTTCTGGTAATTGATGAAGTAGGATATAGGGTTTCATAGCTTTACATGGCAAAGTTTGAGATAAGACTTTTGTTTAGTAGCTCTCGGACATGTAGAAGTCACCATCAAACAGTTTACCAAGACCCATCATCAATGGTGTATTCAATAAGCAGCAGTGGAACAGATTTTTAACTCACTATTAATTCTGTTTTTAGATGCATACCTATCTGCCATTCTCTTCAATTCATACTCTGATTGTCAATTGGTTGCCGAGATTTGTATAATGCTTGTTGTCTTTGTCAAGTGCTTCATCTCCTCTACTTTGTTGCAGAGAGAAGTTATAGTGGAAATTTTTTACGAACAGCACTTGGATCAGTTGATTGATGCAATAGCGTCATCATGTCCACCAAACACTCATGGTGAATCTGACAAGAAGTCCCTGAGCTCAGTTGGAAATTCCAGGAGCAGTGTGAAGCCTGAGATATTATTGAATATTTGTGAACTGCTGTGCTTCTGTGTATTGCAACATCCTTACAGGATAAAGTAATTACTTTGCCCCTTGTTACTAATTTACTTGGAGTTAGTGAATTGTTTTTCATTTAATTGGACTTTTGTCTTTGCCCTTGCAGGTGCAATTTTCTTCTTAACAACGTAATTGAGAAGGTTTTGTATCTGATGAGGAGAAGAGAAAAGTATCTTCTACTTGGTGCGATTAGATTTGTTAGGGTACTTATCTCTCGCAGTGTAAGTTAACATTAACTATTATATGCTTCAAAATGAAATTTCTGTAAAGGCTTTTAGTGGACTCTCATTGAATAGATATAGGTTCACATGACATTCTTCCCTTTGCTATTGATCAGGAGTCTCCCTGTCTGGGTTCAGTTATTATACTTATTTTTTATTTTCCTCCTGGTATCATCATCTCAACTACTGGTCATTAATTTTGCAGGATGAGCACCTGATGAATTATATTGCCAAGAACAACCTTCTCAAACCAATAATCGATGCATTTGTTGCTAATGGGAATCGATACAATCTTCTTAGTTCTGCCATTCTGGAACTCTTTGAATTTATTCGAAAGGTGTTCTTTCTTTTCATTTTTCCCCTGTTTGGGTGCAGCCATTTGGTTTATGATGATCTAAATCATGTGTTCTGCAGGAGAACTTAAAAATATTACTCCGGTATCTAGTCGACACCTTTTGGGATCAGTTGGCAAAATTTGAAACCATGTCCTCTATTCATGCACTAAAACTTAAATATGAACAGGTATTGTTCATTCCTTTATGATATATTCACTTCATATTTGTTTTGCTCAACATGTGACCTGTTATGCATTCAGTCACTAGAAAATACGGATACAAGAAGCACAGGTACTTCTTTAAACCAAAGGAAGCGCCTTGATGATCGTGCTTTGGAGAAGGAGGAGGAGGATTATTTCAATGATAGGTTGGTGTTTGTGCATGCCATGATTTCATTTAAAATTCTACTCCTTGCACATGCCTTTTAAGCTGAAATCTACAAGACCAAAATGATTAGTTATATGAAATCTTTGCTGTGATTTGTTTAACTAATGCATGTATTGGATTTGTTTGGTTCCAATTGAGAACTTTTGAATGGTTTTCCAGTGATGAAGAAGATTCAGCATCTGTTCTTACGAGTGGCACTAAGAAAGCTGAAACAAAGCCTTCTGTATTAGCCAACGGGTCTTTGCCAAATGACACAGCCCCAAGGTATCATTTTACTACTAGCTGGAGTAACATTTGTTTATTTGTCAAATATTTAAACTCAAAATTCACTTGCCCTTGAAGGTCTGACCGGCTTGTTGACTATGATGATGATGATGATGATGAGGATTACAAGCCCCCTCCAAAAAGAGTGCCAGATGCATCAGATGAGGAGGAACTGGCACAGCTGCCCTTGAAACGTAAGTTGGTTTCAAAGGAGCCTGAGGCAAAAAGATTACGCCGATCTCCAAAAGACTTGAAATCAAGAGGTGTTTTTGCTACCTTGTGCTCTACACTAAGTGATGCGGTACTACCCAATAAGAAAGTAGGTAGTGGAGCAGTAAGTATTTCCGGGTCGAATGTAAACCAGAACTCTGACAAGGGGCACACTAACAGCTCCTTATCTGATCAGAGCCAAATTGCAGAAATCGACGGGCACAAAGATGAGAGAGAGGGTTCTCCTAGAAGCTTAAGTGATGAGTTGATAGATTCTGCTGATAATAGGAAGCATGGTGACGAACCCCCTTTGTTGCCACCTAATTCACCGGCAGAAATGGCTGTGAATGGATCATGAGTTGTTTCCAAAAATTAGTAGTAGTTCTGCATTGTGTTATGGTACCACTTCCGGTTGGTGGGCTCGGGCCAAATATGATCACCAAGTATATGAAAGAAGCCGTCAAAGTGGACGACGAGGGCCACCAGCTAGAAAGCCCATTGGATACTGGGATGTCTTGAATGAGGACATACTGTACAGTACAGTTGGCGAAGATGAAGGTGTGTGTAGTCTTTTTATAGTTCATCTAGGTTCATATCTAAATTTCAGTGGAGTAATTGTGGGCAATGCAAGACTTCATCAACTATATAGTGTTCTGTAATTGGCTCCTACCTTGTGTGGGCTGTGTTTCTGTCTGTCTGTCTGTCTGTATGTCTCTCTATGTTTTTTGTTTCTGTATACGACACTGAATTACATGTGATAGCGGGGCGGCAAGCATATATTACTCTGTTGTGGACGGTGTAACTGGGGTGGAATTTTGTGTGTGTATTTGATTTGAGCAGTAGGGGAAATGTACGACTGACTGACTGACTGACTGCTTGGATGAACAAGAACGCCTGCTCCAGCAGTAGCCAGCCAGCCAGACAGCCAGCCGCCATGGAAGTCATTTTTGGAGGTATGAGTCTTGGTTTTGGCGTATGGCGATTGGATTGGATTGGATTGTGCAGATATTTTTTTTGTTGTTGTTATAGCTCGCTTGCCTAGCCTTGTGTCAAAAATATATACTATTAATGCATACAATATGTATGACAGACAGCACTTGTAGCAGTGCAGTGCAGCAGCAGTTGGGCAAATGTACGAGGAATGAATAATGATGGATTTGTTGTGTTCATTCGTCTCTTCTTCTTACCTATTATGTAGGAGGGCTTGCTTGTTTACTAATGCATACACACATACACTAATGAATCAGAATCAAGAATTCGTACACAAGAGAAGAAGAGTGGATGCAGGTGATGGTGATGAGACCATTACCATTTACTTGTGTTTATTTAGGTACAGCAGCAACCTTACCGTAGAAGAGTGGGTTCCTTTTCAGTTGAGATATGAGGGTTTGACTTTTTCGCAATGTGGGCGGATACACGATCATCATCAGTTACTTTTTTGACCAAAAAGCAAATGGTTGACCTCACCAAAAACGGAAAAAAGTTTCTAACTGTGTGATTGGGTTCTAGAAGGAGAGATTTATATGTACGCACACACACATGATTTACTTAACTTGAATTGATACAAATAAAAAAATCGTCACCATTGTTTGACTGACAGAGACAGGCAGACAATGTCAAAATAAGGAAGACAACCACACGGCCATCATCATCATCATCATCATCATCATCCTTGTTGTTTATTGTTATCATCGTAATTATTTGAATGCAGCAGTCAAGACAAAACAAAATCCATGAGAAATAATAACTACTAGTCGTAGTAGTAGTAGTAGCTATTTGAAATGCATGATCCATTCATGAAAAAAAACCTCTCTTTGCATTTACTCCTCCCACCACCACCACCACCACCACCACCATATAGAGAAAGTCTAAGATTACATAGATACATAGTGGGGTAGGGGGTATATTTATTGTATGATTTGAACATGTGATGTAATAAAATGCTAGGTAAGGTACCTCGCCTGTGTTTTTTCTAGACGCATTACATCATCATCATCATCAGCATAATAATAATGGATAACCCAACCCTGCAGCCTGCACAGAACGACACAAGTGCAAGTGGTGGTATGGTATATTCATTGAGTTTGACAGTACGTACCCTTCCCGTTATCCCTCTCATGCTCATTAATTATTGTTAGTTATATGTAGTTGACTTACATGTACAAATATGTCTCCTGTTTTCTTGTTTTTTGGCTTATAGTATTTATTTATTTTTGTCTATAACGACAATGAGGCCTGCTGCTGCTAACTTTTGTGTTGCATGCCTTCAAGTACAAATACAATAATAAGACAAATTGTCCTTTTCTTCTTCCCATCCCATCTTGTAGTAATAATTAAAGAATATTTTGTTTGATACTAGTAATAGTATTCATGTTTTATTATTAGCTAGGGAGTACTACTTACAAAAAAGTAAAGAAAAACAGAGTACCGACTGAGCGAAGGAGCATGCATGTATATATATGTATCTGAGTCAGTCAGTCAGTCAGTCAGTCAGTCAGAGTCAGTTGTCGCAAGCTGCACACCCGGATTATATTTATATTTATATTTATATTTATATTTATTAATCACTACTCAAATCAAACTTCAACTTTTGCTCTGCTGCATCATCAATTGAAGGACCTAAAGCTGGATCCAAGGCATACATACATGCATCATGTGAAATCACATCATCATTTTCAAAGGTCAACCAACACGTGGGCCAATCTTCCCATTCTTCTAATCAATCATTAAATAAAATTGCCTATTCATTGTTATTATTATTATTATTACATCAATCATAAAATTGTCCACGCCTACCCCCACCCCACAAGCTAATCTCCCCAAAGTCAAAGTCAAAGCCAAAGCCAAAGCCAAGTAAAGTAGTAAATTGTTTACATCAAAGTCAGACAAGAACTGGTCAAATGTGCTGCTCGCTGCGCTGCGCTGCACTGCATATATTCTCTACTATAAAATCTCATCTCCTTCTGCAAATGCAAATGCAATGCCAATGGCAACGACAATGGCGTCTCCTCCTCCACAATCACTGCTACGACTGCCACTGCTTCTCTTCCTCCTCACCACTCTCGCTCTCTCTTCTGCTTCTGCTACTGCTAATTCAGTCTACCCCAAAGAAGCCCTTCCCACCAAGTCAGGCTATCTAAGAGTCAACTCCACCACTCGCTCATCCATCTTCTACACTTTCTATGAAGCTCAAAATCCAACCAGCCCCTCCTCTCTTCCCCAAACCCCAATTCTCATCTGGCTCCAAGGCGGCCCCGGCTGCTCCTCCATGCTCGCCAATTTCTTCGAACTCGGGCCCTGGCTGCTCAATCAGGATGCCGTTCTCCACCCCAATCCGGCCTCCTGGAACAAAATGTTCGGCCTGCTCTTTCTAGACAACCCCATCGGCACTGGATTCAGCATTGCCGCTTCCCCGCAGGAGATCCCAAGAAACCAGTTCGATGTCGCCAGGCACCTCTTTACAGCACTGAGGGAGTTCGTTGCCCTCGACAGCTCATTCAGAACCAGGCCAATCTACATCACCGGCGAGAGCTACGCCGGGAAGTACCTTCCGGCCCTCGGGTATTACATTCTGAAGCAGAACCCCCTCCTGCCGAGGGCGAGCAGGATCAATCTGGCCGGCGTGGCCATCGGAAATGGATTGACCGACCCCGAGATCCAAGTGGCCACCCACGCCGTGAACTGCTACAATTTGGGGCTGATCAATGAAAAGCAGATGGCCCAATTGGAGAAGCTTCAGTCGGAGACGATTGGGCTGATCAGAAGGGAGAGATGGGGCGAGGCTGGGGATGCAAGAAATAGAGTGCTGAACACGCTGACCAACATGACTGGGTTGGCCACGCTGTATGATTTCAGGAGGCTGACCCCGTACCCGAACAGGGTGGTGGTGAGGTTCTTGAACAATGCGGAGGTGAAGAGGGCGCTGGGGGTGGAGGAGTCGGCGGTGTTCCAGCTGTGTAGCCCTGAGGTGGGGGATGCACTGCACGATGATGTGATGAAGAGTGTGAGGTTCATGGTGGAGTTCTTGGTGAGGGAGACGAGGGTGCTGCTGTACCAGGGGCAGGCCGACTTGAGGGATGGGGTGATGTCGACGCTATCCTGGGTGAGGATGATGAGGTGGGAGGGGATCCGTGGGTTCCTGGAGGCTGAAAGGAAGGTGTGGAGGGAGGGTGAGGGTGGGGGTCTGGCTGGATATGTGCAGAGATGGGAGAAGTTAAGCCATGTGGTGGTGATGAATGCAGGCCATCTTGTGCCTACTGATCAGCCTGCCAACTCCCAGGCCATGATTCAAGATTGGGTTCTGGAGAAGGGATTGTTTGCAGGAGGAAAAGAATGATGAGGATGACCATCACCATGCCCATTGATTTGCTAGAGGTTTCATTGTGTTGACGTTGGTTCAATTGTCATTGGATTTGATTTGAATTGTTAGTTATTTGCTTTCCAACTCTTGTTGTTGTTGTTGTTGTTTCCTGATGATAGAAAGAAAGAATAAGATTAACAGTAGAGAATGTATTATGTTCTGTGATAGCTGAATAATGACAATGAATCAGATAGCATAGCAACCCCATTGATAGTGTTTTCCCTTTCCCTTTTCCTCGTCTTGTCTTCTGGCCGGTTGCATATCCAGTGCAAGGATTAGTATGCTATGCTATGGTGCCACTCAGTATTCTAATCAAAATCAAAATCAGCAGCAATAAGGTTTGTCCTAGATAGATAGATAGATAGATAGATAGATAGATGATCCCAGAGCAAAGATTGTCTTGCACTGCTTCTTCCATCATCTGTTTCTTTCCTTCCTTCTTCGGAGCTAAAAAGATTGTGATGGATGGTGCCAACAACAGATTTATACCACAAACTTTAGTCGCCTCTCTTACTTATTACATGGATGTTATACTAGAATTCAATAACAAGGGCTTCAGAATTCTAACAAAAACTGCTCAAGCAAACAACTCTGAATTTCATTGGATGCACCTCTTTAACTTTAAGCATCATCGATGGATGCCAACAACTTCTTTCCCACGGAGTATTAAATTATGTTCCATATTGAAACCATTCTTGAAGGTGGTGTTAAGAAACAATTCAAGAATGTTGTAAATCAGGATTACGTCATGTGCAACACACACAAAATAATACTACTACTCTAGTAAGAAATTTAAATGAAGAAACCCACAAGATATTGGCTTATTGTAAATTGGGGATAATAAGCGCAATTGGCATCTTGAGATTCGTATTGTTTTTATTTATTTATTGTTATAGAGACAGACAACTCAATTCTCACGCACTCTCTCTTTCCATCGTCTCTCAAAATTTATACAAGTTCGATTTAGCCGTGACCGCCTTCCTCCTCCTCTTCGCGGATGCGCCGCCTATGACTAAATACGACGTCGTGTTCGTGTATATGACTCTGTACTAACTACTAAACAGACCGACAATTGATTTTCCCATCCTCGTTTTTGTCTTTCCTTTCCTTTCCTTTTCTTTCCTTTCCTTCCAAATTCCTAAATCCCTAATCAAGAAAGACCCTGCACCATGGGGTCGCCTGTGGTAACCCCCGAGGACGTGCTGGAGACTCTCATGAACGACGGCACAATTGACGCCATCCGACTCAAGATCATCAATCAACTCAAAGCCAATGTTGCTTTTCTCTCCCTCCCTCTACCCATTTATTCATTTATTTATTTTTCCAGAAAATCTATGTATTCGTATTATATCTGTGTTTTTTTTTTTCTATAATTTTCGTCTCCGGCCCGTTTTCCTAGTGACGGTTCTATGGAGTATTTGCTCAGCACAATACTTCATGGGCTTTTCTTTTTGATGCGTCCTTTTCTACGGATTCAAGTTCAACTATATTTGCATGCTTTTTGGTTTTGAAAAAAGAAAAAAATGTTGGATGCTTGCAAATGTAAGGATGCTTCAATTGAGTACTGTATCTGGTGCGCATAGTTTTGGTATTACAAGGTGATTGGTTTTGCAATTGAAATTGGGATCGCTGCAGGTTCATCTGTTTTTACTTCATTGCTGTGAAACGTATAGTAGTCATTATCAAGTCGTTTTGCTATGGCTGATCATCCATCTTGACTGTTGGGTTAGGGCTGCATGGATTTTTGCTCTGAAAAGGGATTGAGAAGAACATGGCTGAAGAATTTCCATGGTTCATAGAAAATCTGAAAGATCTAGTGATTCATAGCCTGTAGTGTGGACAGAGTAAAGGCAAAGAAGATATTTCGATACATGTTCTGCTTACAAGTCAGTTTATGTGGGCAGAATTTGGGTGTATAGCATGGCTAGTGTTTTTTTTGTTGAATTTGATCAGATATATGACCCGAAACCCACCCAAACTACTGACATGTTGACTTGGGGTTATAGCTTCAATTTAGTTTATCCTGATATAATATCTTGATCAAGGTCCTAATGTATGAGATAATTAATCACATCATTTGGATAGGATAGTGTCATAATAATCTTATAGGTTTAAGCATGGCCCAGGTGTTTCCTTCAAATTTTAATGTCAATCTACACTATTATATTGTTCGGGAAATTACTTTGCTTTGGAATTCACAAATTTGTTTGGGCAATTACTTTGCTTTGGAATTCACAAATTAACTCCCATATAGTGTACAATCTCATAATTAAAGAGTTTTAGTCTGTGTACCTTGGATCTTATAACCATGGGTAGTTAATGGTAGCATGTATTTGACTTGCCTCTGTATCATTTTGTTTTGTTTTCTGAGGGTTTTTATATGTCCTGTAATTTTCATGGTTGTTTAGAAACTCATACCATTTTGCTGCATGAATATATAATAATTAAAATACCTTGTTTGTCATGCAGGAGGAGCTAAAGAGTAACACAATAAAAATGGTGGAGCAAAGTAAGGTTCTTAGCACTCCTGGTGCTGAAAAACAGACAAAGCGAGAGTTGTTTGATGCACTTCGACAAGAACTTGAGTAAGTGATTGTTATCCTTTCTTTCTTTCGTTTGTGTGTTGTGCTCTTAGTATGATGTCCCTGGTGTTTGTAGTCCACTTTGCATTTTAATGACCAATTCAAATGTTAGTGCAGATAATGAATGCTTCCTTCTCCCCCCTACATTAGGTGCCTAGCATGCTAGCTTGTGTATTTCCTGATAATTAATAAATTGAAGTTTATTCATATCACTCATGTAAATGCATTGAACTTGATTCTAGATTCAACATGCTCTATATTTATTCTAGTCCTTTGCCTATTTGTTGATTGGAATTAAGTTACAATGTCCAAGACTCGTGGTGTTGTGTTATGCATGCAGAACTCCGGTACTGGAGAAAGCTTCTAGATCAGTTTGGGAGTTAATTTTGGACCAGAATGGTTTAGGGAAGGAGATATGTGACACTGTCGAGAGAGTATTTTGTCAACTGAGTGGCCGTGAACCTCCACTCTTTCCTGAATTGAGCAATGAAGCCCAGCTGGGGAAAGAAAGTGAGGTTTCTCCTACCACTTCATCTAAGAAAAGAAGTTTTAGCGAGATGAGCAAGGAAGAAGCCAATGGAGTTGCACAAGAATCATCAGGAGTGGCAGCGATGCCAGACAATATTATTAGAGCGTCATCGCCCAGTTCTAAAAAATAAGATGTAGATTTACTCTATTAAATTGGAAAAATAGATTCTTGCACGAAGCCACCTGTAAACTGGCACAGCAATGCTGCAACAATTTTTGTTTTTTCTTCCCCCTCTTTGAGACATGTCTGACTCCATATACTATTGCTATGTTATATATATGCACACCAATTTATGTATCTGCCTATCTGGCATTATATTAGTAGTAAAAAATACATTTATGTTGAAGCTTGGCTTTCGTCTCATTTTGCCATCTATCAAGTATTACAGTTGTAAGTTTGTCTATGCAAACCAGAGATAATGATGCGTTAATTTCTACTACCTCTTTGTGCTTGCTTGGTCACTAGGCTAGTTAATTTTCATTGTCTGTCTTCTTCAGGTTGGCCCCGCATGGTCTAAACTTGTTAGATTTTCATATAAATAATTCTGAGGGGATAGTTTGGATTGGAGTAAGTGAAGGAAATTGGTGTTTTGAACCCTGCTTAGGTTGCTTGTCGGAAGACGTAACCACTGATGTGTAGGGGCGCAGCAGTAAGGGAACAACGGCTGGAAAGAAACAACTTTTTAAATTCAGTAAATCATCTAGAAGGAATCAAGAAAGATGGGATGGGATGGATGGAGTTAACTAATTTCATGTACTAATAGTCTCCAGTCACTTTTTGATTTCCATACAACCTTATCCACTTTCACATACACACACATATTCATCCATTAGGATTACAGAACAAAAAACAAAAAAAAAAAAAAGTTAAAGTGCACGTTGTGTTGTTGTCTTTCCATCATTATCCACAAAATTCACGTCCGCCTATTCTTACCAAATTCTGCACGCTCTTGGAATCTTCCTTCGTTTTCCATCTCTGACCAGACAGACAGTCTTCCTTATTATGTTATATATACATCCCAGTTCCTATCCCTCTCCTCCTGATCTGATCTCCAAGTCTTCAATTCCTAATTCACCTGTCATTCCTTCTTCCACACGCTACAAGTATAAACCACCCTTTCCTTACAAGATCATTTCAATCCCGTTTGGTTTTGCATAGCCATGATGGGTTTATGGTTTCGATGCAATCTTAACTCCTCCACCTGACACATGAGTGTTCTCATTACGGCATTAATCCTGGGTAGAATTAGAATTAGGCTGCTTCAATCCTTCTCAGTTGTTTTCCTGTATTGGTTTTATGTCTTTTCTTGAGCCCTTTTCTGTTCTGTGTTCATCATCATTTACCCTTAATTGAAAGGCAAGACAAGACAATATATATAGAAAGAAAACTAGTGTGTGCAGTGTTGTATTTGTATTGTATTGTATTGTATTTCCACTACACAAAGTGTTCGTTTACTTTCCGTAACTTACTCAAAAGCATGAAATCTAGAAAGCATAGCAGCTCCAGCTCTTCGGAAGAAGATCATGGCATCCGGCGTGCCATGATTGCGGATGAAAAGAAGAGGAAGAGGATGTTATCCAACCGTGAGTCAGCAAGGCGTTCGAGGATGAAAAAGGAGCAGCACATCAAGGATTTGAACGATAAAGTCGCATACTTTAGGACCAGAAGCAGTGGAATGGTTGAGAAGATCACTGAAATCAGCCGGTGCCACATGGCCGTTGAATCGGAGAACAGAATGCTCCGAACGCATGGGGAAGAGCTCAAGAGAAGATTGGAATTCCTCCAGGGTGTGCTGGCTTCTTACAAGAGTTTTGAACATGCGAATGGTGTAGGAAAATACAGCGAGGAGCATTCTTTAATGAGGATTCTTCAAGAACCATGGGTGCAGCAACCCCATGTTCAGTCCCATACTATTGATGGGATCTACATGTTTTGATGGAGAACTTTGCCACACACACACACACACACAGACACGTGTAATAGACATGCTCCTAGCTAGCTGTTATGCTGACACTTTTATTTATAATAAAGCTGACCTTGTCCATTAGTAGCTAACCATGTATTCCTTCACTTTTAAGTTCATACTTTTTCTTGTTTTTTCTTTTGGTAGCTGCTTCTCTTTATACTAATTAACTCCTTGATTGATCAAGCAACAACGTTCAAGACTGAATCCAAAAGCATGCAGACACACTAAGAATTTTAGAATTCAGCACGAGACTGCAATGCCACGTTGTAATTGAGGAACACTGCCTTTGCATATCCAACTATAGTCAATGAACACTCCATTATTCTATTCTATTTTCGATCATACAAGAGACTGATGCATGTTTGTGCAATGAGTCTTACATGCTTACTTTTCAATGGAAGAAAATATTCTAAGCAGTAAGAAGAGTTATATACATGCTACTGCACAATTGACAGTATAGAGAAATGAGGTAATATAACACATACTGGCATCTCTGCTGGTTGATTCTTGCAGTTATTCATTGATACTGGTTCAGGGATAGAGGATCCTCCTCCTAGCTTGGTTCATGCTGGAACTTCCAGGCAGAGACTGATCGTAGAGGAACTGAATCCCAACCCAGAAGCAAGCATTCCCTATCCAGAGTCATGGTACAGGAGTGCCATAAAGGTGATTCTTGAATCATCAGGCTTGCTTGATGGATGGCTCGCTGGCTAAGCGGAGTTTCCACTAAGCCGAATCTTGACAAGTATTCCCTCCAAAAGTTAATCGTACATTTCCACTGAAAATTCCCTTCATCCCCATTCATAACACCATTTCTTATTATCTCTTGAAAGTAGATCTTCTCGCATAACTCCCTGCATTGGTTGCCACGTTCTAGACAGTGATCGAGGCAATCAAACATTGCACAGCAAATAAATAGTGCCTCATCAAACCTGTCGATGAAAGTAGTAGATCCGCTAGTATATGCTTCTACCTCATTAACAACCATCAAATGAGGACTCAGGGTTTTAATCCCTTGTATCAAGGCTTCTATCTTTTGGGGACCCTCTGACAAAGAAATCAAACAACACTCCAAGTAAACGGCTACCAATTCCCCAGGTTCTAGCTCAAACTGATCTCTCTTAAGGTCATGTGTTTCTGAGTGAAGTGTTTTGTATACAAACGGCAGGCTCATGTACTCAGCAAAAGATGTCAGTAGCTTACCTGTTTCCTCAAAATCTTCTTTTGGTTTGCAGACAACAGTGATCTTCAGCTGCCTCAGAGGATGGCTTTTCCTATTAGCAAGAGCTTGCAATATAGTTATCCAGTGTGAGCCAATCTGTATTCCAAAGTCGATAATATGGATTCTTTCAGATGATTCTGCATGGTCCAGAATCATTTGAATCGCAGTGAAATGTGTAATTTGAATGAGAGGCAACCGCTGTTCAGAAGTATGAATAGCCGACCTCATGTCCACAATTACCTGTTCCACATCCATAAGTACTACTTCTCTTTCCAGATCAAGGTTGTTACTTACTGCATCAATTCGTTCTCTTAGATCTTGAGCAAAACGTGTGATGACTCTCTCAACAGGATGATCAGCATAAGAAGCCGGCAGAATGAACTGGAGCATCATTTCAGCTTCATGATACTGTTGGTTAGAAAACCTTTCAACGGCACCAAGCAGATACATAGCGTGCTTCATATGTTTTTTATGCTCATAAGGTACACTTGAATTGAATCCACATGTGTTTAGAACAAGGTTGGAAGAATCAGACTTCTTTGGAGCTTTAAGCTGGATCAGTTCCATTTTCGCCATTCTCATGAAGCTTGCAGCAGATGGTTCTTGGTTCCTCCAGCTATTGCTTCCAGCTTCTTCAGTCGGCCCTTTGGGTTTTTCCATTTCAAGGCATGGATAATGATGTTTCCCACTTCTCAAACGCTTCATCTGGCTCCCATACTTGTTCAAAATTTCAAACGAAGCATGAAAATTTTGCAAAGGTTGTTTTGTAGCTTCAACATGACTAGCATGGAGGAATTGATCGTCATTCGGAGAAGCTCCTGCAGAGTATGGGGCCATGTCTTGCCAGTATTTTCACCAAAGTTGCACCTGGATTTTCTCCCCAGTAATACAAGTGTGTTTTGTAAATGATCAAAGACAGAATAAGATCACTAACAATAGAATCTCCATTAATATAAAATGAATAGGTCACTATGAATTGGCTGTTTCTGGAAATGAACGAAGAGTGACATAGCCACTTTATATCTTTTCCTTTCACTGTTATGATATTTTACTAGTATCTTGAATACATCCAGAAAATGAATGATTTCTAGTGAGTTTATTAAGCAGCCGCCTGATTCAGAAGAGGAGAGCATCTGTCCAAAAATGTGTGACAGAAAAGAGTGTTTGCCCCCAACTATGAGGTAAAATGCCATGTTCTTGTTAGCTTAGGGTTGTCTGTTCATGGAAGCAAGTGCATTGGTATTGTAAAGGTCAAATACTCTGAAGATATTAAAGGCAACGTAGTATGGGCAAATATGAATAGCCATAATAAGTCAAACCCTTCTCATCAATCTATATGCTGATACAAATTAATCCTCCAGCATGTTAGTTGTTATTAGGTAAGATGTCGCATGCCTGCAGAGGAATAGAGCAAAATGTCAAAACTTTTAATTCTTTTTGGAACAACATATATCAACAAGAGAACCATAAATCTTTTTGGAACAAATTGTGTCTGTTAGTGTTGAAAGTTCATGTCCATTAGAGTTGTAAAGTTGCGTCCATTCATCTTGTAGGATACGAGATGTATTGTATACATATACAGGTCTTTTGAGTAATAAAGTTGTAGCAGTTTGTTTTTGGGCGTAGAAATCTTTTTGATTCCTTTTGCATATCCTGGTCATTGTCAACTTAATTTTCCTACACTTCCAGCCAGAAGCTATTGAGATTAGACTCATAAGAAGCATACAGCATTTTATTAGCAACCTTGAATCATATTTGAGTTCAATCAAATATGCATTGACTCATGGATCCAGTGAAAGACTTCTCATCAATATCAGCAGTGTGCGGAGTGGATGGCATGCTCAGATCAATTTCCATCATTCCCAAGTATGCCACTGCCAAAGTATGCTGTTCATCTCAGCTACCAACAATATATAACTTACTGTAGAAAAGGATAGGTTTTTATTCACCATGCTACTTCATGCAGTTTTATTGTGGACTCAGAGACTAAGAGAAGTGCTTCAACAATAATCCAATGTCTCCGTTTTTCTGTTTCAGTTAAGGGAAGAAGAAGATGGATGGTAGGTTCACAAAAGCAAGGTAGGAAGGAAGTTGAGGGTGAAAGTGGGAGCACCCTCCTCTTCATTTCCAGAATTTCATCTCAAATAATTAAATATCTAATTCTGAACAAAGCAAAATCTAGTGAGCGACTTAGACATGCTTCTGGCTGTCTACCAATCAATGTCTCTTAGTTAAATCTTTATTTCTAGTAATCTGCAGACTGCAGGTGCAAATATTGCACGATATATGCTTGTTACTTTTTCATTGTAGATCAATGATCACTTCTTGTTTCTATTGTTTAGAGCTCAAATATTCAAGAAGCATATGATACAATTTCATCATACAGTTCTCCGATTATAAAGTATCAATAGATCCGTCACAGTTCTTCAAACAGCATCATGCAACTTGAATCACTTCAAAACAAGCGCCTGAAGTATGTGGTACATAATTCAAGGTAGAGGCCAAAACGACGCCCCAGAAAATTCAACGCTAGCAGCATGTGATAATGGATAGAAAAAATATCATTCAATCTATTTTTGCGTAGATCGAAACATCATTTGAATTTCCATACAGAAAGCGAAGTAAGTGGTGTTCCCTTCCAGCCCATAATTAGGCTTTTACCATCTAGCTGTACCGTGCAGGAGCTCCTACTGGAAAATCCTTGAAGCACAACTGTTACCTGATCCAGAGCTGACAAACTAAGTTCCACTTCAACTAATCCGAAGCGCACAAAAAATGCCCTCCACACATTTATATTCACATGTCTAACCTTCCTTTCCTTTCCTTCGGCTGCCAAAATATTATTTATCGAGGACCTGAACATTGTAGATTCAGCAAAGCGTCTATTTGGCTCATCATCCTTCATACACTCAGCCAAGGAATCGAAGTATGCACCAAAGAAAAACAAACTCTCTACGAAGCGCCCTATGAAGGTGGGAGCATTGCAGTTTGCTTCTACTTCAGTGACAACCATAACACAAGGATTGATGTTTCTGATCACTCCCATCACATGGTCAATATGGTCAATCCTTCCAATAAGGCTCATAAGGGAGTAGGCTGCATAGAAGGCAACTGCTTCATCAGCATCCCGCTCAAAGTGATCTTCTCTGAGATCTAAAATATTTTCCACCATGACTAGTTTGAAAATAAATTTCAAGTCCAAGGATTCAGCAAAGGCTGCTAACTGCCGGCCAGTGTCCTCCAGCATCAACCTTCCTTTGGTTCCAACGGCAGTGAGCTTAAGGTAGTGGATGGGGTGTTCAGTTCGAGCTGCAAGAGCTTGCATCAAGATGATCCATTGCACCCCACTCCTGATCTGAAAGTCAACCACATGAACCTTCCTTGCATCCCCCAGATGATCCACAATGGCCTGCATTCCTGCAAACTTGGTGATCTGGGAGTGTGGATGCTCTTTGTGAAATGCAATCAGGATATTCGGGCACAGTAGTGGCTCTAGAGAATCCAAAGGCTTCTCTGAAACCTTTGGTGTAATTCTTCCTGTTTCCCAAGCAATCTTTGAGAAAAGGGCTTCAGTGAAATAAAAAGCCATTCTCTGAATAGGAGTTCCACTAGGGGAGCTGTGTTTCTCACACTCCTTCAAGAACTTGAGCGCACGCTCGTGCTGTTTCTCGTCTACTTTCTCTGCACACGACAACAGATTCTGGACTAGTTGGACCCCTCTAGAATCCTCATCGGAGTGGCTTAACAGTGAACTTGGATAAGGGTGATTGAGAGCAGAGAGTTTACTACGGCCGCTTTGGGGCGCGGACTGGATGAACTTTTCTGCAGCCAGTTGAATGATCATTTCTGTTGGCAACTCTGCAGACTGTGGTTGTTCATTACCTGTGCTCCATGTCTTCCCATCAAACTTGAGACGCCTGCTTCCATGTCTTCTCAGAACTTCAAAAGCAGCAGGTAACACATACTGCTGCTGCTGCTGCTGCTGCTGCTGCTTCTTCTTAGGTCCAGTCCGTGTCTGGCAGTCAATTCCAGCAGCCTTCTCTGCTGTATCATCTTCTTCACATGATGATGGCATTAAAGGGCTAGGGACAGCGTCGTGGTGCAAGTCATCTGAGCTCCCTGTCCCGAACTCATGGGAATTTGGATATCCTCCTGACTTGGAAATTGCAACACCTTCTTCATTGTCATGGACACGAAAGAAATCGACACCAAAACTGAATAATTCCATATCTGAGGTAGGTACCTGGCCTTCAATTCAGTTCAGTTCAGTTCAGTTCAGTTGCATAGAATAGCCTCTTTACCATGAATAACTCGAGTATGACCATCAAATTTACCAGGAACGGTTCAGTTTGCTTATTGATTCAAAACATTAAACATGCAAAAAAGAGGCTCTATATAAAAGTATATATAATTATCTTCCTTGTTGTTGGTGGCCCCAACTTTCCGGTGCTACAAGTATTGTATTATTAGTAATGAGTTGATTCCACCATGTACGGGCGTCAATTTTCGATATCTTCTATGTCCGGCTTGCTAAGAATTTTCCTCTCCCTCCCTCCCTCCCTGCAGCAAAGAAAACACCATAAACAAATCTAACAAAAGACCAGTCAGTCAGTCTACTGCAATTTGCAACTGGATTGATTCCATCCTTTCTTACATGGGTTTTAAGGTTTTCCAAATGAAGACAAGCAAGGTATGTACAAGTATTAAGAAAATGAAGACAAATGCAAGAATAAAATCGATGCATACAAACAGAACCACCAATTGGTGAAACCAAAGAAATGAATAAGTTTAATGTCTCCTACCCTGCTGCTGCTTGCTGTATGCCACCTGTTTCAATAACAGGATTTCACTTGTCTCCATCATACCAGATTTTGATAATGGTGTGAGATTGAGACTGATTCTGTGCCTTGACTTGATCCGGATGAAGTTAACAATAGCATAATTATGCCCTTGCGTGTCATCAGTTTCACATCTTGTGTCACAATTCTGTATCAGAGCAGCGTATTCTTGAATCTTGTTTGAAGCTTGTATGTATGCATCATTTTCCTAGTTTATATTTCTTTTATTATAAAATCCATATCTAGTATAGTATAACTGGTTGTAATGGAAAAGACAAGATTCATATGACACTAGACAGTTTTGTTGATGAGACTGTGTAACATTTACAGACTGATGATAACAGCTAAGAAGATAAGACAGACGAGGCTGATGATGCAGCCCCCTTCATCAGTTTGTTTCCACTATTTCAAACTACAAAACCAACTCCGAAACCAAATGGAAAACTGAATTTTATGATTGGACTTAGTACGTAGTTGAAAAATGCACAAATATACAAGTAGCTTAGCTGCTGAAGTTCTTCCATTTTACAAACAAATATGATCAATCACTGAGGACATTGAAATTTCCATGCAGATAGAGAACATATCGGTGTTCGCTTCCAGCCAATAATCAAACTTCTACCATCCATGTCAAAAGTGAAGCAATCCCCGGAAGTGAAGTTCTTAAGCACAAGATGTGCCTGGTATAACGCGGATGTACTGAGTTCTATCTCCTCAAGGCTGCATTGCATGAAGAAAGCCCTCCAGACATCGATGCCTACATGCCGAATCTTCCTGTCCTCTCCCTCAGCCGCAACCATATTCCTTATTGATGAACTGAAGCATGTTCCTTCAGCCAGGGACCTGTGCTTCTCATCATTCTTCAAACAGTTCGCCATGGACTCAAAATATGCACCGTAGAAAAAGAGAGCTTCAACGAATCGGTCCACAAACATTGGAGAATTGCAGCTAGCCTCAACTTCTGTCACAACCATAACACATGGATTGAGTGATTTGATGACTCCCATTAAATGTTCAAGCTGATTGGGCCTACTGATCATATGTGTCAAAGCGTACGCCACGTACACAGCAATGGCTTCATCATCATCAAGCTGGAAGAGGTTTCCATTGAGGTCTGATATGTCATCTACCATGATTACATCAAAAGAGAAGTTCAAGCCTACGCACTGAGCAAAGCTCATCAATTGTCTACCTGTCTCCTCCATGCTTTGTTTCGATCTCGTCCCAACAGCAGTGATCTTGAGATGATCTATAGGATGGTGACGCCTAGCAGTGGCAAGAGCTTGGATCAACACTATGCATTGTACTCCTTTCCGGATCTCGAAATCAATGAAGTGGACCTTGGTTGCATCAGCTATGTTATCTAATACAGCTTGAATCCCGGCAAATTTGGTGATCTGGGAAAGAGGATGCTCTTTGTGGAACGCAATCTGAGCCGAGTCAGGGCTGTGCAAAGCCTCTAGAGGATCCTGAACCTTCTTCCCCAAGCCCTTTGAAGTGATTCTTCCAGTTTCCCTGTCAATCTTCTCGTGCAGGGCTTCGGAGAAATAGAACACTAATCTCTGGACAGGAGTCCCCTCAGGGGAGCTCTTTCTATCACATTCATGTAAGAGCTTGCAGGCGCTTTCGTACTGCCTCTTGCCCACTTTGTCAGCACAGCAGAGGAGGCTCTGGACAAGCTGAATCCCTTCATAGTCTTCTTTGGAATGGCACAAGATTGAACCTGGATATGGGGGGCTGTGGCTGAGCACACAGAGATCACCACCCTGGCAAGTGGAAGTAGTCTGGATGAAATTCTCTGCAGCCAACTGAATGATCATCTCAATTGACAGCTCGCCAGAACTCAGGCCGGATTTTGTCGAAATATTTGAAAATTCACTGTTTAATCTTCTGCACCTGTTTCCATACTTGTTCAGAATATCAAATGATGCCGAGCCTGAGCTAAACAGGTGAGGCCTCCTCTTCTTCATTGTCTCCATCGCCTCTGGACTTGGGGAATACCTCCACGAAAAAGAATATTGGTGCTGGTGCTGCTGCTGCTGCTGCTGGGGGATTATGTGAGGAGGAGTCTCGGAAATAGGTGCTAATCCAGGATGATCAACTTTGTAATCAAACAACTCCTCCATGTCACAACCCAGCAAATCCAAATCCAAATCCAAATCCCATTCTTCTGGATTGCCCATGTGCATATACTCAGCTTGGTAATCGGTGCTCATCATCTTCAGCAATGCCAAAAGTCTCAGTTACATTACATGACACCTGATACTGCCTGCAACTCCTACTTCTCAACCTTAAATGAAATGAATGTTGTTCTTTGTCTGTCTGTGTATGATACAACAGACAGACAGAGTCTGGGGTGGGGGGGTGGGTTCTTCTTGTTGGCAACGACTGCATTCAACCCTGTTCTGTTTTTTCATTTAAGGAAAGGCGTAAGCTTGGAAGACAAAAAACGTAAAATAAAATAAAAGAGAGAGAATGCGATGCACACAAAGGGGGAGGGCCAAGACTGAATGGAATTGAATTGAATTGAATGTATAATAAATAAATCCCCGACGGCTTTAAGCTTTTTGTCGGCTGCTGTATTATCTCCAGCTGCATCAGGCCATAGGGAAATATCCGACGAAATCAAGACAAAAACATCAATTCTCTCCATTGTTGTTTTTCCCCTCTCCTCCCCTCCCAGGCACAAGGCATAATGTATGAGGAACAGAATTGGGAAATTGGTATCGAGGAAGTGGCTGACACAAGACAAGACAAAACATGCCTTGAACTTGAAGGAAGGATCATTATGAGTTGTTCCTTCAATTTCAGGATGAATGTTCTAAAAAGCACAGCTTCACACCCTCCATCCTATACTGTGGAGGTTCCACCAATATTCATATTCACACCAGATCATATGCAAACTGGTTTAGTCGTCGACAGAGTACTTTAGATGAGAGGTAGAATCTGTATTTAGTGATGAGTGACAGAGAAACATTGAGCGTGTAGTCTGCGCGTAACAATACTTTATGCATACATACAAAAAACATACATAATAGCTTAGTGGCTTACAGTCTTTATGGTAAATGGAGAATGCATGAATCGGCTGTTTTAGCTTACCCATGATTCAATCACAAAAGCTCTACAGCCTTAACTGTCTATCACCCACCCACATTGATCTGTATTTTTATACATGTATTTATGATGTGAAGAATCATGTGATCAAGATCTAACTTGAACAATGGGTTGTTGCACTTGCAGCAGGCCACCCCTTCATCCGGCGATTCAAAAGAGCTCTTCTCTTCGAGGTGCTTCCCATCTTTCGTAGTTTGACTATTGCTACAAGATTCTTGCCTCAAATACATACATACATACATACATTTGTCTGTGAGCAGATTCAGTTTCAGATGAGAGGTGTTGTTTGAGTATGGATGCTCATTGGCATCACCATAGACAGCATTTCTCTTTCCATTTGAAGCTGGGTTGAGAATGCGGAATGTTCAATCTTAAATCTCAAATCTCGAATCTGAAATATGAAATCTAAACTCTCAATCCAATTGAGATATGATTGAAAGGCAATTGCTTGTAACGTTTGTCAACCTCGAAGCAACAGCGGAAAGGGGAGAGTCTTCACGAAAGGATGAGAATCCATCCTCACAGTCTCTCACAGCTGTCATTACCTTGCTCAGCATGGTGTTCATGGTTCCTTTTCCGCTCCTGGGAAATGCAGTGACTGCATTCTGGTAGTTGATCACAGCATCCTCGTAATCATCTGTGCAGCTGCGGAGCAGGGCGTGGCGGTCAGCAGATTTCCCCTGTTCTTGAGTCGCCTTCTTAGCCTCAGACAGGGCATGCTTGGCAAGTTTAGCACCAGCCTTGATGGTCACTTCAAGGACGGATGCCACGGTGGGTGGCTCATCATTCCTGAGGAGGGGAACCGCCGTGGCGAGGCAAAGGGCGGAATGATGTGTGGAACCACATATGCCCTTCACTTTTGGATCGACATTTGCTGAGGGAGAGAGCGTTGTTGGGGAGTCCACTTGGTAAGGGCTATCAATGTTGCCCGATGGTGATGGTGCTGGAGCAGGAGCCGAAGCTGGAGGAACTGAGATTGATGAAGACGGCGAAGGTGAAGGTGACGACACTGGCGCCTGTCCTGGAGATGGAGATGGTGCAGGTGCTAGCCCCGGGGATGGGGATGGAGCTGGTGTTGGCACAGCCGCTGCAGGGCCTGGGGATGGGGATGGGGATGGGGCTGGGGCTGGGGCTCGGCTGGGGGCGGGAGAAGCATCAAGCTGGAATCGAGCAGATGAATGAAAGAAGACGGTTAGACTGGAGGAGAGGAAGAGCAGCTGGAGATGCTGGACTCTGACCACCATTGTTGGGAAGGGAGCTCAGGTGTTGCTAGCAAACAAACAAAAAAAATTCGTGACACGGGAGCTGGAACAGTGCATGGATTGGATGGATACCCCATCTTCATCTTCCTCTTTCTCCTCCTATGTTAGGCGGTGGGTGGTTACAAAATGATGGCTATTATTGTTGCTACTATTCGTTCATTCATTCCATGACATGGTTTGTTGAGAAAGAAAAGAGGACGGCCATATATGCATTTAGGCATGCTTGCTAGATTAAGGGAGTTCTTGTCAAAAGGAGTCACTCACATATACATAACTTTTAAGTGCTCAAGAAGCCCCGTCTCTCTCTCAATTACAGCAAGAATGATCACCATGCGTGCAAATACAGTCATAGACAAGGCAGACAGACACAGTCGACGATACAACAACAACAGCAAACATAAATCATTTATTTTTTATTCTAGTAGAAGAATATCCTGAGCTAGCCAGACAACAGCAGGAATCCTCCTCCTCTTCCTCTTCTTCTTCTTCCTCTTCCTCAACCCAGCCTGGCCTAGTCATGGCTTTTCACGACAGTAACGGGGCACGTAGCATTGTTCACCACAAAGTTGCTTACGCTGCCCATGATGGCCCTGCAACACATCAAATACAGAATTGCCATCACATGGAATCAATCAATAATCTATTGTCCTCCCACCATTTGTTTGATATGTCCAAGTTCACCATTACACTTCAGAGCTGGAAGAAGCAGCAGCAGGAAGCAATAATACCTTTTGATCTTGCCAAGGCCTCTATTCCCAATGACCAGGCAGTCCAGGGGGATGTTGTCAACTGATTCGCAGATCTTCTCTCGGGCATCACCCCAGAAAATTTTCATCAGCACAGTAATCTGCTTTGTGAATCATTGTTTGTTACGACCCCAACAAATGCCAATGTCTGTCCATGAACACACACACACATCCGTATGTACCTCTTTCTGCCTAGATGCCGTGGAGACGATATCAAGTGTTTCAGGATCAGCCTCGACTTCATACTTCTTCTTCATGATGTGGGGATCCGCAAATTCGCTCAGAGGAATCAGGGCTGATATATTAAAAAAAAAAGAAGTCATAAGATTAATACAGCAATTAAGAAGATAAAGCAATTAAGAAGATAAAGCAGACAGACATCTAGAAATACACCCCCTCTCTTTCGTCTTGTCACCAAGGCAAGATGATAATAGTGGGAAATAAATTGCAATCTATCTATCTATCTATCTATCAGTGGGTAATCATTATCATATCGCCCGCCGCCTAGATCAAGATCAAGCTTATAATAGTGATTTTGCAGCCTTACTAAGTCTCCGAGCTATTTCCATATCTTTTCAGGGGACAATTATACTTTGACAGAAAAGCTCAGAGACCAAGCGCAAGTACCAGATTCACAAAAGTAGAGAGCATGATCCAAATACGAAATACCAACTACAAAAAAGCAAAGACCTAACACATAGACATACATTCATATCTATATACTTTCCAAAAATTGAACCGCAAACAAACCCAAGATCATCACCATCATCATCATCATCATCCATCAAATCACGTGCTTGAATAGAAGAGATCGGAGTAAATAAAATAAAATTGAGACATAGAAAGACAAGAAGAGATGCGAAGAAGAAGAAGAAGAGAGAGGAGAGGGCATACGAGAACCGGTGGCCTCCCAAAGCTGCATCTCGCCGGACTCATAGTAACCTTCATGGCGGACGGTGACGAGGATGAGGTGATCCCCGGTGCGCACAAGGTTATCCACAGCCCATTTGAGGGCTTTCCTGCTGCAGGGCGAGAAATCAACTGCCACACCCACTCTCCTGCAGTCAGCCATCACTCGACTCGACACAGATACAAAAATCAAAACTTTTCGGAGAATTGAACAATATTTCTCCTCTCCTCTCTTCTCTTATCTTCTTTAAATTATATATATATATATATATATATAAAACAAGAGCAGCGACACGAGAAATAGTGTAAAGCGAAAGAGGAAGAGAGGGGTGGAGTTATAGATAGCTCTATTAAACTTGGTGGGATGAATCACTGATGTGATGACGACGTAACACAGGCAAGCAGGCACTGGAGCAAGAGAGTGAGTGACCTTTTAGTGCGTGTGCCAACTGCCAGCTGTGTCTGCCCTGCCCTGCCCTGCCCTGCCTCGCTTGCGTTCCTCACCTCTTCATTATTCCCCAGTGTTGAACTTGAATATTGTTCAAATATTATTCCACTTCAACACAAATTAATTTTAAATGAAAATTTCGGATTAATAGTTTCGAGACCTTCTTTCTATCCGTTTCCAACAAGGGAAACTATTCATTTCAAAACAGATTGTTCGTCGATTTAATATAAAGAGATTTAGGACACGAATCATCGATTTAATAGAAAGAGATTGGAATCGAAATACTAAACTACTTTTTGGCAATTTATTCCCAATTAATAATTATTTTTAAAAAAAATGAATTGCGGCGCCCACTATTGGAGGAGTAGAGGGAGGGGGAGAGGATGGGGAATAAAGAGACTAAAAAAAATCAATTATTATCCTCTTTCTTCTTTGTTTAAAACATAAAAATAAAAATCAATTATTATTATTAACATTATCTATCAACTCAGTTAATTGGCAATTGGGAGGCACGAAAGCGATAGATACAGATAGATAGACAACACCATCAGCATGATGAGCATGCACTGCATGCCCTGTGGTGTTTAACACTATAATACCCTAAACTGCACCACTCACACAGAGAGGGGGATTCAAAAGCCAGTGTCAAGTGCAGGTGTGTGATTTACCCATGGCGTGTTTATCCTGTCACTCACACTTGATTGCATACGTGACCTCCCAGTCGGCTCCCACTGCTTCATTGTAGCGATGATGGTCGCCCTGCTCCAGCTCCACGGCTGCCCCACCTTCTTGCTGCTGTCTTTGTCTGCGTCGCGAACTCGCAATTGCTACAATGAACGTTTCATTCTCGAGTGATGCTGGATACATTATCTGCTCTTCCTGCACCAATTTTTCACAAAACAAAACGGTCATTGCCCATCAAAGTACCTCCTTAACCCCCCCCCCCCCCCCCCTCCTTTTTGTCTTCCTACATTTTCTTGGTCACTGGCTGGTCTGGCTAAGGGATTACCCTCTTACCTCAGGCAGTTCATAGAACTCGTCTGGAGATATTTGCAGCAACTCGGTTGCAGTCTGTCCGACACACCAGGCAATCACGTTGGTCGCTGCCGTCTCATCTGCAAGAGCAATTTTTAGGCGGAAGGTGGGCTCCACTTCACCTGTACAGATTTTATGGCAGAACTTGCACTCCATATCTCCACTGGCTGCTTTGTCAGCGAGATGGCCACAATGGGTATGCATCAATCTTGTGTCCACGTAACAGCATTCAACGCGATCCACCCATATTCGACAAACCTGCAGAATGGCTCTCTATAACAATCCAAATAGGATGACATAGGTAAAAGGGACAACCATGTATGCCTGGAAGCCAATCTTGAAAACCAGATGTTAAAAAGAGCATTCACAAGTCAATCTTAGTACAAATCAAATGCGGAGTAGCAGACAAGCAGTACGCTCAGAATCCACAGAAATACAAGAACATATGGGCGTGAAATATAAAGATTAACACCTGAACACAGCTTGCATCGGTGGATAGTCCAGAAAGAGACAGTAATCTTTGAAAGCAAGAACTATTTAAAAAAGCTGGCAGGCAACTCAGATTGAAAAATGATGACCCAGTGCCACTCTGAAACCAGGATAATTCAAGGCTGCAGGCTTGGAAATGTTTAATGTTAGGGAAGATATGAAAATTTATTCAAGGATAAGAGAAGTGTCAAATTTATTAGGCTATCAATAATATGCAATAAGAAGTACCTTTTTCGCGGAGTGAGCGAAGAGCTTAAACCAGATATGTAAATTATGTGACCTACTGCTAATCTCCCCAGCGACCTGAAAGGGCAATCAAATTATAATTTAGGTCAGACCTCTTAGCTTCTCAGGTTGACTGGGGCAAATTGATTCAGTGCTTAATAAACAAGCATACATTAATCATTTGAAAATTTGTATTCTTGAAGCCACAATCTTATTATTTGAAAATGTAAGAGATTTACCACAACCGTGATACCCCCTTGAAGCTTGATGTTATATGGGTATTCTTTTGGGATTATATTCCAGTTCATGTGCACAGCAGCATTTTTACCAAAAGTATATTGTTCAATCAATCATTTTTCAAAAGCATTGTATAGCAGTAAAACAAAGATTTAAAAAATTCTTGTATTTGTACCAATATCTACTAAAATGTAGCTTTGCCCAGACTGCTCCAGTAGTATCTTCAATTTTCAAAGAGAATATGCCTTCTGATGCTCTTATGTCTGTAACAACGCAATAGAGGCTAATGCCAGTCATCTTGTTTCGAAGATCAGCAATATATGACTGCAAGATTATAAACATGGTTACAAATAATAACAAATAATATTTCGCAAATAAGAATGCAAACCAAAGTATGAAACTGGAAAGATGCTAACTGTTGTTGATCTAATAATAGCAATCAAAACCCTCATTAGGTGCAAGCAGAAAAACATTTAAACTTTGCACACTCTGAAACTCCTAAGCTAAGGTATTTAGGAAGATTAAATACTGGAAGGAGTAAATCCATGGTAAAAATCACTAAGCCAAGATAATTTAGGAATAACTGGAGTATAAGAGAAAAGAATATGGGAAAAATAATAAAGAAATGCCTGCATAATTTCATGTACAGGATAGGCGAATATGGTAAATATTTTCACTCTACATCTGCTTATGGACATTCTCAACTTCATATCAACATCTGTTACCTAGGTTCCAGTACATACAAAGCTGGTCATCTGAATAGCAAGATTATTCAATCAAGTGAACAGTAGGTTGGTGAAATTGGTCCATTTAAACTGGTTAATCTAGACTTCCAAAGCACCGAACTTCCAATTTGACGCCTAAAATTTCAAATGCATACCTATGTGATTTTTATTTTTTTTATATCCTTCATTATTATTATTATTATTATTATTATTATTATTGAATTGGCAGATCAATGGAGAGAAAAAAATTTAATCCGCAAGTCATTTGTTAGATCCAACAATTGCTATCAGCATCACTCATGATCAGATGGAGAGAGATCTTACTCTAAAGGGGTAATTGCTGAAGTCAATGGTCCCTTGAGAATCACAAGGTAATGTCACTTGAGAAACTGTGGGTCCCTGGCTTGGATACGAGGCATTCAACAGCTTTGATCCTTGATAAGGGCTCTGTGTCATTGCTACACAAACCTGATAAACAAAAGTTAAGAATAACCTGTCAAATCCTAGGAAAGCATCTTTTCAACAGGACTATCAATGCATTATTTTCATCTTACTTGTTCTTCATGCAGTGTAACTGGCACCATAAATAACTGAGTTGCGCTACCATACTCAAGGCAAATTTCACCAGAAGTTTCAAGAGAACTATCTATAGCACTCGCAATAAAAGGCTTATCAATGGCAAGCATACTTCCCACACTGCATGAAATTAAAATTTATTGTACACCATTAAGAGGAGGGCGATAGCTGGAAAAACAAGAAAGTATATATTGGAAAACAGATAGAAAACTCAAAGCATCGTAAAATAGCTAGCAAGACAGAGTAATCATACCTGAAGAGATTGGCAACCTGAACTTGCTCCCCCCAGAGTAAAAAATTTAACCTCATACCACCCATATCAACAAGAGTAACTTGTTTCCTCTTTACACTGCCATGTTTACCCTGAACTTCCAGTGGTCCAATATAGTCAATTCTGTCCAAGGTTAATTCCCAAAATGTATGATGACAAAAAGCAAAAGAGTATTTGTAACTTGTAATGCTACTGCTTAAGCTTCAGGAATCAAAGTAAATTACCATTATTGGCCAGAATAAAGTGCATATGTTTCATATCAAAAATTTATTTACAAACTTTGATATTTTATAGCACACAGTTGCATGGAAATGTATTCAGCATTTGAGTTATTGAGTACAAAAAAAATTACATAAAAAGTCAGATATCCACTGGGTTAGCTCAATCCCAACAGACATGCATGAAACAGAAACAGTAACAACCTTGCATACAGTGAATATGAAGCCCCTTCCTTCACTGCATCTAGAGAAATTGAAGAAAATGAATCGAAACAAAACTGGGCTCCAAGAAGCATGGCATCATCATCTTCATCCTACGTGTAAGAATCATCTAGAAAGATAAGGGAAGCAAAAGGTGTGCATGATAATGCATTAATTGCAGATACTTAACAAACCAAATCAGAAACCCACTACCAGAAGCTACAAATGCAGATTCCTGTGGAGATATTTTACTGCAGAAAATAAACTTGAACAAGGACCAAGAAGATACTAACAAAAAATAAATTAATAAATTAGTCATTAGAACAGGAACATCAACAATTGTCATAATTGTATTTTTTTTACGGTGCAGCATGGCAAAAGGCACATGGCATGCTCTATAATTATATATTTGCATTGCAGTATATTCCCACAGGATATTTGAATCTTATGATTTCACTTTTAAAAGTATTCTTACAAAAATTACATAGTATGTTGTTTAAATTATTAGAAATCAGAAGTATGCTATATAGTTCCGTGAACAATCCTTTCAATCGATGGCATACTTAGTTCAATGCCAAAAGATATTAAAATAAATAAATAAATAAAAGCAATACATAACATCACAAATACTAGAATTATATAATATCAATCAAACAAACACAGGAGTCAAAGAGTGGGTGGGAGCGGAGTAAACTAGTGAAGTCAGAAACAAGAGAAGAACACATAGGAAACTAACCAAAAGAGAAGCTGTAAGATGATTATAAGGCTAAAAAGTGTGGGAGATTTGAAATTTAAAAAAAAAAAAAAAAAAAGGGCCCGTGGCGCACACCATTACTCCATGGAAAAGAAGCAAAGACAAGAGCCAACATGGCATGTGCCATTGCGCACCTTTCACAACCATGACAGCTATAGTTTTTTAAAAAAAAAAAAAGAAAACCATGGACTTTTAATATTCCCCATTGATGTGAGAGAAGAGCTAACTAGTAGTCACCTCATCCAGCAGTACGACTAGATACTCAGTTGGTAAAATACGAGCAGAGAGCAAACTCCCAGCAGCAATTCGAAGATAGCATCCAGTTAAGAGAATTTCACGTCCCTGTTTTAGAATCCCACTTTTGAGATCAGCAATGTCATAAAACCTGTTCAAAATCAAGTGAGATCATTTGTAGAGGCAGATGTAAAATATGCAGAATCCATACTACATACAGCTATGGCTTAAGTTATCCACTCTTGCTTCCATTTCTTTTCATATATTCTTTATTTTGTGTCATGCTTTTATCAACTGTACTTCTCTAGATTAAGGTCTACTAAGTACACCACAGGCAAATCTAAACTCAGATCCAAGCAACAATTAACAATGCCCATGCTAAATAAACTAAGTTATGTAAAATAGCATCTTTAATCTCTCTCTCTCTATCTTTTTTGATACTCTTGGTTTACGATCAGTAGTGCCATCAATTTTTGCTTCCTTAGCTTTACTATAATAAATTTCCTTACTTTCCATTAACATAAATAAATAAAAACAGAAAAGGACTAACTAAATACGGAGTTACTGAATCAGACTTCTACAGTAACAGACCAGACCAAACACATCAGACATAATGTGAATCATTTGACACTTGGGAGGTCATAAGAACATCCATCCTGATACAAAGGAAAATCACTATTGCACACCACACAATGACAGCAATAACAGTAAATATAAAAGCAGAACAATTCTAGTAGATTTGCTCATGGTTATTCTTTACCGCCTGTGAAGATACAGATCTATAGTATTGGAGCTCCATACATCCCCCAAAGTGAGCATATAGATGTCAGTTCCTGAGACATTTATCATATCAATTAGTTTTTGTGCATAGTTAAATCAGAAACCAGTCAAGCAGTGGAAAGGATGGCAGTTCACAGTAACACTCAGTTCTCAGTATAGAAACATACTAAAGGGTCAGCTCAGCTTCATACCTGGAAGAATATAAGCATTAATAATAACTGCTTCAATAACACTGCTCAATGACAGGAACTTTTTCTCATATATTGAATCTATTGTGATGGTGTTCGGTAGCTTTAATCTATTTCGTTTCTTCTTTAACTTCACAATACAATCCAGCTGTTTTTTAGGAGCTCCACTTCTATTTTGCTCGCTCCAGGCCTAGGCACATGGATCAATGCATAATCATCACATATTCACAAAAAGAAGAAGAAAATGCGAAGGCTGACTCATAAACAACATGTTCTTAACAAGTAGCCCACACAAAATAAAAATTAAAAACTGATGAGCAACAAGAGTATCTATACCTGAAGGCATTAGCAGCTGGATCAGTAGATAACACGAATGATAGAAGATGAACAGTCTTCTATGGTAGCATAAATTGGGATGAAATGCAGTGACGCAAGTATCATAGCAATATAGTTGAACAAAATAGTTGACAATATATATTCCATGAAACTTCAAGTCAAGGAAATTGTATATTTTTAAAGGCACGTGACAGAGAAAGCTGTGATGATCAAGCCTATACACGCAATATATACAACACCCTTGCAAGAACTAAACCAGGAAAAAAAGCAATATCTCGATGCAAATAGCAAAGATAAAGATAGACGGTAGAAGCGCATATAAAAACTTCTGGCAAGACCTCGCTATCAAAGACCCTATCATTCGGATAGCTAAACGATCGTTGAAAGGAAAAGATGTAAGCATAGTTGCCTGGAGACGAAGAGGAGAGGGAGAGGGAGAGAGTACCATGGAAATCTCGGACAGTAGAATAGCAGGGGTGACACCACTAGGGTATGTGGCGCAAGTTTTGAGAAGGCGATTGGCAATCCAGCCCCAGCCCATTCCCGAGCCCGGGGGTTGCAGCGGGTCGTCGTCTAATGCAGGAGGAAGGCCGCAGAGGGTGGATCTTACATTGTGAATGAAAATGAGAAAAGGGTCGTCCTGCTCCTCCCGCCCTTGGGTCACATAGGAGGAATAAGAATAGGAAAGCTGCTGCTTCTTCTGCTGTTGCTGCTCTGTCTCCATTGCGTCGTTTCTGTTATTGTCCGGGAAGTGCATTGGATTTATTTTCTGTTCTTTTCTTCTCTTGGCGCTGGGTTTCAAACCTAGTCGTCAGTCGGAAAGGCGGGGATTTTGGGTGTATCGTTCATGTATGCAAGCAACTAAGCAAGCATGTGATATTGATGCGAGTTGTAAGGGTGTGCGCGCGCGTGTGTATTCTTGACGACCATGACGAGCTCAGTCCACTCCACTCCACTGCAGCCCAACTATATATACGTGTGTGTATATATATATATATATATGTATATGTGAAGTGGGCTTGGCTTCTTAATGGGCAAGCCCAAGCTCAGCAGGACTGTCGTTCCTGCTGCTTCTTCTACTGCCTACTGCTGACAATGATAATAGTAAAGTAGTAGTAGGACTGTAGGGTGGGGTGGCCCAGAAGATATTGACTAAAATATATAGAAGCTGATTAGATAATTGGATTAACGTTGATGACATGAAACCGAGCAGCTTTAATAACTGAAGTGAAGTGGATGGAATTGGAATTGGAATTCAATTCCAGTAAGAGTATGAGTGACTTAAGTGTAACACAAATAACTAAAATGTAGTCCAATTTCGAATTGTATAGGCAGGCAGGTAGGTAGAGCTTAACCTCGCTGGCTAGTAAAAGGGCACAGCCTAAATTATTGAAGAGGCTGTACGCTCATTCAATGCCTCTGCTCGCTCGTTCCCTCTTCCCCTAATTAATTAATTATTCATCTTTGATTTAATTTAAGTTCTAGTCCCTCCTTGGTTAAGTAAGTAATTAATAAGTACCAGTTTTTTTTGTTTTTTTTTTCGGTGCTAAGAAAGTAGTATAATACTAATTTCATCACTTAATTTTATACTCACTTTATTATTATTATTATTATTAAAATATATTAAATTCTTTTTATACTATAAAAGGAAAAAAAAAAAAGTAACAATTATCTTTTATTTTTATTAAAATTTGTTAAACAACAAAGGACTTAATAAGTATAAGGCAATGACATTTCAATGGGAATGGACCGCCTGCCGGCCGCCTGCCTCTTATGGTTTTGGCGGGCCCTTTAATTGTGAATTCGTTCTCGATCGATCCATCCACCTCCACCTCCACCTCCGCTGCGGGTGGTGAATCCGGCCATCTTCAGGAGGCTGTCCTACGACATCAACGCGGGGCCCACCCGCGCCATCACCATCACCAACTCCTTCGTCTACCCCCGGCCCTCGCTCTCAACTCAAGTCCGCGCGCCACTTTTTCCATTGCTAGCTACCTACTTGCTCAATTACATTACATGAATATGTTTATTATGTTGATTGTTAGGACATGTGCTGTCGGAACATACTTCCTCCATCAATACTATAACCGTACGTTCCATTACAAATATATGTTTGTATTTGTGTAAATGATTTGACTTTTTAAGTCAATGTGAGTTGGCTGTAATGCAACTCGTTGTATTTCAAAGTCAACATGCATGTACGCCTCGATCGTTTGTTGCTTGTCAAAGTCGTCGTATTTCCTTCAAACCCATAACTGAGGTGATCTCAATTTTTTTTAGTGATACCGTGTGGCCCATTCCAGTTGGTCAATGAAAAATTATATATATATATATATATATTATTTACCAGATGTTATTTTTATTTTAAAGTGTGTGTTTGTTTGGAGAATTGTATGGGATTTACACTGTTTATCTAATTTTTTTTTTCAAAAACATCCAATCAAACGTCTATTTTTTATTTTTTATATTATATTAAAATCAATTTTACATTCAAAACATCATGTCAACACCTATTTATATCACATCATACAACTATTCAAATTCAAAATTTTTACTATTCCCCCAAACAAACGATTGATTATACATCTTCTCTCCTTGACAAAATCTTTATTTTATTTTTTTTCTTCTTTGTGTTATCTTTTCATTCATGGCACAATGTTTTTTACCAAATTTATTTGTTTTGTTGTCTAAGTTGGTTTTATTTATATATATATATAATATTTATAAAAATAATATTTTATTTTACTATATTTCGTATTTATTGTTGATATTTACTATCTGCAAATAATTATATACTTATTTTATTAAAATTTAATTTTCTTTAAGAACTACGATATTTAATTAACCTTTTAATTTATTTATTTTTAATTTTTATTATTATTTTTAAAATTTATTTTCATTAACTGTTTCCAAGTCCTGGAAGAAATGAGTGAAACCCTCCTAACTTCCAAGGCCGGACATACATCTTACAGGAATAATAACAGCACGTGTATATTTATTTACAAATATTATCATGCTTCACCTTTTCTATTAATTAATTAATTAAAAGCCCACCCCTTTATTTTAATATATCTAACACTTCAAAGCGTGGAATTAATGCCTCCGTGTAAAAAATATATAATAAATAATATTATATAATATATTAGTTTGAATATTTAATTTTTTGTAATAATTCTTTTTAATGTTTATTTTGACTCTTTGATTTTTGTATAAAAAATATATATCTATTATTATTATTATTATTATTATTATTATTATTATTTTGGAATTTCAATTGAAAAATGGAGCAAAATAAATATAAATCAATTCATCGTAACCATACCTTTGTTAGAAGTTTTAATATTTTAATAATATATATATATATCATGTATTCAAACCCGGATTACTAACCTCATAGATTAGAGCATCATCTCCTATCCATAACTTCATTTTTGTAGGATCTACGGTACATTAAAAAATATATATATATATATAAATTAAAAAATTAAAAAAAAGAAACAGATAATATTAAAAAAAAATAGATAACTATATAAATAAATAAATAAATAACTTTATAAAAAAATAGATAATTATATTAAAAAAAAAAGCACCCGCTAGTAGCACCAGCTAATTCGAGCGGATGAATTATGCTAAACTGCGGTGGCTTTGAGCAATTTTTTTCACCCAACCCTGCAAATATAGAAAAAAACTTTATCGGTTGAAGATGGTCTTAAAGAATGTCAACCATTTCGCCGATTGGCCAAAATCGGCCATGCCTTAACAACTTGTCTACTTTGCATTCTACGCAACCTCTTGTGTCGTGGGCCTCGCCTAATAGCAGCTAGAGGGAATTGTAAGTATGAATGCATCCCTACAAAGAAGTTTCACAGATATATGATACTATATATTTTCACTTTTAGTTTTTGGTCGAGGCTTTTTTTTTTTTTTTCCTTCAGTTCGTTAGATTAATTATTCCTTTGTAATTATATATACTAGTATTAAAATGTCGTATCAATCAACTATGGCAGAGAAAGATTTTGTCTTACTGCTGTACAAATTCCGTACTATGCTTTCATTAACAAATTTCTATGAAAGTTTTAAAGATGTTAGGTGGAAAGGCGATACAAACCTCAGTTAACCACCAACTTGAACTGATATCCGATATGTAATAAATTTACAAGCTAGCTAGGAAGGGCTAGCTAATGGAGGCCCTCTAATCACTAGTATCATTCAATTATAATTGCATAGATCATTATAACAGCCAAAATGTGGAGTAGAATTCAGGACCAGGGCTAGATCTAGGTCCGGGTCCTCCTAGAATGGCTGTTAATGGCCTCCCATCACCCATCAGCCATCAGCCAGGCATCCGCCTCATCAAAGTCTGACAGCCAACCGCATTCCCATTCCCTTCCCACCGTGAGATCCACCTAACCCCCTACCCGCTGCCCCACCCTACCTTTCCTCACTTCATTTGAAGCTTTCCGGTTTCCCCATTTCCCAGTTGCAATTAAAAATTGACAGAGCTTCACCACTCACCACCACCCTACCCACCCTGCCCTGCCCTTCCCATGACCATCCATACGTGATCAATATTCCAGGCCCATTTCCATCTTCATGGAATTTCCGTCAGTAAGAAGCATACATTGACGAATTCACTTATGGGGCGGCCATACCAAATTTCCCAATTGATTGCCCCACCATCTCTTGACTAACACTCAATTGCTTCCCCCCCTACACACACAGAGACATATATATATATATATACGGTTTATTAATACTGTTATATATAGTCACTGCCCTACCTTCCTACTCTTCTCCTACAACGTCAGAAGTATTCGTATTGATTTCTCTTGTTTATAACAGAAGAGGGTCATAGATAGGTACCTGCATTTTGTTAGTGCTTTACTGATATAGTTTTAGTTAGGTGTGACGAGTGATTGAATTGTTATCGTTTCGGTTGTGGGTTGGACGGGATTTTGTATGGGGTAGATCTGTTCTTTCAGTCGTTTTGGTTTTGATCCCTCATCGAATCTCCATTTGATCCCTGTATTCCCTTTTGGAATACCCTCTTGATTTGTATTGATTAAGGCTTCAAACAAAGCAGATCTCTGTAGTACCGAGTGCATTTGGTCCGCTTCCTTGAAATGCATTTGCATAATTAGACTGCTACGTACTTTATTTGAATATATATGTTTAAGAGTTCAAGAACCAATGTGAATTCGTTTGATAGTCAAATGGTGTCATGAAAAGCCTCGTTACTGCATAGATATTAGATCTTACCTGTTATGGTTTTTCTGGGGCATTTTTCTTGCTAATGGTTACTTGAGTAAAGTTTGCATGGCCTCTCTTGATTCTTGTTAGTGTTTTCGTGGGGTTTTGTTTATAGTCACGTTTAAAGTTTGCATGGCCTCAAACTTACAACTTTTTATCTTTCAAATGTTAGCAACAAAAAAGAATCAACCATGGTGCCCTTTACCTCCTTTTTAACTTGTAAAGAATGACTTTTTACAGCTTCCTGTCGAGGAATCTCTTCTGCGGAAGCCATTGTATCAATTGATAGAAGTGATTTCTTGTAAGGTTGTATGCTGATGCCATAGTTATCTGCAGGAGCTGCCATGGCGTCTGGACAGCTTTTCTCCAAAACCACTCAAGCATTGTTTTACAATTACAAGCAACTGCCAATTCAACGGATGCTTGATTTTGATTTTCTCTGTGGTAACATATGTCATATGCCAATTGTAATGTTGTGCATCTGTTAACAAGGACAGCCATAATGATGGATTTTTCCATTCTTGCATGACTAATAGTTATCATGTCCTGTTCTTATTACCTTATGTAGGCAGAGAAACACCATCTGTTGCTGGAATTATAAGTCCTGGTTCTGAAGGATTTCAGAAACTATTTTTTGGCCAGGAAGAAATAGCCATCCCTGTCCATTCTACGTGAGTTATTCAAATCCTCTAGCTCAGAGTATCCTGTTTATAGCCTAGGCTTGATTGATAGTTTATGATTTGCATCTGAAGAATGATCATTGTTTTTTATGTGTATAAAAAACCTATTCAGCAAGAAAATTGGCATATTTTTTTGGATGTAACAATTATACAATCCGCGACTTAGATTGGTGCTAATTTTTGGATGGGAAGTTACTCCAATATCAAGGTATAGTAAGTGCACATCGTCATATGTCTATATGGCACGTTCATTGGATAAAGTGATAAACGTTCTATTTAAGATAAACTTGACATGAAAGTGTCCCATATCATTAACTACCAAGGTTTGGCACATGTTGTTACCATAACTTTATCAGTAATATGTTAATAACTTTAATACTTTCAAGAACATGAAAATGGCTAAATTGATTGCAATCCCCTTGATCACAATTTTATGTTCCTCTTGATCATTAGTAATATTACCGTGACTAATCCTCTCTCAATTTGCAGTATTGAAGCTGCTTGTGCTGCACATCCTACAGCTGATGTGTTCATTAACTTTGCATCCTTTAGGAGGTAGGTCTTCTTCTTTATTTCAAAGTTTAATTGTATATCTCATTGAGATCTCTTGCTTCTTGTTTGATAACTTTTTATCATCATCTGCAGTGCTGCAGCTTCGTCCATGTCCGCTCTCAAGCAGGCAACTATTAAAGTTGTCGCCATTATAGCTGAAGGTGTCCCCGAGTTAGACACCAAGCAGCTGATTGCATATGCAAAATCAAACAACAAGGTCACACATGTTACATCTTCTTCTCCTTCTCCTAGGAAACAGCAAGAATGAATATTGATTACAATGTCCAATTTGTTTTAGGTTGTCATTGGTCCAGCTACCGTTGGAGGTATTCAAGCTGGTGCATTTAAGATTGGTGATACTGCTGGAACGCTTGATAATATAATTCACTGCAAACTGTACAGGCCTGGATCTGTTGGCTTTGTCTCTAAATCTGTGAGTGGTTGTTGAGGAGTTTCCTGTTTGCTTTATCTTTTCTGTTTCCATTTGTTTTTAGATTTAGTGCATGCCGCTTATTGGTGCTAACTTAAATGATCAAAATCCCATGCTTGTGGAGCAACTTTGTACTGATGAACGCAAGTAGTTGCCATATTGATTTCATGATCGTCGTTATCTGTTATTGCACCTAATATAGCACGTTAAAGCAATCCGACTTCACAGGTTTTCGTTTAATTTGTAGTATTGAATCTAATTACAGGGTGGTATGTCTAATGAAATGTACAACACAATTGCTCGTGTTTCTGACGGAATCTATGAAGGTTGGATATATGACTTCTGAGCATTCATTCATCTCCTTACTATGCAACTATTTGTACGCAGATGTATAATTCTTATTTCCAATCTCATATATATATATATATATATATATAGGTATTGCAATAGGAGGAGATGTGTTTCCTGGGTCAACACTGTCTGATCATGTCCTCCGCTTTAACAACATCCCTCAGGTATATCAATTTTTCATTCAACTGCGATGTCCTCTTATAGCATTTATGAGTGCTCTGTTCCTAAGGTACATTTTCTATTGTTAGATATGCTGAACTTTCTGTCTTTGGTTGCCCGAGTTTGCGTCCTGGTTTTACCACATTGAATGTATTTTAGACGGAGAATCTTTCATTTCCATTTCTTCAAGTGCTAAGAAAACTAGTCTGTTTTTTGACGTGGTGCTGTACGATGGACGTGTAAAGTTATCTAGAAGTTTCTTCTGCATGGAAGTAGGATGATGATATGCGGTGAGCGCAACCAAAAATTTATTCACGACGAGGGAGGAAAAAGCAAGTGCACTTTGGGCTAATTTTGGCAATGGCTTGAAGCCTGAGTTTATTATTTTTATTATTAATTACCTTAGTTCTTTATTTTATTATTTGATTATTTTGAATAAATTGTTAGGTTGGTCGGGCCTATGCCTGTAGTCGTTTTGTTCTATTGTTTAAGTATTATTTTTAGACATTATTAGCATTTTGATTTTTCTTCAGTTTCACGTCTTCGGCTTGGTCGGGAAGAGTAGTTCTTCCTTGGTTATCAATAAAGTTTAGTCTTTTGGTTCTCTTAAGTTCTAGTGGTATCAAATTGGTCCAATCTGCCGGATCTCAGCGAAGGAGAATGACGCTAACAAATACGCAACGCATTGAAGCTTTGGAGGGAGCCCTGGAGGAACTTCGAACAGGCGTGGAAGCACAACAAGAAGGATTGTCGCGCCTCGAATCGAAGGTGGATCGACAAGTGGATACTCTGAAAACAGAACTATCAGCAGCTATGCGCAATACGATTCTTGGGCTGTTCCCACGTGGGCCGCCCGCCACACCTATTAAGGGCTCCAAGGCGCAGGGAGCTATGGCGGGAGAAGGAGAGGCAACGGATTCGTCGACGAGGGCTGCCGGCATCAGCGGGGCAGCACGTTTGTTTAAGGATGTTGGAGGAACATGGACTGCTCCGACAACTGATTTTAAGCTTAAGGATGTGCAACTCCCTAGCTTTGATGGCCATGGCCCCTTGGATTGGGTTGCTAGGGCCGAACAACACTTCGTATTACACGGAGTTCCCGAGGAGATTAAGGTGAGTCTTGCGCGAGTGTCGATGGAAGATGTGGCGCTGCATTGGTCCCATTGGCATATGATGAAGCATGCTTCTGCCTCCTGGATCGAATTCTCACAGGCATTGGTCACTAGGTTTGACGATCGCGAGTGTCAAGGGAAATGGCTTTGTTACAAGTGCAAACAACCCTATAGTCCACTCCACAAATGCGAAAGTAAATATGTTAATGTTGTGGTGAAGGATGATTTAGGCAACTGGGTTGCGGAGTTAAGAGAGATGAGAGATGGCGAATTTACTGAGGAGGCGGAACCTACCATGCAAGTGCTTCCTTTATACGCCTTGGCTGGATTTTCAGGACCCCGAACCATGCGTCTCCGTGGTAATCTTCTTGGATTTAGGGTAACGGTACTAATCGACAGCGGTGCAAGCCATAATTTTATTTCCCAAAAATTGGTTCTACATGCCAAATTGAACGTAGACACCACACAGGAATTCAACGTGGTATTAGGCGATGGTCGCAAGGTGGCAAGTACGGGAGTATGCTCGAAATTGAGTATACAGATCGATGGAGCAGAAGTGCAGGCAGACTGTCACGTATTTTCTCTTTGTGGGGTGGATATAATATTTGGTGTCGTATGGCTCAGGACATTAGGAAAAATTCAGATGGATTGGGAAGCCTTGGAGATGCAGTACTACTCGGCGGGGCAGCAAGTGACCTTGCGCAGCGATCCAGGGCTGTATCAGGGCCCAAAAACTATTTAGAACTTGCTGGATATTACAGAGGTGGAATTCAGCGCCTTACTTTTACATTCAGACATCGAGAATTACCACAACAGCCCTGAGAAAGGGCCTGCAATGCTGCCGGAAATTGCGCAGATTCTTGATGAATTCCCCAAGGTGTTTGCAGAACCGAATGAGTTGCCACCGACTCGCCGTAGCGACCACCGCATTCCATTGAAACCTGGAGTAGTACCGGCATCTGTACGCCCCTACAGGTACGGACAGATCGAAAAAGATGAGATTTAATGTTTGGTACACGATATGCTTGTTGCAGGAATCATCCGTCCCAGCACTAGCCCTTTTTCAAGCCCCGTTTTACTGGTAAAAAAAAAAGATGGGAGTTGGAGGTTTTGCGTTGACTACCGAGAGCTCAACAAATCCACCGTTGCCGACAAATACCCAATCCCGGTGATTCAAGAGATGTTAGATGAGCTTTCCGGTGCAACAATGTTTTCTAAAATTGATCTTCGCTCAGGCTATCACCAAATTCGAGTGGCCCGGAGGATGTGCATAAAACTATTTTTCGGACTCACAGCGGGCACTATGAATTTTTAGTCATGCCATTTGGACTGACCAATGCTCTTACCACTTTCCAGGCAACCATGAACGATCTCTTTCGACCTTATTTGCGTAAATATATTTTGGTATTCTTTGATGACATACTAATCTATAGTCCAGGTTTAGAGAAGCACTTGCAGCACTTAAATAAAACACTTCAGTTACTGCAAGAGAGTCGTTTTGTGGCAAATTACAAGAAGTGCACATTTGGCAGCCTAAAGGTGGAATATTTGGGGTATATTATCTCTTCCGATGGAGTCTCCATGGACCTGGCTAAGATACAGGTTGTTCGGGACTGGGAAATTCCGCGTTCGACTAAGGCCGTTTGTGGTTTTCTAGGGTTGTCTAGCTATTATCGACGGTTTGTGCAACACTATGGTAGCATCACTCGCCCATTGACTGATCTCCTGCGTAAGGAAGCTGTAGAAAAGAAGTTTTCTTGGCCACCATCAGCACAGGCTGCCTTCGATAAATTAAAGAGGCCCTTATCACAGCTCCTTATCACAGCTCCTGTGCTTGCAATGCCGAATTTTAACAAATCATTCATCGTAGAGTGTGATGCCTTTGGCTCCGGCATAGGTGCGGTACTTATGCAAGTGCATAGGCCTATAGCTTATTTCAGTAAGGCGCTGGGAGATAGAGCTCGGGGGAAATCAGCCTATGAACGATAATTGATGAGTTTAGTGCTTTCCATACAACATTGGCGTCCATATCTGATTGGCCGCCATTTCACGGTGCATACGGATCATCATAGTTTGCGCCATCTACTCTCTCAGAAGATTGGTACTCCCGCTCAGCAGTCTTGGATAGCCAAACTTCTCGGGTATTCCTTCGATGTGGTTTATAAACCAGGTCGTATCAATGCTGCTGCTGATTCCCTTTCCCGCCGGCATGAGCTTTTATTGTTGTCTCCTGATCAGGTGTAGAGGCTGGCTCCCACCGAAACAGCTCAGTTTTCTGCGATTTCTTCGCTGCACTGGCCGGCTGCAGATGAGCTTATGGCCGAGCAAAAATCTGACCCGGCATTGCAGGTGATTATCCAAGATCTTATCTCAGGGAACAAATCGCATCCTTATTATTAATATATCGACAAGGAAATTTATTGTATCGGGGGCGCAACCTCCCCAAGGATAGAAAAATTGTTGGAGGAATTTCATGACACCCCACTTAGTGGTCACGTGGGAGTACACCGCACCTACCGAGGATTGGCGGCTTCTATGTATTGAGCAGGAATGTATCGCCGAGTTCATGAATGTGTTGAACAATGTCTCACTTGCCAGAAGGCTAAATACGAGACGCTTTCTCCTGGAGGACTTTTGCAGCCCCTTCTTATCCCGGAGAGAGTTTGGGAAGATTTAGCAATGGATTTCATCAATGGCCTTCCTCAATCTTTGGGATTCTCTTTTGTCTTGGTAGTCGTCAACCAACTCAGTAAATATGGGCACTTTATTGCACTACGGCGCCATTACACTGCCACCTCCATTGCTGAGATCTTTGTCAAGGAGATAGTTCGTCTACATAGAATACCGCGTACAATAGTGAGCGATCGCGACTGAGTTTTTATGAGTTCCTTATGGCAAGAGATGTTTCGTTTACAGGGCACAAAATTACTTTTCAGCTCGGCGTACCACCCGGAAACTGACGGCCAAACTGAAGTCTTGAACCGCACACTAGAGACATACCTTCGTTGTTTTTGCTCAGAACAGCCCCGAAAATGAGCAGCCTGCCTTCCATGGGCTGAGTTATGGTACAACACCTCCTTCACACTGCCGCTGCCATTACGCCCTTCTCAACCGTCTATGTCCGACCGCCACCCACACTGCATAGCTTCTTGCCAAAGGAATGCCGAGTTGCTGCAGCTTCAAAGTTACTTGGCGGCCGCGAGGCAGTTTTGCGACAGTTGAAACACCACTTGGAGCGTGCTCAACATCGCATGGTGCGTACAGCTAATGCCCATCGCCGTGAGCTCACCTTCCAGGTTGATGACTTGGTATTCTTGAAGGTCAGACCCTATCGCCAAAGCAGCTTGTGCCAGGGCACCCATCACAAGCTCATACCCAAATTTTATGGACCATTCCGCGTCCTTCACTGCGTAGGAAAGGTCGTATATAAGCTGGATTTTTCAGCCACTAGTCGTATCCATCCTGTGTTTCATGTATCTCAACTTCGTCGAGTGATAGGCGATCACCCAGTCGAGCCTCATTTACCCGACAGCCTAGAGGTCGAGCAGCTGCCTGTTTATGATCCTGAAGCTGTTTTGGACAGACGTCCTGCTAGCCTTTCCAACATCTGGTCTACGAATGGGAGAGGGAAATGATCTTTCCGAGTTGCTTCATTTAGCTTTCGGTAGTCAATACACACTCTCCACCCCGTGACAGTTCGTCTTGGAATTTTCTCGTCTTGACTGATCAAACATGCCGGAAGTATTGTTCCTGAAGTCTTGATTCAGTGGCGCGGTCTTCATCTGGATGATGCAACTTGAATCGACAAGGAACAGTTTTGTGCCCAGTTGCCAACTTCCTGCCCGAGGACATGCCTGAGGACAAGGCAGTTCTTAAGAGAGATGCAATTGATATGTGGTTGGCGCAGCCAAAAGTTTATTCACGACGAGGGAGGAAAGAGCAAGTGCGCTTTGGGCTAATTGTGGCAATGGCCTGAAGCCTGAGTTTATTATTAATTACCCTAGTTCTTTATTTTATTACTTGATTGTTTTAAATAAATTGTTAGGTTGGTCGGGCCTAGACCCATAGTCGTTTTGCCCTAGTATTTAAGTATTATTTTTAAACATTATTAGCATTCTGATTTTTCTTCAGTTTCACGGCTTCGGCTTGGGCGGGAAGAAATCTTCCTTGGTTATCAATAAAGTTTAGTCTTTTGGTTCTCTTAAGTTCTAGTGGCATCAGATGACAAGAAAATGTTTATAAATTCACCTGCTTGCGTGAAATCTGGATGACAAGAAGCTACTGTTAACATCATCAATGAATTATTTTCTAGCTTGTTAATCACTTTGTAAGAAAAACTTGTGGCTCAGTGATGAACTTGGTACTCATGTGGATACTGCTCCTGACTTTTGGTTCTGGAAAATGAAGAACGCACGTACAATGCTGGTTGTGATTGTGATTGTGAATGCCAACAGGTAAAAATGATGGTGGTTCTTGGGGAACTCGGTGGACGTGATGAGTATTCCCTAGTTGAGGCCCTAAAACAAGGGAAGATCAACAAGCCTGTTGTTGCTTGGGTTAGTGGGACGTGCGCTCGGCTCTTCAAGTCAGAAGTGCAATTTGGTCATGCAGTGAGCACTACGACGGACCTCATATATATATATATATATATATACATGTTTTATTGGCTTTATTTGTTTTAATTAGTCTCTAGGGATTCTTGATTTGATTTGATTTATAAATCAGATATGTTTGTTTGCATGCATATTGAAAGGGGGCCAAGAGTGGTGGGGAAATGGAATCGGCTCAGGCCAAGAATGAGGCGCTCCGAGAAGCTGGAGCTGTGGTTCCCACTTCTTATGAAGCATTTGAAGGAGCAATCGAAGAGACATTTGCCAAATTGGTAGCTCTATTTAACCAACCAACTAACTTGCTTCCAAATGTGCTCATCTTCTCCTCATCAATGCTTGTTCCTTAGGTGGAGGCTGGCAAAACTACTCCAGTGAAAGAAGTGACACCCCCTCAAATACCAGAGGATCTGAGTGCTGCAATCAAGAGTGGAAAAGTTCGGGCTCCAACACATATAATTTCCACAATCTCTGACGACAGGGGTATGATTCTTCTTCTTCTTCTTCTTCTTATTATTATTATTATTATATGTTGGTTGGTGCTAGTGTACTTACAGCGTGCAGACCTTTTTAAACTCCTTTTTTTTTTTTTTGTTACTACATGGCAGGTGAAGAGCCAACTTATGCCGGGGTGCCAATGTCTTCCATTTTTGAACGGGGATTAGGTGTTGGTGATGTCATTTCTCTGCTGTGGTTCAAACGAAGCCTTCCTCAATACTGCACTCGTTTTATTGAGGTCAGTTTTTTTTTTTTTTTTGTTTTTTCCTGTTCGTTTATCCCCACCCTCGTAATTTGAATATGAACCCTTGCTTGCACTACTACAGTACTTATACCTGTGTCTGTCTGTCTGTCATTCACTCACTTTCAGATCTGCATCATGCTGTGCGCGGACCATGGTCCTTGTGTTTCTGGTGCTCACAACACCATTGTGACAGCTAGGGCTGGAAAAGATCTCGTCTCTAGTCTTGTTTCGGGTAAGCAGCTGCAGCTGCAGACTCAAAACTGTGATCTGAACTAAAAAACATAAACGAACAAACACTTTAAAAAGAGCGAGAGAGAGAGAGAGAGAGAGAGAGAGAGAGAGAGAGAGAGAGAGAGAGCTGTGGGAGGAAAAGAAAAAAGGGGGGTTACCTGATACTCTCAATTTGTTGGTGAATAAATAAAAACAGGTCTATTGACCATTGGTCCTCGATTTGGTGGGGCTATCGATGATGCTGCTAGATACTTCAAGGATGCTTATGATAGGGTGAGCAGTGATTTCATTATAATTATTATATTATCACTCTCTTTCTCTTCTTCTTCTCCATTTTGTGGATTTGAAGCATACTTCATATTTTTATTTCTCATGCCATAATAATCTGGCTGTGATGTGGTAATTGGTGCTTCTTGTCAGGGCCTGACACCGTATGAATTTGTTGAAGGCATGAAAAAGAAGGGCATTCGTGTCCCCGGTATTGGGCACAGGTAAGGGAGAATGAATGTGCACTGCATTCATGATTTTATGATTGTGATGATGATGATGATTGTATTATTATATGAGTTGGATTGATTCATTTGGTGGTACCGGTAATTTTGGTATTTGAACATTAAGAATCAAGAGGGGGGACAACAGAGACAAGAGGGTGGAGCTGCTTCAGCGGTTTGCACGGTCGAGTTTCCCATCGGTGAAGTACATGGAATATGCTGTGGAGGTGGAGAGCTACACCCTGTCAAAGGCGAACAACCTCGTCCTGAATGTTGACGGCGCCATTGGGTCGCTGTTCTTGGACCTGCTGGCGGGCAGCGGCATGTTCAGCAAGCAGGAAATCGACGAGATCGTTGGGATTGGGTACCTGAATGGCCTGTTTGTGTTGGCGCGTTCCATAGGTCTCATCGGGTGAGTGTGCATGCATGCATGTGTGAAGTGATTGATTCATATGCATCATGTGCTCAGTTAATACTGAATATTGATTCAGCTTAATTGCGGATCACCAATCAAGTGTTGATATATGGTTGGTGTTGTCGCCAATGAATTGATTGATTAACTAATAGATGTCCGGTGCAGGCACACGTTCGACCAGAAGAGACTGAAGCAGCCGCTGTACCGGCACCCTTGGGAAGACGTTCTGTACACCAAGTGAATGAAGAATGTGAGTCGAACTGCGTGAGACCGAAGATGCAGGCAAGTGCTGTGTTGTGCTGTTCATCATCATCAATCATCAATCATCATCAGGTTATTATATGTATATAAATTGTTGGGTCGACAGGAAAGAATAGTTAGTAGTTAGTTTTCAGTTACATCGCTGTTGCGTGCGAGGAGGAGGATCAGATCAGATGTGTGTATGCGCTGCCGCGCCATTGTCTTTAGATCTATTACTAGAATTTTATTTGTCTTCCAATTTATACTCGTATATTTTTTTTCTGTCATAAAAACATATGACCATATTTTGAAAGTAGGGAAGAAGTATTAGTTTCGTCTAAGCAATTTAATAAGTTTCGTCTAATGTTACGTTGGTTATTTTGTTATTATTAGATTTATTCGAAGATAAGAAATGTCGTATCGAGCTATTCTTGGGAAGGGTCGGGCGAGGTACGCCCTCGAAAATGCCTATACGATATTAAAAGTTGTAATTTTTCAATTAACAACTTTTGACATTTAAACTGAAAGGTGCATTTTTTCTCTGAATAGACACTTTAATATTTATTATACAAAACTTATCTTTTGACAGAACAAAAAATTATGCAAGATTCTTGTCTGCAGAACTAATTTGTGTGCACAAATAATTTTTCAACCTTTTACTTGCTCGATTTTTCGTATAAAATTCAAGTGTTGCTTTGTTTTATCGTCGTACGATTCGTACAACCCGAGACGTTAATAGGGCCGAAATATCGTATAAGAAAAACGAATCGACACGACTCAAAGTATATCCAAGATTGTGTATACCATGCGAAATTTGATTTCTTCATATTTTCTTTCAATTCAGATTATTTATCGAACATGCTCTCTCTATATATATATATGCTGCTATTCCAAAAATCCAAAATGAAGTGTATTAGTTGATACCGGAGGAGGAGGGTATTATTATAATGTTAATTGGTATTTTATAGTAAAGAATTAATTTAGGTATAAGAATGTGGTGTAGTATATTAGTGTGGTTATTATTATTATTATTATTATTATTATTATTATTATTATTATTATTGTTGTTATTTTTTTGAATGACATGTAAACCCGCAGTCGCTACTCAAATGTGCGCTATGAGCTATAAGTAATTGTTGTTGTTGTTATTATTATGAATGGTGTGCGGACGTGATATTAGAAGCGTACGTGTAAATCATGGAAATAAAATAAAGAGCGGAGGGTGCCACCTCGTGATGCCGTGCGCGTGTATTATCATAAGTATATATGAATAGTAATTAATAAAATGATATTTATATAATGTAACCGTCTAATAACTGTGAAGAAACATACAAATCTACTGGTATTATTGATGGAGGGAGGATATAGTCCTAGACAGATAGAGATGGATAGATAGAGATGGAGCCTGGAGGTTGTGGTCGGCGGGCAGGCAGGCAGGCAGCCGCAGCTCGGACGGACGTTGCGACTATTCTCTCTTCCCTGGTGCAACCAACCTACCGATTAGCTAACTACATGAAATGCGTCATAGCATAGCATGTCACAAGCATAAATAAATTAATTATTCACTTTCATCATTTAATTAATCTATTCTACCAATTCTATTCTCCATGTGTTCGTCCTCTTTTACCTTATAATAATTAATTATTGTCCACTAACATAGGTATATTATCAATATTAAATTCTAACACTTGAATTTATATAAATGATGGAAGAGAAGTTGTGAAGATGATCTTTTTGTATTTCACCAAAGAATTGATTTACTGTACATCACTGTATACTTATATTCTAACATATATAACAAACATAATATAATTTCTAACAAACTATTGTAATTTGGGCTTAAACTAATAGATAATGGGCTACAAATAAAAAAAAACATAATACAAAAGAAGTCCATGAAACAACCCAATTACTTAGCCTTCATTTTCTTTCTCACCTTTTTCCTCACTTCGGTTCCAATTCATTTTGTAGCCTTCAGTTTTTAATGCTTCATTGTTCTTCAATTCTTGACAATGATAACAATTAATTAAGAATATACGCCAATTCAATATGTATATATAGTGTGTGTAGAGAAACACAACACATCACAAGTCCATTGAACAACTGATCAACGAGAAGAGGTATAGAGAGAGAGCTAGCTAGGCTAATGTTGGTTTGTTGTTTGTCCGATCCATCCGTCCATTGATCACCGCTGGGAAGGGATGGGATGGGATGGGAAGGGAAGGGAAGGGATGCGGTCTTGAATATGATATTTATATATATATATATATACACACACACGATACATCTTATTAAGAGGCGACACTCGTCCCGTAAGGAATGATCTGGTGGTTGGTTTAGAGAGAATTTGTGACCATAAAGTCATGAGTTCAAACCCCGACGCTTCAACTTTAAGTTGATAAATATGACAAAAATAGAAGAAATTTCAACGTAGTTGGACCAAAGATTGATAGATTCGACAAAGACATCCGAATGGTACCAGACGATTTGAAAATTATACATCAAGCTTCTGGTTTGACGTGCATGTTGAACAATATTCAAGATGCACATGTATATCACATATCATGTCATAATTTTTTAAATATGACAGGAATAAGGGTACGTCTAATTTTTAAAGTTAAGTAGGTAGAGTGGTAAGTCAAGTTTTTTAAATTGCACTATAAGAAAATAAATTTTTTGTAACAAAATTTTTTTGTTCCTAAATTCATATTTCCGTTAATGAAATTAGAAATCTTAAATTAGCGACGAAATTAGAGATGAAATTGTCCGTTACTAATTCAAACAAAAAATTTGGTCCCAAAATTAGCAACAGAAACAACATGTCACTAATTTAGCGATGAAAAAATGACAAATATTTACGACTAATTATTGAGATTTTGCGACGGACAAGATTCATCGCAAATTTTGTCCCTAATTCTTTGTTGCACGATTTACTAATGCATATCTCAATAAGTACACAAATACGAAACTAACTTTCAAACTACAATCGAATAATCATACTGAATTAACTAAGAATTCATTGTAAACACCTACAATATAAAAAAAAATTACAATCATAGAAACATAAAGCATTCTAACATCACACACAATTCAACATATATAATTAAGTCATAACATCATCAAATCTTAACTGTCCGAAAAATATAAACATCAACAAACCGGTGGCGCACCTAAGTCTCCATCATTGTCGCGCTTGTCTAGACGAGCATTGATAATCTTGAGCTGCTCAATGATGGTCATGTGATTATTCTTGAAATTATCCAAGCGTTGAGAATAAATTTCTTTCTTTTTATCCCGATGAATTGTTATCGTTAAGTAATAAATGATGCTTTCTCTAATTTTGTTCTTATTTACGTTGCTAATAGTGATGGAAATAAATTCCGTCCTTAATTTTTATTACAAATTATTTTTTTATAGTGTTGACTGTGACATATCTATCAAATGTAATTCGGGCAGCATGTGAGATATGATCCAATACAAGCATGTAGGATAAATTCAGGGAAAGATGACAATTCCATATTAATAGTGGTAAATTTAGACGGCCGAATCTAATATTATATTACCGATATTTAAATTTAAAATTTTGATTATTAAATAATATCTTAAATTTTGTTAACAAACTAATAGTATTAGGAATTTGTTACAAAATTACAAAGATGATTTAATTTGAATATTTCTATAAAATCCTAAATTTGGATATAATTAGAAAAATTAAATAAATTAAGTTTTTTAGATTATTCTTGTAGGAATTATGCGTCCTCTCATATTTCTTTGGATTGATTAGTAAAACATAATTTAATTTCTATAAATATGATATCTTGTATTCATTGTAAATTTAGATTTAACATTTTAATACAAAGTTTTTTAAAGAGTAATTTTGATTTTAATACCTGTAATTTATTTATTTTTTAAGTTTTTTTAATTTATCAAATGTCTAAAACAATATTTGGTACGAATTAAAATTTTAATTATTTTAAATCCTCTGGAAAAAAAAAAAGAAAAAAAGAAGAGAGCTTTGGTTATCATTCAATTCAAACTACGGTAACACTGACATATATGGAGTGAGAGTGGGAATGAGGGTAGCTGTGAACGACTAATTCAGAGCATCTCCATTCGTCTCTACGCAGCCTCCATTAATGTTAATGTTATTGGAGTATTATTTGTCAATCAAAGGGGAAAGCAATGAATACATACATAAAATGATGTATGTATGAATGAATACCAGCTAGTATGTACTTTTGTAATGTACTACCACCACTACCACTGCCACTACCACTGCTACTTCGTGCGTGCGAGTACTAGAGAAACTGAGTGATAAGAACGTGGGGTGGGGTGGGGTGGGATAATAATAATAATAATAATAATAATAATAATAAGTGGAAATATATGCCGCCACACCCACATATATAGACGACATATGTTTTCGTATCGGAATGGGATTATTCTCTTATTGAGGAGAGTGGAAAGAATAAAATATAAATTTTTTTTTAGAAAAAAACAAAGTAAAGTGTGGAGGAGAAGCGACTAAGTAGTAGTAGTTGTTGGAATAGTGTCTAACAATTTACTAGTTCGTCGTTGATTTTGCATTTATTATTATTATTATTATTATTATTATTATTGCGGTGGTGGTGGCGGCGGCGGCGGCGGTGGCGGTGGTGTTTGATTCAGCACGGAGCACCCCACCTCTTCTCACTAGAGCCGTCAAAATGGGTTCAGCCAACCAGCCTCGCCTTACTTTTAAAGAGGATTGTGTTGTAATTTTTTAAATTCTTTAACTTGCGGACCTAAATGGACCAACTTGCATGGGCCGCGGGTTGAGGGCGGGTTAGTCCGCAGTGGGGCGAGTTAGTCCGCGGGTCAAGTAAATATAAAAATTAGTACTCATTCGTCTAACTAAATATATTTTTTTACCATTTTTTATTGTCATATTAAAAAATTATAACAAAACTAATCAAATATTAATATAAAAATATATTTTAATTTTTTATAAATTACAAATATACCATTATAAATAAGTTAAGACGAATAAATAAAACTTATATTATCATTAGTTTAAATAAATTATCAATATTGTCTACACGTTATTTTTCTTCTCTAGCTATGTTATTTATGACATTGTTATTTATTTCGATTTTTCATCATTTGTTTTATTCGTCTTCTATTTTATTATTTTATAATTTTACAAATTCATAAAATTAATTATGATTTATTTTTAAAATGAAGTATTTCCTATTATTAATTTTTTTAAATACACCAATAAATAATATTTAGAATTGAGAATTTTAATATTTGTTATTTATTTTAAAATATTTATTATTTAAATTGTATTTAAAACTATTTTTAGCTATTTTTAAATATTAATTACGAAAATATTTATAATATTAATATTCTTTTAATATTTTTAAAAAACCTGTGGGCTAGCCCGCTTAGTTCGCCCACCCGCAGGTGAGTTGAGTTGGGCTAATGAAATTTTGATCCGTCCTTGCCGCGAGTTGGCCCACAAATAACACGTTTATTTACGAAGATTGTGGGTTAATCCGCCCCATTAACCCGCTGTGACATGTGTATTCTCACTTCACCTTGCTTTGTAGTCATTCAGTACAGTGCGCGTGGTGTGCCACCAAACCCGACCAGACCAGCACACTAATCTAATGACTAATCACTTCACCTTGCTTTGTAGTCATTCAGTACAGTGCGCGTGGTGTGCCACCAAACCAAACCAGACCAGCACACTAATCTAATGACTAATCTAATCTAGTTTAGTTTAATTTAATAATCAAATAAGCAGATAATATAATTAACAGAAATAAATATATATAATTTGTTTGTCCAATTGTTTCTTTTTCAACACGATTCTATTATTTCATACAAAAAAGTAATATTCAAAATAAAATAATAATAATAGTAATAATGTTATTGATATACTACTAGTATTATTATATTGGGTGGCGTTCAACTCAAAATAAGGAATGGAAGACAATTGATATGATTATCCATAGAAATTTGAAAATTCATCAAAACAGATCTCTCTGAATGCAGAAATAATAAAAAGAATAACTCATTCAATTCACTGAAAGCAAAATGGGAAAGAAGTGCACGGGATGGGATGGGATGGGGGAAATGTTAATGCTATTATTATTATTATTAGCAGCAGCAGCAGCAGCACGTAGAAGAAGTAATTACTTACACATGCAATGCAACAAAAACATATATACACGACGACACGAGAAAGTTTAACCATTATTATCATCATGATACATATATGTGTTGCGGTGGTGTTGGTGTTTGTTAGAGAGAGAGACAGAGAGAGAGAGAGAGAGAGAGAGAGAGAGAGAGAGAGAGAAGTAGTAGTAGTAGTAGTAGTAGTAGTAAACTGCAAAAGAAAGAAAGGAAGAGAGAAAGAAAAAGGAAGGGGTAGAGTAGAAGGTACTGCGGCCATGCCAGCCAGATCAAGGGGAGGGAGGGCTCGTAGTCGTGATGATGATCATCATTAATGGCGCCATATCATATCATATATATATATATATACACACACATGTATTCTCTGCTCTGCTCTGCTTATATATATATATATATGGCTTGCTTAATTGGCAATTACCACTTAATCATATGTATACATAATATATATATATTTATATATATATACACACACCACGTATGTATCCTCTGCTCGGTCTTACCGCAATTGATAAGTTTGTCTCCTCATCTCACATCACCACCCACATCCATACAAAAAAACAATAATAACAGTCATCGTGTTGAATGGGCGAAAAGAGGGGCGGGTGAAATACATAGATATATATTATAATATATACATATATGAATGAAGAGAGAGGGAGAGAGGGGGAGGGAGAGGAGGTTGCACTTGCACTTGCACGCCTTTTTTGTCTTCTTTTTTGGATATTAAATTAAATAAATGCGTAGTCCACAAGAAAGGAAGGGAGGGAGGATAACAAATAATAATAATGATTTATACGACTAAAAAGTACCCTTGCCTTGGCTTCGGAAAACACCCACCCCCCCCCCCCCCCAGCTGGATTGTTTGTGATCTTTGTCTTTGTCATAGATGAAATCAAGATCATCCATCCATCCAAATTTCAATGGCCCAAAATATTTCTCTCTCTCTCTCTCTCTCTCTCTCTCTCTCTCTCAGTTTGTTTTCTGATTGACTCCTCCGCCTCCTTGTTGTTTGGCGTGCCTTCTTTCTTGGATTGCTGCTGCTGCTGCTGCTGCTGATTGGTGATTGTCGATTGTCGATTCAGTCCAGCTGAGGGAGGGAGGGAGGGAGCAAGGAAAGGAAAGGAAAGGAAGGAGGGCACCGCCAAGCCAAGCCAAGCCAAGCCAAGCAAAGTCTTCTTCTTGCTATTTTTGCACAGTTTCGTTATTCGTTGGTTGTCAGTTACACAAGGAAGGGTTTCTAGAAATTTCCTTCCCCTTTCCCTATATGGAGTCGGAGAAGAAGAAGAAGAATAATAATACTGCTACTACTAATAATAGTCATCACAATAATACCGGGGGCGGGGGATCAGACCCCCAACCCTCCTCCGCCTCCCCGCCGCCCACCGAGGAGCTGCTCAAGAAGATCCACGACCTTGAGCTGGGGCACGCCCACTTGAAGCAAGAGATGTCTAAGCTCATCACTCTATCCGCTACCGAAATTATGGCTGCTGATCGTCAACGCAGGCAGAGGTCTCAATCAATTTCCCCCCAGAGGGCTCCCCGGCGGAGGGCCGCTGCCGCCGGAGATGGCAGCTCTCTCGCCTCCTGGAGAATGGGCTCCGCTTCATTCCGGCATTCGTCTCCGTTGCAGAGGGAGAGTCGCAACAGGGATGCATGTAGCGGCGGCGGCGGCGGGGGCCCTGCGGCGGTGAATCTCACGGACAAGCAGTATTTGAATATACTGCAGTCAATGGGGCAGGCAGTGCATATATTCGATCTGAATTGTCGGATATTTTACTGGTTAGTTTAGTTAGGTGATCTGCACTCCATTTTTCAATTTATATTTAAACAGTCTTGATTCTTGTTCCGGTATTCTTTTCTTTAGCTGCTAAGTCGCTCTTCCTCCTCGTAGTCTCTGTCTGTCAGTCTCTCTCATCTGATTTAGAAAATCTGTATTTATTATTGGGGGGCTGTATCGGTTGCAGCATTTAATCTTTAATAAACTAAGTTCCTATATGGTGTTATTGAAGGGTTTGATTCTTGTGGTAATTTTTTTTTTTTTTTTTCTTCTGTGATAAATTATGCCAAATATAATCGTGGTTTTCTGGTGCAGGAATAGAAGCGCCGAGCATCTTTATGGGTATTCTGCTGCAGAGGCTCTGGAACGTGATGCGATCCAGCTGCTAATTGATTCGCAGGACTATAGTGTGGCTAATAACATCATACATCGTGTGATCATGGGGGAGAGTTGGACTGGGCAAATTCCGGTTAAAAATAAGAATGGGGAGAAGTTTTTAGCCGTTGCAACCAACACCCCTTTCTACGATGATGATGGCACTTTGGTTGGAATTATATGCGTGTCAAGTGATTCCAGGCCTTTTCTCGGCGAAAAAGCTCTAGTGCCCGAGCCGGACAATGATCCACGTCCTAGCAGGCCAAGAAGCATTGCTAACGCCAAACTAGGACTTGATCCTCAGCAACCTCTGCAAGTAGCTATTGCCTCCAAAATATCGAATTTGGTACGTACTCTGGTTTGATTAAAATCTTTCATGTGCAGCAACATTTGGTAACTTCATCGATTTCTTTTTAATAGGCTTCAAAAGTGAGCAATAAAGTCAAGTCAAAAATGAGGCACGGAGATAACCTCTCCGATCGCGAGGGCGGAAGTGGGGATAGTCACCATTCTGATCATGGATTTTCGGATGCTGCCATGTCTGATAACAGGGAGGATGCTGCCTCAAGTGGAGCTAGTACTCCAAGAGGAGATGCCCAACCTCCTCCCTGTGGGGTGTTCTCTCCTGCTAACCAGGACGATGGTTCACCCCGAAAACTATCCAGAGATTCTGGTGATGAGAGTGAAGGAAAAGCTGGTATTTCTAGGATCCTTACCTCGAGGGCGGAGGCTTGGATTAGTAAGAAAGGTTTGTCATGGCCATGGAAAGGAAGCGAATGTGACTTAGCAGAGCCAAAGTCTTCCCGATTTGGCTGGCCATGGTTATATAATGACCAAGAAAATGAGTTTGTTCAGCGAAAGAGTGCCACAGGAAAGACAGAGTATCAAGTTTCTGAAGCCAATCGAACATCTAATAATGATGCACCAGGTTCTTGGTCCTCTTCAGTCAATGTCAACAGCACTAGCAGTGCCAGCAGTTGTGGAAGTACTAGCAGTAGTGCTGTAAATAAAGTTGATATGGACACTGACTGCTTGGATTACGAAATCTTGTGGGAGGACTTGACTATTGGGGAACAAATTGGGCAAGGTGGGTGTGATTTGTGGCACTGATGGTGATAATAGTGTGTTAATTATCTGTCCTTGCACATTTTCTTCTCTATAATATTCTCGAGATCCCTAGGTACTGTCAGGTTAGATATGTGAGGTTTTTGTTAACGTTTACAGTGGCATGGCTGCCTTTTATGTTTTGTTATCTCTTACATTGATGCTGTTGCATTTACATGCAGGTTCTTGTGGAACTGTATATCATGCTCTGTGGTATGGATCAGTATGTACTTTATCTCTTCCTTTCGAGATTTATTGTCTGCCGCTGCTTGTTACAAGAAAGTTACTACATAGTGTTCTAGAGTTCTCATTCAGTTGGTTGAGTTATTTTTAATCCTCATTAATTATGCATTTACAATTGTAGGACGTACCATCTTTTAACTTCATTTTTATTTTTCCCAAACCTTCTCCATGGCTTTACCTATATCTATTCGATCACTTGCTTGCTCTTCATATACTAAAGTCTGATATGATACTATGGAATCTCTATATTATGCAGGATGTTGCCGTCAAGGTATTTTCCAAACAAGATTATTCTGATGATGTCATATTTGCCTTCCGACAGGAGGTCAGTGCAAGTTCCCATTGTAATTGTTTGGAGTAAAGTACTAGTGATTGGAGCAGATTAATAGCGATTTATATGAGCACTATTCCTAAGATGTTCATGCAAACATAATAGGTACATCGGCATTGTGTTTAAATACACACACTCCACTCATAAATCCGAGCATTAATATATTAATTCTATTAAGTTCATATATTACGGGAACTTTAATTAATTAATATATATTATTAGTAGACCAGGTTTATTACTGTAATACTTGTTATACTATGAGTCAGTTTTCGTCAATATTAATTTAGATGGTTATGTTTTCCAGTGATATAGCTGATAAAAGAAAAAATGTTATATACCACCCTCTGAAGAGTATGTTAAGAAAGTTTTAAAATTAAAGGTGTTGTCTATAGTTAATGTAAAGCTTGGATATGTGGAATCTAATCATCCTTCTATTATTATTAGTATTATTTTTCTTCTTCATGAGACCAAGTAAAATCTGAGCAATTGTCTTTAGTCGACCTCATTGCACCTACTCCTTTTTGTTTTTCCTGGTTTTGCAGGTGTCACTTATGAAAAGACTTCGTCATCCGAATATTCTTCTGTTCATGGGTGCAGTTACTTCTCCCCAACGCCTTTGTATTGTTACAGAGTTTCTTCCACGGTATGTAATGTCTTGTGCTTTCTGCCTCCCCCTTGGCGCTTTATCATGAGAGCTCTGTGCTCTAAATGAAAAGCATGTGTTCTACAACTATCTGTGCCTTCCCCTTCCTATTCTGAATTTTACAATTGAGTGTCACTCAATTTCCATGCTTTCATTTGATGCAGTGGGAGTCTGTTCCGGCTGTTGCAGAGGAATACAGCAAAATTAGATTGGAGACGCCGTATTCACATGGCTCTGGATGTTGTAAGTGTCATCTGAGTTACGAAAATTTAGAACCAACCACCACAATTACAGTTATTGTTTCAAGATGGTGTTGTGCCACATTTCCTTGCACTCCTTCTCTGCTGGATTCATGCACTTCGGTAATTTCATTGCAGGCACGGGGAATGAATTACCTTCATCATTGCAACCCGCCTATAGTTCATCGTGATTTGAAATCTTCTAATCTTCTTGTTGACAAGAACTGGACTGTCAAGGTCAGTTGAAGACACCACTCTATGGGTTATTCGCCTTATTTTGCTTTTTGTGCAGATGACATTTTCCATGGCTGATTGCTAAAAGAAAATATGCTCTTTCACCAGGTTGGTGACTTTGGTCTGTCACGTCTTAAACGTGAAACATATTTGACGACAAAGACAGGCAAAGGAACGGTGTGTACTGCCTGCTAAATCTCTGGTTTTATGCATGCACTGCATTCCTGCTGATTGGACTTAACATGTCTCGATAAGATCTGACTTGAGTATTGACTTATATTGCAATGCAGCCTCAGTGGATGGCGCCAGAAGTTCTTCGTAATGAACCTTCTGACGAGAAGTATGGCCAAGCCCATTTTGAAGTTGAATCTGGTTTGAACTATTTATGTTTATTCATGGACTAATCTATCCTAAATATTCTCTTTTGTTTGAGATAATCAGGGCTGATATATATAGCTTCGGAGTGATACTATGGGAGCTTGTTACTCATAAGATTCCTTGGGACAACCTTAATTCAATGCAGGTATTGTTATTGTATTTCATTTTATTGTGACCAAGCATAATGTGGTGTAACTGCACTACATTCTTTGGAGGCCTGAAGTAGGCAAAGAGTTTGTTTGTAATAAACAAAGGATGTGTTTGATGCGCATGACCAATTCATTCTTTCCTGTAGGTGATCGGCGCGGTGGGCTTCATGAACCAGCGGCTGGAGATACCGGATGGTGTTGATCCGCAGTGGGTGTCTATCATAGAGTGTTGCTGGCATAGGTTTGTGTTTAGAATTTACAAGATCTATGCTTCCCTGGTTTTAATGATTGCTGCCGCTGCTTCCATCATATTTATACTCATCAAAGAAAGAACAAAACTCATCATCATCCCATCTTTATATAGTACATGCCCGTTAGGCTAGGCTAGGTTAGGTTCCTGTTTGATAAAGTAGCGGTAACCCTTGAACAAGTGCAGAGTGGTCAGTTGATTTTGTGAATTGGCGTGTTTTTGTTTTCCTATCCAGCGAACCACAATGTCGTCCTTCGTTCCAAGAAATAGTGGAGAAGCTAAAAGATATGCAGAGACAGTGTGCAGTTCAATATCATGCTGGACGTGGTGTCAGTGGCGGCGAGAAGGAAGTTTAGATTGGATTCCAGCAGGGAGCAAGTTGAGTGAACATTGTGCCCGCCTACTGCTGTTTGTGTCGTTTGTTGCGTGATATGCGATGGCAGCAGAAGGTGGGAATGCTATTTTTGTGAAGGGGAGCAAAAGAGAGACAGAGAGAGAGAGATGGAGAGAGCCAGCAGAAGATCAAAACATAATCGTCATCAGCAGCAGCAGAAGAAGAAGAGAGATTAGATTCTTTGTCAGTAACTAACACACACAGGACAGCAACCCGGCTGGCTACAATTGTTTATGTGAATGAAGGTGTAAGGGGTAAGTGAGTAAGTACCCTTGATGGCCTGCCTGTTGTCTGTCTAGAGATAGTGAGTGGTGCACGGAGGAGGAGGAGGAGGAGGAGGAGGAGGAGGAGTTAGCCGTCATTCTTTGTTGTTGGGGGGAAGGAACCCTACACTACACTACACATTCTTTTCTTTACGTACAGTCTGTTTTGTTGTGTTGTGTTCACACACAAATATTGATGATGCTTGCTTGCATTATACTAGTATATGCTATGCCTGTGAAATCATATCATACAAGGCGAGCACCTGGACAGGGTGATAATTGACTCTGCTGCAGGGTGCCAGCCAGCATTGGCAAGCTATGAATGCGAATATGAATATGAATATGAGTGATACTCATCGTCACCCTCCATTTGGCCTTAAATTAATTTGGCAAAGAAATCTAAAGGGATACCACCGGCTGCTGCTGCTGCTTCTTCATCATCATCATCATAATTGTATCAGTGTCACTTGCAGTCACTCATTTGTAGTGCTTAGACGAGACTGGTCACACACACGCATTTTCATGATGACAATTGGCAAGATGATGATGGATAGAGTGGAATGGAGCGGAGTGATCATGCCTCATGGGCATTGCATTGCATTGCACTGGTGCTGTGCTGAGACACACACACATAAACAAATTTGTGTCGCATTCGCATGCCAACTTTCCCTAGAAAGGAGTTGGTGAATTCTGTCTCTCCCTCAAAACACCCATTATCGAAGATCATCATGAGACTCGATAAATGATTACGTAGGAATCGGAATCTGAATCTGAAGCTGGAGCTCAGTGCTGTGCTGCGTCTGCTATTATAGGTTGACATTGGCATCTATTCACAATCACATCAACTCCACTCCAACTTACTCAAAAGAGCAGTAAATGGGAAGGAAAGTACCAAGCAGTCACTCAAGGCTCCAAACATGGAACTAGTCTTCGTCGTCAAGGCAGGCAGGGCAGGGTAACGTAAGGTTAAGGTAAATTGTGAGCAGGGTGGGCATTATTGCATCAATATAATAATAATAATAATAATAATAATAATAATATAAAGAAGTATGTATTCAGTGTAATTAAGCCCATCCCTTCCTTCCTGCAGGTTCTGGTTGATTGCTGTCCTGCCCTGCCCCCACTATCTATCTATCTATATGCATGTATCACGGTACGATACGATACAATCTTCTTTTAACTTATTTGGGGGTCCAATTTCCCATTTGTAGCGAGCAAGCCATAAAAGAGCCACCAGACCAGCTAGCAACATAAAAACCAGAGGGCGGGCAGGAATGCAATGCAATGCAATAAATGGCACGAGCGAGCTTTGTTCAACTTTTGAAGTGGCTGCTGCTGCATCATTGAATTCCACACACACACACACACACACATACATACCATTCCATCATAATCATAATCATCTTCGTCCCGTCTTGTTTCTGAATTCGTAAAGTTGTTGGCAGTGGCAGTTGAAGACATTTACTCAATCCCTTTCCCTGTCCAGTGAGGACTAAGAGGAATTCCTCTACTTCTATTATGTTATTATTATTTCATATACAACTCGGCTCGGCAGCAGCAGTCCATCTCCTCCTATTGGACCATTCTCTGCGCACCCTTCCCTTCCCTTCCCTTCCCTTCACTCAAATCTCAACCAACTCCTCAACTTGCCATTTATAGAATGCAACAAAAAACACACACACTAGAGTGAAAGTGATCATATTCATATTCCTGCATACAACCCAATTCTAATTTACTGTTTGGGGGGAGAGAGAGTGAGAGTGAGAGTGAGAGAGCTGATTAGATCGCTAGTGCGAATATAACCAGCCAATCAATCATCAATCTCGGTTGAATTGGTTTGTAATTCTTCATCACGGGTTCAACCTGATTCTGCTCACCACTCATTTATCCTTTTCCACCACCTCTCTCTCTCTCAAGGCAGATGCACTCTAACTTATTAAGGTTATAAAAGAAACAACAGCAACTCCATCTTAAGGAGTTCTTCTCTACTTGTCTCTCCCCCTCTCTCTACCCATAAATATCTTTTGGTCTGTTTACACCACAGAAATATTCAAGCTGTTTGCTTGCTTGCTTTTGAGCAGGTCTCTTAAGTCTTAGGCACCCAGGCCACCAGCACCATCTCTTCTAGTTTTGTTATATACATCAGTTGAATAAAATCAAGACAAGTAATCAGCGGCCTCATCCACTGCCAACCGATCAATCTCGATCATGGGACACTACAGGCCATTGCATTGCCATTGCTTGATTGTGTTGGCCTTCGATTCATTTATTAGATTGTGCACCAGCAGCACCGCACACACACCAGTAGCCAATTTTGTGTTTGGAGATTCTTTGGTTGATTCAGGCAACAACAACTACATCCTGTCTCTTTCGAAAGCAGATTTTGTACCCAATGGGATTGACTTTGGTGGGCCTACAGGCAGATACACCAATGGAAGAACCATAGTTGACATCATAGGCAAGTATCCAACTCCTCAGTCTCCTCCCTACTACACTACACTACACTACTTACTTACTTACTACTTCATTTCTTTGTGGATTGCAATGCTATTGCTATTGCTTTGCTGCCTGCCACATATAAGTATAACATCCTCCCCTAACCCTAAGCTTATAAGCAGTTAACATTCAAATTCAATTTGGCATGAGACAGGGCAGGAAATAGGTTTAAGTGGGTTTACCCCTCCATACCTGGCACCCACTACAGCAGGACCAGCAATTCTTCAAGGTGTGAACTATGCTTCTGGTGGAGGTGGGATCTTAAATCACACTGGGAAAATCTTTGTAAGCTCTTCCTCCCTTGTCCTTAATTCTTCTACACACTACACATACACAGATATGTATATCCATCCCTTAATTGTGTTTTTCACTTCCATTTCCATTTCCCTTGGGGGGGGGGGGGGGGGGGGGGGCATGGCATGGCATGCATTGATTCAGGGTGGGAGGATCAACCTGGATGCCCAGATGGACAACTTTGCAAACACCAGACAGCAGATTATCTCAACAATCGGGGATGCAGCAGCCGCGAAGCTGTTCCATAGTGCTCTCTTTTCGGTGACCATCGGCTCCAATGACTTTATCAATAATTACCTCACACCGGCTCCTTGTGTTGATAGAGTTGCACAGAAGCAGGTCCCGCCAGAGTCCTTTGTGGCTGCCATGATTTCAAGATTCAGAACTCAGCTAACGGTACACACACACACACACACATACATACTTACTGATCTGACTTACTAAACATGAATGCATATATGCATGCATGCATGGCGATTGGCGATGATACATAAAATACTCCTACTAATAACAACAATAAGAGTAATGTGTCTGGAGATGAATGAGCTAGTTAGGTAAGGTAGCAAGCAACTGATTGGTTTGGTGGGGGTGGTGTTCATGTTTTTTTGTTTCTTGCACAGAGGCTTTACAGGATGGGCGGGAGAAGGATCGTAGTGGCGAATGTAGGGCCAATCGGGTGCATCCCGTTCCAGAGGGAGATCAACAGCGCAGGGGCCGGGGCAGGGCCGGGGTGCGCTGCTTTCCCCAACCAAGTAGCGCAACTGTACAACGGGCAGCTGAGGGGGCTGGTCCAGCAGCTGGGCACGGAGCTGCCAGGATCCCAATTTGTGTACGCAGATGTGTACCGCATCGTGGAGGACATCATACGCAACTACTCCTCCTACGGGTTCCAGAATGCGGCGGCGCCGTGCTGCCAGTTGCTATTATTAAGTGGCGTCCCCGCAGCCCCAGCAGGAGGGCCGGGACCGGGACTGGGGCTGATCGATCATATCAATAGTCTGATCCCGTGCGGGCCGGCGTCGAAGGTGTGCCCGGACCGATCCAAGTACGTGTTCTGGGACCCCTTTCACCCCACCGAGGCCGCCAATGCGATCATAGCCTCCCGCCTCTTCGACGGCCACCATCCCTACATCTTCCCCGTCAACATTCGCCGCTTAACGAATGAATGAATTTATTCATTAATTGATATTGGGACGCCCACGCCCTCATCCACGTCATCGTTGCCTTAATTAATTAATACTCTGTACTGTACTGTACAGTACACACACCCACACCTATTACTACTAAATACCACTATTACACACCTCACCACCCCCACCACTCACCACTATCTATAAATTTCTCCATTTGTTTACATTTTAACGACCAGTCCCGATGATACACCCCTCCCCCTTCCCCGCTAATGCTATAAACAAACTGCACTCAAATAAATACTCCTCCTCGTACCAATTGAAAGACCAGCTGTTACATTTAATTAATTAATTCATCAATCAAATATTAATAATCCTTTTAACATACAGTACAACTATTTTCTTCGCGACATCCATCAACCAACAAATAATTACTACTACATCTGATTAATCTCATCCTCTCTCTTGATCCTCTCTCTTGAAACGTGACTTGGATTTAGCGGTTTATCCGACCCTAAATCAAAGCGAAATGACTGTTTCAATTGGCAGGGTTTCTTTTGGGCTTATCCTAATTGATAACAAATAGGCTTACGGACGGTTTAGGGTGTTTTGGGGTGCTTATAAATAGAAAACTACGGTTCTTAGTCGGATGACACATTGTAAATCTCTGAATCAATATAATAAAATCTCTCCGGTTCCTGTCCGTGGACGTAGGTTGACACACCGTCACCGAACCACGTAAAACCTCTGTGTTCTTTATTTGCTTTCTTTCTCGTTTTCTCATAACAAGTGGTATCAGAGCCATATCTCATTGATTGAAGATGTCCTCGTATAAGTTTGATCTCGAGAAGTTTAATGGGTCGAATGACTTAACGCTCTGGAAGGTCAAGATGAGGGCACTCCTGGTTCAACAAGGATGTGCGGCTGCGTTGGAGAGAGAAGACAAGTTTTCTAAAGACACGAAGGAGGAGGTAAATAAGGAGATTTTGGCAAGGGCTCATTCCGCGATCTGGCTGTCAGTTACTGATGAGGTGTTACGGGAGGTTGTAGATCAGGCAACGGCTTTTGGGTTATGGAATAAACTGTGTGAGAAGTACCAAAACAACTCTCTCACGAACAGGCTATATCAGAAGCAACGTCTTTACACCCTCCGGATGTCCGAAAGTACTCAGGTAAATGATCATCTTGATACCTTTAACCGTATCATTCTTGATCTTCAAGGAGTTGAGGTTAAAGTAGATGATGAAGATCAAGCCCTAATTTTATTGTGTTCACTACCTGGTTCATATGAGAATTTTGTAGATACTATGTTATATGGTAGAACTACAATTTCTGTTAATGATGTGAAAGATGCCCTTGTGTCCAAAGAATTGAAAAGAAAGGTTTCTCTGGAAGAGGGTTCTGGTTCAGGTCTGTTTGCAGGTAGGGGAAGACCACAGGAGAGGGGTAACGGGAATGGGAGGTCGCGTTCAAAATCAAAATCCTCTAGCAAAGTTAAGTGTTATCTTTGCAAGGAGAAAGGGCACATTAAAAGGGATTGTCCACAAAAGAAGGGAAATACAAAAGTTGATTCTAGTAACAGTGGCAGCAGTGCTGCTGTGGTACAAGACAGTTCTGATGATGGGGACTTTGGTGAAGTTCTGACAGAGTGTAGTGCTAGTACTGTTGATTCCTGGATTATGGATACCGGTGCTTCTCACCATATGACGTTCTCTCGTGATCTACTCACTTCTTTTAAGGAGTGGAATGGAACGGTGAAGTTAGGTGATGATGGGATTCTAGCCATAAAAGGGAGCGGGGTAGTGCAGATAAAATTGCATGACGGTACTGTCAGAAAATTTGACTGTTGGTATGTTCCTGAACTCAGAAAGAATTTGATTTCTCTTGGCACCTTAGCCAAGAATGGTTTAAAATATCATGGTGAAGGTGAGTGGGTGAAAGTCCTGAAAGGTGCGCTGGTAATGATGAAGGGAAAACTGCAGCATGGAATTTATTTTCTACAAGGCAGTTCAGTGATGGGAACGGCGGCGGTATCCCAGTCCTTGGATAAACATGATGACAGGACAAATTTGTGGCACCGGCGATTAGGTTACATGAGTGAGCTAGGGTTGTCTGTGTTGAGCAAGCAGGGTTTATTTGGTGGGGATGTGATAGGTAAAATTCAATTATGTGAGGCTTGTGTAAAAGGGAAGCAACGCAGGGTGAGGTTTAGTACCGGTCATCACACTTCAAAACAAATTCTGGAGTATGTTCATTCAGATCTATGGGGTCCCTCTCCGGTGAAATTGCAGGGCGGGTGTTCTTACTTTGTCACTTTCATAGATGATTATTCGAGAAAAGTCTGGTTGTACTTTCTGAAAACTAAAGATGAGGTGTTTGGGAAGTTCAAGGAGTGGAAGACCATGGTTGAAAAACGGACGGGTAAACAAAGACTCTAAGAACTGATAATGGGTTGGAGTTCTGCAACGCTCCATTTGATGATTTCTGCAAGAAAGAAGGTATAGTGAGGCACCGCAATGTACGACACACACCACAGCAAAATGGAGTTACAGAGCGAATGAACCAAACCCTCATGGCGCGTGCTAGGTGTATGCGCATATTTGTTGGCTTGTCTAAGCAATTCTGGGCTGAAGCAGTAAACACTGCTAGCTATCTGGTTAATAGATCTCCATCAACTGCAATTGACTTAAAGACTCCTCAAGAGGTATGGTCCGGTAAACCCTCTGATTACTCTAATCTAAGAATATTTGGATGCCCTGCATACGCTCATGTGAATGATAGTAAGCTGGAGCCGAGGGCGGTAAAATGCATATTTCTAGGGTATGCAACAGGAGTAAAAGGTTATCGATTGTGGTGTACAGAAGGTAAAAATCCTGGTAAATTTCTTATTAGCAGAGATGTAACCTTTGATGAATCTGCTATGCTTGATCAAAGTAGAGGTTGTGAAAGTATTGCAGGTACAAAAGATTGTGGTGCTAACCAGAGACTGGAGTTTGAGACTCCTGACAGAGTTGTGTTAGAGGAAGAGCAGCAGGATAATACTATTGATCAATCCGATCAACCAGATCAGTCAAAACCTCAAGGGAAACCGGTTGAGGGGAAAGCTGATGACGCTGGTACTGGGGTTGAAGATTCCATAGCAGCAAGAAAGGGAAAGAGAAATATTCAGAAATCAGCTAGGTTTGCAGGATGTGTCAATATGTATGACATGGATTCTGTTGCTTATGCACTAGCGGTTGGTGATGATCTTGGCTCTGATGAGCCAAAGACATATAAAGAAGCTGTGGCGAGTAAAGATGCAGAAACCTGGATTATGGCAATGAATGAAGAGATGCAGTCTCTTGAAAAGAACAAGACTTGGGATCTTGTTGCACTACCAAAAGGGGTGAAGCCAGTGGGATGCAAGTGGGTCTTTAAAAGAAAGGAGGGAATTCCTGGTGTTGAACCTGCTAGGTTCAAGGCGATACTGGTGGCAAAAGGGTTTTCACAGAAGGAAGGAATCGATTACTATATAATAATTGTTATCCAATCAATTATAAATGGATCTATATTATCCAATCAATTATTATATATTATAAATTATAAAAATCCATTTATCCATATCCGAGCTATCATGATCGTTCATTTGGATTTCATATTCATTTCATCCGTTGGATGGATATCTATATTATCCAAATATTTCTCATATATTTATATTTTATCTAAAATTTTCATTCTATAAATTAATTGACATTCAACGAAGGTTTATTCATCAAACTTATATTCACTTAACAAAACAATATTATTTCTTCAGCATGAGTAACTCTTCATCGTCAGATGATGAAGAAGTGAGTAGAATTTTCATGGAGTCATTTCAAGAGGATGAAGCAGTAATCTCCATATTCATGCAAAACAATACTTATTTGGAACAGTTACTCAATCCATCTCAATCAACCTATCGAGGCTCTATCCCAGATCATCGAGTAATTAATCGTGATCGTGAAAGTTCAGATCGTAATTTATATAATGATTATTTTTCAAATAATCCTTTATATAATGAACAAATGTTTCGTCGACGATTTCGAATGTCTCGAAGTCTGTTTCTTCGTATTGTTGATGCGGTTAAAGATCATGATCCGTATTTTCAACAACGGAGAGATGGTCTTGGTAGACTTGGCTTGTCAACCTTACAAAAGGTAACTGTTGTTTTTCGGGTGTTAGCATGTGGTGTACCTGCAGATTCAACTGATGAGTACATTAAAATTGGTGAATCAACAACAATTGAAAGTGTTAAGAGATTTTGTTGTGCCGTCGTTGAAATTTTTTCAACTGAATATCTTCGACATCCTAATGCTAATGATATTGCAAGGTTGCTTCATATTAGAGAATCTCGTGGTTTTCCAGGTATGTTGGGCAGTTTAGATTGTATGCATTGGAAGTGGAAAAATTGTCCTACGGCTTTCGCAGGTCAATATGCAGGTCGTAGTGGATCACCAACTATTATTCTCGAAGCTGTGGCTGATTATAATCTTTGGATTTGTTATGCATATTTTGGTATGCCAGGTGCCAATAATGACATTAATGTTTTAGAATCATCGCACTTGTTTTCAAATCTTGCTCTAGGTATTGCTCCTCCTGCACATTATACCCTTCAAGGGAAAGAATACAATATGGGGTATTATCTAGCTGATGGTATTTATCCTAAGTGGACTACTCTTGTGCAAACTATTCGTGATCCACGAGGTCCAAAAAAAAGACTTTTTGCACAGAAACAAGAGTCTTGTAGAAAAGATGTTGAGCGTGCTTTCGGAGTTCTACAATCACGTTGGTATATAATTGCTGGAGCTGTTCGATTTTGGCAAAAAAATATTTTCCATGATATTATCATTGCTTGCATTATTATACATAATATGATAATAGAAGATGAACAAGATCTCAGTGCACCTATCAGAGAAGTTTTAGAAACACCACCCCCATCCGTGGAAATGGCAACCGATGAAACTATCCAACTTCAACTATTTCTTGCCCGACATAGATAAATTAGAGACAAAGATGCTCATTTCGCACTCCGTAATGATTTAATAGAGCATATATGGAGCAATATAGTAAATCCATTGAATAAATATGTCGTATTTTATTTGAACTATTTTGTAATGTATGTTTTTGTAATAAATTGTTATGAAATAATAATATTACGTTATCTTTGTTTAATTATTATGATCATATTTGTCTTGATAACATTTAATTATTTATTTAAAATTATTTTATTTGTAATAGTTATTAATTATAAATGTTAATTTTTATATATATAATTTTTAAATAATTTATAAATTATATGTGTATGAATTTAATGTAAAATTACTATTGTAAAAATGGAGTGGAAAGTTGGAGATGGTCTAAATAATAAAAACCCAATGTATTACATGGGCCGAGATCGGGAAGGCCTGTTCTGTTCCTGTCCAATAGCTTGGCGGCGGCAGGGGTATTTCCGGAATTTCACGCTGACTCTTTCCCTGCATTGCTGTGGGTGGGTGGATTGACTGACTTCTTCTCAGACCAAACGAGAGCGCGCGAGAGGTGACATCGCCTCCGCTGGATTCATCAGCCACCAAGAGGCCGAACGAAGATTACAACAACAAATCACGCGACATTTCCTTTTGATTTGGTTGGATCTCTCTCGAGTATGAAACGGATTGAAATCAGCTACTGCTTCCTGGGACTTTTGTTCTACGTGGTACGTGTAGAACCTGCGCCGCAGGCGTATCGGAGAGATCCCGGGCATCCGGCGTGGCACCATGGGGCATTCCAGGACGTCAAAGATTCTGTTCGATCTGATGTTCGTCAAATGCTCCACTCTCGCGCTGAGGTAAGTAAACTTCACATTCATTCTGTATTTTCCAGCTCTAAAATATGAGAAACAAAAGTTCCTTATTCAAGTTCACCAGTGTTTTTATGTTGTAATATAAATGTTTATATCCAAGTTTGTTTTTCTTTGCGCACTTGTGCTGTTTCTCGCTCCTATTCATTGACCATCTCTTCCCTATCGTTCTGCCTCTCTTAGTTTTTCCCAAATTAGTTTTGAACGCATTAAGAATTCTGAATATTTGATTGTTGAAATTATGCACGGGGCGTCTTTGATCTGAGATGGTTCTTTTTGTTCATCTTTTATGCTGTGATTCTGGCTGTGCGTATACTTATTTCAATTGTAATTCTATGTTAAGTTCTCTTCTTTTCTCTGCGTCTACTTCTAGCTAGTTTGGGAGGAAGTAGTTGAAAAGAAAAGAGAATTACAAAGATAAGAAGTTTTCAGTTGCTTGGGGGACAAAAATAAAAGAGTTTGAAGAGATTCCTTTCTGCCTCTCTATCAATATAATTTTTATCTCAATTGTAGATGGAAAGTTATATTGTTTTATTTCTTACTTGCAGCGTTCTTTCTTTTGCAGGTCCCATTTCAAGTACCACTTGAAGTTAATGTGGTACTTATAGGCTTCAACGGCGATGGAGGCTACAGGTTTAGCGTAGATTCTCAAAAGTTAGAGGATTTCTTGAGAGTTAGCTTTCCATCTCACAGGCCATCATGCTTAGAAACTGGCCAGCCACTTGATATTGAGCATCATGTTGTATTTAATGTGTTCCCGGTAATATTCCTATATTTAGCTCTTGTTGGTTTTTTCTGTTGTTTTATAACCAATATTGCAATGCGTTTTTTCTATTATGTGATTGCTGTGTATGACATTATAAAATAAAAAATGGAACTCATGAATGAGTCATTGGGTGTAAACGTCTGTCTCTCCTGCCCCCTCCAGATGTGCTTGTATGATGTGCTAATATTTTAATTATTCAGGTTGTCAACAAGCATTTTAAATTTTCTGTGAAACCAACTAGTCTCTTTGACGTAGCTTCTGCTGTTTTCATTGGAAGGTGGGATATGCTTAGGAAGTGCAGAACTGCAGATTCCTACTGTTATTTGATTGATGGCCCACCAATGGACTTAGGGACCTTTCAATCTTTCTACTATACAAATATATATACATATATACATATATATATCAATGCTTGGATGTTATGCATATAAACAACATAAGAATTATGACAAGAAAAACTTGGCTAACAGTAGACGAAGGTAGAAGCACCAATATGAAGTGGTTTAACCTGTTCAGGAGAAATTTTGTTGATGGATCCATACCATTGGAAATTGTGGTCTTGATCATTATGTTTTCTCCCTGCAGGCTGGACAGCCTGAATTGATAGCATTGGAGAGAACAGTAAAAGCAGCCATGACTTCAGCTGGCACTACTAGAGAGGTGACACCTATTAATAGAGTTTTGCTCTTCCTGGTGATTGTCATTTTTCTGGAGTTTATAAGAAATTTTGGTTGACTTTTATTACTTACAGTCTGATTTTGGAAGGGAAGTTCCTTTATTTGAAGTTGAAGCAACTGCAGTTGAATCAGAATTTGAGAAGCTTTATTCTTATCTGTTTGACATAAATCATGAGGGTTACCGTGCTGAAGAAGCAGACAGACCCAAGCCTACTGCCATTTTCATGGTTAACTTTGATAAGGTCAGTTGTATGAGTCTTTGATGACTTCTCCAAATGTTTAAGCCCAGAAGTTTGTCTCCTTCTGGAAGTTAATTTAACAATCAAGAACTACGGATAGCGGGGCTAGAATTTGAATCTTGATTACTGAATACCTCTTCTCTCTGCTTCTTTACAGGTGCGGATAGATCCTAGAAACAAGGAAGTTGATCTTGACAGTCTAATGTATGGCAGAATTGCTTCTCTAAATGAAGAGGATATGAAGAAACAAGAGGGAGATTATGTATATCGTTATAGGTATAATCGAGGAGGCGCCTCTCAAGTTTGGCTTGGATCTGGCAGGTACAATGGTACAGGTTTTAATGCCAAAAATAAATGAGTCTCAAATCTGTTGATTGATTGTTTTGTTAGTTTTTGTTATTTTAAATTGTGATATATTATTCTTCTCTATCATTTCGCCCCCTAATTCGTAATTTCATAAATGGAAAAACCAGATTCGTGGTTATTGATCTCTCTGCTGGTCCCTGTACTTATGGGAAAATTGAAACTGAAGAAGGAAGTGTCAATCCCAAAACACTACCTCGATTGCAAAATGTGTTATTTCCTAGATCAGGTTCTGGTGGTGAGAAGTTGGCCCATGACATTTTTATTGGTCAACTTGCTGCTGTTATTGCTACCACGGTTGAGCATGTTATAGCCCCAGATGTGAGGTAAGCTCTTATTGTGCACGATAGAAAAGATGACACATAACGTGGCTTCTATAGCTTTATGTTGGACATCTGAGTTTTGTTTCCCTTGTAAATTGCTCATCATGTTGCCAATGCAGTATATCAGTCCCTAAAATGTATTCAATAATTTATTGTGGTGAAAAGTGCTTTTGAGTTATTGTGTATCAATTACAGGAACCGCCTATGCCTTTGTTGCTTTCCCAGTCACCTTTGTAGGACCCCTTCATGTTACGCCTTAAGTTTTGTCTCTCCAACTATTCACATTTTTCTTCAATGAATTTACTAATATTCAATGATGTAACTGTTTTTCTTGCCCCATGTTTGGTCTTGAGGAGAAAGTTGTATTTAGAAATGATCAGCTAAGTTGGTAAACTTATAATTACAATTTTCACTCTGATTATATTTTATAATTAGTGATGTGGCATAAGCTGATATGTAATGACCTCCAGGTTGAACATTTCATTTTGGTGGTTTGTTTGAAATCCAGAATCCTTAACTACAAACAAATACATATTCATATGGTTTTAATGAGCATGTGATAGTGTAGACTGGTAGTGTTTATAAAAAAGTTTAGTTCAGATGATAGTTTTCCAACATAACTCATACTTCTGTAAACTTGGAAAAATGTTGTGTGAAAGCCACTCATAATATTGCCAATGTTGGAATATATACCTCATTAAAGTACTTAATGTATCCATGATGAATGAAGGAAACCTTGTTAAATTTCTTCATGATGTCAATTTTTCATTTCATTTGATCATGTCTGAGTTCCTAGTTGTATTCAATTTGTCTTTATTAAACTTGAATTTACTTTGCTTTTGTGTTTTAGGTGCTTCTACATGAGTATGAATTGCCTTCTCCCCCGCCCCCGCCCCCGCCCCCACTCCCTTTTTTTTTTTTCTCCTGTCATAACATATATTTTTTTTTTTCATTTTCTTGAACCAGGTATGAAACTGTTGATATGACTACTAGATTACTTGTGCCTATTATTGTCCTTCAGAATCATAATAGGTACAATATCATGGCGAGAGGCCACAATTACAGTATTGATGTTCAAGCGATTGAAGCTGAGGTAGTATATCCTAGCTTGATTATATTGTATTTTGGACAGGTCAAGTAGAATTGAAGATAATTGACTTCCTTTTGGTTTGTTTTATTTATTGACACTGGACAAGTACTACACGTTTACATACTTCTTGTGATTGCTTCATTATCTTCAGGTTAAAAAGATGATTCATGAGGGGCAGGAAGTTGTAATTGTCGGTGGTGCACATGCATTACACCACCATGAAAAGTTGTCCATAGCTGTCTCGAAAGCTATGAGGGGCCATTCCCTTCAAGAAACCAAAAAGGATGGACGTTTTCATGTTCATACCAAGACATATTTGGATGGTGCTATTCTTAAGGAGGTGAGTTGTTCCGTTTTCTCTGGAAGTTTTAGTCAATTTGGTCTTCAATTATGATTATAAAAGAACACTGAGTTTAAAAATCTTACCCCCTAAGATCCGATGTTCAGTGTAATCTTACTTAATGGCAAGTTGCAAGCTTGTTACCGTTTATTATTTACTTAAACCAAAAATTCTTGAGATATATACAATCCTTATATACAATCCTGATCATCAAATACAGGAAATGGAACGATCTGCTGATGTGCTTGCAGCAGGTTTACTAGAGATGTCTGATCCAAATCTTTCTAGTAAATATTTCCTTCGCCAGGTTTTTTTCTTACTTCTATTTTGATCTCGTTCCTTCCCACCTCTTCTATTGTTCTGTCACCTGTCTCTGTCTGTTGCTTGCTTTCTCCTTTTCTTTATATGTTATTCCAGAATTTTGGTTTCTCACAGACCTGGATGGATGACACTGATGGAAGCAGTGATTCTATCCTAAAGCACAAACCTCTCTGGGCTTCCTATGGTTTAAGGCATCAAAAGGGTAAGAAAATGAAATTAGAAAAGAAGAAGGAAGGCGACTTGTTTCGAACTTATGGAACTAGGGTTGTTCCAATGTAAGGAAATTCATCTTTTTGTATTTTCATTATACTTACCTAAAGAGTTGAAGGCACCACTCTAGGATCATTTGATAATATATATACATACATATAATGTGCTCATATATATAAAGGGCTGCTGATAATCTTCCTTACTGCAGCTTTGTTCTATCACTTGCTGATGTAGATGAACATCTCATGATGGAAGATGATAGTCTGGTATGGACAAGTAATGATGTAGTTATCGTGCTTGAACATCAAAGTGAGAAGATACCTTTAAGGTAAAAATATGTTGTCAGCCATGCTTTAGTTGTCCATGTTCATTCTCAATTGTTTTTTAGTAGTTTAACTAGATTTGTATGGAACATGCAAAAGCATGCCATTTATAAACATGTTTTTAGCACACTGTTCATTCTGCATGCCTTTTGTTGTTTCCTTCGGGCATTCTTTTGTTCCATATAGTTGTGATTATCATTTCAAGATAATTCTTTGTATTTTTATTGTCTTTGGAGTGGTTTAACTTTGCTGTTCTTTTCCAACAGTTATGTTTCTGAGTTAGAGAGAAGGTTTGCCGTGCCATCACAAGCTCAGCGGCATATATTGGCTGGGCTAGCTTTTGTTGTGGGTGGATTGAGTGCACCATATGAAAAGGCTTCGCTTGTTCATGAGAGGCCTGTTGTGAATTGGCTGTTGGCAGCTGGTTGTCATCCATTTGGACCATTTTCTAATACTTCTCAAATCAGTCAAATGCTTCGGGATGTAGCACTGGTAAATCTGCCGTGATTCTTCATTGGGTTCCAAAACTTGTGTCCTGTATTAGGCTCAACAAATTTCTTACATAATCGTGTTGTGACTGAACCTTGCTCTTCTACCTATTTTGCAGAGGAACACGATATATGCTCGTGTTGATTCTGCCCTCCGCCGAATCCGAGATGCATCAGAGGTGATATCATTACTATTCATCTGAATTTTAGGTTCAAGAATTTTTTATTGCCTAGTGTTTAACATCATCGCCAGGCTGTTCAAGCATTTGCTGCAGAACACCTGAAGACTCCACTGGGCGAACCAGTGAGAGGTAAAAAGAATAAGACGAGCACTGAGCTTTGGTTGGAGAAGTTCTACAAGAAGAAAACCAATCTGCCGGAACCATTTCCACATGAGCTAGTCGAGCGTTTGGAGAAGTATTTGGATGTGAGTTGGTGCTACTGTAGAGTGCCTTAGATGTTGTGTTGGTTGGTTAGTTAATAATGGTACACCTTTGCCTGCAGAGCCTTGAGGAGCAGCTGGTGGATCTATCTGCTTTATTATATGATCATCGCCTGCAGGAAGCGTATTTGAATAGCTCGGACATCTTCCAAAGCTCAATATTTACTCACCAGTACGAATTCTTGCTCCCTCTTGACTGTTTTCTGTCTCAAACCCTGATTTGTATGTATCATGGAATGTTGGTTGTTAATAACATGCAGGTACGTGGAGCACGTGTTGAACAATGAGAGGGAGAAGATGAGATGTTGTAGCATAGAATACAAATTCCCGACACACACTTCCCAAAACTACATATATGCCGGAATTCTATTAGCTGGATTTTTTGTATATTTTGTAGTGATCTTTTTTGCATCTCCTGCGCACTAATACTTTGTTTAGCTCATTAGCAGCTTGAGGAATACAAACACTCCCCCCACCCCCGCCTGGAACTTTCTTTACATGTCGGACCTCTTGCTCCTACATAGCCTTGTTCCATTAGTGTTGTTGGAATGAAGTGGGGCCCAACAAGGGCAATGTTGTTTTCTACAGTTGGAATTTGTCAGCGCTGCCCTGCCCTAGCCTTGTTGATGATAATCATGTTGTTGGGTTGTAAGAGGTTTCGGATGGCGTTTCTTCAATGATGATGATGGGTCTGGGTCTGGAGAATATGCCTTAAATCATTGACCAAAAAAATAGAAAAAAAAAAGCTGTTGCTTTATACATTACATATGGACGATCTATCTATCTATCTGTACGAAATGAAATATGCAGGGCACACGAACCCGATTGAGTGACTGATGACATGAAGAATGGAAGAACTCCAATTTTATCTGGGCAAAACAGAGCGAGCAAGTGATGGATGCAGGATGGACTGACAGGGCAGACTCCAGTGACCAGTGAGTGTACAGATGATGAAGATTGCAGTCTCAGTCTCAGTCTCAGCTCAGCTTCCTTGTGGTGTTGGTGTTGGTGGTACGGCTATGGCTATGGCTATGGCTATGGCTATGGCTATGGCCTCTCTCATCTGGACGGACACAAGTACAGAAAGCTTCCACAACCCCCCGGTTGATTTTCTTTCATGTCTTGCTCCGCTCAGCTCATACATTCTCATTAACTACAACAAAAACAAACCACCAAACCATCACTCCACACCTTCCACCAAACAAGAAACTAAACTTAGGAGTGGAAGTTGGGGATAGACCCTTCACCTCCTCTGCAAAACATGGTTGGTTGCATCAAATTGGACAATCAGGTCTCAAGGATTAGATTACTGCATTCCAAGGCATTGCATCATCAGATGATTATTAAATCCCCACCCCAAAATCACAGATAAATAAATAAATAAAATGAAGAGTTAAGATGTGGCAGACATATAAGGCAAAGCGACTCGACTCGACTCCTCTCTCTGCCTCAGTGGTTCACATATATGCACGTACTGACAACCGTGCGCATATTACATGATACAATCAAACTCGTATCCACGACCAAAGAGGCATTTAAAAGAAATGATCATAACAATAATAATAATAATAACAATAATAATAAAATTCAAATCTCATAATCATCACCATCTCCATTTAAATCACATTATCCCCGTACATAATTTCATATATATAGTTCAATTAATAAGGTCCACGGAAGACACAATACATCAGGATAATTTTTCACCATATAGACTGGTGGCTAATAAGTATAGTGGCAGCAATTAAACAACATGCATTTTTCGACCTAAAATAAGACCAAAGCTACAATTTATTAGAAAATTTGATCAATAGCCTGCAACCTGAAATTTGGAAAATAATAATAATAATAATAATAATAATAATAATTTTTTTATTATAAAGAAGAAACAGAAGCAGAAGAAATATGATAGCATAGTTCTTTTGTATCTTCAAATCAATTTCTTACTATTCTTTTTTTTTTCAAAAAAATCATTACATGATATATCCATTTTCGATACAATTCACCACATCCAACTCTTATTTTCATCTAAAAAATTTCAAACCAAATTTTTTTTTTAATAAAAAAAAGAAAAGCAAAACCAAAAACACAAAAACATCAAATTTTCTTGTTATTTATATTTTCAATTTTTTTTTCTGTACTATTCAATATTTTATTTTATCTTCAAAAACATTATATTCATACTTATTTTTCATACAAAACATCATGTCAAACAACCATTCCCTTTAAATATATCAAAACAAAAACACAAAATATAAAAGAATATAAATTTAAGAATATACTCTACTTTATATAAGATCAATGAAATTCAATATGCCTAGTATATGAAGTAATACAACAGCACTCAAAGAGGAGAAGCATTTGAACATCTTCATCCGAAAGTAAAAGATGCAAAAGCATAAAAATATCACTGAAGTTGCCACCACTCTAGTAGTGATATTGAATAATCTAAGAAAATACTATTACCGAATAACACACACACCCAGGGGATGCACTACAGGACTTGAACCACAGTACCAAACTAAATTTACAATATAAGATTTAGGGAAAGTTTATAATTTGGGCTAAATAAATAATTATGTCAACAAACACTTTATTGATCAAAGAAAGCAAGCATTATTTTGTTAACACAAATTGCTGTTTGGGGCACAAACATACGAATATAAGTTGAATTGACTACCTCAAACTAGGGCCGGTAAAAATTGACCTGACCTGATAACCCGATCCGAAATAATTGGATTTGGGTTGAAATTTTTGATCCAATTAATAATTGGGTCAAACCCGTTTAACCCATTTAATTAAATAGGTCCAAAATTTCAATCTGAAAATAACTCGTCTAACCTGTTCAATTAATATTATTTTAAATTTAAATATATTTTTTAAATTTTACCAATTCAATTAAAATATTCATAGCCAACTTTATAAAAATAAAATAAAATAAAATAAAATTTAAGCTAAAAATTCTACAAAATTAGAATTAAACAAAGGATTGTATTGTGTATTATTATATAGTGTTTGTTAATTCGACTCTTGAAATCGGTTTTAATGATATGAATAAATATTTTTTGCTTTAATATGTATATATATTATGCATTTGAAAATTTTGTTAGTAGAAATTGAAATTTTAAATTAAAATTTAAAAATTTTAGATTTAAACAGGTTATACAGGTCAGATTCATGTCAGATTCAAGTTGACTCGATTAATAGAAGGTCAGGTTAAGGTTGCATATATCAATCCGTTTAATTAAATGGGTCAGGTTCAGATCAAAGGTTTTCTAACACGTTTATAGTAGACCCGAACCCGAACCCTACCTGATTTGTTTTCTAGCCCTACCTCAAACTATAGATATGAAAATCACCCAAGATGACATTCTTCTCCTATAACATTTACAGTGAGATCACAAACTCACAGTACAGGTATTCTCCTATATATAACTACAGATTTACAGTACAATAAAATTGACCCGGATGATAATTAAGTTGCCTTGGATATCAAACAAAAAATTTAATAGGTGGACTTCTCTTGCCCTAATTTCGTTCTTACTATTATTTGTGAGAGCAACCATGAAAGTTGGCCTTGTAGAAACTGCTACTAAGATTTTAATTACACATATTAACTGGAAAAAGGATTGAAAAAGTTGAACCAAACAATAGCGGAAATGAATTCGCAACAATATCAACCACACACAATTAGTTTGCATGAATTGTATCAAGTGAGATATTGCAGCCATTATTAAATCACAAACGGGGAAGCTATAGAACAAAGTAAATTTGACAAATATAGCTGATGGCGTTCACCATTTAAAGGCTGCCTGAGAGGAAAGTCACAATTGTTTATTACAGGTTATAAAAAAGAAAAGAAAAGCTAATCAATAACTGTTAATAAACAACAAACTTGAAATCAATCGATTCAACAGGGGACCAAATCTCACGCTTCTCAGCTCCAATTTAAAAAGTATTGTCTCTAGAACTATATGCTCCAGTAGAATTCGTATTGATTAATGAGTGAACTGGATTAAAAAATTGTGGCATTTGAAACCATATAAAATCATATCAATAGATAAATATATAGTCAATTGTACAAATTGTAAACCATATTATAAACCAAAACCAAACTCCTCAAAAAAATAACACGGTGCAAAAATGATTCATCTGTGAAAATCGTATCCGACCTGAGAATTCTCAAGCGACGCCGACCGGCTGCGGCTCGACTTTTTTGTGGGACTTGTCCTGAAAATCTTCCATGTTGTAAATTACGGTTATGTAAAGCGAGCAACTAGGGCAGCGCGCAATTTCCTCGCCAATTCGCAGATCCTCCTTCGTGATCTGGAAGAGATCGCCGCAGGGGCACGGGTAAGTGTAAGCCTGGAGCTCCTCGCTCCACTCCATATCCTCGATTTCCACATCATCGTATGACATCGCTACTGCGACCTCCTCGTCCTCGTCCTCAGGCGGCGGTGCGGTTGATATGATTCAAAACCCTAATTTCAGCGCGAAATCAAATCGTGAAACGTAAAAGTCTAAAGAAGGTTGCCTGGGAATTTATGATATAAGTGTATCTGTTTACATTAATGTCAAATATATAATGCATTGATATCTCATTTTGTTATAAAAGATTCTATGTTAAATATCTATATCGTTTCTATTAAGATGTTTAAATATTATTTTTCAAAAATTTTAATTATAAAATTTCAAATTGAATAGTAATGGTTGAAAATTCTAGTCGTTCAATGTTTAATTCAACGAATTTATCGATAATACAATATTTTGTCCATTCCTTAGCTCGAAAGTTTCGAGAGAGTTCTAGTGAGAATTTCGAAGTCTTTTTTTACCAATTCGTTGGCTATCGAAGCTTATAGTAATGTGCCGATCTTCACTTTGAGCTTTGGTTACCTCGGGTTATTCGCACTTTGAGTGAAGCTAAAATCAAAGTCTCAGGTTCCGGTAGGAATGTCAATTCATATTTTCGGATTGTATTTGTGTTTGGTTGAATCATGAAATAACAAAAAAATTGTCTATTCGAGCACAAAAAAAAAAAAAAAAAAAAGTTTGATTAACTATGGATTTCTTGATATTGATTTATAATATTATAATATATTGTTGTCTCTTTGATATTCTCGGTGAATTCTTAGAATTGTTTTGGTTCATGGATTATATTTTGGATGTATTCCTTGAATTATTTTAAGTAATCATAGTCAATTCTTAGATATATTTTGATATTTATAATAAATGTGTATTAGTAAGTGGGAAATGCTTAAAAGAAATGTATAGAATAATAAAAAATAAATGCATATTAGATTACATTCATGTTTTGTATGTTATGGGATTAATTAATTTATTTTTTCTATAAGTTTTTGTGAATAATAAAATGTCAAATATAGAAAGTAAGAATCCACAAGAGAGTAATAAAGAATAGGGCCATTAAAGGCAATGAAACGAATCCTCTTAGACCTGGAAACTAAACTAACCTAGTCTTACCGTTCTTTCTTTTTTTGTCTTGTTGTTTTCGATATGTTGTATGGCTATGAGCACGAATAATGACTCAATAATAGAAAAGCCCATCTCCTGTCCTCCAAGCTTTCTCTCTACTCTGTCGTTAAAAATGATCTTCTTTTCGAATTAAAATTTCGACTAAGAATCGATGGGGGTGTGGTGCAGGTGAGGGGCAATCCCAGCGCCCAGCGCCTGGCTCACTTCTTCTCTCTCTTCTCCTCTCTCTTCTCCCAAATCCAGCATTGGCTCATTCCTTTTCTTCTCCAAATCCAGTTTCATCCGCTCTCCCTTCTCTTCTTCCACAAATCCAGTTGTTCTCCTTCCTCTTCTTCCCCGAATCCAATTTCAATCGCCGCCGACGCTTTTCTTTTTTTCTTCTCCAAATCCAATCGCCGAAGCTCTCCTTCCTCTTCTTCCCCAAATCCAATTTCATCACCGCCGACGTCCTCCTTCCTCTTCTTCTCTAAAGCATAGCGACTGCCGGCCTGCCTCCACCATCCTAGGGTTTTCGGGAGAAGGTTTGCTGATGAGGGAATTGGAATGAAGTTCGGTGATGAGGGAATTGACGAAGGATTTTTTCAGAAAGCCACTGTAAAAAATTCTACCCCCATAGTAGAAAACATCCTTCGACACGCTGGCTTCGGTTGACACGTCGGCGGGAAGGGCTCAATATAATCCTCACTGGCTTGTCAAATTCCAATAAAATTCCGATAATCCATCCCATCCAGCCCTTCGCTACTAGAACCCAACAGAATCCAAATCAGAATCAGTATCAGTATCCATCCCGTGACCATCCAGGCCTTGGCTATGATGGACCTAGCGCCGCGCCCCAAATTATAATTGATACTCTCATTATAACTCGTAAATATATATATATATATAATCTTAATAACTAAGTTAGTAATGTCAAGATATATATGTCTTACATTGCGGCCCGAGAATTCTAGTGTATATATGGATAGAAATATAGCTGAAGTGGGCCCAGGCATGCAGTCGACTGTTGGATCAAACCTGCAACGTGCTCTTCCTTCAGCCCAGCCTAGCCCAGCCCAGCCCAGTAAGGCGTTCAATCATCGCCTCGAACCAGCTAATTAATTCATCAAGCTGTGACTGCTTGCGCGTTCGGTCTGCGCAGGCTGTGTTTTTGTGGCTTTCCTTATATATATATCCTCAACTCAACTCAACTCAACTCTACTCTACTGAAGTGGCGTGGGAATTAAGTAGGATCGATCTGGCTAAATCAGCTATTATTACTGCTCTTCACTCCTCTGCCTCTAATGTTGTTGTTATTATTATATATGCTTGCATCGTACGTTGTTGACCTTCAGACCTTCACCTTATAAATTTAATCAACTAATTATTTAGGTTAGTGTTCCTTTCCCTAGAATTCCGCAATTACTATACTTTGGGAATCTGGCCGGCCGCTCATGTAGCAAAGCCAGTTTTGATTAATTTCCCTAATTAAATAATCCCCCCACTTAAGAAGTTGCCCATAATAGTTAATTACTTCAAGGACGACACTCAATATCTAGGCTTGAAATTGAATTGATCCAACACAAATCAGCTGCTCATATTAGACTAGTTTGAATCATTTATCATCTATTTTAAAAGAACTTCACATATACGGTCTTAATTTTTCTTTCCAGCATTACACCAAATTATTATAAGCTCAGTACAGATTTTCAAAAAATAAACCTTAGCTTAATTAGATAATCCCTCCATTTCATAATTCTTGTTATATTTAGTTTTAACATGTGTTTTTCCGTGACATCATTTTAGTAGTGTTCTTTAAAAACCAATTTATCCTTTTTTAAAAAAATAAAATATATTATTATAAAATTATATTTAGAAAAATCAGTAATGAAGAAAATTAATATAAATAAAGGAAAGTTCCAAAATTTTTGTGACATCTCAAATTAGAAATTATAGCAAAATATGTGCAAAGGAGGGAGTGTTATTTAGGAGTTTTCGAGAACTCTTTAATTGTAAATTTGAAGAGTTCTATATAGGAGTTTTGAGTTATATTTGCTTATTTTTTCTTAGAGTCAATCAAGTTATTCTTCTATGATTTGTAGTATTTATTTATATATCTATATTTTTTCCATCCAGGTCATTAATTTTATTTTATGGAATATGATTAAAAGAATAATAATACTCATTCATAATTAATGTATTCTTTCATGGCTCAGTTCTTATATTCTTTTAGTATTATTTATTCGATCGTTTTTTTTTTCTTTCTTAAAAATAAATTTGTCTAATATTTAATTTCAACGGCTTTTGGTTGGACGCATGGATTGAATTTGCGGAATAATTTAGAAATGGGACTGCGGAATGATAACACACATTACAAATTAATTAAATCAGTAAGGACGAAAGTAAGATTCCTTGTGTTCCATCGTCTTTGTACATGTCCGCACTCTCCCACTCCCGCTTCTGCTTTCTACTTTGCAATAATTACACACTCCCTCCAATAAATTAATTAAATAACGAATCAATAGTAGAATTAAACAATTGAACTATATATATATATGAATGGTTAGATACTTGAATTGGATTACTAAACAAATAGAAATATAATATACAACATATAGTAACACTATATATAATAAATGGTATATATGTTTGTTATGTTTTTTTTTTTTTTTCCTTTAAAAAAAAAAGAAATTTATACGTGACGCCTTAATATATTTTATGTGATAAATTTAATTCTAGCACGTATTATATAATATGTAAAATTGTGAATTATTATTATATTTTTAATTTATGTATTGTATTTTTATATTATATTTATATAAATTTTGTGGATCGATTTATACATTATGTACTATTAATATATATTACATGTATTGTCAATATTATGTGGGACTAATTATATACGTCGGAACACTAATAACCGCCATATATAGAGATATATATATATCAGTTCGGCTGAGCGATGGGATCGATCAAGCCGTTGTAGTTTCTTTAAATAAATAAAGAAACAAACAACTTAGTTGTGTTCGTCCAATCAAAGACAAAGATAGGCGGGGGAGGAGGTAGCTCTATATATAACCAGAACCGGAGGGGAGTGCTGTCAATCTGTCATGCAACACAGGAACCTACCACCAGCCACTAATTAATATATATAAATATTAATTAATTGAGATCATCATGATGAGGAGAGCCAAAAAGAAGGGCTGTAATACAATCTTGGGAGAGCGAGCACTCATTACATATATGTATGGACCACGGAATATTAATTAATTAATACATAATTAATTGTATGTGTTATTGTATATAAACATGGACGAAATCCTTAATTAATTAAATAACCCAGAAAAGGTGCATGCCTGCCTGCCTGCCGGAGACCCGTGTCCAAGTCCAGCCGTATCAATGAAGGAATTTTAAGTCAAGTAATAATAGCTCTTATTATAATGTTATTAGGTTAGGTTAGGACTTTAGACAGCATTATATTATAATGGGTAGCTTCAGCGTATATTTTGCAACAAAACAAACAAACAACCAATCAATCAATCAACCAATTAATTAATTAATTAAAGAATGAATTTTATATAGACAGATAAATAATTATGAACCGTTAATTTGTAAGTACAGAAGTGGCTGGCTGGATGGAGCTACATACCGAGCAGGCACTCGATCATCCACCAGTTCCATCTCTCTCTCTCTCTCTCTCTCTCTCTCTATATATATATATATATATATGTATATATATCTGCGACTGGAACTCATTCTCTTGCAATTGGAGTTGGAGTTGGAAGTCAGTCAGTGAGTCGTCAGTCCTGTCCTAACTCATAATACATATAAGGTGAAACTTCTTAATTTGACGACGATGTCGATATAATATTAATTATCTATCTATCTATCTATCAATCACTTAATTAGTCACACGATGGATTCATGGTCGTCGTCATGATGTATGTAGCCAGCTTCAGGTAGGTAGGTAGCTAGCTAGCTAGGTTTTAATTATGAATATATGTGAATACTAGTTCGTTAGTTAGTTATTATATGCAGATGAGTTTGATGATGAGGTAGCTAGGGGTTGTGTATTAATTAATTCAATGATCGATCTGCAGTGCATGGTTTCTTAATTAATTAACTAATTAAATTGCAGCAGGTTAATAATATATATATGTATGTATGTATGTATGTATTGGCAGATCGATCGAGGAGACAAGCAAGCAACGAAGCTAGCCAGGACAATTAAGGATGACGCAGATGAAGAAGAGGACAAGTGGCGGGGTGGTGGTTATTCTGATGATGACGACGATGATGATAGAGCTACTAGTGGTGCAAGAAGACGCTGCTGCAGGGTACTACTGTAACGGTATGATGATAAGTAGGGCAGCAGCAGCAGCAGGGGGATCCTCGTCGTCGTCGGGTGGCATAGGCATAATTAATGCAGGGTACAATAATAATGAACCCAAGAGAGCAGTTCCAGGAGGGCCAAACGTGTGCAGCGGTAATCATTGCCACTCCTCCTCCTCCTCCTCCTCCTCCTCCTCCTCCTCCTCCTCCTCCTCCTCCGCCCTGAATGATCATGCTGCATATGCTCATCTTCTCGCTGCTGCACCTCCGCCTCACAACCACCACCCATAATCATATATATATATATGTGTGTGTGTGTGTGTGTGTATAAATAGTACTATAAGCTACTAGCTTGCTACCTACACATATATATATATCTATATATATTGCGTACGTGCATAGAGTGGTGTCGATCGGTTTCATAACGTTTGTGTGTGTGGTGATGACCAATTGGCCAAGTTCTTGTGTAGGCGCACGCCATTTCCATTTCCATTTCCATCTCTCCTCCATCTGTCTGTTGCCTGGTTTTAAATAACTATGTACTTGTGCATCCGTGGCTTGAATGAATTATTTTTTTTAGAGAATAATCGAAATGAAATGGAGCTAGGGTTACGTTGTACGTTGTTTAGATAGATATTCATTCTAGATATATAGTAACATTATCATATGCATATATGTAAGTTTAGACTTATGTTCGTGAATTAAGTGATGGGTTCAATATACACACGCATCAGGCTTTAATTAATTAATTTTGGATTATACTGTAACAGTTTCAAAATCCTAGGATATGATATATATGATGCAAAGTTTATGAGCACCTGTCGGCATGGGATCCTCGGCCCCATGAATATCTCTCTACTCCTGTCCCTCCAATAAGATACGGACACGTGTCTTTAGTTATTATTTTATTTTCTTAAATCAAAACAAAATTTGCCGTTTGAAGTAAATTGCACAAAGGTCCTCGCACAATCTACCCGGTGCATCTCTTTGATCAGTCAACTCTTCTCCCATTACCCTGACGTTGCGTTTTCTCTTCACTGGCCGGAAGTTTCCAAGGCAACATTGATGCCAGGCCACAACCTCCTCTTCTCCGTCGTTCCATCCTCGCTGTTCGTTTCTCCGACGATTCGCCCTTCGAGATTAGAGTTTCATCCCGCCGGCCGGGAAACACGTACTGTTTGCCTTCCAAGTCTTCGTCATCGTTTTCTCTATGCTCTTCCTTGTTCAAAAGCGACAGGTGCGTCGAAGAAGATAAAGGCGACGAACTCAGGGATAACGAAAGAGTTTCAGATATCAAATTGTCATTCATTTGAATAACATACGTAGCAGCGTACAACATAATAAACAAAAGTTACAGTTATCATATCCGGTGCTTCAAATAAAGTTAAATAGATTGATTTTTAAACGAGAAAATATAGGGAATAGTAAGAGGAAAAAAATATGACAATAAATTTTTTTAAAAGTTCAAGTAATTTAAAGAATACATTGTTTCGAAATTCCGCTGTATTTTAGCAAGTTTATCACTATACCATCAAGTCATACATTACTTACCAGACATGTTTTCTTCTTGTCTTAATTAATTCTTCTTATTACTACTACTTATTCGTTGAGTTTAATTAAATTAACACCACTTACTTTTCGACCCATCTTTTCTTTTCACATGTGCATTTCTAAATTCCAAAACAACAATACATTGTGACGAGAGAATTCACACACACAAAAAAAGGTGAATTACAAAACAAATATCTCGATCTTTGTTATGGCCTGTTGAATGAAATGAAATGAAATAAACAACGCCGCTAATCAAGGGTGTGTTTGTTCCAGGATTTAGATTTTGAATTGTAATAGTTGAATAATGTGATATAAATAGTATTTGATATAATATTTTGAATATAAAATTAATTTTTAATATAATATAAAAAATAAAAATAAAAAATTAATTTAATATTTTTGAAAAAAATAATAATTTAATGACTAATATAATTTTGGGGAAATTCAATAAACGAACACACCCTAAATTAATATGTCGACGTCTTTCATTGATGTTGAATCAGCTTGATCAGTCCAGTGGTCTGATCGTCTTTCTACCGGTTGCTTGCTTAATTAATTCAATTTTTTTGACTTTATAGCCCTTCAGATTTCTATCTGTCGTCAAGGTACATTAAATATTATAGTCATATAAAACTAGAGATGACAAATGAGACAAGTTAGTCTCGGATTTGTTTTTAATGGGTGAATTCGGATTTAAAATATATGTTTTGAGGTGAGTTGTGAGTCACTACAAAAAAAAAATAGTATATTTGTAACGGAATTCCGTTCCTAAAGTTCACGTAGCTAACGTAATTTCATCTCTAATTCCGTCTCTAATATCATTAGTAACCGAAAAAGTGAATTCGTTACAAAATTGATAATTTCTTATAATGAATTTTAAGTTTCGGTCGGGTTCACGATGAATTACGAGTTTTATAAAATATTCATCTTTCGTACCCGACCCAAAAATTTTAATAATGATTAGAATTGATATACTATATATTTTTATAATATAAATTATATTATTTTAAAAATTGTAAACATAAAACAAAACTCTCATTTTTAAAACAAATTTATCAAATTATTGTTTCTTTAGTCAATTATGGATAATAATTTATGAACATGTGTTGACCTAATTATTTTCATAGTTTTACTGGATTTACAGAGTAGTAAAACTATTAAAATCTCGTTTGATGTGTAAAAATTTCATCAATATATATTAGCAATCTTTGAATTAAAATATCCAAATTACTATTAATTAAAATTACGTGTGCATATGGAAACACTTCATATTATGTATGCAAAATGACATTTGATGAGCTTAAATACACAACTAAGCATTTTTCTATTTGTGTGAAAGCATTTTTAGAATTCAATAAATGACATATTGTTTGACATTTTTTAAATCTAATCTATGCGGGTTTCATAAATTGATATGTAATGAAATTTACAAACCAAAACATGCATATAATTTCTATTGTGAATATGCAAAAAAATACTAACTTTGCTGTCAGATTAAAATGCATAAAAAATTAAAAAGAATCAGTAAGATACTTTTCAAGATTTCAATCCAGAGTATGTTCCTATCTGCTGATTAAGTAAATAACTATCAAGAACGAAGGAATTACTTTTCAATAATATCCCCAAGAAAGTAGAATAGGAACGAAATAAAATCAAAATATGTAATGTACTATCGATTTTTTTTTTTTTTTTTCCGTAATAAAATATCTAAGTGTTATTTCTCTAAAAAATCAACTCCTTTTTAATTTAAGGATAAAGTTATTAAGCAATAAAAAAAAATGAAAATTCCAAAAAAATGAGATTAATTCATAAGCACTATTTTATTCGCAGACATAATTCCATTGGTCTAATTATAGACTTTGAATATTATTTTAACAAAAGAGATACAAATAAAGAAACAATATGAAATCAGATTAAACTGGAATTCATCTAGATAGCAAGATATTAAAGATCAAAATAATGAATTCTAATCATGATACAAAATAATATTGTATCTCTGATTATATTCGATTCGACTGTTTGCAAATTCCACATGGAATGGAAGATGTGAAAAAAATTTAATTAGTTTGATATGAATTTCACTAGACTTTTTGGAATAAGTCAAAAACAAATGCTGCTCAACCCATTCTCAGTAGTGGTATTAGAATTTGATTAGTGGATTGGGTGGCGTAGGTCAAACAGCAGTGCAAGGTGACTCTTTTGAGTTGGACAAATATTTTTGGGTAATCCAATTTTTTAATTCGAATTCGATTGAAACCGTGTTCGCCTCTAATAATCGTGAGTACTTTGGTGGAACGCCTATAGCTACGGCTCTAAAAGTACACATTTTAAAATACACCAAACCAATTTAACCGACCCCAATCGACTCGGTTAGGACCCGAACTACCCGGTCACGAGCACCCACCCCTAAAATACCTCCGCTGGTCGCCGAGGGTTGCTGTCGCCGATACTCTCCCATAATCAGCTGTCCTGATTTGTGTGTTCTCGTCCTTGATCATTCACTGTTCGTTCTGCTCATGGTCTCACTTCTATTCGTTTTTATATTTTCATTCTGAATTTTTGCTTGGTTATGTAATTTGCATACACATTATTCTTCGGAAAATTCTCTCGCGATTCTAGTGTCCAGTTTTATTTAACACGAGAAACTTAACCGATATCCTTTTGGATAAAGTTGTTTTCATGCGATTCACATGGTCACACCTTTCTCGTTTAACTTGCTCCTCTTCTTAAGTTTCAGGAGTTTCGCTAGAAGCAAGAGTGATATCTTTTTGTTTGAAGGTGCATCTCAAATGGTAGGCATTCCCGATTTTTTTTAAAATTTTTTTTTACTGTAATTTCTTCTTTGGAAATGGGCTAAAAAACCCTTCATCTGTAGCGTGAGGTAGTAGAAATTTCGGATGACGAGGATTCTTTCGCGGTAGAAAATGATCTCGGACCCAAAGAAGAGAGCTTCAATTTTGATATACCCGTGACGAATACACACTTGAGGCCTGGGGAGGTATTACTTCCTTTATTATCTACCTGAGATCAATGCTGCAAATTTCTAGGGCTAGTAAAAACGTTAATTTAGGTTCACTATCAGATTATTAAACGTTAATGAAAAGCATTGGTTAAAATTTAGATAATTTTAACTTCTGATATGTTTGTTGTCTCTTTGAGCTATACTACAGGACAATGTGGCAAGCTCATCAGGAATCAGCTTGAGATCATCATTCATAGGAATGGGATTCTCATCATCTCTTGTTGACAAAGCAATTGAGGAAATTGGTTAGTTTAACTCATTCTTGTTGACTATCTTAAGACTTTGTCACTGTAAATGTAACTCTGGCAAGTTCAGTATGTTTTTAAATCACTCACATCTTTTGTACTGTAATATGTGATCACTGTTTTCATCCAACAAACACAAGTAATATATGTTTCATCTTTCATCATAGGTGACGGAAATGCTGAGTTATTACTGGAGTTTCTGTTTAAATATTCAGTAAGTGGATATTTTATCTTAGTCATTTTAATAATGTGGTTTTCATTCCTATACTCAAAGTTCTTCTTCTTGTTAGCCTTTTCAATTACATTACCATCTTAATTTGGTTGCTTGCATCTTTCGTAGGATGATCATATGCAAGTATTTTCTTATGAACTTCTGTCGCTAACCTTCTTGTACACCTATAAATTCATACTTGAATACATTTGCATAAGTTTTTATGGTGGGATGTGATGGCATTCCCGCGATGGTGAAAACTTTATATTGATACCTAGCTGTTGACTTTTGCTATTACATTGTCATAATAGGGTTTACTTGCATCCGTCATACGGTTGTTGTTGGTTTGTTCAAATACATTGTCATCCTAGTTTTCCTTTATCTTATATCCTTCTTTCGTTGAATGATCCTATTACGATAATCTATTTTTCACTATAATCCTTTGTAATTCTCTTGTACATCTATACTCTTATACTTGAATATTTTTGCATAAACACTTATTGCTGAATGTGATGGCATTAATATTTTGCAAATGATGAAATGTTCTTTATGACAGCTGTTCTTAGTTTCCATCCCAACCAATGGAATTTAAATAAATTTAGTATTATTATTACAAAATAATGCTGCACTTCTTCACCTGGACAGGGTCTGCAACAACCAAAGGTAGAAAATTTTGATGCAGGTTTTTTCAATGAAGGTAATGATGATTTAGCTGGAAATCTTCGTGTAAAAGAGGTACTTTATATGTTTGTATAAGAACACCTTCTAGTTATACCTTGTAAAGTGATGCTCTGACTTTGGTGCAATAATGACTCTTACAGGAATTTGAGGTTTGCAGAGGATTAACCGACGAGAAAATGGAAACACTGCTGAAGATGAATTTTTCTTTCCATGAAGTTGGGTTTGCAATGAATAGACTTGGTTTGTGCGAGATTTTAACTCTGGATTTTAGCTACATAATCTGAAGCATTGTTCTTGTTTTTGGAGTTTTGATTGATGATTAAATGCTTCAGTTATTGCTTTTGGATAAGATGTTCAACATGGTACTAGAATAAGACTGAATAAACATAACTAGATGTTAACAACCCATGTATGGAACAGAAACAAATTCTAGTGAGAGGGCATATTTAATCGAATATTAAACGACTTTCCTATGAAGCAATTCAATTTGAACTTTAAAATGGAGTAGTGTTTCAGCATGTCCAAATGAGATGTGTTTTTTGCCCTTAATGAGAAATATTTGAAAAGATGTGCCTATTGCTATTGAATTAATCTCATAGAAGTTCTTATATCTATATCCAAAATTATAATTTGCTTTGAAGAAGCATTTTATACTTTTTGTTGCTCTTTTCCTGGGTTACTACTTAATGTGCTATATTCTGTTTTGTTTTTAATATTTATACAAGTCTATTTACATGGAAAATAGCTTGTTTAAATATTTTATGCATAGTTTCTTCTTTTACTAATTTCTTTTAAAGGATTTTTTTTATTTTTTTTCAGCAGTACGCCCTTTCATTTATTAGTGTGTTACTTCTTGAAATTGTTATAGTCTGATGCAATCCTGATGTTCAACTATAGGTAAATGTGCTTCTATTGGTCAATTGATGGACTTTATTTTTGCTGCACGAATGGCTAAAAAGTATGAAAAAGATGCAAACAATCCGCTTCTTGAAAATGCGGAAAGTGTAAAGGTCTTTGGTGACTTCCTTTTGTTATAAATATATTCATACGATGACTTGTGATGATGTGATGGTTTGCTTGCATGGTCCCTGATATATATATATATATATATATATATATAGAATGATTGTATTTTTCAATCTTCTATATTCTGAAAGAGAATGATTTGATGTGTAAAATTATTGCCTGTGCTCAACTTTGGTGCGGTTTGTAAGCCTAGTGCACACATTATTGATTAATGTACAATCAGTGAAGAGCATTTTCATTGACGATGTCCTTTCATGATTGAGAAGTGGAATCATATAGGACATTCTTATGTTTTATTTATTTATTTATTTCTAATAGGATACGGTTTTCTTCTTTCTTATTGATAAATTGTCTAATCTTGCTGTGTTTTTATTGGAAATGAGTATGTGTTTTCAAATATTCTAGTGATATTGACATCTTTTCAGGTCCAACACATACCTTTCTGGTGCTTTGATTCCTCATTGTGGGCACTAGATATTTGATTTTTGGTCTCTGGAAGACTATGCTTTGATGTTATCTTTAAAAACCATGTTTGAATTATGTTGGTGTGCTAGTATTTTAGCAACTGGAAGCTTCCTAGGGTTGATAGAGGTGCACTTAACCCAGGCTTGAGGATATATGAAGTAAAATGTGGACAAACATTTTACAAGTTTCTACTCTGCCTATTATTTTAGTTTCTGTCATACTTAAATCAATTGCAACTTTTTTCAGGTTTGCAACAATGAGACCTTGTTTTGCATTATGGATAAGACACTTCAATTGCTTGAAATGGGCTTCAGCGAAATTGAAATCTCAGCAGCTTTTGAGAAATGTGGTGCGCTGCTTGTCCATATGTCTTAAAATAATTTATTTTCTAATTTCACTTGGTGCAAGAGAAGCCATGAGCTGCTTTTGTACTCTTCGCTAGAATCTTTAGCTGATCTCTGTAATTCTTGTGTCGAGAGTTGCACGGTTTAACAAGATGTTTTTTTTCTTATTTTGGGTAAAAAGTCTATTTATTGAGTTGGTACTAGGGTGAAAACTGGCAATAAAGAATGGATATTTTTATTGTCTGCATTATAAGAAACTTTTTGGTCTTTGCTCATCTACTACTAGGTAAGATTTTGTAAAAATCATGTTTATTGGTGGGAGTGTCTTGTAATTCGCTTGTGCTACCTTTTTGCTAAACTTGTGATTTCCATTCGGATTAAAACCCACTCCACCAAGTTGGCTTCTAGTTAATCAATTAGACCTTATTTTCCTGGGGTTGCACTCCAGGTTCAGAAGCACTTCTGTCAGAACTTGCTGAGTCGATTGTTGCTGGTGAAGCTTATCCTATAGCAGATCAGGTCTGTTTCCTTATTGTGAATAAATTTCTAATGGCTCTTGCATATATCACAATAATGTTATGTACACGTAGTTATGATCTCACTGGTGTCCTGCAGTGCTCCTCAACATCTTTAAGCAATATCACTGTCCAGAGAAAGTATCAGTCTTTGAAAAGAGATATGGGAAACAGTGTAGCTCATCAACCATTTGACTCCTTCATTTTAAAAACTGAGTACAGTTCAGACGTAGCACCTCAAGTGGGGACTTCTGATTTTCCTGCAAATTTGAAAGGCAAGAGGCCCAGAGAAGAATTGAAAGATGAACCAAGAAATTGGAAGAAGCCAAAGGAAGAATTTGTGGAAGATGCATGCAACTCTGTTGGCCGAAGTCGACTGGAATCAAGAAGTGGACATCTGATCTCAAAAAGGAATCAAACGGCAGCCTTGCAGAGGCAGGTTAGCCTTCTGGGAAATCTTGAAGATGACATAAAGCCCCCAGTGTTCAAACTGAACCCTAGCAGGAGTATGACAAGTGTGGCGACTAAACCCCCTTATTTCGTTTTTGGAAACATCACAAATTTGGCTCATGATTCTTGGATCAAGATATCTAAATATTTGTATTCTGTTCAGCCAGAGTTTGTGAATACAAAATTTTACTCAGCCTTGAGCAGGAATGAGGGCTATGTGCACAATCTCCCTGCTGAGGATAGGTTTCATGTTCTCCCAAAGGGTCCAATGACTATTGAAGAAGCTCTGCCACATACCAGAAAATGGTGGCCGTCATGGGATAATAGGAAGCAGCTAAGTTACATCAATTGTGACACAAGTGGGATATCGCATGTATGTGAGAGGCTGGGGAGAATGCTGGCTGATTGCAAGGGGATACCATCTCCGGAGGAGCAGAGAGAAATTCTCAGGCAGTGTGAGGCAAAGAATCTTGTCTGGGTAGGAAATATTAAGTTGGCTCCAGTGGATCCTGAGCATCTTGAGCGTATCCTGGGCTATCCGTTGCACCACACTCGGGTTGCGGCGATGGGCTTGCCAGAAAGACTCGAAGCACTCAAGTTCTCTTTTCAAACCGATACCTTGGGGTACAGCCTCTCTGTCCTAAGGCCATTGTTCCCTGGAGGTGTAACTGTGCTGTCTTTCTTCAGTGGAATAGGTGGAGCTGAAGTTGCTCTACAGCGGCTGGGCATTCGGCTGAAGGCTGTGGTGTCTGTGGAGCCGAGTGAAACGAAGCGCAGGATCGTGAAACAGTGGTGGGGGAAGAGCCAGCAGAGTGGAGAGCTGATTCAGATTGAGAGTGTTTTCAAATTATCTGGCAACACACTAGAGAATCTGCTTAAAAAGTTTGGTGGTTTTGATATAATGATTTGTCAGAGCCCATGTTCAGGTGATGGGAGCTTAGATTTTTCAACGTTTGTTGAGTGTGTCCGAGTTCTGCAGCGTGTGAGGTCAAGAATGGAGAGTAATGGATGAGTTGTCCGTTTCTTTGATGCGACTCTGAATTTCTTCAGTTCTGTAACTGGTAAATGTAGTACTATATAGTTTCACTGCCACATTTAGCCATTTCGGCAACATGCTTTTGGTATGTAAGAAAACAAATCTTTAATGACGATTGTTTCTTGGAACTTAATCGACACCGAGGATGTATTTGGATTCCATTTCAATGATCACTATGGTTACAACTATGGCTATTTGCATTTAAGTTATTACAATTTGGCTATTCTTGAAATCGATGGTCACTATTATGATAATAGGAGTAAGAGTGGTGGTATATCAACGGTGACTGATTATGATAATAGGAGTACGGGTGGAAGTATATCAACTGAGGGAATGAGCAGAGATGTTTATGTGTGCTCAGATGTAAGAAGTAAGCGAATAAGTGAAACATATATGTATATTACAAAATTAAAAAAAAATATATGTAGACATACTTGTTTATTTAAATCAAATTATTAACTTTATAATTTACAACAAGACTTCAATGATATTTATAAATAAGAAAAACTTCTGTCAAATATTTCTGAGACCAAATAGAATTTTAGAATTTGTTTTATTAGTGAATTTATCCTTTTGATAACTCTTTTGCAATGTCTTTTAAAAGAAAATATGACCTTATTTATATATTTTTTGGATCAACAGTTTAACAGCAATTACTGAGACTATTGTTTTAAAATAAATAAAAATATATTAAAAAGTTAAAAATAGATATTTAATTTAATATATTTATAAAAAAAATTAAAAAAAATAGTAAAATACTAGAAAACGCTCAAAAATTTAATTATTATTATTATTTTTTAAAAAAAGTCACAACTCCAAAAATGACATTTACACCAAATATGGGATGAATGAGAGCATTTCAACTCCATTTAGTACACCAAACTTCAAATATAGAGTCTGCTCTGGATTACATATCTAATATTTAAAATATAAATACATTTTTACATACTAAATAATAAATAAATAAAACTAATCCAAAAATGACTATCTAACTATAGTACTATTTAAGTTCCAAAAAAAATAAAAAATAAAAAATAAAAAATAACGAAAAAAAGCAAGGGAATACGTGGAAGCAGGTGGGGACATACGGGTGTCGGGTGGTGCCATGCAAAGTTTCTGAAAGTTGCCACGACAGCGACCACGTGTTTCCCTCTCTTTCAATCTTTTAAACGCACCCACACGCAAATACACATACATATACGCCTCGCCTCGCGTCGCTAGCTATTATGTATTTTACATATCCATCGCACCGTATCGCATCGGTGAAGTGGCGACACGCTCATCCATCCATCCATCGATAATAAATTAATTGATTAAAATATGCCGGGACTGACCATTGGCGACACGCTCCCCGACCTCGAAGTTGAAACGACGTTGAATGGAGTGATCAGGCTCCACGATTACGTGGGCGATAGCTACACCATCATCTTCTCTCACCCGGCAGATTTCACCCCCGTCTGCACCACGGAGATGGGGGCGATGGCGGCGTACGCCCCCAAGTTCGCCGAGATGGGAGTCAAGCTGCTGGGGCTGTCCTGTGATGACGTCCAATCCCACCGGGACTGGATCAAGGACATCGAGGCCTACGCAGCATGCAAGGTCACCTACCCCATCGCTGCTGATCCGGACCGCAAGGTCATCAAGCAGCTCAACATGGTTGACCCCGATGAGAAGGACCCATCGTCCGGTCAACCGCTTCCCTCTCGGGCTCTGCACATAATTGGTCCGGACAAGAAGGTATATATAAAGATGGATAGATAGATAGATAGATATATATGTGCCTAGTTAATTAATTAATTAGTGTTTTCATATAAAAAATATATGTGTTTGATCGGTCGATCGAGGTTATATACATACACGTTAATTAATTATGGCAGATAAAGTTGAGTTTCCTGTACCCGGCGAGTACGGGGCGCAACATGGATGAAGTGGTGAGGGCGGTGGAGTCCCTGCAGCTGGCGGCCAAGGCCAAGCACAAGATTGCGACGCCCGCCAATTGGAAATCTGGAGAGCCGGTGGTGATATCGTCTAGTGTCTCTGCTCAGGAAGCCCAACAGATGTTTTCCCAGGGGTACCACACCACGCCTCTACCCTCTACCAAGAATTACCTTCGATTCACCAATCCCCAATCTGCAACTTAGCAGCAGTAGTAGCTCTGGATATCCTAAAGGAGTAGCAGGAGTCAGTCTGTCTATTTATTTCTCTTTTTTTTTTTTTAAAGATCGACGCCGCTTTATTTGTACTTTGTACGTCCATTTTAATTTTGTCTAATATCTTTATCCTAAGTGCAATATATCTTTTATAGAGAGCCATTTCCAATATATTTATTGGAGAGTCCATTGGGAACCAATACTGGTACCCTGGAGCCAATACTTAATTTATGTTTATTATTACCATTTTTTAATAATTATATTGTAAAATATATTGGAACAAGAGAGGAATGGCCCGAATAAAGATATTAATGAAAAAAAATTATTAATAGAAGAATTTTATTTTTCTATATTATATTTTAATATAATAACTAATATAAACAACATAATTTGAAGGTACTTTCAGTACTTTCTTTTGAAAAATCAAACGAATTTTGATTCTCGCCCCGGTCTTAACCGGTTCGAACTCCGATCTCAATCCCAACCGGTTCGAACTTCACCGAGTTTTGATTCTCGCCTCGGTCTCAATCCCAACCGGTTCGAACTCCACCGAATTTTGATTCTCGCCTCGGTCTCAATTCCAATCGGTTCGAACTCCACCTTGAGTTCGAATTTAAATATTGCCTTGAGTTCGAATTTAAATATTGCCTACATTGTGATAGCCTCGGCACTTTTGAGACTTGCTATAGCAGGTGGCTATGCTATGTGATAGCCTCGGCACCTTAGGGTTAGGGACTTGCTATAGCAGGAGGCTATGCTATGTTTGAAGATGACACTTGGAGCATCTCATATTTCTGCATGCGACGAGGCTATGCTACATCTCATATTTCCGTATACGAAAAGAAAAAGAAGTATAAATATTTTTATATTTTAACTATTTTCATATACGAAAAGAAGTGTCGGAAACCCTAAAGCATCCATCGAGTTTCCAGCAGTAGGAAACCCTAAGCCCGACCTCGCCGACCTCATCACTGCTGTTCCACCACTTCGTCATTTTCTAATAAAAACTGCAATTAAGCTATCTGTTATCCAACCATTTTTCGGCCACCGCACTACCACTATTGTTTTTCAATTGAGTGGATACTTCTCCCGACATATATTTTTTCGTCGATCAAAAGTCTCATTCGAGCAGATACAGATGGTCTCCCGACTTTCCGTTTCAGGTAGCGGACTTCACCATCTTACTTGTTTTTTGGAACACTTAGTGTTGATATTTCTTAGACTTGATAGGCTTAGTATTGCTTTGTTGGTGTTGATATCTTAGGGTGTGTTTGTTTGGAGGTTTGAATTTTGAGTTAGGATTTGAATAATAAAATATTTGAATTGAAATAGTAGTATGATGTGATATAAATAAATATTGATGTGATATTTTGAATGTAAAATTAATTTTTAGTATAATATGAAAAATGAAAAATAAGTGTTTGATTTGATATTTTGGGGGGCAATTTTGTATGAATAGTGTAAATCCTTCCCAATCCTCCAAACAAACACACCCTTAGGCATGTTGCCTTTGACCTTTGATATTTAGACTACCTAGGCTTGTCTGGTCTGTTTTATTTGACTTGGACTGTAAAGCCTGTATCAGCAGAACTACGTATGGCTTGATCCTGTTTGGGTACGTAGGCAGCCCACTTTAGGTGCAGCCATTGTTAAATAGTTTTTACCAAAAAAATTCTAAACTATAAACCATCCACCGAGTTTTCAACCATCGAAAACCCTAACTCCGACCTCGCCACTGTTTTTCCACCACTTCACCATTTTCTGATCAAAATTGCCATTAAGCTACCTATTGATCCAGTCATTTTCCGGCCACCGCACTACCGCTATCGTCTTCATCAGCCCAAAAAACCGTCAACCTGGTTACTCGCACCGTCGTATCACCGTCGGAGGCGTCGATAATACCCCCAATCAAAATTCGTCCAAAATTGCATAAAATTGCCCCTCTGGCCGGGTTTAGGGTTTAGAGGTACGATTTGACAGATTTCTCATATATATAGGGAAGGGAATCGTGTTGCGGATGCCTTAGTGCTCTGGAAGTTTTTCTTTCGATTGAGCAGACACTTCTCTCGACAGATATCCCTTCGTCGATCAAAATTCTCATTCGAGCGGATGCAGATGGTCTCATGACTTTCCGTTTCTTGTAGCAAGCTTCACCCTTTTACTTGTTTTTTTGAGACATTTAGTGTTAATATTACTTAGACTTGATAGGCTTAGTATTGTTTGGTTGGTGTTGATGCCTTAGGCATGTTGCCTTTGAGCTTTGATACTTAGACTACCTAGGCTTGTCTGGTCTGTTTTGTTTGACTTTGACTGTATAGCCTGTATCAGCAGAACTACGTATGGCTTGATCCTATTTGGGTACGTAGGCAACCCACTTTGGGTGCAGCCATTGCCATATAGCGTTTACTAAAAAAAAAATCCTAAACACTAAACCTAAACCATTCACCGACTTCCAAGCCACTGGAAACCCTAACCCCGACCTCGCCACTGCTGTTTCACCATTTCGCCATTTTATGATCAAAATCGTAATTAAGCTACCCGTTGGTCCAACCATTTTTCGGCCACCACACTACCGCCATTGTCTTTCAATTGAACGGACACTTCTCAAGACAAATATCCCTAAGTCGATGAAAAGTCTTCTTCGAGCGGATGCAGATGGTCTCCCAACCTTCCATTTTAGGTAGCAGGCTTCACTCTTTTACTTGTTTTTTGGGATATTTAGTGTTGACATTATTTAGACTTGATAGACTTAGTATTGCTTGGTTGGTGTTGATGCCTTAGGGATGTTGCCTTTGGCCTTTAATACTTTCACTTCCTAGGCTTGTTTGGTCTGTTTTGTTTGACTTGGATTGTAAAACCTGTATTAGCAGAACTACGTATGACTTGATCTCGTTTGGGTACGTAGGCAGCCCACTTTGGGTGCAACCATTGTTATATAGTTTTTACCAAAAATACCCTAAACCCTAAAACCTAAACCATCCACCGACTTCCCAGCCACCGAAAACCTTAACGCCGATCTTGCCACTGCTGTTCCACCATTTCGCTATTTTTCGATCAAAACTGCGATTAAGTTATTTGTTGATCTAGCCATTTTCCGGCCACCCACTACCGCCATTGTCTTCATCAGCCTCAAAACCCCTCAACCCGGTTACTCGCACCGCTATATCACCGCCGGAAGTGCCGAAAATAATCCCGATCAAAATTCATCCTAAACTGCATCACCGGAAAATTGCCCCTCCGGCCGGGTTTAGGGTTTAGAGATGCAACTTGGTAGATATCACATATATATAGGGAAGAGAATCGTGTCACGGATGCCTTAGCGAATTTGTCGGTTTTTCTTTTGATTGAGCTGATATTTCTCCCAATAGATATCTAGTTGTCGATTGAAAGTCTCATTTGAACGGATGCAGATGGTCTCCCAAATTTCCGTTTTAGGTAGTAGTCTTCACCCATGTACTTATTTTTTAGGACACTTAGTGTTAATATTACTTAGATTTGATAGACTTAGTATTATTTGGTTGGTGTTTATGCCTTAGGCATATTGCCTTTGGCCTTTGATAGTTAGACTACCTAGGCTTATCTGGCTTGTTTTGTTTGACTTGGACTTTATAACATATATTAGAAGAACTACGTATGGCATGATCCATTTTGGGTACGTAGGCAGCCCACTTTGGGTGCAACCATTGCTATATAATTTTTTACCAAAAAAACCGTAAAAGCTAAACCCTAAACCATTCACCGACTTCCCAGCCTTCGGAAACCCTAACCCCGACCTTGCTATTGCTGTTCCATCACTTCGCCATTTTCTCGATCAAAATTGCCATTTCTGGTGATTTTAACGTTTTACCTCTGCTTTGTTTTTGCTGTGTAGACATGGGGAGGAGGAGATGCCACAGTTGTCGTTTTAAGGTTTAGTAACAGCAGATGATGTGGGTCTGAGATCAAATTTGTTTTTCCTGTTTGATTTCTACACCGTCTGATTTCAATAAAATTTCTATGCTAATGAAAAAAAAAACTAAACCCGGTCGGAGAAGCAGTTTTCCGACGATGCAATTTTGGACAAATTTTGATCGGTGGTATTACCGACATCTCCGGCGGTGAGGGTAACCAGGTTAGGATTTTTTTTGGCTGATGAAGACAATGGAAGTAGTGCGGTGACTTAGGGTTTAGGGTTTGGGGTTTGGGGTTTGGGGTTTGGGGTTTGGGGTTTAGGTTTAGGGTTTCGGGTTTCGGGTTTCGGGTTTTGGGTTTCGGGTTTCGGGTTTCGGGTTTCGGGTTTAGGGTTTAGGGTTTAGGGTTTAGGGTTTTTTTTTTTTGGCTGGGCTCAAAGAGCTGCCTACGTACCCAAACGGGATCAAGCCATACGTAGTTTTGCAAAGTTCGGTACAAGTGCTGGAAACGTAAAATAGAGAATATAAGAAATAAAAGCTAACGGAAGCGAAAGCACGGGAGGCCCGCCGCGTCAGCATGGATGAGGCCACGAGTCCTCGCAGGGATGTCCGCCGGCTCAAGAATCCGCGTGTGAGGAAGGGCAACAGAGGTGTTCGCCAAGTTGTCCGCCACTTTATTGCCCTCGCGGTAAATATGAGAGATCCTCCACTCGATGCTGCGAAGCTGTAGGCGCAGGTGGTGGAGACAAGGCTGGAGAGTCCAGTGTCCCGTCGAGGAGGAGATGAGAGAGATACTGCTGGCCGAGTCCGTCTCGATCCAGAGAGGGAGGAGGCCGCGTGCTACCGCCAGGTCCACGCCGGATCGAATCGCTTGCAATTCAGCCAAAGTGTTTGTCGTATCCAAGAGGGGAACTTGGAATGCCACAAGTGGAGCGCCGGTGGCATCCCGAATGACGCCCGCGGCTCCAGCGGCGCCTGGATTCCCGAGCGATGCCCCATCGGTATTGAGTTTGAACCATTCTGGAGACGGAGCTTCCCAACGCACTATGACCGGCGGCCGAAGAACCGGAGGTGGGAGGCGAAGGCCGAGACAAGAGGCTAAGTGCACCTCCCCAGGCCAGTGTTGACGCTGAAGGAGGCCAGCACGGCCTAAGACCTGCAAATGAGAGTGAATACGCCAAATAATCCGGTCAGATGAAATCTGGATACCTCGGTGTTTGGCGTCATTCCGTGCCGTCCAAAGAAACCAAAAGGCCAGAAGTGGGATATAAGTACGGATACTCCGCGCATGAGGGGAGGACAGACGCCAAGCAGAGACCATGAGGTGGGGCGCATGTGTCCGCGGAAGTTGGATGCGAAATAGGTCGGCGAGATGGCGCCACACGCGCTCGGCAACCGCCGACGAGAAGAATAAGTGCTCGATCGTCTCAGACTCCCGACAACACTGGCAGCAAGAGACAATAGGGAGGCCCATCTTCCGTAAGGCCTCATCGACGGGTATCCTACGGCGAAATAAACGCCATAGGAATACTGACACTGTAGGAGTAAGAAACGGCGACCACAAGCTGCAAGAGAGCCAACTCCGTGCTCCAACTGTTCGGCTCATCTCCCATGCTGAAGTTGTAGAGAAAGTACCTGTGGTCGAGGCCTTCCAAATCGGCTGATCCGCAATCTGGGGATCAGAAGGAATCGCCGAGACCTGCTGAACAAGGGTTTCCGGAAGATAAGCTTGAAGGCGCGTCAAGTCCCACGTCCCGTTTACCCACATCTCTTTCACCCGTATCGGCGGAGGGCGGTCCTGGCGGTCAGTGCATAGAGGACGATCTCCACACCAAGTATCATACCAAAAGAAGCAGTCCCCACGCCCCAAATTCCAAGTGATCTGAGTCTGTGCCTCGTCTCGAACCTGGCAGAGGCGTTTCCAAACCGCGCTGTCGTAGCTTCGGCAGGGTGCAAGTCCTGGAAAGGAATTACGAAAATATTTCTGTTGAAGCGCGCGAGCCCAAAGGGAGGAGCCATCTCTGAGTCGCCACCACAGTTTAAAAGAGAAAGCCCGGACCATATCGGCAAGGCGGCGAATGCCAAGTCCACCCTCCTCCTGAGGCCGTGCAATATCCACCCAGGAGATCCAATGGCGGCGACGGTGCCCGTGATAAGAGCCCCAGAAAAAACGAGCAAATAGCTGCTCCACGGAGTGAAGTACCGTCTGGGGAGGGCAAAGTACCTGCAGGAGATAGAGGGGGAGCGAGAACAAGGTGCTCCTGATCAACTGTAATCGACCCCCGTGAGATAGAACCGATCGATCCCAACGCTGCAGATAGCGACGGAGCTTTCCAAGGAGTTCCTCGTAAAGAATATTGCGCCGATTGCCCACATAGAGGGGCGCGCCAAGATACGTGAGGGGATGTTCAGCCGCGCCAAAACCAGTCACCGATTGGAGCAGCCGTTGTACACTCTCCGGGCACTGGCGGCTGAAAACAAGCTGACTCTTCTGACAATTCACCTTCTGACCAGTAATCCGTGCGTAAGTCGTCAGAAAGTCCGTCAGAAGGCTAATGCGATTGCCACATGTATTAGCGAATATGAGGACATCATCCGCGTAGGCTAGGTGCATCAGCCGGAACCGACCACGACACCGATAGTACAGATCCGGAAAACGGCTGTAGAGGCGCTCCAAGCCTCGTGATAAGAGATCTGCAGCCAAGACAAAAAGGGTCGGGGACAAGGGGTCTCCCTGCCTAAGGCCTCGCGAGGAGGGGAAGAAGCCACCCAAATCCCCATTCACAAGGATCGAGTACCAAGCATGCTCAACACAGTTCATAATCAAGGTGATGAAATGAGCCGGGAAACCGAACCTGGAAAGGGCGTGCCGCAAGAACCGCCATGACACCCGATCATATGCCTTGTTAAGGTCCAATTTCAGCAATAAATTGTGCGAGTCCCCTCTCAGATTAAGATCATGGACCATTTCCGATGCTAACAGGATATTGTCCGCAATCGCGCGGCCTTTGACAAAGCCGCTCTGGTGCGGTGACAGGAGCTGCGGCAGTAGAGGGCTAAGGCGCGTGGTAAGAAGCTTTGTGAAGATCTTACTACTGACATTACAGAGGCTGATAGGCCGATAATCAGCCCATGCAAGTGGCCCCTCCTTCTTGGGGATAAGCACAAGAGTCGTCGCTGTATAGAACTTCAGGAGGGGAGCTCCCGAAAAGAATTCCAGGACAGCAGCAAACACATCCTCCCGAATAATCTCCCAACATTTCTGGTAGAAAGCGGCAGAGAAGCCATCGGGGCCAGCCACACTATCCTGATCAATCGAGAAGACCACAGCACGAATCTCCGCAAGTGTAGGCGGCTCAAGCAACCGAGTGCACTCGGCCGGCGGAACCTGGGGCGGTGGGTCCGCCAAGGCATCCATTCCCGAGGTGTCGGCATCATCAGGCTGTCCCAACATCCCAGAGAAATAGGTAATGACTGACTGCTTAATATCAGAGTGATCAGTGAGGGTACGAGCACCATCTGCCATCGAGAAGATTGTCGCCCGCCGGCGTCGTTCCTTCACCATGGAGTGGAACATACGGGAATTCCGTTCTCCCTCAACCGCCCACCGACAGGCGGCTTTTTGTTTCCAGAAAGCCTCCTCCAGTGCAATCGCATGCGTCAAAGCCGCAGCACTACGCTGACGACGGAGGAGGTTGGCATCAGAGGGATCCCGATCGAAGTCCGCTTCGCACTCCTCGGCGTCTTTTTCTGCTGCCGCTGGCACCTGAAAAACATTACGAAATACCTGTTTGTTCCACCACTTCAGAGCCTGCTTGAGGCGTCCGAGTTTCAATCGCAGGTTGAGGAGACCGGTGGTGCCCGTCGGGACAACCCAACTCTGGCGGACGTGGTCCTGAAAAGTGTGGTGTCTAGTCCACATGTTCTGAAACCGGAATGCAGAGGCAAGGCGGTGTCGTTCATGCGAGAACCGGACCAAGAGCGGGGCGTGGTCCGAATGCATCCGCGGTAAGTGCCTGACTCGAGTTGTCTCCGCAAAATCCTCCCAGGCAGAGCTGTAGAGAATGCGATCAAGGCGCTCCCAAACCCGTCGATTGGTCCATGTGTGCGGGGGGCCCTCAAAACCAGCATCAATGAGGTTCGCATCGAGGATTGCGGTCGAGAAATCCTAAATGGAGCGCAATTTAGGCCGACCTGGGCCCTTCCGTTCAGATATATCGGCGATGGCATTAAAGTCACCGCCAATCAGCCAGGGGGATCCCAATGACGAAACCGCGGTGTCATGTAAGAAGGACCAAAGATCGCGGCGCTGGGTGATAGAGCACCTCGCATATATGCCAGATAAAAGGAAAGGCCGGCGAATCTGTGGAGATGATACCTGCACATGAAGACACTGATCGATCTCCGAAATAGGCGCCAGTGTATAAGAATCATCAGCAAGAATCCAGATGGAATTAGCCGTGTTGGTTAGCATCTGGGAGAAACCAAACCGCCGGCAGAAGAAAGTAGTGTCCGCCAGAACCATAGGTTCAAGGATGATGAGAAGGCGGATACGGTGTTGTTTACAAAGCCAATGTACCTCCCGTTGAGCCCTGGGGTTACCAATTCCTCGCACATTCCAGACCAGAATATAGGTGTCTGTCATCGAGAACTAGCAGAAGGGCGACGAGAGGAACTTACTTGCTGACGAGAGATGCTGCGGGTAATCGGTCTAGAGAAGGTCGGCGGCAGAGCCTGTGGCCGGTCATCCGACACTGTCTCCAAAGATCCGCTGAGAGACGGAGGTTCAGCAGCCTGGTTCAAAACGCACACCCCCTGCTCGGATGCGACTCCGTCGACAAAGCGACATTAGGGAGCGGTTCCGATGAAGTCCGCAGGAGGGGTTGGTTCGGACCAAATTCAGGGAGGAGCTCTGTCCCGGTAGTTGCATCAGCAGGTAGCTCACCAGAATGAAGATCAGTGGTACCTCTCGGGGAAAGAGACAGTGAGTCGATGAGGGGCGGTTGGCCATCCTTAATATGGGGCGAGTCACCATCCGAGTCTTCGGCGAAAGTGGCTTGTAGTGCAGAGTCCTCTTCCGGCTGGGTGTCCGAGGAAGGAGAGCCAGTGGCCGATAGGCAAGTGTCCACTGAAAGATCACGTCGATCGCAGATAGGTGATGCAGGGGGGTCAGAGAGCAGCACTGCCTTCCCTTTATCCAGGCCATGACCAGAGGGGAGTCCCCAAATTGCCAAAGACTGAGCAGGAGGAAGCGGCACAGGCTCCGGAGGTACCTGCATATCATCAGCAAGCGGTGGCAAAGGCGGCGAGGGTACCTGAGCGTCCAATGGGGGCTGCGAAAGGAGGCCAAGGGCTGGGGCGGTGGCAGGAGTCGCTGGAGTGGGACTGAGCCGACAGTCGTCCAGCGGGGAGGCAGGGCTGTCAATCGGGGGCTCAGCTGTAGTCTGTCCAGCTAGAGGGCGGGCCGGAGAGGTTTCCGAAGGCACCAGAAATTCCCTAAAGGTAACTCGAACACCAGAAGTAAGCAGCATCGCAGAGGCATCCCCTCGTGAGTGGGCAAAGGTCACCCGAGGAGGAGCGTGGGGGCGATGAGCCTCCGCAGGGCCGCTGAGATGCGCCGGTGTGAGCTGCAGTGACTTCTCGGGCGTCTGTGATGGATTTGGGGCCACCTGTGTCTCCCCAAAGGTCACCCGCACACCAGAGCGAAGACGTCTGGAGCCATTCAACTCCGGGATGTCATCGGAAGGTCGCCGGGTAGAAGGCTGGGGGTCCCGTCGGAGGAGCTGAGAAGGAGCCTGCAAGGAGCCAGAATCATTAGTAATACCAGTAGAAGGCGTACCCCTATTTCGATTGCGGCGCCGACGACAGCGTCGAGCAGTGGGGGGCCGAGATTCCATGATATCACCAGAGGCAGGGGCTGCAGAGATCTCAGAAGGGCCATGCACCGAGTCATGGCGATCAGAAGGCGCAGCAGGAGGATCCTGCGCAGCTGATACGGATGCTGGTACCGGCTGCGAAGAAGGTCTGCGTAAACAAGCATATCTTTATGGAACATGTGGAGAGGAAGTAGAGGAAATGTTACCCACACCGGGGCAAACGGAGGTTCCTCAGTAGTTTTGAAATCCGGAGTCCATTTAAGAAGTCTCATCGGAAATCCCTTGATAAACCAAGTCCCTCTGATCCATAAACGCGTATAGTCTGCCTCCGTAGTTAGGCGAATCACAACATGTCGATGATTCAAATGTTGGGTTTAGGGTTTAGGGTTTAGGGTTTAGGGTTTTTTTTTTTTTTTTTTTTTTTTTTTTTTTTTGGCTGGGCTCAAAGAGCTGCCTACGTACCCCAACGGGATCAAGCCATACGTAGTTCTGCAAAGTTCGGTACAAGTGCTGTAAATGTAAATAAAGATTGTAAGCAACTAAAAGCTAACGGAAGCGAAAGCACGGGAGGCCCGCCGCGTCAGCATGGATGAGGCCACGGGTCCTCGCTGGGATGTCCGCCGGCTCAAGGATCCGCAAATGAGGAAGGGCAACAGAGGTATTCGCCAAGTTGTCCGCCACTTTATTGCCCTCGCGGAAAATATGAGAGATCCTCCACTCGATGCTGCGAAGCTGTAGGCGCAGGTGGTGGAGACAAGGCTGGAGAGTCCAGTGTCCCGTCGAGGAGGAGATGAGAGAGATACTGCTGGCTGAGTCCGTCTCGATCCAGAGAGGGAGGAGGCCGCGGGCAACCGCCAGGTCCACTCCAGATCGAATCGCCTGCAGTTCGGCCAAAGTGTTCGTCGTATTCAAAAGGGGAACTTGGAATGCCACAATTGCGGCGCCGGTGGCATCCCGAATGACGCCCGCGGCTCCAGCGGCGCCTGGATTCCCGAGCGATGCCCCATCAGTGTTGAGTTTGAACCAGCTTGGAGACGGGGCTTCCCAGCGTACCATGACCGGCGGCCGAAGAACCGGAGGTGGGAGGCGAAGACCGAGACTAGAGGCTAGGTGCACCTCCCCAGGCCAGTGCTGACGCTGAAGGAGGCCAGCACGGCCTAAGACCTGCAAATGACAGTGAATACGCCAAATAATCCGGTCAGATGAAATCTGGATACCTCGGTGTTTGGCGTCATTCCTTGCCGTCCAAAGAAACCAGAAGGCCAGGAGCGGTATATAAGTACGGATACTCCGCGCATGTGGGGAGGACAGACGCCAAGCGGAAACCATCAGGTGGGGCACATGTGTCCGCGGGATTTGGGTATGAAATAGATCAGCAAGATGGCGCCACACGCGCTGGGCAACCGCCGACGAGAAGAATAAATGCTCGATCGTCTCAGACTCCCGACAGCACTGGCAGCAAGAGACAATAGGGAGGCCCATCTTCCGTAAGGCCTCATCGACGGGTATCCGACGGCGAAATAAACGCCATAGGAAAACCGACATTGTAGGAGTAAGAAGCGGCGACCACAAGCTGCAAGAGAGCCAGCTCCGTGCTCCAGCAGTTCGGCTCATCTCCCATGCTGAGGATGTAGAGAAAGTACCTGTGGTCGAGGCCTTCCAGATCGGCTGATCCGCAATCTGGAGATCAGAAGGAATCGCCGAGACCTGCTGAACAAGGGTTTCAGGGAGATAAGCTCGGAGACGCGGCAAGTCCCATGTCCCGTTAACCCACATCTCTTTCACCCGTATCGGCGGAGGGCGGTCCTGGCGGTCAGCGCAGAGCGGACGATCTCCACACCAATTATCATACCAGAAGAAGCAGTCCCCACGTCCCAAATTCCAAGTGATCTGAGTCTGTGCCTCGTCTCGAACCTGGCAGAGGCGCTTCCAAACCGGGCTGTCGTAGCTCCTGCAGGGTGCAAATCCTGGAAATGAATTCCGAAAATATTTCTGTTGAAGCGCGCGAGCCCAAAGGGAGGAGCCATCTCTGAGTCGCCACCACAGTTTAAACGAGAAGGCCCGAACCGTATCGGCCAGGCGTCGAATGCCAAGTCCACCTTCTTCCTGTGGCCGTGCAATATCCGCCCAGGAGATCCAATGGCGGCGTCGGTGCCCGTGATAAGAACCCCAGAAAAAACGAGCAAAAAGTTGCTCCACAGAGTGAAGTACCGCCTGGGGGGGGCAAAGTACCTGCAGCAGATATAGGGGGAGCGAGAACAAAGTGCTCCTGATTAACTGTAATCGACCCCCGTGAGATAGAACCGAGCGATCCCAGCGCTGCAGATAACGACGGAGTTTTCCAAGGAGTTCCTCATAAAGAATATTGCGCCGATTGCCCACATAGAGGGGCGCGCCAAGATATGTAAGAGGGAGTTCAGCTGCGCCAAAACCAGTCACCGATTGGAGCTGTCGTTGAACATTCTCCGGGCACTGGCGGCTGAAAACAAGCTGGCTTTTCTGACAGTTCACCTTCTGGCCAGTAATCCGTGCGTAAGTCGTCAGAAAGTCGGTCAGAAGGCTGATGCGATTGCCACAGGTATTAGCGAATATGAGGACATCATCCGCATAAGCAAGGTGCGTCAGCCGGAACCGACCACGACACCGATAGTACAGATCCGGAAAACAGCTGTAGAGGCGCTCCAAGCCGCGTGATAAGAGATCTGCAGCCAAGACAAAAAGGGTCGGGGACAAAGGGTCTCCCTGCCTAAGGCCTCGCGAGGAGGGGAAGAAGCCACCCAGGTCCCCATTCACAAGGATCGAATACCACGCATGCTCAACACAGTTCATAATCAAAGTGATGAAGTGAGCCGGGAAACCGAACCTGGAAAGGGCGTGCCGTAAGAACCGCCATGACACCCGATCGTACGCCTTGTTAAGGTCCAATTTCAGCAATAAATTGTGCGAGCCTCCTCTCAGATTAAGATCATGGACCATCTCCGACGCTAACAGAATATTGTCCGCAATCGCGCGGCCTTTGACAAAGCCGCTCTGATGCGGCGATAGAAGCTGCGGCAGTAGAGGGCTAAGGCGCGTGGTGAGTAGCTTTGTGAAGATCTTACTGCTGACATTACAGAGGCTGATAGGTCGATAATCAGCCCATGCCTGTGGCCCCTCCTTCTTGGGGATAAGAACAAGAGTCGTCGCTGTATAAAACTACAGGAGGGGGGCTCCCGAAAAGAAATCCAGTACAGCATCGAAAACATCCTCCCGGATGATCTCCCAACATTGCTGGTAGAAGGCGGCAGAGAAGCCATCGGGACCAGCCGCACTATCTTGATCAATCGAGAAGACCACAGCACGAATCTCCGCAAGTGTAGGCGGTGCAAGCAACCGAGTGCACTCGGCTGGTGGAACCTGGGGCGGTGGGTCTGCTAAGGCATCCATTTCCGATGTGTCGGCATCATCAGGCTGTCCTAACATCCCAGAGAAATAGGTAATGGCTGACTGCTTAATATCTGAGTGATCAGTGAGGGTACGAGCACCGTCAGCCATCGAGAAGATTGTCGCCCGCCGGCGTCGTTCCTTCACCATGGAATGGAACATACGGGAGTTCCGTTCTCCCTCGACCGCCCACCGACAGGCTGCTTTCTGTTTCCAGTAAGCCTCCTCAAGAGCAATCGCATGCGTCAAAGCCGCAGCGCTACGCTGACGGCGGAGGAGGTTGGCGTCAGAGGGATCCCGATCGAAATCCGCTTCACACTCCTCTGCGTCTTTTTCTGCTGCTGCCAATACCTGAAAAACATTTCCAAATACCTGTTTGTTCCACCACTTCAGGGCCTGTTTGAGTCGTCCAAGTTTCAGTCGCAGGTTGAGGAGACCGGTGGTGCCCGTCGGGACAACCCAACTCTGGCGGACGTGGTCCTGAAAAGTGTGGTGTCTGGTCCACATGTTCTGAAACCGGAATGCAGAGGCAAGGCGGTGTCTTTCATGCGAGAATCGGACCAAGAGCGGGGCGTGGTCCGAATGCATCCGCGGGAGGTGTCTGACACGAGTCGTCTCAGCGAAATCCTCCCAGGCAGTGTTGTAGAGAATGCGGTCCAGGCGCTCCCAAACTCGTCGATTTGTCCATGTATGGGGGGAGCCTTCAAAACCGGCATCAATAAGATTCGCATCAAGGATAGCCGCTGAGAAATCCTGAATAGATCGCAACTTAGGGCGACCTGGGCCCTTCCGTTCAGATATGTCGGCGATGGCATTAAAGTCGCCACCGATAAGCCAAGGAGACCCCAATGACGAGGCCGCTGTGTCCTGTAGGAAAGACCAGAGGGCACGGCGCTTGGTGACAGAACATCGCGCATAGATCCCAGATAGGAAAAAGGGCCGGCGGTGCTGCGGAGACGAAACCTGCACATGAAGACACTGATCGATCTCCGAAATAGGCTCCAGTTTATAGGAGTCATCAGCAAGAATCCAGATAGAATTGACCGCGTTGGTAAGCATCTGGGAGAAGCCAAAACGCCGGCAAAAGAAAGCAACATCCGCAAAAACCATAGGCTCCAGAAGAATAAGAATGCGGATACGGTGCTGCTTGCAGATTAACACAGTTCATAATCAACACAGTTCATCTGGGAGCAACTTTTTGCTCGTTTTTTCTGGGGTTCTTATCACGGGCACCGACGCCGCCATTGGATCTCCTGGGCGGATATTGCACGGCCACAGGAGGAGGGTGGGCTTGGCATTCGACGCCTGGCCGATACGGTTCGGGCCTTCTCGTTTAAACTGTGGTGGCGACTCAGAGATGGCTCCTCCCTTTGGGCTCGCGCGCTTCAACAGAAATATTTTCGGAATTCCTTTCCAGGATTTGCACCCTGCAGGAGCTACGACAACCCGGTTTGGAAGCGCCTCTGCCAGGTTCGAGACGAGGCACAGACTCAGATCACTTGGAATTTGGGGCGTAGGGACTGCTTCTTCTGGTATGATAATTGGTGTGGAGATCGTCCGCTATGCGCTGACCGCCAGGACCGCTCTCCGCCGATACGGGTGAAAGAAATGTGGGTTAACGGGACGTGGGACTTGCCGCGCCTCCGAGCTTATCTCTCTGAAACCCTTGTTCAGCAGGTCTCGGCGATTCCTTCTGATCTCCAGATTGCGGATCAGCCGATCTGGAAGGCCTCGACCACAGGTACTTTCTCTACATCCTCAGCATGGGAGATGAGCCGAACTGCTGGAGCACGGAGCTGGCTCTCTTGCAGCTTGTGGTCGCCGCTTCTTACTCCTACAATGTCGGTTTTCCTATGGCGTTTATTTCGCCGTCGGATACCCGTCGATGAGGCCTTACGGAAGATGGGCCTCCCTATTGTCTCTTGCTGCCAGTGCTGTCGGGAGTCTGAGACGATCGAGCATTTATTCTTCTCGTCGGCGGTTGCCCAGCGCGTGTCCTCCCTTTGGGCTCGCGCGCTTCAACAGAAATATTTTCGGAATTCCTTTCCAGGATTTGCACCCTGCAGGAGCTACGACAGCCCGGTTTGGAAGCGCCTCTGCCAGGTTCGAGACGAGGCACAGACTCAGATCACTTGGAATTTGGGGCGTAGGGACTGCTTCTTCTGGTATGATAATTGGTGTGGAGATCGTCCGCTATGCGCTGACCGCCAGGACCGCTCTCCGCCGATACGGGTGAAAGAAATGTGGGTTAACGGGACGTGGGACTTGCCGCGCCTCCGAGCTTATCTCCCTGAAACCCTTGTTCAGCAGGTCTCGGCGATTCCTTCTGATCTCCAGATTGCGGATCAGCCGATCTGGAAGGCCTCGACCACAGGTACTTTCTCTACATCCTCAGCATGGGAGATGAGCCGAACTGCTGGAGCACGGAGCTGGCTCTCTTGCAGCTTGTGGTCGCCGCTTCTTACTCCTACAATGTCGGTTTTCCTATGGCGTTTATTTCGCCGTCGGATACCCGTCGATGAGGCCTTACGGAAGATGGGCCTCCCTATTGTCTCTTGCTGCCAGTGCTGTCGGGAGTCTGAGACGATCGAGCATTTATTCTTCTCGTCGGCGGTTGCCCAGCGCGTGTGGCGCCATCTTGCTGATCTATTTCATACCCAAATCCCGCGGACACATGTGCCCCACCTGATGGTTTCCGCTTGGCGTCTGTCCTCCCCACATGCGCGGAGTATCCGTACTTATATACCGCTCCTGGCCTTCTGGTTTCTTTGGACGGCACGGAATGACGCCAAACACCGAGGTATCCAGATTTCATCTGACCGGATTATTTGGCGTATTCACTGTCATTTGCAGGTCTTAGGCCGTGCTGGCCTCCTTCAGCGTCAGCACTGGCCTGGGGAGGTGCACCTAGCCTCTAGTCTCGGTCTTCGCCTCCCACCTCCGGTTCTTCGGCCGCCGGTCATGGTACGCTGGGAAGCCCCGTCTCCAAGCTGGTTCAAACTCAACACTGATGGGGCATCGCTCGGGAATCCAGGCGCCGCTGGAGCCGCGGGCGTCATTCGGGATGCCACCGGCGCCCCAATTGTGGCATTCCAAGTTCCCCTTTTGAATACGACGAACACTTTGGCCGAACTGCAGGCGATTCGATCTGGAGTGGACCTGGCGGTTGCCCGCGGCCTCCTCCCTCTCTGGATCGAGACGGACTCGGCCAGCAGTATCTCTCTCATCTCCTCCTCGACGGGACACTGGACTCTCCAGCCTTGTCTCCACCACCTGCGCCTACAGCTTCGCAGCATCGAGTGGAGGATCTCTCATATTTTCCGCGAGGGCAATAAAGTGGCGGACAACTTGGCGAACACCTCTGTTGCCCTTCCTCATTTGCGGATCCTTGAGCCGGCGGACATCCCAGCGAGGACCCGGTTTAGGGTTTAGGGTTTAGGGTTTAGGGTTTAGGGTTTAGGGTTTAGGGTTTAGGGTTTTTTTTTTTTTTTTTTTTTTTTTTTCCTTCTTTAAGTGGGGTTTAGGGTTTAGGGTTTAGGGTTTAGGGTTTAGGGTTTAGGGTTTAGGGTTTTGGGTTTTGGGTTTTGGGGTTTGGGGTTTGGGGTTTGGGGTTTGGGGTTTAGGGTTGAGGGTTTTTTTTTTTTTTTTTTTTTTTTTTTTTTGGCTGGGCTCAAAGAGCTGCCTACGTACCCCAACGGGATCAAGCCATACGTAGTTCTGCAAAGTTCGGTACAAGTGCTGTAAATGTAAATAAAGATTGTAAGCAACTAAAAGCTAACGGAAGCGAAAGCACGGGAGGCCCGCCGCGTCAGCATGGATGAGGCCACGGGTCCTCGCTGGGATGTCCGCCGGCACAAGGATCCGCATATGAGGAAGGGCAACAGAGGTGTTCGCCAAGTTGTCCGCCACTTTATTGCCCTCGCGGAAAATATGAGAGATCCTCCACTCGATGCTGCGAAGCTGTAGGCGCAGGTGGTGGAGACAAGGCTGGAGAGTCCAGTGTCCCGTCGAGGAGGAGATGAGAGAGATACTGCTGGCCGAGTCCGTCTCGATCCAGAGAGGGAGGAGGCCGCGGGCAACCGCCAGGTCCACTCCAGATCGAATCGCCTGCAGTTCGGCCAAAGTGTTCGTCGTATTCAAAAGGGGAACTTGGAATGCCACAATTGGGGCACCGGTGGCATCCCGAATGACGCCCGCGGCTCCAGCGGCGCCTGGATTCCCGAGCGATGCCCCATCAGTGTTGAGTTTGAACCAGCCTGGAGACGGGGCTTCCCAGCGTACCATGACCGGCGGCCGAAGAACTGGAGGTGGGAGGCGAAGACCGAGACGAGAGGCAAGGTGCACCTCCCCAGGCCAGTGCTGACGCTGAAGGAGGCCAGCACGGCCTAAGACCTGCAAATGACAGTGAATACGCCAAATAATCCGGTCAGATGAAATCTGGATACCTCGGTGTTTGGCGTCATTCCTTGCCGTCCAAAGAAACCAGAAGGCCAGGAGCGGTATATAAGTACGGATACTCCGCGCATGTGGGGAGGACAGACGCCAAGCGGAAACCATCAGGTGGGGCGCATGTGTCCGCGGGATTTGGATATGAAACAGATCAGCAAGATGGCGCCACACGCGCTGGGCAACCGCCGACGAGAAGAATAAGTGCTCGATCGTCTCAGACTCCCGACAGCACTGGCAGCAAGAGACAATAGGGAGGCCCATCTTCCGTAAGGCCTCATCGACGGGTATCCGACGGCGAAATAAACGCCATAGGAAAACCGACATTGTAGGAGTAAGAAGCGGCGACCACAAGCTGCAAGAGAGCCAGCTCCGTGCTCCAGCAGTTCGGCTCATCTCCCATGCTGAGGATGTAGAGAAAGCACCTGTAGTCGAGGCCTTCCAGATCGGCTGATCCGCAATCTGGAGATCAGAAGGAATCGCCGAGACCTGCTGAACAAGGGTTTCAGGGAGATAAGCTCGGAGGCGCGGCAATTCCCACGTCCCGTTAACCCACATCTCTTTCACCCGTATCGGCGGAGGGCGGTCCTGGCGGTCAGCGCAGAGCGGACGATCTCCACACCAATTATCATACCAGAAGAAGCAGTCCCCACGCCCCAAATTCCAAGTGATCTGAGTCTGTGCCTCGTCTCGAACCTGGCAGAGGCGCTTCCAAACCGGGCTGTCGTAGCTCCTGCAGGGTGCAAATCCTGGAAATGAATTCCGAAAATATTTCTGTTGAAGCGCGCGAGCCCAAAGGGAGGAGCCATCTCTGAGTCGCCACCACAGTTTAAACGAGAAGGCCCGAACCGTATCGGCCAGACGTCGAATGCCAAGTCCACCTTCTTCCTGTGGCCGTGCAATATCCGCCCAGGAGATCCAATGGCGGCGTCGGTGCCCGTGATAAGAACCCCAGAAAAAAACGAGCAAAAAGTTGCTCCACAGAGTGAAGTACCGCCTGGGGGGGGCAAAGTACCTGCAGCAGATATAGGGGGAGCGAGAACAAAGTGCTCCTGATTAACTGTAATCGACCCCCGTGAGATAGAACCGAGCGATCCCAGCGCTGCAGATAACGACGGAGTTTTCCAAGGAGTTCCTCATAAAGAATATTGCGCCGATTGCCCACATAGAGGGGCGCGCCAAGATATGTAAGAGGGAGTTCAGCTGCGCCAAAACCAGTCACCGATTGGAGCTGTCGTTGAACATTCTCCGGGCACTGGCGGCTGAAAACAAGCTGGCTTTTCTGACAGTTCACCTTCTGGCCAGTAATCCGTGCGTAAGTCGTCAGAAAGTCGGTCAGAAGGCTGATGCGATTGCCACAGGTATTAGCGAATATGAGGACATCATCCGCATAAGCAAGGTGCGTCAGCCGGAACCGACCACGACACCGATAGTACAGATCCGGAAAACGGCTGTAGAGGCGCTCCAAGCCGCGTGATAAGAGATCTGCAGCCAAGACAAAAAGGGTCGGGGACAAGGGGTCTCCCTGCCTAAGGCCTCGCGAGGAGGGGAAGAAGCCACCCAGGTCCCCATTCACAAGGATCGAGTACCACGCATGCTCAACACAGTTCATAATCAAAGTGATGAAGTGAGCCGGGAAACCGAACCTGGAAAGGGCGTGCCGTAAGAACCGCCATGACACCCGATCGTACGCCTTGTTAAGGTCCAATTTCAGCAATAAATTGTGCGAGCCTCCTCTCAGATTAAGATCATGGACCATCTCCGACGCTAACAGGATATTGTCCGCAATCGCGCGGCCTTTGACAAAGCCGCTCTGATGCGGCGATAGAAGCTGCGGCAGTAGAGGGCTAAGGCGCGTGGTGAGTAGCTTTGTGAAGATCTTACTGCTGACATTACAGAGGCTGATAGGTCGATAATCAGCCCATGCAAGTGGCCCCTCCTTCTTGGGGATAAGTACAAGAGTCGTCGCTGTATAAAACTTCAGGAGGGGGGCTCCCGAAAAGAAATCCAGTACAGCATCAAAAACATCCTCCCGGATGATCTCCCAACATTTCTGGTAGAAGGCGGCAGAGAAGCCATCGGGACCAGCCGCACTATCTTGATCAATCGAGAAGACCACAGCACGAATCTCCGCAAGTGTAGGCGGTTCAAGCAACCGAGTGCACTCGGCTGGCGGAACCTGGGGCGGTGGGTCTGCTAAGGCATCCAGGTTTAGGGTTTAGGGTTTAGGGTTTAGGGTTTAGGGTTTAGGGTTTTTTTTTTTTTTTTTTTTTTTTTTTAGGGTTTAGGGTTTAGGGTTAGGGTTTAGGGTTTAGGGTTTAGGGTTTAGGGTTTAGGGTTTAGGGTTAGGGTTTAGGGTTTAGGGTTTTTTTTTTTTTTTTTTTTTTTTTTTTTTTTTTGAAGTGAAGCCAATAATAATTCATTTCATTCAGCATAAACATAAACATTAAGATAAAAGATAAAAATAATGCCGAAACAATATCACGTCTCTCTGTTTCCACACTTTGATCATTCACTCTTGTAGAAATGAAATCAACCCAACAAAACAAAACACACCAAATTCAAGAAAACAAAATGATAATCATACTAAGTAGAGCAGAGCAGAGCATTGATCAAAGTGTCTGTCTGTTGTTCTTGTTTCGTTCCGCACTTACTCACTTCTTAGTACCTGTAGTGGGCCGGCTTGTACGGTCCCTCCACCGGCACGCTGATGTAATCCGCCTGGTCCTTGGACAGCTTCGTCAGCTTCGCCCCGAGCTTGCCCAGGTGGAGCGCCGCAACCTTCTCGTCCAGGTGCTTGGGCAGCACGTACACCTTCTTCTCATACTTGCCGCTCTTCCTCTCGTTCCACAGCTCCAGCTGGGCGATCACCTGGTTCGTGAACGAGCAAGACATCACGAAACTAGGATGTCCCGTCGCGCACCCCAAGTTCATCATCCGTCCCTCCGCCAGCACTATGATCCCTGTCTTCGTCTCCGGGAACACCCACCTGTCTGTCTGCGGCTTGATCGTGATCCTCTTGACGCCCGGGTAGTTCTCAAGCCCTTGCATATCGATCTCATTGTCGAAGTGGCCGATGTTGCAGACAATGGCATTGTTCTTCATCTTCTTCATGTGGTCTACCATAATGATGTCCTTGTTTCGGTGGTGGTGGTGACAAAGATGTCAGCATCAGAGAGGACATCCTCAAGGGTCAAGACCTGGAAACCTTCCATGAGAGCTTGGAGAGCACAGATAGGATCGATCTCAGTTACAATAACACGGGCTCCGGCTTGCTTCAATGCGGCGGCGCAGCCCTTGCCGACGTCTCCATAGCCACACACAACGCCGACCTTCCCGGCAATCATCACGTCCGTAGCCCTCATCAGTCCGTCGGGAAGAGAGTGGCGGCAACCATACAAGTTATCAAACTTGCTCTTGGTGACGGAATCGTTGACGTTAATGGCGGGGAAGAGCAGAGATCCGTTGGCCTGCATCTGGTAGAGCCTCTTAACGCCGGTGGTGGTCTCCTCCGAGACGCCGACCAGCCTCTCCTTCATTTTGGTGTACCTTTTGGGATCGGCCTTCAGCCCGTCCCTGATAATGGTCAGCACGATCTGAAACTCGGCATTATCGGTGGAGCTCGGGTCCGGGACCTTCCCGGACTTCTGGTACTCCTCCTCGGCCTTGACGCCCTCGTGGATGAGCAAAGTGGCGTCGCCGCCGTCGTCGACGATCAAATCGGGGCCGCCGTCGGGGCCCCAGTCGAGGGCGCGCTCGGTGCACCACCAGTACTCCTGCAGGGTCTCCCCCTTCCAGGCGAAGACGGCGGCGCTGTCGCGGGCGATGGCGGCGGCGGCGTGGTCCTGGGTGGAGAAGATGTTGCAGGAGCACCATCTGACCTCGGCGCCGAGGGCGGTTAGGGTTTCGATGAGGACGGCGGTCTGGATAGTCATGTGGAGACTTCCGGTGATCCTGGCGCCCTTGAAGGGCTGGGAGGGCCCGAACTCGGCCCGGCACGACATCAGTCCCGGCATCTCCACCTCCGCGAGCTCGATCTCCAGCCGCCCGAAGTCCGCCTGGGACATGTCCTTCACCTTGTACTCGCGCCCCGATGCGGACTTCTCCACGATTAGCGCCATGGGAGGGGTGAGTGGGGAGACAGAGAGATTCAGATCTCCACGGGAAGGAAGGGTGAGGAAGAAGAGAAGTGATGCAGGTTTAGGGTTTGGGGTTTGGGGTTTGGGGTTTGGGGTTTGGGGTTTTGGGTTTAGGGTTTAGGGTTTAGGGTTTAGGGTTTAGGGTTTAGGGTTTAGGGTTTAGGGTTTAGGGTTTAGGGTTTAGGGTTAGGGTTTAGGGTTTAGGGTTTAGGGTTTAGGGTTTAGGGTTTAGGGTTTAGGGTTT